>NC_138577.1:48864146-50324345 GCF_964289735.1 Phaethon aethereus | reverse complement strand
TTAATGCTTTCTCCTGTCCTTTTTGTCCTGCATAGAAAAAGATCTAAAAGTCTATGGAAAGGGTCACACAACAGTGCTATTTAGAGCATTGCATGTGCTGGTCACTTAAGCTGTGACTGCACCGTTTCTTTACTTGCCAAGGTTCAGATGGTTAATCCCATTGACAGCAGGGACTGGAAGTGCCTGACAGTGCTAAGTTGCAGCTGTCTGGAAAGCCTAGTGTTAGTAGAAAAAAATGTCAGGAAATCCTGACTTTTGTTGTCACAGTGTTAGCCTTCACATCGTGGTCTCAGGAGTACTTTAAGGTGTAGGTGTCTTCATAAAAAGTTTGTACCGCTTTATTCCTAAGTAGCATTAGTCATAGGAGAAAATCTTAGCTGAGGAAGTAGTACATCCATCCACAAAACTCAGCATGTTATTTGAGTTAGAATGTGCCTTAAGGCACTGACCTTCAAATGCTTGGGTAAAACATCAGTCTGTCCCCGTCATCACTGGGGACAGACTTTTTAGCAGGGCCTGTTGCGGCAGGACAAGGGGTAATGGTTTTAAACTAAAAGAGGGCAGATTTAGACTAGATAGAAGGAAGAAATTTTTCACAATGGGGGTGGTGAAACACTGGCACAGGTTGCCCAGAGAGGTGGTATATGCCCCTACCTGGACACATTCCAGGTCAGGTTGGATGGGGCTCTGAGCAACCTGGTCTAGTTGAAGATGTCCCTGCTCATTGCAGGGGCGTTGGACTAGGTGACCTTTAAAAGTCCCTTCCAACTCAAACTATTCTATGATTCTATGATCACACATACTTTTTTGGATGTTAGTCTAAGACCTTCTTGTCTAAGAAAATACAATGCCTCCATTATGGCAAAAAGCTATTGAACTATCATCTAAAAAAATTATATCTGACATCACCCTTCAACTCAAAGGACCACAAAGAACTTTATCAATTGGATACAAACATTGTTTCTAATGCTACATAAGATAACTTCTAGCAAAGGACAGACTGAGGGAGTAAAGAGTCTTTGTGTTGATCTCTTTGGAAGTGCCAGTTGTGAAATCTGAGATCAGCTCCATTAATGCATTCTGTGGATGGAACAAAAATCCTCACCTACTCATACACAATGCAGTATAGCCCGTTGTTCGTATCTCACAAAAGTTTTAGTAAGCTTGAGTAGTTGTCTCCTTTCTGTTTGTGTGCAGATTAGTTTGAACTTTACTAAACTGAAAAAATAAAAGTAAAATCTTTCTAGAATAATCACCCTCTGTGCATTTGCCAAAGCAGATGATGGAAAGCAGAATACATTCCTGTTTTATAATTAAATGTGGGAAGTACCAGAATACCTTTGGTGAGAGTCAGCTCGTGTGAAATGAACTTGTGATTGAAAGAAGTCAGACACAGGAGCAGCATATATCCCCGTCTCTGTGGGGATATACGGCTAAATCACTGAAAAACAAATGGAAACAAACTAAGATAATTAGTCTAAAAGAATGTATAGACATTGTACAAAAAATATTAAAACTGATATGAGTAAAGTGTGAAGGAATAGTGTGTTAAAGATGTGTGAGAGCTGGGTAGACAGTGTTGCTTGTCCTCCGTGTTGTGCCCAAGACGTACCTGTTAGTAGGCGACTGCATGCGCACAATATATCTGAGAAAATTTTGTTCAATGGAATCACCTTCCTCTTTGGTAACACCTTGCATTGAATTTTACTACACTAACTTCCCACAAATATAGGAGTGCGCTAAAAGCCCTGTGACTGACAGCATGTTAGTAGAGTTGGTGGCAGCTGGAGAGTGCTTTGCTTTGTCTGCGTCTGCAAAATCAAGTGGTGTCACCAAGCAGGAAGGCTGTCAGATGATAATTTCTTTGGTGGCAATGCTACTTCTGAAACCATTTGGTTTTAATGCCTTTCCATTATCTCAGGCAGATAAGCTGAACGTGCAACTGCATTACAGAAAATTTAGGAACGCTGCTTTCTGTGAAGAAGTGAAGCCTACATCAAGAAATCTCTTAACTCTACAAAAAGAAGGAAAACGTACACTGTCACTTATTGTTGGAAGGAGGAAAATGAGTCCCTGATCAGGTATTGGATTATGTGGGACAGAGAGTGAAAACTGGAAGTCGAGATCAAAGAGCCTTTGGCATTTGAAAGTTTTTATGCTGTAGACAGTGAAGGCTGTAGAGGGATCATATAAAACAGTGTAAAAATTGGCCAGCGTTGGCACAGTGCAGTGTAGTCCAAGTGGTGACAAATGTGCTAGTCTTTGTAGAGTTGTGGACAGCACTGCATCTGGAATGGTGTGACTGTCAATTTAAAACACTTCTCTGCAAGCTGCTTGTGGCAGCATGAGTTAGTTAACTACCAGGTTAGTTAGAAAAGTGTTGCCAACATCTTTTAGCAGGCAAACAAAAGCAAACTTCCTGTAACTGAAAGAGGGGGAAGAAAATGTGAGTCATACAGCTAGATCACAGCAAGACTGAGGCCATCATGTCTGACCCAAGAGGGAAACTGGAGCTACAGAGAATCCTTAGGCTGCAGGAGAACTTATGTGGGGCACCGATGCTGGTGCCTGAAAACATAACTTCAAAACAGCCATTTCCCAGCAGTGGGATACTTTTGCAAATATTTGAGGAGAATCTAGGGACTTGAATGAGATGAGGTCCATGGTGCACTGTGATGGTTAGCAAAAAACTAAGTCATTCCTGGGCACTTGCCAGGATGGCAATGGCATCTCTAGAATTATTAACTTCACTGCTTGACAGCAAGTGTGCTTGTGCCTTGGGAGGCTTACAGATGTGCTTCACAGTACCTGACACTGATGAGGCTAATTCAATAATCTGATAACAAACAATGTTTTTCTGTGTTTGAAGATCTACGTTCTGTCAGTGGTAACTAACAATGTAACAGGACCTTGGCTTTGTGTTGTTTACTCAACACCTTTTGTTATATCTGCATGAAGAGACCATTTGGCACAATAGAAAGGGATCAATAGTTTGAGGATGGACCTGGACTTCTATTTCTATTTACAGTGGTAATTCAGGGGATTTACTCTGAATCTAGCTTGATCCCCAGGGTGAAAAGTGTCCATCACACACGTGGTTTGGAGATAGCTAAAGGCAAAGGGTTTAAGGGCTTAACTGGATGATCTTGTGACAGAGAGACCTGGTTACAAGGTCCAAGGAATCTGTTCAGTGTGCAGGAAAACCACTCTGAGAAAAGAGACTGTTAAGTAGAGACAATTTGGCTAAGTGCTTCAAAACTGCTCTCAACCAAGTCACTAGTGCAGATACAGCCTGAGGGGAACAAATTTTCCTTTCACTGCTTTAATTGCTATTGCAGGGTAAAAGGTGAAACCCGTCTTCTCTCCCTTTTTAAAAGACCTCCTATATTAGGCCTTCCATCACAAATAGTGGATAATTTTAAAGGATTCAGAGTTTAGGACAGATATTCTGTCCTCAGTAGTAGCTCTGTGCCTTTATTGACAGATCTGTTCCTCTAGGGATACTCCTCAAATGAATTTTAAGGCAGCAAAATTTCCAGACAGCTGTGGACTTGGCCCTCAGTATCTCAGTTTGCACCTTATACTTTTCCCAGCTATCAGAATAAGTTGCAAAGATGCCTGCTACACTTGTGTTTATCCATGCTGAGTAGTCCTGCTGAAATCAGAATAAAACTAAATGGGTATGTAAATCTTTGCAGAATGACATTCTGAGTCTGGAAGGACCTTAAACAGATTGTTTTTTAATGGATACATTTGCCTGGTCCTTTACTGGTAAAACCAGGCTGGTGCTCCCTGCCAATGTTGGATTCCTGTGTGCCCACTATGAGCCAGCCAGACCCCATAACTGTAGCTAGCTCAGAAATGAAGTCTACACAACAAATCTGGCTGCAAGGTGAGATAAATTAACACAGATATGTGGCAAGGTGATGGTAGCTCCCGGTCCTGGTTGATCCGAGTGTGAATAGAGCAAGTTTAAAACTGCTTGCAAATGGTGGCATGGATATACATACCTTCTAGTGTACTAAGACAGTATTAATGCCAACAATGCCTTAATAAGAACTGTTTCGTGATAACTATGTATAGCATCACAGGCTGGCCTTTAAAATTTTGTATTAATTGTAATTTCTTACATAATCTCCTACGAATTCCATTTTTCTTATGTTAATCTGTAGGAAAAACCTGCTTCCAAAATGTATGTTCTGCTCTATGACCTTTATGTCCTGACATGCAAATGTCAACTGACTTAATCTTTACAAAGGTAGTATAGCCAATGCAGCTATCTATAGAAACAGAGTTAAGCGTGTATGTTTTTTCAGGATGACATTTATCTTAGGATCCATTCTTTCCATTCCTTTACTCTCTCTTACCATGCATTTTGCATTACTTGGTGTTCATGTTCCTTTATACCCTACTTCACAAAAGAGCCTGTTTGAGGCTAGACCTTAGATTACAGAAAGAATTCAGAAAGATGCATCATTAATATTATAAGTGTAATTATTATAAATTCATGCCTTATTATAAATGACGGTTCTGCACTTTCCGTGGCACTTTAGTATCCATCTAATGTTTGTGTTGCTGATGTCTGTGCCTTTGTGAGACTTCACTTTTAATTGATAAATAGTATTTATCAGCAAAAATCATAATAAAAAACCCGTATTATTAGCCGGGTGTCAGAATATATAGGTCAGAGATGGCAGAGAGAGTAAAATTATATAACATTAATTAAGCTATAATACAGTTTCCTGCACTGTGGGAATCAGTGCTGTTATGATCTTAAAAATATTCATATGCTTTTGAATTGGAAAGGTAAACATAAATGCAGGACTAACATATTCATGAACTAAATGTTACCTTCATGCAGATTTTTAGGTTCTGATAGCTAAGCTGCTGAAATATGTTTGCAATTTATTTGTAATCTTCTTAAACTACAACTATAAAAGGTTTTATTACATTTCAAAAATACTAAAACTGTGCTAGAATTGAGTTATTGTGCTCTGAAGTCCAGTGACCACTAGCTGGCAATGTTATACAGCTCTTCCTGTTGTGGATTCATTGCATAATATATCACGGTTTGACTCAAGACCTTTAATTTTAAAAATAGAAAAAGAAATTGGATTTTGGTGGGGCTGGGCACTTCTGAATATTTCACCGCTAAGGTTCCCGTGTAGATTAGCAAGAAAATAGGAAGGACAGTGGACAGAAATAGTTTCTGAAGTAATAACTTTTGCTTATAGGATTTCTTTTGTTTCTCTGGTTCCGTGTGTTTAGTTTTAACTTTGATTTTAGATGCCTTTTACTTACCTCAAAGCATCCAGTGTGTTGAAAATGAAGCTTGTTATAATAATTTCATCTGCCAATAGCCTGGACTATACTAACAACTCTTTGAAACTCCAGTGTAGGTGTCCTTCATTGCACTTATTTCAAGTATCTTTCCCTCACCTTCGTATGTCTTAAAACTGTACTCCTTCCTGTCTATCTGATATTGTTTGTTTCCTATGGCATCATTTAATGTCTTTTTCAACATTTAATCAAGATGTTGACAAACAGTGGGAGCTACTCCAAAGTTCAGGGTAATCAGGATGGGTACCAACGGCACCACAAGCTGACTACATTTCTATCCTCATGCACCATATACTCCAAATGCTGTGATTCAATGTACCCTTTTATTCAACAAGGCCAAGTACAAGGTCTTGCACCTGGGTTGGGGCAACCCCCAGTATCAATACAGGCTGGGGGATGAAGGGGTTGAGAGCAGCCCTGAGGAGAAGGACTCGGGGCTGTTGGTTGATGAGAAGCTCAACATGACCCAGTAATGTACACTTGCAGCCCAGAAAGCCAACCATATCCTCGGCTGCACCCAAAGATGATTGAGGGAGGTCTGCTTCACTCTGGTGAGACGCCACTTGGCGTACTGCATTTGGCTCTGGGGCCCCCAACATAAGAAGGACATGGACCTGTTGGAGGTCCAGAGGAGGGCCATGAAGATGATCAGAGGGCTGGAGCACCTCTCCTATGAAGACAGGCTGAGAGCGTTGGGGTTGTTCAGCCTGGAGAAGAGAAGGCTCCAGGGATTCCTTATAGCAGCCTCCCAGTACCTGAAAGGGGCCTACAAGAAAGCTGGAGAGGGACTTTTTACAAGGACATGTAGTGATAGGACTGGAGTAATGGCTTTAAGCTGAAGGAGGGTAAATTTAGATTAGAAATAAGGAGGAAATTCTTCACTATCAGGATGGTGAGACAGTGGAACAGATTGTCCCAAAAAGTTGTTGATGCTCCACCCCTGGGAGTGTTCAAGGCCAGGCTGGATGGGGCTTTGAGTAACCTGGTCTAGTGGAAGGTGTCTCTGCCCATGACAAGTGGGTTGGAACTAGATGATCTTTTAGGTCCCTTCCAACCCCAAACATTGTATGATTCTATGATTGCTAGCAGGTGTTCTACTTGCAAGTAGGTGGAGACTCACACCTGTATAAAAATCAGTGGTCAGAATCTGTTAATTTCTTGATATGAAGAAAAATGTGAGAGAATGAAACAGTGAGACAAATTAGTTTAAAAAATTGCTTGCAGTATTTTGTACTGTGAAGTCATATGTTTTATCCTGTAAAAGACTGGTGTGGGGAACAAGAAAGTGGGCTTTTAATTCTAAAGGGATTCTGGAAAAAAAATAATGCTCATGGCGGAAAATCTTTTATCTTCAGTTATCACATGAAGTGTTTTGAGATTCTTATATGAATAAGATTTTTGGAAACAGGTTGATTCTCATTTGTTCACTTAGCAAACAAGCTTGTGTACACTCAATTCTCAGTGTTCACTTTTCTTTCTCTAGTCAATGCTTTCATTTGGTCCTTTCAGAAATAAGCAGAAGAACAAGGCTGTGGTGGGGAGAAAGCCATTACATGGAAAAGAAGAAAACGTGACTGTAAATCATTTAAACAGAGGCATTTAGAAGGCAGGTGTAGTGAGAGGGGATATCTTGAAGTCAGGTTCAGCATGGAGCAGATTCCGCACAGAGAGCCAATCATATTCTTTGGTGGTCCAAGGTGGTGGCCGATCACTCTGTAAATGTGGTGTGAAATCTATGCTGCGGTGGCCGGAGTCAGCTACTAAAGGACTCCTCTACACATGAAGAATCCTGCTTTGAGAAAATTGCTATCTTTGGAGTGAATGGGTATGTGAATAGCTTAGGTGTAGCATGCTTTTATCTAATAATAAAAAGTGGCTTCCAGCCAGCTGTTTGCCTAGTGGAGTTGGCTATGATTGGGATGCTAGCAAAAAGGTGGAGTTTTTGGTATGTAATTACCTACTTCTGTATCTCTTAGGTTTTCACACTATTGATATCTGCCAGCTAGTCTTTAATATGAAAGCTCTTTTGATCATGTACCCTGCTTTGCTGTTCTTTTATCTTTCATCTGAAACATGGTTTCTCTCTTGGGAGAAACTGTTCATTTTAGAAAGGTTAATGAAATGTTTACTTCAGGAAACTTTAGTCACTAGATGTCTTTCTGTGCTGGATAACTTTTCAGATGGTGCTCACAGGTAAACAAAGAGAGCAAGATGGAGCTCAAGTCATGTGAAAACTACCCTTGTTTTCCTTAGTAAGTATTCATTAAGGAGGGAGGCTTTTTAGTGCAATAATAGAAAAGCTTGCTTACTAATGAAATATAGTTCTATTTATATAATTAAAAATGGACTTAATTTATAGTAATTACAAAGATTATTCTGACACCAGGGTACCTGACGGAAAAATCCTTTCCGTTTCTCAGATGCTGGTTTTTTTCTTAATTTTTTTTCTGAGTGTGTCTAAGAAGATCTATACTAATGGTCACAAACTATAGCCAGACTTGAAATTGAGATGCATCCTCCAGGTTTTTTGAAGTTAAAAAAAGTCTATTCTCATGGAACAGGTCACAAAGCCTAAACGACATCTTGCTAAATTATACTTGTAAAGTGATGCACTAGGCAAAAATTGGTATTACAGGCTAGAGGAGTTTTATATAATCAGAAAATAGCAAATCTATCAATCCTTTGATACCTATATTCTAATTGGCTTCTTGTCAGATCACTGCAGCTACAAAGAAAATAACTAACTGTAGATTAGTACGTTGCATTTCTATTTTGACTCCTCTGCCATCTGGAATTAAAAAAAAAAGTGTTTATCACCTTTGGAAGAAAGGGCAGGCAACTCAGGAGGACTACAGTGATGTTGTGTGGTTATGCAAGGAGAAAATTAGAAGGGCCAAAACCCAGCTAGAACTTAATCTGGCTGCTGCCATAAAATACAATTAAAAATGTTCCTGTAAATACATTAGCAACATAAGGAGGCTAAGGAGAATCTCCATCCATTATTGGGTGCAGAGGGAACACAGTGACAAAGGGTGAGGAACAGGCTGATGTACTGAAATGCATTCTTTGCCTCAGTTTTTAATAGTACGACCAGTTGTTCTTTGGGTACCCAGTCCCTGAGCTGGAAGACAGGGGAGAGGAGAAGAATGAAGCCCCCATAATCCAAGGGGAAATGGTTAGCAACCTGCTACACCACTTAGACACACAGAAGTCTATGGGGCTGGATGGGATCCACCCAAGGGTACTGAAGGAGCTGGCAGAAGTGCTCACCAAGTCACATTCCATCTCTTATCAGCAGTCCTGGCTAACCAGGGAGGTCCCAGTTGACTGGAAGTTAGCAAATGTGACACACATCTGCAAGAATGGCCAGAAGGAGGATCCAGAGAACTCAAGGCTTGTCAATCTGACCTCAGTGCCAGTGGAGAGATCATCTTGATAATCTTCATCATCATCATCAGATCATCTTGAGTGCCCTCATGTGGCACATACTCAACAACGAGACTATCAGGCCCAGTCAGCATGGGTTTATGAAAGGCAGGTCCCACTTGACTAACCTAACCTCCTATGACAAGGTGACTCACTTAGTGGATGAGGGAAAGGCTGTGGATATTGTCTACCTGGACTTTAGTAAAGCCTTTGACACTGTTTCCCACAGCATTCTTCCCGAGAAACTGGCTGCTTATGGCTTGGACAGGTGCACTCTTCGCTGGGTAAAAACACTGGCTGGTTGGCCAAGCCCGAAGAATTGTGGTGAATGGAGTTAAATCCAGTTGGCAGCTGTTCACAAGTGGTGTTCCCCAAGGCTCAGTATTGGGGCCAGTTCTGTTTAATTTCTTTACCAATGATCTGGGTGAGGGGATCAAGTGCTCCCTCAGTAAGTTTGCAGATGACACCAAGCTGGGTGGAAGTGTTGATCTGTTTGAGAGCAGGAAGGTTCTACAGAGGGATCTGAACAGGCTGATCGATAGGCTGAGGCCAATTCTGTGAGATTCAACAAGGCCAAGTGCCAGGTCTTGCACTTTGGTCACAACAACCCCAGGCAATGCTACAGGCTTGGGGAAGAGTGTCTGGAAAGCTGCCTGGTGGAAAAGGACTTGGAAGTGTTGGACCTGTGTCGACCTGGCTGACAATTGGCTGAGTGTGAGCTGGCAGTGTGCCCAGGTGGCCAAGAAGGCCGACAGCGTCCTGACCTGTATCCGAAATAGTGTGGCCAGCAGGAGTAGGGCAATGATTGTCCCCTAGTACTCATCACTGGTGAGGCCGCACCTTGAATCCTGTGTTCAGTTTTGGGCCTCTCACTACAGGAAAGACATTGAGTTGCTGGAGCATGTCCAAAGAAGGGTAACGAAGCTGTTTAATGGTCTAGAGCACAAGTCCTGTGAGGAGTGTCTGAGGGAAATATGGTTGTTTAATCTGGAGAAGAGGAGGCTGAGGGGAGACCTTATCGCTCTCTCCAACTACCTGAAAGGGGGTTGTGGCGAGGTGGGTGTTGGTCTCTTCTCCCAAGTAACCAGTGATAGGACAAGAGGAAATGGCCTCAAATTGTGCTAGGGGAAGTTTAGACTAGATACTATGAAAAATTTCTTCACCAAAAGTGTTATAAAGCATTGGAACAGGCTGCCCTGGGAAGTGGTTGAATCACCATCCTTGGAGGTATTTGAAAGATGTCTAGATGTGGTGCTTAGGGACATGTTTTAGTGGTGGTCTTGGTGGTGTTAGGTTAACGGTTGGACTTGATGATCTTAAAGGTCATTTCCAACCAAAATGATTCTAAGATTCTATGACATCCCTAAGGCACTGCCTTCCCTGAAATGGTGACACTGGAGCTAGTCAAGACAGAGGTTATTAAAAATCTTTGATGGGTTGCTGAAAGAATAAAGTGTTTGCCAGAGGTAGTTTAGCAGAGAAGACATTGTCAGTTTTGACAAAGAGCTGGGCTGGTAAGCAGAACTAAATAGTTGGAATTATGGCAATAAAATGTGATTGCTACTACATTTATTCGTAATAAATGTCTATTACTTTTTTGACATCAACTGTACTGCCCGATTCTTTTGTGGATGTCCATTAGGATTTCTTAAAATAGAAAGGATGGAACTGTGGCAATGGGGACCTTTTTAATTTGTCCAAGAATCTGTGGAGAATTGTTTATCCAAAAATTATCAAAATCGCAGAGAGAAGATTTCCTCTATAGCTGCCATTCTCAAAGGAATCCACACTATCATTCTGGTCCTATTTCCACAGTATTTTAGGATTCAGTCAGTTTCTTTATTAACTGGTTTCATCATTACTATTTTTCAGTTCATTGTAAGGATTGCCTTGGAATGGTCAACGAATGGTAGAATAAAAACAAAAAAGGTAGTTAATTTCTGTGTATACTTCTAAATCTTTTTGTCTTGCTTACTGCAACAAGAATTTAAACAGATACCAAAATTATGTTCAATGCTAGTTTGCTTGATATTAACGTGTTGTGCAGCTATATAACTTGATGGAAGACTCTTTTTTAACAGGAATCATGCCATTTGCACATTTGCTTTATTGAGATACAGACCTCAATACTAGGCAGAGGTTTTGTAAGCAAACTGGTTCAAACACAAAATGATGTCATGGTTGTCATTTCTGTGAAATATAATTTGTTCAGATGGTCTTGTCATTTCTACACTCTTCTTGACTGCACCTGATCACTTTCTGAGTAGAATTTAGTAACATAAATCTTATTTAGAATTTTTTCTTTGGATCTCCTCTTCCGTTAAACTGTTTGTTGTACCTAGTAAAGAGATAAGAATTCTCTTCTTGTTCTTTCTGTTTTGAATGTGAAAAAGTTAGAATTGCAAAGAATGATTTTATTGGCTTGAGGCAGAAAACTTACCAGCTAATACATCACTGGAATTTTTTAATGGTGTCTTCAGATATCACTGCTTAGTTTCTATTTTATTTATTTTCATTCTGATCACCATCTCAAATTAAATAGTATTTCCTTCGTGCTGCTGCATTTCTAAGGAATGTTTTGTTTCTCACTTTCAGCTAAGCACTGTGTGCAGTATGACGGTTTTTTCATTACTCTATAAAATGTGTCAGATTATCTTTCAAAGATCAAGAGTCATATTACATTAATGATAGAGGTGTTTTGAGAATACCTGATTCATTCTTTTCTTAGTAAGATATTTCCAGAACAACCAAGTCTCCAAAGAACTGGGCTTATTTTTAGCATTTTTTTTTTTGCCTACTATCTTTACACTATTATCTCTGAGAGTTGAAAATGAATAAGTTATTGGATAATTTGAGTGTAAAACATCATTTTAATACTACCTGTGAAGTATATCAGGGATTTATGAGTAGAAGAGCAGAAGATAGGTTGCTTTTGTGTTTGGCTCTAGAACAGCTTTTCTCAGAAACTTAGATCAATTTTAACTGTCCAAAATTCAAGATAGAAGTTGGTAAGTCTGAGAAGATGCAGAGATGAGTCACCAAAGTGTGGAGTTTGCTTTAAGTTCACAGAATCACAGAATCGCAGAATAGTAGGGGTTGGAAGGGACCAAGTTGAGAGAGTCCAGGAAAGTTTTGCTTTATCAAAGAGAAAGGGAAGAAACTATGATTTACAGGCATCTGAGAAGGGACAGACATCTGGTAATAAATATGTGAGAATCAGAGGATGAAGTTACAAAAGAAGACCCAACGTTTGAAAGTTGAAACTAAACAAATTTGTATTTGAAATGAAGACTGTCATCAATGGCAATAAAATACTGGAACAACGTAGTAGGTGATACAGTGGATTTTCTGTTCAGTTTGTTTGAGATTTTGTTTTTGTGATAATCTTTAATTCAAGCAAGGACTTAGATTTATGGTCTGTACTGTGATGCAGAAGGTTGGAGCATAGCAGTACCTTTTTGGTAGTTCCGTCTGCCCTTCTACTCTAAAATTTCTCATGAATAAAACCACTACTCCACTCCTCAGAGATAAGATTTAATATGCCACTATCTTCCAAATTTTTTGCTATAATACTGCCTGTTTAGTGCTAAATTTAAAAGGGCTTATATTGATTGCATTTTCCAAAACACATTTCCACGGTGTGTGATATGCAGAATAAATAAAAGAACCTATAAACTGGGCCGTGTGGGGACAGGATGTATTTTACTGAGCTGTGTAATCTTTTTTTCCTGCTTAATTAGAAAGTCTGTGTCAGCAGATTGAGAATGTAGAGTGCAAACCATATGAACCCCGGAGAAGTTATTTCATTATTAAATGTAAGGGTCAGGTTTTCAGCACCTTTGCTGTTGTCACCTCTGAGTTATGATGAAGGAATGAGCACAGACCTGCAGTGTGCAGGACTAAGCGTTCTTGAAATTGTGTCCACCTAGTGTGGGGACCAGTGGAAGCACCAGGCAACATATTTTCTCCTAGGCAACTTTTTGGCTTGAGTGGTATGTTCTGTGTGAAAGACTGTGGCAGCTTCTAAGTGGAGGAGTTTTCCCTCCGTGACCTTCCCCAAGGATAGAAACTTGCTGAATCCATAAGATCCTTTGCACTGATTGAAGTCTGGTCCCTGGCTTGGATTCTGTGGCAAAACCATCCTATTTTAGGGGCCATTATCCTTGTATAACACAAAGCCAAAGTTAATAAAACGTCAGTTTATTCATAGCTTTTCCATTGAGACAAGCTATGAATAAGATAGGAGATCTGGGCTTCCAGACAGCCCTCAGGTAAAATTCTGAAAAAACAAGGTGTGGGGAGAGCTCTCAAAAGTTTTTCACACAGGTAGGGTAAAAATACAATTTCACATTGTAATGATAAGGAGGGCAAAAAACTCTTTATCTCCTTCTGGAAATGTTGACTTTGTTGACAAAGTCTTTTAAAGGTC
Organism: Phaethon aethereus; assembly: GCF_964289735.1. Taxonomy (NCBI): domain Eukaryota; kingdom Metazoa; phylum Chordata; class Aves; order Phaethontiformes; family Phaethontidae; genus Phaethon; species Phaethon aethereus. Next base: position 50,311,150 of record NC_138577.1, on the reverse strand, counting down.
TGGAAGGGTGTAGTTTTTTTCAGGTTTATTAATTGCTTGCATTTGTATTACTGCTTAAATTTTATTGGCTGAATTTATTGAAGTCATCAAAAGTAATTTAATTTATGATTGAAAACAGTCCATTCTTGTTACTTGTAAAATAGGTATTTCTTTTTCTTGTTTTGCATTTTCCTTATGCTATTAGTCTGCCAAGGATTTCCTGTAATTATTTAAGGGTTATTACTTGTGGAAATCTAATTTAAATCTCGTTTTAAATTAATACTCTTTCTGTGGAATTCAGTGGTGAAGACAGGATTGATTTACTTGGGAGCAGCTGGGGAGATATTCTGTACTTTTAATAATCCCAGTTAAGTTTGTAATTGGGTAACCCTGGAACATGTGAAATTGGTGCTTACAAAATACCTGGACGCTTCATGGCCTGTTTTTGAAAGCTGGTTCTTTACTGTGCCTGGAAAAATGTAGGCATTCCCAGTTGAAATCAAATGCAAGAGGTCACATCTATTTGCCTAGTTACTTAAGTGTAAATTTTGTGCAAACAATATTTTATTGAACTCTTAAGATCTGAGAGTCATTAGCTTGAGAGAAAGTGTGAATATTTTAGGACTCTTTACTGTCAGTGTACATCTTTAACTGTTCCAGATCAAAGTTTGATATTGTTCTTTCTAGCACAAGAGATGTACTAAAAGGAGAGCAAGGTGGAATTAATCTTGAAATTGAATAGTAAATATCCTTGTACATATTAATGCATTTTGTTTTTTATTAGAACTTTGAATATTAATTCTCTGATTTTGCATTGTAAAAGTAGTAGTTGTTTTGCTTTTGATCTTGTCTTAGGTATTTTTGGTACTTAGAGGGAAAATTAATTCTTTACCTATAATGCACTAATTTTTTGACATTGCTATAGGAAGATAGCTTTAAGAACTGCCACAGTCACTGCTTTCATCCATCATGAGATTTCAATGAAATTGGGGATGAATTTGTTCATTGTGATGCAAATTTTTAAGGCAAAATAGAAAGCATAGCATGTCTCTTTGTCCCTAGTAATTTTATCTTTTAGATAGGGGAAAGTATCCTTCCTTTAGGTGAAGAAAGATTTTCTGTTGAATTTAGATTTACACTTCTGGAAATTGTGATCAATAATCTACAGGATAGATTTTCTGGTAGTGTTGTCATGGCATTTGTGAGAGATTATTTCAGCCTTTAGTGTCACCAAAGTTGCAAAATAGCCCTTTTCACCTACATTAAGGTCTGCTTGTTCAACCTGAGCATCATCAAAAATTAGGAAAACCAATTATTTCCTTCAGCTTTTATGCTCAACCTGAGATCTCTGAAAGAACATGACACAAGTTGGCTGAAAAGACAATAAAATGGAAGGAAATCTTCTGATGTTTCTAATAACAAAAACTAAATTTATCATAGTTATTATTTTGGAGGAGAATATTTTCATAAAATCATAAATAACTAACCACTGAAACACATATAAAATATTTTCTCCATCTGGTTTTCAAATTAGAATTTTTCTATAAACCGTTCTTTATAAAATATCAACTCGACTGCACCATGGTAAAAAGCAGAGAAAATATTTCTTGTTTCCTGCATGTACTGGACAAAATGGTAATTTGACTGACAGTAAGAATGACATTGGGATTTCTGAGATGTTTCCAGGTGCAAACAAACTGTCTTGCAAAGTGACCAATGCACCACACATGGTCATTTGCAAGAGTATCAGCTGTACTTCTTTACTGCCTGTTTTATTCTTGAACAAGAGAGCATACACCTGTGAATAAATCTCACACCAAACCATCAATCTGCACAATCTTTCCCAGGCTCCAGAGTGTCTTTTGTATTGATTATTTTGTGTCTGATTTCTACAGGAATAAGCTTTTACTGTAGCTGTGAGAAACATCAAAACTAGTGTGTTTTCCTATTCTGCGAGGAGTGAATTTGATGATATTTTTCTTTTTCTGAGAACACATACAAATCTAGAGGGAGATTTTCTTATTTGTTCAGAGGATGAGAATCCTGGCTTCATAGCAATTTAAGCCAAAAGTGAATTTTGATTAGTGTGCTCTTTCTGGAGGGTCATGACTTTGGAAAGGGGTTGGAGCTGGTTTGGGAAGTGATTAAGAAAAAACTTACATTTTGGCCTTGATATAGCTACTCCCTCAACAGCAGCTAGAGACTGGGAGATCAAATGTTTTCTTCACTGACTGTAAGTGGCCAGCTTCCCTAGCTGCATCCCAACTTTGCCCTCCAGGGCCACCACGGCAGCCAGATCACCTTTCCAAAGCAGCGAGGCCGTGACTCTTTAACTCTCTGGAGAAACCTGCTCCAAGCATCTATTGACTTTGTCTGTGGGCAGAGCCTGCTCTGTTATCTGTAACATGGATGACTCCTTTCCATGAATTCCAGTTCTGGCAGGTAAGGAAGAGCTTAAGGAAAGCGGTCAGCATTTTTCTGTTATCAGAAAGAAAAACAGGAGAGCAGTCTTAATTCTTAATGCACCTATTAGTTACTAGTTAGAAAATCTGAGTGATTTCTAATTAGTATTTTAACTTTAATCATAAGGAAATTGACAGTTTTAAAACTAATTTTCTTTCCTTTGGAATTTCCTTAGGCACATTGTTATAGCATGCTTCCTTTTATTTGGAAATACCAATGGTTCTTATGGGTCTCACGTCACCTTTGTGGAAGACTCTCAACCTGATATCCTGGAACTGGGTTTTGATGAGACCACAACAATCATGCAGTCAAGAATAAAATGTTTTTTTCCTGCCTCAGACTCTTTTCTTTTTGAGGCCAGAATCATACATACGATACCTGGACTTTAGTAAAGCCTTTGACAGCGTCTCCCACAGCATTCTCCTGGAGAAACTGGCGGCTCGTGGCTTAGACAGGTTTACTCTTTGCTGGGTGAGGAACTGGCTGGATGGCCGAGCCCAGAGAGTTGTGGTGAATGGCGTTAAATCCGGCTGGCGGCCGGTCACAAGTGGTGTTCCCCAGGGCTCGGTTCTGGAGCTGGTCTTGTTCAATAGCTTTATTGATGATCTGGAGGAGGGGATCGAGTGCTCCCTCAGTAAGTTTGCAGACGACACCAAGTTGGGTGGGAGTGTTGATCTGCTGGAGGGTAGGAGGGCTCTGTAGAGGGATCTGGACAGGCTGGATCGATGGGCAGAGGCCAACTGTATGACGTTTAATAAGGCCAAGTGTCGGGTCCTGCACTTTGGCCACAACAACCCCATGCAACGCTACAGGCTTGGGGAGGAGTGGCTAGAGAGCAGCCCGGCGGAAAGGGACCTGGGGGTGCTGGTTGACAGCCGGCTGAACATGAGCCGGCAGTGTGCCCAGGTGGCCAAGAAGGCCAACAGTGTCCTGGCCTGTATCAGGAATAGTGTGGCCAGCAGGAGTAGGGAAGTGATTGTGCGCCAGTACTCGGCACTGGTGAGGCCGCACCTTGAATCCTGTGTTCAGTTTTGGGCCCCTCACTACAAGAAGGATGTTGAGGTGCTGGAGCGTGTCCAGAGAAGGGCAACGAAGCTGGTGAGGGGTCTGGAGCACAAGCCTTATGAGGAGCAGCTGAGGGAACTGGGGTTGTTTAGTCTGGAGAAGAGGAGGCTGAGGGGAGACCTTATCGCTCTCTACAACTACCTGAAAGGGGGTTGTGGCGACGTGGGTGTCGGTCTCTTCTCCCAAGTAACTAGTGATAGGACAAGAGGAAATGGCCTCAAGTTGCACCAGGGGAGGTTTAGATTGGATATTAGGAAAAATTTCTTCACTGAGAGAGTGGTCAGGCATTGGAACAGGCTGCCCAGGGAGGTGGTGGAGTCGCCATCTCTGGAAGTGTTCAAAAAACGTGTGGATGTGGCGCTTCAGGACATGGTTTAGGGGACATGGTGGTGCTGGATTAATGGTTGGACTTGATGATCTTGAAGGTCCTTTTCAACCTAGTGATTCTGTGATTCTTTGATTCTGTGATATGAAAACTGATGTCTTTCAGCTGGAATAGCATTTCCAGAAACTGTCTTGAAACAACCTTCTTAAAAGATACTGGAACCTGAAAATTTAAATGCAGGAATCTGAATCCAGTACTGAGGAGGAAAAAATAGGAGAACACTTTCCATGCACTAATTTTTTCTGTGTGCTTTCTGGCAAAAATATTGGTCGACTGGACTTCACAGTCTCACTGGAAAGTACCAAATCATAGAGACCCTAGTGAATGAAGAACTTTCTTCTGTCCTTTTACGACAACATTTTTCATAGTCAGTTCAAAGCATTTAATTAATTTCAGGAATGTTTTGGTGTTCATAGATTTAGCTTGTTCTTGTATTCATAGTATAAATTCCAGTATAATCAGGTTTCCCCCTTGTGTCTGTTTTGGGCTGTTTGACACCTGCTAAAGTTACCTCTCCTGGCTTCTTTTTAAAACTTCCAGTTTTATTCAAAACTGGTTTTATACTTGCAAAAGATGCTGAATTTAGAGCCTGAAGAACACTTGATGGAATGAACATGGACGATTTGTAAGGAAATCATCTGCACTTCAGCAATATGTGTAAGAGGTTTAGATAATTAACTTTTTTCTAAGGTTTTGCCCCTAATCAGGAAAAGAATTGTAGGAGTCCCTTTCTCATTCTGCTCTTGGGCTGTGGAGGTCTAATATCACATGGATTGTTATTTCTTAGCATGACTTTCCAAAATCAGCATAAAATACCTTACGTAAGTTTCTCTCTAAGTGAAAAGCTTCACATAGTTATCTTTGGTAAGGGAATAGAGAGAGTCATTCTCAGAGGTCCTTTCCATATTTCTTTAAGTCTCTAAGAAGAAGCCATCAGCAATACCTAAGTATGTCTGGAAGGCACCAAAGGGAGAAAAATCTCCACATTTTTGACCCCATATTTTAAGTGGAAAATAGAGAAGATGGGATTACTTTAAAGGAATCGGAGAACAGCATGCTGCATTTTTCTGTCAGAGTCTTTTTTCCCTTCAGTATTTTCACTTCATGTCACGTCTTGCTCCCATCATGCATCTTAGACACCTTTGTGAGGCACAGCTTAATTGGAGTGCTAGTCAGTTAGGAGTATTTTGGACAAAATGCATTTTTGTGGGACTGTACCAGATGTGACTAAACTTTCAGAAAAAAAGTTCAGTCTGCCACATGTAGTTTCTTATCAAAATCACAAAAAAGAAATAAGCAAAGGTACTTACTTCATATACCAGGTTCAAGTTCAAATCTCACCTCCATCAGATAACTACCTGTAGAAAGTGAAAAGACTCTAACAAGAAGATATTGAAAGAAACTCACTCCAGGATAGACAACATGTAGAGAATGGGGAAGCCAAACTTGAATGGGAATGTCCTAAAGGCCATCTGATTCCTCTAACAACTTGGATGTGGGCTGTTCTTGTTTGCTTTTTAAGAAAAGATTTGAAAAGTCTCTTTATTTCACTGCTGGACAGAACAGAAAAACTTTTGAAAACTCACAGTTTGGGGGGGGGCGGTGCAGATGGATGGTTGTCAGGGAAATAATTTCCCAGCTATCTGGTTGGTATTTTTTGAATTTGGAAAGAAGGTTCTATTCCTAGTGTAAGAAATGAACAACCCTTTACCACACTGTACAACACAAATAGCAGTGTACTTGTGGGAATGGAAACATTTGAACACTTCTCTTCACTGAGAGAAACCCTTAGAAATCTGCAGAACAACTGCAGATATAGCCTGCCATTCTTCAGAGATTTCTAAATGAAGCTGTGGTCTTCAGTCTTCAGGCACAGTGAATTTCCAACCAAGTTGTCTGTTTCTGTCATTTGATGCCTGAATGTTGGTGATCTGTTAGTGATCTTCTGCTGATGTCTCCTTTTGGGACCTGACTCCTTCTGGCCGTTAGACTACCAAGATATCCAATTATCCAGACAAATCTGAACGCACTGCATTCAGCTATTTTTGCTTAGATACTGTTTTCTCCTTCTTCATATTATTGTACATGGAACAATCCCATTAAGTAGCTGACAGTTGCATCTCTTCAATGTCTTCTCACTGTGTTCAGCTATCACTCTGGGTTTTATCTAGCTCGGTTTTTATTTCTTGTGCTTTGCTGAAGCTTAGCAGAAACGTATACTGCAGAATATGTTGCCACAATCCAGTCCAAAACCGATTTTTCTTGTAGCCAGTACCCACAAATTGAGATCGTAGCTTATCAGTCTTTTACCTGTGGAGCACAGTTTGTGGCTGCAGCTGACAGTGCTTATTACTGACAGGTGTGATCAGAACTGCTTCTGGAGTGATTCCTATTCTTCTACATCTTGAGTTACGGTAGTGCATAGAAAACTAATACAGAGCTAATACAGCCTTAAAAACTTATGAATTCAATTATTTTTTGTAACCTGAGTATTTGGAGTTGCATACTGTCCATGCGGTTTGTACTGTCAGCCAAAGTTATGCACATACAAATAATGTATTTACCTTCTGCATATAAAATTGTGTGTATGTACAAGTTTGGAAACCTGGAGTTGTTGAAGTTGAGCAGGATTGTCTTGAATGATTCAGATAATTTTATTTCCTGTGAATTCACAACTGTATCTTTCCTTGGGAGACTTGCCAGCCTCAAACGAAATACAAAATACTCTATAAACTCCAGTCTGGGGATGAAGCTTCGAAAGGGCTAACTCATCAATGTGAAAGCAATTCAAACCAATAAATACTGAGGGTTCTCTAGCCAATATAAAACAGTAAAGTTGAATACTATAAACTGATCCTAGAAATCATGCCAAACCAATCTTTTTACTCTAAGAACGAAACTTTCATACTGCCCCATAGAAGGTTTATCATCTTTTACAAAACCTAGACAGTAAATATTTTTTCTTTCCTACTCCATAAAATCTTGAAATCTGGTATCTTAGCCATTTTACACTGAGATAAAACCTTGGACTTCTAAGATTTTGTTTCCTGCAGAAAAATAGAAGAAAAGATGTCTTCAAGAGAGCACTTACATAGTGAATGAGAAGCCCAGGTATTATTCTGCTCTTCCTGACTGAAGCCATGAATTCATACTGTGTACTGCCAAACCCAGGTAGATGCTCTGACCAGCTGCTTGTTCTGGACTTGTGTGCTCCTGCTCTGATTACCCAATTCATCTTGGATCTGGGCGACATTTCCCAGTCAGTTCTGGTCTGCAACCTCCATTTGTATTTCCAGATGAAAAAGAGCTAAAAAAATTCCCAACCAGCTCCATGTTTGACTGAGATGCTGTTTTGGCAAAGAACTTAACATGTGTGCAAAATCTAAACTGGAGCAGGCCTGGAATTTTATAGTCCATGAGGAATGTTCTACTATCATGTATAATGCAGGTATTGCAGAGTGTATTCAATACACTTTTCAAACAATATACTTTAGTTTATATACTAAACCATTTAGAAGCTAGGAGCACCTGGGTTGGTGGTGCTCTGGCAGGAACCCTGCCAGGGGAGCACATAGAGGAAAGAAGGGGTGAGCAGTGCAAGGGAACTGCTTAGGAAGAGGTCAACTTTCCTCATATTGTCACAACACAAGTTATAATCAAAACCACTGCTGAACATTGGGTTGCTTTTCTTTAGCACACAATTTGTGCTCATTGTGTGAAAAATATGATAATTAGTCATTGGGTTTGGAGACTTCAGCTACTAAAGTTTAATTTTGTAATTTGTTAGCTGGCACGTTAAGGGAGTAATGACCAGTTTGTCATTACGGTAGCAACTGGGTTTAGTACTGTCATGGGGGAGCTGGCTGCCAGAGGGTGGGCAGAAGAGTACGTAGCTACCCAGTTAGTGGCTGGCCATCACCATCTGAGGACTGGGCAAGTGCTGCATGCCTGGCATGGGCTTGTTACTCCTGACCATGCTGCTGCTGGCAGTAATTTTTTTTTTTTAAATTTAGAAGGCCTGGTATTTAAAACAGGATAAAAGGGCAGATTAACTCAGTTCTTGGTTTGTTTTATTCCTGATGCCCCTAATTGAATATTATGAGGAAGGAAAGTAAAATGTTTGGTGACCTATGCTGTTATGCCTATATAACACTACAAAAGCAAAATGTTCTGGTCTGGGTTTCTCACACTAGTGAAAGTTGACATAGAATATCTCCATAGGGGAGTATTAACTGCCTAGCTCTCCTCCATATTATAGAAACCAACTCTTGGTTTATTAGATACTGCAACAAGCTGCTTTGACAATTCTTTTCTTGGGACGGTTTGTTAAAGCAAGTCTTGGACACAAGCTTGGCCCATCCAAATTAAGTGTCAACATTGACAGCTGTGCTGATGCAGTGACTGTATATGCCAGAGATGACATTGGCCTTTCAACTCTGTCAAGCCTGCTTGTTGACTTAAAGAAAAAGATTTGGACAGGGGTTGGAAAATTTGCTATGGGGGGGAGAATAAATTCTGAATTAATGTGTCTGTAAATAAAATCTAGGAAGAGTCTATCTGTTAGGCAGAACAGAAGAGAAAGATGAAAAGCAGACTGAGAAAGATTCCAAACCTTTCTATTTTAGATGCTAAGTAGAACAAAAGTTTTACTGTTCTCATTTTTGCTTGCCAAAATGCCTCTTCTAAGGGTGATTTGAACATTGCAGACATGCAAAAAGATAGTCAGGTGCAAAGTGAGATCTGCTGAGATATCTGTTTATGCAGATATTTTTTGTGCGTTTAAGACAGAGCAGCTATATGGGAGAAGAAGATATTGAAATAAATAAAACCAAAGAACAATTCTACTCTGAAAAATGACAATAACCAGTATTTCTTGTTTCTCCATAATTTCCATATCCGATGCTTTCAATTTACAAGTAAAAAGATGTGGATTTATTTTCTTCCAGGACAGCAGTACCTGTTTATCCTGGATACCAACTTAGTTTCTTTGCTCCCCACCCATCACTGCCACTCAGACCCTGCCGGTAATACAGGTAACAAGCCACTGCATTAGATTTCGGTTGTCGCATTGTAGCTGAGGTCTTCAATATGCTCTTTATGGCACATGTTCAGGCCTTTACTAAGCATGCAAGTGTAACTCACTGGATTTAGTAACTCTCAGAGAGGAACGCGTGCCAGTGCACATAGGTAGGCTGGCTCTGTGGGGCCTGGTGGAATGAAATGCTTGTTGCCACCGTCAGGAGATGTGACCACCTTCAGTGATATGTAATGTTGAAATACATATTTTACGTAGCACAATTTTCTGTTTTTTCCAACTTATTCATCAATACCTGAAATGCAGAATAAATATGCTCTGGGAGATTTGACCTTTTTCCCCCTCTCCCCCCCTTCTTTCTTTTTAACTTTCAGTTTAACTTTCCTACCCGTCTCCTGAAGGTTCACACCTTGAATTATGAGTTTTTCAGAGTTTGTCTGTCTTTGTGCAACTTCACTGCCAGGTAGCCGTAGAGGCCTGGTGGATGTAATCACTCATTCGCTGCCTGCTTTTTATGCCCAGCTGGCGCTGGCAGTGTGCTGGTGAGCTGCTGCCTGAACCCTTTATGTGACGCAAAGGAGTGGTGGTTAACAGCTGAACTTCTGCTGCACTGTTTCTTGTTTGAGAGCCTTGCCCTCACTGCAGGGAGAGATTGAACAGAGGCATTTAGACTGTTTGCATGTTTCTTCATGTTCTCATTTTCTGCCTCAAATATTTCCTCTTGCCAAATGCCCTTCTCAGTAATTGCTTCCAAACCCTGGAGTGCAGCTCCTCAGACCTGGTTTGTTATCCCCCATAGCCAGCTGACAAATTCACATGCAATGATACAGTCCCCATTCCTTTTCCCACAAAAAAATTTGCCTATTGCACACAGGAAAAATGGCTTTTGTCAGAAAAGTCATATACCTCAAATTTTTGTTACAAAAATGCAATTTTTTTTTTTGTGAACATGGTATGTGAAATGGGGCCACTGCTATATAATCTTTAATTTGTTTCTGAAATGGAATACAGTTTGTCGTTGAAGAGTTTGCATACACTTCCTCACTCTGTTTTTCTAGGCAAGCTGAATCTGAACTGTTGTCAGGACAAAAATGCGAAAGCCTTTGAGTGTTTACTGCTCTGAAACTCCTACTCTGATGTGCAAGCAGGTGTATGCCTGAATCCACAATTTGCAGTTTTAACTAAGCAATTTGGACAGTAGCCTCACATGGAATTTGCTCATTTCTACCTTGAACTCATTATGATATAAACTGAAATGTACTTCTCTGCAGGATGTTGCTTAAAAGCCTGATTCTAAATGTGCACCTCATCACAGAGGATTTGCAATCACCAGTGCTGCACAATATTTTGCATATGAACAGCTATATAAATTAAATTATCGCTTTTATTAAATTTGGATTAAAGGTTAATTACAGCTATTTTAGAAATGCTGAATGCAGCTGCTTGATTTGGGCAGAACTACGCAAAAATACTGTCTGCTTTGATATTTACTCTTCCTTGCTTGGATTTTAGATTAAGTTCTTAAATATTGTACTGAAACATATTTGACATACAAATATTTTCCAATGAAAAATGCTAAGGAATTAAATTAATTGTTTGAAGTGTTATGACACTGATTTGAAGATCATTCAGTCTTTATACCTTATGTAGACACAATTCCGACTCCCTGGGAGATTCTTCTTCAGTACAGCAGCCTGTTCCAGCAGCCTGTGTACGTCTTTGCAACTGTCAGGCTTAGCTTGAATAGTAACTGGCTTCTCTAGCAAAGCCTGGATAGTTTGACGCCAAAGCAGAGCATTCAATGGATCCAGCAATCTGAGCAAAGAGCTGTCTTAGCTAAGCAGTAGAGAATGCCAAAGAGAGGACTAAACCTGTGATTCCTGTTCTCCACAGATAATGAGATAGTTAAGCTGAAAATAGAAGGAAACATCTAATGCTGCTCAGCTGTAAACCCTCTCCTAAAGCTGGAGTCAATCCTATGTAATGAGAAAAAACAAAATACAAAGATCCTCTCCATTAAACTAGCGGCTAGGACATTCAATGGGGTACATTCTAAAATGTCTTTATTGTCTGATTTGGAGAAGAGATCTAATCCAATGCAATGTTATGAGGTACTCCAGGCTTGTGTTTTTCCTCCTGTGAAGTTATTTAATTTCCTATGAATATTTTATGAAGCTGGGGTTTAGACTCTCCAGGTGAGTGCTCTAACAACTGGATTATCTCTTCTATTTCTTCCTACCAGTTGTCCTGGGAATATCTCATTAGCTGTATGAAGTGGAATGGCCTCAGCTGTAGAAATAGAGAAACAATAATTCCACGATACTGTGTAATTCAGGCACTGTCCAAGGGTGCAGAAAATTTGTGCAAGATCCTGATCTGAATCAGGCCGAGTGGAGGATCAGATTCATGCTCTGAACTATTGAATATGCCAGAGAGTCCTTCCTTCCAAAGAGTCTGCCAATCACTGCCTTTCGCACAAGGTTTAATTCAGTTGCATGCCCTAAAATCACCTTTGTATCAAGATAAGCATCGAGGAGGAATGCCTCCCGTTACTGATACTAGGAATGAGTAAAGACTCCTGGTAGATCAATGGCATCAGGCTGTAGATGATATCATGCGTAACCTCTTATTTTGGCATGCTGAAATTTTATTAGATGTGGATAAGGTTAAGCAGGCTTATAAATGGTGGAGTCTTTTGCAGGTGTAGTCTCTACATTACCAAAGATTATTTGGCTTTTTTATGCCACTAAATGTAATGATTGGAAGTTTTGAGTTTTTCCTGAAGATTAAAGACATACCTGGAGGTTGGAAGATTCTTTAAATTGGAACTTCTTTAAAATGGGAATGGTATTCCTTCCCTTAAAATGACTTTCTGTATCTTATGCTACAATTCAAAATCCTTGATGTCATCTGTCTCCAGTCTTTCTTGGATCTCTGCTTTCTCTCATTGCTTCACCTGCTCTAATTTACCACTAAGCAAGGCACTTAGTCTTATGCATAGCAGATGATAAAGAGAGCTATGGACACTAGTGCAAAAATCCCTAAGAAAATAGGTACTTTAATACTTATAAAGAGCAGACAGAGCCTTGTTTTCTTAAATAGTGGTCACAGCTGTTCAGCTGATGGAGCCATCACTCCATCATAATTACAGATAGTTCGTGACATCCAGAAAATAGTTTATTTTACTGATATTTTTAGGGGCTTCAAAATAATGTGAAATGCTGTTACAGGCTTGTAGAAGTAAACTAGATGTGAACACACATTTTCTCAGACACAGAGTTTTGAGAATAATTTTCACAACTTCTAGATAAAGATAAATGCACAGTAATTATTAAAAATGGTCAGCAGGTGATTCTCCTTCATTTTAGGGATTTAATATGATTAATTTGTTTTTCTTTCTAATTCCCATTATGCCTATCTATATCTCTAGGTACTGGAATACCTTTAAAATACATGATCTTCAGCCCATCAATATAGTAGTGAAATATGTGCCACTTAGATTTTACCTCTTATTAGATTGAAATTTACTTCATTTTTCACCTCACACAGACCTTGCATTACTGTAAATTATTTACATGAAAAGTCCCAAGTCATGGTAGTAAGGTTAATGAAAAATGATTTCTGTATTAAAAAGAATATAAGTTTTGCCTTATTTCAAGTTGCCTGCAATTCTCCTTTTTTCTCAACTTAGCCTCAAGTAAAGCTTTTTGGAACAGATTTGAGTATCAGGAAATTGAAGGGTGACATCTGGATAGATAAATACACACGCTAGACAAGTTTCCCTCCTTGTATTTGTCTTGCCTGCTAGTACCTGGATGATGCAATTTCACTTACAGCATCAAGGAAGGACAGTACATCTTGGCTAAGGCACCAGTTTAGCACAAGGTTAGGGTGTAGTTCACAGTTTTGCTACAAGCATCCTGTGATATTTCTGAAACTGTGGGTACTGATACTACTTTTTGCATCAAATTATGAACTCACTGGATTGTCAGTTTGCCTTAAATTAAGTGTGCTTGCCCAGTATCTAGCATGATGTGTCCTGATCTTCTTTGGAATCTTTAGGTATTTCAGTGATTAACGTAAATAACACATGATTGTATCAATAAAACAGAAATATATTTACAGTCTACTCAGGCTTAAGGTTTGTTTTTAAAATAAAATGTACTTAATAGAAAGATAGACAGAAAGCAGCTTCTCTTGCTTGGGCCATAATACTTGGGTTTCTCACCTTCTGCTACCCCTAGTTCTCTAATAACATCTCTCTAGAAATCTTGCTGCATTTCTCTGGAAACGGAATGATCCTGACAAGGTAAAATCATTGTTTCATACCAGTATTTCATGTGTCATTACCATTAACTATGTCAGCAGGTACCATGCATTAGCTTCTTGCTAAGATAAAAAAATAGGCTGCTTTATTCTCATTACTCAGCACATCTCCTTACAAGCACTTATAGAAAGGAATTACTCCAACTTCTTGTGAAGGCTGAAGGATGTTTGGAGCTACAAAGTTTTTCTGGATTCCTTCTCAGTCATTTAATCTTTTGTTGATCTGGTCTGCTGCTTCCCCGGAATTGAATGGCATCTGAATAAAATGCTCAAGCAAAAGCTTTCAGAGGTGCTGGCTGCATCATAACAGGCTGTGAATTCTTGTTACAGAATGATGGCTGCTACACAGTCTTTCCTTTTGATTATCATCACAGGTATGTCAAGCCATCCAGAAGTAATTTAGATAGTTGGAAAACTCTTCTTTTCCTCTGTAGTCGAAGTATGGAGAGATCAGAGTTTGTTTGTGTCCCAGCCTCTGAAGTTCTAACACAAAATGCTCGTTGTCAGTATCTTCTCCACTAGCTTTTAGCACCTCTGTGTTCAGTCCTGTATTTCCCACTGTGAAGTTCTGATTCAGAGATGCATCTCTGTGCCTTGATGTAACATAATGGGATATTGTGGCCCAGAGAGTAAAGGACACCATTCTTTCATTTAGCACCTTGAAGCTGGGATTGAGCTGGACAGTGTGTGCATCCAGACAGCTTGATGTGGGTTGGCTGGCTGGCTGTGGGAAGCAGGTAGTTTTTACAATGTAAGCAGTGACTTTGGGGTCTCTGGTCTCTGCACACCTCTATTGCATCGGTAGTCTTATCCCTATGTGTTCAAGGTTGGTGTTTCTATAGAAAGCAAGAGAAGTTGATGGGCAAAGTGCAAAGATCATGGTGCTTACATGCTTTTTTAAAGACTTGGAAGCAGGCAGTATGAAAAGACTTGGCTCACCCTTCCTGTAAAGCAGTGGAGATACTGAGGTCTGCTTGTCCCCCGGCACAGCCGTCTGGATTGGCATGACTTTGAAACAGGCTCCAAGCTGGGCTTTTTTTCCGAGTAATCCAAATATCAGATAAAAAACCGGCACCTAAATTTTAATGTATTTTTGTAATTCCACCTTTTTTTAAAAAAAGAAATTATAGAGGAATAATTAACTCTCTTAATTAGCCATAGGTCCTATTAAAAAGATGGGTTGCACAGAAGTCATTAGGCTGAGGGACATGTATACTGTCTGCTACTATAAGGTCAACCAGCAGAGGGTACTAATGACTTTCATTGTTGACTTCTGCCTGTGTAAATGTTAATGTATTCAGTGCTGAAATATATATTTGAAAACAATGGCATATTACCCAGTTGTAAACAAAAAGACAAGTTTGTCATGCAGTCTGCATTTTGCTCCCTGCATTTGATTTCCATCTCCTCAGTGGACATTTCAGAAGGTGCCATGCATGGGGCATGAGTTAGCTGGAAAGATTGCATAAAGGAGAGAGTAAGTTACCATGTTGGCACATGCACACTGGAAGACTACAACCTGAAGAAACTTTGATTTTTTTTTTTTTATAGTCATGAGTTCCTTTTTAATTTTTTTTTTTGTTGATGATACAATTACTGTGTAGAACCACATGTTTCAATATCCAGAATCTGGACTGATGGCACACACAAAATGATGTGCTAAATGATAGCCCAAAATTTAGAGGCAGATGGAGCTCCTTCCTGCCTGCATCTCTGAGGCAGCACCACAGCACTACTAGGCTGTTTTCGAGGTGATGCCTGCTGGGAGTGCCCAAGTGCAGTTTGTCTCCCTGTGTTCTGGCTGGAAATGCATGGAACTTGACATGTTTGTGCACAGGCACAGGCTCCGCCTGCCCCAGATATTTTGGGAGCAGCCAGTTATGATAAGCATTACTGGTGATGGTAGGGACCGTAACTCAATCAGTGTAAGATCCTTTGAACTAATAAGGAAATTTAGAATAACCTGAGGTAAATAAAGGTTTTTGCAGATACTTTCCAAAATTACCTTTTACTATGAACTCTAGAACCTTTATCTGAGCATTTACAAACATTTGGAAGTATCACTTGGGACACCTATGTTAAAAAGTCTTGCTATACATTTCCTAATCGTAGTTATTGTAATGGTATAATAACTCACACAGAGTTTTTTTCTGTTGTAAAAGTTTTCAGAACTCCGTATTTTTGAAGTTTATACCTTTTCCATAGTAGAGAAGTTTTCTTTAGCTACAAGATATATTTGTGTCACTTCTGGTAGTCAGAAATACAAAAGCTTCAAACCAAAACAGAAGCAGAGAGCACAGTCCTTTTGAAAAGTACCCAGGCATGGAAACCTTTTTTTCTGTTTTATTGCAAGCATTCTATCAGTCAGGTGTGCCAAGATTTTCAGGATATTTTTATTCAATGTGTTTAATGCAGTAATGGTATGGTTATCATTGGAAAAATAAATCCTCAAACATACTTAGAAATAGTTACACGTATTTGCAGATCAGACATAAGAAATTTCACAGTGCTTGCAAAAGAGCAAAGGTTTTTTTGGTCTGAACTGGCAGTTCTTGCTGCAGCAGTGTTGTATTTTTTTGTATATTTTCACAAGGAAATGTCCTGATTTTGTAACAAAAAAGATTTTACAGCAAATGAACTGTTTTGTACCTTGTAAAACTGCTACTCAGATATACAAAATAATTATAGTTAAAGAAAGAAATATGCCACACTCTGTTGTCAACTCATAAAAATTGGATTTATTTCCACTACTCATCCTGGTAGGAGAGATTGTAGAACTTTTTTCCAGAAGTTGTTCAAATTTAGTGTTCAATTTTCCCTCCAGATGTGTAAGTCTGCTTTCTATGCATTATAACTCCCTTGGGCCAATGCTTCTATCCTTTTATTTTTATATATATAAGTTGCAGTGTAAAGAAACATTTACTAATCTGTGTGGACTCACCCACAGAAAACTAGATTCACTGATATTGTTGCACAGTGCAGATCGTACCTTCATATGTCAGTGGGAAGATATATGTCCCGTGTGATTTCTAATTCAGAAAGGAAAGGCAGACTGAATGGTGGCTTTAAACTGTATCAAGTACTCCACAGTTTGGCTCAGACAATGCACTGAATCAACTCATCTCCTGTTTCTGAACTAATGCCCCTTTTTTAAGATGGTTATCACAGGAGCTCATTGCCCCACCTTTGTGCTTCAGTCTCTTTCGTGTCTGACTTCCCACTGGGAGGATGGAGCAGTGGGCTGTAGAGCTTCAGTTTGGTTCCCATGGTAAGGCTACCACATTAATTTTCAAGGAGTATAAAAATTAGCATATATAAAATTGTCTCACATGAATTTGTTGAATGTGTGTATCTCAGCTGACTCAGATTGGCTTTTTCTGTCTGCATTACACAACCACCATGAGTTTTCTGGAAGAATAAAAATGTTTGTTGACATGCCGCCCCACGAGACTATATTAACCAGCAGGTATCTCTAAGGGAATTGGTGGCTGAGAATCCCACCAGCTCAGTGTCTGTGACGAGCATATGTGCTGGAGGCACAAGGCAAAAGATCACTCGCTATTTTCCTTGCCTCAACTTTGCTTGCAGGTGTTTTGAAACGCTGAATCCTAGGAATAGCTGGATTTCGTCTCAGAGAAGCGATATTTTAGTGCAGACAAGCATTTAATGAAAGAAAAATAAAACTAATGATGACTCTGGAGCATGCACATAGGACCATCTTGTCTTCATTGGTGGCTCTGATGTGACTGAAGTATGGAACACCACTTTTGGGTAAGCATAAGTTCTGGCTTATGCTTACAGAACTAACATTTTTGGGTTTGTCTCAGGCAGGATATTAAAAACCCAGACAGGTTATTGAATTCCTAGAGAAAGCTGGGGCCGTTCTGATTTTTAATCTCTTTTTGAATATTCTTTCTACTTGTAGCAAGCCTCAAGCGGCGTCTGAGACTTTGAGAGGCCAATGTAGGAATCTGTCTTGAATTTACCGTGTTTTCAAATAGACTACACAACCTTATAAAACCTCTTTTTTTCAAGAAATCCTTAGAAAATCTATTGCTGGTTATGGTTGTAATTTCATTGTTTCTTTTTAAATGACTTAATTTTCCAGGGATTTGTCAGTTCTTTCTAGTTTCCTGGAATTTTATTTCACAAAATATTTAAAACAATATTTCCAGGTACACAGTGAAGCGAAACAACCAGATTTGTTGTAATCATGAGGATCTGTTATTTGCCTGATACTTCAGGTATTCACATAGTGATAGGCAGATATGAAGAGTTCAGCTGAAGTAATGATTTATTTTTAACATCAGGAAAGATATAATATCTAACAAGCATAATTCAACATGCAAAATGTCAAGGACAACAGATTTGTGGCCCCAGCATATGTTCAAGTAAACTCACGACAGAGTGAAAAATATAAGTGTGAATGTTTTTCACACACGTGGGCTATGGAAGTACTAGCTATGAATATTTAGAAATAATAGAATAAGGGAAAAAAAAACAACAGAAGTGAGCTTAATGGTACTGGGAAGTAGCTATCCCACCTCTCTACCTGCATGAAAGGTTGTTATAACATGTTGAAATATCATGTGATATGCTCCTGATCACCTGCACCCTGAAAAAGCAAGTTTTAGATTAAACATTTATTTTCTGGGCTTTCCATTATTCACTGGTGGCTTTTCTTTATCTCATCCAAAGTTATAACACAAACCCTGGCATCATCTCATGTACTAGTTCGTCTTGTAGTATTATATCCTTCAATTTAGAATAAATGCATTAAGCAAAATAAGGTAAGGACTTTTTATCTGAAACAGTTTTATCTGGAATCCTTTGTAGAAATGGAAATTTTGGATATTTCGTCAGCAAGTTTTTATGTTCTGTTGGTTGGGAGAGGCCCAAGCTCCCTCTGTGTCTGAATAAATCATATCAGAAAACTGAAATAAAAAGTGCTGGATTACCAGATGATTCTGTAATTATGACAAACAGGCCCCGTTGATTTTTGAAATAAAATTGTCCAGTCTGGGTGATCACTGGATCATCATCTTCTCTTTGTTTTCAGCTGCTAAATTTTGTTAAAGAAATGAAAATTTTTTATTCCCTGATACTGTGTTTCTGTAAAGCTGTCATGATTGCTCTAGATAAAATCTATTAAACAATAGATGATACGATTCTTGCCTTGGTGGATCTGAAAGTGTTTTTCACTTATCCTGATACACTTTCAAGATGTCATTCATATGTAACCGGAAAGTGTGCTTTTAGTGGATTTATGAGTGCAGAAGACAAATCTTTTATGCTAGTCAACTTGCTCAGGAGGTCTCTGGGGTTCCAGCACCAAAGGCTTGGGAGGACATGAAATGAGGCGGATCATCTAGCTTTTTATTTACCTCAGTGTATACGGAGGGGTTAAAAGATGGAATTTTGGTCCGTGGATGGACACTGGGTGAGAAGTAGGTAGCTGAGAAAACCGCAGTGGAGGGGTTAACAGGTGGAATTTTGGTCTGTGAGAAGACCGCAGTTAACACAGGAGAAAACGGATGGCTGGGTGAGAAATAGATAACAGGCTGGGTGAGAGAAAAAAGCCCACAGAGATAAGAAAGTTGATCAAGGCTACGGGAGGATGTGGAAGATGTGCAGTAATGGAGGAATATAAAGCACAATTCACAATTTTGTTTGCCTTGCAACATTCTGCTCTTGGCTTGAGCATGGTT
Organism: Phaethon aethereus; assembly: GCF_964289735.1. NCBI lineage: Eukaryota > Metazoa > Chordata > Aves > Phaethontiformes > Phaethontidae > Phaethon > Phaethon aethereus. The sequence goes on along the minus strand of NC_138577.1, from coordinate 50,292,189 downwards.
GATACGTGACTGCTGGATTATGGTAATATGCCGCGTGAACAAAGCCTACGAACCAATAAACAGGATGGCTGTGGCGCGTACAGCATGCCTGGCCAGCGGGTGCATATGCCATAGGCTCCCTATGTTGAGAGGTGGCAACTGAGGTGTGTTCCGACACTCGCTGGCCATGTGTGCCGAAACCCGTCCCTCTGCAAATGTATAAATACCGGGATTTCCCAAAGGGCAGTGGGCTGGTGTACTGCGGGGTCACCGTTGCCTCCGAGGGGCCGCCCACGTAAAGCTGGCACCTACTGATTGCTGGGTTGAGCTCGTGGCGCAGGACGACACAAGAATGTACAGATGGTCCATCTTCCTCAGAGTCCTCAGGTTGGTAAGACAATTGCTTTGCAAAACACCCTTAGTGTAATGCATGTCTGTAGTTAATAAAACACTTGCTTTTTCTCCTTGTAGTCTGTGTATATGCATTTACCCTTCTTGGGAATCCTCGAAACCACCCTAAAACACTCAGGTACTGAGAGGAAGTTAATATAGTTCAAAACTGAGTTAATATGGATTTCTTCTTCCCTTGAATGCTGGAATTACTCTTCCTTCCTATGGACTTCTAATTGTGATGGCTGGCAGCAGTTAATAGGATTGTATGGCACTGTGGAGGTTGAAATTTGGCCGACAAAAATATCTAATATCTGTTGATTCATATGGATGGTAGGGGGATCCACAAACCTTGCAGCAGGATAGGGACAAATAGATTATTACTGTTTAGTGCAAATGAAGTTCTGAATTCCTGCACAATCCTTTGCTTCCTAAGGCAAAATTTTTATTCTTATAAGGGCAAATTACTCCCTCAAGCTTTGAGGCAAGGCTTGTTTGAGCTAACAGGCAACTGGCATTAGTATCTGGGGAAAGATTAGAAAGTATTTTCTTGCACAGTTATATAGTGAGAGTTGCAAGTTCTCTCTCTCCAGCTTTAGGACTAAGTTAATTAATTGTAAAATGGGCACATTACATGATAATAAACTATGATTGCAAGCAGAAGCCTTAAGCTAATATAGAGTGAGTACCTCTGATTTTAGCTATTAATATCTATCATTTTTATCAAAATAAACACATTTGAGTCATAAGGAGGCTTGCAGGAATGCACTTATTCCCCCAAATAAAAAGACAGTTATTGAAAGTGTTTATTTTGTATTGCACTTGTTAAATAAACTTAAGGGAGTAGGAATTATGCCAAGGAGGCTAATGACATGAATTAAGACAACAAAATAGATAGCATGTTAAGATGAAAACACGAGTACATTTGACTTCTATAGAAATAACAGACCCTTCACTGTCTTGTTCTCACTTGCTTTAATCTTCGGTATAAAGATTTATCTTGCATACTCACAATTAAGGTTGTATTTTAAACACAGAAAATCTTCCATGTAAGACAATGTTATAAATAGATTTATGATATCAGTGTTTCCCAATTCCATTTTTACCCTACACTATAAAATTGCAAAACAGCAGTGGGACTGTGTTTGCACCTTTATCAAGACCCATGTGTTAAGATAGTGCCAACATATCAAACTGAAAAAGTGTCAGGGGACTAATTCAGTTCGAGACAGCAAAAATTTCTTCCCTTGCTGCTGAAGGAGAGCATTTTCCAAGGTACTTGGTTGCAAGACACCTCACAGAATCACAGAATCACAGAATCACTAGGTTGGAAAGGACCTTCAAGATCATCAAGTCCAACCTCCTCTCCCTGCATAGGATGTAGAAGTAAGATATGGCTCAGGATACAAGGCAAGGCTGCCTTTTTCACCATCTCTTACAATGTCTTACCGGAGAATCTATCTTCCCTGCATTTGTGCTATTGAGTTATTGGAGCAAGATAAAAAGCCAAATGAAGTGTGTAGGGATTCATTACTTTTTTCCCTTTGATCACATATGCACTGGACAAGAAACATGAACTGATCTATCTTTGCTGTATTCTATCAAATAATACTTTTCCTTTTTTTGGAATATAAGCAGGTCCATTTATAATTCTATAATGATTTGCTTTCTTAAGCAGACACTTTAAGACAGTATCAGAATCAGACTGGATCAACAGAATGCCAAATGTTATTTTAGTAGCTTCTTTCAACTACCACAACTTAGAGCCTTCTCTAGAACTTTCCTATGAAATTGTAGAAGTTTTCCACTTCTGTACATGTTACTGTTTATCTGGTTCATGATAATCAGTCATGAAACTCATTAGCTAAGATGAAATGAAATCTCAGTTGAGAATTAGTTTACAAGATCATTTACAGTTTCAGATTCCAAGTGTGGCTAAAGTGTCTGGGGACTCAATCAACATTTTCACATGTTGGTGAAAGCCACAATGATGGCACTTAGCCTGCAGTTAAAATAAGCTCAAACTCAAGCGTATATCAAAACAGTTCCTCAACCAGCCTCTATTTCCCTCAACTCCCACTGTAGATTGTGTAAATCTGGAGGTGTAAAAAATGTTTACAAACTATGGTAGAGACATGGAACATAACTACAAAGGACAGCAGAGATATTTGGAATCCAGGATCACAAGTCCTGTGAGTAATGCCAATATTGAGAGAACACCCATGAGAAATGAATTGCTTTGGTATTCGTGAACTGAATATTTTTTAAACTCTTTTCTTGCATAAGCAATCTTACAACCTATTAATTTATAAATTTTTTAAACTCTAAATTGTGTTTTGGACTAGAATTTTTATAATGTAGAGGTCTTGTAGAATATGCTGCAAGAGGCATTTGCGAGTGGTTGTAAGTGGGAACTCACAACGAATACAAACAGATAACATAACGATAATAGTAAGTAATATCATGTGGTGGACATCTTGGATGTGATATTAGAGTAACATGGCTAGCAATGCTGGAATAATTAATCCTGGGTTGCCAATGGTAAATGCTACTGTTGTGCTTTGTTAATTTACAGGTGGAGCATCTAAGAAGAAATTTGTAGTAAGCAGAAATTCTCTTAGGGTGGCTAGCTGCTGAGAAAAAAATACAACACTGTGGTCATGTTTAAAGTTCTATGAAAAATTGAGACAAAGAGGGAAAAAAAAGCATTAGGTAACCCACCTCAATTAAAGCTTCACAGAGAATACAAACCGTGGAGTGATTTTGAGACAGGATTCATCTGGTCACACTGTAATTGAACACTATGCAGCATATGTTCCTTGATGACAATGTGTGGGTCTCAGCCTGACCCCAGGGTTCTTTGGACTTGTGAAGAAGAAGAATGCTTGAAAGCATAGTGCACATCAAAGAGAAAAAAACTTATAAGAAAAACTATAGCCTTTGAAGAATAGGCACTATTTGGGAACACTTTGTCACAACTTGAAAGATAGTTCATATTGTGGATAGTGAGAGCAGACACTGCAATATTTTCACAATGTGTAAGATATATGTGTATATAAGGTGTGCGATATTCAATGTGTGTATTCCATGGAGACTTAGACTGTTAAAAAACTATATGAAGAATTTCTGTACTGGAGACATGTCAGGTATGAGGGCTTGATCAGATCACTCACATTCATGGAGAATTTAACTACACTCCTTATTTGAAATCTTTTCTGACATTGTTGGTGCCCTGATGTCACTCGGTAGAATTAATTTTCAGCTATGCAACTGTAGTGGCAGAGTGATATTTTTCATAGGTAGTGCTGCTTAATTTATGCAGAGATAGAAGTCCAGTGCCAGCTGCCTGGCTGGAAACTCTGTGGTGGGGGCTGGTGGTGATGTTGCAGGAGGCCCCCCAAAAGTTTATGACAGGCACACAAATGCCAGTTGATCATTTAAGATGGTATTAGTGTCACCTGAGTCAGGCTGAAAGTAGGGCTTCTCATCAGAGGAAGTTGTCTCACCTCCCTCTTCAGTCCATGGAGTAAGTCAGACACCCTCTGAGGGTAGTTCATCTCATCTCTTTTAGAAACCCATTTTAAAATTGGATAAATTGTCTGCTGAAGAGGGCTCTTTTTATTCACTGACTAGAGCCTGGATGATGAATGTGGACTAGACACTAAAGTTTTAGATGATTAGTAGTGCAACAAATCTTACCCTGGGTAGCCACAGGCTCTTATTTAACATTAGAGGCAGGTCTAACCTGAGCGTAGGGAAGATTAAGAGGAGTTTAAAAATCAGGGGTGTTCACTGGTTGCCTCTCTCTTTTCCTTTGTTAAATGTATCTCAGTAGAAGATAGAATTTATCTGTTTGTGATAAACTTGCTATTCTATATCATCTACTAATTTAGTGAGTAGTCTGAGCAAACAATTTTTTGTCACCAGACAGCACAACATTTCTTAAGTTCAATAGATGAGTTAAGGTAGTTAACCAACTTGCAGTTAAAATAAATCTCAAAACTGTGCATATATAAAAACATTTCCACTGCTACTCTTGCTATACTTTGCTCTATGCTGTGTAAGAATCATTTACAGTGTACTTTTTGTGTAAATTATGTTAATGAGCCCCAAGACCAGAATGCATACAGTAGTATTCAGTACTACATGATAGGTGTATTAAAACTCCGGAGGAAAATATAGGCTGTTTAAGATTGTAGAGGAAAGGAGTGTATTTATACCATTTGAAAAATAATGTGTTATCTTGCAATTATGGTGTGTATCCCATTATGCCTTTAAAGGGCAGAAATAATTTCATACTGTACAACTAAGCTTTATGTACCCTTATTCTGGAACAGATCTGATAGACAATTTTTTTATTATTGGTTTCACAAACAATAATGGTTTTAAAATAAGCAAGCTGATTATGATTTTTTCTTTCCAGCTATATGAGACATATTCTGATGTAGTCTTCAGTGTTCTCTGTCCACTGCCAGGGCAGTCTTCATGCCTTCTCACTTTCCTTTTTCTTGTCTCACCCCTCTTTTTAACTCCTACTTAACTAATTTCACATCCCAACTCCCTGAAGGAATTGATGAGTTGGATCGTCTGGACCAAGGGCACTAAAAGAGGAGCAGGAAGCACATATATTCAGGGAATTTTGATGGGACTGGGGGGAGAGGTTGAGAATTGGAAGAAAGGCAATACATTCTCTGTGTAAAGAAAGCAAAATCTTGAAACCGGTAATCTCCTTTTTAACCTTACCATTGTACCTAGACTGTGATTATGAGCTGAAGATCACAACTTCAAGTGCTTTGCCACATACCCTTCTTAAACTACAAGACTGCTTTAAAAACAGACTCTTGATAAGACAGTGATAGATTTGACCTTAAAGATTGATATGATGTTTCGTTGTCTTAAATGTTTCAAACAATTTAACTTACTTGCTTAGACAATACTATCGGGGAATTACCATCAAAAGTAATGGGGATCTTCCATTTACTTTCTCTCAGGAAGAGTGCACTTTGGAATTTCTCTTCTTTCCCACTTCTGAGAGAACATGGAAGAGATGGAGGCAGAGGAACAGCCTCGTTCCACCCCTTGGGTTTAGGTATGCAGTGGTTCTGTTTTTTCAATAGTGTAAGTAAAGCATGGCAGTTAAAGTGGAGTCTTGTGAGGGAGAGTGTATGACCAGGTAGTCTCAAATGCAAAACACCTTGGTTTAGTATTTCTAGTATATAAAGAAATATGCAAAAGACAACCTTTTCAGTAGGGATAAGAAACACGCTTAGAAGTACAAAAGGATACATGCTTAAAACTGCTCACTTGAGAGCTGATCAATGTGTAATATTGCTTCTTGTCCACTGGATTCAGCTCTGTACTTTTCTAATGTCATGCCAGTTAAGTGCCATGAGGTGACTGTTGCCACTCTTTGCTGTGCATTTCTACCTCTGTCCTTGCCTTTGTTTTTTACACTTAAAGAAGTATATGGGCTTCTAATGCTATATATTATTACAATTATAACTGACACCTGGAGCAGGCAAATTCCCTGTCACTGTTCCGAAGAAGCAATTATTCCTATACTAAAAAGCCATTCATAAGAAAAAAAGCAAAAGCCTATTAATTATCAGCTTCTCTCCAACCTCATTTTTTGGCAAAACTATTTTGAAAAGGTCATAGCTGAACACGTGTAATTTTATCTTCACAAAACCCACCTGTATGAAAAATTGCAGTCAGTTCTTAGGCTGTGTCAGGACATCCAGATTATTATGGATGGTGCTTGAATTGGACTAAGTGTGGGTAACATAAATGACAGGTTTTGAATGACCATCCAAACAGTCACTTCTGTTGCCTCTCAGTTTGATAATTTCTAAAATTGCACTGTAAGTTTTCATTGCTGAAAAACAAGTTCAGCATGTTTCAGGGTATTACGGGAAAGACCAAAATAACAGAATTTTCTATAGAAGTCTCTCCAACTACATCATGATTTTGGACTTTTTCGGTTCTGGACTCCAAATTTGACATTCAGCTTGACTTCCAGAATTTAATGTAATTTTTTTTCTCTCTTAACTTTTATCTCATAAAAATTTCCTTCATGCTTGTTGCAGTGTGAGAGAAGGTAGTACTTTTCTGGGTTAATCCTTGAACCCATGCAACACAAACCTATATTTAAATTTTTTTTTCTGGGGGAAGAGGAAATTGGTCCTTTACATTTGTGTGAGACAATTGGCAGCTTCAAAATCCTTTCCGACCAAGGGGCTGTAGGCACAGGAGCTAAAAGAAAATAGTCTATTATATTAGGCTGAAGATGAGACTGGTAAATGTTTATTTAAGGGAGAAAACAAGAGTTTTTCTTTCAAAAAATTTTGGCAAAATTGTCAATGAAAATTGTTACTGCAGTATGGGAAATGGAGGTAGTTATTGTTAGAACATTTTTATACCTGACAAGGCAATCCCTGCCCTCACCCCCATTATTAATGTCATTGTTAATTAATGTTATCCCCTTTCCTGCTGGGGAAATCCTTTCTCAGAATTGTGTAAGAAGGAAAATGGACTATAGTCTGATGGAAGATATTTTATTCAGCTAGGGTTGGTGGAATTAACCTTGCAGGATGTAAGTGTCTTGAGGTGTCAGAAACACCTTGAAGGATAAAAAAGATAACTAGGGAGCTACAAGAACTTCCATGCAAAAAGGAATGTAACCTTCTGATTTAAGTGATGATCTAACCCTAGTTTTCCTTCAAGTACCTTAAAATGAATTTGAGACTAGCTGTGTGAGAGAAATCCTGCTCAGCAGATACTAACTTTGGAGATGGAAATGTTTGATTTTGCAGATATGCAATTGTGTGGGTGGAAACAATTAGTATAGGAATTAATGAACTGGTCAAGGATTTATTAATTCCTGAAGTCCTGTTCAGCCCAAGTTGTAGTTCATTTAGCTGATAAATCTTGAAATCTTGTAGAGGTCTTTTGGTTTTTCATTAAACTTTCTCTAAAAGCTGAACTGTAAGTTTAAGGTGAAGAGGAATCCGTACTCTCAAATCAGCTGACAAGAACAATTTCTCTTTTCCAGAGACTATTTTAATCTGTTGTATTGGGAGGGATACAGGGTAGAAGGCTAAAGGAACACTGATATGTCTTTGAGGGAAATCACATACTTCTATTCCTATATAATAGCAGTACATGCTAGAAAGAAAGACATTACAGAATTGTGTACTGTAATTGTAATGAAAATTCTCCAGCACTTATTTCTCCCACTTTCTAAAACACCTTATCTAAAGTGTCAGAATAATAGTACATCATAACTCATAACAATGCACCCATCAACCAAAAAATTACCACTGTCTAGTTGGTTTAAAAGGGTCTAAGTGCAGGTAGAACAACTCACCTTATTTATCAAATTCTGTCAATAAGTTTCTGGGCAATAGAGGATACATACTCATCTTTCTTGTGACTCTCTAGTTGCAAAATAATGAAGGGATTTTCATTTAATTGTGTTTTCGATCTAAATCCAGAAGGACCTTACGTCTGAAAAGCAGCATTCATAAATTCTGATTAATGTTAATTCTGAGACCTCAGATGCCCAGGCTAAAGATAATAATGGAGCCAAATTTTTTTATAATTCTCTTAAGAAGCACAACTGTCATAAAACCCTTTAGAACAAAGTTGATATCACGGAAGGAACTAAACTTGATTGTAAATAATTTAATCAAAGGAACAGTTTTAAGAATCTATAGGTAAACTCTACAGATCTTGTAAAATACTAAAAAGCTGTAGGAGCTAAAAGTTAGGAGATAACAGTGGGTGATCAGAAAGCTGTGATTACCTTATTAGTCATGAAAGTCAAGCACCTGTGGTTTGTAGCATTTATGCTAATTTCTGTGTGAGTGTCTTTAGGGACTGTGAACTGTTTTCAGAAGTCCTAGGTAAAAGAAAAATTTTTTAGGAAAAATTTCTGGAAAGGAGATTAGAGGTATGAAGACAACCTTGTCATTAAAATGCATGTTACTTGTAGAACTGGCAGAACACTGCTCTACTGGAAGATGTATTGTGTTGAGATTAAAACATTCCCCTGGAATATATGTATTACAAAATTTCAATCAAGATAGAAGACATAGAACAAGTCATTTCAATGAAGTCCACTGTGAGTTTACTGGAATGTTTTTCAGTTGACTAACTGTTAACATTTATTGATATTAAAGTAATCAAAATGCTAACACCAATTTGCTTTGGTCTTTTTATAATTAAAATAATGACTAAACTTTGAAAATACTTTAAAAATATTTAAAATAAAATTAAATCAGACTTAGTGCAATATCTTTGTAGGGAACATTTTCTCTCCATTACCAAATGGAATTAAAAAAATCTTAAGTCGTCATGAGGCTTGATGAATTTTATTTGATTATATTAGCAGCAAAAAGCATGCCAGGTATTTCCTAAAAATAGGAAGACTTAAAATATACTATTTAAATACATGGAAGTAATCATTAAAATATTTATTGCTAAGTAAGGGATCTTATCTTAAATGGTACCTAACAATTTCTGAACAGTCTTAGCACAATTCAGTTTGTAAATATGCCAATGGATGTTTGGATATCTGTGGTATGGATGGTTAATATGGATGATAACCACCCCTATTGTAACTTACAGCAGGTGAATTAAACTGACGTAGTGCTGTCATAGATATAGGACACTTGCAGTTAAATAAAAAAATTATTTAAGCAGAGCATTACAGAGATGATGATGACATTATGCCAATATTTTCTGTGGGCTTGCAGCTGAGTGCAGTCTGTGATTTTTGGATCATTAGGGAAGTATTAGATGGATTCTGAGACCCAAGAGAGTTCAACTGTAGTGACAAGAGCATGGTTCAACATAATGTCTGTATCCACCTTTTCCTTCAAAAATGTCTGTTAGACATATACTTTGCTTGAGAAATGGCTTGGAGCTACCAAAGACACAGGAATACTTGATGAAAAGAAAAAGATGAAAGGATACCTGAAGGCAGATGGTGCACAAGACAGGAGACAGGTGGTCCTGAGGAGAATTATGAATATTAAAATGTTTAAGGCAAAGTGGTTTAAATGCTTAAAATGGCATTCAAACCTCACTAGATGAAAAAGTAATTGAATACTGATTTCATCTTGTAGAAGAAAGTATTCTGCAGCACCACTAAACAGACTTTTAAATAATAGGAGACCTGTATGCCATTAGAGGAATTTAGGACTGAATTATCAATATTTTGGAAACAGACCCTTATTGACACAGTAGGGTGCCAGTAACTTTTAATGAGTAAGCAGTGTTAATCCCACAGCCACTGTCATCCCATAAATCTCTTGTAGCTTGAAAACATTTTCCACAAAAGAAAAAAGTAATGAGGACTCAGACTCTATTGAATGAGCTTGTGATCCAGTGCTACGTCTGATACCTGAAAACATAGTTAACACTAATTTTGTGTAAAAACTTGTACTTCACAATAAAAACATCTTGTTTACAAATATTTGCTGATGACAGCTGACAAAAGAAAAACTGTTGAGAGGAGCTACCTGAGAAGTAGTTAGTCGTGATGGATTTCACTTCAGCAATATTCTAGAAGAGCGTTTATATTTTTTTTATGTTCACATTGCTGATTCTTTTTACAACTTAACCACAACACTTGCATGATTTTAAATTCCCCATTTTCTGTAAGTTGCTACACACAAAGATAGCTATTGAACAGACTACTAAAACTGTATAGAAGTGTTTTAATTATTAGGTAGCTTTTTGTATGGCTTATATAGGGCATGGTTTGTAAAGTTGTATTTGTGGGGAGGTCCCACTCTCTGTAGACTGAGCTCACTGTGTACATCAAGTGGCATGCATCTTTCTTTCAAGGACATTTATTTCAAGAGTTCTTTGTAATCCCAGTACCCGCTCTTTTCTAACATCCTTCTCCCGTCTCCTGCTTAGGTACTATCCCTAGGATATATTTCCAAATTTACCCCATTGATTCCAGCCACAAAACATTAAATAAATTACCTTATGGCTTTGTCTCCCCACATTTAAAGTAAAAGAAAATAACTGCAATGTGAGCATGATATTTGTTTGAAAGAATTGAAAAGACTCTTCCTTGGGACAAAAAGAATTGATCCAGTTGTAACAACCTGGCAATGAACTTCAGCATCTACTTATTAACTATTGTGACTGGATGAATATTATTTGCTGTCTTTTCTCTCATTTTGTCTATCTTGCCTTGTCCTGAAGCTAGACATCTATAGCTCATTGGGATATTTCTGTTTACTTCTTATATGAGAAGAATAAAAAAAGATTTGCCTGAAGTTTCTTGACTTATTAGTGATTTTGCAGATTTTGAAGTATTCAGCATCCTCACAGATAGTCTGCCTTAAGGCTCCAACCCAGCTGGACCCAGAATAAGAGCCAGTGATGAAAGAAGAATGTCCTTTTTTCCTGAAGGCTTAGAGAATAAATGAGGTGAAGTGAGCTTCAAAGCTACAACCATTTCATATCCCCTCTAGAAATGGTACTAATTGGCCCCACTGTCATACTTCTCTCCAAGTGCAGAACAAGAATGGGTATGGGTACAATTTGAATGATCGTTTCTGCTAGAGAAGGGCTTAATCCTAGCCCAGGCTGAGACCATGTTGATGCTATGATCTGGAATGATAAAGAACTTTAGCGTGGTACCTTTCAAAGCTGGGATATATTCAGTTCTGTCAATCTAATACAGAAAATGCATTTTTTCTGGCCCTTTAGATGGGAATTTACCATTTACCTCTCCAGGATATTAATGTCTCTTGACTCCTTGATTTAATAAAGTTTGTAAGAACAAATTGTGTCTTGTATATATGACTGTAACAGGGACTTAATATTTAAAATAAAAATATCACAGGAGTATTTCTGAGGAATGGAAAATGTTAGAAGCAAAGTTTCATTACTTTGAAACCTTGAAGAAAAAAGTTTTCTTTTGTGGATATATTTATGGCTTGAGGTTATTGCTTTTTTGTAGGCTTGAGGTTGATGATTTTATGTGTTTTATACATTTATACATATTTTTATTTATATTTATATTTATAGAGAGATTATTTATTATAATGTGTGTATTTATATACAATGCACTTTAACAGTTAACTTTTAAATTGGAAAGACTTACATTAAATATAGTAGGTTCATGTTAGACTTTATTGTTCTGCCATAACAAACAGATTTTGGCATTGTATTCTGAACTGGGTTTGAGTCAAGCTTGTCCGATCTATCTTAATATAAGTAAGAGACTACTATAAAGTTGAAGATCTATAAAAAGTTTTCTAGAGAATTTGAACTGAACTTAAATTGTCATTTTATTTTACAAGTGACTGTGCAATATTTATTACATTAATTTGCATAAATACTCTTACAATGCGTAAGGATAACTTTCTGTGTAATGAAAATCAGAGTGTCATACAAGAGTTAAAATATGGGCTGTTAATCAGCTGTGATTTCATTGTACCATTCACACTAACTCCAGCCTGGACATGGCAATTAATATGGTTGAACAACAGAAACTGTAGAATTGCTTTATATACTTGTTCATTCCTGCTGTTTTCCTGTGTCAGTAATGCTCCAAGGGATGAAAATGAATCTATTTGTTTCCTCTCTGGCACTTGCTGCTATATCCACATGCTTTATGTTGTGGAGATCAAATATGCCATTCTCCATGCTAAGGTTTGTAATTAGTTGTTTAATGAATATTCACATTTCTGCCCAAGTTTCTTTTTGACAGGCTCGTGTGGGATTTAGGATATAGGCCTGCATGGCTGTCCCACAAACATGCAACATTTCCTTCTGATAGTGATGGAAACTGTGATTTTCTTTTGCACAGAGAGTGGAGTGTTTTCACTAAATCTCCATAATTCCTTGACTAATTTATTTTTAAAAGCCATCATTTTTCTCTTTTTTCCACTAGCATTATCTTTTGATCATTTTTATTATGCTCTGGTGTTGTATTTCTTTCTCTCCTAAATATTGTTGAGGTCTCATCGTAAAGCCTCTCTAGTCTTTGCTGCTACTGTTGGTTTTATAGACTTAGAAAGGTTAATTAGTGTAACCTCCTGATGATTTTCTAAAGTTACATTGGTTATCCTTGGATTTCAAGGGCATTTGTTTTGTCATGGTGGATTTGAACCAGGTGTGGCATGCTATTTTTACAGATTATTTGGAAATTTATGAAAGCATTGCTCAGTATTGCAGCATTTAGCTCTTCTAGACTGATTCTGCAATGTCTAGATACTGCTTGTCTGGAATAGCATTCAAGTGTTTTGGGGAATGATCATGTAAACTATGAGTTTACATGAGTAGAAGCAAAGAGTAAAGAAAGAAAGAATAGAATGTGTAGAAGATTTTCACATCCTGCATACACAGGACGTATGTCCCTCCATTTGATTTTCTGTTTAGGCTTACAAAATTCTTCGTCCAGCTTTAGCTGACATTAGTAATATTAGTAATATTGGCCCCTAAAAATGCTGAATCGTGATCTCTTGCACTGCTTTTTTTCTACTGTTGCAGTTTGCCTTCAGTTTCTTTTCCCTGATAGAGATACGATTCCCCTATGATATCTCCCTATATGATTCCCCATATTGCGCCCCTATGATAGAGACTTAATATGTGCTTTTCAGTTAAAATCAGAATTTCTCTCCTTTTTTTTTTTGTTCTCCATTTTCTGTATTGATTTCTATTTCACTGATCTTTCACAGTTGTCGTTTTTTTTCCTCTCTTTTTCTTATATTGCCAGCACAAGGATTGTGGCCTACAAGCGTAAGTTTCTTTATAAGAAAAGAACTTTATTCTGATATGTAAGATATTTTAGAAACTTCCCAAGCTTTGTTTTTTTACATTTTAAATTTTTTTTTCTTCCAGGGATTGGGTGAGATCCATATCTGTCTGTGCAAATTTTGTAGGTAATTTGTGAAAAAGCTACTTTGGACACCAAGCATATTTCTATAGCTCTTCCTCAACTCTGATAAGCTTCAGGTTCTTTCTCTGTTGGTCTTTCCATTTGTTAGTCATCATGTTATGGTTTGCATTTTTGCCTTTAAAATCAGATGGCTATCTTTTTCTTGTCACTATATTATTTTGTTTGCTCAAAGCAATATATGAATGTGACACATTGCTAACAATCTGTTTTGGAATCTGTGTATGTGCTACATCCCTTGAAATAATTTGCAGTCATTGGAGTAAATTTCCATGAAGTGTGCCATGGTGAGGGCTCTTCATCCTACATGCTTATTATAACCCGTGCTGGCGTAGACCTTTTTTTTTGCTTCAAATGCTTCTAATTAACATGTTTCAGATTGTTCTCATTGATGGTAAGGATGTTAAGTGGGTGACTGTCTCCTCCCATCATGATTTTTGAGAAGTCATATATTGCTATTATACTCCAATGATAAAAAATAGACTGGTTTATTTCTATTAGCCCTAGATTTTTTTTGGAACTCAGCTTACATAAAACTTTAATAAAGAACGAGGTTCCAAGAATGTTCGCTGTAGAACAACCATTTTTACTGAAATCTTAGCTTAGTCTTCTTTCTCTAGCTGCTATTTCTATGTGGTTAAGTAGTCCTGCTGTTACATTACTGGGCTTTAAATGGGCAAGTGTAGTAAAATGGATATGCTCTTAAGAAGCTGCAGTTTTGTTAACGCAGGAAATATGCCTTCTGTATTAGAATGAATATTTGATGGGTGATGGAGGACTAAGAGAAAGAAAATTACTGAGAGAAGAATGAAGGCGTGAACTGTGTTCTCTTAAGAAAGATTTTTTAGTATAGAGTTATTTGAGGGCCAGGAATTGGCTTAAGATGCATCTATAGAAGTCAGTAGATTAATTTAACCTTCTGCACTGTTAACATTAAAGCAATGGAAGATAGTTTTCTAATCTAAAATGTTCAAAATAACTCTTTTGTCCATTCTATAGAAAATGTAAGGCTGTTTTATTTCTGTTGTAGGGGAAGGTATGCTGAAAAATGAGGGAGACTCTCGTTTTCATCATGCAACATGTCCTCTTTAAATTAAAGTTTCCCAAAGACAACTGTTTCCCTTACTGAAAATAATGAACAGGAACTGACATACTTTCTAGTTTCCAGCTCAGTTGGAGCAAGGTCGTGTTCCTTTCTATTTCTGCAAAAATTATTTTCCAAATTCATTTTAAACTGAATTGAAAATGGGTTGATATTTAGGTGAAGTTTAATCAGTGTTAAGAGTGTAGTGTTAATAACTTTGATGTGCATTATTGGATTACAGAATGTAATAACATTTTCTGTAGTTATTCAAATGATTTTTCGCTATAGTTCAGAATATTTCCAATCAGACTTTTATAGATAGTGAGGTCCTGGGTCAGCTACTTACAGTTCTTAGCTGAAAGAGGAGAATTTCTGATGACCTCTCATGATTAAATGAGTGAAAAAAAGCCCATTCAAAAACTCTCAAATTTCTTCCTTTAATTACACTGATTTTTTTTCTTAGTTATCAGTTCTAATACATGACTCAATCTGTTCCACTCTTGACTGTTTCTGGGTGGTTTGAGGAATGATTTGTCTATCTTCACAAGAACAAGTTAAAGGACTGCGAGAAAAGCGATACTAAGTTTGTAAGAAAACCTTTTCTACTTATGCACAATTTACTTGGAGAGAAAAAACTAGATAGAGCTAATTAGATTGTCAAGATTAAAAAAAAAAGAATCATTTGTGTTATAAGAATAGCGTTTGAAATTCTGTTCACTATGGTAAAATAAGAATGGTTAATTCTTATGCTTCAGGGCACAAACTGATCACTTTAATTTGGATGGAATTGTGCCTATTTTATCTTGGTGTAAGTTTAAAAATCACTTAAATTTTTGGAAATTTTTATACTGGTATATATATTGAGTAGGAAGATGTGCGCAAGCAAGAGCCTGGATCAAATGAAATTGTTAATATTATTAGGAAAAGATTTTTCATATTGAAACTTTGTTGATACTTAGCTAATTAAAATACATACAGTTTTAAAATGCAGTATATATCTAGAAGCTCCCCTGTTCCAGTGTTAGGCACACTGTATTTGGAAAAAACAGTTGATAAACATACTCTTAATTAGTAGAAATTAATTAGTGGAAAGGAAGAAAGAGAAGAATTGGGATGAGGGGAAGAGCCTAATTATACACTATGAAAAAGTATCCTTACTCCAAAAATCAGTTCTCAGTGGAGAAATAAAGTAAAAAAAAAAAAAAAAAGATGACTAGAAAATGTTATCATTCCCATCATAAAAAGAAATGTGGGAAATTTGACAGCAACATGGACAGAAAATAATCTTCCATAGATGAAATAAAAAATTGACAAATAATGAATAAAATTGTATCTTCTTTTTTAAATTTTTTTTTTTTTAAGGATTGAATAGATTTTCTATGCTTGGAGAATAAGAATAGTTAAAAGGATACTTCTGGGAGATAACAAATAAGAAATTTATCTTTTCTTGCTAGTGAAATGCAAGAGATACTGAGCCTCTATGCACATAAAGGGCAACACATTTGTTAACAGTAATAAATACTGATCTTTAAAGATTGGATTAAGCCAGATAAACTTGACTTCTTTGTTTGTACTGTAGAAATTGAAGATCAAAGAGTAAATGGAGGTCATACAGATTTTAGTAAGACATTTTGTTCAAAATGTCTTGTTTTTTAATTTCAATTATTAGTTCAAATGGACTTAGAAAGGACCATTTTCATAATGTGCTTACATTTTTTTTCTGTCCTTTAGAAAATTTCTAATATGTGTGTCTCTGGTCCATGTCACAGGGACCAATATAAGATTATATTCAGGGTACAATGACTTTGGGGTACTCTATTGTAACTACCGTTCTTAATTGGCACCTGTAAGTATAAACTGGCTGTTACTCAAAAGCATAAATCAAAGCACCATAAAACTACAATAACTATGTATATAAGCAATTCTCCTAGCACTTACTGCATTATTATGAAATTTAAATTTTCAGAATCACTCTCTCAATTTTGAACACTGATGCTGAAAGAAAAGAAGTTGAAAACTGGAGCTCTTTTACAATAATGTCATGTACTGTACCTACCATCTATTGTGTTTGACTTTTCTTGGAAGACACAAGCATAATGTGAAGACACTAAATATCTCTTTCTAACTTTTCAGAGGAAAAAAGTGGGAGACAGTGGGTTCACAACTCTAACACTCATTGAAGTGTATGTCTGGTGACAGAGGCCTCTCAATGAAATCTGAACTTCAAGTATTTCACAGGTGGTTCTGCCACAGGTAGAGTTCTTTTCCCGTGGCTAAACAAATACTCTAAGAAACTATATGATCTATTAGAATATTCCTCCAGTGACTTCTAGATCTGCTTAAAGAGTTAAAGAGACATTTGAACTAAATGACAGGAAGATCTTATATAGCTGATGCTGAACGTTTGAAAGACTAGATGGTCTGGAATAACACCATCCATGCTGGAGATGATTAACTGGCTGAATATCAACTGCAGAATAGGACCAGGGATGGTCTTCTAGCCCGCATGGAGTGTGCAGTTATTGAGGATCTGTGTCACCAAAAAAGGAGCTGTAGGAACAGATCAGCAGACTGTGCAGCACTAGAGGTGACAAGAAAGATGATGACCAGATCTTCTCTGAGACTCTGCAGCTTTAAGAGCCTGAACACCTAACTGTATCAAGGGAGGGGCAAGCAGCATCTAAAAGCTGAAGGCTGAAAGCTGGTAATTCTGGCACCAGGAGGAGGGTTCCTGCTCCACCTGAAGATTTACATCTATAGAAAAGTTTCAGTCCTCTTCTAGCAGATGAGGGTCTGGCAGCTCTGTCAAATGAAGCATCCATGGTAGCTGAGCCTCAGCCATGGAGGAGCAGCAGAGGAAGAATTGAGTGTTAGTAGTGGAAGACTCCGTGCTGGGGGGGGACAGAGGACCTCATCAGACAACCTTTCTTGTTTTCTGGGGACATTTACTGCTTGATGGAACTTACATTTGACGTGTTTTTGAAAGGCTTGTTTAGACCACAGACTCTAATCCCCTGCCATCCTTCCACACGGGCACCAACAATACTGCCAAGAGAGATCTGGAAAGTATTGTGTGATTTCATGGCTCTGGGGACAGAGGAGCCTAGATAGTTTTCCCATTGATCACAATCCTGACAGTGACAGGAAAAGTCTAAAGGAAGAGCAGATGGATCCTGTGGGTCAAAAATTAATTGCACACCTGGTGTCAACAATGGGATTTTAGCATCTGTGACCACAGGACACTCTTTGAGGATCATGGACTGCTTGGAAGACATGGAATCTATTTGACTGAGACAAATACATCTGTGCTAACAGGCTAGTCAACCCAATAAGGAGAACTTTAAACTAGGAATGATGAGGAAACAGAGGATGACCAAAAGCCAAGTGAGAATGTCATAGACTGGGTTAAACGTGCAAAGGGTGTAGGGTGATATGAGCATTTGTATTCAACAAAGCAGGGCCGAAATTGTATTACCGTATGTCCTGTATGCACAGGACAGTGCATACAGGACAGAATTTTGTGAAAAGCTCTCATACCTTTGCTGGGAGATGAGCATAATTAAGTGCCTGTACGTTGATACACACATGAGGAACAAACAGGAGAAATTAGAGGTCCGTGTGCAGTTGCAGGGCTACAATCTCACTGGGATCATAGGCATATGGTGGGATTGCTCATGACTGGAGTGCTGCAATAGATGGATACAAGCCCTTTAGGAAAGACAGACTGAGTAGGAAGGGAGGAGGAGTTGCCCTTTGTGTGAGAGCAGTGAGAATGCATGGAGCTCTGCCTTGGTATGGGTGGTGAGCGAACTGAGAGCTTATGAGTCAGGATTAGCAGCCTGAACAACAGGGGTAATTTTTGGGTGTCTGTTACAAACTGCTTGATCAGGGAGAACAAGGAGATAAGGCCATCTTGAGACAACTAGAATAAGCTTCACATTCATAGGCCCTGTACATCATGAGGGACTTTAACTATCACAATATCTGCTAGAGGGGCAACACAGCAGGACACATGATGAGGTTTCTGGAGTGCATTAAAAACAGCTTCCTGACATGTGCTTGAGAACCTGATGAGGACTGATGCTCTGCTGGACCTCATTTTTACATGCAATGAAGAACCTGTTTGGGGATGTGAAGTTCAGGGGCAGCCTTGTCTGCAGTGACCATGAAGTGACGGCATTCAGGATCCTGAGAGCAGTGACTGAAGCAGAATGCATGATCATAACCCTGGACTTCAGGACAGCAGACTTTGACCTGTTCAGAAATCTGCTTCAAAGAATCCAGTGGGATTGTTCAGCCTGGAGAAGAGAAAGCTCCAGTGAGACCTTATTCAGCGTCTCAGTACTTAAAGGGGCCTTATAGGAAAGAAGGGAACAGACACAACAGGGTCTGTGGTGATAAGACAAGGGGTAATGGTTTTAAATGAAAAGAAGGTAGATTTAGACTAGATACAAGGAAGAAATTTTTTACAATGAGGGTGTTGAAACACTGGCACAGGTCGCCCAGAGAGGTGATAGATGCCCCATCCCTGCAGATGCTCAAGGTCAGTTTGGATGGGGCTCTGAGCAACCTGATGTAGTTATTGATGTCCCTGATCCTTGCAGGGGATGGACAAGATGACCTTTAAAGGTTCCTTCCAACTCTAACTATTCTATGATTCTATACATTTCTGGAGAGAAGAAGGCCCTCGGAGAAGTGGTTGATTTTCAAGGATCACATTTTTCCAAGCTCGGGAATGGTCCATCCTAATGAGCAGAAAATGAAGCAAGAGGCCTGCATGGATAAACAAGGAGCTCCTGACAAAGTTCAGATGTAAAAAGTAAGTGTACAAGAGGTGAGAAAGGAGAAAAATGGCTTGGGAAGAATATAGAGATGTCGTCTGAACATGCTGGGACATGGTTAGGAAGGCAAAGCCCACCTGGAATTGAATCTGCCAAGGGACATGAAAGGAAAGAAGAAAGGTTTCTACAAACATATCAGCAGCAAAAGAAGACTAAGGAAAATGTTGGTCTGATGACGAATAGGGCAGGGAGTCTCCTAACAAAGGACACAGAAAAGATTGTCCTTAATGCCTCCTTGATCTCTGTCTTCTGGCAAGAACAGCCGTCAGGAATCCCAGGGGAGTATGGAGCATGGAAGACTTACCCTCAGTACAGGAGGATCAGGTTAGGGAACATTTAAAAAAACCTGAATATACACAAATCCATGGGACCTGAAAAGATGTGCCCATGAGTGCTGAGGAAGAAAGGAACATCCCTCCTATCTACAAGAAGGGTGAAAAGGAAGATCCAGGGAACCACAGGCCAATAAGCCTCACCTCAGTCCCTGGGAAGGTAATGGTGGAAGTCATTTTGGAAACCATTTCAAAACACATGAATGACAGGAAGTTGATCAAGAGTAGTCAGCGTGGATTTATGAACGGAAAATCATGCTTAACCAAACTGATAAACTTCTATGTTAAGACAAATATCTTGGTGGATTAGTAAAGAATAGTGGATGTTGGTTATCCTGACTTCAGCAAGGCTTTCAACACTATGTCCCACCATATCCTCATAGACAGACTGATAAATACAGCACACATAAGTGGACAGTGAGTTGGATCAAAAACTAGCTGAATTGCTGGGCTGAAAGTGTTGTGATCAGCGGTATGAATTCCAGGTGACAACCAGTCACTAGTGGTATACTCCAGGGGTCAATATCAGCGCCAGCTGTTTGGGACAGAGGGCACTTTCAGCAAGTTTACAGATGATACAAAACTGGGAGGAATGTTTCTTGTGCCAGATGATTGTGCTGCTATTCAGAGGGACTTTGACAGACTAGAGAATTCAGTAAACAGGAACTTCATGAAGTTCATCAAGGGAAATGCGAAGTCCTGGGATGAATAAAACCATGCACCAGTAAATGCTGGGGGCCAGCAAGCTGGAAAGCAGCTTGTCAGAAAATGACGTAGGGCTCCAGCTGAACAACAAATAAATCATGAGCCAGCAATGTGCCCTTGTAGCAAAAAAATATTGACAATGTTCTGGGTGGAGTTAGGAAAAATGTCACCAGTGATTTTAAGAGTGGTGACTCTTCCTCTCTCCTCAGAACTGGTGAGGCCACATCTGGGTGCTGTGTCCAGTTCTGGGCTCTGCAATGCAAAAGATACATGGAGTTACTAGAGTGAGTCCATGAAAGTCCAAAAAAATGACTAAGGGACTGGAGTATCTGTTATACAAGGAGAGGTTGAAAGGGTTTGGGGATTGTTTAGGGTGAACAAGAGAAGACTCAGGGGAGATCTTATCCGTGTGTATAAATACCCAATGGCAGAGGGTACAGAAGACAAAGCCAGATGCTTAGTGGTGACCTGTGACAGGACAAGAGGAAAAAATCCACCATAAGAGTGGTTAAGCAGTAGAACAGGTTTCCCAGAGGTGTTAGGGAGTTTGTTCTGAAAGATGCTCAAAATTCAGGAGCAAGTCTTGAATAGCCTGACCTAACTGTAAAGTTAGCCCCTGTTAGAGCATGGTGTTGACCCTCCAGATGTTGCTCCCAATCTCCATTATTCTATAACTCTGTGGTTATCCAGATTTGTAGGAACTGCCTTAGTCTTCTAATATTAAAATTGTAATAGTTTCTGTGTAAAGAGAGCTAAAAAGTTGGGAATAAAGATACAAAAATATAGTTACCAAAATTCTTGATACCTTTGAGAGCTTTCATGTATTTCATATGAAACATTTTATTTGCCCTTGTTATTGCCTGTTTCACTTCTCTGCACTGTGGCTGTGTACAGAAAATGAGGCATAGAAGTTACCTGGTATGGAACTACACAAGTTAATTAACCTAACATGATGTAATACGAACTACACATTTGGTATGAAATGCAGTGAGTAATTAGAAAATAAGAATTCCAAAAGGAATTACAAAGAGATACAGCAAATTAGGGAGAAGTTTGCATTAAGGTATTTGAGTACCCTCGTCCCAGGCAAACACTTCCAGTGAGTCCCAAATGTGAGTTACTGGGTTTGAGCAGGACGGGCTGCTGCTCAGCCTGTGTTGTACTGCAGGAGGGTGATATGTTGCATTCCTATGAGACACAAGAGATTACAGCCATAGTACTGCTTTCCTCCTGTATACATCACAAATGTACTGAAGTAGATAGACTGCTTATCTTTTGGTGTAAACAGCATATGTGGATGAATAAGTGGATGTGTGAAATAAAAGTAAAAATAATACACTGTGATTCCCTCATTGCTTTGTCTATGTATTGTATTCCACTCGCTTTTCTTTTTGTGTATGTTTTTCTTTGGACTAAAAAGTCCTTTGGCTGTTTCTAAAGCACATAGGCCTGAATCCTGAGTAGAGCTTTTGTGATCCAATTGTAATATTCCTCGTAATAAAAAGTGAGACTTTTGTAAGTGCCTTTTCAACAAACCTACAGATCTGTGTCAGAACAAACCTGTGATCTACTCAGTATCTCTGGAAGACTTTGTGAGAGTTCTGTCATACAGCAATTGTAGATTTCCCTGCACAAGGGACAGGATGTTGTCAGCCAGCTTTATAATTTCTTTCATGTCTGCATGGCAGTACAAAGAGATGAGGATCTTGAGGATCCAGCCCTTTGGGTTGGGTCTTTTCTAACTTCTGAGCTGGAACTAGTGTGAAGTTGCCAGCCACAGGCAAAGCCAAGGAAGAGGAGCCTACAGTGAAGAGTAACATGAAAGAAGTCTCAAAGCTGCACAGAAAAGAAGTTAATTAGGGAAGTGAGCCCTGCAATTAAGTCCAGGAAGAAATATAAATGACAGACAGAAGACAAAAGACAAAGGCAAGTGATCTTTAAAGGAAACTGAGGACAAAGAGAGATCAGGGGAAAAGACTAGACAGCCGTGGAAAAACAAAATTAGAGAAAAGTGCATTTAAGCAGTTTTAAAACTTGGGATATAAAATGTATCTCTAGAAATATCAGGAAAGAGGTATTTTAGAAGATGCAATAGAAACAGTCTGAAAATAGCCTGAATTCTTAACAGTTATTAATTAGAAAGGCTATTATTAAAAAGTAATTCTGGTCCCCACTATTGGCATATTTACCAGCAGAGCTAGAGCACTTTCAATCATAAATCTTTGCTTGATTGTGTAGCAACTGTTGTACACCAAGTGTACTGCCATATTTCACATGTGGGTGAGGATCTTTTTCAAACACCAGGGAACATGAGAATGATGCCCAAGTACCACAAAGGAGTCACATAGCAAAGAAAGAAGAAAATATGTGTGTAAACCCAGTAGTTTGAGCATGATGTTTAAGTGCGAAACTCTCTGCTTATGAACATTTCCAGGCCAAATACAAACATTTCATCTGGCAAAATTCTAAACTTTTTCCTCCCTTTCACAGGTTGTTGAAACCCCTGACTTGTGTTGGGAATATAGACCCATACTGACATATTCTAAGAGTAACCTCTGCTATGCAGAACCTGTCTGAGACAAGGAATCAAAACATCTTACTCATGAAGTCTCAGTCACTGCAATACTTCCACACAACTGCTAGTTGGCCTCTGCTTTCTGAATTCTTGTCTGAATTTTGAGACAGAGATTCTCCAGAAAGTTAGCACTTTATTCTTTCTTGTAATATACCATGGGGAGTTTGACATCCTGTATAGGGACAAATTATCCACCTTCAAAAACACCTAGTGTTTCTGAGAGCTTTAAAGTATGGTTAACCTGAGCTATGAAAGGTAACACTCACCTGGAGAAAATTAGGCAATCTGTTAATTAGTCATGAGTTAAAAAGGGGATCTGTTAGGCTGAGGCCTTTTACAGGGCCTTTTTCTTTTCTTTTTTCTTTTCTTTTCTTTTCTTTTCTTTTCTTTTCTTTTCTTTTCTTTTCTTTTCTTTTCTTTTCTTTTCTTTTCTTTTCTTTTCTTTTCTTTTCTTTTCTTTTCTTTTCTTTTCTTTTCTTTTCTTTTCTTTTCTTTTCTTTCCTTTTCCTTTTCCTTTTCCTTTTCCTTTTCCTTTTCCTTTTCCTTTTCCTTTTCCTTTTCCTTTTCCTTTTCCTTTTCCTTTTCCTTTTCCTTTTCCTTTTCCTTTTCCTTTTCCTTTTCCTTTTCCTTTTCCTTTTCCTTTTCCTTTTCCTTTTCCTTTTCCTTTTCCTTTTCCTTTTCCTTTTCCTTTTCCTTTTCCTTTTCCTTTTTTCTCAGAGGTACTGGGTGCTATGAAAAGGAAGAGAGCAGAAAGGTTAAGAATTGGTTGCCTAGTAAACATGAAGGAAGAGGATGTTGAGTGTGGTAAAGTATCACAACTAAGTTTAAGAGACTGAACAGTGCTGTGTGGCAACTGATGCTGATCTGTGTGAGCGGCTAGGTTGAGAGAGTGTCATTTATGTTGACTTGACTTTTTCTGACATTTCTGTGTAAGGATAATTAGACTATATTATAATATACTGCCATGGGTAATCTGAATTTGCTAGGGTAACTTATGAGTGTTTAACTCTGCAACACTAGTAAATTACTGATGTGTGTGTATGCAGATAAAAACCAAATGATGTTATATTTTGCTTATTATATTGAAATATACTTTAGTGGAAAAAACCCAAACATTAAACTTAAAGAGCAATGATGTAAAAAAAATCAAAGATGAGTTAGTCATATACAATAATCAAATCACTTTACTGTATTTATATATTTTTTCCAAATGTTTTCATCTACTCTTGTATTTTGCTTTGGAAATAGGCATTTAAAACAAGCAGAATAATGGTAGTACTGTCTATGCTGGACAATTTTCTTTTTTACTCCTGCAATCTTTCAAGAAAATCAAAACAAAAAAAACTCCCCTTGGAGTTTATAGTCAAACAAATGTTGGTTTCTTGAAAATGAGTAACCTGAGCTAGGGAAACCTATTCCACAGAGAAGGAAAGACATTACGTCTGAATAGTACTGTTCAGTAGAACCAATATCAATAAAGTGTCTATGCCATAATTTTGAGACATACTGTAGATTCATAAAAGTTTAGCACGATTATACCAAGCAGTAAAAAGGAAGCTACTGCAAGGATAGTTATGGAGTGAAGCAGGCAGCTGTGGGAAAGTAACAAAGCCCTAAATTCAAGGGTTTCTTTGACATCATTCTACCAGCTGAGTAAAAGACAGCTGCATCCAGCTCTGCTAATTCGCTCATCCCTTTTTCCTTCTTTCTAGCCTACTGTTAGATGCTTTTTAGACTGCTGGCTGCAAACCTAAACCACACAGCTGGAAGACCCCAAGATATTGGTCATGCCAAGAAAGGTCTTGGATAACCTAAGTTGAAACATTTGAGGTTTCTTAGAATGTAATGCATGAATTCAGATATTAATTTGTATCATCCCTGAAGAAAAATATTGCAGCTGATTGCTCAGGGATATTTATAATATTTGTTTTAAATAACTTTTACTATTAAAAATGTTTTTACAAATATATTATCAACAAAAGGAGAGCCAAGGAGAATCTCCACCCCTTATTGGATGTGGTGTGGAACATTGTCACCAAGGATGAGGAAAAGGTTGAGGTACCTGATGCCTACTTTATTTCAGTATTTAATACTCAGACCAAGTATCCTCAGGGTATTCAGCTCCCTGAGATGGAAGACAGGGATGGAGAGCAGAATAAACTCCCCATAATCCCTGAGGAAGCAGTTAATGACCTGCTATGCCACCTGGAAATCCACAAGTCTATGGGACCTGATGGGATCCACCCAAGAGTGCTGAGAGAGCTGGTGGTTGAGCTTGCCAAGTCACTGGTCCATCATTTATCAGCAGTCCTGGTCAACAGGGGAGGTTCCAGATGACTGGAGGCTTGCCAATGTGACACCCATCTACAAGAAGGGCCAGAAGGAGGATCTGGGGAACTACAGGCCTGTCAGCCTGACCTCTGTACCTGGGAAGATCATGGAGCAGTTCGTCTTGAGAGTGCTCACAGGGCATGTGCAGGACAACCAAGGGATCAGGCCTAGCCAGCGTGGGTTCATGAAAGCAGGTCCTGCTTGACGAACCTGATCTCCTTCTATGACCAGGTGACCTGCCTAGTGGATGAAGGAAAGGCTGTGCATGTTGTCTACCTGGACTTTAGTAAAACCTTTGACAGCATCTCCCATAGCATCCTCCTAGAGAAACTGGTGGATTGTGGCTTAGACAGGTATATTCTTTGCTAGGTGAAGAACTGGCTGGATGGCCAAGCCCAGAGAGTTGTGGTGAACAGTTGGCAGCCAGTTACAAGCGGTGTTCCCCAGGGCTCAGTTTTGAGGCTGGTCATGTTTAATATCTTTATGGATGATCTAACTGAGTACTCCCTCAGTAAGTTTGCAGATGATACCAAGTTGGGCGGGGAGTGTTGATCTGCTCGAGGGCAGGAAGACTCTGCAGAGGATTCTGGACAGGCTGGATTAATGGGCAGAGGTCAACTGTATGAGGTTTAATAAGGCCAAGTGCTGGGTCCTGCACTTTAGTCACAATAACCCCATGCAACGCTACAGGCTTGGGGAGGAGTGGCTGGAGAGCTGCCCAGCAGAAAGGGACCTCGGGGTCATGGTTGACAGCTGGCTGAATATGAGCCAGCAGTGTGCTCAAGTGGCCAAGAAGGCCGACAGCATCCTGGCCTGTATCAGAAATAGTGTGGCCAGCAGGAGTAGGGAACAGATTGTGTCCCCGTACTCAGCACTGGTGAGGCCACACATTAAACACTGTGTTCAGTTTTGTGCCCCTCACTACAAGAAGGACATTGAGGTGCTGGAGCATGTGCAGAGAAGGGCAACAAAGCTGGTGAGGGGTCTGGAGCACAAGTCTTATGAGGAGTGGCTGAGGGAACTGGGGTTGTTCAGTCTGAGGAAGAGGAGGCTGAGGGGAGACCTCATCACTCTCTACAACTACCTGAAAGGCGGTTGCAGTAAGGTGGATGTTGGTCTCTTCTCCCAAATAACTAGCGATAGAATGAGAGGAAATGGCCTCAAGTTGCACCAGGGGAGGTTTAGACTAGATATTAGGAGAAATTTCTTCACCAAGAGAGTGGTCAAATGTTGGAACAGGCTGCCCAGGGAGGTGGTGGACTCACCATCGCTGGAAGTTGTTCAAAAAATGTGTGGACTTGGCAATTCAGGACATGGTTTAGTGTGCATGGTGGTGTTGGGTTGATAGTTGGCCTTGATGATCTTTGAGGTCTTTTCCAACCTTAATGATTCTGTGATTCAATGATTTTGTGAGGTTCTTTCTCTTTTTTTGCTTTCTGTTTTTTTGATTCTTAATTGATTGTGACACGGACAATGCAAAGCTTTGTCTGCATTTTAAGCTAATTTCTGATAAACTTTTCTTTGCTGCCAGCTTAGAGAAACCTTTAAAAACCATTCATGACAGAGTGAAGTTTGTAATCCACCCCTACACATAATACTTTCTATAACTACATATGCCTTTATACAGACTAGAGAACTGTCACACTTTTAGGTGCACTAAATCAGCAATTATTGAAAAAAGCTGCCAAGTTCATGACATGAAGTGTAAATTATTCAAGTCTTTCCAATGGCATCTTAAAATGAGAATATCCAGATAACCCAGAAATCAATCATCATGATGAAAAACTGCCTTGGTCTGCCAAAGGAAATTAGGTGAAAGAAAGTCTTGTAGCTCTGTTAAAATGACTTCGTCATAGGCAATACCAGAAGAGAGAGTATTCATGAAAAAAACCTACATGTAGGGTGTTTTTTTTGTCTGCCTTTTTTATGGAACCTATCACTTTATCACTTTGTTTTTCTATAGCCAACATAGAAAATGACATCACAGTAACACTTATTGTTTAGACATTGACTGCAATAATCTTTTGCTCAATATGAAATGAATATTAAAAAAGGCCATTATTCTCGTAAGTGTTATCTGGGTCAGTTCATAGCTTAAAAACATCCTGCATCAGTTCCATTTCTTACTGTGTTCACTGCATGGAAAATATATTGCTTTCAACTACAGGGAAAATAATATGAAACAGTCTGTTGGCTTTTCTTCCCCTCAAGAAAAGCATCTTTTAATTAGAGGGTTTTTACACTTTTATAAAGAAAACAGGACAAACAAGAGAGTGAAAATACAAATGACCAGCTCACTGAATTCTTTTTACATTTTCTTAAGAAATTCATTGAGTAGGCTTCATACTAAAAAAATTTTACCAAAGCTTGAACAACAGATGAAAGAAAGAAAATATCCCCCCCTTTTTTTTTTCCAGTAGCCTGTTTTGTCTCAGGCCTTGAAATACATGACAAGGGACAGGATGAGATGGGTTATTTTTAGAGTATGATCAGCTGTAGCTTGTCACTGAGTCTTAAATTCCTTGCAGAGGTTTCAAAAGTCACTCAGAAATTAACCCAAGCCAACAACTGGCAAACATTTTGACCACTTACCGATTCCAGACTGGCACAGAAATATTCAAGCTAGTTTCTCCTCTGTTTTATAGAAAAATATTTCACTGACTGATGAAAATACACACAGTTCCAGTAGGTAGGGTGTATATGATAGATTTTGTACAACAATTATCAATGTCATTATAGTGCATTTTGAATTTTTTATGAATGTCTTTCATGCAACAAATTCACTTGGACAAGACTGTTTAATTAAAAATAATCCTGGTATTGGAAATACCATTTTTATGTAGAATGAAATTGGAAATGTTATAGTGACTGGTTAGCTTTTAAAATTTATTATGAGTATGATCTTCCTTTCTTGGCTAGGTTAAGATACAAAGTTACAGAAAAGAGGAGCAATAGTATGGTAACCTGAAGTTATACAGGTATGTAAGTCAAGCGGCTTATCTTAATATTCAGATAAACCTGAATATTTTTGTAATTAGGTTGCTAAGAAAAATTCCTCATCCTGAGATATTTATGCTTCTGAAATTGGAATATCTGAAGGTGCTGTCATATAGTCATGAGAAGATTCCATGCAGTTTGTGTGTGGTGGTGCTTTGTTTCCATCAAACAGTGAAAAGGCATTGGGGAAGGGCAGCTGCATACTCAGGGGAACATACTTTAACAAATGAACCTTCCACCATGTGGGGCAGAGATCTTCTACTCACTACATGTCAAAGAATTTTGTATATTGATGGATATCAAAGTAGCATATTACTGAATGCATGTGGTGTAAACCCAGACACTTCAAGAGTCCAAAGTGTTCTGGAAAGCAATTATGGGACATGTTACAAACTCTGAGAAAGGACAACAGCCTGAGCAGGTGACATAGCCAGAGGCAAGTGCAGGATGTTGTGAATGATGTTTCTGAAGTCTGCCAAAATGCCAGATGTCTTTTCTGAATCTGGATCTTCCAGATCTTGGCATCCACCTGACTATCTGATCAACCATAGAAATGACAGAAGAGAAAAGGCTGCTGATTGTTTATACAATTATGCCTTATGTTCAGTACAAGTAGTATGTTATGCTTCCTTAAGGCTTTCCATCCGATCAAAAATCACTTTGAATGTATGAAGCCTGTGAATTAAGACTTCATGTGTTTTACAGAAAAACAGAAAGGCAGAACTCAGGCAAAGTACAGATGTTGACACAGAGGCAACTGAATTTATCCTGCATTGCTCAACATCTCTAAACCCAGCTTGCTCTTCAGAATGCCTGGATAAGGGAGTTACATTTCCAAATATGAAGAATCAAACTTAAAAATTTGGCCAAGGTCATAAGCTGGACAGTTTGACATGGATTAAGTTAATCATTGTCATAAATTTTGAAGCTATAAAGTCCTATAGAATGATTTACTATTTCTCTTCTTTAAGACTGGATATTTAACATGAATTTATATTCAGCTTAAAGAAATATACCCTGCATAGTTCTCATTAGGAAAGTGTTGTAACTATTACATTTGACTGAAAAGTAAATGAGAAGTTCAAGGGAGAAAATAATTACCTTCCAGTTACTGTTAAACTTCCACTAATTAGATTTCTAGAAGTTTAATGGCCAATCTAGGGCTTTAATTTTTTCATGGCTCTAATTTTGTGGTGAAGATTCATACTTGGAGATCACATCCAAATTAATACACTTGTATTTGTCTTCTGGTTGTGTTTGTGGTCCTTAAAGACAAGGAAGAGAGAAGCCCCAAATCAAAAGTTTAGTGGCAAAGTTATAACAAAGGAGAGTGGATTTCAGTCTGAAAAAAGCAACTATACATAATCCCTATTACTACTGAACATGTTTTACTTCTAGAAAAGCCAATGACTTGCAGCACAGAGTAAGGAAGACAGAGGAAAATACAACACTGATAAGTCTGAATTGAATGTGAATAACTTAAGAATATAAACAACTTTGAACAACTTGTTGAATATGACATAGGCAAAACAAACTTTATCAAGTGTCTAATACTCTATTAAGTGTGATTTTTCTTCCTTCAGCAACTTACATGCATGCAGAGTGAAATGTGGTATTAATCGTACATCACATGACCCAGAGTGAGTCATGAAACAGTTCAAATGCCTGTCAAATCATTATTATTTTCAGGGATGTACCTAAAATGGGTGTAGTTATGAGCGTACACCAAGACAGAGATGGTGGTGAGGGGAAAGAGTAATTCTCAGACTGAAAAATCTTAAGAGGAAGAAGTAGGTACAGGCAAATCTTTGAGTACAAGGAACACTTCTCCTAATGTATCTTAAAGAAATACCATGTTTGCATATTGTGTTTTGTAGAAGTCAGAGCTAAAGGAGCGAACACTCAGGAGCACTAAAAAACATTATGCAAAACCAGTGTGAAGTTTGCCATATCTCTTCCTGTAGCATCCTAGACAATATTTGTGACAGGAAAAAGAAAGAGGTTTTACAGAAACAAGGCCGATGTCAAGAGTGATAAACCACAGGAGCAGTCTGAAAAAAATGTAGGGGAGGTCTCACGTGAATATACTTCAGAAAACATCAAGAGTTGCATAGACCATCTAGATGGTTGTCAGGAGTAGCTAAACTGTGTTCTAAACGCAGATGACCAAGGAGAGACTCGGTGGAAACAGCCCTTCCAGAGTTAGTTATGCACAGCTTGCATAGGCACTGCAACTATAGCTGCAACTATAGCTAGAAATAGGAAATAGCTGATAGGGCAAAGGAGACTAATGATGCTAAGAAATGAGATAAGGATGAGTTAGATTGTCCAGATTTGTCCCTTTCTTCCTCTGTGTTACAGAGAGAACAACACCACACTTGCATCTCTGAGCTGGGTTTGCACCAAGTACGCTGGCATCTTTCTTCCTGGGCTTGTTAACGCTGCTGTCACCTCTGAATAATTTATTTCTAAGAAACTTGTTTAAACAGTATTTTGTTTTTTCATCCCTTGTACCTATGAACTTTTGTTTATTGCTTTGTGTGTGAACACACATCCAGTGCTGATTACAGTACAAGTTTTGACAGATGTCTTTATTACCCGGAGGAAGACGACCTTTCCCGTAGTCATTGCTTTTTGTATAGCTTTATTTGACAGAACTGGTGTGTATTGTTAAATTCCTTTTGAAATATTCTCTTGTGGGATTTTATGCTGTCATGCATCAAGAATTGCATAGTTCTTTCATTTAAAAATCAATAAAATGAAAATTAAAACAAAGAGAAACTATTGATAACAAATATCTTGTTCAATCAAAGGAAATGTAAAGTTCATTTACCTTGCTACATACGGAAGTATTAAATGTAAGGAAGGGCTCTGAGGTTTTTGTTTAAAACAAAGTAAAATTTTTACTTCCAAGTGTCAGGTCTTTTGTGCAAGAATTGTGATGGCAAATGTTGGTAATAGCAAACTTTTTAAGAAATACTGTCCTTTTAAAGGAATAGATCTTTTGTGAAGCTTCTCAGATTCCTCTTGATATGGTCAAAAGCATTTCAGCTCCTCAAAGATCTTTGCATTTTGCTTTGGTAGATATTGTAATATCCACATTATCAAAAGATTACACTTGAATTTCTCACTGATCAAAATCAGAAGGGCTGTGGCATGTTTGAATGGAAATTATTTAAAAACAGATACATTAAAGGCATACAAATAAAATTCTAGTGAAAAAACTGTCAAAAGTGCTCTGTTGTTACAAGGGATCTGTAAAAGTAAATATATAGTAATGTGTTCCTGAAGCATTTCTCAGTAAATTGAAACAGAAATTAGTGAACAGGTTATAGTTTATTCATGTATCATAATGAACACAAAGCAAAGTTCTGTATTTATTTATACTGCATTATAGCACCAGACTGTGGAAAACTAAAAACTTTCTAGCAGATTTGTTCATTTTGAGTTTTCTGGTAAATGGAAGCTGGTAAGATGGCTTCCCCTTACTGAATGAAGATTTATGAGACTGTAGGTGGCAGCAACCGTTTTCTAAGTTCACATCTGGGGATTCTGTAGAAGATGATTATACAAAACTAGATGATTGTCTGTAGCAGCTGGATCCTTCTTTCTGCAAATCACCTAGGGTGAACATGGAGGTGTTTGACTTGCATGGATGTCTCACTGAATTCACGTTGTGGTGATGACTTTCATGGTCAATGGACTTCAATTTGAAAGAAGATATTCTATGGCATCTGAGTCCATGTGGTATTCCTTCCTCTGTGAGAATAATGTTTTAGTACATCAACATTACCACTCCTGTAACAATCATTGAATATAAAGTGCATGCTTGCATGCTCATAGCAATGAAGGTAGCTGTGTGCAGCCACTTTCCTCCTGCACTGTTGTTTAACACAGAACAATGATTGCCAAGTGAAAACACACCAGGACCTTACCCTTTCAATCCCACAGCATGTTTTAATGTGATTAAGTACTGCTGTTGCTGATTTTGATTTCTACTTCAAGCTCCGCGTGTTTTGTTGGATGAATGCATGCTGAGGAGGATTGAACTCTAAAACAAACTGTTGTGTCCCTGACCCTCAGGATTCTTTCGAAAAAAAGAAGAACAAAACAAAAAACAGCCCCCAAACTTCTTTATTGCCCATTGATGCTTAGTATCTCTGTTTCTGAGAGCTGATCTAAACCAAGGTTCTGTTGTACTTTATCAAAGTAGCTTTGCTTGGTGCAGTCTCCCAGTCAGATTACAGTTCTGCCAGATATGTTCTCTCTTTATCTGTTCCTGTCTGTTTTCTAATGTTTAAGAGAGTGGTTTGCTATAATCCTGGCTATAATCCTGGCATGATGAGAGATGAAAATTTAAAAGAAGGGAAATGGTGGTGTGTTAGCATAAACAAGGTCCAAGAAGAAAGAAAAGGCTGTGTGCAGCATCAATAAAAGACCAAGGATTTGATTTAGGAGAAGGGTTTGGGCTAAGAGTGATACTTACATTAAATTTTTAATTTAACTTTGACTATAATTTTTAATTTTGACTTTATGAATCTCTGTTTATTGGGTACCAGGTTTTTCCTTTGAATGGCAGGATGATTACATGGACAATAGAGAGGCTAGACCTTCCCATGCCTAATTTTAGAAGGGTATATTTCCCTGTTGATGTTTAATAGATACCATACTGTGGCATGAAGTCTTGTCTTTGTTTTGTACCAGAAGTTACAGGAAGAAACTAAAAAGCAGGCTAGGAACATAATGATCGGTGATGGACATGTGTTCCTGTCCTGATCATTCAGTAGAGGACTCATTGCTGGAAATTTGTTCATGTGATGCACCTGCACATCTTTCTTTATGGTTAAAGTAAGAATTGATTATGTGAATATGACCTTTTTTAATGGTGCAGTGAATATGTGGAAGCATAGTTTCTAGAAAGTTCTATAGTTTTGGTAACACTATTTTTCCTTAATATTCCTATTTCTTATGCTTTTTCTCATTTAACTCTTTATTTGATATCTTCACCTAATGCTAACAAAGCTATCCCAACTTCTTCATGATACCATTTTGAAAAAAAAGATAATTTTTTTTCCTAATAGGCAGGGCTCTGAATGTAGAGTGTATATGCTTTGAATAAAGTTTTCTTCAAATTCCAAATGAATTTGTCATTACACATTATACATATATCTCTGAATATATGTATGTATATTTTTTTTTTCCAAAGGAATGGTATGAATATAATAATTTATTAAAGGTCCCTGATTTTCAGTGATAGAATATTTCCTCTTCAGTGATTAGTATCAGGAGAGCTGTTTTGTGAAGAATGAATAAAGTGTGGTTTTTAGACAAGATATGGGAAAGCTATACAAAGCAATTATTTTTCCACACACATGATAGGGAAAAGAAAGTGAGTTATCTGTGGTTTAAAGACTTTGGTACTGTGAAGCAGGAATGACTTTCTCATTCCTTCATGACTCTCTTACGGATGGTCTGTGTTCTCTGACAAAAAACTGGTGATCTCCAAAGGAAATGACTACATGGTACAGATACAAAGGTAGAATAATACTATTTTTAATTTCTTTTCCCAGTGCTGGGTTAGAAAATATACTGAAATGCAGCCTTGCTTTGGAAAACAAAACTGAAATAGTTTGTTTAATTGGATTAGAGCTCTTTTGGTCAGAAGATATTAATGCAGACTACTGTAGGAAAGTTTAATGTAACCTACCTGACAAGCTGTACTTGAATTTAAAACACAACAAAACTGCAAACAAAAATGGGGAAAACAAAATAATCCCAAATATGTAACCCCTCTTTTTCAGCTTGCTTGAGATATCCACAACAAAAAATGTCAGAAGTTTTAAGGAGAAAACGCATTGCTCTGGACATCTCTAAGTTGATTCTAAATATTTTATGGGGTTGAAGTGAGTGATTCATTCAAGAATATCTACAAGAAAGTTACACAGTGCATTTTTTTTTGTTACTAGAAATGGATATGCAGCTTGGTAGCATTTCAGTTGCTTGTGATTTTTATGGGTATACATGATAGCTTTCAATGAACAGTTGTGCTAACATTTTGTAAATGTCCTTTGGCCTCTTTCAGTCTTTGGTGAGTGCGTTCTTTTGTGTATGTGATAGTGGCTCACAATTCGTAACAGCCTGTAGTGTAGTAAAGGCTATTCATAGGCTGGGAGTGGGTTTCAATACATCTTTGCAAGTTTCTTTTCCAGGACTGCAGGATTATAATTATGTCTATGAAGGAGAAAATTATTATGGTAGATTTATTTAGGGTTCTATGTGCAACGTATTTTACGTTCAAACCTGGTTCACTGCAATATATAAAAAACTTAACATATAAGATCTAAGCAGGAGAAATGAAGGTATTTCTTGTTAAGTATTTTGACACTTTTTTTAAAAGAACTTTACTCTTTTCATGTCTATCTTCATTATTTTATGATCAATTAATTTTCCTGTGTTCCAGGTTTCTTCTTCAAAAAAAGAAAAAAAAAGAACAATCATTATATAACTTGCTCTAAATGAAAGATTATTTTAATACCAAAAGCTTGAAAAGTTTGGATGAAAGGTCCCAGGTGGTCATTGACCCCTGAACATTTATTGTACCAATTAACCTTTCAAAATGGCATCCATTCTGTCACAATTATCAGTTCAGGTTATTCTGCTTGAAGCAGGGTTTTGCAATGCATTAAAAGCATAGAGCTTTGAAGTTTGATCCAGCATGGTTTGAAAAATCTTTACTACCTAGAGACTGCACACACTCCCTCCAAATGCTGTAATCACAAGCCTATTAGATGAAAAGGAGCAAGGAGAAGAGCTTACCTTCCTCTGCCAGTCCTAGAAGGGAAAGGACTGACCTTCGTGTTTCAAGGAAAAATAGCTATGGTTACTTCCCAGCAAGTGCTGTTAAGAGGCTTGCTAATGATGAATGGCATGAAAAACTTCCCTGCAAACCAAAATAAGGTATTTCAATGCCCAAATAGACCTCTTTTTTTTTTTTTTTATGATGACTAGTTTATATGGTTCCTGCTCAACATACTGACTATTGTGAATAGCCAGTATAGGCTATACTGTAGGCTGACAAATCTGCTGCTGCTCTATGTTGTGTGGATGGTATAAATAATCAATCCTGGTTGATGATTTCTCTGTGGCACCTTTGTGCCTAAATCCTTTTATGTATTAATGTGTTTTAGATAAGAAAGAGCAAGTGGAATATAATTTAAAGTTTTATTACTGCAATACAGTATGCAGTGGCAAGGTCTTGGGGTAATAGCAAAATTGATTCAGGAATAATGTGGTTGCTGAATTCCCCTGAAGTATATTGCCTCAATGCTGAGAAACCACCTGTGTTTTGTCTCCTCACAGCTGTGGCAAGAGGAATTATTTACTCCTAAGACCTATGGACTGCATTTCTAGAAAATCGTAACTAATATGAATTTGTGGAGAAAGGAAAATGATCTAGTGAATAGCTATCATTTAGAGACATTTAAATTGCCAGAAAATGAGATGCTGAAATTGAGCAGATTTATCTGAGCCTGAAAGTACACTCCATTTTGCCTTCCTTCAGATTGCTCAAGTGCTTCCCATGGACTTTTGTGGTTTTTGTGTGTTTTTTTTTTTTTTTTTTAAAGTCCTGATGGTTAATATGGCAACCCTGTGTTCTGCCTAGTGGGTATTAACAGGTGGCAGACTGTGTTTTAGAGTTAGTATTTCCCAGCAGGAACCACCCTCAGAGCAAGAAGTTCAGGCAAAGTGTTAATAAGGTTTGATGGCCTTTTGCACCAGCACTTCACTCTTTATTATTCATCTAATTTATCTGAAATTGCATTTCATCTCCTTGGCATACAAAGACAAGGCTCTAATTTCCCTGACAGCCTGCTCTAAGATGCAGAAATGGCAGTAGCAAAGAAAGAACAATCTGCTTTCAACTCCGCCAAATTAGCTACAGTTCTAACAGAAGCAAATAGCAGCACAAGCTAACTATTAGAGTAGTTTTTTGTGTGATGTTAGCTCAGATTTGCTGAGTGATAACTATAAAATAAAGTTTAATAAAGAAATCCTGTTGTCCCAGAATTTTTCTCCATCTTCTCGTCTGTGTTTGGCCTGCTGAACAATGGCATTACAGTCTCAGGTGGTTACTAATGTGTAAAAGATAAGTTGAGGAATTACGTCTGTGATCTGTAGAAATTCTGGATGCATGGCTCTTGCTGGTGCCCAGAAAAATATTTCTCACATGTAAGTAGCCAAATCTGGTGTTCTATAACAGAGATGTCTCTGCCAACCTGCTTGGTACTTGCAGAAGCCAAAGCAAGTGGGCAGGGTCCTTGGGAAGAGAGAAGTGTTTGACAAGCAGTGCCAGACTCCTTGCAGCTTTACAGCAAGAGCAACCTCTGTGGCCACTGACACAGTAGGGAATATATGCTTGCTTGAACAGGAAGTCATCATATGCTGTGATGTCACAGCAACTGGGTGTCTGAAGTACACAAGCAAGTGCAGAGCTTTGCGTTTGAGTTGGTTGTACAGAGAAGTGCTGCTCGTTGCTGCAGGGATTATTCAAGAAAGTCTCTGAATACTGTGTATTGAGCTTGCTTTGTGGGTTTCCCAGCTAAGCTTATTCTCAGTGTGATAAATAAAGAGTTCAGAATGGCTTTGGTTTAATTGATTTTCTTTCTGGATGATGTTTTTTAAGAAGTTTTGGGGTGCACTGAAGTGTTTAGCGCAGTGATCCAACAGAAGTGAGTGTATGATGTAAGGGAAGGGTTTATTGCAGAGCAGATGGTATTTACACGGTTACGAAGCCTGGTCAGATACAAGTCTTTCTGTTAACATTTCTGCCTTCCATCAACTTTAAGCAGCAGCCACACCTCTCCAAATCAATCAGAAATAATGTAATCAAATCAGAGCTGAGTTGGAAATCAGGGTGTTCTATCATCCTGTCCTAAACAGAATGTGTCTGATTAATATATGTATGCCTCCCCTTTTCCTCGTGGGAGTTCTTCTTTAACAACAGCCATGTCGCCTGCATCCCTTCTGTGTTGTCAACTGGTCTGTGTCTCAGATTGTACATTTTGCCCAGAAAGCCCATTCCCTGTGGTGTGTTTCAAAGACAGAATGAGTTGCATCTGCTCAACAAGTCAGCAGGAGCTGCATGCGGGTGGATGCTGGGTCTTGGCAGCTGCTAATGGGAGAGGTTCAGAAAGCTTGCCTGCTCTTAGTGTTCACCTGTTTGAGCGTAGTGCTCTGTGGATGGCTACCAATGGAGAGATTATTGTGGCTATTGTTCTTATGACTGTACAGTTGTTATAGTATCTTACTTTCTTACATCCAGTATTTGGCAAAATCGTGCATTGTTTGTGCATAAACTGCTGGAGATAGAAAAGCTTATAATGAACATCATATAAAGCCTTCAGTGTTTGAGAGTGTAAATGAAATTACATTGCTTGTTTAATTTTTAATCAAATATGCCAAAACTTACCTGTTCTGGCTAACTTTGGGGTCTCAAAACCATAGGATGTCAAAGCCAGTCATATAAAAATTCCGTTCAATTAAACCCGTAATTCAGTTCACCCCGTTTATCACCATACGTGCTTCCTGATGGATCTTTCATTTTGTCAAAACATATTTATAAATTATTAATGAGTGTTCCTCAGAGCTACTGTTCACAGATACAGACATGCAGTGCATGGATACTGATAAAAGTGCTAAGGCCAACAGTTAAGTGGTGCCAGAACTGAATGGGGTCTGCAGTGTGAGTAAATTCTGGCTGACTTTGCAAGTCCCGGGTTCCATTTCAAACACAAGAAAAAGGAAAAAAAAACCCCCTTAATCTACAAAAATACCCAATTTAAAATCTTTCCTTGTTTACCCTTTCTTGAGTTTTCTTATCTACTTGTTCTGATACTGTTATATGGCAGGGATGTTGTCACAAGAACTGTTACTGGTTTATGCTGCGATAAAACATTGGCTACTCAAAATATTCAGACATACAGTGAATTATTAACTATGGTGAGACCCTCCTCTTAGTGTCTGCTAGCAAAATGAGTACGGTATTTCATTCAGCTCTGCACTGTAGAGATCTATGTGGGAAGATCCTTTAATTCACCAAAGCTTTAATATAATGAGTAACCGAGGAAAAATAGGCCATTGCTTGAGGATTGTGGTACACAGTCCAGAATATATTTTTTGTGTATATGTTGCATTCCCTTTTTTTTATTTTTAAATTTCTAACTTTGTCAAAAGCCAGATAATTTCAAAAGATGATTCTGATAGAAAAATTGTCAAAGACAATATATTTGGCAATGACAGACTAAAGCAAATTAATAACCATATGCTCTAGCAGAGGATGGGAAGATGAGAGAGCTGGAGACAGTGTCAAGCTTTTGCTATTAGCAAAATCATTGTCCTTGACATTGTAATAAACTTATATTTGCCTTCCTTATGGAGGGGCAAAGTACTGCTGAAGGTATTTATGAGTTGCTAGAGTTCTGATGGGAAACATTCACTATGGTAAGTATTGCTGTGATTCTTTTTTTTTCCTTGAAAGCATCTGGAGCAGTGGATTATTTCCCAGAAAGCAGTAAAGCAGCTTTGATATAGTCTTAGAAAGGTAGAGCTTGCCTTTTCTATGTATTCTTAACATAGATCTATCTGACAGTCTTCTTTTTATGAGATTCCTTGAAGTTATTGCTGACAAAGGCCACACAACCTGTTGTGATGGGTTTCAGTGAGCATGTTCACAAGCTGCTGTCACGCTTCTAACAGAGCAAAGCAAGAGTGTTCAGAGCACGGGATACCAATCCCCTACCTCTGTAATCCTGTCACTGGAGGTTGCAGGGCCCAGATGCTCTGTCCTTGTTTCTTCTTTCTTTTTTATGCTTCAGAAAGGACAGGCAGGTTGAATTTTTCTCAGCTGGTGAACTACGTAGATTAGGCCAATATTCTTTAAACTGCAGTCTGTGTATGCTTTTTCATGGCTGGATGATCCAGGGTATGAAGAGGAATGTTTTCTAAGACAAATGCCGCTGTCAGATTCATCAGCTCAGTATAGCAATGTTCTTGTTGAATTGCATGTTACAGAGAGCGGCTCTTGCATGGTCCATTGACTGTTCACCTCCCGCTCCTCATCTTTTAAAATTTGTTGCAGTTTATGCGTGTGCAAAGAGATTTCTAGATGCTTGTCACAGTTACAATAACTTTCCTTGAAAGGTTTGTGGAAATGTTGCAGATGGAACAAAAATTGTGACACACATCCCCTTCTCCTATCCAACGACTTCCTTATATACAGAGTTCTGCTGTGACTAGTGTGGCAGCATTTCATTGTTCTCTTATGCTCATCAGCTGGAGGTGTTCAAAAACATTTGAATATATTGAGCGAGAACCCCCCAGATCATGGCTGCAGCTGACTCTAACTTGCAAGTTTTTGTTTGTGTGAAAATTTGAATTTTGAACTCTGATGTGGGATAACATGGGTCTTAGGTGCAGGAAAAGCTCTGAATACATTTTCTGGTAATGCTGATTAGCTACATTTTAGTAACATGTCTTTGGGGATATTGTACAAGGGGAGGACATTTCTTCCTCTTTTTGTGCTACATTATATACAGTAGTTGAAATTAGGTACTAGTTACAGAAGAGACACATGATGCACAGAAAAAATTGTAATAATTTTTTAATAAGCTACTTAAAAATAAGAAACTGATCTCTATAGGTGTAGCTTGGTAAAATACTTGCTGAAATCAACTTGTCTGTGCTTTCATAAATGTCCTAAATTTGGCTTTTGCAGTGGAAGTTGATTTTCTGGACTCTGACATTGTAAAAATTCTCTGAGAGTGCCAGATTGATCGCTCTCTTTGGCGTGTGGAAAATGTAGTACTTAACAGTGATTAAGTGATCCTATCCTTAAAATGAAGTGTGAATTTGCTGAGAGCATTTCATTGGAATGGTAGAGCCAAGGGCAACGTGGAGAAGACTCAGAAAGGAGACAGATAACAACAGTTACTGCAACCATCCTAAAGTGAGGTTTAGGGGTGAAAAAGGTAAAAGAAGATGGCATATAGTCTGATAAAACTTTGAAATAAAAATGTCTGTTGGTAAAAGACTAATGAAAGATAGATGAGTTCTCTTTTTAAATAAGGAGGTGAAACTGTGTGTGGAGCTAGCACTGTTATGGAAAAATGTCATTAAGGCAGCAAGTTATTTTCTGATTCATCCTAACCTGTGGTAGAATAGTCTGTTTTGTGTCCCAAGTGGGAGTGCAAATAGGAGTATCTCTTGCCTTTCATTTACCTAATCTCCTGCCTTCAGTTGGTCCCTTTTGCAGTGAGGTGCTTTACAGCTGAGACTTAATCTGGTCTTCTTGTGCTATTGTAACAGTGCATGTTGTTAATGGACTCCTTTGCTTGGGGAAAGAAATAAGCACCAGTGCCTTTATAGATCTGCTTGATTAGGGGGCAGTTTTGATTCTCAGTGTCTTCAACTTTTAAATTTTGTAAATGTATAATTCTTAATGTATAATGTGTTTTGCAAAGAGATGCAAGGAAGAACAAACAAGACTCCATTTTTGCTCCATTTCATGTTTTGAGCAGAGTAACAATTCCTAAGCAATGGTTATGTATAGATCAGCCTATGAACAATAAATTCACTAAAGATGAGAAATAAAGATGCACTTAAAAGAATTTAAAGTACAATAATGATAACTATTGGAGACCCACCCTGGCACCTAAAGCTGGACAAACAACTTACTGGAACAGGAAACTAGGATTCCTGAGGAGATGATTAAGGAATCTAAATGATTATATTGATGTTCAGATGGCTTGTTAGAATGAACAGAGCTACAAATGCAAACCAGTCAATTTTTGGCTAGCATAAGCACATTTTTCAAAGTCCAGTGTGCCTAAGCATGGAATCAGTTCAGTGATTAACCTTACATTTGTGAGGGTGCCATTTCTAATCACTTGTCTTGTATGTGCAGGGTCTGTTGTTAACACTAGCATTGTGATTGTGCTCCATTTCCTCGTGGAACATGGTCGAAAAAACATGCACAAAAAGGGAGAAGTGACTGCAGCCTGCAAACCAAACTCTCTGCCATGTCTGCTGAAGCTGCAGTTCTGTCCTTTCATGCCAATAACAGCTCAATTACATTTCACAGAGATTGTAAGTGCTCTCAGATTCGCTTGGCCAGTTACACAAATAGTCCTACTGACTTCCATAAAATGATTTGTGTATCTGAGATAAGCAGGGTTAGGTTCAAAGTAGTGGAACAACTCCATGTTATTTTCAATATTCTTCTAGCAATGTGGGCAATTTTTTAAAATGTGTGATTAACTGCAATAAATTACTGACTACATAAACATGTAGATGAAGAAAGTTACATATCTAAGTACACAGAATACAAGAAAGATATTGAAACCTCAATACCATGAACAGTCTTTTTGAAGAACAGTCTTTTGAATAACATAGTTACATACTGTAACTCATATTGAAAAAAAATTGTACATCAAATGAAAGGAAAAGTAGTTTTGTGGATTGTTTAATGAATTAAAAGTTAATCG
This sequence comes from Phaethon aethereus, assembly GCF_964289735.1. Taxonomy (NCBI): domain Eukaryota; kingdom Metazoa; phylum Chordata; class Aves; order Phaethontiformes; family Phaethontidae; genus Phaethon; species Phaethon aethereus. The sequence continues at coordinate 50,250,489 of NC_138577.1, read as the reverse complement.
CAGGGGGAATAGAAAAACCAAGAGACATTATACATATGTACATGCATATGCTGTACACATGCTTTTGTAGCTATATCCGAATCAAAACGAAGATTAGAGATGCTCTGTAAAAGGGAGATAGAGGAAAGACAATGAAGACAGAGGAGTAATGGAACAAGGCTGATGATGGACTGAGGTGAGAATAAAGCAGAACGAAAGAGTACTGTATTTTCTTGGTTTTGATTTTTTTCCTTTCTGTAATAATATACTTTCTGATCTTTTAATTTTAATTCTTTGTTGACGTGTCGTTCCATTTTACTGGCACTCCTCTTTCTCACAGAGCTCAAAAACTGTATAGAAATGTCAGTTTCTCTAGTAGCTCTTTCTACTATTTCTCTGAGTCTATTTCTCTGACTTCCTGACTGTGGCAAAAACCAGCCAGTTTGGGCCTATGTCCAAAGTGGAACATGGTACGCTTTGTGTGTTTGGCTACGAGCATTTTCCAATGTTTTGCCTATTTTTTAGCCCAAAGTATTGGCTTACCCAGACTATTGCCTGAGAGCAACAGTACTTACTGTTTTCCTGCTCAGCAGCTGTGACAAGTCTGCCAGACTCTATTCAATTGAGTGGATTCTTTAGCATGTAGATGCTGAAAGTTCACTTAGGTTTCTGTGTGTATACAGTATATAATTTCCTTCTTGGTGAACTTCTTAGATAAGTTAGAAAGATTATTGCTAACCTCAGACTTTTATATTTACCAGAAAGTTTAATACATATAGTGAAGGTAATTTACATCAACTAACGACCCACCCTATGGTTACCAAAAACCAGGCATAACATTACTATTAGTTTCAAATAAAAATGCTAACATTTTCAAAAGGACTTCCTTTATTGTTTTTCCCCCACCAATGAAATATACCATAAATCTAAACTGTATGATTTTCATCTTAACCTTTTTCAACAATCTCATAAGTGGCTGTACAAGAGGCTTTTGCTTCTTCCAGGGTACATTATGCAAAAAATTAATGTTTATGGACTTAATATGGTACTCCTAGAGAACCGTAGTATCTCTTATTATTTAGTGTACGTACTGTATGAGAATTTCTCAGGTTGAGTGAAAATGATTTTTTTTTTTTTTTAAAAGAGCAATCTGTCAAGTATTTAGAAACTACTGTAATGGACATGCAAGAAGAAATGGAATTACAAAACTTGAACATTAAACATTTCCGTGGGGATTTCCAAACTTCTGAGTCTGTGCTCAGTGCTTTTGCAGCATTACAGTGTTGGTAGAAAAACAATGACAGCATAGTCGTCAGTATTTGTAGTATGCACATTGGCAAATAGTGGTTAATATCTTACAATAATTGTGTTATTTGGCTCACACCTTCACTCAACGACATGTAAAATTAATAAGGAGCCAATATTTTTTTGGAAATTGGGAAATGTTTGATCCCTGGAGTAGCAGGTTTTTTATGGCCTGTAAAAGTTGATGACCTCGTTTAACCGTGAAACTTATGAAATTTGAGTTAGGCCCTTCCCATTATTTAAAATCACCTTGAGACCAATTGCAACTAAAACACTGACCATTTTAAAAATTCTATTTAAATTCATAAGCTGGCTTATGTTTATCAGTCCCAAAGTTTATCAGTTGATCAGGAAGACAAAAGAGACGTTTCAATATCAAACAAAAACCTAATTTCTGAGTCAAAACTATTAAACTGTGGTACGCAAAGGGAAATGGATAGTGTGACAGGTATGTTTGGGCAACTTTCCATCATTAACATCATGTGATGAACCAAAAAATTAATTTAAATGGAGTTTTCTTATTTTTCACTAGGTTCCAAGTGGGGCTAGGTAAGAAGACAGGAAGAGAACTGAGGAACCAATTCAAAGTGAACAGAATCACAGAAAGGATTTGATGATCTCTGGAATTTGGAGCAGGCTATTGAAAAGCAAAAGAATTTGCTTATACCTAGTATCTGTATTCTTTTCCTGGAATTTATTAATCAATGAAACTGAGTAACTTCTCTTCATGGTCCAACTTATCGAGTTATAGATGGCAGATTTATTTGCTGAGCTTGTTTCTCAAATACATTTTTAATGGGTCTCTTACTTGTTTATTGACTTCCTCTACATTTAAGTTACATTTCTTTTTAATTCACAAAGGATACAAACTGTCATTTATCCACATTATGAAAATATCTTAGTACATACATTTCTACAGCTTAATTGCTTTGGAAAAAAAAATTCAGGCCAATCTATACCTTCCTCACAATTCTTTGCTTACATGTTAGGTTTACACCTTTTCTTGTTTACAAGTTCCCAGATTGTGCAAATAACTGTTGCAGAAAATGTGAAAAAAGGCTCCCTTTCAATATCCTTGTTGCTAATTGCACAGCATCTTGTTAGCACAGTCGTATTTCAAACCTTAAAATGTTCTGAAGGTTTGTTGGATGCATTTACCCTCACAAATGCATTAACTTTAGCTTTTAATACTGAGTTTATGTCTTGCTGAGTCTTTTTGTTCCTCATCCTGTTCTGAGTAGGTGACGTAAAGGCTAACTATTAACAGAAACATTACTTGTTTCGTTGTTTGAGATTGACTTAAAAAAAGCAAGATAGGGAAGTAATGCTTTTGAGTGTGCTGATGTGTCACTTAAAAGGTTCAACTCTGCAGTGCGGAGGCAGAGACAGTAGCTGAGCACTGAAATGACGTTGTCATGTGGTACATTCACTAACTGATTCTGACGATGGTGGAGGTGGCAAAGCCTCTCTTCTCTCCATAAAAGCAGACACCTGAGCTTCTGCCTGGCACTTATTCCAGCCACTAATTATTTTTTTTTCAAGTACACCAGGGTGACTGTGGGAGTAATCTAGTCTTATTCCAAAAACAAAACAAGTGAAAGGAAAAACTAAATGAGGACACACCATCACTTATACAGTATTCAGAGAGCACCCTATTCTTCTGGATTTTAGAATGTCCTACCTCACTTTTCAGTTGGATTATTTTTCCTTATCCTAGAGTGTGACATAAAATGCAAGACAGGAATTTATAGGTTAAGTTTTAATCCGCTGAGAAATTCATCCCAGTCATGGGAAAAATATTGAGCCAAATCTTGAACCCTTGCCAGTATGGTTGTTCTTTGGACTGGATCCTGCTCCCAGAGATATGAATTTAGAGATTGTAAACACATGTTGTGTTGTGCATAACGAGGCTTCTGTCAGGTGAAAAATATGATGTGAAGTCTCAGTGATGTTTTTTTTCCAAACATATTCTCAAATGATCTGTTGAGTTAAAAACAGAGTTGATATTGCCCTGAATGAGCAACATGGTGAGCTGCTCCCCCCACTCCCCATTGTCACTTTTAATCAGATTTAACATCTTATACCCAATTTCTGTTTGCTGGCTCATATATTATTTCTTTGAAAATATTCTAGGATTTGCTCCGTTTTTTGTAGCCAGTCACATTATGTTGCAAAATCTTAATTTTCTTCTACCCAAAACTTGGCCCCTCATGCTTTCAGATTTGACCCTGTTTTTGCCAATCTTCTTCTTTCATTTGCAGAGGTATTTATAATGCTTTTGAAAAAAATTAATTTCTTCCACTATAAACGCCAGCGCTAGTTCTGTTACCATGGTAACTGACTCGTTTTTTCCTTGGAAATTAATGAGATTCTTGGTCATTTGGCCCTGCAGAATCATTGATTTCCTTCAAAACTTTTGTTACTATACGTCTTTATCTGTCTCCAAATAGCAGTGACCTGGTTCAGATCTTATATGCATACTCAATGACATAACTTAGCCTGACTTCAGTTGACTTACTTCTGGCTTACTCTGGTGAGAGGAAAGGAAAGTAAAAATGTTCAACTATGCACACTTTGGTATTAGTTTAGTGGTGGTTGTTGATGCACAGTCACACACAAAGGTCTTGCATCCATAAGAGACAGATGTCTTATTCAGTCTAAGTTTCATCTTGTAGCTCTGGAGCAGATTACTTCCTATAAAGACTTGGGATATTTTCCTTACTGTTAGATTTTTGCAGACATTTTGCACTGTGAGTTAGTGAGGCTGAGAGTAGGAAAAGAAAAATACCTAAGAAATACATTGCTTGGATTTTTATATCAAATCTAATTAAGCAGAAAAGTACTTTTTCAAAGTGTGTCCCCAATTTGTGAGAGATTCTGAGAAAAAAACTAAAAATCAGAGTCCCTTTGAACTTTGGGAATATTTTGATCAAGATCTGAACTTCACAGGAAGCAACTGCTGGATTTCTGTAATAGAAAATGCCAGACCTGCACACTCAAAAGTTCTCAAACTTTTGTAAATACAACCTTTCATTTTTTTACAAACTCATACTTCATAATTTGAATCCATTACTATTTAATGTAATTCTAATACCTAGAAAAGGGCTTTAAATTAATCTCTGTAGACTGGAGAGGGATGATCAGTTGAATTAGTTTTTTCCTTTGGAAAGGACAAGATGCATTCCTCACTCAAATGTCAGGGTTCTTTTCTACCCTGTGCAAACAAGTTTCACTTCATGAATAGATTTTCTTTTTGAGAAAGATATCTGAAGTATTATAAAGGTCACATTCATGGTTTTCACAGAGTTTATTTCTTCAAAAATATGAACATTTTGCAAACTCCTGTGTTTAAGTTATCTGTGGTTGATTATATTTTGTTCACAAGGAAGTCTGAAGCTTCCTGTGCCCCTCTCATGTAAGGTGTATATTGTTGTCCTGCCCCTCATTCTCTGCTTTCATTGCTTGATGCATTTAACAAAGGCAGCAAGAATTCTTTTTATATAGCCTTTAACAACACAATATGTTATTTTTATGCTTGCCAAATTTATAAGAATACAGACTGCAAATACATCCTGAGTTTTTAGACAGTTTAAAGTACTTCTATCACCTAATCTTACCAATACTACATTTCAAAATTATGCTGATTTTGATAAAGTGCCAGTGATGTCTTGAGAGGTATTTTCCCTTTCTTACACTGACCTTAGAAACATTGATAAACTAATCTGTTGTGTTCTTCTCAACATGCTGGAGTGTTGAGTAGTGTTGCCCCTTTTTTCTTATTAGGGAAGATGAAGCAAAAGTTAAGCATGGTCGGTTCGATAATCATACAGTCTTTTAAAAAGCACCATTGTGCTGCATGCATCACTGAAGCATTGTCTTATAGAAACATAGAACATTTGACCAGGCTAAGGTTCATTGCTTTAAAAAAATTCTCAATATAATACTGATATTGTTCATAACATCATGAAGAGTTACAGAGGACTTATCAAGAAAAACTGTTTTAATTAGAATGAAAACCCTTGGCAAGAAAATAGCTGAAGTAGGTATTCATGCTTCAGCATCATGCACCCATCTCTCATGAGGCAAAAAGCAAGTTCTATGTTTTTATACTCTGCGATGATATTTAGTGCTAGTATGGAAGCTGCAGCCAATTATCCATGATAACAAGAGCAGAATTTGTTGCGTGGTGAATGTACACTTCCAGTTTGTTCTCAGTGGACTTAAGAAGCTGTGACTGAAGAAGAAAATCTGTTGCCACTGAACTTTATGATCCTGCTGGCCATGCTGTGAACAAATCTTCCTATTGCAACACATTTTGACATATTCCCCATGTTTTGATTTTTTCCTTTTTTTTTTTCTTCTTGTGTAGTTTTTTACAGAATTGCCAATGCTTCCCATCTTGTGGTATTTTCTCATTGGTTTCTCTGTCTCTTTACCAGTCCTCAGTGAAAACAGTTTGCAAATCTCATTGAACATCAGAATCCTTTAAAAAAAAATCTCTCTTTACCATAGCACATTGGATTAGTTGTACAAGAGAAAATGTATGTACATGACTGTGGTGTGGTATATTGCAAAGGTAACAGGAAAAATCCTCCTATCTGGGATGCTATGAGACTCTGGCATGGCTGTAGACAATCATAAGGAGGCATAGCCAGGGACATTTATTTTCAACTGCATCTCATCAGATTCATTAGTCTGCTCCCATCACACATATACTTGCTAATTGTATTCTGGTATGAGAATTTCCATTTTTTATTCTTACACCTTGCGAAATACAAAGTAAAGTGCCAGAAGCTTGTAGTGTCTTAAAATGTACCTGCTCTCAGCCCACCTGCTTGCCCTAAGTCTGGAGAGAAGCCAGGGAAATAAATAGAACTGACCTGGTGGTGGCTGAAGCTTCAAGTGAGAAGAAATGATTCCTAATCCTGAGAATCTCCCACCAGGACCATCTTGTTGTATGGGGTTGTATATCCTTTGAAGGGTGTATACCCTTCTTTATGGTAAAGCCAGGTGCTCTTCTAAGGCAGAGGACTTGGCTATTTTGGATAGGTCACTGTGATGGAGGAAGAAAGTGAATCTTTTATTGGTCTCCCTTAAAGCATTGTTCTTGTATTAAATCTTGCAACGTGTATCGAATGGAAGCCTTAATACAGTAGCTTAGATGCAGCCAGCATGTAATTCTACTCAAAAACCAAACTGTAGCAGCCTTCCCAGCTTAGCTGGAGTGATTCCATAGCTCAGTCCCGTATGAAGCAGATATAGGACCAATTGTTTTGTAATTATAAAGGCACAGATATCTTTGCAGGCTCTGCAAGAGAAGGAAAAGCTCAGTATTTTCTCATAAGTATGTGAAATAAATTCCATTACATAGCAGTCTTTCCATTTATGTCATGGGCCTTTATAAAATATACTAAGGAAAAAATAATATCCTCTTTGACTATATATGTATCCATGCTACCTGCTTATCCAGAAACAGTCCAGAGTCCCATCAAAGCACTCCATCTGTTTACAAATTACAACAATTGTTAAAAACACTGATCTGAATACCTCTGTTTTTCAGACTGGATCGCTCAACCCACCAACACTATCTTCCCTTTTCTTGCTGTAGTTCAGTCCATGTCCAAGTTCATACTCATATTAATTGAAGATTCATCTTCTGCATCATTATAACTGAGACCCTCTCAGTCAGTGACTGCTCTGTTCTAGTTTTAATCAGGAAAACATTTTGAAGTGCGTAAGACTAGAGTTTCATGAACTTCAATGGTTATTTGCGAGTTTCTGGATGAAATTCAAGGTACTGGCTTGATATTTACATTGTGCATGGCGTGTAGAAAGTACCTTCTTAAAAATACCTGCCCAAGTTTCTGCATGTGGAAGTGTTTAATTGGAAAAAAGGAAAAGCTTATGAAGAATTCTTCACCAGTGTCCCTCAGTTATGAGATGTCTTCCTTCTTGTTCGTCATTTAGAGTACTGATCTGTTAATGTCCGAGGTACTTTGCAAAGCAATTTTTGGTATTTTCTGTATTTTTTTACTATACACAAATATAAACTTTGGCTGAATTTTAAATGAGTATTTTAAGATTTGTATCTTGGTCTCCTCTGTAGAACAGTGGAGAACACTTACTGTCAGGAAATTCTTGACAGTGCTGAAAAGCTCCCTTTCAACACTTCTCTCCTGTTCTACTGTGTTAATTAGGTATACCATCTGCTAATTATCTTCAGCTTGCATCATCATAACACTGAATTTTGAGGTTTTGTGCATTGTTATGTGCATTCACACCCTGTCTGCTACTCCAAAAATTTTTGCTCTGATTCCTGTGGTGTGTCACCGAGGGCTTCCTTGGAGATCCTCCCTTAGCTTCCTCTTCTTTATTCATGACATGTTAATGGAGCAAAAAATGCATATTTTATTTTCATACAAATCCTACCAAGGAGCAAAGAACTGTCTAAGTCATCCTTGTTAATTCAATTAGCTAACATGTTGTTCTCTTCAAGCCAGAAGTGTTAATTTGCTGTGGTCAATGTCAATGATTTTTGGGGGCTGCATAAAAGACCTGATTTTGGACTTCGTTGAAGTGTGCATGGGATGGTATATAAGGGGGATGTTATATGGTGTTTGAGAATCCTTCCTACAGTCCGAAACACAGCAAACTCTGTTTTGAACAGGGTGGCCATTAGACTTCATAGTCACAAGCTGTAGTACTTATGACACAAAGAAGACTTGATGCTTATGACATGCTCAATATGCACATAAATGATGCCTATGACATGCTCAATGCACATAAATCTGGAGTGTTACTATATCTACTGAGGTGCAGAATCACAGGAAGAAGCTTATTTGTATACTTAGTTTTATGGAAAGAATAAAAATTGTTGGGGAGTGGCAAAGGAAAAAAAGGGCAAAGAATGTCTTTATAAAATCTAATAAATATGGCATGGAGATGTTGGTCTGAAGTCCTAAAAGACCCAAATGATGTTAAATAAGCATCAAACTGCCCATATCTAGGAAAAAAAGTAATGATCTATTTGCCCTTCAGCTCTTTTGTTGCTCTTACAGCTCTTTTATAAATGGGGTTTCAGCTTATAAAGAGTATAAAATCTTATTAAACTCCCAAAACCACTGTTTCAGACTTTTTTTGTAACATATATTCCTCAGATGGTCTTTCAGTAATTTTAGAAGAGAAATAAGAAACCTCTTGTGCAGAAGGCATACTAATGCAAAGATCAGTATATCTGATCAGATATTAGTGTTACCAAAATACCTTGTCTAAGGACTAAGAGGAAGTCAACAGCAGGTTCATGTTGGATTTATCATGTACAATTACCTGAATAAAACTAGTGACAATGCACTGTACAATTATTTTTGCTGTATATTTTTGAAAGTTTCCCGATATATCTAACCCTACCAATTCTGTCCTGGGTTTTACTGAACTCTCACTTAATTTTTGTTCATGTACAGCACTGATTTTTTTAAATCTAGCTCATATTTTGCTGTTCATCTGTTGTACACAGCTTGCTTTTTAGCTTGTTGCAGAAGCCTTCCAGAAGATGATTTTAATTCTTTTGTGATTACTGGGTTCCCGTATTGTTCCTTGGACATTGTAAACCTAATTAGAATTTTCAGGAAATACTCACCTGATGTTGTTCATTAAGCAGTCTGGAAATCACATATTCACAGGAACATCATGTCCTGATGGAAAGAATGACAGTACAGATCACTGTAACTTTGTCTTCCATTTTAAATAATGAATTCGATGTCATCAATGCTAATTTTTTTTATAAATATCATCACCATCTTAAAGAAATGCTTTCATTTAATCTCCCAAAAAAATCAGCATCTATATCATAGTTGTAATTTAAAAACAATGAAATATGATTGTAATGACACCTCCCAGTTACATTTTTTCTTGCAATGTGCCTTAATTTTTGTTTAAACCTCTGACTTAAATAAGACATAAAGCGTGTTTTCTTCAGGCACCTTGTTGAAGAAAAATGAAGATGAAGACATTATAACCAGCAAAGCTTGCTTTATTGGGTTTTGCTTCACTTAAAGCAAGTGAGGAAAAAATTGTACAAACCATTTATATTTTATGTAAGAAAATTTAATCTGAAAACAGGATACAAACATAAGGAAGATTAGGATCTTTCTTGAAGCTAAGGACTTCAAATAAATAATTTATTTTTAATCTTTACATTTTGGGTCAATACAGATAATATTTATAAAAAAGAGGTATTCTGTGGCTGCCCTGTCATCCCATATCCCTGGAATCTTAATTTGTGACCTTCCTGTTTTTGTTCCTGTAGAATGGAAATGGATTTAGAATGGAAGTCTGAAAAAGTGCTTCTCATTCTCTTGTTCTTTACTGACACAGTTGATACACAGGAGGGTCTTTTTCTTTTTTGAAGTCAATTACAAAGACAAAATGGATTTGCTTATGAATCTGAGGAACTTTGAAGAAATAAAAACAATCATTTACTGCAGAGATGGATTGCGTTACTTGACTTCACCTCCAATGAAATAATGTGTCGGTGAGGCACTTCTAAGACACTGCTCAGGACTCACATGAAATTTATAGCAGATTCCCAGAAAGGATCATGCATCCCAAATAATCTAGGTCAAGATCAGGTCCACTGTGGAAGGTTAAATTATGTGTTTTTTGCCTGTTTGACTGTTTTAGACTAAGTTGAATATGTCCAAGTCCAAGTTGGTTTTGTAACTGGCAAACAAAACAATCCAGTATTTTTCTTTTCTTCTCTCGCCTGGAATGCACCAATTATGTTGTGATTCTAGGACAAAATATCTGTCATAGAAACTAAAACTACAAAATATCAGCATACTGACTTGAGAAACCGTTCATACAGATGCTGTCAGAGGAGAAGTGTTATCTGGTTTTTGTTATTGAGATCTGCAGTATATAGTGAAAGCTACCAGTAATCTATCAAGCCAAATTCACAAAACTGTATCGATGGTCCGTCATAAGGACAGTCTCATGAGAAAATGAACTGTTTCCAGTATCTTGTGTAACAGATTACAGAATGCTACTCTAGAATTGTAACAAGTTTTTGCAGCTTTTAATAAAATTGGTATTGCAGTGCATGTGGTATGTTGTGTGCAAGACAGAAATCAGTTTGGATTTCATGGAAAATTAAATTAATGAAATAATATTTGTCCACTGGATTTAGTAGATTTTTCCATCCACAGAGTTTCTATAAGTCAACAGAATTGTTTTTCCATGCATATAAAAGCATAAAAGAATTACTGTAGATGAGTATACCAACTCGATTCTTTTTAAGGATGGGTATGAATAGGCAGATGACAAGTGATTGACAATGTTTTGAAAAGTACAGCTTGAGAAAGCTAATTAGGACAGGTCTAACTAAATATAAACTAAGTGCCAATAGTTCTCTTTTGAATCATATTGTGTGAGCTACTTTTTACAGACTCAATTGCCAGATGAATCTGGCTGTGCAGATCACTAGTTAAGATGGCAAACTGCTTCATTCTAGGCTAATTTCAGCTACTGAAAGCAGTCATATGGAAGAGAATGTAATTATACAGAATCCTTACACTTAAAGTATTTTTGAAGAACTCTGCAAAGCAATTGATTTGCTTGCCTCTGTATGGACAAGCACCACAAGCAGAAGTTCCCCTACAACACAGAGTACTAGTGTCTTTACTTATAAGAAAACCACTGTTGTGCAAGACATCTCATTAGAAAAATGTAAGAGTCATTTGCTTGCTTAGATAACTATTAAAATACTTCCTCCAAACCTAGAGTGTATCATCGCGTGGCACTTCTGAACATTTGGCTCTAATTTTGTATTGATGGTGTTGGATGTAAGGACAAATCCTGAATGTTTGTAGGGACAAATTATATTTGTAGTGTGTTGAACAGGGGCTTTTTAATAGGTTTAGGTTACCTCTTTTCCTTCAGCATTTTCTTATACATTTGAAAGGTTGTATAGGATCTGAAATAGGGACAATTTTCTAAGCTTGAGCAAATCAAAGTATGTTATGTCTTTCTAGCATTTTATAGGTCTCAGAATGAAAGTTTGACGAGTATGTGTATTTTTTCACCTTGGAATTCCAAAGATGTCATAAAATTAAGATGGGTGGGCTGATCACTAGAAAAATAATGGGCCACTGCAATAGACTTGCAAAGACATAATAAAGTAAATGTTAAAAACTTCCAGGATGGGAGATGGAAAACTATGTTACAAAATTTTCCATATATTGGGAGATAAAAGCTCTGTTCCCCAGTCCATCACAGAAAAAAGAGACATTCCATGAACAGAATTCTATTTCCAGTGCTTTCATGCAAGAGAGAAAATAAGAAGAAACAGTGTTCACTTCTTGTAATTGCAAGAAATTAATCACATTGGCTGTTTAGTCCCAATGGATTTCTTTCTGTTGCTTCAAAGAAAACATAATATAAAGAAATTGAACAATTTAGAAATCTCGTGGAATGTACAGGAAAACCTTTTCTGGTTCATGGGTTTGATTGAGACTTTTAGGTGCAACCCAGAACAAAAAACAATGAGAGCAAGAAGTCTAAAGAGCATTCTGACACGGCAATTCTTTTAGGAATGTACATGGAGCTGATTGACACTAGAACTGTGTGTTGCAATGGAGGAAAGAAATCCATGATCCCATGTCCTGCCAAGGCTGGTTGACATCTGATGCATCACTACAAAAGTTATTGAGTAGTTTCTTTGTGGATTTCTTTGGGCAAGCAAGGATCTCAACAACGTTCTTTTCCCACCTCATGAACCTGGCTGGGTATTACGAGAGGAGGAGACAGATTATCTTCCTGTCAGCAGGCAACAGCAACAGCTTGATATGCCCCATGTATTTATCACTGTGCAGCTCTCCAAGCCAGATGTGATCTCTATGGGAAGACTAGAAGGTCACAGGTGAAGAAGTAGAAGTAAGAATTTCAGCTGTGTAATGGGTGAGAAGGCTTAACAGAAGGTGGGAAGTGTTTTAGGCTAGGTTGTTCCTGGCAGAAATTAAAGGTTGATATCTTAGTTTTGCTGTACTAGAGTACAAAGTTAAATTTTCTTGGAAAAACTGAAAAATGCAGATGCTTGTTAGCTAGACTATTTTACAACTACATATCAGATTCATCAGACTCACATCTGAATGCTCACACTCTTTCTCCAATTCTGACCTGTTATAAAAATTTTATTTAAAAAAATTTCATGTTAAAAATTTGCTCTTTTACTATTAAAATAAGTTAGCCTTGAGAAATTTGCCTCACTTTTATTTTAAATACAAAATACCCTCCTAGCATCTTAGATGAAATGAAATATTTTGATTTGGGCTGAACATATTTCATACAGTTTTAAGACAATGATTTCAACTGCCATCAAAACATATAGTTGCAATTGCATATCAATATACATTTTAATTTTAAAAGAAATCATTTTATGTTTTTTTTCAGATGCACCTTTTTTAAAACAGTAGATACTCTCACTTTTTGCCTACAATAAGCCCATTCTGTTCCTTTCAACTGGAATAAATAACAAATGCATTTGAACTGGAGAAACATAAAAAGAGCAGTGTAGATGGTCAAAGCTGGACACCACCAGGTGTACTGATTAATTACTGTGTGCTCATACACTACCAATGTGTAAGAAGAAACCTTTTAAGTGCATGGGATAGTACTTCAATTGAGATTTATGGTATGATTTGCTAAGCACACAGGTAAATAAACATAATTTAATATGTAGCATTTTAAGAATTGATATCCCTCTGTCTCTTGAGATGGTCTTTTTGTTTCTAAGAATGCTGATCCTCTCCAAGGTGATTGCTTTAAACAAAGCGTTTCCCTTGTTAAGAGAACTGCATTTCAGAATGGTGGGGGTGTACTTTCACAATGACACAAGGCATCTCATTGAATTTTAATGCTGACATCTCATTGGTATTGCTTTGCCAACAGAAACATAAGAATTAGGCAATAACTTTAGATTTCAATTGAAAAGATCTCATGGAAGTTTAGTTAACGTGCTTATTGTATGGGAATTGATATATAGAACTGTATATATTTTATATATTTTTAAAATAAATATTATGTTTTACATAGAAGTGCCTTTATTTTTTTACATATTCCATTTACACTTTTATGTGTTAAAGATAATGCCATGTGTAAATGTTTTTTTGTGTAAGAGTGCGAAAATAACTATTTCTAGTCCCTTTAACAGAATAAATCCAGTGAATAACAGAATAATCCAGGGAATTGAAAACCCTCTGGGGGCTGTATAGAAGTCTGAAATGCTGAAGACAATAGGAGGTTTTACTTATTTGGAAATTTTATTCAGGTTTTGAAATTGCAGTTTTGAGGTGCTGTAAAGGTCCCTTGAACCAGTTGTTCTAGAACCTGGGCATTTGTCATTGTCTTAAGGTACCTAAAGCAGTCTTGCAAAGGCTTATTAATCAACATTTCTCTATAACCTGGTACTGAATGCTGACCCTGAGCTGTCAGTAGGAGCTAGGACATACTACAATATGAGATGTCCTTTTAAAGCCACTTGTTCTTGTTTCTGCCTGGATAAAGACATATTAAAATAGGGTAGAATATGGATTCTGTGACAGAAAGACTGGAAAAGAATGAGAGACTGATATATACTTGCATATTTTAAAAATACAGTGGGTTATTACTTGATTATGCTGGAAGTAAAGACACTAAGAACAGGGACCCACAAACACTACACAGCAGCCATATGAGTGCAAGCAGTCAGAGAGCGACACAGTATTTAGTATCCAGAGCAGGACACTGCACATGTAGGAAGAAGCCAAATTAAAAAAAAAAACAAAAAAACAAAAACATAGAAGGGGAAAAAAAAGGAAAAAAAAAAAAGGCGTGCACAGACTCTCTCTGTAGACGTGCAGAAAGTGAACCGGGTGAGAAGCTTTAACATTCCTTAGTTTAACCCTTGAACTCTGTTTGCAGTTTGTGGGGGACCTGTCAGCCATTAAAGTCAAAGCCAATGCTTGCAATCTAACTGCTGAGCATTTGCTCTTCTTTTTTGTGTTTGTGTTTACACAGACTCCAAAATAATGTAGTAAGGCAAACCCAATCTATTAAGTGGTCAGTTCTTTCCTTGCTGCTCTTTTTAAAGGATTCGAGTTATTAACTGTACATTTTTCCCCCTCTCATCTTAAAACACACCCTTGAGCCACACCAGTTATGCAAGTGATAGGGCTGTTTAAATGCAATGGATTTTGCAGTTATACGAGGGACATGGTGCAAAATGTTAAACTCCGAGACTATGTTTGCAATGCTTCTTGAAAGAGTTAACATGAATACTAACGAACAGAATACAACGATGTATGTTATAATCTTGCACCTGTTTCAAATATAAATATCTTCATATTTTACATAATATGTTTAAAAGATATCATTATATTTGAAAGATAACATTTTGTTCAGTCTGTTTTTCTTGTTGATGTTGCCAGAATAAAAGAAGTAGTCTCAGCCTGAAAAAAATGTAATGTGTATTTGAAAATTTATTTAGCATTTTAGGAAACATTGATAATAGCTTCACATCTTTCTTAGTAGGATACTTTGCTCATTGTTTGGCTTTTCTGATTAATCTTTCTGGTTTGGTAATTAGAGATATGGTTCCATGTTGTGGAATTTTTCTCCTGCCAGTTTCCTGTATGCAGTTACTGCAACTTCATCTGTACTGCAACATTTAAGCATTTAAATTACGTGTACTAATTACGGGAAATACTGTCTTCTTGTCTGTGTCAGACCTGTCTTGTGGGAGAGATCAAAATCAATAATCTTGTTTAGTTAGAATACTGATAACTGTATGCAAAAATACATAGTAAATTATTATGTAATGAACCTATATAACACTTTATAAAGCCTATGGCCATAAAAGCTTGTAGCCTAACACAGAGGGAAACAGAGCAAAGAGCAATGTAAGAGATTCATAAAGTCAGAGAGAGAAGAATTTGTGAAGGAATGGGTTTGGAGTAGATGGAGAATAGAAATTACTCATAAAATGTTGCAGGGCAGACTAAGAAGATGCATTGTAGTTTGTGAACATGACAGATTTAATTGCACTACAGAATGTGATAATCATTAAGAAATACTATAAAGTGAAGATTTTAAGAAACAGTTATTACTGTATGTACATTATTTACGGATACTGATCAGAGGTGAGCAAACAAAAAATCATACAGGAGATTAGATGGAGAATTTTCCACTTTGTGTTTGCTTTCACAAAATAAATCGTGACTGATTTACCCTTTAACTATCCTAGATCTTATTTTTTTTTCCCTTAAAGTTATGCCAAGCTGCCAGCTCCAACAATATATTATTGTTATCTAGTGAATTTATCCCATTGCCTGACTCATTTATTTATTGATTTTAAAACCTCCCTGTTGAAGCTTTTCTTCAAAAACTGTATCTTTGGGTACTGACATTAAAAGCAGTGAGGAACAAACTCAGTTTATTAGTTTTAACCTGTGTTCCACACACAGGTTAACCTTGGTCCTAGACAAAGTATGAAGAGAGCTAGAAATCAGGATTTTCATCTGTATAAATGAAGATTTTTAATCTGGGGTAGACTATGTAGGAGACATAAAAAAAGGGGATATCAGCAAGATTACTGGAGAGAGAATTACCTGGGCAGTCTGAAAACCACTTCAATTTAATAAAGGAGAAATTGGAAGCTGAATATAATATTTGTAGAAGTCAATGAAACAGAGGGAGTTTTCGTCCATCTGTGCAAAGGATATGAGAGGAAAAGGGACAAACATAAACACAAAGCACTGTCTTCTAGAACTAAGAATGAGTTGCAGTTCCAAAGGTTTCTTGTAAGCTGCTCAGATTCATATCGAATCACACCTTGTTTTTGTTCTCAGTTTGAGTTTAAAGTTTTATTTGCAACTTTGAATAGAAGGTATTCAGCAGTTTATTTTACATTAGTTTTAGAACTATATATAGTTCCAATATTCCCTGTTACTTCTGAAAATTTCAGTAGAGCTGGAACTTGTTTAATCCCTTTTCAAACTGGTGTGAAGGCTTTGAAGCTGTGACCTCCAGTTTGTTTATGTACATGCAGGGGGTTTGCATGTTTCTGTCTCCTCTCTATGGTGTAGAATTCTGTGAGACTCCATGAGCAGTACTTGTATGGGTGATAATGCAGGGCGTATAGCTTAATGTAAAATGATCAGGACATGTACATTTTGTCAAGTCTGTCAAGAACTCTAAGAAGTTTAAGAGGCAACAATGGCCGGTGTGACATTCCTAGTGGAGAAATGTGTGATAATGCCTGGAGGTGTTCCCTCTGCCCACTATCTTCATCCAGATGAATAAATTTTGGTCCAAGCATTTTAGTCCACCTCTTCCAGGTGCTGAATTTGGCTATATTTTACTTTGGTTTATTCACTTTTATAGTATCACTTCTCTCAGCGTCTTACAATAAAAAATTACAAGTCAAGTGTCATTATTAATGCTTTCCATATCAGAAAAAAGTGTGATAAATCACTTGCATCCATCATCCGACCTTAAACATCAGATTAAAGTAACACTTCCCTTAACTGGTAAGTAAGCCTTGACTGGTTCTGAAGTCATGATGGTTGTGTGACACTTCCTTTCCTTGCAGAAACTTTACCACATTATTATAGTAGCAATGCTTATTTTTGTACTTAGCAGTGAAGCTGATAAACGCTGAAAAAGCAAAGGTAGATATTTGTTTCCTTGGCAAATTGTACCACATTCTGTCATAGTTAATTGTTCTTCCCCTGTATATTACACCAATCAATTAGCTGCTGTATCATTGAAATTCAAGAATACCTTGAGGAGTGTATGTCCATGACACAGGTAAGAATAAAAGCTCTTGCAAGCAAGGAAAATTGTTTTCCTGTAAAGTTGTTGCACTTCTAACTTAAAACATAATTGCCTTTTAAAAGTAGCTAATATGAAACAGGGCAAGGAGAATATGATAAGACACTGGAAAGAAAGTTTAGGACAGTAAAATATGTGAGAAGTAGGGTTGGGAGGTGTTCATATGTAGGAGGTACCTAGTGGTGTAGTTATTTTGAGTCAGTTGAATTGCCAGAATCCTAAAGAATTGTTTAGTTCACAGTTGTCTATGTGATTTCAAGCTGCAGGCCCAGTTTCTTCTAGGATTTTTAAAAATCAAACAATAAAATATGTCTTTTATTCATTTTGAAAAACTTTTGAAAAACTCATTTTTCCATTGGCAATTGCATATTTAGAAAGTAATCTCATTTTGCGCAAGGAATCAGTTCTTATTTTGTTTTTCAGTCACAGATAATCTGCATGTCTGCAATCTCATTGTAAAATACCAGACATTGAAATTTTCAAGGAGTATTAATTTGTCCACAAAGACAATATGTATAAGAAAAGTATGTTATTTTCAATCTCAAAGCATCTCTAGGATAACTCCCCCCTCCTGCCCTTTCCTAAAAGATTACCCTGAATCTAATTGTCACAGTGCATCTTTTCAAGGAAATCGGCATAATTTTTTTGTACCTGTGTGCTTCTCTGTGCAGAACTGCCTGTGATCTCTTACTCTGCATGTAGGCTTTGAAAACTGTTGATGGAGGACATACTAAAGGCTTTTGGAGACAGTAGAACAATACTCCTGTGTTCACAGAACACTAATTCGTTCTAAAAGCTTGTTTCCATTCTGGCCTGTTCATTACATATAGTGACATAAATCTGCAGCTCCTTAACGTTCTCACATTCAAGAAGCAGTTGCAAAGTGTATTCTATGCTCCATTGTTGTCAGTAATGGTACATACCATTATCTTGTTCTGTGCTTAACCACATTCTAAGGCAAGGTACATTTAAAGGGTATTGGTATATTGGGAGAGAATGCAGTGCTTATAATCCTCATACATGTAAGGAAAGTCTTCAGCTTCCATATTTTACCAAAAATGTTTCTAATATGGCATAGCAAAATCATAAAATACACATTAAGCCCTGAATCCAAGCTGGGTGTAAATTATGCTTGTTCAGCAGAAAATTAGAATTTGGCCAATTTGTTCTTTGTACAGCTCCACTAACTAGGTGATTCTGGTCTTTTTTCTTGTTTCCAGTTAAAATGTTTTGGTGTCAAAAGGGCATTATTAAAAGACAACTACAGTGTCATTAATTATGGATGCTGTGTAAGGACTCATGTTAAGTACTTGTTACAGCTTAAAGAAAAGAGCAGCATTACCAGTCCCATTTGTTTTGTTTGATTCTTGTACAAATAACAAAATTTATTCCCCAGATTCCTACATGACTACATGCAATGTTGCCAGAGTCATTTAGAGACCCTCAGGGTATTCAAGAAAAATGAGGGAAGAGATTAAAGATAGTAGACTTTAAAATTCGGTCTATCTGTTGCCTGTGAGCACCAAAGAGCCACATAGACTGGCTCAATAAAGTAGGAAAGTAAATAGTAAATACTAATATAGTCTTGCTCTTCTTTTTTTTTTTTTTATGAATTCATCAGCCTTGCTCTGTGATGTTCAGGATGGTAAGTGACACCATCCCCGGATCCCAGTGCCTGTGTGTACATGTGAAACATACAGCTGTACATTTGAATTCCCAGCAAGAAGTTGCATTTTCTCTGTTCACGATCTGGGAGATACTTATGCTTGGCAGTAAGTTTTTGCTTACTTTTGTTAATGTGTTTTAATCCTAGAGGAATCACTATGGTGAGAGTTGGTTCAAATTACATTATTGGAGCAAACCTTCTGCTGGAAATGTGTTCAGAGATGGTTTTTAACTATCGAATAGGAGCTGGATGAACAAAGAAAATTTCTTGAAAGGGGAGGCTACATCACAAAACGAAATAGATAAAAAGTGCTGTTGAATTGAAAGAGGGATAATTTCAAAGGAATTCTTCTCTATCTTTGAACATCAGCCCCCAAAGTCTGTCTTTGTAAGTTAAGCTCTGACTTACAATGAGGACAATGCAAGTCTTCACTCTTTCAGAGAAAGACAATCATTCCTCAGACCTCATTATGCCTCTGGGAGAATCATAATTATGTTTAGCATTTGCATGCATGTTCAAAGTGCAAGCTAACCTTGCAGCACTCCTAAGATATACCACTTCTGTGTCAATATTGTTGGCCTATTTGCTTGATGATGAAGCTAAGGTACATTCCTGTTGCAGTGACTGCAGGTCCCCCCAGATGACTTTGAACTACTTTCAACTACTTTGAATAGTGTTTCCCTGTAGCTCCGGGCAGCCTCATAGCCAGGATTTTCACCCATGTTTTTGGGCAGATTTTTGTATTTTGTGCTGAGCACTGTGCTTGTGATATCCATAACTAGGCAAGGTACCTCTGCATGAACTGGAGACATTACACTGGAGACATGCCCTAAAACATGATGCAGAAGAACCTCAGCCCAGTGAAACTTAGAGCTGCAGACTGCATCAGATCTTGGATACATGAACAGCATGTATCATCTTCCTAATTCAGAAAGCAAATACTGGTAAATACTCTTTGAACTGAGATAACTTTACTCATTTGAGAATTTACCTCTTTCTAATTTAGAACAATTTTATCCTGGAATCAACTATCAGTTCACCTGGTCTTGAGCTCCCAACATAGCTTTGGGGGAGCTTGTTTCTTGTTTCTTCAGCATCAGTGCCTTCCAGTGTAGCCTGTTTTATCTTCTGTTCCTAGTAACTTATCTTTGTCAATGAGGAGACTGTTAGAGTTGGTAAGGAACTGAAGACCCATAGTCCTGCCTTCTTCTTATCTCCTGTTCAACTTCTTTACCTTTCAGAAGTGTGAACATTGTCTATGGTCCTTTGGTCAGAAGTTGGTACAATATTTTTCTGTTTAGCAAGAGATACGCTTTGAAAAGGTACCTTGTGCCATCTTTTTTATACAGCCCTACCATGTATACATTTTCAAACTGCAGTCATAATCCAATCAAAAATAGCTTAAGTTCTCTTCTTGCCTGTGTATATCAGTACGGTCCCAAAAAACTTAAATACAGAAATAAACTGACTTCTTGTTTTCATTACCAGTAAGAACTTGTTAGCTCATTTGCTCCCACATGCATATTCCTCCACAGTTTTAAAAGTATTTTTTGTTTAAAAGCCATTATAACTAATTTTCCACTGAGACCAAGTCACAAACATAATTACACTCCAAACATTTTTCATTGTTCAGGCACTTTCTGGAAACAGCTAAAAAAGTTTACATTCTCAAAGGACATAAGGGAATAAAGGAGAACCATACATTATACAGACTTGGCATCACAGTGCTGAAAATGTTTTTTAAATGTTGCTTGGACAAGCATACCACCAAGAATATGTTGCCAGACTATTGCTGAAATTTTTATGATGTCTAAGTACCAAAAATTGTTTTGGTACTTAGCATTACAAGACTAAAAAGTTCAGACTGTGCCATGGAGAACTTGCTGCAATTTCTTCTGTAACATGATGAAACTCAGTATTTCCTATCATTTTGATTGCACACTCCATCTTATCTTTGGCCTGTTGATGGATAGTATGAGGCATCTTGAGTAGTGAAGATTATCGGCTGTAACAGATTGTCATTCTAGCTCTACAACTTTTCTGTGAAATTCTCAGTGTGATACCCAAGATGGTGATAACTCTGCTTCTAGTCCAAATGACAGATGTGCAAAAGTTTGATTCCTTGGAAATGTAAAGCTGACTTAGTGTTTGGGATAGCTTTAACTGTCTGCATATTTGCATGTCCTGACCTTGAAAATCATACTTACTTGATTATTTCAGTTTATGTAAGCATGCTGAGAAACTAGGCGAGGAGGACGGTGTAGTAGGAAGTATGGCCTGATGGAAAGACAGGGAAGAGAGTTTAGTTTTGGGATTCTGAAAGGCAAAAAATTAGAGAACATAAGGCAGATAAGAAGAATCTTCTGTACCAGAAGTGTAACCAATACACTCTGGAGTGTGCAGTGAAGAGAAATAGGAAATAGTGGGTTTCACTCTCTGGTCAGATAAATGCAACAGAACGTAACTGTGACTTGGAGGAAGTGAAAATGAGTAAGCGAAGTTGATGCCGCATAATGGCAATGCTAATATCTTTAAATGGCAATGAACTGTGACAAAAGATTTATTTTTAGTAAATTAGAAATGCGTGAAGCTTTCATTGCCCCATTCTACGTAACATACCAAATGTTCCTGATACCATGGTGTTAATCACCTAAGATTTTTAGGTTAGTATAGAGGAAATTATTGTTGAAGAAGAGCAGGATTTGAAATTAGGATCTAAATAATACAGTGTTTTGATAACTAGCTATGAAACCAAACAAAAGGGCTTATTCTTAACTCAAACATGAGTGCGGTCTGTTCTTAGAGTTTGTCTAAATCTGACATGTGCTGATATGTTATTATATGTTCTTAAATGTACTTTTACATCAACATAAGGACAGTTGACTAGTAATACTGTTATAGGAGAATATGACATGCAGAATGAGCCAGAGTTTTACCCTAGATATTACATGCATATATTGCAAAACAACATGAATATGTTACGCGTTATTTTTGATGTAAACCACTATCTCAGTGCTCAGTGTTTATAAAATTTAATTTTAATTTAATTTAAGTAATTTTCACACTTACTAACTTAATTTAGTTTTCACTGAATATTTCTGAGTGGAATATGGATACCAATCAATTTAGTAACATGTATGTAGATCATTCTGTTTCTGAGATACAGGAGTTAGTATTGGGTAAGTAGTAGATCAGCAAGCATTTGGGTGTTAAGTGGAGGATTCAAAGGATCTGTACAAGTTAATTTTTCCACTTAGATGACTAGGATATGCCTGCAAAGCTAGTTAACCCTTAGCTAGGAATAGTTTTGCCACAAACACAGCACATCAGTTGTTTGATATAGTTGAG
The DNA here is from genome assembly GCF_964289735.1 of Phaethon aethereus. Lineage (NCBI taxonomy): Eukaryota > Metazoa > Chordata > Aves > Phaethontiformes > Phaethontidae > Phaethon > Phaethon aethereus. The sequence goes on along the minus strand of NC_138577.1, from coordinate 50,228,327 downwards.
AAGTTTTTCTGCCATTAACGATTCTTCAGAGCCAACTTCCTTTTGGGCTCAATCCCCAGATCAGACCTGGGATACAAAACATTTTGTCTCGTCTTTTTCTGGCAAAAAGTAGACATTAAACAAAAAATGAGAGAAGTACTTCAAATATCAGTTATAAAACTCTGAGATAAAAAAAGTCTAAAAACATACAACTCCCCACCTACAAATAGGAAAAAATGTTGTCATAAGTAACACAAAAAATATAAAGGAATGAAAGCTTGGATTTATATAGGTAAATTAAAAAAATATTTAAACTAAAATAATGTGAAACATTAACTTTCTCCATAAATTTTGTAAAAGTATGCTTTGTGGGGGGGAAAAAAATGCATGCAGGGTATTCAGAGGGAAAACTGACAATCAAGAAAAAAAATTACTCTTTGTTTTCCTTTCTGGTAGTTGGAAATTTTTATTTCTTTACACTGAGGGGAAAAAATAATCAGAATCTATTGTTTCAAAAAACCTTCCAAATTTACATTTATTAAGTATCTGAAATTACATTAACTTTGATATGTGGCAGTTTTAAGGAGTGCTGGAGGGGAAAAAAATAGTTACTGAAAAATAATCCTTACAGTTTACATAGCAGCTGTTGGTGCACATGATACACAGCCCACGTTTTCACAGCACAATGACATGCAATAATAACCATGTATACTAGCAAATCCTAGAAGCATTTTGACATAAACTTCTCAGAATGTGGTTTATTGAAGAGGAAAATAAAGTTCAACTTGACTTTTCAATGACTTATACAATATTATACTTGAATCTTTCCAGACACTGGAGTCTTTCATTGTACAATATGATTTAGGAAACATGAAAGGAAAAATGTAAACATATATAAAGACAAACGGAGATTTTTCAAACATATATCTTAATATTTTACCACTTATGGAGGAGTTTGCTTTTTTATCATTTCTGAGTAGAAACTGGAAAAATCAGCAGATTGAAAACTATTATGATGCTAAATAATTAGACATAGAAAGGCATGAACAAAGCTAATTATTTACAATAGAAACAGAGAGAACATTAAAATAAGCCTTTAATTTTTAATAAAACAATTAAAGAAAATACTGCTCCTCATATACTTATTTTTAATAATCAGTACATGTCTCCCATATGCAATAATGTGAAGTTTGTATGTTACAAAGGTGGAACATGGACATAATTCAAAGTTGATAAGCAAAATAAAGAAAAACAATAGCATACGTACATCATGAAAAATTTTTAACCTTTGGACAAATGCTAGGATAGAATTGCATGGATTCTTCATTACTTAATTACTTCTGAGAGCTATAAATGCGTATCTATAAATGGTAATATGATACAGACCTTTCATACCAGTAATGGATATAAAATGTGTTGGGCTCCAATCCAGGAAAACAGATTGCTTTCTTGCAATACTCAGTTTGGACTGGTAGTAGATTTCCTCACCAAGGCAACAAACAAATAAAAATCATATGTGAAAGAGTTTAATCTGGAGAACAGAGCTCTTCTGCTGTAGTTAAGCTTGACCACAAGGGGTGATAAAAATGCTTTGCAAGATATAACTACATCCCATAAAAGGAAAAAGAATAGATGTTAAAAAAATCAATAAAATATAGACCATACAAAAGCATAGAGGGAGGTAACTCATACAGATTCTGATAGTGGCATGCAACCTAAAAACAGAGCCAAGTGACTGGAATTTGCCAGTTTTTTTTTTTTAAAAAAAGGAAGTTATACAACTGAACATAAATGAGGTATTGGGAAAATTAGGTCAAAGTTAAGACCAAAAAGAGAGGACTTAGGAGAGAGGAGGAAAAAAGATAAACTGGGGAAAAAACCAACGAGCAAAACAAGCAAGCTACATTTTGATCTACAAAGCGTATGTTTCTCTGTCTCACTTAACTTTTACCTCTGTACCATCTCTTTTTTCTTTTTTATCAGCTTGAATAACTTTGACTCTACCAAGTTTTCACCCCCCATCAATGTTTCAAACCGTTGGCAATTAAATTTCATTCAAATATAAACCAAGACAGAATCCTTCCATCTTTCTTTAAAGAGAGCTGAGGGAAGCACAAAGCCCAGATATTTCATGATTCACCACAGGCCTTGTTTAGTTCCTCACCAACATAAGCTGACCTTTGCTGCTACAGTGCCCTGAGGCTTGTACTTTATAGGACAGATGTGCAAGAATCACCCAGTTAGAATTAGCTCCAAAATAAAGAACTCAGAAATCTTCATTCAGCTGCTGAATTCCAGGGTCATTAAATCCATATTTGACCTTAAACTGGAGACGCCCAGGTATACTCTTGCCTGTACAGCGGGAAACAGTATCCAATCTAAGCACACTTATGTGAGCCCAGCCGGCTACTGGTGCTTTGATGGGTTGGCCCCAGCCAGCATCCACACACCCACCCAGCCTCTTCCTCACTCCCTTCTCCAAGAGGATAGGAGAAAAATAGAATGAAGGTGAAAAGTGTCATGGATCAAGAGAATGACAGTTTAATAATAAAAACAAAAGCTTCATGTGCAACTAAAGCAAAAAGAAAATTCATCCACCACTTCCCAACAGCGGGCAAATGTCCAGCCACTTCTTGGAAAGCAGGGCCTCAGCACATGTAATATTGCTTGGGAAGACAGATGCTGTTGTCGTGTTTTAAATCCAGCTGGCAACTAAGTACCACACAGCTGCTCACTCGCTCCTCACCCCCACTATGGTGGGATGGGGAGGAGAATAATAAAAAAAAAAGGTAAAAATCATGGGTTGAGATAAAGACAGTTTAATAGGACAGCAAAAGAAGAGGAAATAATAACAACAACAATAGTCTGATAAAGGACTGTACAAAAACAAGTGATGGACAATGTAACAATTGCTCATCACCCAGTCATAGATAGGCTGTCCCCAGGGAGCAATTCCTGGCCCCTGGCCAACTCCAGTTATATCTATTGAGTATGATGTTATGTGGTAGGGAAGGTCGGAAGGTCCCTTTGGCCAGTCTGGGTCAGCTGTCCTGGCTGTGCCCCCTCCCACCTTCTTGTGCAGCTCCCTGCTGGCAAAGCAGGGGGAGCTGAAAAGTCCTTGACTTAGTTTAAGCACTACAAGTACTTAGCAACAACTAAAACCATCAGTGTTACCAACATTATTGTCATACCAAATCCAAATCACAGCACTATACCAGCTATTAGGAAGGAAATTAACTCTATCCCAGCTGAAACCAGGAAAGGTGCAATTCTGAATGTCCTCCTTTCCTCCTCCTTTCTCTCAGATTTTATTGGTGAGCATGTCATATGGTATGGAGTATCTCTTTCGTCAGCTGGGGTCAGCTGTGTCCCCTCCAGCTTCTTGCCCATGCCCAGCCTGATGACTTTTTTGGGGAAGTGAGGAGAGAAAGACTTGACGCTGTGTGAGCCATTTTCAGGAATAGGCAAAGCACTGATGAATTATCAACACTATTTAAGTTACAAATCCAAAGCACAGCACTAGGTGGGCTGCTAAGAATAAAGTTAATTTCTTAACTTCATTTCAGCCAGTCCCAGTACAGAGGCTTGAAACCATGACCTAAAGTAATTCACTCCTAACAAAACTCAGATTTGTCTTACACTATTTTAAACATGGCTAATAATGGTGATGAAGCCTAGCATTTACCACACCCTGCTTAGTCATGAGGAAGAATCTAATGTTTCAAAAGCATGGAACAAAATATGACATCTTCAAATGAATTATCTAATTAGCCCATGCAATTAGAATGGCACAAGGAAATTTCTTGCATAGGGTCTCTCTTTTAGTCCAATTCTTAAGGCTGCCAAGCTCCTTGTCCATCCTGTGTACACTACCCTAGAGTCTGACTCTTTTGTTAGGAAGTATGGTCTTTATTAAGCAGCAGAGAAGGGAGTTGAACCTGTGTCTCCTGCTTTGTGTGTATACTGAGAGAAACTGTCCTGGCTTGCATGTGAAGCGTGGGTTGAATTGATGATGGAGGGTAAAAGCAAAAATCCAGGACATTAAGTTTTCACCAGGGGCTAAGTACCTAAAAATATGTGTAGAAATATTTTATATATGGAAGCTCTTTTCTGTATCTTAGTTTTTGGCCCTTTAGTTTCACACAGAGTATATTTCGTCAAAGTTCAGGTGAAAGGATAATTTTTGGGGAAAGGTATTTGGTTTAATCTGTATTTTCATTCTTCTCTTCGACCTCAGTTGAAATCTCTCCCATCCCCCCATTTTATTTTATATCATTAAACATTTAAAATCAGCATCTTTCAAGTGTTTTCTATTCCAGTGTTTTTGCCATTTTGTAAGCCAAATTGACTGCTTCATTAAGATTTGAAAAAAGAATGATGGGGATGAAACCATTTAAAATAATGGTTAAAGATTAGAAGATAAAGGAACATTACTCACATAATGCTGCATGAAGGCGGGAGTGAAAGCGCTTTATATTTGGTCATCTCCTGTTCTTACCATCGATAGCTACCTTAACCTACTCATTAAAATGGAACTGTTTGGTAAAAAACTGGATAAATTCTGTTAATATCGCAAAAAGTAAAGATTTTTGGGGAGGAGGGGAATGTAAAAGATGTGGAAAGTGGAAACTAGGTGTGCTTTTTAAAGCACATCTTTTAACCATCTTTTTTTTTTAACTTCAGAATTATTTTTTTAACCTGTAATTCAAGCAGTCTACAATAAATGACAATATTTTTAATGGTGCAGCTGAGTTTATTTTAATTAAGGTCTCGTTATGGAATATTCTGAATTCATTAATAAGACAATAAAATTCTGAAAAGAGAAAAATGGAAAAAATTTGCTTTGAAATGATTTATCATCTTGAAATTAGGCAATTTATAATAACTCCTTTCTGTGTCTCCCTCACCATGCACTGGTGAGGCCACACGTCGAATACTGGGCCCCTCGTTACAAGAAGGACATTGAGGTGCTGGAGCGTGTCCAGAGAAGGGCAGTAAAACTGATGAGGGGTTTGGAGCAAAAGTCTTATGAGGAGCGGCTGAGGGAACGGGGTTATTCAGTCTGGAGAAGAGGAGGCTGAGGGGAGATCTCATCGTTGTCTACAACTGCTTGAGAAGGGGTTCTGGTGGGGTGGGTGTTGGTCTCTTCTCCCAAGTAACTGGTAATAGAAGGGGAGGAAATGGCCTCAAGTTGCACGAGGGGAGGTTTAGGCTAGATAGGAGAAAATTCTTCACCAAGAGAGTGATCAAGCATTGGAACAGGCTGCCCAGGGAGGTGGTGGAGTCACCATCACTGGAAGTGTTCAAAAAACGTGTGGATATGGCACTTGAGGACATGGTTTAGTGGGCATGGTGATGTTGGGTTGAGGTTGGCCTTGATGATCTTTGAGGTCTTTTCCAACCTTAATGATTCTGTGATTCTGTGATTCTGCAAACATGTATATGAACGTCACTATTAATAAAACGTTTTGATTCAGATAAAGCACTGTTATTCCTGAATAATTTCTGAGGTTTTTGAAATCTCTTAGAATTATCAAGGACTATACAAATTATTTCTTGACCAATTTTAATAAGTTTAGAATTCATAGCCCACATTTCTAAAAAAGAACCTTTTGAAATACATATACGTACAGCATGTGTACAAGACTGAACACATTGCATAGAAAATCTTGAACTAGATGAGTTGTTTTGAGGAAATAGATTGTTTTCATCCTGAAAGATGAGCGTACCAAACAGCAATTTGATCACTGAAAAAAAAAAGCCAATTTCTTATTTATTTCATGCCATGTTGTACTTCTTGTAACAATAGTGACTGATACAAAAATGTTTATATAATTACAACACTTTGTCTGTCAGACTCCCATAAGTGTGTATTTATACTCAAATTTGTATGCTCATTTACTATATTTGCACATGGTGCCATGAAAACTTTGCATGCAAATTAGACATGCAGTTGTTTATTTACCATTCCGAAAATCTATTCTTAGCTGTCATTGTATAAAATTAGATTGTTAGGGTACAAAAATACTAGTACATGTACACTCTGCAATAACAAAATTAGATACGTATTTGGCTGTGGCAGCTGCTAGTCACTATATTTAAATGTTGAGGTTAGTTCCTTTTTGCTTTAGGCAACATGCATCGTATGCTGCTTGGGAAAGATTTTAACGCTGTATTTATTTGCTGTTTACAAACATAACAACGTTTAGAGTCTACATTCTTTTTAATGTGCATTTCAGTAACTTCTAGATGGTAAATATGACTAGCTCTTGATGAAGTATGGTAGTGCTGAAAGCAATTAGCTTTCTTTCTTCTGGTCTCCCTTACAATGTATTATACCACTGACCAGCTACAGTGGAGTTAGGTGTGCCTGCAAGGCTGCAGATAATTTTAGTGGCATCACAGGACACTGTCTTTAGTTACTGGTTTTTTAGGACCTTGTTCTGACCTCCTGTGTATGGTAAGCCTTCACCGCTCCCTCAGCAGTCCTGGCTTGATTGTACAGCTGACCTTGGTGCAATGCAGCTGGGGCAAGCCTTCCCAGCCCTCTGTTTTTGCCATGAAGAAGCTGCTGCTCTTACATTGAGCCAGGAGAGGATGAGCAGTTCTGTCAGCTGCGCCTTTGTGTAGTCAGGCTGTCATACTGTTATGAGCTGCCTTGTCCACACGGTTGTTCAGAAAGAGATAGCCTGGATGCAGATGGGGAACCCAAACTATTCCACGATTCTATGACACTATGATTCTATGATTTGCCTCTGGTCTCCCTCAGCCATCTGCTAAGATGCAGTTCTTACCTCCATGTCCTCGTGGGTACCTGCCTGGGGATGCAGCCACCTCCTGCCACTCCCAGTCTTCCAGAGCACTCAGGTTAGGAAAACCCCAACTCCCTTTGACTCCTTCCTCAGACCGCTCTCTGGGAATACATCATAACCCCTGATAACCTCCATGTTTACTAGGTCAGTTTAAATACATGCTCTATAATATTAGTTTAATTTCTACGAATCAAGAGCTTTACTCCAGGCATTGACTTTGAGTCAATTTGAGGGAGCAAATCTTGTCACTGGGGTTTGATCAGGGGAGGATGAGAATGAAAACTGCTTTTGCCATAGCAGCATTTCAGGTGAAATGGGTTCTGGTTAAAATCATCCCTGCTCTCTTCACTAAAACAGATATTTTGGTGTATGAATGTACAGGGTGGACAGAAACTCAAGGGAAAATAAAATAAAACCACTATATTCTTGTTTGGAATTCCATATGTGGTAACATCATAATATTATGAATAGAATAATGACATTGCTAAATGTAATGGCATAATACCAAGTGTTAGCACAATTCATCTTAACAGTTTGAAGAAATTGCTGTAATGTCTCATGTCAAAAAGGCACTGAAGTGTATCAGTGAGCAGCTAATCCTGGCTCAACTTGACAAACTTCAGAGTATTATGGCAGGAAATATAAAGGAGATGCCTAGTGATGGCCAAAGTTTAACAAGAAATGTGGTTTTCTTCCTATATTTAACAATAAATGAGAAAGAAAAAAAAGAGCTATAATGGTGGGAAGAGCAAAGCAAATATGGAAAGGATAGTGGTTGCTGGTTCTACAACACTTGGGATCTGAGAATCTATACTTTTTTTTTATATGAGATACTCAAGGGTTTGCTTTTAAAAAAAATCTGTGTAATATAATTCTTGCACTGCTTTTTCTATCTTTATATGCTGTTTCCCTTGGTTTTCTCTCACTTGCATTTAAGTTACTTCAAGTCATAAGCAGGGCAAAAAACATAAAGGAATGGATAAGCTTACTATTTTTATGTAAAACATCTGAATGTATCTGATTCCAGCTCTGAAGTCTATGTTACTTTTTGAAGACTCCTGATTCTGTGTAAAGATTTTTGTCCTTTGACTGAGTCATATCATCATCTGAGATCCTGCTGCATACATCCACGACAACTCGCTGGACTTTTGGGTCTAGAAATATGACCTGGTACTTTTCCAGTTTCATTCCTTGTAGGGAAAGCAAGCAATTATATCAATATCTGTATTTACCATGTGAGAAGGATTGTAACTTGCTCTTCATTTCTTCTGTATCCTTTTGTATCTATCTGACTTCATAAAATTACAGTATAGTAAGTGGCCAGATGGTAAAAGAAAGCAAGACTGTCCAGCACTGGAAATGTCATAATGCTTCCCATTTAGACATGGGGAAACACCCAATCAATAGATGGGCCAGTAGAGCTGCTGTCCCCCCACAGCTTTTTTGGGAGGAGAGTAACCTGGGACTTAACAGTTTCACTGAATATAGCACTAGGCTTTTTTTTAGCAGGACTCTGAATTACCCTAGAAGGGAAAAATAGTCCTCTTGCATCATCTTATAACATCCCACAGTTCAGCTTGTAGGCAAAACTACACAAACATTTCAAACACAAGGCTACTAATTGGTAGCAAACGTTACTTTATCCTGGAGCATGTTCTAATGGTTGCTTGTCTATATTTTCAGATGAACCTCTCATTATATAATAACCTCAGGGATTGGAGACAGTAATGTTTCATGCAGTTTCAGCTTTCTGTTCTTGAACTATTTTGATTCTTAGATAATAAAGGATAATGCACTGAACCATCAATAGTAAGAAGTCTCTGAAAGGGAAAAAATACAAGGAGCAGATAGCACAAACATTGAAAGAAGAAGTAGAACTGGTATGGCCAGATTTTTCTAAACAAAATGCTTTGCAGAAGTCTTTCTCTGTTTTGAAAATAAATATATGTCCCTATTCCTAGGCTTCTTACCCTTCATTTTATGTAAAATAAAGGCCTAATGTAACTTTGAAGTTCTCTCTGTCTTGAATGTGATTTGGACAATATGACCTCAAGAGATCCCTTTCCACCTAAGTTATTGTGCAATTCCATGATTCATATTCCATTCTGTCAGTTCATGTAAGTCATATAAAATTGTTCACAAATTAATTAGCTTTCATTCTCTGTTCATACCTAGTGGATTCTTACCAGTGAGACAAAGGTCAGAGACCCTTTATTCCGTAACTAATCCATCTCCAGAGTTGTCCAAGTCCTGAGCTCAGTATTTACTTTTAAAATAGCATTACACTTTAAAAACACATTGCCTCATTTACGATGCTTCCTACTGTCCTCACAGTTCATCTGTTGCAGGCAATGTAGAGCACTCTCAACATCTTACACATGCAGTGTAAAGATCAGTCTTGATTGCAGGTGCAAGGTTGAAAGTATTATGAACACTGAGCGAACTTCTCCACCAATGGAATACAGCTGTCAGCTCTTCCTTAGTACACAGATTCACTAAGAAAAGTTCCTCTCTTTGGTCTTTGTCTAGCATTATGTCCCCCATACAGGTTTTGGCAGGTTGAAGTGTTTGTTTATAGATGCTGTTGATGTTTTTCACAGGGAAAGTATTTCTCCATTTCAATTCAAACAATTCTTAGATTATTAACGTCTTTGCAGAGATAAAAGTTGTGGGTCTATTTGCTCATCAATAATGAGGGGGGACCACAAGAACAGTCCTATATTGCAAGTGGGAGTTGTTTTGAATTTGGCAAAAATTCCATCTCTGAAATTTCTGGAACTGACACATAGCAAAGCTGGAAAAAAATAACCAAACATGTGTTTAAGTTCTAGTGAAGAATGACTTAGAATTTTGGTACAATAAAAAAAGTTTGTACTAATACTTTCTTTTAATTGACACTATGTAATCAATAGTAAACAATACTTTAGAATTATTTTAGAATGGTAATATATATCTCATGCAATAAAATTTTCATTTAAATTTAGACACATGAAACCACTACTTCCCTAAAATAAACACAAACTATAAGAAACATAAGAAATAAAGGTCATTAAAAAGGAACACTGTTGTGGTTTTGAGGAGTTTGTCTTCAAAATACACCAATTCTCCTTGGTCCCTTCACAAGTTACACTTCAAGGCAGCCTCCCACAGCATCTCACATACCTTCAAAAATTTCCATGAATCCAAGGTCACATTTTCCTACATGCCCTACTCACACTTCTTGGTCAATGCAGCCGAGGCTTCTGTCAGCTTTCATGAACCCCAGCTAGCTCTACCTTGTTTGTGAATCCAGGTTCAGGGTTCTTAAAATTTCCCAAGAAGAACCAGGGCCTGCAAACACAGAAGCTGTTTCAGGATGCTTAAAAAAGACTTTGCCCAATTCCTTTTATTACAATAAAACAGTAAAATGAAAAACACGCAAAGGAATTCTAAATCTGCTGTTGTATCATTCAGTGATAAAGTATCACTAAGGAAATAATTGTCATCACTGAAAATATAGTCACATTAAAATCTTAATATGTGTGTATTTCTATATATATATGTGTATATACTACTAATATATACTACTACGTATATGTAGTCACTTGAGTAACCAATGTTTTGTGGAAGGACTGAACCATACCCAGCATTGACCTGAACAATGTTGAATGACTCAATGACTTCCATGGAACAGCAAACTGACTCTGAAAATAGCCTGTAGGATGTTAAAGGGATGCCTGTAGCAAGCAATTCCCAATTCAGAAAGATGTTACAGGCAAAGAAAAGCATCACTAACTTGAAGTTACTATGCTACAACTCAGAACCTTTTCTGTATGCATTTAAAGTTTTTTCTACTGATGCATCTTTGCATGTGAAGTAATAGCTATGAAAGATTTTACTGAATAAAAATCAAAAAATTCACACGTATAATAAATGAAGAAAGTGTCTTTTCCTGTTTAAAAGAATGAAATGAAACATCACTCTTTCAGACTTCTTTCCAGCAGAGAAGCTCATTGCTGTATGCATTTTTGTTCTTGCTCTGGTGGTGAACTACTCCCAGAACCTGCAGAGAATATTTTCTTTAACTTCAGAGTGCTTGTAAAACCTGGAGAGTGAGGACATTGATGGATGAAGGTCTTTTGGAGGCTTGACATTCAGTTTGCGAGAAGCAGTGCAGAACGCAGGCAGACTGCTGCAAGGGAGGGCATGGCAGGAATTACTTGTTAGCCACAGTGCTGAGAGCTGTTTTGGAATCAGAAAGTTCATTCCAGAGTCCTAATCAGGGATGAGAACAGAAAACCATAGAAAAGAGACCTTGCGATTTTATCTGATACATCTTTCTGGTCAAAAGAGAGACAACATGCTGTGAAAGTATTTTTTGATATTTTAGTTTCTAATGTCATACAGGTGTGCAGTTTTAAAGGAAAATGTTGGTCATTGTTAGCAAGAGTTAAGATTACATAATTGCTTTCATTCTAATGCTATGATTTTCAGACAACTATGACCTTGTCAAACTTCCATGTTAGGGAGCAAAATATCTACAGGCTTCCTTTTAGCTTTCAAGCACATTTCTGAGAAAAGTGGTTCGGATGTGTTTTTCTGCCAGGAGATTAAGGAAAATGTTATTTTCTGTGAAGAAAAGATAAATTCCTGTAAGTCTTACTTGGAGAGTATGATAGGGTAAAGATGAAATTTATAAGGACAATATCTTCAAAGAGTTTCCTTGCTCTTGTGGCAAAAGAACCTTAACACGCTATGTCAGCTGACATAATATTTACCATTACTTCATGTGTAGGAATCAATCACTTTCAGTGAGATGGTGTGGTGTGAGTAACACTAGCATGACCTCTGCCTGAAATGCATATTTAAATATGCTTTGAATAGAAAGTGTTGATTATGTCTGGGTGCCAATAAAGGGCACGAGAATAGAGTTAACGTTAGAAGCTGAATTTTTCAGGCACTGTCATAGAATCAATGATAGAATCATAGAATCATAGAATTGTGGAATCATGGAATCACAGAATCATAGAATCTTTGTGTTGAAAGGGATCTTTAAAGGTCCTCTAGTCCTGTAGTGAGCAGGGACATCTTCAACTAGATCAGGTTGCTCACAGCCACGTCCAACCTGACCTTGATTGTTTCCAGAGATGAAGCATCTGCCACCTCTCTGGGCAACTTCTTCCAGTGTTTAACCACCCTCACTGGGAAAAATATCTCCTCAGATTCAGTCTAAATCTTCCCTCATTTAGTTTAAAACCATTACCTCTTTTCTTTTGCTACGGACCCTGCCCAAAAGTCTGTCCCCATCTTTCTTATAGGCCCCCTTTTAAGTACTGAAAGTCTGCAATAAGGTCTCCTTGGAGCCTTCTCTTCTCCAGGCTGAAACAACCCAAACTCCCTCAACTTGTCCTCATAGGAGAGGTGTTCCATCCCTGACATCATCTTTGTAGTCCCTCTGTGCACTCTCTCAAACAGGTCCATGTCTTTCCTGTGCCGAGGGCTCCAGAGCTGGACACAGTATTCCAGATGGGGTCTCACCAGAGTGGAGTAGAGGATCAGATGCACCTCCCTCAGCCCGCTGGCCACACTTCTTTTGATGCAGTCCAGCAGACAGTTGGCCTTCTGAGCTACAAGCACACATTGCAGGCTCATGTCCAGCTTTTCATCCATCAGTACCCCCAAGCCCTTCTTGGCAGGGCTGCTCTCCATCCCTTTATCCCCCAGCCTGTACTGATACCCAGGGTTGCCCTCAGTTGTCAACTGCACCACTCAGCTTGGTGTCATCTGGAAACTTGCTGAGGGTGCACTCAATCCCACTGCCTATGTCACTGATGAAGATATTAAAGAATCTCATGAAGTCCACACAGACCCGCTTTGGAGCTTCTCCAGGTCTCTCTGGGTGGCATCTTGTCCATCAGGCATGTCATTGATGAAGGTATAAAGAGTACTCGTTTCAATAGGGACCCCTCAGGGACACTGCTCATCACTGATCTCCATCTGGACATTGAGCCATTGACCACTACCCTCTGGAAGCAACCATAAAACCAATTCCTTATCCACACAGCAGTCCACCCTTCAAATCGGTAGCTCTCCAACTGAGAGAGAAGGATGTGGTGGGAGGCCATGTCGAAGGCCTGTCAAATTCTGTAGAATTACAGATAGATGACTTTGGTAGCTCTTCCCTTGTCCACTGGTATGGTCACTTCATCACAGAAGGCCACTAGGTTGGTCAGGCAGGGCTTGCCCTTGGTGAAGTTATGCTGGCTATCTCGAATCACTCCCTGTCCCCCATGTGCCTTAGCATAGCTTCTAGCTTCTTAATGTAGCTTCTTAGCATGCCATGATCTTCCCAGGCACAGAGGTGTGGCTGATGGAGCAGTAATTTCCAGGATTCTCCTTGCTACATTTTTAAAAAATGGGTGCACTGTTTCCCTTTCTCCAGTCTCCAAGGTCTTCACCTGACTGTTCAAATATCATGGAGAGTGGCTTGGCAACTACATCAGCCAGTTCCCTCAGGACTTTGGGATGTATCTCATCAGGTTCCTTAAACTTAAGTATGTTCAGGTTCCTCAGGTGGTCACAAAGCTGATCTTCTCTTACAGTGGGAGGGACTTTGATCCCCCAGTCCCTGTCTTGCTGTCCATCTACTCTAGAAGTGTGGGAAGAAAGACTGCCGTTGAAGACTGAGGTAGAGAAGTTGTTGAGTACCTCAGTCTTCTCTTTGTCTTTTGTTACCACTTTGCCAGTCTTCGCCTTAGGGGTGTTTATAGGCATATGTGTTTGAACAGAGGTTGTCATTAGACTAAGTAATAGTAATTAAAAAATAATAATAATAAAAAAAGCTTGCTTCAAGTCTAGAACAACTTTGAGTGGAAAATTGAAATTCAGAAAATGGCTTTGAGGAAACCAACTGGTATCATGCTGGACATGATATATGCCTGCTTATACTATTTGCAAACTCACATTCAGTATTGCATTAGAAACAGCAAAACATTGCAATGTTAAGTGCTAATTTAGCATCATTTTCCCCTGCAGGAGCCTAACCCAGGTAGAGTCTTGCTTCTGAGCTGGCAGAATTGTGAGAAGTAAAAATCATACATGAAAGTAAGTAGTTGTATTTAAGGGGCAAAATATGCATCCAGGCAAGGTGACGCTTTGCATTCTAGATTGATTAACTGTTTTTTTGCCTATTTATACATTCTTTTGCCATTCTAACATTCATTTTAGGTTTTGAGTTATTTACTAAAATGTATAGGGCAGAAATGAGATCTTTCTGAAGGCCAAATAACTTAAGTATAGACTCTGTGAGAAAGGGAGAGAGGGTGCTAAAATCTACTTAATTCAGAGTTTTTTTCAAAAATATGTTAATCATTAAATGTCTCAGCTGACAAAAATCCATTCAACTTCACTGCCATTTGCAGACTTTAAAAAGTCAGTAAGGCCAAATATATTAGTCAGATATTGGAAGTAATTTGCTTAATTTCCATATTTTCCTATTAAAATGCAGTATGTCAACAAAAGAGAAGGAGTTTAGATTTGTCTTAGTGGAAAAAAGAAAAAAAAAGATTTTTTTACATACTGTTCTCAAAGGAAGATTGCAGAGAATAAATTATCAGAGTCTAATAAGAAGGGTGGTTGCCTAATACAAAAGGAAAACATAAACCTTTTTTTATCTTGGCAGGAGCATAATTCTTAACCAAAATCAACCAATCCCGCATGAATTGCTTTTGACATGTTAAGTTATTCCATTTCAGATCAAGGACTGACAAACCTTTCTTGCTTTTTTGACTTTGACAGGTTAAGAAACTTCAGAATATTTCATTGTTTCTTTACAAGATATAAGCTGAAAATAATTGTAAAATGTATAGTAAATAGGACATAACTGGTATTCTTTAGACAATGGGTCTCTTAACTACTGAGGTAGGGAGCTTGTAACCATCTTGACAGGCCATCCTTAACCATGTTAGTTAATAGGGGGAATGTTGTGCCCATACAAATGAGAGAATGAACAATCCCAATGTTAAGAAGAGATCATCAGCTTAAGAAATGAACTTCCTATCTTTGTATATATCTGTGGACTCTTAAGTGATCTAAGAACAAATTCCTGAAAATTATTAAAATTAATCTTTGATCCAGATAGAACCAAAACCTAAAACTATCAATTTAGAAACCAATTTAAGAAAAGAAGTACACAAGCACACAAAACAATGAAAAACTTTTAAGTGTTTTTTCTTAAAAGTGCAGGTTTCATGCCTCTCCTCCCTGAAAGCTGCAGATGACCTTAACCTGCTTACTTTCTTCCTCCATAAATCTCAAATAAAAGCAAAGAAAAGATGGTCCTTTGTTTTGGCCACTTACCTAGTGAAGAGTATTGTAGCACAGGGAAATGTATTCAAGATTGTTTTAATTTTAAATAATGTACTCTACTAGGATGAACTTCTTTAGGTATCTTTTCAAAGAACACTTTTCCAGAGAACCTATCTGCAAGACAGGTCCTCAAGAATGACCAAGAAACCTGTAAGGGTTGTGACAATTTTCTATCAACCAGCAAGTTAACCAGTGGAATCCAAAGAGCAGAGATAGTGGCAAGAAGAGAATTCGTGAGAAAGTTTTACTGTATGGCAGGGAGAAGAATGGATGCAATAATCAACACAAATCAAAGAACTTCTAAAATCTAGCTAGAAATAAGATTAAGATAGCAATTCCTGCCATAAATTAAAAGCTATAACTCTGTAGTAACATGCTTCATAAAATCTTTTGTAAAATTCATCCCTACTACATAAAGACTTGGCTAGGTTTAATTACAAATATTGGAGCTGATTTCATGCAGTAGGTTTGATCCATTTATCTCAGACAGGAGGTGGGGAACAAGGTGAGTAGTCAGATCTCTGAAAATAGATGACGTACTCTGTAGGAATAGTTAGACACAGATCTTTTTGCAGCCCATCTTTTGCTCCCAGCACATGGTCTCAAGCATGTGGACTTTCACACACATATGAGTGCACACATGCAGACCTCCCTGTCCCATGCATATTCAGAGAGTCTCTCTCACCGTATGTATATATTTATGTACATACATACATACATATACATTTTGTACACAGACCCACACATACATATATTTGCCACTTGTTTTACAAGAAAAACAACACTCAACTAAATGAGCCTAAAACCAAATCTTTAAATATCCATTTCAAAGTTCAAATCTAAATTTAAGGCTAACTAACTGGGCTGTTAGATTTACTTTCCTTTTTGGTAATATTTCAAAGATGAAGTGTACTCCTGTTAAAGAAAATATGGTTATTACTCCATCTTCTTGCTCTTAAGTAATAGTCTTCCTCTTCTCACATCGTTTTGTGTGGAAAAAGTACATTTTTAATAATGGAGCTGAGCACAACTCATAATACATGTGCTGTAGATCCAAATACTGGAAAATTCTTGGTGTATTGAGATCTGGGATCTTCCTTTGTATCCTCAGAATAATAGTAAATCTTCTAATGCCTCCAACTGGTTTCAGGTTGTCAGCTCACTGAGAAGACTGCTCTTGGTTTCTGTGTGACTTCAATATGTTGAACTGCAGTAATCAGATGCTTTACAAACTCTCGATCATAGCTTGTATCAAGAAAGTGAGTAATGATGTATTTAATTTATTGCCATAGTCAGAGGAGGAGCCACTCTTCTGTGCCAGAAAAGGGCAGCAGTGAGGTGGGGATCTTCAAAACACACTGGTGTGTCTGTGTGGGCATTGGGTTGAGAAATACTAGTGAGTCAGAAGATTTGTGGGAGGTCTTAAGGCAAGTAAACTTTTCCTCACATGACTTTCCCGCTTCCCTGGAAAACTTTATGCCAGACCTTTTACTCACTGATAGAAGCTGCAATCCTGCATGGCAGTGGGCCTCCCTGTAGCATCCCAGACTTGGAGAAGGTCTTTCTTTGTGTACTGCCTGCTTCCTTGCCCACTCAGTGTACAAGACTGATAGACCCTCCTAACCAGATACCACTTGTCTATGGAGAGGAAGGAGCACTGCCTCATGCTCCTCGTGCTCCAGCTGGTTTGTTGTATATGGCTGGAGTTGCAAGGTGTGCTCTTCCAGAGTGTCCAATGGTAAATGTTGGGCAATTGAAGAACCTTTTGCCCTCCTGAAACCCAACTCTGACTCTCATTTTAACTGCTGAACTCTGCATCTGGCAGAACAAGGCATGAAGCAAGCCCAAGGGTAAACAAGCA
The DNA here is from genome assembly GCF_964289735.1 of Phaethon aethereus. Taxonomy (NCBI): domain Eukaryota; kingdom Metazoa; phylum Chordata; class Aves; order Phaethontiformes; family Phaethontidae; genus Phaethon; species Phaethon aethereus. The sequence continues at coordinate 50,211,329 of NC_138577.1, read as the reverse complement.
GCCACACAGGTTTCAGTGCAGTGCTTGCAATTATCTGATGTTGTGTAGCTAATTAAAAAAATCCTCTGGGTTGAATGAAAGAACTGTGGGCTGGCTACAGCTGCAGTACGTATCTCTGCTTGGAGATTGACAGATGCCTGCCTGGTATGACAGAATTGGCTCTACAGACTGCTGATGGTGCTCCCTGGACCACAGTGCGAGAAGCGCTGTTCTAGCTCACCAGTCAGTAGTTTTTATTGTAATTCTGTTTTTCTCTTGTGCCTGCACAACTCCAGCTGGCATCTGGGGGCTCTACATAGTAACTCGTGGTGCCTAGTATCTGTCTGTGAAACTAGGGAGATTTTTATTTATTTTTTATTAAAAGAATTAAAGCAGAGCTTTAAGATTTTTCTTCTACATGCTGTTATTTTTAAATATGTGAGTGACACCTACATTCAAAAGTCATTGATTTTACCCATGCTCGACGCAAAAACTGACAGATGTTTGTCCAATACCATCTCAAAGATTTAAAAAATTTTAACTGCTTACTTCTGTCTGTGTACTTACGGACAGTAGTTCCATCTTTTTATTTTTCAGTCTATATCTTTACGTAGGAATAACTGGCTTATGCTTAAAGGACTGCAGTGGGAATCAGAATTTAGATTTCATATTCAGCCTCATATTTCCCTTGTAATCTTGAGCAAGTTGCACAGTAAGTTACAGAAACAGCAGATGCAGAAGTCCTGAGTAAGTAAGTAAGTGAGTCCTAAGTGTCTTGTTCCCATTGTGAAGGTCTGGAGTGAAGTGTTAAAGCTCTCTGTAAAGTAATGCCAAGTATGTTAGGCACCCTCTTAAAAGGTTTGAAAACAACATGCTAAGCAAAACCAGTGCTTTCAGCATATTTCTACCTGGAGACAGTCAACAGGAAAAGTGAAGAGCAAGGGAGTTATATGGACCTTTGTCTACTCTGCATCAAGAACCTGAGATCCCTTCCATGCACAACCTTTCTTTCAAAAACACACAGGTGTAGAAAATAGGGAACATGATCTTTTCTCTTCTATGATAGCCTTGTATTACAGAGCTGAGGAAATAAATTATTCCTCAGATTAAGGGATTTAAAGCCTCTTTACAGAGAGTACCATAGCCATGGATGCTGTCCACATCACTTGCTGAAGATGTGCAACTGTATTCAAAGTGCAAAAGGGGGACGTTTTGTGGAAAGGGAGCTGGCTTTCAGTGCATGATGTAATTCATGTGTCTTTCCATTTGCACCAGTTTTATTGACCTGTTTCTAAAGGAAGTTTTAGAAAACAGCTGGCTGGTAAGGGGGTTGTCCCTAAATGCAATGAATACAGAGATTGGAGCAGCACATCTCATTTATGAATACAGACCATTCTTGAATGTGAAATAAGTTCAGAACTGTTCACGCCTGTGAGATATGCTTCTAGGCAGACTTATGGATTTGATACATATATTATGGAGATTTCAAACTTGAAAAGATAGTGTTGAAATTGGGTAGGAAAAGTCTGAAACTGAGTAAAGCTTTTAGGATTATCTCAGTTCTGGACATCTAACTGCTTCTAAAATTGTGCTTTCAAATTCTCAGCTACCTGGTGGACACTGTCCTTTAGATTATGAATGGCAAAAAAACACAGAGCATGAATATGCATACATCTATGACTAAAAAAATGTACTTTTAAGACTTGTAGTTCACATGCATATGTACTTACCAAGAGGTTAGAAGTGGATGATTAATCTATGATCAACATCAGTTCTTGGCTTTGGACTACAATCCTTTTATTATAGTGACAGTAACTGCAGCAAAAAAACCCCACTGTGTAAAGAAGTCACCATGGTAACAAAGTAACAACAACAACAACAACCTGTTACTAAATTAGTTGAACTTTAAATACTCTCTACATTGTAGTTGTATTAAAATAGCTAATAAAATTCAAGATCCCTGATTTTATTGCAGTCTTGCTAATGCTTCTACTATATATATAAAGTAGGCATTGTATTATTTGTTACTTATTAGGTCCTATAAAGAATTTACATTTTTCAAGAGCAAATCTCAAAGCACTGTCTGATAATTAGCTCACTGCAATTGATTTTGAAATATATTGAAAACATAAACCCTTCACCTTGTGTTCAGATGATGGTCTTTTGCCCTGCTCCACTGAATGATGCTTGCTGATACTGGCAGTTGCCCAAGTACATTTACATCTACTGTGACATCAGTTTATGTGGTATCCTGTATAACAGCAATTTCTTTTGCACTGTATAAACAAAATAAAAGGAATCACAAGAAAAATACTCAGAATGTTGTTGTACATAACCTTATCACTAACCTGTCAGAGGAATATTGTAATGAAGATGAATAAGTTCAAGTGATAGGGGTATTTTATTTGTTCAATTTGGATTGGATTCAGAGGGGGTCTAGTGCACCCTCAGTAAGTCTGCAGACGACACCAGGTTGGGTGGGAGTGTTGATCTGCTTGAGGGCAGGAAGGCTCTACAGAGGGATCTGGACAGGCTGGATCAATGGGCCAAGGCCAACTGTATGAGGTTCAACAGGGTTAAGCGCCGAATCATGCACTTTGGCCACAACAACCCCATGCAACGCTACAGGCTTGGGGAAGAGTGGCTGGAAAGTTGCCCGGCAGAAAAGGTCCTGGGGGTGCTTGTTGACAGCCGGCTGAACATGAGCCGGCAGTGTGCCCAGGTGGCCAAGAAGGCCAACAGCGTCCTGGCCTGTATCAGGAATAGTGTGGCCAGTAGGAGTAGGGAAGTGATCGTGCCCCTGTACTCGGCACTGGTGAGGCCGCACCTTGAATCCTGTGTTCAGTTTTGGGCCCTTTACTGCAGGAAAGACATTGAGTTGCTGGAGCGTGTCCAAAGAAGCGCACGAAGCTGGTGAGGGGTCTAGAGCACAAGTCCTGTGAGAGGTGGCTAAGGGAATTATGGCTGTTTAATATGAAGAAGAGGAGGCTCAGGGGAGACCTTATCGCTGTCTACAACTACCTGAAAGGAGGTTGTAGTGAGGTGGGTGTCAGTGTCTTCTCCCAAGCGGCAACTGATAGGATGAGAGGAAATGGCCTCAAGTTATGCAGGGGAAGTTTAGATTGGATGTTAGGAAAAATTTCTTCACTGAAAAGGTTGCCAAGCATTGGAACAGGCTGTCCAGAGAAGTGATTGAGTCACTATCCTTGGAGGTATTTAAAAGACGTCGTAGATATGTTCCTTAGGGACATGGTTTAGTGGGACTTGGCAGTGTTACGTTTAGGGTTGGACTCAACGATCAAAGGTCTTTTCCAACCTCAATGATTCTATGATTCTAGGATTGGTTTAAGAATTCATTGACACTTATCCAACCCTGCTGTATGACAAGCTGGGAAATCCATGCTATCATTTTTTTGGAGATTTTTAATACTTTTGGTTTTGAATGAACAGTATCTCTTGCTGCTCCAAACCCTCTTCTTTCAGGTCAAGATTGATGATTTTCTATTTAAATGTTTTGCACAAACTGTTATTTTAATTTTTTATTTGTATTCATTCTAGATTAAAGAGTTACCACAAAGGAGAACTGACAGTACAAATTATAGGTCATGTACAAGATAGGACTCTTTACGTTAAATGGGAGACCTACAGAATACAGCCAGTGGAGATACTTGTTTGTATTTCCTGAGGTCTGTAATAGATTTCCTGTGTTTCTCAACTTACTATCTTCTTGTTGCTCTGTAGTCCCATGCAATTTTGCAAAATAATAATCAGAGAAGTACAATATATTCTGGCAACTGGCTCAACTGTGGCAAGCTTCAAAGGTCATTTAGACCTTCGTTATTATTTCTTTATACCCTTGTGCTTAAGTGCTAGGTGTGGCTGAAAGCAAAGGGAATGAACTTCGATGCTGTATCAGTCACAGCTTTCAGTATTATTCACTTTATTTCAGTGATGACAATACAAAGGTGTTGTGCAAGCAGTTTGCTGGTGGGGATTGTTTTCCAGCAGTCTTCTGTTTCATTCAAAGACGAGTAAGTTGCTGATGTCAAAAGCAATTGCTGTCTCCTAAAAGAGGAACTTTTAAACTCATTTCCATTCTTTATTTGTTCTGGTTTTAATATGCACTTAAAACTCAATATGTTGTTTTTAACAAGGTCTTAGGAGTCACAAGGGTATCTCAAAATAACACCAGAAATCTAAAAATTCTAAGTAGTAAAAACAAAACAAAATTAAAACAATTTCTCAGGTACACTGAGTCAAATGAACACCTGCTTAGACTGTCTGAGGAGACGATAACAATGTTCTGATGCTTAAGGAATCAACACAAATAAAGAAAACACTAACACATGAAACCATCAAACTGTATACCACCAAGGAGTCTGAGTTTCCTCTTTTTCAATATTTCATTGGTTTATTATAGTGTATGGACTGTCATATGTGCAAAACAATCTCTGAAATATATAGATATATAACAGCAAAATTTTGTTGCTGTCCTAAATCAGTACAAAATCAATCAGGACCTTGCCAACACCCACAGATGGAAATTGGGATGTTCATGAATTGTTAGGAATTAATGGGCTGATGCATCTGTGTAAAAGTTACTCTCTGCTGACAAATACTGTTCTCCCTGTGCTTCCTGCCTTTTTTCATTTTTTGAAGTAACTTTTTTTAAACCAACAGCAATTTTTTTCCAAAGACAAGATAAATGTGGAATGGAAAAGGGAAGAGTGAAGGCTAGGACTACTTCAATTTTCATGGAAAGATGTGAAACAAGCTATAGGAGAGAACAAACTAAAAAGTCAATAATTTTTTCTTCAGCTGTGTGAATAAATCCAAACTAGCTCAAAATCATTTTATTCTGACAAAGCTGAAGAGAAGAAGCCACATTCTGATTTACAGTGAACACTTTCTCCTCCAGATTACAACAGTATGTTCTAAAGCAAGTTTTTCCTACTTGTCACATAATGACTTCTCTTTCTAAGGGCCAAAGGCCACCTGCTTCATTCATTGATCAGATTTACATTGGAAGAGATCAGCTGATACTTAGGAAAGTCCTAGTTATTACTGGGGAGGAGCTGTCTAGTGGGCTTCTATAGTTGGTTTGGAATGCATATTAGTATTCCTACTATCCAGACTTTATGACACTGTCATCTTTTTTCAAAGGCTAATAAACTGTGTCTTAAAGGAAGGGCCTAGATTAGTGAGCAATATTCCTTCATGAGCAACAGAGTCAGCATTGTTCTTTTTTATGCAATATTACAAAATTTATATTCTTCATGGAAGCAAAGTTTTCTGAGGTACTTGAGAAAAGAAAATTAGATGTTTAATATTTTCTGAAGACTGTCAGGGGTTCAGCTGGATCTAGGGTTGGCTGGGAAGAAGTAAATTCTCCATACTGGGTCTCTAAGTTACTTAATTATATCCTGTTAATTCTCAGTGGTGTTGCAAATGTGTAATTTTTTCCTCGTAACGAGATGCCTGTTACAACTGAAGAGCCTAAGCTGCCAATTGTTCCAAAGGTCAAGTCAGTCTATGTGTAAAGTTTTGGAGAAGTAGAGGAAATTAGTAGCAAAAAGTTGTGGTTTTGTTTTTGCATTTTAAAAAAAAGTTTGTATTGTTTGCCTCCATTGCCTGGAAGACTCCACATATTAGTTTGTTTATTAGAATCTGTAAGCAATTAATAGTCAAATGACACAATTACTTCACCAATGTGGAAGATAAGTTTAAGCAAGCAATTTCTTTATTCCTTCACCCCCCATCTTACTGGTCGTTATTTTGGGTCAGACAGCTCCAGATTTCAATTAGAATCTATACGGATCTCAAAAGTTAGTAGACTAATTCCTCTTAATTTAAAAAAAGCCTTGCAAAAATGCTTTTGCTGATGAAAAGTGAAATGCTGAAATATTATAGGAAAGACTGACTGGCTTTGAAGTTTTTCCAGACACATTGAAAGTATGTAGGTATAAAATTTACATAAGTTTGTGGGTTTTTTATTTACTTTATTTTTATTTATTCTGACTGATTTTGACATTCAGTTGATGTTTGCATGATACCCATGTATCATTCAGCCTCCTTAGTGACTGCTAGACACTGGATGTTCACAGTGTACCTAAGTTACTTATCACTTCTGAACATCAGACTCTGACCGACAAACAGTTAGCTTTGCTGGCTAAAATAAGAGATATAGCTTGGTTTTACACAATAAGAACTGCCTCTTTCCTTGAGCATTATCTAACATGGTAGGTGTATGCTCCTCTTTTTGTTTAAAAACATATTTAGTTCAGATGGCACAAGTTGTTTTAACCCTCTCAGCATTTTCTTGAAATATGTAGAAGCACGACATTTGTTAGAATGGATTTTCAATAAGGAAAGGATCTCATTTATGCATGTTTTCTTATGTTATCTCTCGTACATATTGACAAAGTATATGAGTAGCTTTTCAAAACTTGGAAAAAAATTCTTCAATACATATTACTGTAGGACTTAGAAAAACCTCTGTGGGTTTGTGCAAAAAAAAAAATCTAAGGTTACACATCCATTTCTTTGCAGTCAGAAGTTGAATTCTGATCTTTTAGAACACAGAAATACTTATCATGTATTTAGTCAAAGAGAGCTTTTTCCAGGGGTGGTCTGGAAAGTGGAGAGGTACGTGTTTTTTTCTTATTTGACACCCTAAGTAAGCAAGGCCAGGAAGGCTTGCCCATTAACACTGTTATGCATGATCTTTACAGCAGTATTTAGATAACTTCAAAAGGGAACGTGGTAAGATGCCTTAAAAAAGGAAATGCCTACAACCTGAATTTTCTTTCTTCCTAGATTGAATAACATTTATGGTGTTAAAAAGGTTTAGGTAGAGAAAAATTACTTGGTCTAAAATAACTTCTTCAAAAGGAGATTTTGATCCTGAAGTATTGGAAATGTGTGTAGTTTATGTGACAAATTATATTTTATAATAGAGAGATCAAAGTAGAGTAACTGATTAGCTGAAAATTTCAGATTTTTGCTGTTACTGGCCATAAGGGCAAGTAATAGAACAGAACACAGCAACGCAGCAAAAGATCAAAAGAAGGTAAATGTTTATGTAGACCAGCTGAAGGTAAATAAAGGTTTGTTCAATTACATTGCAGGCAATTTTGACTTATCTGCTCTATTATTAACTATAATGGACAGGAGGATGGTAGAGCCCTTGTATTGAATCCTGACATTTAACAAAGTGGCAGAAACCTGATTTTGGTAGAAAAGCTAAACAAATAAATAAATAAACAGAGAAATGTACATACCTTTGTGCCCATTGCTCTCAGTACTGCAGGAATCCAGCTGTAGTCACACTGTAATGTGAGATAAGTAGCATTCCTCCATAATGAAGGAAGAGAACAGAGCTTTTGTAGAAGAAATTGCTGATGAATACATTGGAGGAGCTTGAAGTATCAAAAAAAAAAAAAAAAAAAAGGTAGACCAGATGGTTATTGTCCATCTGCTGAACTGTGGGTAGACAAGATCTTTTAGCTTCTGGTATACCATCCTGCAGTATGTGCCAGGCATGAGCATAACTACACTGGGCAGCCCCAAAGTTGCCATAAAATTGCTTTTTATAGTTGTCTTTATCTTCCAGACAATCTTCTCATTAAAAAAAAAAAAATTGGAAATTTTAATTTTTTTTCAACTTTAAAATTTTGACCACCGGTTGGTTTGTTAGAACCTGGTTTAGCTGGATGTTTTTATCCTGTTATACAGGATAGAGAAGAGTTGGCTTTCTAACAGTGTTTGGGTGGCTAGAAATGCACATACCGGTATAACTGGTATTCTCAGAATCCATAAGTTCCCTATATTTACTGAGGTATTACACAAAATATTGTGTAGTTTTGAAAGTGTCCTTTAACTGTGCTCATTTCTTAGAATTTAAATGGTTGAGTGCCCACTTGGGATTTTAGAGACAGAAACAGCAGGCAAAGGACAAATTCTCCAACTTGTTTCACTGGCTGATTATTGCAGAGGTGGTACTTTTCCTGGAGACATTCTCAGAAAAATAATGCTTATTGAAATGCGTAAAAAAGTACAGAATGATTTTATTTTAAAATACTATATTATAAGCAGTCTCTATAATGTGCATATATTGATTAAGCCTCTAACAATCAAGATATTAAAAGAAGATAACTTGGGTCCTGAAAGGGGCATAATACCCAAAATATCTTTGATATAGTATAGTGAATAATGTTGTGTTTCATTTTACTTTCTTCCCATGTGGTACTACTCAGATTGTTGTGGCCCTCCAGAAATCTCTCCTTCAAAATCAGTAGATGATTCTCTGCTTTCTTGTTGCCTAAGAGTTAAGTCATATTAACATAAAAATAGCAAAGAGGAACTTGAGTATATCTTCAACTTTTAAAAATCTGAACAATTAAAAGAAAAGACTCCAAAGCAGAGGTAAAGAAAAGAGGCTAAACTCTGCCGGTTAGGTGAGATGGGCTAAGAGCTGTATTTGCAAGTCATTTGAAGGGTGCTAATTATGAAAAATGCCCTTGGAAATATTTTCCACAATACTTCTATGACTCTTGATATTGCCTTTTTTATAATGTCAAGTGTACAAATTATCATGCTGAAGGCCCAGGCTGCAAAGTGAGAGCAAGGTGAAGTTCAGCTTGGCTGAACTGTTTTGGACTCACCTAACTGCAGTGTTTAAAATAGATTATGTTCATTATGTATTTTAGATCTCAAAAATCTCTCAAAATAATGTGTTTCAAAAACAACAGTAGTTCTGCAGACTTGAAAATGGCTTATTTTGGGTTGCTGGAATAACAAAATACTTCAGCTAGAGGAAAGCTGTTTGAAATGGCACGATTCTGCATCAGATTTCTGAAATAAGTGACAGCCCATCAGAGGTATTTGATTTGTGCTGTTGCTGAAGGTAGATATTCTCACAGTCTGGGGAGCAAAGGGGTTTATAATTTCCATGAAAACATCCCAGACCAAAGTTTCAAAACAATCTCTAACAGAGGTCACTTATTTACACTTATGTGTGTTAATGGTACCCACAAATTAAAAGTATCGTATTTCAACAGAAAGAGCGCAGCTTATCCAATAACAATATTTTAGATGCTTCAGTGAAATTTCAGGTTCTGATGGTATCAGGTGGATGAGACCTACAGAACGGTATCTCTAATATCAATGACACAACAGAGAATAAGGTAAAAATAGTTTAACATTTGAGGTATAACAGCACTCTAAACTTTCTTTAGCTACGTGTTTTTCTGCGTATTCAGACCTTGAAACACTATCAAACCAGGACTTCATTTTCTAAAACCACAGTATGATGCAGCAGTAGTAGAGAGTGTATTTTATAACATAATGACATGAAAACACTCTAAAATAAGATTGAATTTAAGATTTTATCTCTGTAAGAATTTTAATATATATACCTATATAATTTGTTAAATGTTTGTTTTTTTTTTTTTAATTATTCTCTTTTTTTCAGCTGGTGATTCTTTGTTTCCCTTAAAAGTTCTTCTTTCAGGCTATCATAGAAGAGATGCATTGGCACAGAACTAAAATGGGATGCTTGGGCAAACTCAATTTACCTCAAGATGCTTTGAACATCAAGACCAATTGCCATATGCACCATTCTGGTCCATCATCAGATCAAATTTAACAGAACATTTCAGATTCCTTATGCTTAAGGCATGTTACTATGAGATTTCTGAGGAGAGTCTGGTATTAGATTTTGTCTCTGATTTCTCAGGCAGAGCTGCAGGCTGAAAGTCTGACTCTATTGCAACTTACTGGTGTAGGTTGTTGATGCCTGTTGGTTATGAGGCTATTCAACACATTCAAATTTACTTTAGGTGCAGTGAAACTGTATTCTCCTTATTCCATTAATTCTACAGTACTAGTGTAGAATGGAATGTTTCTTGCATTGCCGGAGAACCTCTCTATTTGCTTACACATTACTTCATGTGAACCTTACATTAGACTTAACACCCAAACTGTAAGGATTGCTTTTACAATTCTCCCACAGGACTGGGAACTGAGAACCAAGATTTTTTTTTTTTTTTTTTATCTAGAAACAATTTACAAAAAAACCCCAAAAAACCAGCACAATGATCTATCAGGCTCTAACTTTTACAGTTGTTTATTCATTTATTTACTTGTTTATTTTAAGTCAAGGGGTAAGTCTACATGTGCAGGGAGAGGCAAGTGATGCATGGATCTGACATAGCAAGAGATCATACCATACGTTGGTACTACCTGAATGGGACACATGATGCACTAGCTGGCTTTTCTGTGGAAAGCATGTGGCTTTATTAAAAAGAGTTAGAATGCATTTATCTGGAATAACATAGCCACATGGCTGTCAGAGATGGTTGTCACACTGCTGGATTTGGCCTGTACCTTCATGATCCAACAGGAAGTGCAAAAATAGAAATAAACCTTTCAGTCCTATTCTTATGAGGCACTTAATGAATGCAGTATCTCAGATTTACATGAGCCCTAACGTAAGGGACACGTCTCTCCCTGAGGGATCTTTCAGTCTAACTGGTTCAAGCTAATTGTTTTTTCAAACTGCATTCAGTCACCTTTTATGATGTCCACATTTTCCGTGCTTCAGAAACTATCCAGACTCACAATGTATAGAATATCAACTGCATTCCTTCATGAACAAAAAACTATAGGACTGAAAACAGATTATTTGTAAGGGGTATTTTTAAAAAAGGTCTTAAATATTTGGAATCAGCCCCACTTCCTTTCCCAGGAGTAATTATTTCATAATAGAATCCTAGGCTTAACTCCAAGAATGATTCAAATGTTTTAATATGAAAAAAGTTAAAAGATACTTGTATGGTAGAACAGGGCCACCTGGGGTTATCTCTTAAATGAGATTTTATTAAATAGTTTGTTATGTGACGAGTTATGTTATAGAAGTCATGAGAATATGTAGGGTTTAATTCATAAATCTTTTGTGCCTTCATTAAAATAATTCTCCTGTTGCATTTGTGAACTAAACCCCTCCATCTGTATGTATATGCATGTGGGGCTTTTTATGACAGTATTTTCTAATAAAAGATTGTATGTAACATTGCTTTAATTGTATAAAATAAGCATGCCAAAAGAACATATTTATCCGTCTGTGGTTTCTAAAATATGTCTTTACAATTAGCTGTTTTTCCCACCTGCTGTTCAAGAGACTGGAAAAGATCAAGAGGCTGTATAATCTGGAGAGTTCATGGAAATTAAAAATTTTCTGAAAAGGGCAAACACAATCTGCTTAAAGTTGTACTGCCCTTTCTTCCTCTAAAATTAGATAGATACAGTAAAAGAAAAAAGGGAAAGAAATTGGGGAAAGATTTGGTCAGAAGTGAATGAAAAAAGCAGCAAGATAAATCTCTGTACTGTCATATCTGTCGATTTAATGTTATTACTCTCATTATAAGAGTTATGTAAAATGAACCCCTTTGCAAAATACAGTAAATAACATTAATTAGAAGTTTAAAAGCCACAAACATACAGCATTGGATTCTTAATTATAGTGGTGTAAATTGAGCATAACTATGTTGACTATAATGGCTTTGTACCTGTGGAAAAAAGATTTACAACACATCTTAAAATGTAACATGTTGTAAAACATTAGGGAATCCATTTCATGTTCCTAAATGGTATGGAGTGATGAGCTTTCACAGGGGAAAGATGTTCATTTCATGTTGTTAAACCAAATTGGGATCAAAGTGGTTTATTGATTTATTAATGACATGTAATGAACTAGCAATAAGTAAGCTACGCATTCAAGATCAGTGTCAGTAATACAACACTTAAACCACATTAGGAGTCTTTTAGAAAATACTGATAAACACCCCCAAATCTCTGAGCACCCCTCTGTAACTAATCCCAAGAAGTGCAATCCCCTGCACACCCCTCCAGGGGAGCGTCCAGGTGATGGGGGTCTCACCCTTGCTGGAATCCCCAGCTGCACAGCCTCCTGGGGTGGAGCCGCTACACAAGCTCCAAACCAGCATCCCCCATGAGTCCCCCAGCACTTGGACCTGGCAGGCAGCAGGAGAGGCTGCTCGCAGTACCCCAAGGGAGGGTGCGCTGCCCCAGTGGAAAAAGGTCAGGAGACCCGCAGGTGACTTGGGTCAGGTCACACTGAGCTTTGACGGCGTCTGTTCCCATGCCACGGTCCCTTCCACCGCTGCAACTTCTCATGCTTCTCCTAAACTTATTTTTAGGTTGACTCCACTGCTGCAAAAATCTCTTTGTAATTTGTCCATAACTGGTTAATGTGGTTGATGATTCTCTTCCTCCTCAAGTGACAAGTTTTGGGCAAATGCCCTCTCAAGTGGTTTTGGGTGCACCATTAACATGCACCGATATGTGTATGTTCCTATTTGAACTCATGCTGTTATGCAGCCAAGTTTGCCAGGGGTGGGCCTGGACAGCACCCCCACAATACCTGGTTCTGTCTAAGTCAGTAGTAAGCGAGGAAGAGAAAAGTGTATGCAAAGACTAATTTTCTACACCTGAGTTTTTCAACTGGTGAAGAATGATAGCTATGGTAAAACATAAAATTTCAAAAAAGGAAAAACAGATAAAAGAAAAAAACAACCTGCCTGTACTACGCTATCTTTCAAATGTTAATTTTGTTTCCTAAGGTAGATTAATACCTACCTTTTGATGTAAATTCACTGCATTCTGATGCCATTATCTGCAACAGGGCACACAGGGAATAGCTCACTTCCTAAAAGCATGATCACAGAATCACAGAATCACTAGGTTGGAAAGGACCTTCAAGATCATCAAGTCCAACCATTAGTCCAGTGCCACCATGTCCCCTAAACCATGTCCTGAAGCGCCACATCCATACGTTTTTTGAACACTTCCAGAGATGGCGACTCCACCACTTCCCTGGGCAGCCTGTTCCAATGCCTGACCACTCTCTCAGTGAAGAAATTTTTCCTAATATCCAATCTAACCGTCCCCTGGCGCAACTTGAGGCCATTTCCTCTTGTCCTATCACTAGTTACTTGGGAGAAGAGACCAACACCCTTGTCGCCACAACCCCCTTTCAGGTTGTTGTAGAGAGCGATAAGGTCTCCCCTCAGCCTCCTCTTCTTCAGACTAAACAACCCCAGTTCCCTCAACCGCTCTTCATAAGACTTGTGCTCCAGACCCCTCACCATCTTCGTTGCCCTTCTCTGGACACGGTCCAGCACCTCAACATCCTTCTTGTAGTGAGGGGCCCAAAACTGAACACAGGATTCAAGGTGCGGCCTCACCAGTGCTGAGTACAGGGGCACAATCACTTCCCTACTCCTGCTGGCCACACTATTCCTGATACAGGCCAGGACGCTGTTGGCCTTCTTGGCCACCTGGGCACACTGCCGACTCATGTTCAGCCAGCTGTCAACCAGCACCCCCAGGTCCCTTTCCGCCAGGCTGCTCTCTAGCCACTCTTCCCCAAGCCTGTAGTGTTGCATGGGGTTGTTGTGGCCAAAGTGCAGGACCCTGCACTTGGCCTTATTAAACCTCATACAGTTGGCCTCAGCCCATCAATCCAGCTTGTCCAGATCCTTCTGCAGATCCCTCCTACCCTCCAACAGATCAACACTCCCACCCAACTTGGTGTCATCTGCAAACTTACTGAGGGAGCACTCGATCCCCTCATCCAGATCATCAATAAAGCTATTGAACAAGACCGGCCCCAGAACTGAGCCCTGGGGAACACCGCTTGTGACCGGCTGCCGGCCGGATTTAATGCCATTCACCACAACTCTCTGGGCTCGGCCATCCAGTCAGTTCCTCACCCAGTGAAGAGCAAACATGTCTAAGCCACGAGCCGCCAGTTTCTCTAGGAGAATGCTGTGGGAGACATTGTCAAAGGCTTTACTAAAGTCCAGGTAGACAACGTCCACAGTCTTTCCCTCATCCACTAGGCGGGTCACCTGATCAGGTTGGTCAAGCAGGACCTGCCTTTCATGAATCCATGCTGGCTGGGCCTGATCCTTTGCTTGTCCTGCAGGTGCCCTGTGAGCACTCTCAAGACTAACCGCTCCGTAATCTTCCCCAGTACAGAGGTCAGGCTGACAGGCCTGTAGTTCCCAGGATCCTCCTTCCAGCCTTTCTTGTAGACGAGCGTCACACTGGCAAGACTCCAGTCTTCTGGGACCTCCCCTGTTGACCAGGACTGCTGATAAATGATGGAGAGTGGCTTGGCAAGCTCCTCCGCCAGCTCTCTCAGTACTCTCGGGTGGATCCCATCAGGCCCCATAGACTTGTGGGTGTCCAGGTGGTTTAGCATGTCCTTGACTGCTTCCTCCTGGATTATGAGGAGTACATTGTGCTCTCCATCCCCATCTTCCAGCTCAGGGGGCTGAATATCCTGTGGATACCTGGACTGGCTATTAAAGACTGAGGCGAAGAAGGCATTAAGTACCTCAGCCTTGTCCTCGTCCTTGGAGACAATGTTCCCCGCCATATCCAGTAGGGGATGGAGATTCTCCTTGCCTCTCTTTTTGTTATTAATATATTTGTAAAAACATTTTTTATTATCCTTTACGAGTGTGGCCAGACTGAGCTCTAGCTGGGCTTTTGCCTTTCTAATTTTGTCCCTGCTTGACCTAATGAGATCCTTGTACTCTTTGTGAGTTGCCTGGCCCTTTTTCCAGAGATGATAAACTCTCCTCTATTCCCTGAGTCCCAGCAAAATCTCCCTGTTCAGCCAGGCCGGTCGCCTTCCCTGCCAGCTCTTTTTACGGCACATGGGGACTGCCTGCTCCTGCGCCTTTAAGATTTCCTCCCTGAAGACTGTCCAGCCTTCCTGGACCCCTTTGTCCTTCAAGATTGTCTCCCAATGCTTGACCTTACCACCATACAGATATACAGATATAAAGAAATTTGTCAGCCATATTATAAACTCTCATAGTTTTGGTTCCTCTTGAAATGTCCAGGATCTTCACCATGACTCATTTCAAATCATGTTAATCCTTTGTTACTCTACAATATGCTCCTAAATTTCCAGTCCAGGGAAAAAAATGTTTGTGGTTTTGTTTATTTGTTTGTTTTTTTTTTTTTTTAAATCACACTGTTTTTCTCTTCTTGGAACTTATAAAAGAGTCTTGTTTACCTACTTTTTAAGACATGACTAATTTGGTCAGCCACATCCTTCTTTGTTTTTGTGTGCAGAAAGGAGCAAAGAAATTAACCTCTTTTACTACATTATCAATGTATTTGAACTATTCTTCCTTGGGTAATAGTCTATATAAATTAATACTGATATTTATTATTCTAATCCAAAGTTTACGGGAGTTTTTCTGCTTAGAAAATGCTAGTGCTGAATTCTTTGTTTTACTGCTTTACCGGCATAGGGATTTATCACTGATCAAATTGACTTTGAGTACAAAGTTAATCTGAGTTTTTAAAACTAATCCTGTGTTATTTATTATGAGATTCAGGTTTGCACAAGAAATATAGCTAAAGAATCACAGATAGTCTAAGAAAATAAAACCCTCTAGGTAACGAGTGTTTTTACATGTCTTATAATATTTGCCTGCCTGTATTCCAACAGGATACCATCAATGTGGAAATGAAAATCACTGAACACTGAGTCACTGAATTTCCTTCAATGTGTCACAACTACAAAACCAGTCTCTGCTACATGAGTCTGATCTACCGTGAAAATGTACAAATTATTCAGTTGCTCTAGAAATGCCTCATTTATTATCTATAGTAAGAAACTCTAATGAATGAATCATAAGTCTGGCTTCACCACTTTCCCCATGAATCTGATTACAAGTCCCTTTGTGTCATGTTTTCCTGTATTTTAAAAGATATAAAATACATTTCATTTTGAAGTAATTCTAATTCTGCCTGGGTTCCCTCAGTTATGTTAGAAGGAATT
Organism: Phaethon aethereus; assembly: GCF_964289735.1. Lineage (NCBI taxonomy): Eukaryota > Metazoa > Chordata > Aves > Phaethontiformes > Phaethontidae > Phaethon > Phaethon aethereus. Next base: position 50,195,464 of record NC_138577.1, on the reverse strand, counting down.
CAGAGGTTGTAAGTATTTTTGGCATATGAGGGAGGAAATCTGATCAGCTGGGCGGGAGCCTGCTTTGGATCAACAACTCACCACACTGGAGGATGCAGACTGCTCCATGATGCATACCCAGCCAGCTGGGTATGGAGCACAGAATGGGATCATAAACTTGCCGTTATTGGCTTGTTTCCAAATGTATAGTTGTTAGTTAGGGGCAAGATACTATGATACTGGGGGAACTTTTCATCTCTTTAGCTATACATATTAACAGCTAGTCAGAATATTTGCTGTGATGGCCACAAATTATTTGGGTCATTATTACTACTTTAAGGAAGGAAAACACTGTAAGGTCAAAGGCGAGATCTTGCTTAGTAAGATGCAACGTTAAAAATTTCAGTGTATGTATGCAATAAATGTACTGAAATTTTTCATTTTTTAGAAGCTTGTTGTGTGGTTTTGGATGTTTTAGCCGCTGTATTCTAGTTGACAATGAATATTAGAAATGCAGAGCTTTCAGCACCTCTCATCAAGTGTTAAACTTTAAGAATGAATATGTGTGTCATAATTACAGCAAAGAAGAAACTGAAAGTGAATCTTGCTTGCTGCCATGGTATATTTGAATAGCTATTGTCTGGAGACCATCTAGAGTTATGGAAAAGGTTGTCCTGAAGAGTGGAAAAGAAGTTAAGTTAAACTGTAAATATAAAATCCTCTTTGGTTCAGACCTGCAAGGCATCTGTAGAAGTGACTCCCCTGCGGTTGTCAGCCTACCCAGGATTTTAGGTCTTCGTTTGCTGGAGAAATGAAAAGTAGGGGGGAACTTATAGGAAAATCACCATGCTCTTGGTAGGAAGAAAAGTAATTTGAGAGAAAACTTGTTTTTCTGGAGGACAGATGAACAGGAACCAGAAATCTAGAGCAGGTCAATTGAATAATTTGACAATTTGAGAAAAAGCCAATGTTTCATTACTTTTGTTTTCACTACAGATCAGAGCACAAGTTAGATTATCAAGCTCTTCTGCAGAATACAAGATCAGGGAAAAATATGTGTTTCCCTCAGCTGAAAAGTGAATTGTGACTTTCTGAGTTTGCTTAACTGCTCCAGGAGGTTTTTATGCTGTAAAATATTTCTTATCAAAGAGGAGGATGAGGTAAGTCTGAGAACTTGTTCATTTTCTATTACACCTGAGGAGTGAATCCTGTGAAGGAGCACGAGGACAGAAGGAATTTAGATTGAAGATTATGGGAAAAATTAGGCAGAATCATGTAAAAATAGCACTGTGGGAAAACCTCTGATATGTATATGTGTATTTTCAAATAGGGACAGTATTCCATGCTTTGTGTTTTGGCATTTTGTGGAAGAGTGGGAGGAATTTAAATAAAGTGAAAAATAATAAGCCCTGTGCTACTTGGAAATACTTGGTTTGTATTTTCATAAAACTTGAGTTTCCTTCCTCTGCTTTTCTCTCTTGGGAATGTCCTGTCAGTGACTAGAGAAGTAAGGATTATAGGAGAGGGAAGATAATGTAATGGAAACCCTTATTTACTGAGGGAGGATTTGTTTACTATATTTCCTTTTCTTGGGCTTTTTGATTAGGCATGACATAAAAAGATCAAATTCCTTCTGTATCAGATCATTAGTGTGCTATGCCTTTAGGAATTATTTGGGCTGTGGATACTACAGCAGCCTTCTCAGGGAGATATTTGGCTTGCTCATGCTCTTATATCTCCTATGTCCCCACATCACTGACAAGATTTTTATCTCCTTTAATGCCCTACACGTGCTTGGCCAGACAAGAGAACGTTGTGAAAGATGATTAATGCCATTTAGAAAGAGAAGATTTTCATAACTGAGCTTGGAGGCATGCTGTGTATCCTTTGGATTTCAGAAGAAGGCATATAAGCATAAAATGGGCCTGGGGCAAGCAGGCACATGCAGAAACCCACACTATCTCAAAACTGCCAGACATTATTAGTGTATCATCAGCTTTCCCCTGAAAGGAAGGAAAGCCTTAGTCTACAGACTTGTGTAATGCAACATTAACATTTATGGGGCTGATCCAAAGTTCTTTAGAGCTGAAGAGGATTTTTCCTCTGTAGACTTCAGTGAGATATAGATTGGGCTTTACATATAAGTGTTTAAGCAGTGCTTTTTGACTTATGAAAGCTGAATCCTTAATTAAGCCATATGTTTCTTATCCCAATCATTTTATTGGCCTCTCATGTTCTTATTCTTTCTTCTGTTGTTTACCTCTTTATTTGAGTAATTACAGTTCTACTTTGGCATTAACATAAAATTTAGAATGATAAAAATCCCTGTAATCAAGACACAGGTTGACAGGTAGACCAAAACCTTACCGTCTCTTGTAACACTTGAAATTTTTCTTTCAAGGTTATTTAGGAAACGTTGTGTCCTAATTTGCACTGAGATTTGCTGATAAGTTAAGAATATTTTAAAATGCCTATGTCTTTCCACACCTATTTTTCTCAGTGTTATGAACCTGTTGACTGTTAAAAAATGGTATGTCGCAGTATAAAACATACTTCAGATACTGGATCTTCTTATTCCATCTTGTGGAAATGTGCTGTTTCTGAAATCCTTGTTATCTGCTTCTGTAGAGCAAGGCTGTCCTCTAGGTTACGAGCTCAAGAGCTTTAGGTAGAAAAGCTGCCTTGGCAAGTAAAGGCTTAATATCACATGGTCTATGAATAGGTCATTGCAAATAGGGTATGGGACACTTTGCCTTTAAGTGATATTTATAATTGCTCAGATGTGGGGAATAACATTGAAAATTAATAGGAGAGAACCATTAGGTATAGGGCAGCTGGATGATATGTTTTAGATGTTATTTCTTGGTAAAATGTACTGAGTGTCATCTGAAACCAAAGTTTTCTAAGGTCTCTTACTAAGAGTTATAGATATGTAGGAGTCTTCTGGGTAGAAAAAAAACTATATAAAGTTATCATCAGGCAGTCAGTTTGGAGGAAGGTTAAAAGAAAGTTGTGTTTGCTAGCAGCAGGAGGAAAGAATGCTGCTAAATGACGTGTTAGGAGGCAAAGACAAAGTACATAGCAAGGCAGGCAGAGGGAGACCTAATAATGAAGGTAATGGAGTCAAACTGTTTCATCACTCCTTTCTTTGATAACTTTTTCTGCTGCCAGTGTTTCACCTGAGTTTTCCTGAGAAACCAAATACGCAGTTATTTTTCCCTTGTCTTCTAAAGAAAAAACAAAAAAACCAATATATGAGTTTCTTCTATCTTTATTTTCTTTGCAACCAGGTGATAGTCGTGGGAAAAATCTGTGGGTTTCTTCTTTCCAATATACACAACAATGTATCTGTCTTGATATAATCAGATATTTGCTCTTTAAAATTTGTCCTTTGTCCCCATAATTTCTGCCCTACTGTCCTGAAGACAATAAATTGTTGAGGAACCTATACACAAATAAGCATGACATGGTTTCACTAGCAGAGATTCAGCAACCTGTCTGGTGCGTGGCTGTACTGATGTTATCAGCAACAGTGAAAGAAGGTTTTAGTGTGTGGTTATACTAGATGAGAAATTAAACTTCCTAAACATGCTATGTATTTTTTTCCTATTTATTTTGCTTGTGCTTAACTTACAGTGTTTAACATGTGTTTCTTGAACTGAATTCATTAAGGTACTTTCTCTTAAAATAAGGAGCTGGTATTTTTTGCTAGGAGCTACACCAACAGAAAAAAGTGTTTGTGAAATGTCATTTAAGCAGGGGCTATGCTATGAGTTTCCTTTTCCCCTGAAGGAAAAGCAGTACATCACTGTAATTCCTCAGGAGCAACCTGGGGAATTACTAAATCACAGTGGAGATGTATCAAGCTTGTTGGTTTCCCATTTTTTTCTGACACATGTAAGAGAAAGAAAGAGAAAATGCATGTGCCTGTCCTTTACTGGCTGAAAAATAGCTGTCTGGTTCTTCTGCCTTAGTGCCTCTGTCTAACAAGGCAGAGATTGGGTCAAGGCTTGCTAGTACTTGCTTCAAGATGCCCATTCCCCCCTTGCAAAATCAGGGAGGGGAAGGAGCAGCTGCAGAAGCAAAAGATGGGGAGAATTTTTTCTGGTAGTAGAAAGCATTGATTTTATGGTTCACTGCCATCACAGCAACAGTGCTTAATGCTCCTGTGATAGCTTTGTGGAGTGGATTGAGGGCCTGAGTACTGCCTCATGGGACTCAGAAATAGTCTGCAGCTATCAATATTTCCTTGAGCCTAAACACAATTGTTATCACTCTGTAGATGCCCCTTGAACTTATTTATAGCTCCACAGGAATTGCTGAGAGTGTTTTGACTTCTAATACAAGTGTCTTTCAGGGCTATAAATGATTGTCCTGCAGCTTGCACTCATGATCTGGCACAAGCAGTATTTGCAGAGGAAGGATCAAGGACATGAATCTCACTTTTACTGTCCATATTTTCCACTCCACATTTTACTGGATAGTCATATCAAACAGTGAAAAACTGGGGGAATTTTTATTTCATTTTTATTTCTATTGTTACCAGCATGTACCCCCCACTTAAGGTCCATATGCAGGCAGAAGTGTATTTCTACTGGTAGGACTGGAAGACGGTTTCAGGGATGGATGAACAGGCTCCATAGAGCTCTCAACAAAATTCAGGAGAGAAAGCTTTATATTACTTTGAATCTCCTGTGCTCTGAGTTAGGCAGGGGCTCTATACATCTCTTTGCCTAAGTTAAAGTGGCTTCCAGTAGGTTTAGTTTGAATGTTGCCTGCAAGTAAGACTTATCATTCCCCAATACGAGTATCAGAAGTCAAACTGACATGCCCCTCACAACTGGTGGATGCTTGCATTTGAACTTTGATAGTACTGATACAAGATTGTAATGCTCGTAAGCCATTAGGGCATGGGCATTTTGACTTTCAAGCAGTAGTGACAGGAGAGTTTTACCTACTTTTGTCACCGTTTATGACCAGATACTCAAATCTCCCTCATAGTCCATCCCTTTTCCTTGAGGTCCTTCATCCCTTGACAGAAACGCCCTCATGGGATGATGCTGGAAGGTAACTTTGTCTCCTCCTTTGGGAATGACTTATTAATGTTAGCCCCACAGCTCTTGAAATTGCTAATACCTTGGTGTCTCTAGCTCTTATCTGAGGGGGAAAAAAGGCTGCTGTGCTATGTAAACTTCGTTGCACCATTCAGCATGTTAAGGTTAAGGAAAAGCCTCCCATCATATGTGTGCCAAATTTTGCTAGCTCAGTATTAGACACCACAGAAAACAGTCCTAGCAGATTGTAGACAGAGTGCCTATCACTGTAATTCACAACTTGCAAAGCATGATAAAATAGAGTTACTAATGCAGCTAACAGTCTTGAAGGGAAGAGCCCTTTCCCAAGGTGGCGGTTTTTTGTCACTGCTTTCTGTCCCCTTTGCAGTCTTGGGACAGGATTGAAGTCTTCCTAAGTGGATGAAATAAAAGATGGGATTAATTTACCCCACCCCCAGCCTCTCTCGCAGAGTCATAGAACTGTAGAATAATTGGTGTTGGAAGGGATCTTTGAAAGTTGTCTAGTCCAACAACCCTGGAATGAGCGGAGACACCTTCAACCAGATCAGGTTGCTCAGAGCCCCGTCCAACCTGACCTGGAAAGTTTCCAGGGATGGGGCATCTACCATCTCTTTGGGCAACCTCTTCCAACATTTAACCACCCTCATTCTGAAAAATTTCTTCCTCGTATCTAGTCTGAATAGGCCCTCTTTTAGTTTAAACCATTACCCCTTGTCTTATCGTAACAAGCCCTATTAAAAAGTCTGTCCCCGTCTTTCTTATAAGCCCCTTTTAAGTACTGGAAGGCTGCAGTAAGGTCTCCCTGGAGCCTTCTCTTCTTCAGGCTGAAACAACCCCAACTCTCTCAGCCTCTCCTCATAGGAGAGGTGTTCCATCCCTGAGATCATCTTTGTGGTCCTCCTGTGCACCCTCTCAAACAGGCCCATGTCTTTCCTGTGCTGAGGGCTCCAGAGCTGGATGCAGGACTCCAGGGGGGGCCTCACCGGGGTGGAGTAGAGGGGCAGAAGCACCTCCCTCAACCTGCTGGCCACACTTCTTTTGATGCAGCCCAGGAGATGGTTGGCCTTCTGGGCTGCGAGTGCACATTGCCGGCTCATGTCCAGCTTTTCATCCACCAGTACTCCCAAGTTCTTCTTGGCAGAGCTGCTCTCCATCCCTTTATTCGCCAGCCTGTAATGATACTGGAGGTTGCCCCAACCCAGGTGCAGAACTCTGCACTTGGCCTTTTTGGACCTCATGATGTTCACATGGGTTTGTTCCTTGAGCTTGTCCAGGTCCCTCTGGATGGCATCCCATTCCTCAGGCATGTCAGCTGCACCACTCAGCTTGGTGTCATCTGACAATCTGCTGAGAGTGCACTCGATCCCGCCGTCTATGCCATTGATGAAGATATTAAACAGTACTGGTCCCAGTACAGACCCTTGAGGGACACCACTCATCACCAATCTGCATCTGGACATTGAGTTATTGACCACTGGATGTGACGATTCAACCAATTCCTCGTCTGCTAAACCCATCAAATCCATAGCTCTCCAACTGAGAGAGAAGGATGTTGTGGGGGACCATGACAAAGGCCTTAAAGAAGTCCAGGTACAACATCCATAGCTCTTCCCTTATCCACTGATGTAGTCACTCTATCACAGAAGGCTATTAGTATGGTCAGGCAGGACTTGCCCTTGGTGAAGCCATGCTGGCTGTCTCAAATCTGCTCCCTGTCCTCCATGTGCCGTAGCATAGCTTCTAGGAGGATCTGTGCCATGATCTTCCCAGGCACAGAGGTGAGAAACCTTAAAAAAACTAGGAAATGCACCAGTAATGGAATTCCTGTCTCATGCTAACAGCAGCAAAATACCTACCTACCTATCATTTTACTTTAACTTCTCAATTTGTTGGAGATTTTTTAGCACATATTCTATATGCATACTTGTTTACCATTTGCAAACCATGTAGCATACTGGTGGTACAAAATAAAGTGAATAAAAATTAATAGATTCCTATTAGTTTATTTTCTTTAATTCTACTTCTATTACAAAATCCATTTTGCTTCTCTCTAGAAATAGTTTAGAGATCAGAAGAATGCTTAGCAACTATTAAATGTAGATTGCAGCTTGAGTGCTAAAGCAAAGCAATTCTATATAACTTAATAGCCTCTCACTTTGATGAAAATTGGTTGCCAGATTATTTAATGAAAAATTTGTCATTGTTTGTGCGATTCATTTCATATTAATATATCAATAGTTTCTCCTAGTTTTGTTTGTAGAAATCCTAAAGAAAAGCTCCAATAAAATACAACCATAGCAGTATCAGGAGTTCATGCAGAAAAGTGTCATCTCATTCCACTTAATTTCACAAGGGATGGATTGTTACATTTCAGGTGAAGTTAATGGCACATGTGGCAGAAACATTCTGCAGGTTTTAAGTATATCTAACAGAAAATACAAATATATTTTCAGAAAATACCTACGTAGTTCTAAGATTGTTGTGAGAGTGTTTGCAGCTGTGAGCACTTTATAAAGGGTGATCTTTATGTTCCTCCATAATCTTAGTCATACCATTAAGATGTCCATCAAACTTGTGAAGCAGAAAGCCAGCAAATGTTTAAATTACAGGCCTTTGGTAATTTGCATTGACCTCCTATGCATTATGTGAATTACAAAGAAAAAACCACGAATTGCTGCACCCACAAAACCTTTGATGACCAGTCTGGATAATGATGAGTTCTCAGAGTCATTGTTCCAGTTGCATACAAAATATGATACACAAGACAGCTGAGAGTACACATTGTTAAAAAAAATTGACATAGATCAAAAAAGCAATGAAGTGTTATATGTTGGCCCGTTCACCTTGACAACTTATATTCTGTGTGGTGGAAAGCAGATGCAAACACAAGAATGCAGGATATCTGTGAAGACTAAGAAGCATGAAATTAAACTGAAAAAAAAATACCAGAGCCAAAATTGAAATACAATGAGCAGAGAAGGACATCCTAAAAACATTATAATCTAAAGCCCCAGTTGTTTTCTAAGAGCTTGGAATGGTTTCTTATGCTCTTGTGCTTCATGTAGAGACTTCAGAAGTTCTCACTGCTGCATCAGTGGTGAAATGTATTCCCTATTTTTTATTAATAACTATAAAAGGACTACCAACATAGTACAAATGGAATAATACACCATCTTTTTAAGAACTTTTAAGCATTGCCTAATATTGGTCTCAAGATCCAAAACCTAGAGTGAGATAGTAGTTTAATTCCTAGTAAAGGAAACTGTTATTACTATTCTAATATGGGAGACAACAGTCACTTTTTCTTTCACTTGACTGGGGAATTAAAAGCACTGGAAAAGATACCTGTTTTGAAGGAAGTTTTCAAAGGGATAATGGATACCCTTGTTTCTTAGTTTGTTGACTAAAATGCCTTTTCTTGAATCTTCCAGAAATTATTCTCAATAAAAAGGGTGTGCCTTTTTTCTAAATCTGCCTGAGAAGGTGAACATGAATCATGTATGGAAGCTCTGTGAAAGTCAATTTTTAAAAGAAATATAAAGCATACTGTCATTACAAACGTTTCCAAAAGTTTTGTTTCCAAACCTTAAATTTAGATTTAGTACACCTATTAATTGAGTTCTTGAGGTTATGTATATTGTGAAGTGTGAACCAATCCAATAAGGATACCATAAACTGTATCTACAGAAGATTCCCAGGTTCCTGTCTGGTTTGTGTATATTTGTAACTGATACTGCCAGTGAGTTTTTACAGTGATTTTTTGGAACACGGATCAATATGAAAAGTCAAAGTACTAGCTGAAATTTAAGTCCCTGTTGCTCGTAGTTAAATAAAAGGCAATTGCTTAGTTGAAGTTAAATACGAAGATTAAGAGTGTCTAGTTCCTGCTGTAAGTTCATCAGATTTGCAAAACATCATGCAGTGCAAAGTCATCACTTTCTAGTTTTAACTTCACTGACAGTATGAGTGCGCATACATACAGGCATATACACATATCTGCCAACAGTGTTTGAAAAAGAGTCTTTTGCCTTATTAATGCTTCATATGATGTATGTGATATTCCTTTTTTTTCCTGTTTATGGGCTGAATTCTACATATGCTTTCCCCTTCAGTTCAGACTCTGTGAGCACATCAGACCAGAACAATATATAATGCTGAAGGCTTGCACTTTACATATGCATGCTTTCCTGTGTATTGTGTTTTCCTGCAGGTCTTACAGTTATAGCTGAGGCATTTTTTTCTGCTTTCAACATATACTGGGTGATAGCTATGACATGTTTGAAAAACGGAAATGAACAGAGCTGTCATCTGTTTCTGTTCGTGGTGGTATCTACCCTCAAGCCATATCACATTTGGCATAGCCCTTTCAAGCTTTCAAGGTTTTCAGAGGGAGAGAGAAGACTTTCCTACCTGCCTTTTCTGCTGTCAGGTTCAGCACAAATCAGGTATGGTTCAGACAACTGAACTTACACTAGTTCTATTTTTGTTGTTTGCTATTTCTCTTTCTCTTGCGGTGTGCTAGTTAAAGTCCAACACTTGGGTTTTTTTTTTAATGTCTTTGAATTTGTAATAGATTTTGGTTTGAATTAACTTTCCTGTGACAGTCTGAACTGCAGTCTTGTATGGAAGTTGTTGGGTTGGGGGATGGAAATGTTTATTGATAACCTGTGCTTCAGACCAACTATTGTTTGTTGCAAGTGGTCAGTCTCTCAGGAGCAACTTGCATTTTATTTTTGTCTTTTACAAAACAGCAGAAGTGCTTTGCTCAAGTATCCCTGCCAAAAGCTGTAGGACAGACATGAAATAATAACTCAAACACTAAAAACCAACTCAGTGGTATATGCTGTGCTGTCTAGGAGGTCTGTGTTGTATTTTATGACCTGGGTAAAGGAAAAGCCTGGGCTTGCCAAAGACAGCAGCAAAACCCCCTGCTAATGTTTCCTCACCACTTGTCTTGCCTGATTTCTGATTGCGGAGAGTTAATGATTTGTCTTTTAAGATTTAGGACTCTTAGGAGCTGTATGTTTGATGTTTTTGCCTTTTTAAAGTGAGGGAATGTGGAGTTCTCACCAGACTGAACTTATCAATGTGGAATGATGTTATGTAGTACACAGTTTCTCTTTGTCCCAGAGTCTTCATAAGGCAACTGTTGTCATGGTTGTTCTGTGTTAGAACTGAAAAATGTGGAAAAGATGTTATGGAATAAAAGCTATCCTTCCCTTTTTGTGGAGAGTTAGGAAGTGCAGAGAAGCTTTAAAATTTTTTTTATATAATTTGCCATTTTTCAAGGGATAAAGTTGAAAGGCTTATTTTCAAAATCTTTATAGAATCATAGAATCATAGAATAGTTTGGGTTGGAAGGGACCTTTAAAGGTCATCTAGTCCAACCCCCCTGCAATGAGCAAGAATATCTTCAACCAGATCAGGTTGCTCAGAGCCCTGTCCAACCTGACCTGGAAAGTTTCCAGGGATGGGGCATCTACCACCTCTTTGGGCAACCTCTTCCAACATTTAACCACCCTCATTCTGAAAAATTTCTTCCTCGTATCTAGTCTGAATAGGCCCTCTTTTAGTTTAAACCATTACCCCTTGTCTTATCGTAACAAGCCCTATTAAAAAGTCTGTCCCCGTCTTTCTTATAAGCCCCTTTTAAGTACTGGAAGGCTGCAGTAAGGTCTCCCTGGAGCCTTCTCTTCTTCAGGCTGAAACAACCCCAACTCTCTCAGCCTCTCCTCATAGGAGAGGTGTTCCATCCCTGAGATCATCTTTGTGGTCCTCCTGTGCACCCTCTCAAACAGGCCCATGTCTTTCCTGTGCTGAGGGCTCCAGAGCTGGATGCAGGACTCCAGGGGGGGCCTCACCGGGGTGGAGTAGAGGGGCAGAAGCACCTCCCTCAACCTGCTGGCCACACTTCTTTTGATGCAGCCCAGGAGATGGTTGACCTTCTGAGCTGCAAGCACACATTGCCGGCTCATGTCCAGCTTTTCATCCACCAGTACTCCTAAGTTCTTTTTGGCAGGGCTGCTCTTCATCCCTTTATCCCCCAGCCTGTAATGATTCTGAGAGGTGCCCCAATGCAGGTGAAGGACCTTGACCTTGGCCTTGTTGGACCTAATGAGGTTCACATGGGCCCATTCCTTGAGCTTGTGGTAGATGAGGTTTGGATAATATGGTGAATTCTGGGGCACAAATGCCTAGACAGAAAAGATGAAGCTTAAAAGCTACTGAGCAGGATGCTATACTTTTGCTCTAAAAACCTACTTCATAGATTGTGAAATAACGTTAAAGTATATACACAGAACATTGAACTGGAGCCTTAAAGCTCTTGTGGTTATGGTAGCCTTTTTAAGGGACAAGTTTTAGTCTGCTGAGCCACATTTTTCAAGGAGCTATTCCTGCTCTTTGGCACCCCTCACATATTTCGTATGTGTGTATGTGGCTTCTTTACCTATATGTGGCACCGGCTCTTGTTTTCCACTATATATGCTGCTCAACTTTCACATTGCAGTTTCTCTGTATGCTATCTTCTTGTGCAGGGAGAAATAAATGCTATATCCTCAGTTTGTGTGCAGGTAAACCTTAGACTGAAGGAAATTACATGTATAACACAGAATGGCAAACATGTTACTGATTCCAGAATGCACAGGAAAACATTTTCAATAACTTTTATTCCTTGCTCATGCCCTGTACAACATATTTTGTACCCAAAATATATAATTCCTTTCCCAAAGAATCTATAACAGTCTCGTGCCGTGAAGCTATAACTAATATTTTCCCTCCTGAAGATTTTCAAGCATCTATTCGAGCTGAAATAAAGTTAGAGTTTCTATTACTTAGGGAAATTAAGATACTTCCACATTGTACTCTTATCCTTAGTTAATATAAAAAGTTGAAAACTTTTTTTCTGAGAACAAATGTATCAGCAATATTTTCATTCAGACCTTTGTTTCTAATCTAAAATTTAGTTTGAACTGATTAACATAACTCGTTTCAGGCTGGTTGCATGTGAAATGCATTTCTGCAAAATGTTGATTTGCTTACCTGAAATCACAGGGGATCTGAAGGCAGTTTTGACTCCTGGGTCCTATACTTCATGGAGGAAATACCAATCCTGTGATGTATGTGCTGTAACATAACTCCTTTGAGGTCACACAAGTTTTCTGCCATTTGAAAAGATGGCAGTGATTTAATGGAAATTGTAGATCTAGATATATTGAATTGACTTGTAATAGTTGGACAAAGGAAATGATACAAGTTACAGTAACTTAAATGTCCTTTCTGTCTTAGCAAGAAATTACATCTTTTGTCAAAACTAAATGGACGCTGCTGCAGACCATTCTAATTTTGCAAAATCACCATTACCTAGGAAAAAAATTGTTTTGTAGTAACTTATTTTCTAGTATTCTAGTATTCTATATTCTATATTCTATACCAATAATTTAACCCTAAGGAAATTTGTTACTAAATTTTTTGGAAGTAAAGTTTCTGAACTGTGTTTCCTAAGAAATTGCCTTCACATAGGCTATCAGTAAAGCTTCATGTAGATTTTGTACTTGATGAAAAAATACAGAATATGCTGATACAAAGGAATTACACACACATGTGTATACATATATATTTTTAACAAAAAACAGTAGTCTCTAAATCAAATATTAAGCAATATACAGGGGAAGATAGGCAAAGAAATTAAACTTTGTATTCAGATCTTCAGTAGTGTATGAAATAAGAATTGGTCTTGCCAATAAAATAATCTGTTTAATAATTTAATGATCTATTTAATCACTGAGCTAGAGCTCAGTCTGGCCACAGTTGTAAAGGATAATAAAAAATGCTTCTACAAATATATTAACAGCAAAAAGAGAGGCAAGGAGAATCTCCATCCCTTACTGGATATGGCGGGGAACATTGTCTCCAAGGACGAGGACAAGGCTGAGGTACTTAATGCCTTCTTCACCTCAGTCTTTAATAGCCAGTCCAGGTATCCACAGAGTATTCAGCCCCCTGAACTGGAAGACAGGGATGGAAAGCACAATAAACACCCCATGATCCAGCAGGAAACAATTAAGGACCTGCTATGCCACCTGGACACCCACAAGTCTATGAGACCTGATGGGATCCACCCGAGAGTACTGAGAGAGCTGGCGGAGGAGCTTGCCAAGCCACTCTCCATCATGTATCAGTGGTCCTGGTTAACAAGGGAGGTCCCAGAAGACTGGAGGTTTGCCAGTGTGACACCCATCTGCAAGAAAGGCTGGAAGGAGGATCCTGGGAACTACAGGCCTGTCAGCCTGACTTCCGTACCTGGGAAGATCATGGAGCCGTTCATCTTGAGAGTGCTCACAGGGCATCTGCAGGACAACCAAGGGATCAGGCCCAGCCAGCACAGCTTCATGAAAGGCAGGTCCTGCTTGACCAACCTGATCTCCTTCTATGACCAGGTGACCTGCCTAGTGGATGAGGGAAAGGCTGTGGATGGTGTCTACCTGGACTTTAGTAAAGCCTTTGACAGTGTCTCCCACAGCATTCTGCTGGAGAAACTGGCGGCTCATGGCTTAGACAGGTTTACTCTTCGCTGGGTGAGGAACTGGCTGGATGGTCGAGCCCAGAGAGTTGTGGTGAATGGCGTTAAATTCGACTGGCAGCCGATCACAAGTGGTGTTCCCCAGGGCTCAGTTCTGGGGCCGGTCTTATTCAATATCTTTATCGATGGTCTGGATGAGGGGATCGAGTGCTCCCTCAGTAAGTTTGCAGATGACACCAAGTTGGGTGGGAGTGTTGATCTGTTGGAGGGTAGGAGGGATCTGCAGAAGGATCTGGACAAGCTGGATTGATGGGCTGAGGCCAACTGTATGAGGTTTAATAAGGCCAAGTGCCGGGTCCTGCACTTTGGCCACAATAACCCCATGCAGCGCTACAGGCTTGGGGAGGAGTGGCTGGAGAGCTGCTCGGCAGAAAAGGACCTGGGGATGCTGGTTGACAGCTGGCTGAACATGAGTCGGCAGTGTGCCCAGGTGGCCAAGAAGGCCAACAGCGTCCTGGCCTGTATCAGAAATAGTGTGGCCAGCAGGAACAGATTGTGTCCCCGTACTCAGCACTGGTGAGGCCGCACCTCAAATCCTGTGTTCAGTTTTGTGCCCCTCACTACAAGAAGGATGTTGAGCTGCTCAAGTGTGTCCAAAGAAGGTCAATGAAGCTAGTGAGGGGTCTGGAACACAAGTCTTATGAGGAGTGGCTGAGGGAACTGGGGTTGTTCAGTCTGGAGAAGAGGAGGCTGAGGGGAGACCTTATTGCTCTCTACAACTACCTGAAAGGGGGTTGTGGTGAGGTGCGTGTTGGTCTCTTCTCCCAAGTAACCAGTGATAGGACGAGACGAAATGGCCTCAAGTTACACCAGGAGAGGTTTAAATTGGATATTAGGAAAAATTTCTTCACTGAGAGGGTGGTCAGGCATTGGAACAGGCTGCCCAGGGAGGTGGTGGAGTCGCCATCTCTGGAAGTGTTCAAAAAACTGGTAGATGTGGCGCTTCAGGACACAGTTTAGGGAACATGGTGGTGTTGGATTAATGGTTGGACTTGATGACCTTGAAGGTCCTTTCCAACCTTAGTGATTCTGTGATTCTGTGATTACACATATCAAGAATTGGTGGGTAAATAAATACAGAAATATTTTAATTGGCTGGTTTGTAGGTTGCATGAAGTATGCAGAAATGAATCCTTATTTAAAGGAGATATTCATAGTTATATAATAACAATATTTCTTCCTGGTTATTTCAGATTTTCACTAGAATAATTGTTTAAATGATTTAGCCCCCCCAAATCTTTATTATCCTTAGTTTTAAATGTCAATATAAAGGTTAACATTTTTGGAGAATGGATTATACTAAGCAACATTGAAGCTTTCTTTCTCTAATTTTACAACCAGATGGTCACATATTTTAGAATTCTAGATTATCCTCAGCATGATTACTTTGTAAACACAGTTGAAAATGTTATACTACAGGCAAGCCTAAAAACTGCTTTGTTACCAGTAGGAAGCTATTCAACTGGGGTCAATTGCTATAATGACATAGATGTAACTCGTGCTTCTTGATGCTAACAGGTTAGGGACTTCAGGCAAACTTTAGGTAGATCAAAGGCAATACATTTCACATGACAATGAGGAAGAGAATCAGTGCTCCTCAGGAAGATGAACTCTTAGTTAAATCAACTAGAAAATTTCTGTTAACTCTCAAATAACTTGATCTGCATTCATAACTTGACTAAATGCACATGTAACTTTAAGTACATGAATAATCCCACTAAATTAATAAAATGAGTAATAATTTGTAGAAAACACTGAAATTGGAGAATTCCTTATAAATTAACAAGTTACTGTCTTGGAGGTAGCTTACAAGGTGCACCCCAGTATGTTTACAAGAGCCAAGGAAAAAAACCATGCCCAAGTAGTAGAATAGATTATATATTCAGTGCGAGAGAGATTAACACTGTTAAGAACAGTCTTGTTGTTTGCCATCCAGTTTGGGTACCTGCTGTCATGTCTCATTTTCATGTTCCATTGGTAGTTTGCCTCTGCTGGGCTTCTGTTTATGATCTAACTGTCATTGATGTTACTGTGACTCTTCCCATTCACTTTGAGAAGTGTTGGACTGAGTTGCTAAACTGTAACATTTTCTTCCATGAATAACAATGAAAATGGCATGTAAATGCCAGATTTCATTTTATTCTTAATACATCCCGCTGGATAGAGTGCATGTTTTGTTCATTCAATGAGTATGAAATACCAAGACCTGTCATAGAGATATCAGATGCAATTATAGCACATTTATAGTACTATGCTATGAGAAAATGGTTTCAAAATAACTAGTAATTTATTCTATGCAAATTGTTTCAACTACACAGTGCAGAATGTATAATTGACAGCAATGGATATCATAACAATGTTAGCTAAATTACATTAAATGAAAGTTAAACCTGGGCTTGCTTTATTTTTTTGGAATAAAGTGTGGGGTTTTTTTTAATAAAAAAATCCCCTCGCATGTAAGATAGAAGGGGTTGTATATTCTGCATAAAGAGGTAAGTACAGTTTGTGGTTATGTTTCTCATAATGTGGATATTTTTACCTTTGGGAGTTTTTCTGAGCAAGAATTTGCAGTTTGTTCTTAAGGTTCTTGTCTTATTATTAACGGGGATCTTTTATGAAAAATAGTGATGGTCTTTGGGGTATACTTCCCTCCATTACAATACTGCAAACAAAGCATTGTGTGAAATTAAGCAGACATAAATTTGTAAGTTGCTGTAGTAAAGAAATACTATGTGTTAAGCAGTTTCAAAAGATCAGAGAAGTTGCATAACTGATTTTAAATCTCCCTTTGGCCCTGATTTGTGTCCTCATCACCTGCTTGTATAAACAGAGAAGGAGTAAGTCTAAAAAGAGAAGTGACCTTTTCTGTTGAGTAAAAATTAGGCATTATCAAAATCAGAATGTCATGTACAGATCATATGCTCACTTTTTAAAATCCAACTTATGGAATTGGACAATGTGCAAAAAAGAGTCACAGATGACTTAAGGAGCAGCAGTAATGTTTATTAGGGAGATACATAAAGAACTCACATTTTACATTTGATAGAAAGGCTTGAGAAGTGACTTGGTTGCAGTTTATAAGTACTTTCACAGGGAGGAAAAGCCAATTGCTTAAGTACGTTGTAATTTTCCAGGAAGAGGAAGACATAACAAAACCCAGAGACAGAAAACGGAATCAAACCAATGAATACATTTTAAAGAGTGAAAGTGTTTAAACCCTAAAAACAAGCATTAGTGGATCCTTTATCTCTCCAAAAGAATATTGTCTGCATTCTAGAAGGCATTAGCTAAAAGTAAACTACCAGTTTTCATATGGCTGTATTTGGGTGACATAAAACAAGTTGATCTAGGGGATGTTTGACTAGATGATCTTATGGCCACAACAGCAATAAGGAATGGGGAGGGAAAAGGAAGAGTGGTATGTTACTGTCCTACCATTCAGTAGGCAATAAATTTAGTTAACCTAGATAACATTTCCTGCCGGCCCCCCCCCCCCCCCCCCCCCGCCTTTACAAGTAATAGAAAAAGAGCGAGATACTCCAAGGGGTAATTTAGATGAAGAGTCAGTGAGGGATGCTATGAATTAACCTTTGCTAATTGACCCCCTTTCTATTGACCAGAGAAGGAGTCTAGATGAATTGATGCGATACATCCCCAAATACTACCTTGCTAAATGAAATTTTGGGAAAGAAGGCTCTGTTTCCTAGGGAGAAGACAGTTCATCTGCTTCTATGACAATATTTCTTCTCTACTGAAAAGGAGTCATCTCTGAATTTACACAGGTGAAGATGGTTCTTAGGTTTGAAGACACACAATATCTAGTGATTCATTTTAAAAGGTATTCTGTAGAGATGTGGTATAAATCAGGATCCAGTGTAGAGTAAATGGTTTCTGAGTTGTCCTTCCTCTAAAACTGTATCTGCAAAGATAATCTGATAGCTCATCTTATTAACCTTCAGCCCCATAGTGTTAAATTGTGGTCACTGTGGGCAAAGAGTAGTTTTTAAAGGAAAACCAGCCATCTTGACATTAGTGAGCTATTAAAAACTGATTATGCATGAGAAAAGAGTATGAAAATCTTCAGTGGGTGTTTGTTGGAGTGTGTTTGCTAGTCACAAACTTCAGTGATGAAGTCAAGTGCATCATTCAAAGGGATTTACAGACTGAGTGTCCCCACCTATAGAAAAGTAAGGGCAGGATAATTATTACTGAGTATTGAGTCCAAATAATTTAATGTTTCAATGCTGTCAGTATAAATCTGGATCTAAAAATAAGAACTGAGACATGGACCTCTGAACTTGGAATGAAACAAACCTTGTCTGGAAATAACTGAACATTTAACATTAGTCTTGTAAGACTTAGAAGTTTTTAGTAACATTCGTTAATGAATGGTTGCAGGGGGAGTAAACATTGTACTTACTGGACAGCTTCAGTCTACAGAACCTCATATCATTCTTGTGACTTTATGAAGTATTTTGAATCCCAATCTGTGGGGCTTGCAAAGTATGAAAACTTCTACAGATGAACTAAAAGACTGAATTTAACTAGATTAGTGAAATGATGTTAAATACCAATATAGATATACTTATCTTGAAGCAGGAAGGGATTAATTTAATCCCATGTGTAATTGTCTCAAAAATAATGACTATTTTGCACAGTATCTACAGAAGAAGCTACACTGTTACTGTTACTCCGGCTAACTCGTGTTAGAAAACCTCATACTAGTATATGAAGCCTCTTAATGGACTGAAAGAATTATTTTTTATGGACAAATAACCTCCTAATTTTCATCTGTTTCTATTGGCTGTAGTCATCTCTACTTCTTATAAGATCTAGTGTTGATTTTCCATTTAAAAGCAGTTCCAAGCTTGGATAAAGAAACAACTTTTCAGCTTTTCAGGAACATATGATGATCTCCAAATATATGGATGAGAGATTTCTACATGTGGTTTAGAGATACTGCTTGGAGTAGTCCTATAAGCATACATTCATATTAAATGTATTTCTAATCATAAATGAATGCAATATTAGCATTTATGAGTTTCTCACAGTTTATATTTCATATATGTTCTTTCTAACTTTATTAAGTAAATATGTGATACAAGCAACCAAAGAATTTAAGACCAGAAAATCAAGACCGAACAAAAAAGAGCATATATATAGTACTGGGGAATGATGGCAATTTCCAGGTTGCTAATCATGTTGCTTTTCTTCAGCTGTAATCCTTTTATTGTCTTTGTCCATCCCAGTTCATATTATATTTAATAAGACATGAGATGGAAGTGATTAAGTATTCTAATGCTTCCTGATATGAAAACACTCGAAATAAAGCCAAATATTACATATGAAAATTAATGCCGCAGGTTTTTATCAGACCAAAAATTCGGTAGGAGACTAATTTTCCTGACTGTTTCCTTGTAGGACTTAGACTATTCAGTTTTCAAAATTGTTTGAACAACTATAAGCATGGGCTCAAGATTTAATAGTTGATATTAAACAACATATTATATGTCTGAATACAGGACAGAATTAAAAATATTTGTGGACATAAAAATTCATCCCTTGTGTTGACTGTCAAGGCAAGATATAATATAAGCAAACAACAACAAAAAATGGCCATTTAAAAACAGAATTATTTTGTTATTCAGAATACTGTAGCAGATAGTAGTTATTTACCTTATCTTGTCTTTACTACAGAAGTATGTTTCTGGTGGAAACTGGCAAAATAATGAAACACTCAGGGTAGTTATTGACTTCTGATGCTGAAATTTACTTCAAGATAATCTCCACACTAATGAAATCCTCTCAGTGTAATTATTCCTCTTGAGGAATTTTTTAAGCATTTCTACTTTTATTGACTTGTTCAAATGGACAACTATTTTGTCTTTCCCGCTTTTCCAATAACAATATTGATTTTTCTAAAATAAAACAGTCAATCAGTGTTCACTGAATTTGTAAGTGAAAAACAGTTTCCTCCTCCGAGCTTTCCTCCTCCTCTTTCAGCTTCACTTCTAATGATGCTGTTTTCACCTGGAATTGATCATAAATTCACAGTCTGGTTCTATTCATTGTTGACCTGCAAAACAAAACTGGTTATTAATTTGGACTGTATTTTCTATAAGGATTTAATAAACCAATCAATGTTGTTTGCATTGAAACATCTTGCATTGTACCAAGCAGTACTATCTTGAATTGCAGATTATTAAGTAGCCAACATCAAAAGTGAAAGGGAGAAAGCAAATTGTGAAGCAGACTAAAGAATTATGGCCAGACATAGGATACCTGTCTCACCTCTAGGTTTAGTATCAGAAGGATAGTTTAAGGCATTAAATGGTGCTATTTCATTAAATAATCACATTTTGTTATTTCTTCAGAAGACTTAACAGTGTAATGAGGTAACTTCTGTATGCAGGCCTGAATTTTTCATATTGTTTAACCATATAAAGATGAATTTATGCATTTTATAGAAAAGCAATTTATTTTATTATTATTCGCCTAGAAAGCATCTCTGTGTGTAACTTATGCTGGTCATAGAAACATATGTCTGTTTCCACATGGAAAATGATGAGTGGTTGAGAGTTACCTTGTGGGTCAAATGCACCTACATGTCTCTTAAATAATAATTCTTAAGCAATAAATGTAACCAAACTAAGAATATAAAAATATAATATATGGAGCTGCTTCCACACAGCTAAGAAGTGGAAACATTTTCACTCAACATTGGTAGACTGTATGCACAGTCAGTTTTTATTTTTATCTAGTTTTTAAAAATTTTTTCTTTTCATTGATTCATCTGTTAATACCAAGTTTGAAAAAATTTGGGGAATTGTTGATTTCCTACTTGAAATGTTTTGCTCTAGTACACCTTTTCTTCCTCTATCCATAAGGAATATGATGAAATGAACAGCCTGTCATGTCTCTTGCATATTTTGGAATGAAAAGAAAAAAACAAACCCGTGAAGTGTTCTAAAAGGCATGTGAATCAAAATATGAAATCTGTTTTTAATTCCACTCAACCTGCTAGATTATGATATTATGAATGGAGAAAGTCAGAATAAAATGGAGAAGATATTTGAGTCAGCAATGAATGTAGTCCCTTCTTTCTCAAAATAAATGAAAAAACTGCTTAAAAGGCATCTGTGAGTGCATACAACAGTTCTGTTCTGGTTTTTTTTCTGGATGAAGTTTTCTTATAGACATCCATTAGAAGTACATTCTGATTAAGAACACTGTAGATCATTTTGATTGTGAGATCTCATGTCATGTTTAAAATAAATACAATTCCTGTTTAAAGTTTCTTCACAATATAGACATATATTGAATCACATCTGAGGTTTCAATATGTTATTAAATGTTATGATTCTTGCTTCCCCTGTTAATGGGTTTTCTTTCTCCTGTTTTTTGAGTAAACCTTTTCTTTATTTGAACTATTTTCCATAATTTCTCCAGGAAGAGTCAGAAAACTATTATTGTTCTTTAAATTGTTCATTTCTCAGCCCCAAAATGTGTAAGTATGACTGAGATATATGAGACTGTAATCAAATCTCAGATACTATGTATGAATGACACTGAGTCGTCAAAGGTAAAAAGTTAAGTGTGTTTGCTGTAGATGTGTTTGCATACTTGAAGAGCGTAAAATCTGTTAAAATACCAGATGGCAACACTTAGGCAGTTTTTTCATTAATTTGTTGGGTTCATAATAACATAAAACTTGAAAAGGGATTAAAGAAGTATTAGTAATTTAAATAAAATGTTCCTGGTCAACTATTTAGCCATATCCATGCTTATTAATAAATTTAATCATTTGTCCATTTTTAAGCTAGAGTTTAGTTTCAGTAGGTTTAAAATGGTGCTGAAACTTTCAGGCTGCTTTACCTGTAATGGAAGCCTCAGGAAACGAAAGTCTTAGATCAGAGGATTTTTTAAATGATTTGTGATTATGTGGAATGTTTGAACTTTCGGAAGATTAGCATTTCTGTCAGATACTGGAGATACCCTCTGGCTGGATGGTAGGGCATATCCAGTTTTACTATAAGTGTATAAGCAAGTGGTGAGATTAATTTGGTAACTGATGAAATGTTGAGCTGATTTGGATGCTCAGTTCTGTATTGAGGTTAACTGTCCACAATCCATATCTACACTAAACTTTGGGACACCAAAAGAAGGCTTAATCTTTTCTTGCAAGATTTGCTCTGTGTCATAGCTGTCTTTGCTTCTACGAAGTAATTTCTGAGGTAGAAATAGACTTGTGCAGTTACATTTTAATTAGTTTCTACCATTTTATTAACCAGGTCAAAACTCACTGAATCTGCATGAAGATTCCTGCATTCTTGAAGAGGATTTTGAATTGGGACTCTACTGAGAGCTCTTTTTGTAAGTTTCTCCAAAGTCAGCTTTTTTTGGGGGGGAGTTAGACATACACACATACACGTATGCATGCATGCACACACATAAGCGCACACGCCTGCACACACACACATGGAGTCTGGCAGCACTAGTTTCTCCACTTGACTGCCAAGCAAAGTGGGTAAAAATTGACAGAAGCCTCAAAGACACACACAGTTTCACCAGAAGGAACTCTACTGGTTGCATTTGGTTACTTACATGTAGGTGCCTAGGGCAACCCTGTCCCCAGTACAGCTGAAGTCTTGTAGGGATGACATTAGATTTCTGTGAGACATGCTCCATTCTGAACTGACAGCATGAGGCAGGACATCTCCCAGAGCATCACAGAGGCCACATAGATGATAAGGTAAGTCATACCCATCCTATTTAGCCCAAAAGGAATAGTGGCTAATAATAATGGAATAATGGTTAGTTACAAATAAGTCTTTGAGTTTGCCAGTGTGTGGTAAAATGGCCATTTGTTTGCTTAACTCCTTTTTCTTGGGCACCTTTATGTTAATGAATGTTGTAAATTTTCATCTCACAGTAACTGAAACGTAGCCCATTAATACTTGCTGGTTGCGAGTTGTACTGTATTTGGAAATTCATATACAAGCACTTTTATTTTCCTTCTTCTACTTCCCCTGCTCCAAATGTTATACAGGGATTTAGTGGCCAGTTTAACAAAATGTAAATGACATTGGTTTAGGCAAGTCAAAACGCAGGCAGGTGTTTTATACACAACTCCCACACACCTCTGCCAATGCACTTCAATCCCATTCTGTATTATCAACTGTCTAGTTTATTCCTAGGCTGCTCTTGAGCCAAGATGCTTGCTAGACATGCTAAATTGCACAAAATTGTGGTTTATGTTGCAGACAAATGGAGGTCCTGCTGGGATTGCCAAGCACATTTTCAATTTTCTTAATTTTGTCTACTTTACACAAATAGAGCATTGCTGTCTACTACACACTTACATATAAGAAACTGCTTATTTATTTATATTTAATTTCATTTTGCTGTTTCTTTTTTCATTGGATACAACTGTTGCCTGTCTCTGGAATGTCTTTTTTTTCTTGTTCTTTTGCTCATTAGTCATTCAAGGCAGCATACCTCTTAACAGCTTAAGCTGATTCTGAACTTTGTGAGAAAATCATGAAAGAGAAATCTCTTCTAGCAGCTTTAACCTCCTTTAAAATATTCCCTGTTGTGTTACAGTGCTCTTTCTAGCATAAGACTAATGTTATGTTTTAGTGATTTCCTGTAGCAGCCATCAAGCAGGCATTATATTTAACAGATATATTCCTTATGAGAGTAGTATTGAACTAATAATGATCAGAAATATCAGATCTCTCAGAAATACATTACTGTGGAAGAAAAGCTGTTTCTACCTCCTGTCATATCTGTAGGGATTATAGTCCATATTGACCATTAAAGGTTGTCAATAAATGGAAGAGCATGGTGATTCTCAAATATTAGCTTTGAGAAATGTGTTGCATGTGACACTCATTAATATTGAGCAAGCAAGAGCAACTGTAAAAAGAAAACACAGGAGGATATGTACAATTTGGTACTTGCTTACTACTTCCATCCAGCAAAAAATGGGATCAGCATTTTGGAGCATTTGAATGCCTCTTGTTGTAATGTATCTACTTTCCAGAGAAAGATGTTTAAAGTGAATGCAGAAAATAAGGTCCACGGTAATCTTAGAAATCCTGTCATTCAAGTTAGTCTTCAATTACTGTATATTGAAATTGGCTAAGAAAGCTCCTTCTTAAAAGGTAGCATAATAGTGACAAGTCTTCATTCTTCAGAACTCTTAATTCTTGAAGAAAATTGGTTTCTTCTGGAAAGGATCTGTAGAATTAAACCAAGAAAAAGAATTTAAAAGGTACACATCCTTAGTATAATTCTAGTGGAATGAATTTAAATATTTAAATACGTGAAGATCTGTTTTACTCCTGTGCTCCGGCAATTTCTGAACTCTCAGCCCACTGATTCTTTTCATCTCTTATATTGCAAAATGATATCTTAATTTCTGGCAACGCGTTCTTTCTTTACTTCCTGGAGTGTCAAGCCTGCAGAGAAATAAATAGAATTGCCAGTTACGTATGCCAGCCTGCTTTGATTAAAAAAGCAAATTGTAGTGTTGAAAACCAGTCTGCAACACTGTATTGCATGGCTGCAATTGCAGAGCCCAGGAACCATGGCTGGAACCAGGGGCAAGGCAGCAGCTAAATCAGGATAGCAGTATGGTTTTCTTGTAACCTTGGCAAACAGGACAATGCAAAATTAATGAATTAGTGAAGCAGTTTGAAAACTGCTTTTCCCATAGACGAAATAAGATATTGACAATCAGAAGACTAAATTTATAGGTTAAGCTATCTTCTTCTACTGACTCCAGACAATGAAAGAGACCTGTTTTTCCTTTAGAATGGTAAATTTTATTTTGAAATTGGTAGTTCCGATCCTGGATACTGGAATTGCAGTACAGAGCTTTATTTGAATTGGAAAGATGGCTGGCAACAGGGGCGGGGAAATTATAAACCTGTCATAATAACGCTAGCAAAAATATTGCCAGACTTGTAGTAACACAGTTCCCATTAAATATCAATTGCACATTATAAATCAATTTGTATCATGCTGCCTCATGATAATATAAAAATAAATGTAATTAATTTCATCAGCAATTAAAATAATTGTTGACAGAAATAAGATGACATTTATAAGCTAAATAGAGGAAATTCTTCTCATTAATGCTCTTTACTGGAGACTTTTTTGATGTGAGACTGCTAAATCCTTCCTTAAACAACATTAAGACCATTATTAGTATAGCTAAAGTCCTTTTTATAAAATCTGCATATCCTTTGAGCTTCTCAGGGTTGCCCATGTAGTATCACATTGGCTGTCAAAGCTATTCAGAATGCAGTTATCTAGAAGTGTGTGATATCAATGACCTTTAGAAACAACCAAGGAAAATCAAATTAGTAGAGCAAGGGAAGCACTCATAGGTGCAGCACCATAGGCTGTAATTTCTAACATTCTTTAGATCCAATTTATGCCAAATTTTTCATTTGGACAATCAAGAACCCAAGTGACATATTTATTAATTATTTTTTGTCCACTTTTTAATTTCAGTTATATAAAAAGATCTATAAGGAATGTAGATAAAAGATTCCTAGTAGTTACTTTTTATATGGAATTTACTCTTTACTTACGAGAGCTCTGTTGGACTCTTTTGATTTGCATCTGTCTCTCTACCTATCAGGTATGAGTTTTGTAGGAAAAGCTAGTATTACTTGCTATGCTACTTTTATAATTTTGTTGGTATTTGTATTGATGATGTTAAGTAACATTTAACATCATTTTGTTATTATAGCCCAAAGATAAGCAAAGATAATAACTAAGGTTTCTTAGAAATATATTGTCTCATAGTGCATAAATTTTGGGCTTTTTAATTAAATCACTGTGAAATATTAGGGTTCCTTTTTGTGGGAACAAGTCGCAAAATAATGTGTATCAGTTTTTAAAAAACGAGTTTTTTCTCCACTATTAATTCATCTTAAGCAGCATACATTCATGAATCTAATTCATCTTGCCAGTAGCTGCCTAGTTGTGGTAGGTGAAGACTAAAGGAAAAGAAGAAACTGTCTCACAGTGAACTGTGGCAGAAGCCAGGATGGAATTGATTTTCCTGGGCAGCTCCTGTGTGATGCTAGGAGTGCTGCTTAAGCCAACATTTTTCTTTATTTCTTTTCAAAAAAATTTTTTTTAATAACACCTCACCCCCACCCCCAGCCAACAAACTCTGAGTTTCATTCATGTGTTCCTTGTTTCCTGGGTACCAGCCTGACAATGCTCGCAGGACTGATATGCAGTTGCAACTGAATTAGATACAAATTCTGGTTGATGTTCTAATAATAAGTGGCACAGAAAGTCACATAAGGAAGTTAATAGCATTGTCATCAGAACAGCATTTGAATAATATGTGATATCTAAGGCCTAGGGCTATCCAATTAATGATGAAGAAAGAACAACATCTCAAATAACAGTTTGTTAAATGAGAACCATCCATTTTGTATGCTAAATGAGAAAAGGTTCTATGAAGAAAGAAAAATATGACTGTTAATTTAATAGTATAGCATAATATATACGCACAACATTTTTGAATCAAGTATGTATGTCCAACAACTACGAATATGACAGAGTCCTTATTAAGAGTTCTTTGAATTTTCATGTAGAGCAGGTGTATTTTTATTTATTTTAAATGTCTGTTGTGAGATTCATGGTGACTGAAATTGTGGTCACTTGGTATTTAGGGTCGATGTTGCTATTTGGTAAGCTTCAAGTTTCCAATTTACACGGGAAACACTGAGAGGGAAATGGGCAGGGAGAACATGGGAGTTTTATTTGTTTTCCATCTAACCCTCTCTTGCAGTGTGTTAACCATACTCCATCAGATTCTGTTGGGCCACATCACATTATGCCTGGCCTGATGTGACAAGACAGTAAGAAGCAATGCAAAGAATAGTAAATCAGTGTATTAGAACATTCCCACCCCACCCCCTTCTGATCCTTTCAAATTCCTAAGATGTGTAATCCTAGCAGACTGATCTCTTCATGGGAGTAGTTCACACTGCTTCTCAGGGCTAGCTGTTAATAGAAATCCATAGTAGTGTACTGTATTTTAGTGATATTTTTCTGGGAACTTAATTTCAGAATGCAGACACGCATGTATCTGCAACATGCAAATACTAGAAATATCATCAAAACTTGGACCTTGCCAAGAGCTACCCTACCTGCATAGTTGCTGCCTGATATCTCATGGTTTTGAAGAAATGTTCCACTAGGTATTTGGTAATTCTTTTTCATACATCTGAGTTAAACATAATGGTTGCTCCCATTTGGCCAGCAAACAAAGCTTCAAAGAGATAAAAGAGTGGGAGAGAAGAGCTATTTCCACTATAGTTCTTATTTGGGATAGGACACATACTTAGAATGAATTCAGTTTATCCACAGTTGTGGGTTTTGGACTAAATTGGAATATTTTGAATAAAGAGAATAAAGAGTACAAAGCCCAGATTTTTTTAAATGAAAAATGAAAATTTAAATGGGTGTCAGGAGTTTATAAGTGGCTTTAAGGACTTCAGGGTTTGATTTTTTTTTTTTTAATCAGTGGGAGATGCAGATGCTAGTTTATGCTTCAAGAAGCCATATATCAAGCATTTTGTAAAACCCTACCAGCTCTCCTGTTGCAATAGTTTGAATAGTAAGGATGACCTGAAGTCCTAAAAGGAACTGTATCTCATAGTTTAGCAACTCAAAACTA
This sequence comes from Phaethon aethereus, assembly GCF_964289735.1. NCBI lineage: Eukaryota > Metazoa > Chordata > Aves > Phaethontiformes > Phaethontidae > Phaethon > Phaethon aethereus. Next base: position 50,168,115 of record NC_138577.1, on the reverse strand, counting down.
AGTTAGCCTGTTAAGAATAACTGCTGTAAATTGTCAGTGTAGTTTAAATCAGGCTACAGCCCTCAAATCTGGTTAACCTTTTTCACCTGGTTTCATAACAGATACTGAACTTCACTTTTGACATCTAGCTATAATTGCAATAATATGAAACATAGTTGAAAGATCACAACTGTAACTTGTATGTAGCTCTAGGAGAAGAACCCCCTTTTAGTCCTGCATTTGCAAGCTTGCACTTGCAAGTCTGAGCACTGGTTTGTTCTTAATGATTTTCTGTTTTACTGTTCTTATTTTTTTCTTACTTATTTTCTGTTTTGTATACCTAATCTATTGGTTTAAAAACCTGCTCTGAGTGCAACCCCAGATCTGGAAGCAGGTAAGCCTCATACTCCATTTTAAGAGCAGAGCTGGCCAGCTACTGGATTTTTCTCCAGCTCTGAGGAATAAGCTACCTATATTATTCTGCAGTTATTTTTTTTAAAGGCTGCATATATTTTTGCCCCTGCTTTTTGATAGTTAGGTACCCTCTAAAGCTTTTTCAAGAATTTCCTTCATTTCATAGCTGCTTCTGGTGAGAAAAGGATTACTTTCACCAGATCAAAACATTTGTCTGGACCCTGTTGCCCTCCATGCCATCAAACATCTGTTGTATCTTTTTGTAACTGCCTTGTGGTGTGAAGTGTTAAATGTCATTGAAATGGCAGCCTGTGGAAAGAGTGCACAACAAATAAATGCTTGATTTGTTTTTCTCAGATTCTAGCAAGTACTCCTGTCAATACACACAAATACAGAAAAAGTTCTTTCTTTAAATATGTCTCCCTTACTCAAACTTTAACAATGCTTGCTTAAATAAGGACAAGTTCAGTAACTACAATTTAATAACCATTCTTCTACACCTTTGTGTAATTAATTGGGTTCTATACATTACAAAAAATTTAGTGGATTTTTTTTTGTTTGTTTGATGGATTTTTTTCCTTTCTTGCACTTCTTTTAATGTATTTCAATGGCATTTTGTCATTGTTCTGGAATATCAACACAGTTAAGATGAAGGTATGGTAAACATCTAGGTATGTCTTAGTTTTTGCTGATTAAAAAAGAAAAATCTTTGCAGGTATTAGACATGTTAAGATATTTTGTATAGCATTGCAACACAGAATACTGTGACATCACTTAAGTGACAGAATCTGAAGTGCCGTAGTTTCGCTAAAACAGAGAGGTAACATCATTTTACACTATCCAGGGAACCAGACATTATTTTTTTTTATACTTTCATATTTGTAGCTATTTAAACTCCCTGCTTTTCTCTTTATCCTTGTGAATGTCCAAATTCAAATTTATCTCCCCAAAAGATAAAAAATCAAGATATGAACCATTTGTTTCTCATCAGTGAGACATTAAAGTTGTACAGCTAAAATACATCAATAACTATATTTCATTTTCTTTTTTTAGATGCTTTTGTTTCACTTGAGTTTATTCATAATTGTATTTTAGAATCAGTGGTTTGTAGGTATGTTCTTTTATTTCATCTTTATAATCTTAATGCTTGAGTTGACAAAAACTTTGAAATTTAAAACAAGGATTGATTTGGATCTGCATGATCACCATTATCCTGTATTTATTTTGAGGCTCATAGTTTTGCTTCATTGAGAAGAAATCTGGATAGTTTGTTAAGTACAGTCTTTATTTTATAGAAGAAAAAGCTTGGACTTCTTTGATTCTGCCCTTAAACATCATTCTTTGCAGGCCAAACAATGCAATACTTGTTTGAGGGTAGAAGCTGAGAGGCAGGAACATGTGCAAGTCAGTGGAAGTCTAGAGTAACAAACAATCAAATAAGAAATGCAAGATTTGACCTCAGATGCAGACTAAAGAACATGTGAAATACAGCATGTGTTATTGTTTTCCTTACTGATGCACACTGAAATTTTGATTACAGGATGATGGTTGGGACAGAAGACTATTTTTTAAAAAAATTAATTTAGGGCCTTCTCAGGCATCAGTTGATTGTGTTCTTAGCAAATTATTTTGCTTTTATTTAAAATGATGAGAACAACTCTTGGTAAAATGCATAATATATACAATGTGTGTTTGTCTTGCATTGCTAATTTTGTTTTGCCTATTGTTTGTTGTATTTAAAGTTAAATTACGTGTTTGATCATATTATTCATTGAAGCATGTTTGTTTTTTAATGTTTGTGAGTTAGCAATCTGTTATGATGAAAACTGTTATTTGAATTTTTATATTACACATTGAATTATGAGCTTTGTTCAGATGAAATAAAATTGTCTAAATGCATATAAAACACTGTTGTTTATTTATGGAGTATTCTGAAGATTAATCCAGAACTAAAGACCTAATTTAAGGCATAATATATAATGGCAGAGGAAGGTATAAAGAAATAAATGACTCTTCATAGGTAAATACATGATAGAAGAAAGTACAGGCACAAGTTGTGTTTTGGGACTATATGCCATTACCCTATCATCCTTGTTTTCCATGGAGAAGAATTATCACTGGATGACAAATACATTTTTCTTGCTTGCACCTACTGAAATTCTTTTGCTTGGTCAGACTTGTGGTCCCCTGCTCTTATACAGTATTTCGTATCCTTGGTAAAACAGAGTTTTCAAGAAATTCTAGTCGATCACCTGCAAGATCATATATTCCATGTAAAGGTCATGTGGAAACTAGTTTAAACCATGATGTAAGAAGCTGAACTTTTCATTTAATACATCTTCACTTTTCTTTTTTATCATTATCTCTCTGTGTCTGTCTCCGACATTTGATTTGAAGTACTTTGGGATTTGCTAATATATGAGACAGGAATCCAAAGGATTTGGACTCATACTTTAGGATGGTATAGACAGTCTTCTTAGATGCCTCACTAGTAGTTCTTTTCAGGTGTTCAGGGTCAAAATGATGCAGAAATTTTATGTCCAAAAATTATATTTAACCAGGCTAACCTGGGAAAACAGGGTTTTCTAAGCCCTTTTGTAGAATTAAATGCATATATGAAAGCCTCTAAGCACCTCTTAGCTGGTTTCTGAGAATTGAAATTCTGGTAGTAGGTTATCTTCTGAGGAGTGGTTTCATCTTCCTAAACTTATTGAGTCTAATATGGGTGGAGTGGGGTGAAATGTAATGTCTTGTGATATACAGGAGATTAAATAAGAAATTTTACAACCCTTTCTGAACTTAATGTTTATGAAACATTATAACTCTAGAATAAGCCTTTTTGAAACCTCCATTAGTATTTCTTGTGTGGAAAGTTGCCAGTGAAAAATTTTTTTGTACACACATTAAAGAACTAAAAATAAAAGCTCTAAGCAAGGAGCTTTTGTTGAGTGAAGTTAAGTAGGATGTTAATTCTTGAAGACTGTCGAGACTTTAATGGAGCTTCATTTTCAGAGTATTTGAGCAGTAAGGTATCATTTCAGTACTCAATTAAACACACACAAAAGGCATTTTAAGTTATTTTAAGAAGGTAGAGCTAAACTACTTTGTCTTCATTTTACAGTAGCTCTGTGAATTCCACCCCTCTCCACACCCTCCAATAATAACTGGCATTGTTCCAGAGCTTCCAATATGACTGAAACGCACAGAGACAGGAGGCTGTTGGTTGATGATTCATGTCTAGCGGCACTCACTGATCTTAGCTGATGTCAGTGAAGCCCTCCCAGGAATAAATTGGCCTTTACTGAATGACTGAGATTCATACTTAGATGCATATTTTGAAGTTTTCTGTTTTGATGGCTACGCAAAGTTCTGGTAAATTTCTGAGAAACAATTCTCTTAACTCATCTGCCAGGTTACTATAACAACCCAAGTGTTGGAAAAATAAGATTTTAATTTGCTCTGTTGTGTTTTAGTTACTAATTATTGAAATGTCATCTCCTATTTGATTATCAAAAATAATCTGATATCATTAAATTACTATTCATGATTTGAAACTATTAATTTCTGCCTTTGATTTTTCTGCAAAGTGACTTTTTCCATTTTAAACATTATTTGTCTGTTATACAATGGGATTCCCTGATATGAATGAGCTAAAGGAATGGCTCTATAGATAATGTTTTACAGTACATTCTTAATAAATTGTTTTCTAAATGAGTGACTTACATAGGAAGCTACTCAACACTTAGGTAGTATGTCTGTCCGTCATCAGGAACAATTGAAGAATATGTTACAGGTTTAATATGTTATTTCTCTGCAGTTAGCTTTCGTTGTGCCTGTGGCTTTTCAGTGTGAAAACAAATTGGAAGTTTCAGTATCTCATATTCCTAAGAGTACATTGTCCACCAAAATAAATAAATAAAAATGATAATTATAAATATTAAAAGATCTTTAAAATTCTTTCTATTCTCAAAGCTTCATATAGTATTCAAGAAATTTTACTTTATTTCTTCACGATGGTAACTAATAACTACAAAGACTTCTACTCTAATCTCCCCAGAGACTGACAACTCCAGACCTCATGCTCATGCACTTGAAGATGAATGTGTCATGGCTTAACCCCAGCTGGCAGCTAAGCACTATGCAGCTGCTCGCTCACTCCCCCGAGGTGGGACGGGGGAGAGAATCGGAAGAGTAGAAGTGAGAAAACTCGTGGGTTGAGATAAAGGTGGTTTAATACATAAAGCAAAACCCACGCACGCAAGCAAAACAAAACAAGGAATTCATTCCCTGCTTCCCATGGGCAGGCAGGTGTTCATCCATCTCCAGGGAAGCAGGGCTCCATCACGCATAAAGGTTTCTTAGGAAGATGAATGCCACCACTCTGAATGTCCTCCCCTTCCTTCTTCTTCTCCCACCTTTTATTGCTGAGCATGATGTCATATGGTGTAGAATATCCCTTTGGACAGTTGGGGTCATTCCCAGTTTCTTGTGCACTCCCAGCCTACTTGCTGTTGGGTTGGGGTGAGAAGCAGAAAGACCCTGACTGTGTGTAAGCACTGCTCAGCAATAACAAAAACATGTCTATATTATCAACACTGTTTCCAGCACAAAACCAAAACACAGCCCCATACTAGCTACTATGAAGAAATTTAAACTATCCCAGCCAAAACCAGCATAGAATGTTTAATAGTCTTGCCATATACCCATATACACAGACATTAGTCAAATGTTTAAATCATGATTTCTGCTGAGTAGTCTCTGAAATAACCAAACTGACATTTTACTTGGATATTTTCAATGCATCTGTAGGTCAAAACTTACAGATTTTCATGTTTGCTTGAATATTTCCTACATTTTAAAATAATTCTTTGCAGTGCTGCTTCATATGAAATAGCTTGCAACTTAAGGAGAAAAAAAAGATTAAGAAGTGCTTATAGTTTTTATATAGAAGAATTTGTTGAATTTATTTACTGAGTTTCAAAGCTTTTATACACAGACAGGACAAGTTCAGAGGTGTGTTAAATAGAAACTTCCAGTATGACAAGAGGCTATTTTATATTTAGTTCAATATTCCAAATATAATGGCTTTTCTGTAGTCAGAAAAAATGCTCAACCTTCCGGTATTAGGCCTATGGAAATAAAAGGAACAGTCACATCCTATAAAGCTCTTCCTGATGTCACAGAAGTTGTATAGATTGCCTGCCTCCCAGAAAGTTTTGTTCCTGGAATGAAATTTTCTCTATATTTCTATGTGACATGTGCAGCTGTTGATTTAGCATTACCAGCCTAAGAGAAAATACTTCTATCTGTACTGCAGATTTTCACTGTACAGTCTCTTCTTATTTTGCTTTGAACTTCCATTGTGGTCAATGGGACTTACCTGCATAATAGAACAAATAAAACATGTCCAACTAGAAAGCAACATGACATGAGGGATCTCCTGTGTGTTGTATTTTGCACTGAATTTGTCATTCTGAAATACCTGAAGTACATGTCTGAGCAATGACTTATGCAAAAACGGTTTGATAACTTGTTGAACCTTGTGTCATTACAGAAGGCACAAAATTTATCTTTTTAAAAAGAAAGCAGGATGTACTGTATATTGACTTATCCAGTGTGATTCAGGTAACGTTAACAGTCTAATGAAAATGCAATGTGAACAAAGGCAGTTCTTCATTTTAAAAAGGTTGAGTTTTTCATATTTTAAAATATAATAACCCTTTTAACTGAATCCTTGAATAAGATGTTGGGGAAAAAACTTAGTAGAAATAATTTTTTTTTTAAAAAGAAGTTTCAAAAATTTTTTTTTTTTTTTGAAAGGGGAATTTCCTCTGCTCCAACAGATTGATTATTGTAATTCAAGAGAATGATAATTGCTGTCAACTCTGTAAACTACTCAGACTTTCCTTTGAAGTCAGAGTGTGAGTGAACCAAATGTATTTTAGGGAGGGTTTCTGAAGGAAGGAAACTGCTTCGAAGAATATCAAGACTAAATGAACAGATGGTGAAAGTTAATAAAGAAAAAAAAGCAAGTAGAATGAAGAAGTGCAAGTAGAAAATAGGACAATGCAAGAATCCTAAAATCTTTAGTTATGAAAGAAATTTTAATTTAATTCAAGAAATGTGTATGTTGGGAAGAGGGTGGTACTGAAGTTAAATTAAATTTTCAATTGTGAAACACTTGTAATGAAATTATGATTAACCTCCATATTGAAATTGCCTAATATTTTGATCAGAATTGTATGGAACAAAGAGGATATGTGTCACATAAAAACTTGTTCACTGACTGATCTCAAAAAAGAGCTGTTTCTAGTAAGGTTACTGACAAGTGTTGTTTCTACAGGAGTTTCCTTAAAAATTAGTTTTTGATGCAATAACATTTAGTAATAAAGGTGCAATTCTGGCTTTTAAACTCATAAATGAAACAAAGGTGCTACACTAACAAATAATGAGGAAGACTGGGTCCTATCCTTTGGTAAGTTGTTGCAGTGTAACAGTGTGCCTCTTAATATTGTTAAATATGAGAATAATCTAGGAGCAGTGAAGGGATGCCCAGAAGAATGGGAAATTATATTGGTGAACATTGTGTCCAGTCCTTGCTCTTTGTGTCCTCTAAATGAAGAGAATTTAAAAATGTTTTCAGATGTGAAATAATCCTTAAGATACAAATTTTAATGAGCTCTGCAAATCCAGCATCTTGTGTCAAAAGTTGCAATGTGACCAGTGTTGTGGCTATGTTTTCTGGGCCAGTGAAGGAAGATGTGACAACCTAGGGTCAGCTTCACTAACAGTGTTGTAGCACAAGAACCTGTGTCCAAGGTCCTAGACATAAGGTAGAGGAATCCAATTGTAAAACATTCATCACTGAGTACTTCAGAAATTCAATACTGAATTAGTTTATCAAAGCAAACCATGGATTTAACATTGCCTAGAGCCTTTGAGGCCCTAATTTGTTAAAAAACATATTTTACCGAAACTAAATTTGAGTTCTTTAGATTACATAAGTAATTTCATTTCTTCTGTTCTTCCACTCTCTATCTCTGATGTCTGATTCTACGTGAATAGAAGGAATGGTAGAATGAACTGCAGATCCTCTATGTGGCAAAGCTGCCTATTGGGAGATGTGTACATGCAGGTTTTCTTGGAGAACCTTTTCATAACTTATCCCTGAAATCATTATTTCCTAACTTCTTTATGTGGAATTATGTTTTGCTTTTGTTTTCCAATCAACAGTCCACTTATGAACTGTGATGTACTAAATGTTTGAGATATCATAAGGAAGCACATTTATTTTTGAGATATATATTTAGTCACTACTGTAATTTATGTACTGTAGAGTATAGAGTAGAAATGGGTAGTTAAATAACCTTTAAACAGCAGTCCACACTATGATAACATGAATGGCACTCAAGAAAAAAAAGCTGAAGCTTTTAACAGAGAAGTTGCTTTTATTCAAAATCAACAGTGAAAGGTAGATGACCAACATAAAAAACATTGTGTTTCAGGGGTTTCTGCTTTGTTCTGGATTTTTGTATAGGTTTTCTTTCCTTATTCTTAGTATGGCATTTTATTGAGCTATTGAATGAATTTTTTTTTTTTTACATGTGATTCTGGATCAGCTGAAAGTTATTTTCAGCCTGTTGCATTGGCAATGCTTTTTACTTCTGGCTCCCTGGTCTGACTGTATAGACTCATGACAGAGAACACTTGCAAAACCATTTTAGTGGGGTATTGCCAGGGCAAAGCCAAGTGTTGGACCTTTCCTTCTTTTGCAGCTCTCCAGCCGCGTCAGAGGACCCATCCCTCAGAGCTCCTGCCTTTTCAACATTAATAACCAGTGCTGTGCTTAAATCTTCAAGAGAATATGGATACATTTTACAACAGAATGAATCCACTAGGAAAGGTGTAAAGAAAAAGCATAAATTATTTCCTTACTGAACAGGTACAGCATTTTTATAAACTGTTTTGATGTACCTCTTTTAGTATAAAAGAATGTGACGTATCTGATTTGATTTTGTTCCTGTTAATTTATTGTCATTTATTCTTTTAAATGAAAAATATTCTTTTTCATTTGTACAGGAGAACAGATAAATAGCTTTAGGCTCTGTACAGCATTAAGACGATCCTATTCTCTTGCCAGCATGCAACTTACAGAGTAATAGAATCATTCAGATTGGGAGGGACCTCTGGAAGTTATCTAGTCCAACATGCTTCAGGCAGGGCCAGCACTGAATGTAGACCAGGTTGCTCAGGGCTTTGTCCAGCCAGGTCTTGAAAATCTCCAAAGACATATTCTCTATCTGGCCAACATTTTCTGATACTTGATTATACACATTATGAAAGATTTTTTCTCCTTACATGCAACCATACTCTTCCCTCCTTCATTTAACCACTGTAGTGATAAAACAAGGTTAATTGGTTGCAAGAGGAACCTTCTGGATGTGAGTGCCTTTGGTTGCCATGGAACTTTTTTTGGGGGGGGTCTAATGCCTCTCTCTAAAGCCGAGCACAATGAAGAAGCTGGGTTGTTTGTGTGCCTAGATGTATCATGCAGCAAAAGAAGATTTAGAGGTCCTGTAGGCAGCTCTAAGCCTGTGTTGTCTCTAATCTTAAGATGTGATGCACAAACGCCTTGAAAAACTCAACAGATAGCAAACAAAGCATGCTTCATTTTATACCTGGCAAATTTTTGATTTTGAGGTTTTGTCTACAAAATATTTCACTGTTCTAAAGGCAGTGAGAAATCAGGTATAGGAAGATTAACCAGCTGACAGTCACACACCAAGGGGCTTTGACAGCTCCATTTGGTTTAGAGTATGCCAGGAGCCATCATCCTGTGAAGCAACTGCTTGTTTTAATGCCATAAATTTACAACTGCCTAAACAGCAGGAGGAACCTGTGCCTGGGTTTGTAACATAATACATACAATAATTACTTAGCTGTAAGTAATTTCTTGTAACAAACTCAGTATTTTTTCTGGTATAACTGTGAACAGATCTGTCTTAGGATAGGACAATCGTTTTTCTGTGTCATCACTCCTGTATGACAGTGGCACCTGTTTCACATTAGGAAACAATGAGAAGGGAGGAATGGAAAAAGTGAAGGGTGCTCAGGTGGAAGTGGGGATGAGTATGACAGCAATAAGTTTTTGTGTCTCTTCAGGTAATTAATGAATGATTTCTGGGGGTTTTACAAATTGCTTTTTGTGGTAAAGTTACTGAGGAAGATGGACAGAATGACAACTTTTCCAGTTGGAGAGGCATCCTTAAGGAGGGACTGGAGAGAAAAAAGACTTAGTGAGCAGGTTGCATTGGTAACATGCATCAGTGTTACAGACAAATGCATCAAGAAAAAAGAAAGCATGCTGCAACTTGCAAGGAGAGAAATGGAAATGTCTGAGCCACCTTCCCGCTGAATGTTTGGGCGAGTAAGGCCTGGTTAGGAGCAAAATAATTTGGTAACAGGCTGTTCCTTACCTTCAGAAGGATTTGGCTCAAGTTCTTCGATCTCTTCCTCAAGAACTGAAAAATAACTTTGATTTGAAAGTGCAGATGTATCAGTAAATAAATTATTAAAACTACTTTAAACAATGCAACTATCTGAACAATACCTCCAACTGTTCAGAAACTCTATCTGCCCTAGTTTTTTCCCTTAATTTTGCAAATATTTTACTCATTAGCTGTGGTGACACTTATAATGGTTGTGAATAAGCTGCACTCTGTCTTACCAGAAAAAATATACAAAAATGTTTACTCTTCTAAGAATTAGCTGGGCTTGTGATTTGTTCACGAACATTTAGAAAATGTATTCCTCACTGCTTACAATTTATGTTTAAATGCATTCCTGTAGTCATGTTATTACTGTTACAAGACAACCAAATCAAAAGCAGATGATCCAGTATTGCACCAAAAAGAAAATGGATTAAACTTTTGTACCAATTACCTTTCTCACTATTGCCTAATGATGAACAAATCCACTCATCTGTGAGGGGGTTCTGTTAGGTATAGAAAACAGACCAAACTGAATCCCAGCTGAGCACTCCAAGCTCATTTTAATAAAAAAATGTTCAGTATCCTATTTGCCATTTTTTTCTTTTTATATAGAGTAGAGAATGAAGTAATAATGAAAAGCTCATACACTGAGAAACAAGAATTGGTTTAGGCTTATCGTGGTTTAATGTGAGATACAATTAATGGCAGATGCATTCAATCTGTTTCACAACTCCACTGAAATTTCCCCAGCATACTGTATTTTCCAGCACTTATTCTGTTTGTGTCATGATTTAACCCCAGCTGGCAGCTAACTACCATGTAGCTACTTGCTCACTCCCCCAGGTGGGATGGGGGAGAGGATCGGAAGAGTAAAAGTGAGAAAACTCATGGATTGAGATAAAGACAGTCTAACACATAAAGCAAAAGCTGCTTGAGAGAAGCAAAGCAAAACAAGGAATTCATTCCCTGCTTCCCATGGGCAGGCAGGTGTTCAGCCATCTCCAGGAAAGCAGGGCTGCATCGCGCATAACGGTTACTTAGGAAGACAAACGCCATCACCCTGAATGTCCTCCCACTACTCTGAATGTCCTCCCTTTCATTCTTCTTCCCCCACCTTTTATTGCTGAGCAGGATGTCATATGGTGTGGAATATCACTTTGGCCAGCCTGGGCCAGCTGTTCTGGCTTGCCCCCTCCCAGTTTCCCGTGCACCCCCAGCCTTCTCATTGTCAGGCCAGTATGAAAACGTGGACAGTCCTTGATAGCTTAACAACAGCTGAAAACATCAGTATATTATAAAAATTGTTTTCATCCCAAATCCAAAATATAACCTCACATTAGCTTCTCTGAAGAAAGTTAACTCTATCCCAGCTGAAACCAGGACAGGCCTCAGAGGAAAAATTCAGTATTTCATTTAGATATCCAAAGTGGGAAAATTCCATTAGTACTTAAAAGCAATTTCTGATTCAAGTTCAAAAATTAGAGGAGACTTCTCTGGACTTGTAAAATGAAGGAAAGACAATGGATGTGTTTATCAAGGGTGAGACTGAGGTATCAAGATAATAATGATGTCTTATGCAGACATCAAAATCCTAATGAGTTTGCCCCACACCAACATGTCTCCTCATCATACAGTTGTGGACAAGGAACTAACCTAGAGTACAATGGTCAGCTCTGAAATGAAACATAACATCTGAAATGAAACAACATTTTCAAACTATTGAAACAAAATATTTAATATTCCTCTTGCTTTTCCAATCTTCTTTTGGATGAAATTATTTTAATATTAAAAAAATATTCCACCCAATTTTGCTTAGCCTTGTCTTTATTAATATGAATATTAACAGGTTCTAAATAAAGAGGAATTTTAATTTATGTGTGGAGCTATGAATACTTTATTGCTCTTTTTTTGTGTAATTTCAGTGTTTGGTGCTAGAGACTGATTCCACAGTAGTAGAAAGTCACACAGTGTCCAGTTTAATTAACTTCATTTTAGAATTGGGGCAAAGGAAAGTAAAGTGTTTTCAAAATATTTTTTTCCTTTTTTCTTAGTTTATATCTTTTTTTGTTTAATCATGTAACACCAGTAAAATCACTTGTATAGTCACATTAAGTGATACTACAGAAAAAAGTAAATAGATGAAAGGTAGACATCATACTGTTTTATAACTTTGTTATATAAATAAAGGTTTCATACATGAGCCAGGCAACTTACTCTTCTTGAGAGTTGATAGCTGTGAAAAGTGGTAAAATATTCAAGATAACACAGTATTTTTCTGTATGAACTATATTGTCTTGAGACCAAAATATTTATTCACTTCTGTTGTGAATTTTCCTTGCAGTAACATCATGGTTACTGGTGTGCATGTCCTATTTTCATGTTCCTAAGGGCACTTATGCTCTCAAAATAGGTCCACCCCTTAGAGTTTTGACCCAATATTGAACAATGTCATGCAAGCATCTCAACATGAGGCTTGCAATTATTACTTTAATTACTTTGGAAAACAATAACATTCTGTAAACAAAACAAGTTAGTTTAAAAAATGGGAAGGTAAAATTCTTTCACTGAGTTATGGGCCTAAAACTATGGTAAGGTTTGACCCACATAGAACACAGCATGGCACATAAAAAAGCTCTGTTTATTTCTCATTACACTGGTGGCGTTTTTTCACAATTCAGTGGTATTGTATAAACAGGAAATCCTTACAGGAATTAAGGAATCTTGGAGTGCTTTTGAATATTAGTCTGTAATATCTTAATGTATAATAGCCTGTAAATGTAATATAGCCTGTAAAATCTTAATGTAGAATGAGGATGTGCAATATGAAAAGTATCAAAATAAAAGAGACTAACTGAAGGAACATAACACTTTGTAAATAACCAGCAAGGTGGGAACTCTCACTGTTTGCTGCATAATCATGTATATGTAGCACAAATATTATTGAGTGGCCAGAACACCTCATCAGATTGAAGGACTTACTTGAAGAATGGTCAATGACTGTGAAAAATTTAAAATGCTATTTCAATTACCATGAAAATTATCTGGTAGCCAAAGCCTTTGAGATTTATGTCTGCACAGGCTACTGTATCCCACTTTTCTCCTTCTGATTTTGTACCTTTACACTTGAAGATGTAGGAATCGTCTGCTATTTGAGATAGTCAGAAAATAAGGTCACTTTTATTTAAAGCCTTAAAGTCAGTAGAAAAAAAAAAAGAAACTTCAGGAGACGTAATTCTCACCTAGAAAATATTGAGCCTGACAAATTACAAGAACTGTAAGTACCGGCCAAAACATATGAATCTGTCTTTTAAAAATTATTTCTAATTTGTTTATTCATTATCACTTACAGATACTAGTTTTATAACACTTTCTATTTTTAGTATTTGCAATACTTGATATGTCTCTGGGAAGCTGAGAACTGCTGGGAAATGCTACTGGGAACTGATTGTTCATTGTTCAATTTGTCTGAAAATAGGCCAAAATGACTTTTGTGTTTATCTAGCTGATAATTTTGAGATGGTACTAAACACTGTTTGGAAAAAATCCCACTAATACCAGAGGAAATAATCTGATTCAAGAGTAATCTAGACTAAGACACTCTTTTTTTTCATATTTTTCCTCAATGACATTTTATTATTATGGCTTTCCCACCCTACAGGCCCCCTAAAGTGTAAGTATTAGCCGTTGTCTTAAAGTGAGCCTCAGAAAGTTTTTAAAATTGATTTGAACAGTCGTTAGTAACTCATTTGTGGATGAAGTTTCTATGTGATACATAGTAACAAGTGTTGATTTATTCTCTCACCTTTCTAGAGTTTGCCTTTTGAGAAGTAACATTATCTTTCATTTAACTCTTGCTTTCTCTCTTCTGAAATACTCAGCTCAAGCTTTTATGAATACCACTAAATTTACACTTCAGATCTTATTCACTGTAAATTAGCCTAGCTGTTGGTGACTGAATGAAGATTATGTTGTCCTACCTCAGCTGAGGAACTGGACTGTCTTCCCACAGAAATAAATTGTTCTTTTCTACAGAATAATTGCAATATGACTTTGTATTAAAACATCAAAACGTGCCTGGAGTAAATACAGATGATGAAATCTGTATTTAAATTTCGTTCCTACAGCTGTCACCTTTTCACCCAATGGTCTTAATAAATCCTTTTTAATGACAATTTATTATCATGCTTTCACAAAGCTTTTCTCAGGAAGTTTTCCCTGGTTTTTCTTTTAGGTTTTTTATATCCATTTTAACAGTCTGCACTCTTCCAAAACCCTTCTGCAATTTTCATTTCCTGTAGCGATTTAAGAGGCAGACAGTCTTTGTTCTGCTACCTCCTGTCCCCATTTACAAGCTTTCCTCATTACTTTCTGTTTTCTACAGAGCAGTTTTGTTGGGGGTTTTCTGGCTTAATTCCTGCTCAGTCAGCAACAGAATGTGCCCAAGATGGTCCTTCTTTTCAAGGAACTAAAGAAGATCCACATCTTACATGACTGTAGGTCTGTGTCACAAATGAATGGTTTAGGCCGCTCAAAGAATCACCACCAAAGATATTAGAAAGCAAATGATTTTAATAAAAACTTTTAAAAAAACATATATTCGACGGGAATATAGAATTCGACAGGAAGGTTCACTCTATTACTTATTCAACATGGAAAAAGTATACAATCAGAAACCAAATTACAATTAGGCTGGGATGTTTTATGTGTGGATCAGGAAGAACAATATACCCAGAGTCAGGGAAATCGAATTGGGTTAGTGTGACCATTTCCTAATAAAGCTCAGCAACATAACAACTTAAAACTTACCAAGATTCTCTAATTATGCATGCACACACATAGAGATGTAGATATAGAGATAGAAACATAAAAGAGATACAAAGAAAAGATATATAAGTGTATATATATACATATGCACAAAGGTACCTGTTAAAAATTCCCCTTGAGTTCAGTGAAACACTCACATTGAATGCTTTTGCATTTCACAATGGCTGAGGGTTGAGCCTCAAGGAGTGGGGGTTTCAGCCCAGGTCCCCTGCTAGTCTTGTTTGCTGGACTGGCAACCGTTGTCCAAACTTATCGTGAACTTAAGAGTTCATGAACTCTGAGAAGTGTCTCACTCAGGGGGAGATGCTAGTCGCAGCCCATTGCAGTCCAGGAGAGCTCAAAAGACCTTACTTGGGCTCACTCTTTATTAGATGGGGAGATAATTGACTTTAGGCGTCAGTAAATTTCCATCCTGTCCACAACCTAGGCAGGTGATTTCTCAGGTCCCCAGTAGCACTGGTACTGCTTGTTCCAGGGTTGTCAGGAGATAATTAGTTAGTCCTGTTCTTGTTCCTTACCCTGGCCAGGCAAACCGCGTTCCTGATACAATCAGTGCCATTCTCCACCTCAGCTACCCAAGAGTACTTGGTATGGTCGAGGGGCTCTCAAATGCTAAACTCTTTGCTCAAAGGCCAAGGCTTGCCAGGCAACTGAATTTCTCAGGTTGTAGAGCAGCCCAGGTGCAAGGCGAGGTGGTGGTGGTTGTGTATGCATCACCACAGTCTAGGCTTCACACATGGTGGGAAGAATGGGAGTCAATAAATATGAAAAGCTATCATAATTTTCTATTTCCAGTTTGGAATATGCCTGGTGAACAGAGACTATTAGAATAAAGACTCTGTGGTAGAGTATACATACTCTAGGTTAGTTTTGGGATGAAACGGCACAGTTATGTGAAATTTGACAAACCAGAGGAAGGTGAGAGGAACCTTTAAACCTTTTATCCTTTTAAATATTCTGTTTAACAGTAGCATTTACTGATTTTGCTGCATATGTTTTGGGTAATATCAGAGATCTAATAGCAGAGGCATTCAGTGCTTTTGGGAACCTGGACCTTTGCTCCCATATGACTAGTAGAATAATGGGAGCTGGAATGAATTGTATTCTGTGGCTAAATAAATGTCCTATTTCATATGGAATTTTTTTGGTTGTGTCTGAGAGTGCAGGGGAAAATGGAAGACCTAACATTATATAATTTTTGTTTTGCTTTGCCTTTTTTTTAAATAGCAGTAATTTGAGTGTTTTTTTGCATTTTATCTCCTTGTAGTGCTTGCCTTTATCTGACAAATTTTTTTTCAATTTAAAATTTGGAGAATGTTCATATAGTTTTCAGAAATGTATTGTTCAAATCATGCGCTTTGTTTTCATCCATGTGCAGCTAGCAAAATTCTTATATAATTGATATTCGGATATAGATTTGTAATGTGTTTCATTTTTGGTCTCGTGCAAGACATATTTTCAGTTCAGTTTGCTTACTTATGCATTGGTATATACAGCTTGAACTAGGGGAAGAATAATCCTGGAAAGAAGCACTTCTGTGTAATTAGTATAAAATGAGAATTTACAAAAGATGTACACAGAAAATTTAGAAAGACCACTTTCCCTCAAGCAATTATAGTGTGCTTATAAATTTTTTTCAAAAACTGCATTATCACTGAACTAGTTAATCAATAATGTCTTCTTATAATGCAGCCAACAAGTTTTTGGCTTAAAAAAAATTTAACATAATTTTTTCCCCATATGGTTTTGACATTCCACCTTTCACAAATACCCAGAGCTTTTAAGAACTCAGGTAGCCTAAGTGTTTGAAAATACAGGTAAGCACAAAAGCTGCTCTGGGATAAAAATCTGTTGTAGTAATCTTTGCCTTCTGTGGCAATATCTTTCTCTCTACCATTCATACCGTCAAAGCCCATGTTAATAGAACTAATTGAAAAATCAGCAAATAATCAGAACTCAGCTGAATGGCATCATAAAAATATTCTAAAGCACTTTAATTAACCCCTTGTACACCAGGGAAATATGCAAATTAATTTGCTTATTTCCCTGAGCTCTTATTTGAGCTACTTAATTAACATGTGTTTGTAAATTCTCTGCTTTAATAGTGTCCATAGAGTTAGGGAACACAGGGAACTTGCACTTAATACAGCACTAAAATTGTTCTGGTTTTTGCTCTTCAATGATTAAATTTAATCTTCAAATTTGGCACAATAAATCTCCAGATGATAAGTAAGTTTTTTATGTAACTTTTTTGGCGAAATGCTTAACAGTTTTGAAGGGGATGCTCTGAAGGAATTTCAGTGTTTTAGAATTATATTATTTAACAAAAAGGTGACATCTGCCATACTGTCATAGATACTGCTTATGCTTGAGTTAACATTTGAGTCCATGGGAACTGTGGTCATCAGAAAATCTGGATGAAACATGGTGTAAAATAAAGCAGTAGTTTGTTTCCCAGATACTGAACACTTTCCAGTTTAGACATTACAAATAAGAAATGGAGACTTGGTTGAATACTAAAGTACTTCCATAAATAAATCACTTGACAAATTTTGCTGGTATCCACTGAATAATTTATGTGACAAAGAGGAGGTGGTCAGCTATAGAACTCCTTGAATACAGAAAATATCCCTATTAATTGAATTTTTTTAAATGAAAAATTAGTAATATTCACTGACTTTTTATATTCAACCAATATCACTCAATTAAGTTTACAAAACAGCAGTCAGAGGGCTTCACACTGAGAGAGGAAAGAGATGTTGACATTTGAAGAATGTGGACAATTTACACTTTTCTTTTGCACTCTTTCCCTAATGGCCTGTACCACTTTTGTTCCTGTTCAGCTCCAGTGTTGGAGCTTTGCAAAGAGCTTCTCTGTTCGGTGTACTAGAGTTATGATGTGACTTGCCATTGACACAGCAATTCTTCTAATTTCATGTTGTTGGCAAAGTTTCATCATCATGTTACTATGAATTGATACACAGCCATGACTTCATATAAAACAGTCAGCTTGCATCTGAACATTGTATAATGCCTACTTTCACCCACTGAATTAAAAAAAATCATTATTATAAAAAATTTCTAATATGTAGTTCTATACTCATGAACTATACTTGGTCATTGCAGCAGAATTAAAAAAGTGATTCCAATGAACTTGAAGAAGAACCCAACACTGTAGATTTGCTGTTGCCAACTCTTTGGCTGGGTAGGATGTATTTTCCCTAGTTTAAAACTTACATGACAAAACCTTTAGGTTAAGCAAACCTGTTAAATTTGGAAAGATGATTAAGGAGGATAAATTTAGGGCTTGTCAATGTGTCTTGTGACTGCTAAAATGTACTGGGATAATTTTAATTAGAACTATGTTCTATGATTCTGTCATCTGTAAGGTCTTTGACACAGTCCTCCAAAACATCCTTCTTTCTAAATTGGAGAGATATGGATTTGATGGATGGAGTATTCAGTGGATGAGAAATTGGTTGGATGGTTGCATCCAGAGTGTCGTGGCCAACAGCTCAATGTCCAGATGGAGATCAGTGATGAGCAGTGTCCATCAGGGTTCTGTATGGGGACCAGTACCCTTTAACATTTTCATCAATGACATTGTGGGATTGAGTGCAACCTCAACAAGTTTGCAGACAACACCAAGCTGAGTGATGCGATTGACACTCTTGAGGAATGGTATGCAGGAGAATGGTATCCAGGAGAAGGACCTGGACAAGCTCAAGGAATGTGCCAGTGTGAAAGCTCATGAGGTTCAAGAAGGCCAAGTGCAGGCTCCTGCACCTGTGTTGTGGCAACCCCTGGGATCAGTACAGGCTGGGGGATGAAGGGATTGAGAGCAGCCCTGCCAAGAAGGACATGGAGATACTGGTGAATGGAAAGCTTGACATGAACCATAAAGGTGCATTCGCAGTAAAGCGGGCCAACTGTATCCTGGGCTGCATCCAAAGGAGCATGGCCAGCAGGTTGAGGAGGTGTTTCTGCCCCTCTACTCTGCTCTGGTGAGACCCCACCTGGAGTCATGCATCCAGCTCTGGAGCCATCAGCACAGGAAAGACATAGACCTGTTGGAGCGCGTCCAGAGGAGGGGCACAAAAATGATCAGAGGGCTGGAACCTCTCTCCTGTGAGGACAGGCTGAGAGAGTTGGGGTTATTCAATCTGCAGAAGAGAAAGCTCTCAAGGACACCTTAGAGCAGCCTTCCAGCACCTGAAGGGGGTCCAAAAGAAAGCTGGGGAGCGATTTTTTACAAATGCATGTAATGATTAGGACAAGAGGTCATGGCTTTAAAGTGAAAAAGTGTAAATTTAGATTAGCTATAAGGAAGAAATTCTTTACTACGAGGATAATACTGTGAGACTCTTGGACATGTTGCCCAGAGAAGTTGTGGATATCCCATCCCTGGAAGTGTTCAAGGCCAGGCTGGATGGAGCTTTGAGCAATGTGGTCTAGTGGAAGGTGTCCCTGCCTGTGGCAGGGGATTGGAACTAGATGCTCTTTAACATCCCTTCCAACCCAAACCATTCTATGATTCTATGTCTTGCAATTTAGCTCAGTGATATAGATCAAAGTGTAACATGTTCCTCACAGAAGAGATAATTGAATTATCAGAGATACGATGATATATAAATTGTGTCTTCTGCTTTTATTTACTAAATATTCAATAAAATACCTGGATCATTTCCAAAATGTTATTATAGAAGATAGCTGTATAAGGGTTTATGGAATAGCTATAGGTGCTAGCCCTCTTCTCAAACTGAACACTAGGCAGATTCCATTAAAATATTTTTAATAAAAATTCAGTTTCACATGGAGATAACTGATAAAAAAGTACCCAGCCCTGCAAAATCTGACCATGACCACACGTAGATTTGCACAAGGCTTATTTTCAGTTATTGTCAACAGTCTGGCTTCTCAATGAAGTGCACAAAGCACATAAACAGATTTAGGGCCTTCTTTTTATCATGTGAGAGCATAGGGATAGTTCCACATTAAGCAGATGATCCTGGAATATATGACTGAGGAGGAAGGAGATATTGAATGTCATCTGCCTTGCAATAAACTATTTCTTTAAATTAGGGTTATTTAAAATATCATTCAATAGTAGATATTTTCATTGTAGCAGTTGCATTTTGACTATTTGTAGAAGGTGACATCATAGTTAAAAGAAAGTATGTGCCATGTTTAGGATAAGAGAGAGATTTAAAGACTGGTGTGAATGCTTCATTCATCTAGTGTGACCTTCAAAAGAACAAATTATTTCTGGGTTTATGGCCAGTAGCACTGATTGAACTGCGATGTTTCTACTACGGATATCTCCTGTCTTGATTTAAGAGCTGTAAGGGAAAAGAAAATACTATGATCTTTGGTAAATTGTTCTAAGGACTGGGAATCAGAATTTTTCCTGTATTTTTTTAGGTATGTAAGGCAGAAGACAAACTGTAAACTCTGTCTAGAGCTTCCTTCTTTTTAGTATTTTATTTTCAGCTATAATAATGCTAAAGAAACATGAGCCTAAGATGAACAGGAATAATCAACAACATAGCAAAGATTGCTCCATGAACTCAGGAATTATCTGATGGGTTTGTTTAGATGCTTGTCTTTAGGGCATTTTTTAAAAATGTAATAAATCTGTTATACCTTTGTTGTATATTTTTTAACAGTAGTTTTCTTTTTGGTATAGGTTCTGTGTTGTATATCTCAGGGAGAAATTTTTATCTCTGAAAACTGGATAAAGCTCAAGATGACATCTCTAAATATTTTAAATTTTACTAGGCATATTGAACATGCACTTTTGCAGATTTCAAAAGACTTTTGAAATGATATGCTTACTCCATTGGTCCTGGACTTCCTATCAAACATTCCACTCATGAATGATTCTTTCCAAAGAAATAAACTCATTACCATTCTGAAGATATAATCAAGACCTTAATGTTAAAAAATGTGCACCTCTAACAGATGCACATTTGTCCAACTTCAACTTTCGTCTGCAGAAGGATGTTAAAACTTTTTCTTCTATTCTGAAATCTTCTGTTGAATTAACATTATTCCTAGAAGTACTTTTTTGTCTGTGCTTTTACAACTATTGTAGTCCTTGCTTGTTAAACTACATGAAGTGAGCTAGGTACCTCTTTTGGCAAGGTTTCTTTCCCAGATTGTGAATCATTCTTGTAACATTTCTTTGGATGCTCTACCATTTTTCAACTGTGTTCTTGAAGTGTATCTGCTTTTTCCAATTCTAGTGAATGCAATGCTCAGTATGTTGGTAGTATGTATTTGTTGCCATATGTATCATGTGCTACAATTACTTCTCCATTTTCTTTTACTTATGCAGCAAAGATCATGCAAATGTTTTTGAGTATAGATTTCCATTGTTGACTTGATCATGTTCAATCATGGCTTAATGAAACCCTTATGTAGATTAGCTTATATTCTATTAGATGTGGTTTTGTTAAAAGGTTATTAGATTGTTTAATAAATGTGGTAGATTGTTCTCGTTGCTACCAATCAATCTTTCCACCGTCTACTAATTTCTTGATCAGTTTTCTTCCTGATCATCAGTCCCTGTAACACTTTCTTGTAACACACTTGTTCTATAACAATTCCCAGTTTTCAAGACATCTTTAGGCCCTATCAATTACCTAGATTTCAGGGAAATTTATTGTGGTGACTTTGTGTCGTTCTGATTCCTCAATCTTAATGTTATATAGTCAAGTCAGAATTCCTGGCTAGAGTGTGCTTATATTGTATCTACTACCTTTATGTGCCAGGTCAAGTTAAGCTAAACATGAACGATTGTGTCAAGCATTAATAATTTCACTTAAGAGAAAAGTCCCTTATATAGCTTTCTGAGGACTATAAAACAAATTAAAAAATGCTAAATGATTAAAATTTTCTGGGAGACTTCCAAAAATAAACGCATGTGGGAAATCATTATTTAAAGGATATGTTTTTAGTGAGATTCCAAAAGGAATGGCCTTATGCTATTGAATTTTTTTTTTTAATAAATTAGATGGATCAAAGTAGGAACATGTTTTTACTCAAATGTGTAAATTATTCCAAATTTGATCAAGTGTTTAAAGATAAGTGCAAGTACACTAATAATACAGGAGATAATACTTTGAAAAACAGATACTCAAGAGAGATCTGATCTCTCGGACTGGAAACTAATTCAGTATAACCTGGGAGAGCAAAATGGTGTCTGAGGTTACCATGGGTTCGAGTAACACTTAAGCAAGAAAACATCAACTACAAATGGGGAAGAATAATTGCCACTGAGAAAGAGTTTATTGCAGACCATTTTGCAAATGAAAAGTTGGATGCTGAATTGCATCCTGTACAATGCCATATCATGTGTTGTTCCCCCGAGTCTCTTTGCTTTTTCCCTGCTTTTCACTGATTTATCTACACTTGACTATACATGGCTATAGCAAGACTGAAACAATAAATCCGGCATAACATGGTCCTATTAAGAGTGTTGATCATGTAGAAAGAATTGAGAGAGAAGGACCAAGTTAACTACTCTAAGAAAAGAAAGCTCAGTCTCATAGTGAGCAACTCAAGAAATTTAATCTATTCTGTCATCTGAGGGAAGATTGCATAGCCTCATCATGATCTCTGACTACCTAACCAGGGACAAGATTTCTAATAGTAGATTGTTTTTAATCTTGTAATCACAGGCATGAAAAGATACAATAACTAATAGCTAATGTTGGAAAAATTAATTTTGTAAATAAGAAACTTTTTTGGTGGTGGTAACCAACCACTAGAAACTATTATTTAGGTATGTTTGGGAGTCTTTTATCCTCTCCCAAATTCAAAGGCTTATTAAATCTGGAGCTATTAGTATTATTAAAAAAACAAATGAAGTAACAGCTCTCTAAAGTTTAATAAAATTACAGTGCTCTAATGAGTTTTTAATTTAAGCTCAATTTTTTCACTTAATTTCACAATATGCTTCTCATTATCAGTCAGACAGTGAAGTTGGGAAGATATTGATCTCACAAACACTTCAGAATGTCTTTTAGCTTAAATATATATGACTAGCAAATATTCATATCCAAACTTTCCGTTAGGAATTGAATTTTAAGCCCCAGTCTCTGTCCTTCAGTGCTTTATCTCATGCTTCTATTACAGTTTTCATTCTTCTCCTTAGTCAACTCTTTTGAGGGATTACTTTCGGGCCAACAGGACTTGAGGGAACTGGAGTAGTGCTGATACTACATTGGTAAGCTGTCTGCTGCTTTGGCTGACCTCAGGAAAATTGTGCCTATATCCACTGGCAATGAAGGTTGCACTATGCTCAACTTAATTTTCTTATTTTTTGAGACCTAGTCACTTTAAAATTAATACAGATTAATTAAGCTGCATTCTGTATAATTACAAAGTTTCTCTTTTTAATTTCTGAATAACCTTTCTTTCTAAAGGGGTATCATAGAGTCATAGAAACAGCATCATAGAATCATAGAGTAGTTTGTGTTGGAAGGGATCTTTAAAGGTCATCTAACCGAACCCCCTGCAGTGAGTAGGGACATCTTCAACTAGATGAGGTTGCTCAGAGCCTTGTCCAACATGATCTTGAATATTGCCAGGGTTGCGGCATCTACTACTTCTCTGGGCAACTTCCAATTTTGAACCACCCTCATTCTGAAAAATTTCTTCTTTGTACCTAGTCTAAATAGGCCCTCTTTCACTTTAAAACTATTAGCCCTTGTGTTATTGCTACAGACCCTACTAAAAGTCTGTCCCCGTCTTTCTTATAAGCCACCTTTAAGTGCTAGAAGGCTGCAGTAAGGTTTCTCCGGAGCCTTCTCTTCTCCAGGCTGAACAACCCCAATTCTCTCAGGCTGTCCTGATAGGAGAGATGTTCCAGCCCTCTGTTTGTTTTGGTGGCCCTCCTCTGGACCTGCTCCAACAGGTCCATGTCTTTCCGGTGCTGAGGGCTCCAGAGCTGGACACATGACTCCAGGTGGGGTCTCACCAGAGCAGAGTAGAGGGGCAGAAGCACCTCCCTCGACCTGCTGGACATGTTTCTTTGGATGCAGCCCAGGATAGAATTGGCCTTCTGAGCTGCAAGCACACCTTGCTGGCTCATGTCCAGCTTTTCATCTACCAGTACCTCCAAGTCCTTCCCAGCAGGGCTGCTCTCCATCCCTTCATCCCCCAGCCTGTATTGATACCAGGGATTGTCCTCAACCAGGTGCAGAACTCTGCCCTAGGCCTTGTTGAACCTCATGAGATTCTCACAAGCCCATTCCTTGAGCTTTTCCAAGTCCCTCTGGATGGCATCCAGTCCCTCAAACGTGTCAACCACACCACTCAGCTTGGTGTCCTCTGCAAAATATGACGATTAACTGTTTTGGAACAAACTGAACAAAGAAGAGAGCAGTAAAATCTGCAAGAGTTACATTGTAGTTAACCAGAGCATTCCTTAGCTTTGCATATCAGCTTTTTAATACGGTTTAGATTTTATGCTCTTCAAAATGAGATCTTAGTGAATAATGGGTAACAACATTCAAGTGACTATAAAGGAAAATGATGAAATGACTTCATACAAATGCCAACAAATGCAAGCTAAGAGCATTTTCCATTTATCTGCCAAGGTTCTAAGCAATCATCCAACATAGCTTTACTTTCAAAACTATTATCCTGAACCTAAATAAGTATCTGTCAATAACTATTGGCTAATATGTTGGTCTTTTTCTGTCTGAGGCAAAATCAGAACAGGTCTGTTGAAAACTACGTCTTGCTTCCAGTATGGCAGAACCCATTAGCTGCTACTTCTTTACTCAGCTCTGAGGTGAGTGTTCTTGTCATTGCCTTTATGGCAGTCCTGCAACACTTTAATAGCAATATGCTAAATTGCTAATTGCTTTCTAGCTATGCTTAGTAGAAAATTATCTATGAAAATATGCATGATGATAAAGGTAAACATAATTTTTTTCAAAAAATAATTCCTTATTTTACCTTGAAAAAATTGATCTTAGATAGGTTTTATAAGACATCACTAAGAATATTATAGTCCTGAAAATTATTATTATGCTAATATTCCAGCAGGTGTATAATGAGCCACATTAGGTTATGTCACTCCTACCACATTGTCATGTTTCATTATGTAACGCATAATAGCTCGCAAAACTTCAACTTTCATGAACTGGGAAATAAGATTGAGGCTGGTTGAGCAGGCTAGATTTCTCAGGAGAAAAAAATGTTCGTTTCAAAGCAGTAAGCACTACTTTGATTACTAAATAAGCACCAATTAATTATAATGAAATTTCATTAAGCTTCACTCAGGCTTGCACTGCCTTTATGGATCAAACTTTAGGAAAGACTTAAAATCACATTTCTGAAGTAAGCTGCTTCTGATTTAATTGTCTACAATGAAGTTCAAATGCACCCCCACCAAAAAACTCACAAGAAAAACAATTGCTTAATTTCATCCCAAACTGTAAAACTGCTTGATTTTCAATTAAGGTGTAAATGCTAATCCTGGAGTTACAGCCTCTTATATATCCCAATGATTTACTTACGTTTTCTGATTAACCTCTTGTCAGGCTGTCAGCAGATGCGCACAGAAAGGATGGATTTTATGTTGGAGAGACTATGACATCTCAGAATTAAGTTTCGTGTTCTCTTTATTTCCGTGTGTTCAGTTCTTACTTTCTCATACACTTGCATCGGTCTTCATTATACTATATTCAACCACAAAGCAGATCCTTGAAGCTTTCGGGCAATTTGAACTACTACCAGGAACAGATGCAGCAGCACACCAGATTTCCAACCATCTTCAGCATTTCTGTAAAAATTTCTCTTCTTAGATCTCTGTTGCCCATAATTCAGGATACATCTAGCTAGGAGTAAAAGTGTTCTCCATAATTTTCTCTCACTGTCCTCTCACTTTTGAGTCTTACCAAATTCATTTACCAAAAGATGAATTGCTTGAGGTTATAGAGACAAAGTCCAAGTAAATACCTGTGAAGAGGACAGGGTTGTAGAACCATGTTTTTAATGGTTTGGGAACTGGCATGAAGGACAATTGATGTTAAATACTCTTCATCTGTAATCATATAGATATGTTGTAGTAGCACCTGGGCCCTTCTGTTCCATAAAATTTGAAAGTTTTTGTGAAACATATTGTCAAGTTTACTTGAAAAAAGCAACTCACTGTTCAGTGGCAATAAAAAAAAAATACCAGAAGTGTGCAGAAAAATGTAACACTGTTATAGCACAAGTGATCTATTGTCACTGTTTAGTTTTTCAGATTTGTTTTACCTGTGAATACTGTCAGCTGCATGTTAGTTTTGCTTTTTTCGGAGTAACTATGTAAATAGCATATTTTGCTACTTTGCCTTGCCTTTCCCTTTTTATTCCCTTTCTCCTCCCTCTTTCCCTTTCCCTTTCCCTTTCCCTTTCCCTTTCCCTTTCCCTTTCCCTTTCCTTTTCTCTTTCCCTTTCCCCTGCCTCTGGTGAGAATAAATTCATAAAGTAAATTGCACACAGGCATTCAAGCACTCTTTTGTTAGCTGAAGTTTGTAGAAAAGATTCGTATGTAGTCTCTGACACATATATATACACATGTATGTGTGGACATAAATTTTAAATTTAGTTATACTTAGAGTGACTAAAATCTGTACCATATTGCTTTCCTCAAGGCTGGAACAGAAAACTACATGGTCATGGATGCTTACAATATTTTGGCAAAGGTGTAAAAATAGTGAAAGATAATGTAAATAATTACTTTTTTTTTTCATTTTAATATCATGTGCTTGGGATTTACACAGATGTTTGCAAAGATTGTAAGGACATGAAAAATTTTAATGCATTACTTATAATTTGGCATTGATGGCAAAGACCTTGACAATGTCAGCATTTCAGCTTCCTCATGAACTTGTCTGATGTCATGAAAGATTCAAATTTTGTATAGACAAAAACTCTGTTACACAAGTAGTCATAATATTTCTTATGATATTTTTCTTCTGAACATTATCCATGAGAGCAGTTAATACCAAAACCTAATTATGTGAGTTATTAATCTGAAACATTTCAAATATTTTTATAAAAGACATATGCTTTTGAAATGCCAAAAGAAAAATGCCTTGGCCATTGGTGAAAAAGTAAAGAATATAAGACAAAATAAACAACTAATTTGAACTGCAATACTTAATTTGATCTCAGGTCAGACATAGTAAATACAACAGTAATTTCTACTGGCGTGAAAAATACATGGACCCAATGCTACTTTCAGTTTTTCTACAAATCTTTCCCTGCTGCTAACAGAAGGTTATGGTAGGTATTTGGTAAAATACTAATGTGAATTTTAACCTTACGCACAGCAGAGAGAAATATGCAACATAGTTAATAGACTAAATGCTTTTATATTGCAGTATGGGAAAAGTTTGTTGGTGGTCTGTGGTAAACTAGTTGATAGTCTTTTGTATTGTTTTACTTCTACCACAGAGACTGCATTTTAAAAAGGCAGAAAACATCCATTAAATACTTTCCTTGTTATTTTCTCTTTGTAAGCAATTTCTGTAATGAGTACAGGGGCCATTAGTACAATACATTAATGTCATGAATGGGAGAGGAAGTGGTCTAGGAAGCAATCTTGTCTCAGACTGTGGTCTACAGTACAAAAAAGTTTGCAAATCCCTATGCTAGCCAGTTAATTACAATATATTTGTGAAATATTAGCTCTGAAACATGTAGCATATATTTGGGACCTGTAAAAATAAACAATAATAGTGATCATTAGTAACACAGAAGTGAATTAATAAGTGGTTTGAAACATTTTATCAACCCTCTCTCCCGTCTGACAGCAACTTTAGGACCAAGATACTAACTCACAGAAGATTCCACTTGCAAAGGAACATCTGTTTTCTTAGCAAATTTCCCTAAATAGTTGTGTTCAAGGCATATGCTGCTGGGAAGACTGTACTATCTGATGGATAAGCAATAAGATGACTTCTCTTTTCCTGGTTTTACAAAATATTTTTATCACACTTTTTGCCAGCAGGCAATATATGCATTATAAATACAGATGTATCACATTACAAATACCGATGAATCATTGGTTATTATGGTGATAGGGTTCAGGTATAAGCTTAGCTGGGTAGGGAATCAAAGAACGCTAAATCTCAGATAAGTCTTAATGTGTAATAAAGCTTCAGAAAATAGTCCAGAATGGAAGACTATAACACTAGCCGCAGTGGTAATTACCATACAGTGGAAAAATACTGATACTTATATACACATTCATGGGTAGTGAGACAATTATTACAAAGTTTTGTCCATAAAGTCCCCACCTGTGTGTTCCATTGAAAAAACTGAAGAAAAGACAAGGTTTATATGGTTTTATATATATTTATATATATGACTGACAAAGATCTGAGAGATGACAAAACTTAGTGACAGAACCCAAAAGTTCTTCTGCTATTTAAAATTACACTTTCAAATGTTTTTCAGTGTTTTAGTCAATGTAATGCTATATAACGCATTGAATGACAGTGTCAATAGTTTCCCATATGTACTACTAAAAACTCTGAAAGATTATGTGGTCAGAAAAGTAAAAATCCTTGATATAGTTAATTATTATGTTTGTATCATTCAGAGTGCACCCATAGGCCTATACTTTTGTGTTAGAAAAGAAAAGCATTATGCATAAAATTCCATATATTAAATTGTATATTTATGAATCACAGAATCATTAAGGTTGGAAAGGACCTTCAAGATCATCAAGTCCAACCATTAACCCAATGCAACCATGACCCCTAAACCATGTTCCAAGGCACTACATCCACACGTTTTTTGAATACATCCAGAGATGGCGACTCTACCACCTCCCTGGGCAGCCTGTTCCAATGCTTGACCACCCTCTCAGTGAAGAAATTTTTCCTAATATCCAACCTAAGTCTCCCCTGGTGCAACCTGAGGTCATTTCCTCTCATCCTATTGCTAGTTACTTGGGAGAAGAGACCAACACCCACCTCACCACAACCCCCTTTCAAGTAGTTGTAGAGAGTGATAAGGTCTCCCCTCAGCCTCCTCTCCTCCAGACTGAACAACCCCAGTTACCTCAGCCGCTCCTCATAAGGCTTGTGCTCCAGACCCCTCACCAGCTTCATTGACCTTCTCTGGACACACTCCAGCACCTCAACATCCTTCTTGTAGTGAGGGGCCCAAAACTGAACACAGGATTCAAGGTGCGGCCTCACCAGTGCTGAGTACAGGGGCACTATCACTTCCCTACTCCTGCTGGCCACTCTGTTTTTGATACAGGCCAGGATGCTGTTGGCCTTCTTGGCCACCTGGGCACAGTTCCAGCTCATATTCAGCCGGCTATTAACCAGCACCCCCAGGTCCCTTTCCACCAGGCAGCTCTCCAGCCACTCCTCCCCAAGCCTGTAGTGTCACATGGGGTTATTGTGACCCAAGCACAAGACTTATTAATAAGGCACTTGGCCTTATTAAACCTCATACAGTTGACTTCAGCCCATCAATCCAGCTTGTCCAGATCCCTCTGCAGAGCCCTCCTACTCTCCAGCACATCAACACTCCCACTCAACTCGGTGTCATCTGTAAATTTACTGAGGGAGCACTCGATCCCCTCATCTAGATCATCAATAAAGATATCAAACAAGACCGGCCCCAGAACCAAGCCCTAGGGAACACCACTTGTGACTGGCCGCCAGTCAGATTTAACGCCATTCACCACAACTCTCTGGCATCCGATGTCTATCCAGTTCTTTACGCAGTGAAGAGTAAACCTGTCTAAGTCATGAGCCACCAGCTTCTCCAGGAGAATGCTATGGGAGATGCTGTCAAAGGTTTTACTAAAGTCCAGGTAGACAAAGTCCACAGTCTTTCCCTCATCCACTAGGTGTGTCATCTGGTCATAGAAGGAGATCACGTTGGTCAAGCAGGACCTGCCTTTCATGAACCCATGATGGCTGTGCCTGATCCCTTGGTTGTCCTGCAGATGCCCTGTGAACACCCTCAAGACCAACTGCTCCGTGATCTTACCCAGTACAGAGGTCAGGCTTTCAGGCCTGTAGTTCCCAGGATCCTCCTTCCAGCCCTTTTTGTAGATGGCTGTCACATTGGCAAGCCTCCAGTCATCTGGGACGTCCCCTGTTAACCAGGACTGCTGATAAATGATGGAGAGTGGCTTGGCAAGCTCTTCCACTAGCTCTCTCAGTACTCTCAGGTGGATCCCATAAGGCCCCACAGACTTGTGAGTGTCCAGGTGGCTTAACAGGTCTTAACCATTTCCTACTGGTTTATGGGGCATTTATTGTGCTCTCCATCCCTTTCTTCCAGCTCAGGGGGCTGAATACCCTGCAGATACCTGGTCTGGCTATTAAAGGCTGAGGCAAAGAAGACATTAAGTACCTCAGCCTTGTCCTCATCCTTGGTGACAATGTTCCCCGCCATATCCAGTAAGGGATGGAGATTCTCCTTGGCTCTCTTTTTGTTGCTAATATATTTGTAGAAGCATTTCTTCTTATCCTTTACGACCATGGCCAGATTGAGTTCTAGCTGGGATTTTGCCTTTCTAATTTTCCCTCTGCATGACCTAACGAGATCCTCATACTCTCCTTGAGTTGCCTGCCCCTTC
The DNA here is from genome assembly GCF_964289735.1 of Phaethon aethereus. Lineage (NCBI taxonomy): Eukaryota > Metazoa > Chordata > Aves > Phaethontiformes > Phaethontidae > Phaethon > Phaethon aethereus. The sequence goes on along the minus strand of NC_138577.1, from coordinate 50,137,791 downwards.
TTCCAGAGATGATAATCTCTCCTCTTTTCTCTGAGTCCCGGCAAAATTCTCCCTGTTCAGCCAGGCCGGTCGTCTTCCCCAACAGCTCATCTTATGGCACATGGGGACTGCCTACTCCTGTGCCTTTAGGATTTCTTTCTTGAAGGCTGTCCAGCCTTCCTGGACCCTTTTGCCCCTCAGGACTGTCTCCTAAGGGATTCTCTCAACCAATGACCTGAACAGACTCAAGTCTGCCCTCCAGAAGTCTATGGTAGCAGTTTTGTTGATCCCCCTCCTTACTTCGCTCACAATTGAGAATTCTATCATGTTGTGGTTGCTAAGCCCAAGATGGCCTCCGACCATCACATCTCCCACCAGTCCTTCTCTGTTCGTAAACATCAGGTCAAGCAAGGCACCTCCCCTGGTGGGCTCACTTACCAGCTGTGTCAGGAAGTTATCCTCCACACACTCCAGGAACCTCCTAGACTGTTGCCTCTCTGCTGTGTTATACTTCCGGCAGATGTCCAGTAGATTGAAGTCCCCCACAAGAACAAGGGCCAGCAAATGCGAGACTTCTGCCAGTCACTTATAGAATGTTTCATCTGCCTCTTCATCCTGGTTAGATGGTCTGTAAGAGACTCCCACCAGGATATCTGCCTTGTTGGCCTTCCCCCTCATCCTTACCCATCAGCACTCGACTTGGTCTTCATAATTTTTGATTTCTATACAATTAAAACTCTCCCTAACATAGAGAGCCACTCCGCGGCCTCTCATTCCTTGCCTATCCCTTCTGAAGAGCTTATAGCCATCCATTGCAGCACTCCAGTCATGAGAGTCATCCCACCATGTTTCTGTGATGGTGCCTAAGTCATAGCTGTCCCGCTGCACAGTGGCTTTCAGCTCCTCCTGTTTGGTGCCCATGCTGCATGCATTGGTGTAGATGCACATGAGCTGGGCTATCGATTTCACCCCCAACACTGGCATGCTACCCCTAGGCTCATCTCTAGTGAGCCTGGTTTTATCCCCTTCCCTCTTCAAATTTAGTTTAAAGCCCTCTCGATGAGGCCTGCCAGCTCGTAAGCTAGTGTCGTGGTTTAGCCCCAGCCGGCAACTAAGCACCACGCAGCCGCTCGCTCACTCTCCCTCCCACAGCGGGACAAGGGAGAGAATTAGGAAAAACCTCGTGGGTTGAGATAAACACGGTTTAATAGGACAGAAAGAAAGAAGGGAACAATAATGATAATACCAACAAAGGAATGTATAAGAACAAGTGATGCCCAATACAGCAATTGCTCACCACCCCGTGATCGACAGCCCGTCCCCGAGCAGCGATTTCCGCCCCCCCGGCCAACTCCAGTTTATGTACTGGGCATGACGTCGTATGGTAGGGAATATCTCTTTGGCCAGTCTGGGTCAGCTGTCCCGGCTGTGTCCCCTCCCAGCTCCCCGTGCACCCCCAGCCTGCTCGCTGGCAGGCCAGCACAAGAAGCTGGACTGTCCTTGACGGCTCAGCAACAACCCAAAACATCAGCACATTATCAACAGTTCCTCATCCCAAATCCAAAACACAGTCTCACACTAGCTTCTGTGAGGAAAACCAGCTCTATCCTGGCTGAAACCAGGACAGTATCCACCCCTTATTCCATACCATTTACGTCATGCCCAGGTCCTATACTTTTCAATACATTCCAATTATTCATTATTACTCTTTCTGTCCTTTAATATATACACACAGATATCACTCTCTTAGTCCATGGGCCATCACTTAAAATGTCTATGGAGTTCAGTCAGTCCATGACTCTGGGCTTCATCCATCATAGCAGTCTCTCAGGGCAGGGGAGATGGTATGTGGTGTTGGATTGTCATCTGGCACGGTCCATGTCCATGATCTGCAGGTCGAAGATGTCGATCTCGAGGGATTTGTTGGGCGCAAGCTGCTGAAGCCAGTTCTGGTTTCATCACTGCTGCACGTTGCTTGGTTTCAGTGAAGCTCATTCTTCATCAGTCTGGGTGATTCTTACTATAATACCATTGATATGGTAGATAGCAGCCATAGTAGTAATGTCATTCTGAACAATTAATATAATACAATTCAAATCATTGACTGTTTTCACCCAAAATCAAGTCTCCTTGAGGTACACATCGGACTTCCCCATCCTTCCGCATTACCCACCAAGTGCACCCAGGTCCCTGGGCAAAGGCAATCCCACGAATGGGTTTGCCTTTTCCTAAGGCAGGAGTAACCCAGACTGTATTCCCCAGCATGTTTCTCACATGCACCACAGGGACTTTATCCCCTTCTACAGTACGTAGAAGTTTTGATTGGGCAGGGCCGGCTCTATTAGTAGATCCTCTAGTGTTGACTAACCAGGTGGCTTTTGCTAAATGTTTATCCCAATGTTTGAATGTCCCATCACCCATTGCTCTCAGTGTAGTCTTTAACAGTCCGTTGTATCGTTCAATTTTTCCGGAAGCTGGTGCATGATAGGGGATATGATACACCCACTCAATGCCGTGCTCTTTGGTCCAGGTGTCTATGAGGTTGTTTCGGAAATGAGTCCCATTGTCTGACTCAATTCTTTTGGGGGTGCCATGTCGCCATAAGACTTGCTTTTCAAGGCCCAGGATAGTGTTTCGGGCGGTGGCATGGGGCACAGGGTATGTTTCCAGCCATCCAGTGGTTGCTTCCACCATGGTAAGCACATAGCGCTTGCCTTGGCGAGTTTGTGGAAGTGTGATATAGTCAATCTGCCAGGCCTCCCCATATTTATATTTCAACCATCGTCCTTCATACCAGAGAGGCTTTAACCGCTTGGCTTGTTTGATCGCAGCACACGTTTCACATTCATGGATAACCTGTGCAATAGCATCCATGGTCAGGTCCACCCCTCGATCCCGAGCCCATCTATATGTTGCATCTCTTCCCTGATGGCCTGAGGTGTCATGGGCCCACCGAGCTATAAGTAATTCACCCTTATGTTGCCAGTCCAGATCCATCTGAGCCACTTCAATCTTAGCAGCCTGATCCACCTGATGGTTGTTTTGATGTTCTTCGGTGGCCCGACTCTTGGGTACGTGAGCATCTACATGGTGTACTTTTATGACGAGATTCTCTAGTCGGGCAGCAATATCTTGCCACAATTCAGCAGCCCAGATGGGCTTGCCTCTGCGTTGCCAGTTGCTCTGCTTCCATTGCTGCAGCCACCCCCATAGAGCATTTGCTACCATCCATGAGTCAGTATAAAGATAGAGTACTGGCCATTTTTCTCGTTCAGCAATATCTAAAGCCAGCTGGATGGCTTTCACCTCCGCAAACTGACTTGATTCACCTTGTCCTTCAGCCACTTCTGCAACTCGTCGTATAGGGCTCCATACAGCAGCTTTCCACCTTCGATGTTTGCCTACAATACGACAGGACCCATCAGTAAACAGGGCATATTGCCTTTCGTTCTCTGGCAGTTCATTATATGGTGGAGCCTCTTCAGCACGCGCCACCTCCTCTTCTGGTGATATTCCAAAATCTTTGCCTTCTGGCCAGTCCATGATCACTTCCAAGATTCCCGGGCGATTAAGATTTCCTATTCGAGCCCGCTGTGTAATAAGCGCGACCCACTTACTCCACGTAGCATCAGTCGCATGATGCGTAGAGGGGACCCACCCTTTGAACATCCAGCCCAGCACCGGCAGTCGGCATGCCAGGAGGAGCTGTGCTTCAGTACCAACCACTTCTGAGGCAGCTCGAACTCCTTCATATGCCGCCAATATCTCCTTTTCAGTTGGAGTATAGCGGGACTCAGATCCCCTATATCCTCGACTCCAAAACCCTAGAGGTCGACCTCGAGTCTCTCCTGGTGCCTTCTGCCAGAGACTCCAGGTAGGGCCATTCTCCCCGGCTGCCGTGTAGAGCACATTTTTAACATCTTGTCCTGCCCGGACTGGCCCAAGGGCTACGGCATGAACTATCTCCTGTTTGATTTGTTCGAAGGCTTGTCGTTGCTCAGGGCCCCATTTAAAATCGTTCTTCTTCCGGGTCACTTGATAAAGAGGGCTTACAATCAGACTGTAATTTGGAATATGCATTCTCCAGAAACCCACAACACCCAGAAATGCTTGTGTTTCTTTTTTGCTAGTTGGTGGAGACATAGCTGTTATTTTGTTGATCACATCCGTTGGGATCTGTCGACGTCCATCTTGCCATTTTATTCCTAAAAACTGGATCTCTTGTGCAGGTCCCTTGACTTTACTTTGCTTTATAGCAAAACCAGCTTTCAGAAGGACTTGAATTATTTTCTTCCCTTTCTCGAAAACTTCTTCTGCTGTATTGCCCCATACGATGATGTCATCAATGTATTGCAGATGCTCTGGAGCTTCACCCTGTTCCAGTGCAGTTTGTATCAGCCCATGGCAAACGGTAGGGCTGTGTTTCCACCCCTGGGGAAGTCGATTCCAGGTGTATTGGACACCTCTCCAAGTGAAAGCAAACTGTGGCCTGCACTCTGCCGCCAAAGGGATCGAGAAAAACGCGTTAGCAATATCAATGGTGGCGTACCACTTGGCTGCCTTTGACTCCAGTTCATATTGAAGTTCTAGCATGTCCGGCACAGCAGCGCTCAGTGGCAGCGTGACTTCATTCAGGCCACGATAGTCTACTGTCAGTCTCCACTCTCCATTAGACTTTCGCACTGGCCATATGGGGCTGTTGAAGGGTGAGTGAGTCTTGCTGATCACTCCTTGGCTCTCCAGTCGACGAATCAGCTCATGGATGGGGATCAGGGAGTCTCTGTTGGTGCGATATTGCCGCCGGTGCACTGTTGTGGTAGCGATCGGCACCTGTTGTTCTTTGACCCTGAGCAACCCCACCACAGAAGGGTCCTCTGAGAGACCAGGCAAGGTGGACAGCTGTTTAATTTCTTCCGTCTCCAAGGCAGCTATACCAAAAGCCCACCGGTACCCTTCTGGGTCCTTGAAATACCCTCTGCTGAGGTAGTCTATGCCCAGGATGCACGGAGCCTCCGGGCCAGTCACAATGGGGTGCTTCTGCCACTCATTCCCAGTTAGGCTCACTTCAGCCTCCAGTACAGTCAGCTGTTGGGATCCCCCTGTCACTCCAGAAATACAGATGGGTTCTGCCCCTATATGGCTTGATGGCATCAGGGTACATTGTGCACCGGTGTCCACTAAAGCCTTATATTCCTGTGGGTCTGACGTGCCAGGCCATCTAATCCACACAGTCCAATAAACTCGGTTGTCCCTCTCCTCCGCCTGGCTGGAGGCAGGGCCCCTCTAATCCTGCTCATAGTACTCGTTACCCACTTCTTGTAAATAGGAATCAGAAGTCCCTTCAAGAGGATCAGAGGTGAGATCAGCTCTTCTATTCTTTCTGGGAAGCTGCCCACTGGAAAGTGGAGCGACGATTTTCCTCGAGGAACCTGAACCCCCTTTTGTAATTGTTTTTCCTTGCAGCTCGCGTACTCGTGCCTCTAGGGTCGAGGTAGGTTTTCCATCCCACCTCCTCATGTCCTCTCCGTAGTCACGCAATTGAAACCACAGGGTGGCTCGTGGTGTGTATCCTCTATATCTTCTCTCTTGAACAGAAGAGCGCTTACTCCTAATGGCTGAGACACTGGTCCGTATGGGTGGAGGGTAGGGCATATCCTCTTTGAATTGCCGGAACTCTCGGGACAGTTTCTCTATAGCAGAGACGCAGGCCCGTAGGGAGGAAGAGAGACTTTCTTCGTATTGCCGGAGTTGGCCAGCCAATTCATCCACCGTTGGTCTCTCTCCGTCCTTCCAGGCCATTACTGCTAATGAGTTGGCATATGATGATGGTGCACTCCGTACAAACTTCCGCCACATAGGTTGCGTGCAATTGACTTCATCTGGATCTTTGGATGATTGTCCATTGTCCAAGTCACCATAAATCACTTCCAGCACCGCTAGCTCCCTCAGATACTGGATACCTTTCTCCATGGTGGTCCACTTGCCTGGGTGACATAGAACATCTTCCTTGAAGGGATACCTTTCCTTCACACCCGACAGGAGTCGTCTCCAGAGGCTGAGGACTTGTGCACCTTTTCCAATTGCTTTGTCAATGCCCCCTTCCCTAGAAAGGGATCCCAGCTGCTTGGCTTCCCTACCCTCTAATTCCAGGCTACTGGCCCCATTATCCCAGCATCGGAGCAGCCAGGTGACAATGTGCTCACCTGGACGACGGCTGAAATCCTTTCGCATATCTCGCAATTCACTCAGGGATAGAGATTGGGTAGTTACCGTCTCTTTTATAAGTTCTTCCTCTTCCTCCTCTTCAAGCGATGACTCGCTCTCTTCCCTCTTCCGTACTTGTGATGGCCCTGCTTCAGAGCACTCTGCCTCCTCACTCTCTTCCTCTGGCTCCTTCTTAGCAGGATCTTCCTCCTCCCTTACTAAACGAGCTGACTTCCGCTTCCAAGATTTCTTCTTTTGTACAGGGGCAACTGATACCGGGATGGGCTGGTTCTCTGGTTCAGCTGCAACAGTCTGAGTAGCTACAGTGCCCGCCGTGGGGGTTGGAGTAGTGACAGTGCCTGCTACAGACGTTGGAGTAGTCACAGTGCCTGCCACATTGCCATCAGACCCAGAGAGCCTCTCTCCCCTTTGCATAGTGTTAAATAGGGTTCGGTAGGCATGGGCCAGGCCCCAGCACATGGCAATGATTTGTGTCTCCTTGGAGCTGCCAGGCTGACAGCATACTTCTTCCAGATATTCTGCTAGTTTATCAGGATTCTGCACTTGTTCGGGAGTGAAGCTCCAAAACACCGGAGGTGCCCACCACCCCAGGCATTTGCCCATGCTGTTCCACACACCCTGCCATTCATAACTATCCAGCCTTGGGGCAGATCTCCGGGTGATATTCTTAAATTGCTTGCCAACCTTAGACAAAACTGAAACCATGTTCCCCAGAAGTAGCAATAGAGGTATTTTAACCAGCCAAGGGTGTTCAAAATACTGAAAAATTATTGTGATGAAGGAGGAAATGTTATGATGGAGGGTATCAAAGGTACCATTCTGCATTTCCTCCATAAAAAACCTTTCAGAGGCAGAAGTATAATTGCTAATCGTCTCCACAAGACTGTAGCCAAAATACAGTAACGGCTTTAGTACAGAGCTCAGATGATACCACATTAAGCTCAAGGTCAGTGCTCTAAAAACAAAATTCACAGGCGAGACATTACTAATCATTGCAGAGTACAGCAGCCCGCAGAAACCAACACCGATCCTTAACATGTACAGCAAAGACGAGAGCATGATGCAAATCAAACTGATATTGTGACCTGCAACCGTTATTATCTCAAGCCTCGGGCCCCACGTTGGGCGCCAAAAAGGACTGTTGTGGTTTAGCCCCAGCCGGCAACTAAGCACCACGCAGCCGCTCGCTCACTCTCCCTCCCACAGCAGGACAAGGGAGAGAATTAGGAAAAACCTCGTGGGTTGAGATAAACACGGTTTAATAGGACAGAAAGAAAGAAGGGAACAATAATGATAATACCAACAAAGGAATGTATAAGAACAAGTGATGCCCAATACAGCAATTGCTCACCACCCCGTGATCGACAGCCCGTCCCCGAGCAGCGATTTCCGCCCCCCCGGCCAACTCCAGTTTATGTACTGGGCATGACGTCGTATGGTAGGGAATATCTCTTTGGCCAGTCTGGGTCAGCTGTGCTGGTTGTGTCCCCTCCCCGTGCACCCCCAGCCTGCTTGCTGGCAGGCCAGCACAAGAAGCTGGACTGTCCTTGACTGCTCAGCAACAACCCAAAACATCAGCACATTATCAACAGTTCCTCATCCCAAATCCAAAACACAGTCTCACACTAGCTTCTGTGAGGAAAACCAGCTCTATCCTGGCTGAAACCAGGACAGCTAGTATCCTTTTATCCCTTGGAGACAGTTGCACTCCTTCTGCTGCCAGGAGGCCCGGTACCTTGTAAACCGCTCCATGGTCAAAAACCCCAAAATTCTGCTGACGGCACCAGCCCCTGAGCCATGTGTTGACCAAGTGTGCTTTCCTATTCCTCTCAGCGTTCCTCCCTGCCACTGAAGGGATTAATGAAAACACTACCTGTGCTCCCCCTCCATCAATCTGTCGCCCCAGTGAAGTCCCTTTTAATTGTTTTTGGGCTTCGTAGTGCAACCTCATTGTTGCCAAACTGTAGGACCAACAGTGGGTAGTAATCACAGGGGCAAACCAGACCAGGGAGCTTCCTGGTGACATCTCTCACCCGGGCCCCAGGGAGGCAGCAGACTTCCCTGTGGGTTGGGTCCACTCGACATATTGGACCCTTTGTACCCCTCAGAAGGGAGTCGCCTACGACAATTACCCTCCTTTTTCTCTTAACAGAGGAAGTCTTGATGCGTGGGGCTGGCTGACTCACCCTAGGCACCCCCCTGGATGGACGTTCATCAGGGTCCTCATGGCCCTGGCTCTCGAGTTCCAGAGACCCATACCTGTTGTGTAAGGGCAGCTGGGATGGTGAGGGAGGCCGGGAAGGGATTTGCCTGCTACCACGAGCAGGGACCTGTTTCCATTCCCCCTCGTCTCTTAGGTACTCTCCTTCTGCCCAGCAGCACGAGGGCAGTGGATCCCCTGTTGCTTGTGGGGCCTCTACCAGCTGCCCCTGTCTCAAGGATGTCAGGGTGTGGCTCCACCGATCCGCCTCCCTCTCACACTCCCTGATGCTTTTCAACCTCTCCACGGCCTCTCTCAGCTCTGCCACCAGGCTGAGCAGATTGCTCACCTGGTCACATCGCACAGAGCTGTTGTCTCTGCTGGTCTCTGGCACAAGCATTCAAACTATGGCACTATGCATTCAAACTAATTGCACAAACTGTATGTAAAAAAAGTCAACTCTTGTCCCTTCCCTATGGCAGTAGAAGTCTTCATGCTGGACTTGCATACAATATTTTGAATACTTGTGTTTGGTGTACGTTTCTGCACCCAACAGAATATTCTGGAGGAGCAATAGTCCTCATCTGCACACTGCTACCCAGTGTTGTTGAAGGAAAGTAGACCAGCTGTGAAATCATCTTAGCTGTTATTATTGTAGGAGTGGGCATCTGTTCTGTAACTTCAGTCAGAATAATACCCATTGCTTTATGAGGTTAGACCTGAATGTTACTCCCTAATCACAATTCTGATTCTAAAATTTTACTCATTTATTCATTATCATTCCTTACTAGAACTCTACATATATATAGCTCTGTAGCTGGTGCATACTGAGGTAGGACATGAGTCACTACCTTCCATTTAAGACATATGGTAGCTCACATTATTTTTCATGTATCCAAATGATAACCTAAGATTTCTGGTATCTTCTCTGTTTTAGAGTAAGGTTCTCAGTGGAAAAGTTTTGACTCATTATACTTTTATTTCCCTGCTATGAGAGCTTATTTTAGTTTAGATGTTTAAACTTGTGCTGCAAGATTACAGATTCTTTTGTGAGAAGAGGCAGACACAAGGATAATAGAACATTTTGGCATTCAAAGATGGGAGATGTGTGGCTGACACAGAGAAGTGAAGTTTTTGTATTAGTTCTCTGTATTTCCAATCTGTGTTTTGCGCTTCTAATGTGTTATATTAAGATGTTGCAGAAGCATTTTCAATATCTACATAAAAAGGAAAAGAAATTCTAAATGGTCTTTTAGATTTCATCAGTTCACAAAAGGGGCCACATAGAATAGGTTGTTGTGGTTTAGCCCCAGCTGGCAACTAAGCACCATGCAGCCGCTCGCTCACTCCCCCTCCCACAGTGGGACGGGGGAGAGAATTAGGAAAAAAACCTCGTGGGTTGAGATAAACACGGTTTAATAGGACAGAAAGAAAGAAGGAAACAACAATGATAATACCAACAAAGGTATGTACAAGAACAAGTGATGCCCAACACAGTGATTGCTCACCACTCGCTGATCAACAGCCCGTCCCCGAGCAGCTATTTCCACCCCCCGGCCAACTCCAGTTTATGTACTGGGCATGACGTCGTATGGTAGGGAATATCTCTTTGGCCAGTCTGGGTCAGCTGTGCTGGTTGTGTCCCCTCCCAGCTCCCCGTGCACCCCCAGCCTGCTTGCTGGCAGGCCAGCACAAGAAATTGGACTGTCCTTGACTGCTCAGCAACAACTCAAAACATCAGCACATTATCAACAGTTCCTCATCCCAAATCCAAAACACAGTCTCACACTAGCTTCTGTGAGGAAAACCAGCTCTATCCTGGCTGAAACCAGGACAGCTAGTATCCTTTTATCCCTTGGAGACAGTTGCACTCCTTCTGCTGCCAGGAGGCCCGGTACCTTGTAAACCGCTCCATGGTCAAAAACCCCAAAATTCTGCTGACGGCACCAGCCCCTGAGCCATGTGTTGACCAAGTGTGCTTTCCTATTCCTCTCAGCGTTCCTCCCTGCCACTGAAGGGATTAATGAAAACACTACCTGTGCTCCCCCTCCATCAATCTGTCGCCCCAGTGAAGTCCCTTTTAATTGTTTTTGGGCTTCGTAGTGCAACCTCATTGTTGCCAAACTGTAGGACCAACAGTGGGTAGTAATCACAGGGGCAAACCAGACCAGGGAGCTTCCTGGTGACATCTCTCACCCGGGCCCCAGGGAGGCAGCAGACTTCCCTGTGGGTTGGGTCCACTCGACATATTGGACCCTTTGTACCCCTCAGAAGGGAGTCGCCTACGACAATTACCCTCCTTTTTCTCTTAACAGAGGAAGTCTTGATGCGTGGGGCTGGCTGACTCACCCTAGGCACCCCCCTGGATGGACGTTCATCAGGGTCCTCATGGCCCTGGCTCTCGAGTTCCAGAGACCCATACCTGTTGTGTAAGGGCAGCTGGGATGGTGAGGGAGGCCGGGAAGGGATTTGCCTGCTACCACGAGCAGGGACCTGTTTCCATTCCCCCTCGTCTCTTAGGTACTCTCCTTCTGCCCAGCAGCACGAGGGCAGTGGATCCCCTGTTGCTTGTGGGGCCTCTACCAGCTGCCCCTGTCTCAAGGATGTCAGGGTGTGGCTCCACCGATCCGCCTCCCTCTCACACTCCCTGATGCTTTTCAACCTCTCCACGGCCTCTCTCAGCTCTGCCACCAGGCTGAGCAGATTGCTCACCTGGTCACATCGCACAGAGCTGTTGTCTCTGCTGGTCTCTGGCACAAGCATTCAAACTATGGCACTATGCATTCAAACTAATTGCACAAACTGTATGTAAAAAAAGTCAACTCTTGTCCCTTCCCTATGGCAGTAGAAGTCTTCATGCTGGACTTGCATACAATATTTTGAATACTTGTGTTTGGTGTACGTTTCTGCACCCAACAGAATATTCTGGAGGAGCAATAGTCCTCATCTGCACACTGCTACCCAGTGTTGTTGAAGGAAAGTAGACCAGCTGTGAAATCATCTTAGCTGTTATTATTGTAGGAGTGGGCATCTGTTCTGTAACTTCAGTCAGAATAATACCCATTGCTTTATGAGGTTAGACCTGAATGTTACTCCCTAATCACAATTCTGATTCTAAAATTTTACTCATTTATTCATTATCATTCCTTACTAGAACTCTACATATATATAGCTCTGTAGCTGGTGCATACTGAGGTAGGACATGAGTCACTACCTTCCATTTAAGACATATGGTAGCTCACATTATTTTTCATGTATCCAAATGATAACCTAAGATTTCTGGTATCTTCTCTGTTTTAGAGTAAGGTTCTCAGTGGAAAAGTTTTGACTCATTATACTTTTATTTCCCTGCTATGAGAGCTTATTTTAGTTTAGATGTTTAAACTTGTGCTGCAAGATTACAGATTCTTTTGTGAGAAGAGGCAGACACAAGGATAATAGAACATTTTGGCATTCAAAGATGGGAGATGTGTGGCTGACACAGAGAAGTGAAGTTTTTGTATTAGTTCTCTGTATTTCCAATCTGTGTTTTGCGCTTCTAATGTGTTATATTAAGATGTTGCAGAAGCATTTTCAATATCTACATAAAAAGGAAAAGAAATTCTAAATGGTCTTTTAGATTTCATCAGTTCACAAAAGGGGCCACATAGAATAGGTTGTTGTGGTTTAGCCCCAGCTGGCAACTAAGCACCATGCAGCCGCTCGCTCACTCCCCCTCCCACAGTGGGACGGGGGAGAGAATTAGGAAAAAAACCTCGTGGGTTGAGATAAACACGGTTTAATAGGACAGAAAGAAAGAAGGAAACAACAATGATAATACCAACAAAGGTATGTACAAGAACAAGTGATGCCCAACACAGTGATTGCTCACCACTCGCTGATCAACAGCCCGTCCCCGAGCAGCTATTTCCACCCCCCGGCCAACTCCAGTTTATGTACTGGGCATGACGTCGTATGGTAGGGAATATCTCTTTGGCCAGTCTGGGTCAGCTGTGCTGGTTGTGTCCCCTCCCAGCTCCCCGTGCACCCCCAGCCTGCTTGCTGGCAGGCCAGCACAAGAAATTGGACTGTCCTTGACTGCTCAGCAACAACTCAAAACATCAGCACATTATCAACAGTTCCTCATCCCAAATCCAAAACACAGTCTCACACTGGCTTCTGTGAAGAAAACCAGCTCTATCCTGGCTGAAACCAGGACAGTGTCCACCCCTTATTCCATACCATTTACGTCATGCCCAGGTCCTGTACTTTTCAATACATTCCAATTATTCATTATTACTCTTTCTGTCTTTTAATATATACACACAGATACCACTTTCTTAGTCCATGGGCCATCACTTTAAAATGTCTATGGAGTTCATTCAGTCCATGACTCTGGGCTTCATCCATCATAGCAGTCTCTCAGGGCAGGAGAGATGGTATGTGGTGTTGGATTGTCATCTGGCACGGTCCATGTCCATGATCTGCAGGTCGAAGATGTCAGTCTCAAGGGAATTGTTGGGCGCAAGCTGTTGAAGCCAGTTCTGGTTCCATCACTGCTGCACGTTGCTTGGTTTCAGTGAAGCTCATTCTTCATCAGTCTGGGTGATTCTTACTGTAATACCATTGATATGGTAGATAGCAACCATAGTTGTAATGTCATACTGTATTGTGTAACAATTAACATAATATAATTCAAATCATTGACTATTTTCACCCAAAATCAAGTCTCCTTGAGGTACACATCGGCCTTCCCCATCCTTCCGCATTACCCACCAAGTGCACCCGGTCCCGGGGCAAAGGCAATCCCGCGAACAGGTTTGCCTTTGCCTGAGGCAGGAGTAACCCAGACTGTCTTCCCCAGCATGTTTCTCACATGCACCACAGGGACTTTATCCCCTTCTACAGTACGTAAAAGTTTTGACTGGGCAGGGCCGGCTCTATTAGTAGATCCCCTAGTGTTGACTAACCAGGTGGCTTTTGCTAAATGTTTATCCCAATGTTTGAATGTCCCGTCACCCATTGCTCTCAGTGTAGTCTTTAACAGTCCGTTGTATCGTTCAATTTTTCCAGAAGCTGGTGCATGATAGGGGATATGATACACCCACTCAATGCCGTGCTCTTTGGCCCAGGTGTCCATGAGGTTGTTTCGGAAATGAGTCCCATTGTCTGACTCAATTCTTTCGGGGGTGCCATGTCACCATAAGACTTGCTTTTCAAGGCCCAGGATAGTGTTCTGGGCAGTGGCATGGGGCACAGGGTATGTTTCCAGCCATCTGGTGGTTGCTTCCACCATGGTAAGCACATAGCGCTTGCCTTGGCGAGTTTGTGCAAGTGTGATACAGTCAGTCTGCCAGGCCTCCCCATATTTATATTTCAACCATCGTCCTTCATACCAGAGGGGCTTTAACCGCTTGGCTTGTTTGATAGCAGTGCATGTTTCACATTCATGGATAACCTGTGCAATAGCATCCGTGGTCAAGTCCACCCCTCGATCCCGAGCCCATCTGTATGTTGCATCTCTTCCCTGATGGCCTGAGGTGTCATGGGCCCACCGAGCTTTACATAATTCACCCTTATGTTGCCAGTCCAGATCCACCTGAGCCACTTCAATCTTAGCAGCCTGATCCACCTGATGGTTGTTTTGATGTTCTTCGGTGGCCTGACTCTTGGATAAGTGAGCATCTACATGGTGTACTTTTATGACTAGATTCTCTAGTCGGGCAGCAATATCTTGCCACAATTCAGCAGCCCAGATGGGCTTGCCTCTGCGTTGCCAGTTGCTCTGCTTCCATTGCTGTAGCCACCCCCATAGAGGATTTGCCACCATCCATGAGTCAGTATAGAGACAGAGTATTGGCCATTTTTCTCGTTCAACAATATCTAAAGCCAGCTGGATGGCTTTCACCTCTGCAAACTGACTTGATTCACCTTGTCCTTCAGCAGCTTCTGCAACTCGTCGTATAGGGCTCCATACAGCAGCTTTCCACCTTCGATGTTTGCCTACAATACGACAGGACCCATCAGTAAACAGGGCATATTGCCTTTCATTCTCTGGCAGTTCATTATATGGTGGAGCCTCTTCAGCATGTGCCACCTCCTCTTCTGGTGATATTCCAAAATCTTTGCCTTCTGGCCAGTCCATGATCACTTCCAAGATTCCCGGGCGATTAAGGTTTCATATTCAAGCCCGCTGTGTAATAAGCGCGACCCACTTACTCCACGTAGCATCAGTCGCATGATGTGTAGAGGGCACTCTCCCTTTGAACATCCAGCTGGCACTCGGGGTGCCAGGAGGAGCTGTGCTTCAGTACCAACCACTTCTGAGGCAGCTCGAATTCCTTCATATGCTGCCAATATCTCCTTTTCAGTTGGAGTATAGCGGGACTCAGATCCCCTATATCCTCGACTCCAAAACCCTAGAGGTCGACCTCGAGTCTCTCCTGGTGCCTTCTGCCAGAGACTCCAGGTAGGGCCATTCTCCCCGGCTGCCGTGTAGAGCACATTTTTAACATCTTGTCCTGCCTGGACTGGCCCGAGGGCTACGGCATGAACTATCTCCTGTTTGATTTGTTCGAAGGCTTGTTGTTGCTCAGGGCCTCATTTAAAATCGTTCTTTTTCCGGGTCACTTAATAAAGAGGGCTTACAATCAGACTGTAATTTGGAATATGTATTCTCCAGAAACCCACAATGCCCAGAAATGCTTGTGTTTCTTTTTTGATAGTTGGTGGAGACATAGCTGTTATTTTGTTGATCACATCCGTTGGGATCTGTCGACGTCCATCTTGCCATTTCATTCCTAAAAACTGGATGTCTTGTGCAGGTCCGTTGCCCTTACTTCGTTTTATAGCAAAATCAGCTTTCAGAAGGATTTGGAATATTTTCTTCCCTTTCTCGAAAACTTCTTCTGCTGTGTTGCCCCATACGATGATGTCATCAATGTATTGCAGATGCTCGGGAGCTTCATCCTGTTCCAGTGCAGTTTGTATCAGCCCATGGCAAACGGTAGGGCTGTGTTTCCACCCCTGGGGAAGTCGATTCCAGGTGTATTGGACACCTCTCCAAGTGAAAGCAAACTGTGGCCTGCACTCTGCCGCCAAAGGGATCGAGAAAAACGCGTTAGCAATATCAATGGTGGCGTACCACTTGGCTGCCTTTGACTCCAGTTCATATTGAAGTTCTAGCATGTCCGGCACGGCAGCTCTCAGTGGCGGCGTGACTTCATTCAGGCCACGATAGTCTACTGTCAGTCTTCACTCTCCATTAGATTTTTGCACTGGCCGTATGGGGCTGTTAAAGGGTGAGCGAGTCTTGCTGATCACTCCTTGGCTCTCCAGTCGACGAATCAGCTCATGGATGGGGATCAGGGAGTCTCTGTTGGTGCGATATTGCCGCCGGTGCACTGTTGTGGTAGCGATCGGCACCTGTTGTTCTTTGACCCTGAGCAACCCCATGACAGAAGGGTCCTCTGAGAGACCAGGCAAGGTGGACAGCTGTTTAATTTCTTCCGTCTCCAAGGCAGCTATACCAAAAGCCCACCAGTACCCTTCTGGGTCCTTGAAATACCCTCTCCTGAGATCGTCTATGCCCAGGATGCACGGAGGCTCTGGGCCAGTCACAATGGGGTGCTTCTGCCACTCATTCCCAGTTAAGCTCACTTCGGCCTCCAGCACAGTCAGCTGTTGGGATCCCCCTGTCACTCCAGAAATACAGATGGGTTCTGCCCCTATATGGCTTGATGGCATCAGGGTACATTGTGCACCGGTGTCCACTAAAGCCTTATATTCCTGTGGGTCTGATGTGCCAGGCCATCTAATCCACACAGTCCAATAAACTCGGTTGTCCCTCTCCTCCGCCTGGCTGGAGGCAGGGCCCCTCTAGTCCTGGTCATAGTACTCGTTACCCACTTCTTGTAAATAAGAATCAGAAGTCCCTTCAAGAGGATCAGAGGTGAGATCAACCCTTCTGTTCTTTCTGGGGAACTGCCCACTGGAAAGTGGAGCGATGATTTTTCTGGAGGAACCTGAACCCCCTTTGTAATTGT
Source organism: Phaethon aethereus (assembly GCF_964289735.1). NCBI lineage: Eukaryota > Metazoa > Chordata > Aves > Phaethontiformes > Phaethontidae > Phaethon > Phaethon aethereus. The sequence goes on along the minus strand of NC_138577.1, from coordinate 50,121,363 downwards.
TTTTCCTTGCAGCTCGCATACACGTGCCTCTAGGGTCGAGGTAGGTTTTCCATCCCACCTCCTCATGTCCTCTCCGTAGTCACGCAATTGAAACCACAGGGTGGCTCGTGGTGTGTATCCTCTATATCTTCTCTCTTGAACAGAAGAGCGCTTACTCCTAATGGCTGAGACACTGGTCCGTATGGGTGGAGGGTAGGGCATATCCTCTTTGAATTGCCTGAACTCCCAGGACAGTTCTCTACAGCAGAGACGCAGGCCCGTAGGGAGTAAGAGAGACTTTCTTCGTATTGTCGGAGTTGGCCAGCCAACTCATCCACCGTTGGTCTCTCTCCGTCTTTCCAGGCCATTACTGCTAATGAGTTGGCATATGGTGACGGTGCACTCTGTACAAACTTCCACCACATAGGTCGCATGCAATTGACTTCATCTGGATCTTTGGATGATTGTCCATTGTCCAAGTCACCATAAATAACCTCCAGCGCAGCTAGCTCCCTCAGGTACTGGATACCTTTCTCCATGGTGGTCCACTTGCCTGGGTGACATAGAACATCTTCCTTGAAGGGATACCTTTCCTTCACACCCGACAGGAGTCGTCTTTACAGACTGAGGACTCATGCACCTTTTCCAATTGCTTTGTCAATGCCCCCTTCCCTAGAAAGGGATCCCAGCTGCTTGGCTTCCCTACCCTCTAATTCCAGGCTACTGGCCCCATTATCCCAGCATCGGAGCAGCCAGGTGACAATGTGCTCACCTGGACGACAGCTGAAATCCTTTCGCATGTCTCGCAATTCACTCAGGGGTAGAGATCGGGTAGTTACCGTCTCTTTTATGAGTTCTTCCTCTTCCTCCTCTTCAAGTGATGACTCTCTCGCTTCCCTCTTCCGTACTTGTGATGGCCCTGCTTCAGAGCACTCTGCCTCCTCACTCTCTTCCTCTGGCTCCTTCTTAGCAGAATCTTCCTCCTCCCTTACTAAACGAGCTGACTTCCGCTTCCAAGATTTCTTCTTTTGTACAGGGGCAACTGATACCGGGATGGGCTGGTCCTCTGGTTCAGCTGCAACAGTCTGAGTAGCTACAGTGCCCGCCGTGGGGGTTGGAGTAGTGGCAGTGCCTGTCACGTTGCCATCAGACCCAGAGAGCCTCTCTCCCCTTTGCACAGTGTTAAATAGAGCTCGGTAGACATGGGCCAGGCCCCAGCACATTGCAATGATTTGTGTCTCCTTGGAGCTGCCAGGCTGACAGCATATTTCTTCCAAATATTCTGCTAGTTTATCAGGATTCTGCACTTGTTTGGGAGTGAAGTTCCAAAACAGCGGAGGTGCCCACCGCCCCAGGCATTTGCCCATGCTGTTCCACACATCCTGCCATTCATAACTATCCAGCCTTGGGGCAGATCTCCGGGTGATATTCTTAAATTGCTTGCCAACCTTAGACAAAACCGAAACAATGTTCCCCAGAAGTAGCAATAGAGATATTTTAACTACCCAAGGGTGTTCAAAATACGGAAAAATTATTGTGATGAAGGAGGAAACATTATGATAGAGGGTAGCAAAGGTACCATTCTGCATTTCCTCCATAGAAAGCCTTTCAGAGGCAGAAGTATAATTGCTAATTTTCTCCACAAGACAGTAGCCAAAATACAGTAATGGCTTTAGTACAGAGCTCAGATGATACCACATTAAGCTCAAGGTCAGTGCTCTAAAAACAAAACTCGCAGGAGAGTACAGCAGCCCGCAGAGACCAACACCGATCCTTAACATATACAACAAAGACGAGAGCATCAAAATCATCATGCAAATCAAATAAACTGATATTGTGACCTGCAACCATTATTATCTCAAGCCTCAAGCCCCACGTTGGGTGCCAAAAAGGACTGTTGTGGTTTAGCCGCAGCTGGCAACTAAGCGCCACGCAGCCGCTCACTCAATCCCCCTCCCACAGTGGGACGGGGGAGAGAATTAGAAAAAAACCCTTGTGGGTCGAGATAAACACAGTTTAATAGGACAGAAAGAAAGAATGAAACAACAATGATAACACCAACAAAGGAATGTACAAGAACAAGTGATGCCCAATACAGAAATTGTTCACCATCTGGCGACTGACGCCTGTCCCCGAGCAGCGATTTCCGCCCCCCGGCCAACTCCAGTTTATATACTGGGCATGACGTCGTATGGTAGGGAATATCTCTTTGGCCAGCCTGGGCCAGCTGTCCCGGCTGTGTCCCCTCCCAGCTCCCCGTGCACCCCCAGCCTGCTCACTGGCAGCCCAGCACAAGAAGCTGGACTGTCCTTGACGGCTCAGCAACAACTCAAAACATCAGCACATTATCAACAGTTTCTCATCCCAAATCCAAAACACAGTCTCACACTAGCTTCTGTGAAGAAAACCAGCTCTATCCTGGCTGAAACCAGGACATAGGTTTAGTGAAAGTTTCTGCTCAGTTATTCTGAGAAGAGACTTTCTACTTCATAAACATTTGCTGACATCTGAAAATTCAAAACAAGGAAGTAAAAATTATTTCTGCCTTTTCACTTCTGACTTGAATTAATTTGATGCAAGATGGGTAAGTTAGCTAGCTAGACCTCACCTGTTCTTGCTTTGAGAAGTTGAACATTCTGGCTTTTCAAAGTTTAAAATAAATAATAGTAAGAGTTTTATAGATAGTAATTAGAGATAAAATTATAGTGCTATAGAACGGAACAAGAGAGATTTCATTGACTGCATATTGGCTGAACTACATGCCAGGGATTTAAAATTATTTAGGACAGCATTTACATTAAAAAATAATCCCTAGGCTTTTGCAGATGTAACAGATCTTTGATAGATAAATGAAACTCAAGGTAGTTTGTCTTCTTTATTACAGCATATCAGTTAATGAAACAAAAAATCTGCACCACACACTATGTTCAAGTAGTAACAATCTTCAGAGGTTTTACTAATGGTTTGGCTACTGGCTTTCCATTAGATTCTTTCATGGTTATTAAGCTGCACTGTATATCTTCTTGCATGCTCTTCTCCTTCTCAGCTAAATGGTACAAGGAACTGATCTTTGGAAGGGCACGAATAATCAATAAACATTATCAAAAGACACGTGCTTGTCCGTCTTCCATAAATCAGGAAAACTGACAGCAAAACATAGAGCACAGATGAAAAGCTGTCATCCTGATCAGTGGCATCCCACATCTTTGCTGTGTTTACTACACTGCTATGCAGTGCAATGCTTGCCGTTTTAACACCAAGAGTGCTACCGTATGTTGTAATTATTGGTATCCCTTTTGACCTCTAGATTTTGTCACATAGTGAACAGTCTGGTCTGAAATCTAGTAAGGGGCAGGATGTTTTCTCCTGTCTGAAATGCAATGCTTGAGTTAAGCATTAAGATTTAGAGGGAAGTTGCCTGGCTTCATATTAAAGGAGGAAATTTTTTTTCATGAGGGTGAACTAGTCCCCCTCACCCCTTCAGTATTAATCAATCTTTCATCAGAAAAAAAATAGACTATAGTCAGTCTCATCTTACTGTTAATCTAATACAAGTCTGGTTTCCTTTGTTCCTATAGCAAATCAAAATGAATATGATGAAATGACCTTATTTCCCACTGTACAAGACAGATGATCAAGGCAACTGTATCACCTTCAGCAGCAAATCTTTACGCTCAAATTGATCACAGTTAGGTCATCAGATAACCTGATAGGCCTCTGTAAAGAGAGCCAAACTTGCCCCTAGTCAAGCAAGCATAAATTCAGATTGTTTATATTATTGTCATTGAACAAAGCTTAGTGATTTGGGCACTGCTTGTCTCTAAAATTCTTTTGAAAGAAGATATAATTTTAAGGAGAAGAAAGGGGTTATGTGAAGAGGACTTTCACCTGAAATATTAAAATAAAAGCAAAATAAAACCAAATAATCTTATGAAAACCCAAATGAATGAACTCTTTTTCTTACAGGCCTGTGTTTCACACTTGCTTTCTTTTTGTATCTGCCATTATTCAGTTGCTGACTGAAAAATTTCTTAAAACTGTGGCAATTATGAGAACGTGCTGTCTCCCATGTGGATATCCTGACACTCAGCATGTTTGCTTAGGCTACAGCCTTTCCCATCGCTGCGGCCTCCCTTCTCTGTCCACTTACCTGCTTTCACAGGCATTTTATGATTTTTGTAGACCAATTCCCCTTCCTCTACCTTGCAAAGTTTTCTGATACTGACCAACAAGCTCAACAGTTATTAGAGCTGCATAAACATAAGTGTATGATTACATGAGACTTGCTTACTGGGAAATTATTAAAGGAAATTCACTTTGGTTACTATTTATGTGATTTTTTGCTTATTATATGTTTTCATAACTGGATAAAGTACTGTTGTGAGCATAAGTGATCTGTTTATTAGTTTGAGCATAAGTAACCCATTCATTTGGTAGCCTTCACAGTATCATGGAATTTCTAAGTCCGTTTTTTAATTTTAACAGTGTCACACATAATTAATTACTTTGGCATTTGTTCCCATGAGCATACACATGTAAGAATGTATATGCTTGTAAAATTTTCTCAGTAGCACTTTTCTTTGAAAAGAAGTATAAAGTAAGCAATTTGCCTGATCAGCAGTTCTCACTATCTAAAAAATATATAGTTCTGGAAAATGCCTTACATGTTTGTATTTTTATCTTGACTGTCGCTTTTATGAAACAGCTTAACCAGGGCCAAGGTGGGGGAGGAATATTTCTTTTTACATTTAATTTTATGGGATTGTATTTAGGGCTTTTCTAAGATTTGTGTTTATGACGATTTTTTTTTCTTTTAAAGCAAAGAATTAAACTGCTACTTTCTTTTATAGTTAGTGCAAATTGCAAACATAAATCAGGGTGCACTTGTTCATGGTGCATAAATGTACAAGACAATATGCACTGGGGAAATGGTGGATATATATAGCCATCTTGCTCATGTTTTTAAACTATTTTTAGGCAATATTCTTTACATTAGGAAAAAAACACCAAACCGAAGTTCGGTGGAAATAGTAAATGTAAGTAAATAGTAAGCATATGCAGGAAGGCCATAAGAAGAAAAAGATAAAAGGGAGATAAAGCCTTGGATTTGCTATGCTTTTAATGGTTAAAGTAGGAGTATGCCTGTACCAACAGATAAATACTGCATGTTGTAGGATAGACCTCGTTCTCACATTTTCTCTCAGAATGAAGAAACAGCTGGTGGATGCATGTAAATTTGCATGTAAAACAGCATGGCCAAATGGGTGACCTACAGACCAGCTCTGGCTTGTACGACACTTCCATCCCATGTTTTTAGGCTGAGAGACAGAGCAGATCTCCACAGCAAGAAAACAGGGTTCAAGCAACTCAGTGACCCCATCATCTGCCCACAACATAAGACAGAGCTGTGGCCACTGGGGAGATAGTTGCTGCCAGTTTCTCGGCATGGGTGAAGGGTGGGATGCTTGCCTGACAACAACCATTTCCAGTTTCCCAAATTGGGCCAGCAGCCCAGTATTTTGGGCCAGGCAGACATGCTGTGTCTCTTCCTCACAGACCATAACAGCACAGAAGCCTGCTCTTTGTGGTGTGATTGCAGTGCTAGTCAATTTGATCCTGGGCAATAAATAGCAGTTCTAGTGTTCTTCAGCAGGATTTTCCTTAAGGAATGCTTGGGCTATTAACTGAAGTGATTACTTCAGGTAACTCATATACACCACATATATTCCAATATCTGTAACAGAAAAGTGTTTGGCATATATGCTACTTATGAGTACTAGCAATAAATACCAGCTTCACAGAAGCAATTTTGCTTTCTTTTTGCAAAATCTACATATAGAACCTCTCAGTACTTAATAGCCCACTTCCATAAATGACACAGGGGACTTCTTAGGATATTTAACATATTTACCTCGAATTAGCTCTTTTCCCTTTCTGCATTTTGTAAGAACAGTAACTTCTCACTGGCTTTCCACTTTAATTGAACTTCATAAATATTTGTGTAATGCAGCTGCCTGCTGTGGAAGAGGGACACACTGTTCTGACATGTTGACCTGATACTACACCTAGTCATGTTCTCTATGGCTGAGAAACGCTAAGTGCTGGCTTTTGATGGTCTTCCTCTCTCATTTTCGTCTTGTGCTTGTTTGCTAATTAACTGAAATCTACTGGAAAAAAATAATCTCCAGAGAAAAGACAGCATATGTTTTCCTTGTAAAGGAGCCAGTTGCTCTCAGGTCTTCATGACGGAGTCTGTGATAAAAAGAATTTTAGTGCTATAAGACTCCATGCTTCCTGTCTCTTGTAATTCCCCATTTTTTTCCCTAGGATGTTCTCTGGCATTATATAATCTTGCAGAAGTCAACATTTATTCATTTCAATGATGGCCAACCTCTTGACATTGCCTTTGGATAGGCCTATTTTCTCATTAGTGACAACAGTAGCTGTGTGCTGAAGAGATGTAGTGTGGATGTTAGCTATCAAAATGTACTTTGAACTATAAATGCAGTAAAGAAGCCCAACAGTTCATTTCACTATTTATTTTAGTGATTCTATTCTTTTTTTTTTTTTTTTTTGCCTCTAGGATAATCTGAATAATGATATAACAACTTAAGACATAAATGGAGAGCAAAGCTAAACCAAACAAACTTTTCTTTACATAAGGCAATAACATCTCTTGTGATCCTACAGTTAAGGAACTATCTTACATTTCCAGGCAGTCTATTCCCTCTGGCCCAGAGGCAGATGCTACTTACTCTATAACTATAAAGCATAATTTCTTAGACAAATGAAATCTTTCTTCCTTGGGAACTTTTCATGTAGACCTAGAGTTGCTTATTTTCTGCCTCTGTGTTAATTAGCAGAGGGATTTGCCTACTATGAAAGTAATGACAATCCCTTCTGAAATATCCATCTATGCTCACATTAATGTCCCATGGATAATCAGTTCACTCTGTACCTCTTGAAGTGCTATCAAATATGTCTATATAAAGTACTAGTTTCCCAGCTGTCTCTACCACATTCCTTCCTTCCAGGCTGCCAGCTCTTTCTTTCCCCTAACTATTCTGTTTATGTACAGTAATAATATATACTGTAGGTGTCATCTTGGAATTAACTGAGTTTGCTTTTAATGAGTTTTTAATAAATTTAGCTGAATGTAACTCCACTTGATATCATATATGAGCCATACACATCCCCAGTTGTAGCACGACTTTGCAACAATACATTGCTCTTCACATATATGTAGAAGGTATTAACCCATCTTTTTATAACAAATGCAAGGTCAGCAACTTGCCCTTGGTTTTGTAGATTACTAGACATTTCCTGTACCTTTTCCCATTTATACATCAGTATCTTAATATCATCAAGAGACTCAGCTGTATAAGAAAAGGCCTGGAACACTTGCTAGTCCACAAATTATTCAACATCTTCTTTTCAGTTTTTTAAAGTAATGTAAAACCAGTATGAAGAGTCAACAGTCATAAATATTACAGCCTATTTATAAAAAACCTGTTATATTGACATGTCACATTTCAAATGCCAAAGATAAGCTAAAGACAAATTTGGAATACCATAATTTCAGAATTCAGCATCAACCATTTATCCTGCAACATTTCTGGAGAAGACATTCCTTAGACATCCCACACTGAGAATTTTTGTATTCTGAGATCTAATCTACAATGAAATTAGCACTGATAAAAACCCTCATAATTTAAGGGGCAGAAAAATGTATTTCAGATTTAATTGTATGATGATTTTACTCTTCTCCCCCCCAACGTAGTCTTTTCAAAGAGAAAGTTACTGTGGGAACTTAAAAAATTTATGTTTTGAAGGGGATTAATTAGTTTTGGAGATTGCTGGGAACTTAAAAAATTTATGTTTTGAAGGGGATTAATTAGTTTTGGAGATTGCATGTCCAATGTTGTCATTAATCTGGTTTCTGGATTTACAGATTAATTATTTCTTTTCATATCATTCATTCATTTTTTAATTTTCTTCTCAGAATAATACTTAGATACAAGCAGAAGGTAGAACAACTAATTATTTTTCTCAGAAAAGTTTAGGTATATTCCAGAAGGAATGTTTTTTTCAAAGTGAAAACTTTTGGGACTTTTTTTTTCAAGTGCATTAAGTGTATCATCTACCTCACTCTAATGAAAGCATTGTTTCTCCCCCTATAGAGACATCTATATACAAATGTGGATCTGAAGTTTACTGAATAACTCATTTAAATATTTTCTGAATTCATATCTTGTCACTATTTATGAAAAGCTGCTCATAGTTCGCTTTGAATATGTAGATATTCTGGTGCTTCATCAAACTGGAAATGTCCAACAGTCACTTTAAATATCATGTAAGATAAATAGACAGGAGGCTTAAAACAGTTGATCCCATAAAATTCTCATACATTTTCTAAGTATGATTAAAATTATTACAGCAGAAAACAACAATTCTTCTCTACACTAACTTGTAACATATCATACTATAAACATGTAAAAGTAGATGCTTAGGTTGTAAAGAATTAAGTAGTAATGTCAAGTTTTTCCCATGAAGTGATGGCTGGCTTATTCAGATATATGTTACTGCACACTATTAGTGGAATATCAAGAATTAGTATCTCTTAAAAAATGCAAACCAACAGAAATATTCTGCTTTGCAAATGCAAAAATCCATTGCTATGAGCAAATGCTTGGCTTAGTGCAGTTGTATGTCCATGTATTTTAGACATGCATATAGGATTATTTCAGTGATTTTAGAAGTTAAGGATAATTAATTACTGCATATATTTTAACTTTCTGTAAAAAGATATATTTTCAAATGTATTTATTGAGCAAGGATGGGTTAAAGTTCAGTGTAAAATATGTGAGATTTTTGCTTATGATGTAGTAGGTGACATTGTTTAGCTGTAGAATGTCCCCAGTCAAATTGGTGGGAACAACAGAATAAATAAATAAATAAATAAATAAATAAAATACAGCTATATGTAAAATAATAAAATACAGTTATAGTTATCTGTAGTTATGGTTTTTTATGTGTGACAAAATTTGGACCAGTAGACACTCACTTCCTCTTTTTCTCCTTTTCCTAGTTCTGATGTAAATGGACACAGAAATTACAAGTAATTTTTCTGTAAATCCCTTTTAACGTTGAAAATTCCGACCCAGTATACTTGCATTAATGACAGCACATAAATGAAATCTGGATGTCTAAATTTCTTGATTTATAAATAATCCCCCCCAAACTAGGAAATGTAGCCAAATGAGTTACACTTGTGGAATGTGACAAGATATTAAAAAGGAAGCATTCTTTCAAGATTATTAGACAAAAGAAATACTGTAATTTAAAAAAAATTAATTACTTAAGATAATTTATGCATATAAAGATCTGGGCTAACTGCAAAGGAACGATGAGGCCTGAGGGCATATGTTTTTCTACCCAGCTCCTGTCTTTCTTCAAAGATATCCAGGTCACAAAGTACAGTTAATTAACTGATGTATTTCCTTTGCTGGAAGCACTACGGAATATTCTATTCATTTTAATTGTTTCCATGTCCAAAGCCTAAAGGAAAAGATAATAATTAAATACTATATAATAATCCAAATGCATTGCAGTTATCTCCCTTATTAACCCATTGGTCCATCTCGCATGCGAGCAGTGGACAACAAATCTGACAAGATACAACATTACTTGCCAAGTATTATTTTAAGTTGATTATGTGTTACTTTCTTGCGTGTCACAGTCTGTTTGTATTGCATTAATAATATCTCTCTCATATATAAACAAATTAAAATTTTATTTTTATAAAGCAAGATGGAACATAGTATCAGACTGTGATCTGTTTATTGGCAAGTGAAAGTTTCTTTCTTACCAGATGTCAATGTGCCTGTCTGCAAAGGTAGACTGGTGTCACCAAACCCCACCTTGGTGTATGAGTATTACCAAGGAAAGGAAGCTGGATACAGAAAGGAAGACAGGAGATATTGTAGAATAGAGTAGAATCTGAGAGACTGTCCTGGTTCTGGCTGGGACAGAGTTAATTTTCTTCCCGATAGTTGATATAGTACTGTGTTTTGGATTTGGGATGAAAATAATGTTGATAACATACTGATGTTTTCAGTTGTTGCTAAGGAGTCAAGGACTGTTCAGCTTCTCATGCTGGCCTGACAGCAAGAAGGCTGGGAGTAAATGGGAAGCTGAGAGGGGGCACAGCCGGGACAGCTGGCCCAGACTGGCCAAAACAATGTTCCATGCCATACGACATCATGCCCAGTATATCAACTGGACAAGTTGGCCAGGGAGGGGCTGCAGCTCGGGAACTAACTGGACATCGGTCAGAGGGTGGTGAGAAATTGTGCTGTGAATCACTTGTTTTGAATATCTTTTATCATTTTAATATTTTTTTTCCCCTGTCCTATTAAACTGTCTTTATCTCAAAACCACATGTTTTTAAAAAGACATGGTGGAACTACTTTCTGAATTTTCTAATGGCGTTTTCTATAATCTTGGCTCTGAAACCTGGTTTAGCAAAGCACTTAAGCACATGCTAAAGTTCAAAACTTATGTTATTTAGGTGCTATATTGAACTGACAACTCAAGCAAATATGAAAGAGAAGACAAAATTGCATATTTAATATAAAGAATTTTCTAAACAAAAACAAAGTGTGCGAAGGTTCATTAGGCAAAAACCTTTTGGTGAGTGTAACTATGCTACTTGTATTCTCATCTGGTATGAATGGGGAATTAAGAGGAAAAATTCCTGACTAATATACTATATGTTTCTACAGTGTTAGTATACTGAGCTCCTGTTATTGTTAAATCAACACTGAAACCAGAAAAAAGCAAATATAAGAAATGTTACTCGGTTAAGGAAAATAATGTCCTTAATGTCGGTGGCCATTAAGAAAACAGCCTACTCTTGTTCATTTCAGTAGTTATCATGCATAATTAACAGTCTTGCAGATAGGCCATAGATTGATCAGGCAATGAGCTTCAATTATTCTTGTTCCAAGAATAATTCTGGTGCTCCACGTTAATGTTTAAGATTATTGGTAGAACATGAGCAATGAACATTTTCCTGTGTACTATAAATCATCAGTCTCACTTTTCCCTGCCCCGCCCCCCCCGACATTTCACAAGAAAGCTGCCTAATGTAGCATAGCATAAAATAGACTTTAGTGATGTGAACTTGGTTGGAAAGAGTATTTCAATTATAGTCTATTTGCTGACGTTTATGATTAAAATCAATGAGTATCTTCTGGGAATAATCAGTTTGACAGATTGGGATTTCAGGAAAGTATTAACACAGATGAAAATGAACAGGTAAAATATAAATCTCAGTAAGTAAAATGGTAACTTTTACTTCCAGAACTCTGATTATTATGTAAATACACATAAAGTCCTATATTAACAAGGAAGGGTTTGTTTTGAAAAACATCTTTTATGCACACAGCTGTGGATTTCATTATGTGTTGTTTATCTTGGTTTATTGTAAATCCCCAGGAAAGTGACAGTGCTTCAGGATAAGGTAATCAATTGCACTTAATAGCTCAGAGACTGTTGTGTTGAATTGGAGTAGCTCAGAAGTTCTAGAAGCCTAGGTGTGCAGGGAATACAGAGCTAGGGTGAGAAAAAAGTGTGTGGCTTCTTCTCTGGGATGCTTGAAGGGACTCTTGCTTAGTGTCTCATAGAGAGGACAAAGTGCAGCCTCAGTATTCATTTATCTTTCATGTAAATGAAACAATATCCCAGTTTTTCCAAAAGTACAACAGAACTTCTATGTTGGGAAAGACTAATGCCCTGCCTGATCCAGGAGCACAGTTTGATCAGAATCAATAATGGATGCTTAAGGAGGAGTAGTTGAAACTAAACATTTCTTAGTCCCCTTCACATTTGTGTGTAAGTTCCTAAGGAAAAAAATTAACATTTTTGTTATCTTCAAAATATAGTTTTCATTACTGTGCTCAACATAGTGTTTTATAATCTCCCATGAGAGATGGCAAAACAGGCAGAATCATGCAAAAAGAATGCACTCTGGGAGGTTCTTGAAAGAAAAATAAATGCCTGGTTGCAAATGTAAGGGAAGGATGTTGTTCCTGAGAAGTAGGAGGAGCCTTCATAGAGTTTTTTTTAGGCAGGGAAACCTTAAAACTGCTAGAACAAAAGACCAAACTTGAGGAAAGGGACTATTTTGTGACAATACAATGGACAGAGGAAGATTTTTTTAGGACTTATCCTGTTCCAAATTCATATAATTTTGTGTTTTAATGAAATACATTTGTAGAGATTGGAAGCATTTTGGTACACTTTACAGAGCTCTCTTCAAAGAAGTGGGACAGTTTCACCACAGCTCTGCCTCCTCTGTAGTCCCTTGACACAATCTTCACCCACACTGCATTCCATTAATAAAAGTGCAATTTATAATTTAGCTACTAAGTGAAAGCAGCATCTGTTACAAAATGGCCAGTTACAAAACTAAATTTCCCAAAAGACAAAAAGCCTACAGCTAAAAGCCCCAGCTTGCAGCTGTCTCTCAAAGACGGAATAGCAGAATGCAAAATAAGACCCCAAGGTAGGACAGTTTCTTGTGTCTCACAAACACACATTCTATAAATCAGCTTACAAAAAAAAAATTACCTTTCAAACTATTTATCAAATCTCAGTTCCACAAATTGACTGTAGTTGTTATTGACACTTAGATAGTTAACACAGCATTACACATCACTTGAAATACTTCAAATAAATGAATTTATTTGATGGTTAGGATCCTGAGCTTGTACAAACATGTATCACTTGAAGTTCTGGTTCAATATATCATTTATTATCCATCTAGTGTATTTTCTTCTCAAGACAAGTGGAAATGCTCTGGCCAGATGAATGATGATTCTTGTCAAGCTTTTGCCTTAGTCAGTACAATCACTGGGTAAAGTATAGAAATAATTTACTGTGCAAGAGCTGAAGCCCTCGTTCCCTCTTCCAAGACTGTGCTAACCAGGAAGATCAAAGCTGTGCACTGCACACCCTCCATGTAAATCTTCTGTTGTTTCCTGTACAGTGGTGCAGTTTCAACAAAGAGGGTGAATACTGAGAGAGGAAAGCTTACATTTGGCCTGCATTATAGCCTGGCATTTCACTTGTGGTGAAAGACATGGCCTTGAATGTCCTTAGGCAAGGAAGGGTACTGAGTCCAGGACTCCCACCTCTGACTCAGTCCCCTAGCTGCTGTATGTGTACTGCCCTTTTCTTCATCTCTGCTTTAAAATAAAGAACTACCACTGAATTTAATAAATAAATAATTAATAACAAAAGCCTTATCCAGAGGATGGCTGTAAAGTGTATCTGGAGAACACTAGCAAAGAAGTTTTTAGTTTTGGTTTGCACCTGTTGTAGGAGCTGATCAAATCCGTAATGGGTGTCCTGAGAAGCACGAAAATAGAAGCAGTGGATTTTTAAGTGAAACATGGTGATATATATTTTATGTATTGAATGTCACATTAAATGCTTGCGTATGCATTAAATGTTGGCACCTGCAATGTTATGTAAGTGCATGGATCATTTTGGGGGTGATTTGGATTTAGACGCAAGTACTTAAGTTTTGCTAAGGCCAGCTTTAAGTACCTTGGTCAGTTAATGGATTGTACCCTAAAGATCTATAAACAAATACGTATTTGCTCTAAATTCAGAATACTCTGCTGGTATGAACTTTTAATTTTCAGGAAACAGCAAATCTTAAAATTCTGTATTGGTTTTGATATTTGTGTTTCTAGAACATGAATCAGTCTTTCTGAGGTACAAACACTTTGTATAATTGAAATAAACACTTCGTATAATTACAAAAACCCCTGTGTATAGTCTCTCTCTGTCTCTGTCATGAAGTTTTGCTCTGATTACCCCAGCATTTTTCCTTCTCTTTTTGTGAGAACTCCTCATAGAAAATGCAGTTTAACTTGATACCTGAACTACTTTTTGTTTAGAAGAATGCTGATTCAGAATTAACAGGGCAGAAACATGAGACAATATTTTAAACAGTGTTTTCTGAACTACTTTTATAGTACTGAATTTCAAATTGGACCATAGCCAATTTCTCAGAAAATGAGAAATTTTTACAGGCTGGCTTTTAAGAGTATGCTTCCTTCTTCTGGAATATAATTGGATTATTGTTATTTTGATACTACTTTTGCAACTCGCCCAAAGTGGCAAGGCCTGCATACCATCCATATGTTCTATTGTATTCCTAAAATCCACAGCTAACACTTCAAAGTGTGGCTATTTCCATCATTGTTATTTTTCTTACCTTTTACAAGCCACTACATGATATGATTTTGTACAGATTCAAGCCCAGATTACAGAATTTCCTTCTATCAGGTATTTGACTGTCATATATAAAAAGAAGATGGGAGGAGTGAGAATTTGATGAACTGCTACACCTTATTAAGTAGTGTTAAAGTTAGACAATTTGAAGGCTTTCTAGAGATTTTCAGATTGTTGATTTGCTGTCAATACACCTGTGCAATGAGCTCACTAAACAGAATTCTCATAATACTAGCAATGTTGTTAGAAAGGAGACATTTGACTAAAAGGTAATGTAATTGCCAGTTTCTTTAATGTGCATTCTTAATGAATTTTATCAAAAGACTGATTCACATAGAACATGCACAATTAGCTATGCCCACATTTAATACACTGCAATTGCCACATTAGCCTTGGTTTCATTACTTCTTGGAAGTGTTTTTCTTCTAAAGTGTATTGTGCAGTAAGGTAATACCCTAAGCATTATATACAGCTAAAAAGTCACTTTTAGTCGCTCATGTTCACCAAATTATGATGCATATACAAAAGAGAATGTGTATACAATACAAAAATGTGCTTAATCTGTTGATAAAGAGAAGAGAACCAAGTCTCTTTTGTATCTTGGGTTAAAATAAAACTCATAGAGATCTGATTTATGTGCTCCCTGGACAATGACTGATTACTAAAGTGTAGCAGACTTTATAGTTAAAAAACTAAGTTAAGGTTGTGACAACACATCATACAATTATTGATGTATTATTGCTTTTTCTTGAATATATTGATCCTGTCTTGCATAGGACTACTTTTAAACACTCAGCAGGAAGTTCTCTTAGTCAAACTAATAGTGTGGGTTTTTAGAAAGTATTTATACAAGTTCCCTTTATTTTTCTCTGGATTTTTTTCTTTGTTTCCACCTTTCATCTTCTGGTTTGATTTTCCATGCCAGTTTATTTCCGAAATAAATTTGAACATTTCAACTTTCTCTACTAGGGCAAAGAGACATATGGATATATGTCATACTAGCACTGAACAAGTGCTGCTAAGCTCAAATGGCTCCTGCCTGTTGAATTTGGTGTTCCTCCATCTCAGACTCCTGGTGAACTTGGGGGGAGGGCATACATAATGGACAGGACGAAGGCTGGGGGGTATTAGCTCACATGAAATGTCAGATTTGCATTGAGGAAATTATGACAGCTCTATGTGACATGGATGCAGCTCTGGTATAGAATCTAAATTATTATGTTTTCATTGGATCTGCAGTACTGTTGAAACTGCTCTTGGTGTACCCTACCAGTTGCTTAGACATTGGGTGCTGTAACCTGTGAAGTAGGGTCACATAAGTGTGTTGCATTCTCCCAAGTCCTGAGCAGGCTGAAATGTTGCCAGTAGCAAGCAATGCCTCTGTAGTTGTATGTGCTGTGCAGGTTATCGTTGTAGGCTGAGTGAACTATGGAACTATGAGCAAAAAATTACATGTGAGAATATGCTTTTTAAACAAAAGATTTGGAAAGAACATGGGTCTATCTGTGATGTGCTGAAAGCCGTTCTTGAAACTGTAAGTATCCCCCTGAACTCTGATAAAATCCAGACTGCTTGAGATCATAGAAGAGAAAAAACATAACATCACTCTCACAAAAAAAACCCTAACCAACAAACAGGCTGAAAAGAGAGAAAGACTTAATTATAACTAGGTGACTAATTTAGGCCCTTTCAGTCAATGCTTACAAAAGTAGTCAGAATTTGCCAAGTAAAAAGTTCCAGACTTAAGTTTTTTATTAATTAGCAGTTTTGACATAGTGTACAATAGCTCATGAACTGTCTCTGATAAAAATGTCCATGTGAAATGAAAGTTATTTACATGTCATTAAACAGAACTTATTTATATTTACTGCAAATAATTTTCATGTCCTTCCTTATGGAATGACACCGACACCAGAAACTGCCTGCAGAAGCTTGAAAATAATAACATAGCTAACTTCTCCTCTTTACTACTCTGGGATTTGTAAAACCTGAGAGCTGCAGGTACATTTTCTAGAATATTTTACAGCAATGGTGCTAAAGTTGTAAATGGATCTCATATTATATAAGTATAAGCATACAAAAGGCTAAAGAAATTAACTAAGAATGATAATAGAACAAGTTATTAAAGAAATCAATTGTGTCTGAAGGGACTGCAAAATCTGAAAGATCTTCAAGAAGTTTTATAGTGGTCTTATATAAAGAACAACAATAAGGAAGATGTTATGCATATGCATAATGCGTAAACAATAATGCAAGTCAAAAACAAAACCCATGATGACAGCACAAGAAAAGACCTCCCAAAAAAGTATCATTATTCATTCTTCCCTGAGGTGACCTTACTAAAGAATACTACAGTGTAACAGGTAATTGTGGATTCTCATCTATTTTTGCTATGTGTGTTGACTGTCTTAGTAATGGCTGATGCTTACCTACAATTTAGTGGATATTTATATTAATGTTTTACAGTGAACTATAGGTTCAATGCATGAAGAATGTAGTTTGTTTCCATTTATGCTCAATTTAATAAGACTCAAAATAATGGGGCATCAATGAAAAAGGCAGCAAAGTCAGATTTTAATCTGTATTTTGTGCAGGCAAATTACTGAACGGCAGTTCTGAGGCATGTGCTCCAACTCACTGATACGTTCTTCAAGAGAGAACTGAGAAGAGTGCTTTAACTGCTAGAAGCTAGTGTCCCTGAAGATTACTGTGAAGCTGTGGATGTACACAGACACAGGCAAGGCTGAGTAAAAAACTCACTTCATTGGAGGCTGAAACCAGGACAAACATACATTTATCATTTTACTTAGTCTTGCTAGTGAGTCAACATATATTTAGCTCCATATCCTGAATAGTCCAGCATGATGATGGCACTCCATGAAAAAATGAGCTGAGATTCTTTTCACTTTTTACTTCATATATCCTGCAAACTAGTGCCTATAATCACAACTGTGTTTGCCTGAGACACTTACGTCACAGTCTTCATAGTCATCGAACATCTTCCAGTCCAAAGATTGTCTATCCTCAGAAGTTTTTACAGTTGCACAGATAATAGTTTTCTGTTTATAGTCTGAGAACTTTCACTGGACCAATACAGAACTCCTTCCACCAAGTTCAAATTTATATATGCAGAATTATTATTATATATGTGGTCAAATTCTTGAACTGCCTGGAACTTCTGTGAAGATTGTTGAAGGTCATCTATGTGGTGCTTGCATGAGTGACATAAAAATCACGAAAGAGTTGCCAAAAATTAAAAATTCTTTACATCTTTGCATTTGTCCAGGAAAATCCGTAATTCAAAGAGATTAGGGGGGGAAAAAAGAGGCTGGTGGGGCGTTGTTTTGGGGTTTTTTTTGGGCAGAGGGGCAGTTCTTTGTCAGCTGGTTTCATTGGTGAATGACAGCCTTTGCTGGAATACATGATAGTGAGGAGACTAATTTTTTTCTCATTGTGTCAGAATGACAAACCCACAAAGCTTGCGTGTGGTCTTAACTGCAAAAGTTTCAAAGAAATCCTTGTCTGCTTCACTAAACTGCATGTGTATTGCAGTATATTTAGAATTTTCAGAACCTTGCCTTTAAAAGCACTTGCCAAGCACTATGTGTATTCAACATGTAGTATAACTGAGTAGTATCTGTATTTGATTATTATCTACTTACTGTATGTGATCAAGTGAGGAACCTGAGTCACATACCTGGATGTGGAAGGGGAATACAACAAAATACAACCACAGCTAAAGGAGATTTATTTTTTAATTCCAGAGAATACTCTTAGAAAACTGAAAGTGATATTCATTATCCCTCAACAGTTTACAGTTTTGGGAGAAGAACAATTCATGAATCCACTACAGGAAATAACATCTTGAAAACCACATTTGGTCGTATCTAAAATATACAATGAAGAACCATTATTTAATAGAATTTACAGATTCTCTTTTCATTGAGTGTTACCCAACATATTATCCAGAATGGAAGTTTAAATGCAAGCTGAACAAAACCTTCCCACTACAGTAATTTAGAGCTAGAATATCATTCAGCAAATCTGTAAAAAACTAAATGCACAGCTTGCTATCTCTTTCCATAAATATATATATAGTACCATAGCTGAGTAGAGTGAACGGAAGTCTTTGGTTCAATTGCTCTTGATTTTTCCATGTTTACTACTTTGAACTATAAACCTTTGTTAAAAAAATGTCAGGGAGAGGAATCATTGTATGTGCACTGCAGTTAGTTGTGTTTATGGAAAAATTTGCGAGTCATTTATGAAACCATTATCTGGTGATGTATTATGCAGTTTTCTTAGAGGTACACTTTCAATTTGTGTTTTGTTGTTTGGTTTCTTGTGTCTAGTAAACTACCAGAATACTTCCTCCATTTTCAATGTCTTAGAAAAACTCAGAAACCCTCAAAGCTGAGATGTTTTTTGATACTTACCATAAGCAATGCTGAAAAGAAGTCCTTTTGATATACTGATAGAAATTCTTTTTCCTTGTTGATAATGAAAAATGAGAATCTATTAACACTGATTATTTTCATGATGTCAGTTCATTGCTTTTTCTGGATGATCAAATCAAAATTTAGCATATGAAATGACTATTCTTTTTTATGGGGCAATGATCCATTTTTCTTTATAATTACTGTCTTAATTTTCTCCAAGCTGTGCACAAAACTATTTAAAAATCCTTTTCTCCCTTTTCTGATAAAAATTCTTAGAGCAGAAAAATTATCTCATGAAGAGATTTGTATTGCAGCACTGGTAGAGAAACTACCATCTCATTTAAGATGGACAGGAGTTTTATCAGGTCCTAATAGGTAGAAAATAATCTATAAACATTTTATTACCATTCAAAGGTAAATAACATACATATTAAATCAAGACACAATAAGTAATTTAAAAATAAATAATTAATAGCTAAAGAATTAGAAAATTCTTATTTGATGAGTCTCAAGTGACAACTTAAAAAGTAGGTTTGAATATTTCTTTTATACAAGATGGTGTCTTCCATTCCCTTTGTAGCCAATTGTCACAAAGGAAAACCTGACCATAGTTAAGGAAAAACATTATATTAAAGAAAATACAAGAGCTGTGATTACTTTAGAAATTTAAGTTCTCTTGTTAGAACCTAAATTTCTGATTCTTCACAGGGAAAAACATTTACTCCATTCAATGATTCACTTAAATTAAGTTTGTTACTTTAAAAAAGGGGAAAGAATTAAAATTATCACCTTTTTGAGGATGATTCCCCTTTCCATTTGCTGAAGCAATGTCAATAGCTAGATTACTATTAGGTACTTAACCTAAATGCTAAAACATTCTCTTATTTTTATGTGTCACCAGGCTGAGTTTTATTATAACTTCTGTGAGCTGACCCTCACAGCTTGCTTTTGTTCTGGCAGTCTAGTAGCTGAATTCTATAGTGATGGACATTGTTCAGACAGAAAGACTGGAGACACAGCGTTCAGAGAGATGTTCCTTTTCCTGTCAAAATCAGTGAAAAGAAAGCCTTTGCCCCTTCAAGTGTTTACTTATTTTTTCTGTGTAAGGTTAATTTTGTACTACAAGTTCTCTTGATTTTTAAGCTCCTCCATGAATATTTAGAAAGCTGAGAGAGCATTCAAAACTTGGGTTTGTATACAAACAAAATGAAGACTAATTCAACTGCTTTGGAGCATCACTATTTTTACAGTTTAATTTTCCTGATAGGAAGTTATTTCCTAACCATGTCCTGTGACTAAGTCAATTCTTCTCAAACAATCCTGTTACAGGGCAGATAAAGACTATATTCCCATATGCAGAGGAAAAAAATAGAATTAATCAAATATTGGATATTTTTTTCATATACTTACATTCAGTGGAACAGTTGAACACACATACATGCTTCCATGTGTAACTGTATATTTTTTGTTTTATTTCCTATACACTTGTCGTTATTAATATCTTAGGTTTTAATGAGAGCTTTGTCAATATGTCAGTCTATACAGCATATTGTTGCATTTTGCAACAAAAGGCGCATAGAAAAAAACTGTTAGAATAATTCAACTGAATGAGGTGTCCACAAGGGAAAGAGCAATTAGACCCATTTTTAGTTAGCAGAAAAAGAAATATCATTGAGAAAGACAAAAAATTGGGGTGTTGGGGGGAGGGAATCTGCAGAAGAGGTGAAAGCAAGTGGAAATGAGAGAGTAAGGTTCATTTACAATAAGTGACAGTTGCTGTGAATAAAGGCCAAATATGTGTGTAGAAAAATTACACATAGATGACAAAACAGAAGTGTCTGATGCTCAGACTGTCTACCAATGGATACGGTTACCTAACTAAATGCCAGTTCTGTATCCTTTCTAATTTTAGCTTCATTCATGTATAAAACCCTTTAAAAAAATTCCCCTACTGACATGTAAAATAGCTGGAGGGAGATTTCTTGTTTGTTTTTACTAAAGCAACTAAGAAAATACAAAGTGAGATTGTACTGCTGCAGGGTTTTTATATTAGACGGCCTTTGTTTCATTTGTACAGTGCAGCACATCCTCTTCTGTCTAAACAAAAATACTAAAAGAATGTATTGTACAATCTCTTTGTTGCAGAATTGAGCAACTGGCAAACCATATGTAAATTGCTTTGTTTCTATTGATCAAAAGTGCCTAAGTAACAATAGAAATAATACACTGTTACAACTGATGTTCTAGATTGCAGACACTGCACTGACAAAGAGCAGCTCAGGGCTATTTGGAAGAAGAATGATGGCTTTTAACTTTATTAGCCTGCTATTAAACTTTTGCACATTCGGAAATCTTGCCTCTTTTTTTAAAAATTGCCAGTCTTTATCATAAGTAAATGTGAGTAAGTGTCCCGTGCATCTTCAATAGTAAGCAGAGGATTTTTGTTAATAAATTATGTTTGAGGTCAATTAAATGATTTCTCATTTGTTCTGCAAAGGAGAGGAATAAACTGAACCCTCAAGACAAGAGTGAGTAGGTCTTCATAATGCCTTTAAATGGCTTTAGTTGGTAGTATTGAGCAGTCAATAATAAAAAAAAAAGAAGAGAGACCATTTTTCATGTCTATGTAATCCACTTTGAGCAGTAACATGTAGCTTACTGAGCATTGGACGAAGGCAGCTTTTGTGTCCCTTGCAAGAGCAAAAATTTGCTTTCTTTTTTTCCTTTTTTTCTGTCTCTTTTTCCTGTGTTAGAAAGCACCAGCACAAAAGCCAAATTGAAAAAAAACAAGAACCCAAGACTTGAGGTTAAAAGAAACTAATGTCTTTTCCAGACAAACTTACTGTATAATGTTACACACTGCAACTTGGAAGCCAGCTAGAAGGGAAAGTACTTTCTGAGTAAAAGGTAAACTTAAAGAAAGTGATTTGAATGTGTTGGAGTAAACTGGTTGCCAAGAAAATGCTTCATTATTTATGGTGTATGAAACCCTGGGATATGCATCTGTTGCCGAAGGGAGCACCCACAAAGAGTAGGTAGTGCTTTGTATTCCTCTAAATGAAAATTATTTGTCTATTCACTATTCTGAATGTGAATAAAGAAACCTAGAAATATGCTGAAGCACAGTTGGACACAGTGGAAATTTTAATGATCCTTTAAGACTTGTTACCCTTCAGATAATGGGTTGTGGTGTTGTGTACATTTGCAAAATCAGCTGTAAAAAAGAAGAAAAATTTTGAGCTCTACAATCTCTGCGTTTTCAAAACTAATTTCTGTAGAGGTATTTAGTAAATATACCTTTTTGCTATACCACGTTGAAAAAATTACGTGTTTATGGATTCTTAAACATGTTTTACCTGTCCATTGGACATGCTAATCTTGACTCAGATTTTGTCACTTCCTAAAATCTTCACTTACAATGTAGGCATACCATTCCCCTTGTAATCTGACTGAAGCCATTGAAAATTTCTGTGTTCATTCTCAAAAACTGTGTATCTTCTGTAGAAACATCAGTACTGTAATAGTAAGTTTGAACTAAAATAATAAGCAGAAAGTGGTGCATGTTCAAAATGCTTTTCATCACTGATTGTGCAACTGATTCCATTGTTCTCTTGTGGTTACTTCCTTCCTTTTCTTTCTAATTTGTGCACAGATCCACCCCAAATGACCTGCTTCATCTAGTGCATTGCTGATGTTGAGTTCCTCAATAAATCCTTTTGCTCTATCTAATGCATATCTCAAGATCAACAGAAGCTTGAACAGAAATTCAGAGTCACTACAAATGATACTTTTAAAAAGGAGAAGCAGATTCTGAAGTAGCTTTTCTCTCTTTCAAGCTGGACTGAATGCTAAAAGTTACATTCTGTATCATAATATTGAGTCATTACAAGAACAGGAAAAGTGACCCCAAAGGACACACTCTAAACTTTCAGAAATGTAGGTGAGGGTTGACTCCTTAAAATTGTAATTGTCTGTCTAATTTACTCAAGCATGGGGTCTTACTAATTTGCTTTATCTAGCAAATCGATGACAATTTTCAACTTACTAAACATTAAAGATAGTTTATTAAGGTCTGCTGTATATACTTAACTATTTTATATGAATTCAAAAATACATTGTGTACAGCAGAATCCAGATGCTTTAATTCTTTCTGATCTTTGAAATATATTTTTATTCCTCTTTTACAAGGTATATTTTTATTGAAAGTTTTAGATATATTGGAAATTGGGCTGGTTTTGACATAAAACCAGAAAATCTTTTGATTCTTCATACATTGATGTATATCTTAGTTTTAAGAGTAGATGAGAAACTTCTATTTGCTGCATGGTTTAAATAGTATATAAAGCCCAAAAGAAATTAAAGAAAAATTTTGATATGACCTCACACTTGCATAGACTTCTTTGGTATCCTAATGTTTAGCTTATATAAGTAATCAATCATTGTAATCTAACAGTTATCTTCTGTATGATGTGCTATCATTCTGGGATTTTGTTTTTATTTTAGCACTAGCTTTTATTATATTTCTTTTTAACCTATTTTCACATTATTTTCTTTTAAACTCTCAGATCCTTTTCATGATTGAGGATCTCATATTTTGCTATATACTTAAGAACTATATAGTTTAAAAATTTTAATTTGTTTGAAAATATAAAAGAATTTATAAAGTTACTGTGCATGTGCATGTGTGGAAATATTTGAGCTAGAAATGGAATATATATTCAAGATTAATACAGTATAATACTTCGCTATAATACTGAGGATATTATGGAGGAGAAAAATCACAAGAGCACCAGTGCAATGAATAAATATGAAGAACCAGTGTCACAAGAGAGGCAAGGGAAGACTTATGTATAAATTCTGTGTGCAACACAATATACATGCTTCAAAAACAAGAAAAGCCTGAAATAAATATATAGAAAGGATGTTAGGCCAATTAGGAAAATGGAGAAGCTTTTAAAAGAAAACTTGAAATTGTGTGGGATTTTTTTTGTCATGAGGTCATGCTAGCAAATCAGAAGCCCAGAGGCAACATTATTTCTGTCTATAAACACATGGGAATTAATGCTGAAATGTGGAAAATTCAGCTAGAAACAGAATTTGACAGGCAGGAAGGACGTAAAGTGTAGTGAATAAATGTTAATAATGGAAACTCCTGTAATCATTAGACCCATCATATTCTGGAACAACCTTAGTTACATTAGAGGCAAAACACAGTTCCACTTTTAAGTTGGAATTTCTTTACTTTATAAAAAAGAAGATGTAATGTTCATTAGAGAGGTTCAACTTGGTGTTCTGGGAAGTTACTTTAATACTACGTTTGTTCCTATTTAGCAGGAGCAATGTGTTGTTTCACTATGGGCTGATAGCATTGGTTCAAAACAGTGACCTTGAAACTAATCACTATTTGATTTTGAATAATTTAGAATTGGAGTGAGAACTCATCTTGAATATATCAGTAGTGTCATGTCCCTTGATATTGTCAAAGCAACACTGATAAAAAAAGTTAATCCAAAAGTAGGTTATAGTGATGATATGACTAGCACAGAGATAATATACTCATAATGCCTTGTTGATTTGCCACTATCATCTGGATCACCTTTCACAAAGGCCAGCATTTTAACACTTGTGAAAAAGAAAAAAGCCCACCTGAAGATATAGATGAGAAAAGTGCTTACAATAAATATATCTGCATCTGCATTTTAAATTATTAATACAAAAAAACAAACAAGTGAAAATTTAAAAATTAATTAATTATAAGGTATGAGTATGTTGCAAGAATATGGGTTAAAACACCTTAAAAGGTAAGGGCTGCATGCAATCATTTGCCCTGTTCTGAAGGGAGGGGAAGTTTTCAGCTTGTCATATAGCATTATCTCTTGTACTTTTGAGTCACTAAAAACATCCACAGGCAAATACATGGATAAACACTATAGCTTATGTTAAGTTTCTCAAGAAAAGATATAGATAAATAAATAAGAAAATCAGCACAAACCTATAAAAACACCAACTTCCATTGTTCCCATTCCTTCCTCAATCAAGTAAATAGTATACATCTAAAATAATTGATAATTTAAGTAAATTTGAGCACAATTTTATCAAAGTGCTCCTTGAAAATATGTGATTTTTTGTGCATACTTCTCATTTGGAACACCTAACTAATAAATCAAATCCAAAGCATAAATAACTAGCCCAACCACTTCAGACAATGCCTTGAGGAAAATGCTGTTTCTGGCTGAAATTTTCAGGGGACGTGTTTCAAGGCTGACAAGTCTGAAGTCCTCCATTGTAAAACAGATACCTAGTTCACAGAAAACATGCAGTAAAGGCCTGTTAAGTACGATCTGAAGCGCTAGCATCAAGGTTGTGCATATGTTTCAAGAAAACATCTCTCCTCCCACTGCTGTCTCTTTACATAAAGCTGTAACTCGAGTAAGGCAGCATACTCTTTCTGTGGAAAAGGCATCAAATGGTTTGTTTGTTTGTTTGTTTGTTTGTTTCCCAGCAGAAAAGCTTTTCCATTGCTTTTGTCTCCTTGATATGTTTATGACTTTCAGAAAGCAACTTGTGTGTACAGACCTAGACAGGACATGTATGAAAATCAAGTAAAAACAGCACAACTATTAACAAGAGAAAAAAATATAAACAGACATATGTAGAAGACCATGTGCAGACAGCTTGCATTTTGGGGAGAAGGTTTATAATTACTGAGGGGGCTAAAATATGGTCAGAAAAAAACTGCATGGTGTTCTAGAACATCTATATATCAGGACTGTATACATGAAGCCATGTACTTTAATATTTGTTTGCTACTATTATTTCATAAGAAAATCACAAACACTCTAGCTGGAACGAATTTGTGGGATGCATGCAGATTGCCTCCCTTACCTGTGTCCCATTGCACTGTGAACTAATTTACAACTGTTCTAACTAGATTTCACAATTAATCAATGACACTGTAGAGGTAATATTCTCTAGAAAAGGAAGCTTGCAGGAGCAAAGAGATTCAATATGCTTTCTAATATTCTGTGTTTGAGGATCTGGTGAAGCTAGCCAAAAATCTTCATTATTGTTAAATGGACTCTTGGGATGGGGTATATTTTCTACAAGACACTTGTATTTGTAAGGTGAGGAACTCTGTTGGGGGTAATTTAGAATCATAGAACCATAGAAGACTTTAGGTTGAAAGGGTCCTTTTAAGGTCATCTAGTCCAACAACCCTGCCATGAGCAGGGACCTCTTCAACTAGATGAGGTTGCTCACAGCCACGACCAACCTGACCTCGAATATTTCCAGTGATGGGGCACCTGCCACCTCTCTGGGAAACCTGTGCCAGTGTGTCACCACCCTCATTGTGAAAAACTTCTTCCTTATATCTAGTCTGAATCTACCCTCTTTCAGTTTAAAACCATTGCACCTTGTTGTGTTGCAATGGACCCTGCTAAATGTCTGTCCCCATCTTTCTTATAAGCCGCCTTTAAGTGCTAGAAGGCTGCAATAAGGTCTCTGCAGGGCCTTCACTTCTCCAGGGTGAACAACCCCAACTCTCTCAGCCTTTCTTCACAGGATAGGTGTTCCATCCCTCTGAGCATTTTTGTGGCCCTCCTCTGCACCCTCTCCAACCGGCCCATGTCTTTCCTGTGCTGAGGGCTCCAGAGCTGGACGCATGATTCCAGGTGGGGTCTCACCAGAGCAGAGTAGAGGGCCAGAATCATCTCCCTCGACCTGCTGGCCACGTGTATTTGGATGCAGCCCAGGACAGAGTTGACCTGCTGAGCTGCAAGCACACATTGCCAGCTCATGTCCAGCTTTCATACGCCAGTACCCCCAAGTCCTTCCCAGCAGGGCTGCTCTCCATCCCTTCATCCCCCAGCCTGTATTGATACCAGGGTTTGCCCCAACCCAGGTGCAGGACACTGCACTTGGCCTCGCTGGAACTCAGAGGTTCACACTGGCCCATTCCTTGAGCTTTCTGGATAGCATCCATTCCCTCAGGCATGTCAACCACACCATTCAGCTTAGTGTCATCTACAAACTTGCTGAGAGCACACTTGATCCCACTATATCATTGACGAAGATATTAAAGAGTACTGGTCCCAATATGGGCTCCTGAGGGACAGCACTTGTCACTGATCTCCATCTGGACATCGAGCTGTTGACCACTACCCTCTGGATGCAACCATCCAACCAGTTCTTCATCCACCCAGCAGTTCACCCATCAAATCCATAACGCTCTAATTGAGAGAGAAGGATGGTGTAGGGGACCGTGACAAAGGCCTTACAGAAGTCCAGATAAACTACATTCATAGCTCTTCCCCTGTTCACTGATGTGGTCACTCCATCATAGAAGGATAATAGATTGATCAGGAAGGACTTGCCCTTGGTGAAGCTCTGCCAGCTGTCTCTAATCACTCCTTGTCCTCCATGTGCCATAGCATAGCTTCTAGCAGGATCTGTTCCATGACCTCCCTAGGCACAGAGGTGAGGCTGAGAGGTTGGTAGTTCCCAGGGTCCTCCTTGCTACCTTCTTAAATGTTTCCCTTTCTCCAATCACCAGAGACTTTGCCTGACTGCCATGACTTTTCAAATATCATGGAGAGTTTTGTTTATAGAATGCTTAGATTATAACAAAGTTGTTTCTAATTAGGTATGCCTTCGAAGAGAGCATAAGTTTTTAACTTACTAATGTATAAATAACCAATTGTTAATTAAAATATATAGTTTTAAAAGATTAAGAAGAAACAAGAATATGTATTGTGTAAATTCTGGACATATGGGGGTACATTTTCATTACCTAGTGCAAATAGTTCCATGAACTTCAGTGACTTTGTCGCAGCACTACCTCCCTCCCTGGATTTGGCAAATAGGGGACAGATAAAAGAATGCCTCGCAGCTAAACAGCTCAAAATCTCAATCAGAACAATTATGAAACTCCAGTAGAAAGTGCTGTAATGCAGGAAACGGTTTTTTCCCCATTTTTGTGTATAAGGAGAGGAGGAGAAGTAGGTGTTATACGGGCTAACTCCTCAACTGATATGTCAGCTTAGCAAAGCTTGGAACTTAGCGAGTTTATACCAGCTGTAGAGCTGTAGACCTGTTGTAATGTACAATAAGAAATATATAGGCTTTTTCCACAGATTTGCTTCTTTTCTGGATTCAGGTGTAAATTTACCTTCTTCCTATGTTCGCTGCTCAAGTCATTTTACCAGGCTATTCCTTGTGGGTTTTGCTGCTGTGTAGCATTAGCTGAACTTTTCAACATTTTCAAAATAATAATAAAAAATTGTGTAAGTTGAGAGAAGCCATGAAGTTTTTAGGATTGGATTTCTGAGACAATTAAGTGGCACTGCACTGTAAATGCCCCAGGCTTGGCTACATTGTCAGTTGCGTTTGGAAAGTTTATCCATACACAAAAACTGTAAATAAGTAGCTGAATGAAGTGGGTTGTAAAATTGTGCAAAAAGTTAGCGTATGGTTACTGTGTGCATGATACTTCTACAGACTTGCCTTCAAATGTCTGAACTAAGCGTGTGGAAAGTCCAGGGTCTGCCTTGCCCAGGTTTCTTCTGCGAGGCATGGCATCAGGAGGTTGCAGCAGGTTGTTCAAGAAGTAGCAATGTAGGTCCTGGATTTGGATATGTTTAGGAATGATTACGGCTAATTCTAGGTTGTTCACTGTTTTTATGAGAACCCACCATTGAACCTCAGAGAAACAGTACAATGTAATTTGTGAGGTATGTGCCACAAAGATTTCCAGGTAAATCTGAGGACAGCACTGCTGGTCAGACTGGTCAGCCTGCCTCCATCATGGCAGATCTGGGTGTCCCTGCTGGTGTGGAGCAGCTAGCCCATGGTGCTCCATGACAAGCATCAAGGAGGAATAGCTAGCCCTCTTTCTTTGACTTGAAAACTAAGATCAAAGGTAAAAAATGAATTGTTGTAAGGACAAGTTTGACTAAAATAAGAAAATCACAGATACTATTTCTCCCAGTATTACTGAAATCCTCTGTGCATGTGTGTGAAGACTATCATGGGAAGTAAGAGGAAGGCAGGGTCCAGGTAAGAGCAGACCAGTGATGATTGAATATCAATGGGTATCTACTGTAATCTCCAGGAACAAAGAATCTGAAGTGTGGTCTTAAGGGAAGTAGAAATTCTTTGTGTACAAAAGAAAAGACTTTTGTAATTTTTGTAATTTTGTAAATAATCAAAATAAAATTTTCCCAGATGTCTGCAAATGTTTTCAACTTCTTATGGTTCAAGATAAAACTAAGAAGTTAAAATGATTTAGAAGAAACAATAAAAATTGGAAAGATTTGAAGAATAAGCACATTAGCAGGAATGTGAACAGTAAAATGCCACAGCTGCAGATGAAATATTGAGTAAACAGAATAAGACCAAGCACACACTGCAACAATAAAGTGGATGAGAGAGGAAATGGAGTAATCACAGGTAAAATAGTGGCAAGGAAGACCTAAAGGAAACAGGGAATTAGAAAACAAACTTTTTAAAAAGATAGTGCTTTCTAGCCATTATGACAGCCATACCTAGTAGAACCTGTGGCTTCCTATGGACAATTGTGCAGTACTGGGCAGGAATTGCTCCAAATCTTCTGGTAATCTTTAAAACTGATAGGAACACTCGAACTGTGATGGCATTTCCCAAGTGAAAACATGCCACATTTTCCCAGTAGGTATGGTGAAAACTTGAACCCAAGAATAAAGTTGGAGAAAGTTTTAGATGTTATTTACAAAGCATATAAGGAATGAAAAATCAGAAGTAGAAACTGTATGCTTTTGCAGTTAATAGACTGAGTTATTGTCTGATAAAGCTAAAAAAATAAAAGGAACCTTTCTTCGGAATGCATACACAATAACTGGGATGTCAAAAATGGAGATATTTTTGTAGAAAACCAAATAATACTACTGGAATAAATTAGGACACAAGCTTTGATAAAATACCAGATACACAGAGGGTTTGTAATTGTCTCAGAGTGGGGGTGGGGTTAAATTTTTTTTTGTGTTTGATGCTGTCAGAAGGTTTATCCAAAATTCTTCATCTGGTTCAGCCCTTCAGAATTACAGTATCTCCTTTCCTATTCTATGCTGGAAAATGTCTTGGATTCTATCTAGTTAGAACTAGGTTTAATTATATAAAATACTGCAGTGTGCATATTTTTGAACTTTAAGTTAATTTTTCTTGTTGTTATCTTGTTCAAAACTCAGTATGTTTTTTGCATTCTGGAAAAAATAGATGAGTTCTCCTATACTTAATTTAACAGTGCATGAAATCCTATTAACAGTAATAAAGTCTGTCCCATGCAACTTTGTACTGATCTCCTGTAAGTCTTTAAAATTCCAGGGCTTAGCCTCTGTTAGAAACCAAATCAAGCAACGGTTATTACTATGATGCCAGTGAGTCAGGTCAAGAGCTAGGACTGAGTAGTGGGAACAAATCCTGGCTTATCTTGTCTTCGCCGTGTTTTGCAAGTCTCTACCAAGGCAGCATAACCCTGTTGAAAATTGAGTCTATTATCAGTGATCTTAGGAGTTTGCCGTTGGAGTTGTGACAGCCTGACCATGCTGCCTTTTCTACACCTATTCTGGGGAGAAAAAAAAAAAAAAGAGTCTATGGGACTGGATTTGTATCAACAAAGGAGAAACTATCTCAAACATAAGTTCATGAGGATCAGAGATGTTTTTTGCTGGTTGAATAATGTGGATGGCTCAGAGTATTGACATGTTAGAGTGACATTGCCTGAGCATAAAGTGCAAGGAGAAGAGAGGACATTCTGCATGTTTAAATAACTATTACACAGAAATAGCCATCAGAAAGGAAGTAACAACTTCAACGTGCTTTTTACTTCATTTTATTTGAGTTTCAATTAAAGAGGAAAACTACAGCTGAACAAACCTGATACAGTTGTCCAGGAACTCCATTAAGAAAAAGTCCTGCTGTGATAGAGCAAAGTTTTGAGAGAGGTTAATTAACCAGCTTGTTTTATAGAAAAGTAAAATCATATTAGAAAGTGGGACCTTCCTTTGCACAGAGCTTGACCTATGTTTTTTGTAAGCGAATTGCCTCGTTTCTTTTTCCAGCTGCCTCCCAGGAACCACAGATTCTTATAAGCTGCCTGTGGTGCTCTCTTTTTTGTCTGTGAAATACTGCAGAAAGCAAAGTGTTAGCTCATTGAGGACAATGGAAGAAATAGAGACAGATCTGGGATCACCGAAAGACAAAAAGGTTGAATGTATGACAATCTGCAAAGGAACTAACAACAGATATACAAACAACTGAAAATTGAAATAAAGGAACACACTTTGAAGTTGCAAGAAGGATTTTAGTGTCTGTAGTGAAAATTCAGGAAAATAATTTTTCATTTATATTATAGAGCAGTGGGTGTACCAAAATTGTCTTTGTAGAAGTAGAGTATAAAATGTTCCAATTTTTAAAACTTTTTCTCTTACTACGAAGAAAAGGAAAAATAAAAACTCTACCCAGAGAAAGAAAGATGAGCATGAAAAAATTTAAGCGGGAGAAAATACTACAAGAATTTCTGACCTGTCTCACCCATTCATTACTGATTAAGGAACCAGTAAAAGGATTACCTTGTATTTGCACTTGAAAACAGATATCATGCTAATTGGGAATGAAAAAATTAGAAGATTAAAGGAACAAACATTACAGTGCAAGATTGTGAAAGCATAATTAACTGGAAGTATGGAATATATTTTTGGAAAATTTTTCAAAATGGGTGTGGTGAAACACTGGAAGAGGTTGCCCAGAGACGTGGTAGATGCCCCATCCCTGGAAACATTCCAGGTCAGGTTGGTTGGGACTCTGAGCAACCTGATCTAGTTGAAGATGTCCCTGTTCATTGCAGGGAGTTGGACTATAGGACCTTTAAAGGTCCCTCCCAATGCAAACTATTCTAGGATTCTATGATTCCTGTGTTTTAACATATTCCCCTTGAAAAAGTAGGAAGTCATAGCCAGACTTGGTCTTATAAAGCTACATGCTTTTACTGTACTGAATTAGTTCTACCCACTGATGAAAAGTGAATTCAATATCTTATATACAATATGTCTTAGTTAAAATGTTGGTAATTCACAACTTCTTTTTCTTCAGTGCATTTGAGTATGACATATATCTAGGTTAAATGTGGCACTGGTATGAAGAGATCTTTTGCAATGAAAATCATCTAGACTGCCAGAAGAACTAAGATACAGGATAAGCTTAGAGTTTATATCATTATGGCTACTTTGATTTTTTAATTGTAAATTTTGTTATTAAAATGAATGAGAAATAACTTTGTACATACATGTATTAATTTATGTGTTTAACATTAACTTTGAAATGGGATTATTTGCTGGTATTGGGGAAATGTTGTAGATAATAATGAACAGAACAAACTGCCAATGAAAGAAGTGTGATAAATTATGAGATTCAAGGACAGTATAACATCATATTATTATTATCATCATGAATAAATCCATAAAAAAATTCTACCTTCTACAAAAGTTTCTTAAATATAGAGCAGAAACATCTGTTTCAACAACAGATTGAAGAATTTTTAAGAAAGGACTTCAGTTGCTACTCCTTTTCTATATATATTGCTTATGTTTCAAATACTAGTTTCCACTGCAGGTACTCTTTCAAGAATTTTTAAAGAATTTATTAATTTATTAATGCTTTTAAAAATTTATTAATGCTTTTATTAAGCATTCCGATAAATACAAATCTTACAGTGGATTGTATTGGTTCTCTTTAACAGGAAGCTAAATGTTAAATGATATACTAGCACTTTAAAAAGGACAATATTAAGAAGGCTTTTTCTCCTATACATGTACACATATTTTATCCTCTGCTTTATGTAAAGGTTTTTGAAGAACCTGAGTGAAGAGGATCAACTTATCTTCTCAGAGCAGGAAATAAGACAGAAAGACAGGGTATTTTCTGGATGCCATCCCATTGCCAAAGAACGCAGTTATGCGAAAGCACCTGAGTCATAAATGAATGGCAGAGTTGGAGGAAACACAGTTAACCCTCCATTGCTATGGAAAACTCTGCTTAAAGGTGCTGCTGCGCCATCCTCTCTCCCTTTCTTTTGGGTTACTGGGGAAAGAATTTGGTTCAGTCCTCTCTTCCCACTGGTAACTGCCATTTAAACACTCTAAAATTGTCTATCTATGGCCTGTCTTCACATGTGACTTTGAAAAAAACTGCAGACACCACTCATGGAGGCAGTGGATTTTAAACCTGAAGCAGAAAACGTATTTTCTTAGGCTTTATGTCCTAAAATTGAAGGTAAATGCGTTGCTGAGAGGATGATTGGAAAGCAGGAACAAAGAAACACAGGAAATGGAGAAAACAGCAAAAAGAAGAAACATCAGAATTACTGAGTAAGAAATGTGGGGAAGTCCTTGGTCTTATCAAGAGAAAAAGAAGAAAATTACTTCAGTGGCAAAAACCTTGGTCAAATTAATGAAGGAAATATATGAAAGACTCAGCACACACTGGGGTTTGTGGTCTATAAACCACAAGCAGTGTACAACACAAGTGTATGATCACAGAGAGAACTGCATCATCTCTAAGTTTTGAGCTCATCAGAAGCTACAGTCCTCTGTTGTTTTGTACAGTAAAAATATGAGTGATCAGCCCTGGTCTGAATGTGTTTGTGAGAAAAGTATTTTTCAGCTGCATCTACCTGTTTGATTTTGAATCTGAGAAAAAAATATTGTTTACCATTACACTTGAAAGATCACTGATCCCCAAGTTAGCAAGAAAGAGGGGAATTATGGGAGTACGTGGTCTGCTTGTAGCATTGGTATCCAAAGAGAAGTGCAAATTTACTGTCAGGTTTGGAATGATAATTAACTAGTCAAGGACATGGGTTCTTAACTAGTAAAAATATTGATTTTATACAACATTGAATGTATCAAGCACTTTTCTCTCTTTTTAAAAGAGAAATTGGAAATGCTGTTTTCTGAGTCTGATAAAGGATTGCATTTGACATTTTTAAAAAGAGGTTGTAGCTGGACATAATCAACATTCCCACAGGCTGGCTGGACAGATGGGTGTGACTGCAGTGCCAATTTATATTCAAATGAAAGACTGCTGTTGGCCAATGTTTACTTAATTTGTTATCATATCTGCCACCCTCATCCAAATGAAACTGCACATTATATAAAATATCATACTTTAGCCTATAATTTTTTCGTTGTTAGCTATGTTCATGATTATTAAATGTAATTTAAGAAAAAAAAAAGGCAACAGGGCTTATGATAACATATGAACAGTAAATGAAGTTTGGCACATAAATGTCAAAATGAGATAGCAAAACTGTCAGCTAGGAAACTGCACTGTGTCATTGAGAGTTTCAAGGCCTCTGGTGTCAGCTGAATGTCCACAGTCCTCAAACCAGAACTTAGGTTCTGTGTTTTGGCTTTTTTACAGTAATACGACCTCGGTGAAGTTTCATTGTTCTTAAACTCTTTTCTTTCACGTTTGCTAACTTACCTGCTAAGCTATTGAAGACTCATTGAAGAGGTATAAACTGCTAAATACTATGTAAGAAAACTAGCTAAATAATTCTCTTAACAGATGCCTAAGGGAGATAGCCAATAAAAAGGCTTAAGCAAAGAACTACGTCTGTGCTTTGTCTTTCATTTCTACACAAAATTTTCTTTTTTCTGGAGGGTTATTTTTTTTTCCTGATGATGAAAGCAACATTGCTCTAGGATTTTCAGATTTCAGAGTGATGGGGTTCTAAGTGACAGTACAGGTAAAAGGAACTTCTCTCTTCATCATTGCCAATTGTAGCTGGTGACTGTCTCTGTAGAAAGTTTACTACTGAACAGACTGAACTGAGACCTACCAAATAATCACTGCAGCGCCTTGACTTAGAAAACCAGAAATCTTTTATTGCCTTCTTGCAATAAAGTCTCTAGTTATTGCAGTGTCCAGGAATGGACATGTCAAAACAACAGCTTTCATAACGATCACATTAAATACTGAAATCAGTAAGCATGTGTTTACTTTTGGAGGTGACTGCAGTACTTAGGCATACATTTTTTCATTGAGAGGTTTGGATGAAATTCTTGATAAGCTTGTTCTCTAACATTTGCCTAATTCCCAGTCTCTGTGAAAATTAATCGAAAATCAATTATTATTAAAAACAATAATCCACTGCAGATCCACTCTGTTCAAATATTTTACAGCAACACTAACATTTTTAATAAAGAGTGGTCAGGTAACATCATGGCAGTGAGTTTCCCATGGGCTGCTGTGAGTGTAAGTCAAGGGACTTTTCTTTCTCTTTCCCCATTTCTGAGTCTATCATTGGCAGCTTATTTTCTATTTCAAAATGTTGAAAGTGTCTTTAGAGAAAAGATGTTTCAGTAGTATACCTCAAGGATTTCACTCCTTCTTTACTGATGATAATGAGCTGTGTTGTTGTAGTTTCAATAACAAAGTTTGTTCTGAATCACAATGTTTTTTGTATATCCCTTTGCCATCACGCAAATTTGTACCTATGAGAGTTATCCTGTATTTTTCTCCCACAGTTTAGGATTTTTTTAAACTTATGAAAAAATCACTTATATGCAAAAAAATCCCAAAATTTCTCATTGGGCAAATACAAATTATCAGTTCCCAGTATAAATACTTTGTGGGGAAGTCCATACATTAATAAAAAAAGCATGTAAGATTTTTTTTCAAAGATTTTTTGAAAACAGTAGATACATAATTAAATCTTGTTTCCCTTACTGCAATAGCAGAAAAAGATAAAACTTTTTCTGGTCTTGTTTAGTGGGAGTTGTTAGTAGAATGAAAAAGCTATCACTCTCAGAGCAACATAATCTTTATGAGTAGTAATATTGAGCAAGCAGTTCTGAGACATGTTATTGTCTCATTATTTATCTCATTGATAAAGCATAGTAAATCTGAAATGCATTTAGCAATATAAAGCAACAAGGAACAGGAAAATAGAAGTTTGTAGACTGTAAAACTGAAACAACATTTTGAATTAACTATTACTATAAAGTACAGTACATGGATAAATCACATGATTGTGATCATGTAAGAAAGAAAATCTGCATGATCAATTATGAGCTCTTGTACAATAATTTGGGTTTGTTTAGAGATGAGTGTGGGCCAGATGATGCACAAAGAAAACCAAATAATAAATATTTCTTGATGATATTGACCAAGTGATATATAAGAACAGAAATTATGCACAGCAGATTTATTATATGTGAAATTGGAAAACATACAAATATAAAACCACAAGGAAAACCTGCAATTTGAGATTCACCTAAAGAAAATTCAAATCTAAGTTTTCAAAGTATACTTATTTTAAATTGCAGCCACATTGCCGTGCAAAACCACTATGGCATCATCTTTGTGATTGTACCTTTGAACAAGAAATGTTATGCTTTTAGCTAAAAATGTTTTTCATTTGCCATGTGACTTTATCCAGAAGTCTAGCTTTGAAATCTGACAGAGGTGTTTAGTCTATTTTCTTTCAGGGCAAGAGTCTGTCCTGTCTCTATTCTTCACTTCAGCTTGCCTGAACACCCTGTGTTTGTGATGGGGAATCTTTGATCGCAGAGGACAACGAGTTGGAATAAAAGCCTTTCAGCTGAAATCTTAGGTGACTCTGGAGCTAAGAGGAGTGCAAAACTCCTCTTACTTAATCAATTTAAAATCTCTTTGTTTCTTTGTTCTTTAGCAGGCAAGTCAGCAAGAGGTCCATGCTCAGTCAAATACAGCAGAAACAACTAAAAATGATCCTTTTCAATCTTGCTGGGACCATAGTGTGGACACTTGGGCTGCACTTTTTATTTTCCTGCTCTTTTCTTAAAACCCTCATTCTAAATGATATTGCTGTATTCAAAATGGGGTCAGAATGGATGAATTCTCTGTGGCAAATACTTTGGACACATCCAGCTGTGTCAGAAATGTGATGGAGAAGATAGCAATAGGTTAAGACAGTACTACAGCTGACCAGGAGATGGAGTTGCCACAGACTCCACTTTTTGATTTCTTCTTAATGTTTTCCTTCATTCTTCACCTTGATACCACTCCTTCATCTTCCCTTATGTTCCCTATTCCATGACTTATATCAAGAGGTTTTTATTCTCCAAAGGATAGCTAAGCAATCAGTTCCCTTGCTAATTTAAAATTTATAGAAAATGTATATTCTTACCCTTTAAGACCAGAATGAACACTAATACCCTCATGAGGCCTTCTGCTTAACAGGGCACTTCTGAAATTGATTCCCTAGACTGCGTGAGATACAGAACAGCTTTTAGAAAGGAGCTCAACTAGATGTAAAGTACTAATGGAATAGAGAATTCAGTACAGCTGAGAATAATTCTCAGCTCATTACTGATGATCAAAAACAATGCCATGTTTTAATTTTGAATTTGTCTGCTTTCAGAAGCTGAACTGCTCATATGTGTTATATTACAAAATTCTTCATCAGTTAATCTTCCATCATTTAATACCTGCTTCCTATGAACATTTACACAAGTGACATTTCAGGTGTACAAATGCAAGAGAGGGGAGATCATAAGAGATGCATAAACAGACCCAGGTCCCATATTCTCTGCTTGGAATGGAAATTTCAAGAATTTTTTGGATAACACCTAGCACATTTCAGTTCGAATTCTGCCTGATATTTGTAATCACGGTTGCATTACAGAAAATAATTTCAAGAAAATTAAAATAGATTAATTTTTTTTTTTTAAAAGTAAGCAAATACTTCTTTTGTGTTTCATCCTGGTAATAATAACTCCTAGTTTGTCTTCCAGCTTACCTAATTATTTTTGCTTGCACTCTGAACCTTATCTTTCTAATTCAGTGGTTTCTAGGAAGAAGGAGAAAAAAACCCAAACCAACCGTACCGTGAACTTTTACTTTATGTAAAAGACATTAAAAGAAATCACCCTGACTTGCTGTTTGTCGTAGATTATCTCAGCTTGGGAACCATAACATAAACAGACTTTTTTTCCCTGAAATTTGAGGTGGAAGAAAAAAAAGTAAGTTTTTCACTTTCTTTAAAATACTTTGTAAGTGAAGTTGTAATCATAAGGGAATGCTCAAAGACTTCAGTTGACAACAATTTGTGTTACTAAAAAAATGGAAATTTTGTAAAGATATGTGCTTCAGAATAAGGAAAATGAAGGCAGTTTTAGATGCTATTACATTTCCACTACCTTGAGAGACATTTATAAGAACATTAAAAAGATATATCCATTCAAAATAAAAATATCATCTTATTTGGTCAAATTTATAAACACCTTAGATTACACATATAGAAGTAATGATGAAATTAACCCTAAGAAAACTGTTCCACCAAATAAGAATGATCTTCGTTGTTTGAATTGTATTTAGTGTCAGTGTTTTCAAGCTTGCTTAGGACTATCTGAACAAAATGAAGTTAAGACAAGTTGATCAGGTCTGCAGTGATGGGAAGTTCCTCACTGCAGGAGCTGTTTTTGTGACTTGCAAAAATGTTTTCAGTGGTTATGTTCCAAGTTTTCAAGTAAAAAATACTTATGTTACAAAAACCCAAAACCATACATGAAGGGTGCCCTTTTTTGAGCTCGTTGTTTTTTATGGGCAGCTAAAAGGTTCCTTCTACTCAACTGTGAAAAGTTCCAGAACTGCTTTTACATTTACCACAGAAGCTCAGACCAGAAATGGTGTGAAGGCCGGTGTGCTCTTTGACTCCATCTTCTGCGTTACTGGATGGGCAGTGTTGGTCTGTATGTGTATGAACAAAATTAATCCCACTGGATAAAGCTCTTCATAGACTTCTCCAACAAGGGTCCTTCCCACATGCTGCAGTTCTTCAAGAACTGCTCTATCATGGATCTTTTTCCACAGGCTGCAGTCCTTCAGGAATGAACTTCTCCAGCATGGATCCCCACAGACGGCAACTCTTGGCAGAAAACCTGTTCCTGTGTGGGCTCCTCTCCATGGGCTGTAGGTCCTGTCAGGACCCTGCTCCAATTTGGGCTCTCCAGGGATTGCAGCTTCCTTCAGTGCATGTCCACCTGCTCCAGTGTGGGATCCTCCGTGGGCTGCAGAGGGGCAATTAGTTGCACCATGTTCTTCTCCATGGGCTGCAGGAGAACTTCTGCTCTGGTAGCTGGAGCACCTCCTCCCTCTCCTTCTCCACTGGCCTTGGAGAAACGCTCACATTTTTCTCACTCCTCTCTCACAACTGCCATGCAGTGGACTCCACCCTTTCTTAAACATCTTAACACAGAACTGCCACCAAAGTTGCTGATGGGCTCAGCTTTGGCCAGAGGTAGATCTGTTTTGGAGTCAGCTGGGATGGGCTGTGTCCAACCCAGAGGCTGCTTCTGGTGTCTTCTCACAGGGGTCACCCCTGCAGCCCGCTTCAAACCAAAACCTTTCCATGTAACACAATACATGCAGCTACACCTGTGATTGATATTGTGCAAAGGAGTGGTTCAGGCACAGTACTTTCCCTCCCTTCTTTTGTATTCTGATTGTTAAACTGAGAATACTGAAGTTGGCTTAAAGCTGGCACCCAAGTTCTATTGGACAATTCTGTCCTGTTTGTGAAATACTATATAGACATATCCAGCCACTAAGTGCCTAATTCATAGTGGAGTTTGCCTACCTTTACATATGTGAAATACAGTCCTAAATTAACAATGTGGATTTCAGGCATAGAAGGAGTTTGTGTGTTTCAGTCTGTTTTTTGCTCCTGTTATTCAGTTATGTGAAAATACAGTTTCAGAATTATTTTTAAATAAAAACAGTCCAATCTTGTTTTTAACAGAGAATCAACTGAAGTCGGAAAGCACCTCTTGCAATAACCTAGTCAACACCTCGACTCAAGCAGGGACAGCTAGAACAGTTTGCCAAGGACTGTGTCCCGTCAGGCTTTGAATATCTCTAACGATGGAGTGTCCACAATCTCTCTGGGCAAGCTGGGCCAGTGTTGACCACTGTCACAGTAAAAGTGTTTCTTCTCTTCAGATGGAATTCCATGTTTTTTTATTTTGTGCCCATTACCTCTTGTCCTTATCATTTATAATACCCTGAATTTAACACTTGAAAACTTCAAATAATGAAGCAAGAATCTTAAGTAATTTAAGAGTTAACATCAAATATGTAAAGAAGTTTTAAGTCACAAAAGGGTATTGTCTCTTTAATTGATAAAAGTACCTGATAAATGTAAAATTTTCATACAAGGCCACAGAAAAATACAAGGACGTTTGCAAAATAAATCAATCCAGATTCTGTCATGTCTTTGTTCCTCTAAGTTTGACGGATACTTTTTTTCTCCCAAATCTGTGAGTCAGCTATAAACAGAGAAAGGAGGCATATTAAAAGCGCTTACCTTGGCCCATGCCCAAAGAGGCTGTTATGCCTAGATTATAGCCCTATTAACCAAACTGCCTGTAAAATCATTTGACTTGGCTAATGTGTCTGATTTCAAGGTCTGAGAATGCCTCAACTCATTTCTAAATATTGTAAAAGTTAATTACCTTTATAGGCTGAGTTTAATGTCTGTTAAAATAGATAGACCTGGACTATTGTTTGGATATAAAGTAATATAAGAAGTATTTTTGAAAGGTAAATTGACCTGGTGAAATTCTGAGAAAATGTGATATCAGAATAGTTCCTTAATAGATATTTCTTCATCAGTAATTACAGAAGAGAATACTTGGGTTTCTCACACTGAGGCAAAAAGATACTCATCCTAATAGTAGGGTTTTTTTTCCTTTCACTCACCATTAAATTGCTACAGATGGGTCATAAAAATGTGAGGAATCCTCATACAGTCTAAACTGACTCTGAAATCAGTCATAATTATTATACATTACATTGCTAACAAAATTTTTCACTTTGAGTTTTTAAAACATTCTGGAATCATTAATGAAAGAAACCTTACAACACCACTGTCATTATCCCTGCTTTGTACAGGAAATTCCAGCAGAAAGAGGTTAAATGAACTGCCAACTCATCTTGCTTAGTCAAGAATTCCTAAGAGGCAGCCATTCAACAAATCAGTTTCCATCACATCTGATTATTATTCATCTCTACACATGCATTGATTTTTTAAAGAAATTGCACAGTCTGCAATGAGAAAAACAAAGCCATCGAAAGACAGCTAAGCTAGTGAAAAATGAACTAGCTTTGGTACCAGGAGCAGTATAGTCACATTGTCTGGCTGCTTCTGGGAAGCCCTGCAGTTGTCTGTGTCATGTTGTACTGTGCTGAGTGGGATTATTTTCTTGCTGTGACCTGGCTTCCACTGTCTCTGCATGTGCCACAGGTGATTCAAGAGAAAAATGTACGATTTAGGTTGGAGTTACCCAGAGAAAAAACTCAGAGTCATAGACATAATTCCTAGGAGTAGAAGGATTTTAGCAGAGAATTTAACAGCTCTGTTTATTTACTTTTTTTAAGTTTAGATCACTGAGCAAGAATTGTGTAACAGCCACCATAGTTTCATCCAAAAAAAAAAAAAGGTAATAATCTCAAAGATCATATTTATTACTACAATAGCCAAGACAATATATTATTGACATGAATAATATCAAATAAGCCTCGATGTAGCTTTGGCCAACATGTGCTAACCACCCAATTTTCTTCACGGAGAAAAGTATCTACATCACAATATTCAGCAAATGCGACATCATTCATCACATGAAATAAATAAAAGCAAGCTGCAAAGAGTAGATGGATATTACATTAATTGGTTATATTACGTTATTTTTACTACTGGAAACTTTAATTTCAAGTGTTTTTGTGCAAAATAATACTCTTCCTCAAAGTGCTATAAATTTTTATGGCTGAATTGTTTTGTCTGAAAAGCTCATGATGAATTCCTATTTCTACAAAGGTGTCCTCTCTGATACTTAATGTGTTTTACTCTGTCTGTTGAACCAGTCTTGGTAAAGGTTCTCCGGAGGTTCTAGGCATCATTAAGGACAGAAATAGGCTCTTTCTCTGTTTCACTGATGTGCTATATTTATTGCCTTAATATAGTAATTTGAGTGTCCTGTTTTCAATTTGATTTTCACCTCTTCCATCATGCTCCCTATGGAATTAGTCCATCACTATGGAATTAGTGATGATGACTTTCAGCATAAACCTAAATGAAAAACAATTCACAATTTATTCTGTGCTGATATTTCCCTGAAAAATTTAAAAATATAAAGTTATAATATCAGCCAGTTAAGAGAACTAACTGGAAACTACATGATTTATCAAAAGCATCATTTCAAAATCTGAACCTTTGACATGATTTGTTGTTACTTATGTAGAATTAAGTCAACTTACAGGAGTAAGTACCCTTTGAGAGCTGCACATTTTTAAACTTGTCTCTGTTGTTCTTTCTGCTATTTAAGGAAAATGAAAGACAGAAATTGTGAACCTACTAACAGTGGGAAAAAAAACAACACAGACTATACAGACAGCTACAAGCCATTTTAATCTGAAAGCAGACTAAGAGTTCTTTAAAACTAAGCTGAAAACAATACAACTTTTGTCCTTTTTAGTCTGTCCAGTGGAACAGTCTGTCTCGTCTGTCCTCCATCTACAGGGATTTTACATTGTCATGGTCCAGGGACCGTGCTGGAATTTAAAATAGTTCACGAACTTCAACATACGAGAATAGTCTGAACTTCATAGATCAGATAGCAGCACCAGAATAATATTCCAAAGGTGTTTTTTTTTCTCCCTTTAAAAAAAAGAAATGAAATGGTTATGCCTCTTTGCCCTTCTATGCCTTTCGGATGAGCAGTTAATACCGGAGTTTTGTTAGGCACCTGGAGACCTTCCCAAATCCTGGGGTGTTCATTTGATGGTCAGTTTACTCTTGCAACTTCCAACTTATTCACAGAATCACTGAATCACAGAATCACTAAGGTTGGAAAGGACCTTCAAGATCATCAAGTCCAACCATTAACCCAATGCAGCCATGTCCCCTAAACCATGTCCTGAAGCGCCACATCCACACATTTTTTGAACACTTCCAGGGATGGCGACTCCACCACCTCCCTGGGCAGCCTGTTCCAATGCTTGACCAACCTCTTGGTGAAGAAATTTTGCCTGATATCCAATCTAAACCTCCCCTGGCACAACTTGAGGTCATTTCTTCTCATCCTATTGCTAGTTACTTGGGAGAAGAGACCAACACCCTCGTCATCACACCCCCCTTTCAGATAGTTGTAGAGAGCGATAAAGTCTCCCCTCAGCCTCCTCTTCTCCAGACTGAACAACCCCAGTTCCCTCAGCCACCCCTCATAAGACTTGTGCTCCAGACTCCTCACCAGCTTTGCTGCCCTTTGCTGGACATGCTCCAGCACCTCAATGTCCTTCTTGTAGTAAGGGGCCCAAAACGGAACACAATCTTCGAGGTGCGGCCTCGCCAGTGCCGAGTACAGGGGCACAATCACTTCCCTACTCCTGATGGACACACTATTTCTGATACAGGCCAGGATGCTGTTGGCCTTCTTGGCCACCTGGGCACGCTGCTGGCTCATATTCAGCTGGCTATTAACCAGCACCCCCAGGTCCCCACTCCTCCCCAAGTCTGTAGTTTCACATGGGGTTGTTGTCACCCAAGTGTAGGGCCTACACTTGCCCTTATTAAACCTCATACAGTTGACCTCAGCCCATCGATCCAGCCTGTCCAGATCCCTCTGCAGAGCCGTCCTACCCTCCAACAGATCAACACTCCCACCCAACTTGGTGTCATCTGCAAACTTACTGAGGGAGCACTCTATCCCGTCATCCAGATCATCAATAAAGATGTTGAACAAGACTGGCTCCAGAACCGAGCCCTGGAGAACACCACTTGTAACCAGCCAGCAGCTGGATTTAACACCATTTACCACAAGTCTCTGGGCTCGGCTGTCCAGCCAGTTCTTTACCCAGTGAAGTGCATCTGCCTAAGCCACGAGCTGCCAGCTTCTTTAGGAGAATGTTATGAGAGACACTGTCAAAAGCTTTACTCAAGTCCACATAGACAACATCCACAGCCTTTCCCTCATCCACTAGGTGGTCACCTGGTCCTAGAAGGAGATCAGGTTGATCAAGCAAGACCTGCCTTTCATGAAGCTGTGCTGGCTGGGCCTGATCCCTTGGTTGTCCTGCAGATGCCCTGTGAACACCCTCAAGACCAACCGCTCCATGATCTTCCCCGGTACAGAGGTCAGACTGACAGGCCTGTAGTTCCCAGGATCCTCCTTCCGGCCTTTCTTGTAGATGGGTGTCACATTGGCAAGCCTCCAGTTGTCTGGGACCTCCCCTGTTAACCAGGACTGCTGATGAATGATGGAGAGTGGCTTGGCAAGCTCCTCCGCCAGCTCTCTCAGTACTCTTGGGTGGATCCCATCAGGCCCCATA
This sequence comes from Phaethon aethereus, assembly GCF_964289735.1. Lineage (NCBI taxonomy): Eukaryota > Metazoa > Chordata > Aves > Phaethontiformes > Phaethontidae > Phaethon > Phaethon aethereus. The sequence continues at coordinate 50,077,237 of NC_138577.1, read as the reverse complement.
GACTTGTGGGTGTCCAGGAGGTTTAACATGTCCTTAACTGCTTCCTCCTGGATTATAGGCGAGTTATTGTGCTCTCCATCCCCATCTTCCAGCTCAGGGGGCTGAATACCCTGTGGATACCTGGACTGGCTATTAAAGACTGAGGCAAAGAAGGCATTAAGTACTTCAACCTTGTCCTCATCCTTGGATGTTCCCTGCCATATCCAGTAGGGGATGGAGATTCTCCTTGCCTCTCTTTTTGTTGTTAATATATTTGTAGAAGCGTTTTTTATTATCCTTTACAACTGTGGCCAGACTGAGCTCTAGCTGGGCTTTTGCCTTTCTAATTTTGTCCCTGCTTGACATAATGAGATCCTTATACTCTTATTCACTAGTTATGTCAGCTCTATAATGAATATCTAAAAACCAAATCCCTCAAGGACGATAACAAACTAGAGGACATTTTGAGGGTATCCCCTATTCTACATAAAAGACAGATTGTCCTGCTAACTTTTTTGATGAAACACATGCCCCCAGAATCTGCAGTGTTGATTTTAGCATACACCGAATGCACTGAACTTTGGTGGAAGTGCTAGTTTGGTTTGGACTTTGCGTACAAACCTACCACATCAGCGAATCACCCAGTGTAGGAACACAGACTTTGCAATTGTGGTGGGTTGATGCTGGCTGGACACAGGTGTCCACCAAAGACACTCTACCAACTCCCCCTCCTCATCTGGAAAGTGGAGAGAAAATATAGCAAAAAGCTTGCGGGTTGAGATAAGTACAGGGAGAAAAAAAATCACTAATTACCATGATGGACAAAGCAGATTAACTTGGGCAAATTTAATTTACTACCAATCGAACCAGACTAGGGTAACAAGAAATAAAACCGAATCTTAAAACACCTTGCCCCCACCCCTTCTTTCTTCATAGAATCATAGAATAGTTTGGGTTGGAAGGGACCTTTAAAGCTAATATAGTCAACACCCCCTGCAATGAACAGGGACATCTTCAACTAGATGAGGTTGCTCACAGCCACAACCAACCTGACCTTGAATATTTCCAGTGATGGGGCACCTGCCACCTCTCTGGGAAACCTGTGCCAGTGTTTCACCACCCTCATTGTGAAAAACTTCTTTCTTCCTTATATCTAGTCTGAATTTACCCTCTTTCAGTTTAAAACCATTGCACCTTGTTCTATTGCAACAGGCTCTGCTAAAAAGTCTGTCCCCATCTTTCTTATAGGCCCCCTTTAAGTACTGGAAGGCTGCAGTAAGGTCTCCCTGGAGCCTTCTCTTCTCCAACCTGAACAACCCCAATTCTCTCAGCCTGTCCTCACAGGAGAGGTATTCCATCCCTCTGACCATTTTTGTGGCCCTCCTCTGCACCCTCTCCAACCGGCCCATGTCTTTCCTGTGCTGAGGGCTCCAGAGCTGGACGCATGACTCCAGGTGGGGTCTCACCAGAGCAGAGTAGAGGGCCAGAATCATCTCCCTCGACCTGCTGGCCACGCTCCTTTGGATGCAACCCAGGATAAGGTTGGCCTCCTAGGCTATAAGCACACATTGCCAGCTCATGTCCAACTTTTCATTCCGCAGTACCCCCAAGTCCTTCTTGGCAGGTCTGGTCTCCATACCTTTATCCCCCAGTCTGTACTGATACCAGCAGTTTCCTCAACCCAAGTGCAGGACCCTGCATTTGGCCTTGTTGAACCTTATGAGGTTTCCACGGGACCATTCTTTGAGATTGTTCTTCCTGGGCTTAAATTCACTCATGATTCTCTCTAAGTCCTCCCTGCAGTAGTGCAGGGGAACGGGGAATGGGGGTTGCAGTCAGTTCATCACACGTCGTTTCTCCGCAGGGGTAGGACTCCTCACACTTTTCTCCTGCTCCACCGTGGGGTCCCTCCCACAGGAGACAGTTTTCCAGATATGTCTGCAATATGAATCCTTCTCACAGGCTGCAGGTCTTCACAAACTGGTCCAGCATGGCTACCTCCACAGGGTGTCATCCTTCACGAACAGACTGTTCCAGCATGGGTCCCCCACAGGGCCACAATTCCTGCCAGCAAACCTGCTCCAGCATGGGATAGTCTCTCCGGAGGTCCTGTCATAAGCCTGCTCCAGCACAGGCTTCCCATGGGGTCACAACCTCCTTTGGGGCACGTCCGTCTATTCTGACATGGGGTCCTCCACAGGCTGCAGGTGGATATCTGCTCCACCATGGACCTCCATGGGCCACAGGGCGACAGCCAGCCTCACCATGGCCTTCACAGCGGGCTGCAGGGGAATCTCTGCTCTGGCGCCTGGAGCACCTCCTGCCCCTCCTTCTTCGCTGTCCTTGGTGTCTGCAGAGTTGTTTCTCTCACAAATTCTCACTCTCTTTGACTGCAGTTGCACAGTTACCATCCCCCAAATCATTATCGCAGAGACACTACCACCGTTGCTGATGGGCTCAGCCTTGGCCAGCGGTGGGTCCTTCTTGGAGCTGCTGGCATTGGCTCTGTCGGACATGGGGGAAGCTTCTAGCAGGTCCTCACAGAAGCCACTCTTTTAGGTCCCCTCACTACCAAAACTGTGCCACGCAAACCCTGTACAGGAATATATAGAATTAAAGATGCACAGAATCAGCAAGAGGATAATATCCTTTTCAGTCTTAAAGGACCTTCTTTTTAAACATGATGAGCAGAAAAAATCATCCATTTGTTTCCTTTCAGGGCAATAAAAACTGAATGTAACTCTTGAAATAGGCTGTGGCCTAGGTAGGATTTTAGTTACATATATTTTATTGTTGGTAAGACTGGTATCCTACATGTACTTAGATTTCTGTAATGGTTCTGTTTGTTTATTTTGAGTCTTTTTTGGCAGCTTAATAGCAATTCCTTTTCTAAAGCCTAGTTCATGTTAATGTAGTTGAGTTGAAGAGACAAATCTTTAGAGGCAGATGGGCTAGGAAATCCAGAAATAATATTGGTACAGCCTCTGCATATGTGTCTCATCAGTCATTTTATACTCTGTCTTACTTGTGAATTTACTTCTAAAGATTTGTTTCTATTACTTGTGGTTAGAGATTTTAATTTCCTAGCATATCATTTTGTGTCAGAAACTTATGTTCATTAGAAAGCTTAAAAAGAACATTCTAGCATGGTGATTGTTTTATGTAATCTCTGTTTCCTGTGTATTTTATCCACATTCCTCTGATTCAACGAAATAATCCATCTGCCCATTGTTATAATGACTGCTGGTGCAACAAAGTATATGCAAAATCTGTCTTCTAATTTCTTTCACGAAATTTACTTTTTACTGTACTAATTGGTATCCGCTAATTTTTCAATATGTTTCTTGCCACCAATAAATCATCTTATCATATTTTCTTTCTAAATAAAAATTAGTAGTATGAGATAAAACATGCAATGGATTTTTAAAATCAAGCTCCCCTTCCTCCTTCCATGAAATAGAAAATTCATTAAAAGTAATTATAGTATTACAGTATGCCAGCACTGATACTGCAGAGGGTGGATAATTTGATTAAACAAAGATCTTCTGGTTAAACAAATCTTACATATCGGTAATACAGATGGAATTCACAAGCTCATATGACTCTCCAAGAAGAAAATACTAGGGTTTGATTAATGAGCCATGTTCTTTGTTACGAGAACAAAACTGTCTTGTAAAGACACAGTACAGTTTTCAGGGCTTATTGTAGTATTTGTTCCTCTTAAGTGACCCCTTATACAAGATAAAGCTGACTAACATCTGAAGGAATCACGTTAGACTTTCCCTGGCTACAAAATGAGTCATACTAATGAAGGATATTTGAAAATTTGGAAGACAAAAACCACAAAATATACAAATGCTCTCCCCTTGCCACATCCACTAGTTTAACCCTCAACATAACTTTTAAGTAACTGTAGCCAGCACAGCATGGTTTATTTTATACTAAGAATAAAAATGCAGTAAATCTGCATGAAATTGGCATGTTGGTATATCTTTTCTTATATTTGTTGGCCTCATGGGCTGAAAAATTGCATTCCATAAAGGAGCACCATTGATGATATTTTTTTTCTGCGTGAAAATAAGGAGGTTGGGGAAGCATTCCCCCAAAGGCAATCTGTTTTTAATATTCTCTCTGGGTATTAGAGCTCCATGTTTCTCTATTCTAGCTAATTGCTAGTTGTAAACTTCAGCTAAGGATACAAGTAAGATATTTTAATTTAAAACAGTTTACTTCATATGTAATTTTACACAACATCAAATTTAAAATGTTTTCTGTTCTTTTAAATCTCATTCACTTTTAGCTTCTGGGGTAGAGAAACAGAACTACCTAATATCATAAATAAGATTTCTTCTAGGCTTTGCTCTCAGATATGGTGTGATGAAACAGATTAGACAGTATTAACTTTTTTACCCAAGCTGAGGTGCTGCAGTACTGTAGATAACATTGTGGTACTGCTATTGATAACAGTTCAAGATGAAATGTTCTTTTCATTGTCAGTGATGGACAGTGAGAACCTCGGTTCCAATAGTCTTCTGTCAACGGCTGAGAGTAATGAACTCTTGTGCCAGTCCAATGGCAGAAGAACAAACACTAGTTTTATACCTAGCTTAGTATGTGCAGATCTTCATTTGCTGGTATATTTTTGCAATTAAATATACAAAGCTTATGTCATCAAATATACAAGTTAGTCAGCTAAAGAATGAATTAAATATACAAAGCTCAATCTTGACAGTTTCTTGCCAGTTTTTGCTGACCAGGAAGCTTGCGGGTTTAGACCATGAATACTCTTTTTTATTATAGAAATAATGTTCTCTCTCTGGCCACTGAAACAGCTTATAAAAAGGAGTGATCAGATGGCTTGATGTCTGCAGCACTTAGAATTCCGACCTTCACTTTTTCCAGCCGTAAAAATCAACATCTTCCTTATTTAGTTGGTTTAGACCCTAAGTTGCATCTTTGAAAGAAGACAGTATGAGGAAAGGATTTATGTATAAAATCTACACTGATTACTCAGAATTTAATATTTAATTAATCAGAGCCATAACAGGAGCTTAGAGCTGAGGTGCTCACTCCTGATTATCAAACTGCTGTCCTTCAGTGTATAGGAAAGCAGCTAAACTTCCTGAGCTCAAAAGCAATTAGGGTAGTGAATGCGTCATTTCAACTATGTTTGTAATTCATTTGTTTGGTGTTTGATTTATTTACACAAGTGAAATATGTGGAGAGAGTGATACTATGGGACATCACAAGATGAAAGCGTTATGTACTATTCGGAGAGTCATGCATTTCTTTCCATTTTAATTTTTTACATTGCATTTCTTTCCATTTAATGTACTCTTTCCATTGCATGCACTTCTTTCCATTTTGAAGATGTGTCTCAGGTTAATGGTAATGTCTGTGTACCTTTGCTAAGTAAATTAAAGCGTTGTTCTGTTATATTTGTCTATCCTACGTTCTCTTTTTCTGCAGCAGCAGCCCAGTGCAGTGAGTATGCAATAAGACATTAGACTGTAGAGGCATATGTAACCATTCACTCCAAAAACTCTGGGAGAACTTGGCCAATGGTATCATCCCTGCCAGTAACACAGCCTGTAGCTGTCACCCTCCCTCATTGCCTGAAGTAGCTGCCAAACTCCAGTGCTCTACAGCAGATGAACATCTGGCTTGTTTGTTCCGTTATGGTCCTTCTGAGGAATAGGATTTAATCCCTCTCACTTTTCACATGCAAAGAAACAGTTTATTTCTGCAACTGAGAAAAGAACAGGAAATTGCTTGTGTAGTTGGACAGCCTTGAGGGTTGCAATAAAATTAGTGCTGTAATTTGCAATAACCTCAGGGGTATATATGCCACCAAAGATTGCTGAAGTGCAATATACTTTAATTGGAACCCTGCAGCTTTCAGGACACTGTCTTAATCATAGGTGCTAGGAACAAGTGACATAGAACAGGTTATGGCCCAAAATATCATAAAGTGGTCTGGCAGTCTTCCTAACTACCTTCTACATTGAATCATTATGATTGCAATGAATAATTCACAACATTTCCACTCTGGTCTGATAATCTTATGATCACAATATGTTGTGGAGGTAGCTCTTGGGACTCTTTTGGAACAAAACTTAGTATTACCAAAAGCTGTAATTCATAGCTGAGCTTTGTTCAGAGTACAGAGGCTCACATTTTTCTTATAAATAGAAAGTATATATACTGATATTCGCTGAAGTTGTGATAAATAATCATACACAGCCCATGCCTAAAATATTTGTCATGCTGTGAAGTGGTGCATGTTTGCCAGTTCTAAGGCTTCAAAAAACATTGGTCAGGATAAAAAAATACTGAAAGTTCAAAAAAAAAAGGACAAGAAAAAAATTGTTTGAGTGTTCTTTATTAGCCTTCTGTATTTTCAGCCTTGAGTTACAAACTTTTACCTAATCCCTAAGGCTTTAAGATATTATCTTAGATATATTTTTACTAACTTGCAGACTTGGGGTCCTATGAAAGACACTAGATATTCCAAAACTTGTGGAGGGAATTCTGTGAATTTCCCAGTGCCAGTTGTATCTTCTGTCCAACCAAGATAAAAATGTGACTCCCAATAAGCCAAAAGACATCTAAAGCAGTAAAAGAAAAAAAAAAATCAGATTTTGACATATTACAGCATGTTTCTGGAAACTGAATGTCAGTGTTACAGACTATAAGTGAAATGTCCCTTTAGATGGAGGGCCAACATAAAGTCTTAGCCTAAAACCACTTGTTTTTAGGACTAATGTAGAAGTGTTCCATGCCTTGTACTTATCTTCTGTGCTGTCATAGGACCTATCTTGTGTTCCATCCATGGTTTGGATCTATGAACTTAAGAGTGAAAGAAAGTCCCAGTTTTCAAAGTAATGCTACTCTCAAGGTATATTTTCCTCAAATTTGCCTGCTTACCGTGTCTTACACTGTAGGTGTTAATATGAACATACTGTATATCACAGAGGACTACAGGAAGTACAAAGCAAGAGTGAGGACATGTTCGATTTGTTTCTACTGTTTACATAGCAACCTACAGAAACACAAGTTGAATTTTCTGAGAAATATCCCAAAACAATGCCCTAATACTTTCTCTTTAAGAATCATTACTAGGAAAGGGCAAGTGGGAAAGCAAACTGTTTGAGAAATATATTGACTTGATGTACATCATAACAAAGTTCATGGAAACAGAAGCTCAGTCAATGTGAAGAATATCTAGCTCTGGATAATATCAGGATGTTATCATGTTACGAGTTGGGCTGTGTCACTGGCTGCAGAGGGGACCAGAGCCAGGGCAGGGTGCAGTGCCTCTGAAAATCTCATGTTATGTCCTGAACTCCTATTGACAAGAATGCTATTTCCACATGAATGAAGCTTGAAGTATCTAACACTCCTTGTGTGCACTGTGGCTGGTGTTTATATTGATTTTGGATGAGGACATGGCACAATCTTTGGATCAAAATAGATTTGATAAACACAGTTCAAGGATAAATATTGCTGGTGAAAGACAAATGTGCCTCATGGTGCTTGTGTTTCTCAAAGAGACAATGTTTTATTTAAATATTAAACAGAAGAGAGGTTCTAACTGCAGGTTTTGTTGTCCTTGCAGAAAAGGACCTGGGGGTGATGGTTAACACTCGGCTGAATATGAGCTGGAACTGTGCCCAGGTGGCCAAGAAGGCCAACAGCATCCTGGCCTGTATCAGAAATAGCGTGGCCAGCAGGAGTAGGGAAGTGATTGTGCCCCTGTACTCGGCACTGGTGAGGCCGCACCTTGAATCCTGTGTTCAGTTTTGGGCCCCTCACTACAAGAAGGATGTTGAGGTGCTGGAGCATGTCCAGAGAAGGGCAATGAAGCTGGTGAGGGGTCTGGAGCACAAGTCTTATGAGGAGCAGCTGAGGGAACCGGGGTTGTTTAGTCTGGAGAAGAGGAGGCTGAAGGGGGACCTTATCGATCTCTACAACTACCTGAAAGTGGGGTTGTGGTGAGGTGGGTGTTGGTCTCTTCTCCCAAGTAACCAGCGATAGGACAAGAGGAAATGGCCTCAAGTTGCACCAGGGGAGGTTTAGATTGGATATTAGGAAAAATTTCTTCACTGAGAGAGTGGTCAGGCATTGGAACAGGCTGCCCAGGGAGGTGGTGGAGTCGCCATCCCTGGAAGTGTTGAAAAAACGTGTGGAGGTGGTGCTTCAAGACATGGTTTAAGGAACATGGTTGCATTGGGTTAATGATTGGACTTGATGATCTTGAAGGTCCTTTCCAACCTTAGCGATTCTGTGATTCTGTGTGATTCTGTGATTCTGTGAATGGCAACCTCCTAAGCTCTTTACTTAACATTTTTGGGTTTGAAAATGAATATTGCTCAACAAGCTAAATGGATTTGATCATATCTCTCAAAATGTTAGGAGAGACCATTGTCTGGGTGGTGGGAGAAGAGCTGTATAAGCCTAATGAGAGTATAAGCATAAACATTGGTGTAAAATGTCCCTGAACAAATGTGGCCTACAATTTAGAAGATAGGTTCTGGTGATAATCAGCATGGAGAGAGAGTCACCTTCCAAGAAGAACAGAAGAGCAAGAAGCAAATTTTTAGATAGAGCATGGTAAATTTATGAAAGATATATATTTACTGTATGAAGACAAGAACAACATGGGCTTTATCCCCTGACAACAAGGAGTATTTTTTTCACAGATGCTTTTAATTTCCACATGCATTTTACATGCATTTTACATGCATTCTCTCCCTTTTCTTCCTTTCCCTTCTTTCCCACATCTGTATTAGAAGTGCTCTCTCATGGTGATGATGCCCTCCAGTTTTATTTCCTATGTTACGATGAGCTCCTTGTAAGTGACTCTTCATAAATACTAAGAAAAATTGTATTAAGGTGTATGCTATATCATATATCAAAAGAGTTAAGAAGTATTTCACAGTTTAAAGGAGGAATATGGAACTGATAATTGCATGAGGCTGAAATTAGAGTACAGATGTACAACTGAATTCAGATATTGTCTGCCTTGAAAATACACTCTTTTTTTTGTGTATGTATTGGCACTGTTAACAAAATATTAACTTTTCTTTACACTTTCAAAAATGTTTCCTCTGCTGATTCACTTTACCAACCATTATCACTAGGTTCTGTGACAAATTACATTTTGAAAGGAAATAAAATGACCACTACTATTTTAAATTTCATCTCATTACATTCATATGCTTACAAAAATTTGTAAGTTTTTATTTGGATTTCTTCCAAGACATTATAGAAAAATTCTTTTATTCTATCACAACCTTGTTATTCTTTCTATGACCTCCCTCAAAAGGATACTCTCTACAAAAGATACTGAAAAAAAAAATATGATAGATCAGTAAATATTTTAATAAATATCTATACTTTATAACTGGTGTATAATTTTATAAAATTTGAATTTACACTTCTGAAATATAATGTAGATAACAGCAAGAAAAGAATTGCAGTTTACAGTATGTCATGCATTGATTTATATTGTCTTTATGTTTTTCTAATAATATATGATCTAGGCTCTAGACACCATATGATGCATGAGGGAGTTTCTTCTATTGCATCCTTCCTCTTACGTGGGAATTTTCGTTCAGTTAATCTAAATTGCCAGCTTAGTCCAAGAGGATAGACAACACATGATGAATTGGCCCAGTGCTTAGTAGCAAAATAATGCAAATAAATGCAATTTAACTGTTAGTCAAAGAACCTGGTTTTGCATTATATCTGATACTTGAATTGTCCTGTGAATGGATGTCAGAGCATCAGTTTTCACCAGGGAAAAGGTTTAAATAGCATCTAAGAAGTGGGTGTTCTGTTCTTATGTAGGCAGCATGATAAACTTATTTGAATGATACAGTCCTGCAGAAGACAATGGGATTATAATGCGTTGATATCCAAATATTACAAGTTTAGCTGTGGAATGAATATTAGTGGTTGCCTCTCACCTGGTATACAGCACTTAAAATGTGAAATGATTGTGCCTTAATGCCACCTGTTTTGCTGGTCTTAGTGTCTGCTGAACAAGTTCTCCAGTGTAACATTGTACACAAAAAACACCCAGTGTGTGAATAGTACCTTATGACACAGACATTAGTCTTTTCCCAGGGCAATGCTAATGGGCTTGTAAGTCCTGACTATAAAGCTGAAAGGTTTGACAACCCTGCCTAACTGAGCATCCAGGCGCCCCAGTTCTTGAAATCCAGCTTAAATTTCTCATCCAAACCCAATAATGTATTAGCATGTTTTATAATGGGGAGCTGGTGGCTAAGGTAACTAGACAAATTTTGGTCTGAATTTTACTTTGAAAGATGCACCAGAGCTGCTCAGGAAAATGCATGTGCATTCATGAGCCACAGTGTAGGCATTTCTGCAATAAGGTGGTGTGACTGATTTGCACTCAGATGGAAGACAGTCTGGCAAATCTGAGCAAAAGCAATGAAACTCTGAAAAACTGACCCAATGAAAGCAATTATATATCCAAACATATATATTTATATATTTTAATATAATTTTATATATATATAATATGATTGTCTTGGGTTTGCATGACAAGGTTTTATTAGTGGTGGGGTTTGCAGGGGTGGCTTCTGTGAGAAGTTCCTAGAAGCTTCGCCTGTGTCTGATAGAGCCAGTATCAGCTGGCTCCGAGAAGGACCCACTGCTGGTCAAGGCTGAGCACATCAACAACGCAGGTAGCGCCTCTGGGATAACATATTTAAGAAGGGGAAAACAACGGCATGCAGCATTTGCACGCGCAGAGAGGAGTGAGAATATGTGAGAGAAACAGCTCTGCAGACACCAAGGTCAGAGAAGAAGGAGGGGGAGGAGGTGGTCCAGGTGCTGGAGCCTGTGGTGAAGACCATGGTGAGGCACGCTGCCCCCTGTGGCCCATGGAGGTCCATGGTGGAGCAGATGTCCCCTGCAGCCCATGGAGGACCCCATGCTGGAGCAGGTGGATGCCCAAAGGAGCATGTGACCCTTTGATAACTCTATGCTGGAGCAGGCTTCTGTCAGGACCTGTGGACCCATGGAGAGAGGAGCCCAGGCTGGAGCAGGTTTTGTGACCCTGTGGGGGACCCATGCTGGAGCAGTCTGTTCTTGAAGGACTGCACCCTGTAGAAGTAATCCAAGCTGGAGCAGTTTGTGAAGAACTGCAGCCTGTGGAAAGATTCACACTGGAGAAGTTCATGGAGGACTGTCTCCTGTGGGAGGGATCCCACGTTGGAACAGGGGAAGAGTGTGAGTCCCTTCCTTGAGGAGGAAGGAGCAGCAGAGACAATGTGTGATGAATTGAGCACAACCCCCATTCTGCATCCGCCCACACTGCTTGGGTGGAGAAGGCAGAGAAATCAGGAGTGAAATTGAGCCTGAGAAGAAAGGAGGCGGGGGTGGAAGGTGTTTTAAGATTTGGTTTTAATTCCCATTATCCTGCTCTGATTTTGATTAGCACTGAATTAAATTAATTTCCCCAAGCTGGGCCTATTTTGCCCATGATGGTAATTGCTGACTGATCTCTCCGTGTCCTTATCTTGACCTGTGAGCTTTGCATTATATTTTTTCTCCCTTGTCCAGCTGAGGAGGGGAGTGATAAAGCGGCTTTGGTGGTTACCTGGCATTCAGCCAAGTTAAACCACCACAGTAATTTAAAAATGTATTAGAAAAAATCTTTTCATTGACAATTGCTTATCAGATTTATGTCTGATTAACTGTAATAACTTATACAGGTGTTTTGGGCCAAACTAATGAAAGTATGTTTTATCACAGTGCACTGATCACTAGATTTGGTGGGGGTGTTCATTCTAAAGCACTACTGGAATTAAAAGAAGATTCTTTAACAGAGAGAATATTTAATTCTGCATATAAATAACTTCAAATAACCAAAGATGGAGACTGAATTTTTCTAGAATTACTCCTGAAATCTGTGCTGAGTTTGGCAAATATTACTTCATTTTTCCTTTCTAATACTATATCTGAAAGAAGCATGTTAAGTCATTTTCTAAGTCACCTTGCAACCTAGATCTTTTCCTCCTTCTATATTCACAGTTTCTTGAAATGTCTCTGTTGTGGTGATCTCTTTTATTTTCAGCATTGGTATTTTGTAGCGACTCATTCTTTAGGTGTAGATGAGATTTAGAAGATGGTACAGAGCTAGGATGCCAGAGACTATGAAGTGTTAAAGTAATTCTATATCTAGAACCATTCCTTGCAGCTTCCAAAGAATAATTCAGACAGCATTCCTTGTGAAAGCTCTTTTTGTTTTCTTTTAAAAGGATGAAATCGACTGCAAGTACACCTTTCTCTGTCTCAAAAGTATTTGACTGTTGTAGGGTAGTATTTTTTCTGCCTCACTATATGGAATTCTCAATAGGTTATATTATTTTTAAACAGAGCCAACAATGTTGTACAGAGCTACCACGTTGTATCAACTTAATTCCTATAATACTTAAAGGCATTCTTGCCTTTTTCAATGCTCCATTATATATTCCTCCTACCTTCCTGAGTATAATCTGTGATCTGGAAAATGATTACATTTCCTCATAGGTTACTGTAAAGACTATCACTGTTTCCTCCTGTATGGTATTCAACAACTCCTAATTTCAATACACCAAATCTACTCCTCTGTATATTCAATCATGCTAATGTGCTAAAGCACACAAAGATGTATTCATATAGATGAGTGGTCAATCTGCAAGAGTCTGTTATGTGACAATAGGCATATTCTCATTCCCCTTAATGAATCAGTCCTCAAATGATACTGGGCCAGCCAAGGTTAAGATACGTGCATTTGAATTTCTAAACAGAAATGCAATAGAGATCAGATGCAGAAAGAAATGGAAAAACATATTTTAAAAGAGACTCTGGAATAAGCCCAGCAGCTTGTTTGTCTTCCAGGAAATCTGATAATTTGTGCCAAGTCTTGCTTCATTGGATGAGACTCTCCAGCTTTGGTGGCTGCATCTATCTGTAATGCATTTTTCTGTTTTCTAACATGTCACATTCACAGAAAATAGCTCTCCAATTTGTGCATGTGTGCATATATACAGGGTGCATGGAACATATAAACAATATATTTTGTGTAAGTATCATAAAATTTATCATTTTTACATAATGTTTAAGTATGTATTACACAGTATATATATCTACATGTAATATGCATTTCTATCTAGGATTATTTTTGTGTCTGGAACCTTCTATGCAAGTTTGTGCTAGATTTTTTTATTAAATTCTCAATTAACAATAGACTGACACTGAAGAAAACATTCATAAGATGATGGATCACCATACTTCACAGACTTCCCTAATGATCTAGGGAAAATATGAACTACATGAAAATGTATAATGAGAGCACAACCTCAGTTGTAACTACTGACAAGATCAGATGTTTAAGGGATCAGAGAATGCTTTCCACAAAATTCTGTAAGGTAATGAAATTTTATTAATTATAAGCTGCTTTAATTAATATTTTTAAGTTCATTTGATTATGTTTTCATTTTGGATATTATGGATACAGCTACAAATTTCCTCTGTTATCTGATGTGGCAAGAAATGAGACTTGCAAATGGATGTTGAATTTGTATTCTGCTATTCTCCCAAGTCTTCCTAATGCCTCTACAAAGCAAAGGTAGATGGCAGAAATCCCTTCATTTTAACTAAATAGGTCATGAACAAATCGCAATTTAATGATTTTTTTTTAGCTGATTTACTTTATTTAAAAAAAAAAAAAGTTGCAGTTTTATTTATGGGTCCCCTTTTCCATAAGCAGTTTTATTTATGGGTCCCCTTTTCCATAAACACCTCATGATCTTTTAATGTTTGTTCATATAAAGAAAGGCTAAAATAGAAACACTTTTTTTCTTCAACTTTGGCAACAAAGGGATAGTCCCTCCCACACTGCCTCTAATATCCTTGTCATTTCTAACCTTCTGCCTCAGCCATGATGATTTCTTAATCTTCTATGAACTCCTTAATGCCTATATTTTACAGTTAGTCTTCTAATATATTTTCATTCTTTTATAGTATCAATTGCCCTTGTTATTAAGATTGGTCTGGTCAATTAAGCAGTTAAACCTCAATAATGGTCTATTCGAAGACGATTTGTTTCTACTCATTTACAGGGACTGCAATGTCGTTTTTTACCTTGAAATATTAAAAGGTGTCTCTAAACTCAATTGAGATAAATGACTGAATTCCTGCTTGTTTGAACTGCTCCAGGATTTTCCTGTAAAATATCTAACAAAATTTTAACATTTGCCATTCTGAGCATAAATTACTTTGGAAGAACTCAGTGAAAAACAACCTACAATTTTATTTAGACAACTAAAGTGTTGTGTATCACTTTCCACAGTGAATTGTAAAACCTGTGGTCCATTCATACATGTGTTGTTATTGTTAACAAAACTCACTGAATTACTCATGAAATTATTTCCTGCCTTCACCTCATCTTACTTTGCTTCACAAGGTGCAATGATAAGAGGATAAAACTGCTACTCTTACTCAGGTCTTTCCTCTTACAGCATGACATTGGCTACACAGTCCTTTTGTCCTCTTTCAAGATCTTTTGGGAACAAAGTGTTTTTGTGCTAAATATTATTGTTGTCTGTCCTCTTGGCATAGAGTGTATAAATACTATTCTTAGAGTACTCAAAATAGGTGAGCTATGTCTCAGCACAAGGAGAAATATGATCTTCAGTTTTGCTTAAAAATACCTAATTAGAGTATTTATTGAACACCAGTTCTTGAACATGTCAAACATTTATGATTCCAAGTGTCAAATGAATATTTTACTGTGAGCATTGCAGAATTCTGAAAATAACAGAAAATTGTTATTTAGTATGATATATTAAATATGTTATAATACATCCTTGTTTCAGTGGCTGCCTCTCAGGGGTGAGCTTTCCATCACTGAAAAGGCTGAAAAAACCCAATGAAATAAAGAGACAACATTAGATCCTTCACAATAGTTATTTTCACCCATTTAATTGCATTCTTTTAGATTACTCTAAAAATCTAGAAGGAATTATGAATTTTCATGTATTCTGTTATAGGTTGCAAAATAATAAAATATTTTAAAAACTGCAAGTTAGGACTTTAGAATTTTATTTTATCTTATTTTGTTATTGTCCTGTTATTAGTTATTATTTCATCATTTATAACATTATCTATTATATATTGCATATAGCTATACATATTAATAAATTATTATTTTTATCATTATTTTATTTATTTATTGTCATTACTTAGAAAGTGCTAGAAATGTATATACTAGTTAAAATAAGAGCCACACAATACATTCTTCTTTACATTTATGTAGATGCATATGTATGTGTATTTATCTACATGAATATCTCAGTCATATTTAAATAATGTCCATGAAAAAGTGTAAATTACACTGGGATCTCATGATAGTTGGAGTTGGACACATGCTGTGAGATAACCAAGGTCTGAGAAGGACTGATGATTTCCCACTGAAATGCTATTAACTACAAATATAATCTGAAAAGGTAACTAGTTAGCACAGGTATAGTTGGATCTTCACTGAGCTGGTGAATTATATTTTTGCACCTCTCAGTCAGGCTGTCCAAGTCCTTTTCTGAAACACAAATGAATATCTTTGCAGGTTTTCTGTCTCAGCAGACTGAACATTTTTGCCTTTAATTATCTGGAAAGACTGAATATCTGTGTGGAAAATCTGAAACTCATTCTCGAGTAAGACTACATTTACTACTTGTATACAATATTGTGTAATCAATTAATATTTATACCTTATACTCCGTATTATCTATCAGCAGTAAAAAGCTTTTAGATACCTGGGATCCTTCTAAGCAAATGTTCATGTCATACAGAACAGCTTCAGCCAGAAGAGTAAGTGAAAAGTAATTCCCTAAGAAATAAAATAGCAAACAACTAAACTTTAAGACCGATCTTACATATCTTCCTATGATTTATACCTTGGCAAAAGTCATATAGAGCTTTAAAAGAAGAAACAAACCAGACACTCTCGTGTGCTCTCTGGTTGTGGTTTTCTCAGTCTCTTCATCTGCGTGCCAGTGCTGACACACAGGTGGATGAATCTCTCATATTTTTACTCAGTCCCCAAAGGCAGGACTTAAGAACAGAGAAGCACCAGGCAAGAAAGAATAAATGAGACTCTTTTCTGCTCAAGGTCTTGGGTCAAATCAAGTTTTTAATCTTTTTGACTTTCTTGATATAAAGCAAAAAAAACCTCATTTAGTTCTCTTTGCACAAAAAGTAGCTACATGGTTGTTGCCAGGGTATGGGCTGTTGCTCAAGGAAAGCATTTTATTTTGGTCACTATGCTTCTTTGCCGTATTTTACTCACTTTACTAATGATGTTTCATTCATTTTTCTACAATGACACAGAAAATCAGAAAGTGACTTTGAAAGATAGCGGCTTTTTCTTGTTCAATTTTTTTTTTATCAATGCAGTGCTGCTGTGATGAGAGTACTGCACTTTGATAAGACTCAAAGTAGGTGAAGAGAATGTGATTTACATTTTTACTGTATCTTTTAAGAAAAAATTGAAATGTTTATGTGGTAAAAGAGTAATATTTTCACTTCAGTCAGGTTGTGGTTTAACAAGTAGCAAGGTAAATAAGACGAGACAACCTCTCCTTGTTTTCCTCCTTCTATATTTATTACAATTTTCTTAACTAGAATGTACTCAAAAGAAGTGATTGTCTCCCAAAAAAAGTAAATCCAAACCAAAATATTAAACAAAGAAAACAAAAAAACCAAAATACAAAACCAGTTTTGTTAGGTGGGGTAAAGGTGTTGTTTCTGTTAGAGTAGCCGGTTTCTGCACTCTTCAGAACTCTAGCTGAGTTCTTGCACTGTTACCAGAAGCAACCTTGCCAAAATACAGGTAAATTAATTTTGGGTAGGAGTAAAGATGTAATAAATATGGGATTAATGAGGTCCTTACGCCAAAACTGCACAATCTTCAAGAAGATTGATAACGAATTAGAGGATTCAGGCAAGAGCTACAATAATGATTTGAGGTCAGGAAAAAAAAAAATCTTCTAATGAGAGACTCAAGAAACTTTAATCCACTTTGTGTACTGAAGAGAAACTTAAAATTTTACTTGATCTTAGTCATTACATGACAACATGCAGAAGAGTTTTTTGGTATTAGATCTACTATGACCTTATAGAAAAAATTACAAGATCCACTGCTGAAAAAAAAGATTAGATGATTTTTTGCAGAAATAAACTTCGAAGTTTTTAATAACAAGGTTCATTAACTGATCAATAGTTTTCATTGGGAATGTAGTGGGATTCCATTACTTGAATTCTTTAGATCAAGATTGGGTACATTCTTTAAAAGATATCCTAAGGACTGAGTGGATGCCATGCGATGAATATATGTGGGAAAAGGGAGGGAGGAAAAAATAACCCCATCCCCTCTCAAACTCAAACAAACTGGGGAGAAAAAAAAAAAAAGGGTTCTATGAAATGTATAAAGCAGGGGATCCAGCCAGACTCATAATAGGCTGTTCTGACTCCAAAATTTATTGTATACATCCAGGTTAAAAACTGCAATTTCATTCAGAAATTGTTGTTCCATAGGCTGTATCAAACACTGAAGAGAGTGATTTCTAGAAAATAATGTATTTTATTACCTCAAAGTCATGGCAAATGAGAAAGAATAGTTCTTGATGTAATCACCATGAAGACAGCTACCATTTTCACCAGAAATCTCTGGTTGACTTTCTTTTATATTGTTTTCTGGAAATATGGGAAAGGAGGAAAAAAGTTACTTCACTATTTCAACAATCAGGGCTTGGAGCCAGCTGGGACAATACTGCCCCATACAGCAAACATACTGTCCACCAAAACAGGATCATCTTTATTCACCTGCAGTGTGACTATTGGGACATATCATACCCATAGCCTCGTGTGCTTGCAATTCCACACAAATCTTTAACTTTCACAGGATCTGGAAAGTCAGTGGGTGATGTGATGCTCACCCTCCATGTCCTGAGGGTGAAGGGTGAGATCAGTCACCCATCACAAGGTTTCATCAACAAAGTCAAGGTAGATATGTGAGCCTTTTCCCAGGACAGCAGCCATAGGAGTGCATAGGAGCCTTCTGTGGGTTATATACTCTTACCTGGTGTTCTAAACTCTCTATGAGTTTATAAACCCAAAAAGTTACCAGTCCTTTACCATGCAAGCTTTGCAGGGCACTGGATAAGCTACATGAACACTGTGACAGTCTATGCTCACAGCTCTCGTGATACCAAGTATTTTGAGTTCTCCACTGTCTGGGATTGAGACCACAAGAGCATCCATGATTCTTAGCCTGCATGGGTCTGAATATATCTGCAGCATAGCAGATGCTGATTACCCATTTCAGGTGTGGGTCACCGGGACATTTTGCAACACTTAGGCACCATATGCTCTTTTCAGTGGGGTGCTGCAGGTTATCATGGGTCATGCATTCAGCTGCCCTGCTGTAGAGTGGTAAACCTCACCAAACAGAGCAGCTTAGAGTGGCAGTGCCATCAACGTTGATCATTGCTGGCTGATGTGCCTTGTACAGACTGTGTGCAGACATGGGCAGGCTGTTCTAGGCAGAATGGTCACAACAGTGTCAGACTCTCCAGCTCCTGCCCTCACTGTCATACCAGGATGTGGTGGTGGAGAAAGTGGAGAAGTACATGAAGCCATCCATGACCATCTGGCTCAGCACTAGTTCCATCACAGTCGTCACAAACATTGCAGCACAATCCACCATGCATTCATGCTTCAGTAGTAAAAAAATAGATTTGGCTTCTCTTCCTCTATCTAAACTCCTCACAAAATTGCCAGCCCTCTCCACCCACTCTTTGTGTTGTCTTCTTCAGAGATACACAGATTGCAAGCATCCTCCAATGTTTCCTGTGTCTGCAGCTTCAGCTTGAGCTTTTTACACAGATTATGAGGACATTCTTTATTTACATTTATTGCCACACAGTCCCTGTCCTTAAGAGCTGAAAAGCCTTGTCCCACCAGGAGATGTGGTTATCTAATCAGATTATCTTTCTGTGCACTCTTTCCTCCTTCTGCCTTTGTGCTTTACACAGGCGAGGTCACAAAAAGTTTTCTCTTCTTTCCTCTGTCATAATGATCTTGCTCTAAGAGCACAGTTATCCCAAAAGTTTTTTCTCCTCCCCCACTATGGACATTTGGTTTCTCTAGCCAAAGCCCAGATCATATCCCTTCAGTCCAAACTTTGGGGCTGGTGGTTGCTCTTTGTACAAAAACACCAAGCAGGAGATGGCCTGTTGTTGGCAAATGAGGTGCTTTTGAGAGAGGAGAAGCAAAGATGTCCCTAAAAAGCTCCTTGTCCTTCTTCCCCTTTGAATCACTCCCTTTTCTACATTTAATTGATATCCCCTTCAATGGAGGCCTGTTCTGAACTCTGCTTTCAAATTATTTTGAGGGCAAACCTTAAAGATTTCTTGAGTTACTTACATATTACTTTACTCTCACTGTCATAAATACTTGTAAGGCAGCTCAAATTGCTCACATCTAGCATGACTTTGACACTAAGAATTTACTAAACCTTAAATTTTAGTTTTTATCTTCTTGCAAACTTGCTTAAACTGTACATTTAGGTCTGTAATTATGACACTATACTTATCTAAAGCTAATTTATATACCTAGCTACAAGTATCTGATTTTTTTTCTGGAGAGAGAAAAAAAGTCATTTGTCATGAAAAGAGTAATATGTAGCAAAAAAATGTGCAGAATACTTTCACAGCTCTGCAGAAACTCTTTTTCTTGCTCTGGATAGAAGTAATTTCCTTTCCAATTAATGCAAGGTTCAGACCTAAAGGGATAATGGACCTTATGGTAGTAAAGAACCAGGACATCAGATCAGAGAAGGAAAAATGTAACTAGGGAAGAAAGTTGCTCTGAGACTGCTTTTTAAAAAAAAAATCCTATTAAGGAAGCATTAATATCTTAGACTACATATGAACTGTGGGACTGAGCAATTTCGATGTTCTTGTTCTGGTTGCTGGCTCCAGCTCTGTCTCTGCTTCCTGCTAGGGAAAGAGCTTGATGTGCTTTCTTCGTCATTATTTGTCTTGGTATCTGTGTGAAGAAACATGGGACAAAATACTTGGGCCATGTTACACAGTCCATGCCTTTTCTGCCATAGAGGTGCTGTCTTAGAGCTCTTTTTGTAAACTGGTCAAACCCTGTCTTCAGCATTGTAGGGTTTTTTTCACTCTTTCTATGTTGGAAATGCTGCTGCAAAACTCCATTGTTCTTTGGAACCTTGAGTTTCCTATGGAATTAGGCAGGAATCTACATTAACAAGATTCTTTCAGAAATGCATTGCTGGCTTTTCTTCTTGCCAGGGATATCCTGTTAAAAAGATTGAGAAAAATCATCACATATCAAATCGTGTAATACAAGTATTCGGTAATAAGTATGTGCAGAAAAATCAGTTTACTCTGTCATGAACTCTTTCCTATTCCTTTGTGTTCATACTTTCCCATCATGGGTTAAGTGTTTTGCAATAGTTAATCTCTTTTTATACTTTTCTTCAGCATATGTCTGAGCAACCTATGAAATTGTTCCTGTAAAGCATTTTTGCTCTTTTTTCATGACCATAGGAGTGTGCTATTATATCTTTCTGATATCTTTCTGTCACTGGTGATTGATAATAATGTTGAGATGTCCATTGCCTCTGCTTGGTTGTGCACCAACATGATATGAAAGTGATGCATATTTTTTGTTTAGACAGTTAGGTTTTCCACAGTAAAAAAAAAAAAAAAAAAAAGTTTGAATTCAACATGTTGCTGTAAGGCAGGAAAATGATTGATTGGGTGGATATAAAACAATTGAAGAGATGTGTGTCCTCATGTGTGTAATAGGTTGTGCCAGGAGCTGGAGTTGGGTGGGGAGATGCAAGAGAGGATAAAAATGTGTTCTGCTATCTGGGGATTTTTGCAACATCAACATGAATGGAAAGGTCTGCTAGGAAGCTGTACTACCAATTCAGAAAATATGTGGGATTCCAAATAGACTGCGCTTTACCTCTTAAACCTGCTATTCTAATGAAACAAAGAATTTTTTAGCACCAGAAGTTTCATTATGATACGAGTAATGATGGCCACAAGCTGTTATGTGATAAGGGTTGTGAAGACTGTCTACCGAATATTTTTCAGATCTCTTGAATATTTTTGGTGAAAGGATAACTTTCTTCTCTTTGAGGCCCTTTCTATAAGTTATAATAGCTCAGGTGTTCACTGACAATTTTTATCAGTCTCCTACCCCACTTATTTTGATACATTTTTTGGCTTGTTTTCCTTGTAATAGAAAAATATATAATGTTGCTATTCCATATATAATTTTATACAGTAAATTTAGGAATTTTTATGGACATAAATTTCAATTTATATCACTATCATTTTATTTGCTTACAAATATAAGCTTGGTTTTATACAGGCAGAAACATTCAGACACTTCACCATTAATCAGAGTTTGCTTTTAGTTTTATAACTTCACCCAACGTGCGATGATAATCAGCCACACAACCAGTCTACTCAATCTCAGTGATGATGGACAAAAAGTCAGAATTAAATTAAAATAAATAACCAGTTGAATAATCAATTTGTGAGAAGACAAATGAGTAAGATGATCTTCAGCTGCATAGAAAGAAGGATGACCAACAGGTTGAGGGAGGTAATTCTCCTTGTCTACTCTGCTCAGGAAATACCACCATTGAGCTCTGGGGTCTCCAATAAAGAAAGACATGGACCTCTTGGAGCGTGTCCAGAGGAGGGCTACAAACATGAGCGGAAGGCTGGAGCAGCTTTCCTATGAAGAAAAGCTGGGAGGATTGGGGTTGTTCAGCCTGGAGAAGAGAAGGCTCTGGGGACTCCTTATTGTGGCTTTTCAATATATAAAGGGGCTTATAAGAAAGATGAAGAGAGGCTTTTTACCAAGATCTGTAGTGACAGGGCAAGGGGAAAACATTTTAAATAGAAAGGGAATATATTTGGACTGGACATAAGGAAGATACTTTTTAAGATGAGGGTGATGAGACACTGGAACATGTTGCCCAGAGAAGTTGTGGATGCCCCATTGCTGGCAATGTTCAAGATCAAGTTAGATGGGGCTTTGAGCAACCTATCTAGTAAAAAGATGGCAAGGGAGTTGGACTTTAAAGATGATCTTTAATGGTCTGTTCCAACACAAACCATGCTGTGATTCTATGTCAAGGTAGAAGAAAAACAATGATATCCAAGCTATATATTTTAACTTGTTGTAGGAAATAAAGCATGTTATGACATGGCTAAAAATGTTCAACATTGTATAAGATATAACAGTTTGTGTTAAGTTTAACAGTTTGGGGCATTAAAATGGCATTGATGTTTGCATGGCAAGGTTTGGGTAGCAGGGGAGTAGATTTGATTCTGTTTCTCACTGTCCCACTCCATTTTTAATTGGCAATAAATTAAATAAATCTTCCCCAGGTCAAGTCTGTTTTGCCTGTGATGGTTTGGTAAGTGATCTCCTTGTGACTATCTCGACCCATGAGCTTTTACATCTTATTTCCTCCCCTTCTCCTACTGAGCATGGGGAGTAAGAGAATGGTGGGCATCTGGCAGCCAGCAAAGGTCAGCCCACCACATTGTTACTTGGGTAGATGTTGGGTTTTTGTAAAATATAGAGTTTGACAGAAAACACCCAATGCACAGTAATTCCAATTCGAAATATAAATATTAGCTCTGTTAAGTTATATGTTTATTGCTGAAGGCATGTAAGAGAAAATCTCACGTCATCATTTAGAATAGTTAAAGAAAAGTGGAGTTAAGCATAATTCCACAACATGCCTAATACTATTTTCAGTAATTTTGCACTCAATCTGATTGTATATATGTCTATATATGCACACAAATACAGATAAACATGTAAGACTTTTTATATACCACCTAGTCAAACTTCAAAAAGGAAGAATGTGATATGAGTGAACTATTGGAGAGAGGCACAGATATGAAGCATCAAAGAAATGTCTGTCCTAAACTCAGGGCAGTACCATGTCCACTGCAGACATTCCAGGAAACATCAGAGTGGGCGACAGGATCACAGTGTGAAGCCTTAGAGAGGAGTTTGCTGAGAAAGTCACATCCTGGGAGTGTTGGAGATTTTCTTGCATGTTGTGTTTTCAGAGTTGTAGGGAACTGAGATCTCTTAAATCTCCTGACTTTTATGTTTCTTTGCTTTTGTAAGAGACCAGGGAAAACAGAAATAATTTCTTTAGGTTTGGAAGAAGTTTGTGGCCAGAGCACTGTCACAGCCGAGGAAGAATCTTCCACTAGGTGGAAAATCTGTAGAATAATTAGTCTTGGTGTTTTCTCCATGTTTTTTTATTAACGCTTTGACTTGCTTGGGTTTCTTTGGCTGCAGTTTCACCTAACTTTCTTCTTTCATCATTAAAACCAGAGAGGAGGTAATTTGAATTTCTCCTAATCTATTACCCTCTTTATTTCATTTGATTCTGATATCAGAGGGATCATTCTCATTTCCAGAGAAGTTGCTAATCCACATACTCTGGTGAAAACTTTTTCTTTCCCTCCCCTGCTGCCCCAAATCTCTAAAGGCCTTTGGTGATTACACAATTCCCAAATTCTGCTCACAGAACCAATCTTTGAGCAATCTGTTGTTCTTAATTATCTTGTCATGTTTTCACCCTTTTTTTTCCAGGGCTGGGAGGATTCTGCTGAATCCCATCTGGTCTCCCTGTCTCTGGACATCTTCCTCAGCCCAACAGTGCTGCCTCTTCTGCACTGCAGCAGGAATCTGTGAATGTTGTTTGTACTGACAAAAGGGACATGTTTTCCTTAATTATGCTAAAAACCATGCTTGCCTCATACCCACAACTCATACCCTGAAAATTGATATCCTTTTGTTCCATGAAAATATTTCACTTAAGTTTTCATATCTGTAACTCTGAATATTTCTGATGTTAAAGTAGATTTTTAAGACAAAAGTACTTCAAAATGAAAAGTATTTAGAAAATTAAGAAACTTAGAAAACACTGATACTAGAATTTTTCTAGGAAATGGCTTTGCTTCCAAAGCAAACAATTCAAAATTCGTGCAGCTTCATAAAATGTGTCAGTCATATCTGTTTTCTAAAAAGAAAAGAGAAAGAAACATTAAGGCTAAGCTCTGCTTAACACACAGATGTATTTTTTCTATCAATTTCTGAGATGTATGTTCTTGACATTTTCTAATGTTATTTCTATCTTTATCAAAGAACATTGTATAAAATTCTGTTGATGCATTTAAACTGAGACCTTTTGTATTCTGACTGCATTTCAGCTGCATGACAGAAAAGTGTTGTCCATGAACTGTCCACATAACAGCCTTTTTAATTTTGATCATCTTTATCATAATTACTTGTTAAATCTTGGGTTTTTTTGTGAGAGCATAAAATGATTTATTTTCCCTTTGTTATACTGTTCAAAGCTAAAAATGAAAAAAAAACCCCAAAAACCCCAATACTATACAATACTTTAATTCTACAATTTGTTTTCTGAGTGTTAGATTCTGAATATTATAACAGCATTCTTTTCTGTGTACTAAGGTAGTTCACAGAATCACAGACTCATTAAAGTTGGAAAAGACCTTCAAGATCATCAAGCCCAACCATCAACCCAACACCACCAATCCCACTAAACCATGTCCTGAAGTGCCATGTCTACATGTTTTTTGAACACTTTCAGTGATGGTGGCTCCACAACCTCCCTGGGCAGTCTGTTCCAATGCTTGACCTCCCTATCGGTGAAGAAATTTTTCCTAATATCTAGTCTAAACCTCCCCTCGTGCAACTTGAGGCCATTTCTTCTTGTCCTGTTGCTAGTTATTTCGGAGAAGAGACCAACACCCACGTCACCACAATCCCCAAAAGGTAGTTGTAGAGAGAGATAAGGTCTCCCCTCAGCCTCCTCTTCTCCAGACTAAACAACCCCAGTTCCCTCAGCCACTCCTCATAAGACTTGTGCTCCAGACCCCTCGCCAGCTTCATTGCCCTTCTCTAGACATGCTCCAGCACCTCAGCATCCTTCCTGTAGTGAGGGGCCCAGAACTGAACACAGGATTCAAGGTGTGGCCTCACCAGTGCCGAGTACAGGGGCACAATCACTTCCCTACTCCTGCTGGCCACACTATTCCTGATACAGGCCAGGACGCTGTTGGCCTTGGCCACCTGGGCACACTGCCGGCTCATATTCAGCTGTCTGTTAACCAGGACCCCCAGCTCCTTTTCTGCCGGGCAGCTCTGCAGTCACTCCTCCCCGGGCCTGTAGCCGTGCATGGGGTTGTTGTGACCCAAGTGCAGGACCCGGCACTTTGCCTTATTAAACCTCATACAGGTGGCCTCGGCCCATGGATCCAGCCTGTCCAGATCCCTCTGCAGAGCCCTCCCACCCTCCAGCAGGTCAACACTGCCATCCAGCTTGGTGTTGTCTACAAAGTTACTGAGGGAGCACTCCATCCCCTCATCCAGATCATCAATAAAGATATTAAACAAAACTGGCCCCAAAAATGAGTTGGTTGTTATTGGCTTATTATTATTGGTTATTTCAGACCAATTTCCAGATTCCCTTTTGATACCCTCATTATTACCCTTTGGGCATTCAAAGACATTCTTTGGGCACTCAGAACTTGCACTGAATTTTAGGTGCACAGGAATGAAGGAAAAAATTGTATGCAAAATTCTTGTTAAGTTATGATCCAAGGTGATATTGACCTTCAATGCCATCATCTCTGCTCTGGCACGTTTCTCATTCTCCTGATATAGGAGATTTAGTTGTTTTGTGATTAAACTTGCACAGACTGCTTGGGGTAAGATGGCATTTTTCTGTCCAGTTGTTAAGCTGTTGAAATGCCAGCTTCAGTCTGTGTCTTCTGAAAATTCTACCTATTGTTAGATTTTGACCCATTTTTAATTTTTCACATTCCTTATTTCAAATATTTAACTTACAAGTGTACTGATACTGATTTCCTAGCCTTTCCATTTTTTTTTAATATATTTCATGATCTGTTAAAATTCCTTTACTGGATCTGTAAAATTTTGTTTGCATAGACCATTATTCAGCAACGTAACTAACTTGCTCAATTAACTAACATAACTAAAATTCCAGTTATCTTTAAGTAATTATTAAAAATAAGCTTTTCTAATTTGTTTTGTCTAAACTAACTCTACAAGCTGCTATCACAACAGCTGCTAACACAAGCTCTATCATTCAGGTGTTACTTTTCTTCTCTTCTAATTCTAAGTACTTAAGAAAGATCTAGGCCACTGCAAATGAAAATCCCCCAAACAGTATGTCATGTTATGTCATTGCAAACTCAATCAGCTTTTGAAATGGATCATTAAGTATTAAATTTTGTGAGGGAGATTAATAAGGGGTGCAGATAGAAACCAACATTATGATTTGTAGGAGAAAGTTATTTTGTATATGTGATTTTAAACAAAGGAGAAAGTTCTCCCTAAAGCAAAAAGTGAAGCCTGATACTCCATATTAAAAGGCTCATTTTTTTTTCTTTTCAGTCCCCCATTTCAAGTCTCAACCTACTTTCCAAGGTATAAGAGCAACATCCTTTTTAGTTACCTGGTAACTAACACAATGGAATTCAAACAGAAACCTCAAGAATGAATATGATTTTTCAAACTGTTACAGTAAATTGTTTACTATCTCTCTAGGTTCTTGCTTGTGTCACAGTAAGCAATACTAATTTTGATAGTATGACAATGAGGCCTCACATTTGTATCATCACGGAAAAATATGATGGTTTATTTCCATTTTGGATTGAAAAACATTAAGCACATCTTTTTTCTTTCTCATCTGCTATTTCAGTTACTTGTCTTTTCTTCTCCAGATATTCCTGCAATCCATCCTTCCTACTAGAAGACGTTAATAGACATCTGAGGAAGAAGTCTCACGTTACTGCACTGGTTGGTAGTAGTGAAAGGATACTGAACCAATGGTGTACAGAAAAGGTGCTTCTTTCTTTTATGCCTTTTTGTGTGTGGGTTGCTTTTAAATATAAAAGTCTAAATTGTGCATTTAAAAACCAGCTTAAATGACACAGTCCTGGAAGGTCTGAGTACTCAGTGGGTCCCAGTGAAATCAGTGAAAGTTCAAGACATGTAACATTACCTGTAAAAATAAAAGCTGACCTAAGAAGTTGAATTAAATTTACATCTTTGAAAAGCTTCTCAAATGCTACCATTTGATCCATTAATCATTTGATTGGGGACTTCTTTGGTTACAAGGGAATGTATATAGAGTGTTATAACATAATGTAGGTTACTAGAAGAACTGAAAAGTATGTGTAAGTTCTCCCCAGGCTGTGTTCAGTCATACATAAAAAGCAACAGTTACATATGGATAGATGCTTGTCTGTGCGCTGCTGGTTCCCATCATTGATTTTTTCTAGGGAAAAGTGGCACAGAGACAAGCAGAATCAAGAGCTGGAAGAGTTAATCTCATTATATTTTCTTCTGCAGAGGACCAAACCATGATGATGTTACAAACTTCTGAAATATGTAAATGTTACCCTGGCATACACACTTTCATGTGCAGTATTGCATGCATGTACAGAGGAAAGCAGCAGGTCTACGAAGCTGTGAAAAGGAACCGCCTGAAAGACCACTTCTGTATTGAAATGTCACAAAGTTAAAAAAAGTGAACCTCCCTCTGTTGTAGTTCAAATGTATCATGTTACTCAGTTTAAGCCACAATTTCCCCACACTTAAAATTTCCTGTAAGTTCAGGCTTAATATTTGTACTTCTGAAATATAAGTTGTGTAAAAGACTAAATTCAGCCTGTCAAAATAAAAAGTCTCAAGTTAAAGAAAACAAGGCTGTATTGAATAATCAGGATAGGAGAAAAGAAAAGAAATTCAAATTCTTTCTGAATACTGGTAAATATTCTGCAATTACACTTTAATTGCTAACGTAGGGACAAATATTTTGTAGGCTGTAAACTAGAAAGATTGTTGGTAAATGTGAGGCTAAAGGAAATTTTTGTTCTAGATTTTCAGTAGGGTCTAATGTTTAGAAAAATATTTTGGTAATTTACTGCAAATTAGTAGGAATTAAACTGATACACTAATCCTGAGAATTCATGTCTGAAAGCCTGTCTGGTAGCATAGTAAAAAAACTCTAACTTCTTCACCCAGAACCTGCTAATTACACTAAGTCACTCACTCATTCAAAGTGCTTTGAAAGTCTATGTTTTCCTTTAACACAAGGGCATAAAGAATTAAAAGATCTGTGATGTACAACAGTAAGTGTTTGAAAACAATTTAATGAGGTAGTCCACGTAAAAATGAGCTTTTTCCTTTGAAACAGGAAACATATCAAGTTTAGAGAATATGTGTCAAAGTGATCTTAGCTTCTTGTAATGCAGTTCCTTAGGTTAATTCATGAAAAATGCTAACTTGTCTGTCTCATGAAAAAGAAGGACATCCTTAAGAGTGAAAAACTTTCTCAGATACCTTTGTGAAAAAGATGGACAACACACTCAAGGCTAGCCTAAAAATTTGATAAGAAGTTAATTGTTTCTCTCATAATATTTTCCAACTTTCCCATGAGAAGAATACAGAATTGGGAAATGTATGCCTTATGCATCCAACTTTTTCAATATATAACAGCTTGGGCCTTATTTAACATTGTGCTTTAGGTAGTGAAATTATGAGCAATGAGGGATGAGACACAGGTAGTAGGTCAGACTTTGAAAACCTCATCTGAGGAGAGCTGGCTGTTAACATTCTTGGGAATAACTGAGATAGATAGATACAAATTTTTAAATATTATTACTCAGTAGTGAAGTGCACAAAAAAATTCATAGTATGTAGCAATCCTCATTTATCAAAGGGATAAATGAGTTCTGATTTCATCCATAAATTGTGTCACTCAGATTGTATCTCTAGGATCTTATTTGCACAAACTGCTGTACATCTTAAATATATCTGTAAACATAGGCTTCATCTAAGCCTTTCTGGAAAAGTGCATCTGGCCATTGTCATTGGCACAGAACCTAAGATTTGTTCGACTTGATGAGTTTACAGTTATAACAGAGAAGAACTAGCTACATTAACAGTTGATTTGAGAACCCACAATAATGAGCTTATAATATAAAACATCACATACAGTAGCAAAATAAAACTACATTAACAATGAAATTATTCTATAACTAATGATGTTGATGACAATGCTGTTAAGAATGGACTGTGAATATTTATGGGTAGACATACACGTTTCTTCATTAGAAAAATAATTTATTGATTTTACTAAAGTATGTTTCATATTGCTTTAAACTATAATTTTTTTCAATAGAAACTGTAAAATAAGTTAAACTCTTGAAGGTTTATTTGAAGATAAATCTATTTGGAAAGATACCTTGCAATGTAAAAAAGATCAAGCAATACACATTATCCGATTGATGGGGTCTTCAAACAGAACAAGTTTGTTTGAAAGTTACTTATTTATACAAAAAAGGGAGAAGAATGTTTTCCGTGTTGTATTTGTGAAATTTTCATTTTTTTTCTCTGTCTTTTAATAAAAATTCTTCAACTAATCTGTAAATTTTTATTTTAAAGCATATAATCTTTTGGAATTTATGCTGAAAAATGTCTCTTACATTTGTCATTTTCTCTATCGGTGGATAGACCAGTAACTCTCCTTTCTAAAATGACAGGTTGTTGCATATTTCTTGCTGTGAATATTACAGCTGAAACACTAAACATAACCTGCTAATAAGTTACTGAGATCCTATGAGATTACAAGTGAGACAACAGCAGATGGAAGATAAACATGTGCCATTGGCTACGTTTGAAAGTGTTAAAAATAAGCTGTGAAGCTGAACAACTAGTTGCACAGAACAAAGATGCTTCATTTCAGAGGAAAATAACAGCTGAATGAGAAATTATTTTTGATAGCTATTTTCTGTAAAGGCAAAATCATCTTTGTGTAAGAATTGTACTTAACTGGGATGCTGAGGTTGCATTGGCTTTCTGTATAGAAGTGATTTTCATCTTGTACTCCTGAAAGACTTACCCAGTTACTCTTGATTTAATGTCATGATTCATAACTTTTTTTCTGTTCTACTCTTCTCTACTCCAGCTGATTCTGGCTGAGCAGCTTCTGAAAGTATATTAAGAGTCATAAGTAACAAATCATAAATTATTTATTTTTTCTTTACCTGATCTCTGGACTGAGAGATGTCTATGATGTACAGTGGTGGACAACCCTTGGATCCTTCCATTGTATTTTCTCCAATTCTACGATTCTACTGCATCACATTTGCAGGTATGATTGAGAGTAAATAGGTGTATGAGTTAGAAATGTAATACTTTTTTTTTATTCATGTCATCTGGGGAGTCTGTATGTAAATATCAAGTATGATAAGAAAGATCTGATTTGCCAGTGACTAAATAGCTGGTATTATTCACCTGTCAATCATTCCTCAGTCAAGAAAAATGGGGCTTGATTGCACAAGGCCTTGGAGAGAGATTATTTTTAGATGTCCAGTGCATTTTGGGAAGAAAGTTTACTGAATTTCAGCCAAATGGGCAAATGTCTTATGCAGTGGTACAGAAGGATAAGATTCATGAAGTTGGTAAAAAATTTGGAAACAAATAGAAGCTTTTCAGTAATGAATAAATGTGGACATCCATCCTCTACTGTATAATTTAAAAACTGAGAGCCATTTAAAAATTCTTAGGTCAGCAGAGAAGTAAGGAAAAAGACAAGTTATATGTCTAGCAGAAATCAATTGTCATTATTCCATTTTTGAACTATGAGAAAGCGTGAATGATAGAAAATTGATGACGTTAGTTTTTTCATTGTTGTTATAATTGTTGTGTACATATTTTCCAACAATAATATCTAGGAGACAGTCAAGCTCTATTCTTAATAAATATGCAGAATTAAACAATCCGGGTACCAGAGAGCTTTGCCATAGAAAGTGCATTCTTGCTGTATGATCGTAACCAGTGTTTTACTGTGACAAGTGGAGGTCAGATAGAAGAGTATAGACATTTTACTACGTGAGATTTTGGCATGGTTGTGAACACAAAAGGATTTAAATGAGGTTGGAATAAAGAGGATAAAATGGATAGAGGGGTAGGTTGTAAATTATGGATGATATGTTTAGTGCTTAATCAATCAATATAAATTAATTTTAGTTCACTCTTTCATAAAAGCAGTAGTTAAATTTTTATATATATGATAGCTTTCAATCAGATAAGACAACTGCATTATAACAAGCTACTTGGGTTTACCATAAAATTATTTATATGTGCTTCAACACGTTAGGTAATCCTGTGCTCATTTTTAAGAATGTGAAATTTATGAGGAAAATGTTAAACTGATAAACAACCATGTAAAACAACTCAAGTTATTGGCATTCTAGGGATATAAGTGAAGATTTTGAGCCTATTTTTTCCATTATTTGATACATAGAACCACTGTGACTTCTAGAGAACAGGAACATTTATCTAAGTATACATCCAAGGATTGTTTGAATAGGATAGTGACAGAGCAATTAAGAGACATACCTGTCCCAGGACACCTCGAGGGGAAATAAGAGTGAAAATAAGTTCAGTGAAACCCCCAGGAATTGAATTTATTATTTTGGTAAAGGAATTAAGGGGAAAAAATCTTCTCAGAATTGTTTCATTAAGGGTTTGGAAGTAAAAGTAATTTCTAATATGGAGTAAAATGGCATTAACTTATTCCACAGGGTTGTTCTTTGGTTTTGCTGAAGCTTTGGAAATGCTTTGAGCTCCTCAGAGAAAAAATGCTATATATGTGTAAAGGATGATTACTGGAGCAGCACCCAGCAGTCAGTTGTGGGGGATAACTAGCATA
The DNA here is from genome assembly GCF_964289735.1 of Phaethon aethereus. Lineage (NCBI taxonomy): Eukaryota > Metazoa > Chordata > Aves > Phaethontiformes > Phaethontidae > Phaethon > Phaethon aethereus. Next base: position 50,045,325 of record NC_138577.1, on the reverse strand, counting down.
CTAGTGTAGAAGCTCTTGCAAGTCTTGTTTCTCTGCTTTTATCCATGTTTGCCAGTTAAGACTCCCCCTTCTGCAAATGTGGAACACTATTTAGGAGTGAATTTTATGACAACTGCTACATATGGAAATGGTATTTATTTCTTTTTGTCAATTTTGAGTTTTTTAGAAAACAGTTTTATTTTTGTAGTATGCATGCTTCTGTATGCCTCTGGCATCCTGACAGAAGCTGTTACTGACTACAGTACCAGTCCTGACTGGATTTCACCCTAGGAGAAGAGAAAATGAAGAAAAAGGAAGAAAGCAAACAAAACTCTTCTTCATCAAGCAGAGCTATAAGACGGACTGTGAGCAGAGGGAAGCTGGAAAGCATGAAAAACAGAGGACAGAGGAAATTATCTCCTCCAAGAGTGAGCTTTTCTGAAAAACTGAGCAATGGGACAAGAATAAAGCAGCCAGTCAAGAAATGCAGCTTCCACACAACACCAGCAAATCAAGCATAATTTGTGCAGGAAAGGTGATAAAGAAAGAAAGGGTGGAAAAACCTAAAATGACAACCAGATTATATGGAAGCTAATGAAACTCTTTGATAGGAAGAACAGGAAATTCACAAATGAGGGAAGTATAAGAGCGAGGGAAGTATAAGAGCAAGGAATGTCTTGGTTTTTTTTTTAATGTAACACAGTAGGAAATCTTAATAGCTTTCTAATCACATTGGGGATTGTTGATAGTAATGATGAAGGCTAATTAAGTGTGAGGATGTACACAGTAGAAAAGGAAGCAACTGACACACTGACAACACAAGGCCTAATTGTGAATCTCAGGAATGTTTACAAACCAAGGAAAAATGTTTGGTGTTTATTTCCATAGGAAACTTGAACACAACATCAACATGGACTCTGAACATGCAAATTTCAAGGCAATGAAAAAAGGTCAAAAAGAAACATTGCACTGCAAATCTGAGTATATGAAAGAAATCTTTTGCAGGCTGATAAAAAGGCATAGTTCAACGGTTGTCAGGTAAGGTGAAGTTCCTGGAAGAGATGTTTGGCTAGTCTGAGTTTAAAGCAGTCAAACTTATTGGAAAGCTAAAGACAGGAGAAATGAAGTCTTTCTGCAAAGACAGAAGAGGGCTCTCTGAAGTCAATGACACAATTCCCACTTACATTGTCCACATAAAAAACATTAAACAGCAATCAGGTCACAATACTAAAACAGGAAGAGAGGTGTCTATTATTAGACTATATACTGCTTCCCTTCCTTACCTTTTGCTACTAGATTAAAGACTCCTCACTTAAACACTATAGCAACCATGATGCCTCCATGTAGTCCTTAGCCCCATCTGCACAGCAATGAACCAGGGGAGGGATGTGTCCCCTTCTCTTTCAGGACTACTCAAGTTCTGGCAAAGTTTGCCTGTTAAGTGGCCCTGTCTCTTTCCCTTTTGCATTCAGTACTGTCCTCAAAAAAACCCTCTGGCACAGTCTTCCTTTTGATTTCTATTTTACACTTTAAAAGGAAATGCTGAAAGAAATTTCTTCTCTGCTTTAGCAAATCCTTCATTTGAATCTTCTGTTGAATAATTTTACAATCTCAGGAAAAAGTACAACAGCGCAGTCACAGGTAACATCCAATTGTCACTTTCTGGATAGCTAAAACGTGAGCTTCATTTAGCTTCACAATCTTATTGAACACCAGACAAGATACGGGATATACATTTCTTTTGATGTGAGTTTCAGCAGGAAGAAAAATGTTCATCTTGTACATTCAAGATTGCTTATCAGTCTGCCAACCTCACTGCATCTTCAGCATAGCTTTGCATAGAATCAGAGGGTATAACTTGCAACAATCCAACCACACAACAACTGAAGCATTCTTTTAAATGTATTTAAAAGCTAAATTGAAGGTGTATAAATGTGAGAATCACCAATGTGCAAGTGTTCTCCTTTTTCTTGAACTGAAGTTCTGCAACATGCTTTACAATGAAAGGCAACATCTTTTATATCTTTAAGTATTGCAAAAATGAGACATACAAAATCCTATCAGCAAGTGTGCTCAATGCAAATTGCTGAAAAAAGCAAAGGGGAGAGGTAGATGCAAATACAGCTACTTGAAACAGGATAAAAGTCAACCTTGCTAACTTATCATGAAAGTTTACTAGTTTAAGAACCGATCTATTTGCCAGTCCTGTGCTCCAAGGATCATCAAATATCTGATGATGTCTTAGTCATCCATCAAGACAATGATTTTCTCTGCAGCAGAGCATGAATACAGCTTCTGATACTAATTAGACAGTAATTCAGTAGGGTGAAGGTTTTCAGTGGTGGCAGTTAAAATAAGATTACCATACTCACAATTAGCTAACTGAAGATGTATCCCAATTTTTTTTTGTTCCTGTGATTTTAGCAATTGAGTCCTAAACAGTTTCCAACTGATTCTATAGAATCCCACAAGAACTAATGACTCTTGGAAAACTTACATTAGTTAACGACTTTGTAAAGCTTTTACTTATGATAGTCATTCTCTGCAGTGTAGATGAAACACTATATGTGTTTGCAATATTCTATTGGATGTCACTCAGGGTCAATCTACTTACATTTATTTTAGCAATGAGTCCTGTGCTTTCTACTTAGGCTTTTGCCCCAAAATGTAAGCATAATAAAGGGAACAATAGTTCCAAGGAAAAGGTAGTAAAAATACCCATAACTTTTCAATATTACTTTGATAGGTTATGCGGAAAACCTATAATTGAACACTGTACCTGTTATCTATAAAATTCACTAACTAATGCTGAAATTGCAAGAACATTCTTTCAATCATTTCTTTCACTTCCTAGCATGCTCACTATTAGATTTTATTACATACCAAACTTTACCTCTGCTAGAACCAGTGTACCTTCTTATGTTCTTCTTATCATTTCTTTCCAACTTTTATGTGTCCACCATTAACTTTTATTACACTTCAAAGTCTATTTGCAACTATATATATCATTGCCAGAAGGCAATTCTTGTCTTGAATTTTCTTGAAAACACTACTTCAGTTGTTTTGACATAGGTTTTCTTGCTTTTTTTTCCTTCACTACACTCCAGTAGTATTGCCTGGGACCAGTAGACTCTGACACCCAACAATTTTTGTTCATTACGGCAGATTTCAACACTATTTGAAGTCTTTCTTGTGTTTCCCATGTGTTTCACTGTGATCTTAATTCTAGCCTTTCCTACCATCTACGTCTTTGATTTTAATGTTTTTGTATTATTATTTGATTTGAGATCAGTACAGTAGTCTGAATGTACTGCCATGTGATGTGAGGTATGTTATATTTTTTCTGCCTTGATTTTAAGGAGTTACCTGATTTGTCCAGCATAGCATTTTACCTAGGATTCTCCCCTACCACTTGGATAGCACTAAAGTGGGTAGCCACTGCTCTGAGGACAAAGGTATTGCTGTAAATTCAGAATAGACGGGGAGTTAAACAGCTCTCTGTAAAAGTATGGTTTTAAGAATGTACAGTCTTAAGAACGGATTTAATTATCTGGAATATTATAGGTTATGGAATCCTATAAAACCTTTAAATAAACTAGAATGTTTATGTACCAGAAGCTAAATATATGATTTGTAGAATGAGGGTCTTACTGAAGTTCTTGTATTTTCTTAAAACTTTTATACTCCTGGCATTGGAGCTCAGTAGTTTCTCTTTAATTGTGATAACCACAATAAAAAATTCTCTTCTGTCTACCCTTTTAAGTATTTTACCTGCTTTGAAATCTGTGTTAATGAATACATTTCTTTACTTAAGGGAACAGCTAAAATTATTGAGCTATACTGTGACTCCTGATTTCTTTCTATACACTGCTCTATAAACTTGGTAATATATATTGGTTGACTAGATAACATAATTTCTTTGCAGTTATTCCCATTGACATAATTTATTTTACTGGGTATTAACATATGTCTTCTTAATCTATGTAACAACCTGACTTGGAACCCAAAGATGTTGTGTATACCTGGAATAGGTAATTTCTCAATCTGTGGGGCTACTTCAGGATTACATTACAGAATCACAGAATCACAGAATCACTAGGTTGGAAAGGACCTTTAAGATCATCAAGTCCAACCATTAATCCAGAACCATGTCCCCTAAACCATGTCCTGAAGCGCCACATCCACACGTTTTTTGAACACTTCCAGGGATGGCGACTCCACCACCTCCCTGGGCAGCCTGTTCCAATGCCTGACCACCCTCTCAGTAAAGAAATTTTTCCTAATATCCAATCTAAACCTCCCCTGGCGCAACTTGAGGCCATTTCCTCTTGTCCTATCACTAGTTACTTGGGAGAAGAGACCAACACCCTCATCGCCACAACCCCCTTTCAGGTAGTTGTAGAGAGCGATAAGGTCTCCCCTCAGCCTCCTCCAGACTAAACAACCCCAGTTCCCTCAGCCGCTCCTCATAAGACTTGTTCTCCAGACCCCTCACCAGCTTCGTTGCTCTTCTCTGGACACGCTCCAGCACCTCATCATCCTTCTTGTAGTGAGGGGCCCAAAACTGAACACAGGATTCAAGGTGCGGCCTCACAAGTGCCGAGTACAGGGGCACAATCACTTCCCTACTCCTGCTGGCCACGCTATTCCTGATACAGGCCAGGACGCTGTTGGCCTTCTTGGCCACCTGGGCACACTGCCAGCTCATATTCAGCCAGCTGTCAACCAGCACCCCAGGTCCTTTTCTGCTGGACAGCTTTCCAACCACTCCTCCCCAAGCCTGTAGCATTGCATGGGGTTGTTGTGACTGAAGTGCAGGACCCTGCACTTGGCCTTATTAAACCTCATACAGTTGGCCTCTGCCCATCGATCCAGCCTGTCCAGATCCCTCTGCAGAGACCTCCTACCCTCCAGCAGATCAACACTCCCACCCAACTTGGTGTCATCTGCAAACTTACTGAGGGAGCACTCAATTCCCTCATCCAGATCATCAATAAAGATATTGAATAAGACCGGCCCCAGAACCGAGCCCTGGGGAACACCACTCGTGACCGGCCGCCAGCCGGATTTAACGCCGTTCACCACAACTCTGTGGGCTCGGCCATCCAGCCAGTTCCTCACCCAGCGAAGAGTAAACCCGTCTAAGCCACAAGCCGCCAGTTTCTCCAGGAGAATGCTGTGGGAGACGCTGTCAAAGGCTTTACTAAAGTCCAGGTAGACAACGTCCACAGCCTTTCCCTCATCCACTAGGCGGGTCACCTGGTCATAGAAGGAGATCAGGTTGGTCAAGCAGGACCTGCCTTTCATGAACCCATGTTGGCTGGACCTGATCCCTTGGTTGTCCTGCAGATGCCCCGTGAGCACTTTCAAGACCAACCACTCCATAATCTTCCCTGGAACAGAGGTCAGGCTGGCAGGCCTGTAGTTCCCAGGATCCTCCTTCCGGCTTTTCTTGTAGACAGGCATCACATTGGCAAGCCTCCAGTCTTCTGGGACCTCCCCTGTTAACCAGGACTGCTGATAAACGATGGAGAGTGGCTTGGCAAGCTCCTCCGCCAGCTCTCTCAGTACTCTCGGGTGGATCCCATCAGGCCCCATAGACTTGTGGGTGTCCAGGTGGCTTAGCATGTCCTTGACTGCTTCCTCCTGGATTATGAGGAGTACATTGTGCTCTCCATCCCCGTCTTCCAGCTCAGGGGGCTGAATACCCTGTGGATACCTGGACTGGCTATTAAAGACTGAGGCGAAGAAGGCATTAAGTACCTCAACCTTGTCCTCGTCCTTGGAGACAATTGATGTAGCTTGTGCAGAATCACAACTGAACCCACGACATACTCAAACAATGGTATAGTTATTCATTAATTTAGCCTGCTGGCTTTAAAGTTTTGATGACAACCACAGTTGTGGTGGACTAATATGAGGTTTCTGTCTTAAACTTGGACTGTATAAAAATGACACCATCAGAAGCGAAAAGAGGAATCCCCATGACCAAGGAACATCAAGAGGACCAACGGGACGCCACTGGATCCATGGGTTGTAATATCTTCTTTGCTGCCCACCCCCCGCCCTTCTCTCTTTCCCTCTCTCTCTCTCCCCACCCCCCTCCTCTCTTTGTTGAAGTATAAAAGATGTGTTGCATGGGACTTGTTTGTTTAGTTGAATTGTTTATTTGAATTGTTTAGTTAGAGTAGTTGCCATTGAGTCATTTATGTAAACTCATGCCTTGCATTTTGTATTATTACATTTTTAAATTTGTTGGCTGGTGTCATTTCACCTTAATTCAGTCCAAGGGCATTACGAACTTTGTCATTGGTCCCACAGGGAGGGAGGTCATCCTAAACGGCTACTTTCGGGCTGTGACACACAACATAAACCAAATATTATTTCTAATTTCTCTTACCAAGTAAATCACCTAAAAACACTATGAAGACGTAAAATTATAGCTATTGTAATTGTAATAGCAAGTGTAATTATAGCTTAAATGATAATAAAACCAAACCAGTTGCTGTGAGTAGAGGAATAATAATAAGCTGAATGGTTGTTGTTAATCTCTTTATAAAAAAAAAAAAAATAACCGGCAGTTAAACATCAGTTTTTCTCACAAACACCATAATAAGGTAGATGTGAATGGATCAACTTTATCATCACAGAAAAACAAAAGTGCAAAAAGGGCAGATGCTGCCAGTTCACTGCTTAAATACCTCATTTAAAAAAGAATATTTTATCCCTTTAAAAGCTGTGGCTTCGTCTTTACATGGCTATGTAGCTTTGAGATTCATTTACGTGTTCTGATTGGTTTGCACACAAGTAAGATTGAAAATGAAAGCTGTTAACCATAGATATTGTGCAATGACTATGACTCAGTGGAGCTAAGGAGACACCTCTCCAGCAATAAGGCTTTGAGATGATGGAAGGAGGGTGTAACAGCTAAGGGCAACAAGATCTACCAGTCCCAATGGGAGAAACAGTTCTTTGCTCATAAGCTGTCAGGACTGCTTGAACAGGTTTAAACTAGGATCAATGAGGGAAGAGTATATCATCATGAATGCTGAAGGTAAGCCAAGGGATAGCACAGCACTGCCTGAGGGTGGCAATATTCATAGGAGCATTTATGCTGTTCCAGGATGCATTGAAGTTTAAGGAGCACATCTGGAATGTGCATACACCAATGCACATGCAACCAGTATGAGAAACAAACAGAATGAACTGAAAGTGTTGGTCATTTCCCAGAGCCATGATGTCATTGATATTAATGAGACTAGTGGAATGAGTCCCATGACTGGAGTGCTGGGATAGAGAGCTATAGGCTGTTCAGGAGGGATAAGCAGGGCAGGCAAGGTAGAGGAGTTGCACTGTATGTAAGGGAGAGGTTTGACTGCACAGCCCTTACATTTAGAGAATACGTGGTTGAGAGCTTCTGGGTAAAGATAAGGGGATGGAAAACAAAGGAGATATCACTGTGGGTGTTTACTGCCAATCACGCAGTCAGGATGTTAGCACTGATAAGTTATTCTATGGGCAATTAGCAGAAATCTCTGGATTGGTATCCCTTGTCTTTACGAAATTCCCAAAGATAAAGAAGATAATTTGCTGTCATAAGTACTAAGCCAACTAAGAAGGGTGCCTTCCTAAACTTGTTACTTGTGAATAGAGAAGGACCTGTGGGAGATGTGATGGTAGGTGACTGTTTTGGTCACAACAATCACAAAATGGTTGAGCTTAAAAATTTGGTGTAAATACAAAAAGGTCAGCAGAATTGCTACACTGGATTTCAAGAGAGTAAACTTGAAGCTACTCAGGGAGTTACTTAGCAGTCTCAACTGGGAATCTGCTTTTGAGGGTTTAGGAGTTAATGAGTACTAGTCAGTTTTGAAGAACCACATTTAAAAGCACAAGAGCAGGCAATCCCGTTGTATTGCAAGCCAAACAAGTGGGGCAGAAGACCAGCTTGGCTGACCAGGGAGCTCCTCCTGGAAATAGGGAGGAAAAAGCATTTGAATGACCTCTGGAAGCAAGGTCAGGCTTCTCAGGAAGATCACAGAGTCCTTGTTCACATATGCAGGGAGAAGACACAAAAAGCCAAAGCTCAACTACAGTTGAAACTGGCCAGTGTATGCCTGACAACAAGAAAGGATTTTTAAAGTACATTAATAGCAAGAGGAAGTCCAAAGAAAACATTGGACCAATACTTTAGGAAGATGATCACTTAGCAAATAGGGATGCAGAAAAAGCAGAGGCATTTAATACTTTTTTTGCCTTGGTCTTTAATAATTCTGATAGACCTTGGACTGCCTGGTCCCCTGAGTTGTAGGACCACAACTGCAGGAGCAGTCACTTTCTATCTGTGGGCACTGAAATTATACAGAACCAGTTGAACCAAATGAATGTTCAAAATCCATGAGCCCTGGTGTGATTAATCCCAGACTATGAAAGCTGTTAATGGAAGATTCATCACAGGGTACAAAAGGAGTTAGAGGATGTTACAGCACAGCCCTCTGTCCCAGTCCAATGTTGGGGGCAGTTTTGCTATGATCCCAAAAGTGAGATTAAGACACAATCGAGGTCAAATGCCATATACCCAGAACAAATTTTATTATAAAAAATAAAATAAAAAAATAGTAACAATAAGTAAGTAAGTAAGAAATTTATAGCAATAAGACAGAATGGAAGAAAAGGACAGAAATCAAGCAAGCATTTGGGATAGATTTGCAAGGAAAGTCACCACCATGGATCCGCAGTGTCCCCGGGTCCAAGATTCTCGATGTTTCAGTGGTCAGCAATCGCAGTGGCGGCACACACGAGGTCTTGTCTTGGCAGTCCCTTTCATTCTCATTCACGGGCTGCAATTTCCATCACAATGACACGTACTTGCCCATCTGCACATGCGCATACGCTTCACATGGCTCCAGCCCCACTCCTCGCGCGACTATCACGCAGCTATGGTGCATGATTGGGCCTTGTAGCACCAATCACAGCTCTCTGTGGCCCTGCAGCCCCTCCCATCGCCAGCCGAATGAATTCTCGCCCAGACAAACAATCTTTGAGACAAATGCTCCATGGTTTGCCCCATGGTTCACTCTCTCATACCACCCCATGGCTCAAAGATTGCTTCAAGACCCATGGTGGTTTTGAGAAAAGATAGTTACATAGAAAAGACCAGAAAAGAGCATTTTACACAATCTGCACGACTGATGGTATGGTTCGCCGCACAGCATGCATTTGTTTAACACCGTCTGATGAAACAGTGGTTACAATTGCATATTGGTTCCAACATGTTGAATTAACTGTGTAAAACACGAAATAATACAGGGTAAGAACAACAACATGGCAAAACCACATAACAAATAAAATAAGACTTGCTTAACCCATGGGCTACATGGGAGCCAGGCAAACAAGTCAATGTCTCAGCCTTCCCATTTTTGGACAGGAACACAGGCCAGTTTTCATACTCCTGTGGTAATTTGTTTAACAATTTTACCATTGTCATCAATTTTTAAGCAAGAGTTGGAATCATTCAGTTTACAGCAAGAAGTCCTTCTTCAGCTAGCAGGTAATCATGCACCATGCGGTGGTGGAGTATTGCTGTTCACATTTGTGTGGCCTGGTCTGCTAACAGATCCTAGTAATAATCTCCAGAACGGCTTGCAACCTAATAATGCAATTTAAATTATAGATAGGTTCTTGAGCAGCACTAATCCATTAATTGGGGTTCCAGGTGGCAGGTCCATAATGTTATATGATATGTTGAGGGGTCCACTCATCTGTACCCCAGGTTTGACCACTTCCACCCACTATAGAGGTATCAATGGACCGCCACTATAGCTTGAGATCATCATATAACTTAACATCCAATCTGTCACCTTTATCTTCTGGGATCACAAAGAACAAGGGGCTAATTAGCCCCACATGACACACCCCAGTCCAATTTTTGGGCAATTGCTTGTATGCATAATGTCCTCAGATCCAATAGTGACCTTTCAATGCCTGGGCTCCGTTTTCAAACGGGCCTGTGGAGATTTGTGTTACTTGGAAATATGTGGTATTATCTACTCCTAAAGGATGGTTTGATGGACCATTTACCAACAACTTGTGCACAAATGTTTTGACCTCCTCTTCACCACCTCAGCAGAATGTTTTGCTGGGTGGCAACTGGGCCATGTATCTCCAACACCTTTTGCTATTTCCGTCAATAACTAACCACCAAATTTTATTTCCATCAGGGAGCTGAGAATACGTCTTATCCATAAATTTACAATCCCAGGCACTGAAATCAAGGTGCCAAAAGCAAGTGACATTCAAATGGCTATCAGATTGGTCAGTGTTGGACCAAAAGTCAAAAAATTGTTTCCTGTGCCCTGTTTGATTTATCCAAGCCCAGCCCAGCCCACAAGGTACAAAAGATTCATCAATAAGAGTTAAACAACATACAATATCGTGGCCTATTTCCAGATTGTGAACAACTGATAGACTTACAGCCAGCACTGAGGCAACGGTTTCCATATGTATAGGTCCAGTTGCAATTGCTATTCCCTACAAAGTCACCACCCTCCTGTGTTAGATTTAGACAGTATTCACTCTCGGTTGGGAATCATATGGGCCAGGACAATGGGATATCTTCCTCCCAGTCGATGTCATTCTTGACTTCACTATAATTACTCACCAGCCATTCGGGAGACAGAGGAATGGAAGTCCATGGCCAACTATCTAAACCTTTGCCCCCCGCCACTCACCATCAGAGAGCAAAGGATCTAGTTTCCCTGCAAATTTTGAGGGACATTTGTCTCTGATAAGTCGATTAAAAAGGGTGCACTGGGAGGGGGTTTTTTAAAGCCCGTCTCCATATCTGCTGATTTATCAGGCCATTCTGACACCAGTTTTTCTAACTTGTCTGTTGACAATCCATGCATCAAATCACGTGGAATTCCTTTTTGCCACCCCTTTGCCCACAGGCTATTGTGCTTACTTGGGATGTCCCTCCCTCCCAGGGATGTTCTTCTATCACCCCCAGAGCATGGAAACATTTTCACTTCAGCTTGCCTCAGGCCTCTAGAGTCTGTTTTAGTGGCTGGAATGTTAATGGGGCCATATTTGTATCCGTAATTAATCAATTCTTGTGCCACCTTCCCCCACGTCCAGATTTTCCTATCTGGGGACCAGAGGCACCGATTGGGCATAAGTCCTTCTAAAGCAGCCACAACCCTTTCACCCCAAGGCATTGCTTGTATTTTCCCCTGTAACTGTATACTGATTGGCTTTAAGGAATCGGGGAGTCCTTTTATGAGGAGAGCCATTCGTTCAGGGTCTACTGGCATCATCATCAGGGACTCCTGCCTAGGCTTCAATTTTCGATCATACATCATCTGCAAACAAGCTGCCTTCTGCACATTTTCCACCACTTGATTGACAGTTCCCATAATTGTGAGGGGATCCCCCTCTCCAAGGGCTTCAACCCCCCTGCCCAACAGACTACCTGCTGGGTTAAAGACCAAGGGGCCCGGTTATTTCCAGTAATTAAAAACACTCCTGGTCCCCAATACCCCTCTGCCTCCTTCTTACTCAGCAAAATCTGAACCCCCCAGATGACAACACTCTCCACACATACTTCGTCTCTGACTCTGCAGGGGTTCAACCGAAATCCTTTTTTAACTTTGCCAACTCAGTGGCGGTATAGGGGACCTCCTTGGTTGTGACTTGGGGGGACTGATCCTGATCGTCATTGTAAATATACTTGGTCTTAACCAAGGGTCACAGCGAGAGCGGTTCTAATTTCTCTACTCTTTCTCTCACTATCTGCAAGTCGTCAAAAGGGTAACCACTTCCTGACCTTGGGATATTTCCTCGTGGGCCGTGCCTGCAAGGAGTTGCTCCTTCACAGCAGTCTGCAGATGTTTCACCTGGTCTCTCTCTCCTTCAAGCTGTTCCTTTAAATTCGTCACTTGCCCCTGAAGGGACCGAATGAGGTTTTGGAGCAATTCAACAATTTGGGAGTCTGCAGCGTGGCAGCGTTCCCTTGCCTCTACAGCAGCAGCCAAACAGGCACCGAGAACAGCACTAATAATCGATTTTCCCCTTCCTGATCTTATTCTCGCATCCTTTCTCAAAACACTCGTTCAATCAACCACACTCTGCAAGTTATACCAATTTCCCTGAGCCCAGTCCGTCCCAGGTACAGAGGGTGGGGCATTATATTTTTCTAAAAATTCAAACAAAAATTGTCTCTCCAAAGGGGCAGTTTTAAGGTCACTCATCCCTATATAAGGTGGGGAAGCAGTCATCTCAGGAAGGCAGCACCTAAGTTTCAAACACAGACACCACCCCGGCCTTACTTTCCCGAGAAGCCTCACATATTTAAGGAGAGAGAAATAAAGTGGGGAAGTAGTCATCTCAGGAAGGCAGCATGTAAGTTTCACAGACCCACACCCCTTACTTTCCTGAGAGGTCTCACTTATCTGGGAATAATAAGGCACTCTTGTCTCAAGGGACCCTGTCCATGACACCGATTAAAATGTCCCGATCCAATGTCAGGGGAGGTTTCGATATGATCCCGAGAGCGAGATTAAGATACAAATGAGGTCAAATGCTGTATACCCAAAACAACTTTTATTATCAAAAATAAAATAAAAAAAATAGTAACGATAATTAAAAGTAAGAAATTAATAGCAATAGGACAGAATGGAATAAAAAGACAAAAATCAAGCAAGCATTTGGGATAGAGTTGCAAGGAAAGTCACCACCATGGATCCGTGGTGTCCCAGGGTCCAAGCTTCTTGATATTTTGGTGGTGGGCGATCGTGGCGGTGGTGGTGGTGTGCACGAGGTCTTGTCTTGGCAGTCCCTTTCATTCTCATTCATGGGTTGCTATTTCCATGACACCGACACGCGCTCGCTCATCTGCACATGCACATATGTTTCACACGACTCCAGCCCCGCTCCTCACGCGACTATCACGTGGCTATGGCATGACTTGATGGTGCATGATTGGGCCTTGTAGCACCAATCACAGCTCTCTGTGGCCCTGCAGCCCCTCTCATTGCCAGCCGAATGAATTCTCGCCCAGACAAACAATCTTTGAGACAAATGCCCCACAGTTTGCCCCATGGTTGACTCTCACACCCTCTCAATCATCTACCTTGTGAATCTGTAGAAACCCCTGCTGACTGGAAGCTAGCCACATTATTCCAATTTACAAGAAAGGCATGAGGGAAAACCCAGGAAACTACAGACCTCTTAGTCTAACATCAGTACCTTGAAAAGATCCTACTGGATCTTTGAAATATCCTTGAAAGATGTTTCAAGGACAAGGTAATCATCAGGCACAGTCAGCACACGTTCACAAAGGGATAGTTCTGCCTAACTAAATATGATATCCTTTTACAATAGGTCACTTTCCTAGTGGGTGAAAGGAAGGCAGTGGATGTAGCTTTTCCAGATTTTAGTAACGCTTTTGATATTACGCCTCATAACATTCTTCCAGACAAGTTGTTCAGCTGGGAGATGAGTAGATACATATTGTGCTGTGTGAAGAACTGGCTGAACGACAGGGCTCTAGGGTCTGTAGTGAATGGGGTTACATCTGTCTGGCAGCTAGTCACTAGTGGTATTCCTCAGGGCTCAATTCTAGGGCCAGTTTGGGTCAGTATCAAGGATCTGCAGGCAGGAGTTGAATGCACCCTTAGTAAGTTTGCTGACAGTGTTGAACTGGGAGGTGCTGTTGATTCTCTCAAGGAACAAGTGGCCTTGCAGAGGGATCTGGAGAGACTGGGCAATCATCAGTGGCATAGAATTTAACAGGAACAAATGTCAGATTCTGCCCCTGGGATGGAATAACACCAGGCACAACTAGAAATTGAGAGAGGAGAGGCTGGAGAGCAGCCCTGCAGAAAGGGATCTGGGGATGCTGGTTGACAGCAGGCTCGCTATAGGTCAGCAGTATGCCCTGAGAGCCAAGAGGGAAAACCGAAGAGGGAAAAGAGGCATCCTGGGGTGCATCAAACCAAGCATAACTATCTGGTCAGAAGAGGTTATTATCCTACTGTATTTAGCATTGGTGAGGTCTCAACTTAAGTATTGCATGCACTTCAGGGCCCCACAATTTAAGAAGGATATTAAGTGACTTGAATGCATCCAGAGGATGGCAACTAAGCTGCTGAAAGGTCTGGAAGGCATGTCTTGTGAGGAGCAGCTGAGGACACTGAGTTTGTCTAGTTTGGAGAGAAGAAGGCTGAGGGGTGACCTCATTGCTCTCTACAGTTTCCTGCGGAGGGGATGTGGAGAGGGAAGTGTTGATCTCTTCTCCCTGGTATACACTGACAGGTCATGTCGAAATGGTTCAAAGCTGTATCAGGAGAGGTTCAGAGTAGATATCAGAATCACAAAATCACAGAATTGTTAAGGTTGGAAAAGACCTTTAAGATCATCGAGACCAACTGTCAATCCAACACCACCATGCCCACTAAACCATGTCCTGAAGTGCCACGTCCACTCATTTTTTGAATACTTCCAGTGATGGTGACTCCACCACCTCCCTGTTCCAATGTTTGACCACTCAGGAAGGAATTTTTTTCCTAATATGTAGCCAAACCTCCCCTGGCACAACTTGAGGTCATTTCTTCTCGTACTATTGCTAATTACTTGGGAAAAGAGACCAACATCCACCTTACCACAACACCCTTTCAGGCAGCTGCAGAGAGCAATAAGGTCTCCCCTCAGCCTCCTCATCTCCAGACTGAGCAACCCCAGTTCCGTCAGCCACATCTCATAACACTTGTTCTCCATACCCCTCACCAGCTTCGTTGCCCTCCTTTGGAAACACTCGAACAACTCAATACACTTCTTGTAGTGAGGGGCCCAAAACTGAACAGTCTTCGAGGTGCAGCCTCATCAGTGCCAAGTACAGGGGCACAATCACTTCCCTACTCCTGCTGGCCACACTATTGCTGATACAGGCCAGGATGCTGTTGGCCTTCTTGGCCACCTGGGCACACTGCTGGCTCATATTCAGCCGGCTGTCAACCAGCACGCCCAGGTCCTTTTCCACCAGGCAGCTCTCCAGCCACTCCTCCCCAACCTTGTAGCGTTGCATGGGGTTGTTGTGGCCAAAGTGCAGGACCTGGCATTTGGCCTTACTAAACCTCATACAGTTGGCCTCTGCCCATCAATCCAGCCTGTCCAGATCCCTCTGCAGAGCCCTCCTACCCTCCAACAGATCAACACTGCCACCCAACTTGGTGTCATCTGCAAACTTACTGAGGGAGCACTCAATCCCCTCATCCAGATCATCAATAAAGATATTGAACAAGACCAACCCCAGAACCAAGCCCTGGAGAACACCACTTGTAACCGGCCGCCAACTGGATTTAATGCCATTCACCACAACTTTCAGAGCTCGGCCAGCCAGCCAGTTCTTCACCCAGTGAAGAGTAAACCTGCCTAAATCACAATCTGCCAGTTTCTCCAGGAGAATGCTGTGGGAGATGCTGTCAAAGGCTTTACTGAAGTCCAGGTAGACAACATCCACAGCCTTTCCCTCATCCACTAGTTGGGTCACCTGGTCCTAGAAGGAGATCAGGTTGGTCAAGCAGGACCTGCCTTTCATGAACCCATGCTGGCTGGGCCTGATCCCTTGGTTGTGCTGCACATGCCCTGTGAGCACCCTCAGGATGAACTGCTCCATAATCTTCTTTGGTCTGTAGTTCCCGTCATCCTCCTTCCAGCCCTTCTTGTAGATGGGTGTCATGCTGGCAAGCCTCCAGTCATCTGGGACCTCCCTTGTTAACCAGGACCGCTGATAAATGATGGAGAGTGGCTTGGCAAGCTCCTCTGCCAGCTCCCTCAGTACTCCTGGGCGGATCCCATTAGGCTCCATAGACTTGTGGGTATCCAGGTGGCATAGCAGGTCCTTAATTGTTTCCTGCTGGATCATGGGGTGTTTATTGTGCTTTCCATCCCTGACTTCCAGCTCAGGGGGCTGAATACTCTGCAGATACCTGGACTGGCTATTAAAGACTGACGCAAAGAAGGCATCAAGTACCTCAACCTTTTCCTCATCCTTGGTGACAATGTTCCCCCCCATATCCAATAAAAGATGGAGATTCTCCTTGACTTTCTTCTTATTGTTAATATATTTGTAAAAACATTTTTTGTTATCCTTTACGACTGTGGCCAGATTGAGTTCTAGTTGGGATTTTACTTTTCTAATTTTCCCTCTGCAGGACCTAACGAGATCCTTGTAGTCTGCTTGAGTTGCCTGCCCCTTCTTCCAAAGATGATAAACCCTCCTGTTTCCCCTGAGTCCCAGCAAAATCTCCCTGTTCAGCCAGGCTGGTTGTCTTCCCTGCCAGCTCATCTTATGGCACATGGGGACCATCTGCTCCTGTGCCTTTAAGATTTCCTTCTTAAAGACTGTCCAGCCTTCCTGGACCCTTTTGCCCTTCAGGACTGTCTCCCAAGGGACTGTCTGAACCAGTGACCTGAACAGGCTGAAGCCTGCCCTCCAGAAGTCCATGGTAGCAGTTTGGATAACCCATCTCCTTACTTCACTCAGAATCGAGAATTCTATCATGTCATGGTGGCTAAACCCAAGGCAGCCTCCGACCATCACATTTCCTACTCGTCCTTCTCTGTTTGTAAACAGCAGGTCAAGCAAGGCACCTCCCCTGGTGGGCTCACTTACCAGTTGTGTCAGGAAGTTATCCTCCACACACTCCAGGAATCTCCTAGACTGTTTCCTCTCTGCTGTGTTATACTTTCGGCAGATGTCCGGTAGATTGAAGTCTCCTGCAAGAACAAGGGCTAGCAATTGTGAGACTTCTGCCAGTCACTTATAGAATGTTTCACCTGCCTCTTTGTCCTGGCTGAGTGGTCTATAAGAGACTCCCAGCAGGTTATCTGCCTTGTTGGCCTTCCCCCTCATCCTTATCCATAAGCACTCGACCTTATCATCGTAATCATTGAGCTTTATACAATCAAAACACTCCCTAACATACAGAACCATGCCACCACCTCTCTTTCCTTGCCTGTCCCTTCTGAAGAGCTTATAGCCATCCATTGCAGCACTCCAGTCATGAGAGTCATCCCATGATGTTTCTGTGACGGCGACTGAGTCATAGCTGTCCCGCTGCCCAATGGTTTCCAGCTCCTCCTGTTTGGTGCCCATGCTGTGATCATTGGTGTAGATGCACTTGAGCTGGGCTATCAATTTCACCCCCAACATCAGCATGCCACCCCTAGGCTCATCTCTAGTGAGCCTGGTTTTATCCCATTCCACCTTCGAATCAGGAAACGATGCTTTACCAAGAGGGTGGCCAAACACTGAAACAGGCTTCCTAAAGAAGTGGTCGATGCCCTAAACATAGTGTTTAAAAATCATTTGCACAACGCCCTCAAAAATATGCTTTAACTTTTGGTGAGCCCTGAAGTGGTCAGGTAGTTGAACTAGATGCTTTTAGGTCCCTTCCAACTGGAACTATTCTCCTCCCCTCCCCTCCGCTCCACTCCCCTCTCCCCTTCACCCCTCCCCTCCCTTCTCCTCCCCCCCCCCTCCTCCCCCCCCCTCCCCTCCCCCCCCATTTTTTTTTCTATTTGTATTAGTCTGTATCATTTAAGTGTTCCACTATGTTGCTATTGGTTGATGACACTACTGAGCAGACTTCTTTTCTTCATTTTAATTTAATTCACTTAAAGCGATCTTCCTCACAAATTTTATTCCTTTAGCTCTATCCATTATATGCTAAAAAATAACAGTTTGCCAGGAAAGTTTGTTTTCTTTTTATTTTCAACATAGTACTTTTCTGCTCTATAGGTTCTTATGTCATTTTATTTATCTAGACATAACTCACAGAACATGAACAAAGGAATACTTTTCTCCCAGATGAACACGGGCTTCATTATTTTGTTAAAACAGTAGTCTGTAGGTTTGTATTTTGAACCCCTGATGTGTGAGTGGGTTCAAAATTAGCAAGACAAGTTCTCCCAAGCCCTAAAACATAAGGCAGATAATGATTCTGCACGTTGATTGTAAGGAAAATTAACATGGAGAATTGGTTGAACAGGATGCTGACATGGATGTTTAAGAGATTGTGATTTGTGTGTTTTTTTCATATAATTCTTCTACAGTGTACTGTTACTAGCCTGATATAAACACTTAGGTCTGAGTTCTTAATGAGGTGTACCTACTCCTGATTTGCCCTTGCTTGGCTTTCCTTAGAATTTTCTTCACCTCCATCCCACCTCCTTTTTTCATGTTACTCTTTTAACTGAAACACCTGTGGAAGACAGAAGATTATGACATTGTGTGATTTATATGACCTTATTAGAACCATTCTCTTATTTTAAGCAAATAAATTTTTTATATAAGCTTTGAAATACAGTGTTTAATTTACACAATGAATGCATGTAAAAGCATATTGCAAATATCCATGCTGACACTTCTTTCTCTGTGTAATATGTGGGGTTTTTGGAGGTTATCTGTGAATAGAGTCTTCTATTAAATTGTTATACAACAGGCAATGTGAAAGCAATATGAAGGACTGGAAAAATGGATTACTCATCAAGAAGAGGTAATTTGTAATTATGTATGTGTAGAATTACCAGCTATTTTTTTAATTTCTCTTTGTTGGTAGAATATCAGTTTTGTGCAAATAGTAAACATGAAATCGCAGCAAACACTGTGTGAAGAAAGAAGTTTTTAGCATACAAATCCATAGTGTAAATGATACAGGCATAAAGAACAGATGGTTTGCCAACCAAAGAGAACTAAAACAAATGGAGAAAACAACATTAAAACCAAATTTTATTTTGCAGCCTCAGAGGGAAATTTAACAGTCTCTTCAGAACTTAAAACAAGTCTCCTCCCATAGCTCTGTTCTCTTCTCTGGTGTAAAACAATCCCATCTTTAAGATTCTTTCCTTTCGAAATCAGCAAAAAGGATTTTCAAAACCTCCTTGTCTCAAGGTTAATACAAAATAAATCTCTGTATTTTTGCTTTCCTTAGGGTCAGACAGAATCAAGACCAAGCTCTCTTTCCTGAAGGTTACAGTAAAAATAACTTAACACAGCTATCTCCAGGCAGTTTTCTTTCCCTAAGAAACTCCTTTACTGTTTCGCAGCAGACAACTACCTTATTTCCCTATTTTTTCATCTTTTTGTAGATTCTTAGCCACTGAGAAGTCAGTATTCTCCAGAGTCTTAAATATATTTATATTCCTTAAGTAGGAATAATAATTCCTATTTAACAGCATATAGATGTGCCCCTGCTTCCTAACCTAGTATCCTTACTGAGAACTCTGGCCCCATAAGGGTAACAGACTGCCTAAGATGCATTTTTGTTTCAAAATCATGAAATTTCAAGACCACATACAAAATAATCTCATCAATCTTACAATAGAATCAGTTCAGATTGAATCAAACATTGATATGCTTGCTGTATTATCTAAGCTATGACAGCCTGTCCTCCTTTATTTTTCAGGAAGA
The DNA here is from genome assembly GCF_964289735.1 of Phaethon aethereus. NCBI lineage: Eukaryota > Metazoa > Chordata > Aves > Phaethontiformes > Phaethontidae > Phaethon > Phaethon aethereus. Next base: position 50,025,875 of record NC_138577.1, on the reverse strand, counting down.
GTATTTTTCTTTTTCCTTTGATGACCTAACATTTTTCAAACTGTAGATGAATCAATGCAATACGGATTTTTAGAGATAACAATTAAACAGTGTTTGATCAAAGTTAATGTAATTTTGATTAAGCAGCACATGTTCACGGTAGGTTATATTTCTCAATACTTGCCCAAATGAATGGTAGACAAAGATATCACAAATTGATTACGTTCTTTTCCAGATATAGAGGATTCTAAGTTCACTAGCTTGAGCAAGTAAATTATGAGCTACACCTTTAGCTAATAATTCTAGAGATATTTACTCCACTTAATGCACTGGCAGATGGATAAAACAAAAAGTTAAACTCTTCTATATGGATCTGGACCTGACAAAAAATCCTGGGTTGGCTCTTATCAGATTTCTGAAGCTTGCACATAGATTTTGCAGCTCAGCATTGTCTTCAGAAAAACTTTTAATGACAGAGGGTGCAGAATCCTGTGATGATTTAGGATAGTGCCATCTTCCTGTAGGAGGGAAATGAAAAATGTGAGTATTCCTTAATATTTTTCAGGCAAAATAAGGTGGTTTCATTTAACTGTGTGTCAAACACAGTTGAACCAAAATGAAATTACGTGATTTCACCTGAGAAGACGACATCTATCCATGTCTCTACCTATTTTTACTCATTGCTTTTTTTTTCACATTACACAAAATTCATGTGTAGTTTGGGTTGTTACCTAAAATACAGATAGTTTTTTGAGAAAAAGTGAACAGTTCTCTTAAATAATATTGGTCAAATTAGTCTTTATTGCTAATTTGTGCAATACAATTTCTGTATTGTCTGAAGCAGTTGCAAGTAAGAGTTAATTAGAAAATAGATAAATGACAGTCATCATCATAACGTTTCCTTTAATACCAAGAAAGCTTATTCTTGTTTTTACTGCTGCATTTTGTTTTCTTTCAGACTATTGTCTCATATAGTTATAAGTGAAAAATAAATTAAAAGGTTTAAAAATTTCAAGAGGTAATTTAAAACTTTCATTCCCCAAATCAAATGCTCTGATTCTTTAGCTCTGTAGGTAATCCTTAGGCTTGTTAACACTGTCTAGATAAAGAATTATAGCCATGTGTCTTTCAGCTCTTTTCAAGAAATGTGCTTCATCTTTGAGCTGCTACGGCTTTCTTGGCTTCAATGAAAAGAGACAGCTCTGACCTCCATTTGGCAGTGGATGAAGGTATTCCTGGCATTTTGCTTAGAGACAATCTACACTCTGTCACAAAAATCAAACTAAGATTTATAAGATAATGCTGAACTGACCTAAACATTGTATCTTCATTAATGGAAACTACCACAGAGAAACCGGTATAGCTGCATTCTTCTGAAGAATAAGCAGCAACAACAAAAGTTGGAAAAGTGAGCAAATGGATACATGAACAAAGGAGAAAATGTTATGCAAACAGTTTGACTTCTCTTTAGTATAACTGGGGTGTGGAATAAAGAACAGAATGTTTTTAACCTAAATTTCTGAGAGTAGATCAAAGGAATTTCTACTACCTTGAGGTAAGCTTAGAATTCCTAAATTTATCCACATGTTATTTTCATGGTTCTATTTCAAATCCTTGTTGGTCAGAGTAGGAGTAAAAAAAGCACAATAAAAGGATTTAAAACTAGGTTTTAAGCAGATCACTGAATTTTCCTCTGGTGTGTAGTTCTCTGCTGACAATATTTTGTAATTTAGGATTTACTTTAAATCCTCTAGAATGCTAAAGTAAATAAAGAACATTTGCCAAATTTCCCACTCAGAACTATTAATAGAAATTGCACAGTTAACTACTGGTAGTTGGAGGATTGTCTTATAATGTTTTATTTCAATTCTTATCCCTATATCTGATTCTTAGTAGTATTTCAGCTTCAGATTAATTTATTAAATCTCCATCTCTTATCTGGTCCCTTCAGTTAAGCAAAAAAGACCTTTACATGACCTTTCACAGAAATATCTAATAGAAGTATAACAGAAAAAATTTTTGATTTTTCACTTTGGGAGTCACTATATGCTGTATGAAGGCTATTTTAAGAGTACGAGTGACTATCTTAAAGACTCAGCACTTGAGTCCCAGCCTGGTAGTTTATAATAACTTCAGCATAACAGTCAGCCTGGCCAAGTTTTATAGATGCTGGGCATCGAACCACAATGGAGTGCAAGTTTTTGTGCATCATAAGTCCCTCTGTAGCTTTTAAGGGACAAAGGAAAACAGGTACATGGATAGCCTTTACTAAGACTCTTGCAGTCTGTAGTTCTGCCATCAATAAAGCAGGATTTCTCCATATTACCAATTACAAGATTAGAGCTTTACTGAGATTCACAGAATTACTACCCTTTAACACACAGTGTCTCATGTCTCACCTCAGAAAGAAAGACTTCCGTCCTGTATGGTGCATTTCAAAATTCGAGAGGCTTTTTTCTTCTAATCTCATTTTCTTTCAAATGTGATTTAGGAGTTAGAAAGATTTGTGTAAATTGCATGCATGATCATTCAATGTGTTACCATCATCTCTACTTCTGTCATATCTGTTAATCTACAGTGTAATCTACAGTGTTAATCTACTCACAGGGTGAACATTGTTACAACATCTGTTGTCTTGTAAATTCTGAAATACAAATCTTTTGCATTTATCACAATATGTATGTCTATGTAAGAGAATTATAAAATAGTTTTGGTTGAAAGGGACCTCTGGAAATCATCTGGTCATACTAACCTCTCAGAGATGGGCCAATTTTGATGAGGTTGTTTAGGGACCACACACACACAATTCCTTATACATAAATGGTCTTATGTTCCAAGGGTTAGGTGCATTCCAAATATCCATGTAGGGCATGCAACCTATCATTCGATGCTTACACTAATCTACAAAATAGTGAGGCATGTGTTCTCGACCATAATGTAGTAATGCAAGGTCTTTCCAGAGAGCATAGGACTCAGAAAGAACTGGTAATATTTGGTCAGTGAGTTGCACTTTCCTGTCCTCTATGCATAAGAAGAGAAACTGCATCCATGTAGAGAGGCCATTCCATCATCACTGAATAAATCTCCACCTGCTCTCCAATGAAATGTAGCCTGGAGATCTGGTACACTAGCAGCTCACTAGGTGTATCATGGTTTGCAAGAATCTGCTGGATGTGTTTTAGTGCTTGTATACTTTAATGCTGGACTTGAATGTGGGGCTAAATGAAGCAACATTTTAAAAGTGGCAAAAAAGAAGCAGTTGTAAACATTTTAAAATATGGTGATTTCAATATTTTACTTCAAATAATAAGCAGTAATAGTTTCTAGTGGGGACAGTCCACATGCAAGTTCTTCTTTATCCAGTCTTTCCCAGATGTAAATACTTCTTTATAGCTCTGTTCTGTAAGTGGGTCTCATATGACACGTACCTATTTTCTTTCTTGGCCTGTTTCAGTTATTTTCCCATCACTTTCCTTGCAGATCTGTAGCCTCTGTTCTGCACTTGATTTTTCAGGGACATTTTGTTCTGAGTGCAGGTTCCTTTTTGCTTAAACAGTTCAAGTTTGCACATTACTTGATTTTGTGTTTATTGGTCAGGGTGTCCTGTAGAGGACAGCTTTTATCCCTTGTTAGCTAGGGGGAAGAGAAGGATCCATCATGTTTATCCCAGAGGGCCAGAGCTTTGTGAGGGAATGGTTGGTGGAAGTATAGCTGGTTCATCACAGAACAGAATAAGATTTACACATGAAAGAAGAAATATGCAGTCTTAGATTGGGTAGCTGAAGAAGTATAAGAAACACCTGCATTAAAAGCTAGTTTATTTACTTCATCATAGTATGAATAAATTCTGGAGTTTACTATACTGGAAGATTGGATCCTGAGCAAAATGCTGTGGAGCTGAGCCGGTTCATTCCAGTTGAAGACCTATAACTTTGTCAGCATAGTTTAAAAATGTGTCTAAAAATTTTGGTAATTGAATTGACAGTGAAGAAGAAAGTATGCAAAATAATTCCATGCTAGACAGAAACAATGTTTTTTACCACAAGTACTTTTAAACATTCTAATTTGGGTTGGTCTCCACTTTTGTAAAATTGTGTTTGTGTCAGGGAGGGAGAAGGAGTGTGAAAGAGAACAATCAATGTGAAACTGGTAAGTTAACAGATTTTCATTTTGATTTTCTAAATCAATGGTAGCTGCTTCCTCAGCATTCTCTTTTTCTCCCCCCTTCAGTAGTTGTCAATTACCAAAAAGCTTGATAAGCTCTTTCAGTTTATGTAAAAAGAGCATGTGTAAAATGCCTCAAGTGTTTTCCTGCTTAATATAGCCTCATGATTACACTTCACTATTTAAAGCAGAAGTAGTAGCTTTTACACAATTGTCAGAACTTGCTGAAAATGAACAGTTTTATATTATCTTTTCTAATTGGTTGTCCAGAATTTCTTTCATAAGTAATGATTTCTGAAAACTATCAGCACTCAACTGTGAAGTGTTCATTCCTTCGTTTTACCACAAACTGCCTATGTGGTACTAATAAATCTATGTTTCTGCAGAAAGAATATCATAGGACTCTGCTCCTTTTCCTCTGGACTGCACACTTGACAAGGAATGGCATACTTTTATTTCTGTTTGTAGATGAGACCTATAACATAATAACAAGAATCTGATTCTGCCATTATTGTTACCAAGCATGAAAAACTTTCCACAGTATTGATCAGCTAAGAAGAGTAGTAAAGCTTTTCTATTATGTCTCCATTTTAAAACTTTAGCCTCAGCTAACATATATTGACTTCTCTCACTTAGGAATATGATTATCTTTTTTCCTAGAAGCCAAAATCCACAACCTTTTAATAATGACAGTAGCCACAAACCACAAATTTTGTGTATTTTTCCTTTACTTATTTTGCCATAGAGAAGTATCACCAAGTATCTGGTGAGTTCTTGTCATCACTGGAAAAACAGATGTATTTCTAGAAATAGAAATGGGATTAAACAGCATTAAGTGTTGGCAACTGAACTTCAGCCATGTGTACACACTTGGAAGTGTTTTAGAAAACTTTTCAAAATGTAAATGAGGTAGGTTTCAACTGGGCAAATAGTACCTAGGAAGTTCAGCAGCATGATACTTGCTTTTCCATATACTGATAAACTGCCAGGGCCTTGAGGACACTGATGAGCCTCCCTCTTCCTGCCCAGCCTCGGGGCCTCCCCCACACACCCATGACCCAGGACCACATTTCCAGCTCCCAGCTGGGTGGTGGGACAGGCCTGGCTGCCAGGCCCTAGTCCGCAGGCCCAGGAAGGCCCCAGCCTTTGCTCACCCCTGGCACTGCGACAAAGGTAGGTGCCCATTTTTATCTCCACAGCTACGCAGCGTATCTGTGATTTAAGTGTACGTTTCATTCATTAACCCAGTATGATGCCTTCACAAACTACAGTCCAAAGAGCTGTTCTCAGAGAAGAGACAGTAAGGTAAAATACAATGACAATAATCTCTGCTAGGTTGCTGATGATGCCAGCGTGTGCATGCAGACACGATGGCAGCAGGGGTGGGGGTGCCAACGTCTGTGGAACCCAAGGGCCTAGTCAGCTTAGGGCTTCCGACCTTGTGAAGCACAAAGATATGCATGCTTTGAGTACACCTGTACAGAGAAAAAAACAATTTCACAAGAAATTATATTTTTTAAATAGCAATGAAATTGAATTCACAAATGCATAATCCACTGATGATCACCATGTGAGAGGAACTTAAGCAGGCTAGAAGTTCACCTTTTCCAAACAAGTGTGATAGTATCTGATGTCCCATTTCTGTTTTTATTTAATAAAAAAAAAAGTGAATTTAAGCTCCTGAACACTTCCATATTTCCCCTCTGTCATACCAAGCTTTCTCTCTCTATAAATCAAGTATTTTTGTTATCATGAGCACGCAGTCTCAGGGCTATGCACTGTAGCATTCAAAAACCTTTTCCACCTTCAGCACTTCAGAAAAGTGAGTTTTGTCAAGTATCTCCTCCTGTGTCTGCTACTAGTAGAATTTCTGCTGTGTCTGCCATGACACTGCTTTGGTGACTCTTGTTTACAGGTGTCTCAACAACACCTTACAAACCATGTAAACTCCAAACTGTGTAACTGTGTTAGAGAAAAAAAAAGCAAGAAAATTAATTTTAAACATTATTGACATTTTTATCTAAGACAACTAACAAGTTCAAAAATTGTAACTGAATTGTTGTAAGATATTCTCAGGGCAGAATTAGAGTTTATTTGTTTGCCTTACTTCCACATGTCCATTCCTCAAAAAGTAATTTTATTTCACTCCAGAATAATCTTAACTTTGAAACCTAGTTTAATAACAGTAAGGTTCAGGATAAGTTGTTCTTTCATATGATGTTTTTAATGTCCTTTAGGTATTCTTAACCTTATATCCAATTTAAATATATACATATGTATATATTTTTAATAAATACATTTGTACATATGCACTTATGCAAGAGAAATGATATTAATATTCTCTGATTTCCCACGTCATCTGAGCTGTTAGTGTAGTAGTGAGATTTTTTTTTTGAGATTCAGTGTCCCAGCAGACCTTTTCAAATCAGGTGGCTAATGTGCAGGAATTCTCAGACCCTAGACTCACAGATAAAGTGGACTTTACTCAGGATTAAGTGTATATGCATATATCTATATAGTATTTACTTTATTAATTACTAAATATAAATTGACTAGAATGCTGTTTCTGATGAGCCCTATAACATTTATCAGTATCAGAATTAACAAAGGTTGAGGCTGAATAGAAGAAAGAATACTTATTCAGGATGCAAATTTTTTAGGAATTGTATTCTATAAAAAAACCAACCAAGGGTAATTGTTTCTTGTCAGGTGAGGCTGGACTACAAAAAGCAATTTAGTCTCTTGGTAACTATCAACTCTATTTTTCTCCCTCTCCTCAACTTTTCTTTAAGTCTTAACAGTTTTGCACAGATGTAAACCATGACCTTGTAAAGCAGTGAGTAAGGTTAATTTATCAACTTGAAAGTTTTCATCATTAATATCATTGTGTCACCTTAATTAGTAATTGTTAATGTCAGATGAGTTTATGATCAGTACCATAACACTTGAAGAGCTGAGAGTTTGGATCTCTAAAGTATATTTCTCAATATACATTCTTAGTCCATAATTCAGAAATATTTTAAAATAGTATTTCAATATTTTATTAATGGTTGTTAATAGGTTTTTAATGTATTTTTCTGCATTTAACAAATGTCATTGGCTTGCTGACATAATGAAATAACTCAAGCAATGAAGAAAATTTAATTTTCCCAGGATCTCAACATAATGGTATATATATTGAGAAGGCAAGAAATTTGTGACTTGTGTCTTCTATAAATAACTTACCACTTAAAATAAAATCAATTAATATATTATGCAGATTTCTAATAGTCTCAGTGGAACCTCACTTAATGTTGTAGGTTCCAACTGTAGTCAGTGTTTTTCTCTATTACTATATGGCAAAGGGTTCAGGGAATATGGTGCTATGAGGGCATTTGATTTTTAAAACACACATTCCATGAGCTGAAAAATCAATAATGTACATGTTGCAATGGAGAGAAATCATCTGTGTAAGGAGTCTGTAAAAAGGCTAAAGTCATTATAATAGCTTTTAGGGTAAGGCTCAGGAATTTTTGCTTGTGATGCAATGAATTTTAAGAATTGAAAAAACTCCAGTCCAGCTCTGCAATTAAATGAGGAGGTGACACTAGGAGAACAAAATCTTGACTGAGTTTGGCAAACAGGAAGGCACCTAGATAAGAGCACAGGTAAAGTGGTATGGGTAAAAAAACTCATAGGTAGTCAGAAAGTTGACTTGAAGGTTTACCAGAAGATTACATATGGCAGCCAGAGACTCAATACAGTCTGGAAACCTACAGTTTTCAGCGTTCATAGAAGTCAGACTTTGGAGGATGGAGGTCTAAATAAAATAGAAATTTTTAGGAATTTTTTTTTTCTCTCTGAGAACAGCAAGAGGAGTTGTTAGTCATAGTTTGCTGATGTTAAATACTTTACTGTCAAAACATTCTTGAAGAATTTTATTTGGGTTTTCAGAGTATTTTTAAGTTTTATTTTTTGATACCAAAATACCAAACACATTTTGAATTGAAGTCAATAAAATTTGTTAATTGCATCATCATACTGTCCTGCTTTCTCAGTCTGGTTGTTTTCTAGTTGGTTTCTAGGAGGATCTGACTTACAGTAAGTATTTTCCTTACCTGGTACTTCTGCTGGGAAGGGAAGTTTACCTCCCTGGGAAGCTGCATGATGTCTCAGACTGCACTCTTCTCCACTGTTTTTATCCAGTAGAGATTTTCCTGCTGGTGGATTTTGCTGCTGGTGGGTTTTACAGTGTGAAAGATGCCATGACTTGCAGACTGAGTTTCCTTTCAAGGTTTCTTCCAATAAGAGAAGCATTAGTCTCTTCCATGATGCAATTAGGAAGCTGTCTGTGTAGAAAGAGACTAAAAGAAGAAAATGAGGCCTTGGAATTAAAAAGCAAACAAACCAGAAAAAAAGCTTGCTGTCACCTGCCTCTAATAATAATGATCTTTTCTCTGTATTTAATATAATACCTGACAAAGTCCTGGAAGACAAATATTTCTTGACTGCTAATTAATCAATAATAGCTGTACTATTCTACTAATGTTCTACTAATTTCTTATTTCTTTTATTTTTTTCTGACACCATTCTTCAGTCTCAAGTATACTATGTTCTTTACTAGTACTTAACTTTAGGTTTGTCCTGGTGGGATAAATACAGATCTTGCCTGCTCTTGCTATTCAGGTCTTTGGTGCTCCATACATTCTGTCTTAATCTTTCAGGTAGCTCGAGAACTGCCTTTTAAATTTGTCTTTTGCTCCTGGAATGAATACACCATACATCATCTACTCAATTCCTGTTAACAGTGATGACAATCATATTGGCAAATAAAACAAAGGCTGCAATCCTCTAAAGAATGCAAATTACTCATCTTTTATCCTACTGTCCTGTGTCTTTTCTTCTCTCTGGCAGCAGGACTAGCATGAATAGGATTGTATTTAGACAGTTTTTTCCATTCCATTATTGCGGCATTTTAACGTCTGACTGAGTCGAGCTTTAATAATTTTCGAGTAAGCTTGGTACACTTAGAATCAGATGCCCTTAACATAAAAATAACATTAAGTAAAACCATAGGAGATTATTACTAACACTGTGTTGGTAAAAATCCCCCACATTTTAAAATGAAATTTGCTCATACAAAAGCAACTGTAATTTCTACAACCATGCCCTGAAAAGATGTTTCAGGCTTACCACTTATTATAAGTTACGACATCTCAAGGCTTAAACATTACCAAGAAACAAGGGGTGATAATTTTTAAAAGTAATATTTTGAATTTTGAAATGCTCTACTATGCTTGATGGATTAAAACAGCAGGCAACATATATGTAATATTTTTAAGATAGCTTACAACTGCCTTGAAAACATGCTTAAAGAGTTACTTATGACTTGATTGAAAGATGCTTTTCAGAATGTCTCCACAGTTCATCAAAGAGGACTAAAAGGCTAGTAAGATTACAGTAACAGAAGATACTTGTAAGTGGGTTTCCTCCTGTTGTATTTATTTTCCACAGTGTGTGTAATCTTCAGAATCACAAATCATTGTGAGTGTCAGGGTGATAATCAGGATTAACTGTATCACATTGATTTTACTGCTGTTTAGAGTGGCATCTGTTGTGGTTATGAGCAAGACTTTAAATCACTGTAAATGTGAATAGTGATGATAAAAATGTTTGTCTCTGGAATCCCAATCCTGTTGCAGAGTAGGCAGTTGACCACAGTCAGCTTCACACCTTTTCTGTCTAACTGGAAAGAAATCACTGAATGTCCTACAGAAAGTGGGGGAGCATATTCAAATAATGGACATGAAAGAGACCTTAAAGGAAAAAATAAAATAAAAAAGATACTGTGACTCTTAACCTCAGTCGGGCTTTTAACCTTTTCTTCAGGCTACTCTCTTAAGTGGCAGATAAGACACTGTGTAGTTGCAACTGGTACTGTATATCATGACGGCATTTATGTCCTGTGGAGGATGAGATGGGAAGACAGCAGTCTGTTTTTTTAATCATTTAGCAGTTGACAGGGATCATTTTGATTCCCTGAGGGCATGGCACCATTCTTTGCAACAGCCCTTATATTTGCACCAAACATTTGAAGCCTTTCTCAAGAGTTTATTCTTACCTTAATATGTGTGTGTTACACAAAACTAACACCTATTGACTTACTATAGCACTAGGGACTCCAAAGTATGTTTTATGAGTGTATTGGCTCATATAGGTTTTTGATATGTTCATAGGTGGCAGTGAAGAGTAGCAAATCCTTACTCTTTGTACTCACTATGTTTATTTTAATTAGCTAAAATAAATACTAACATACTTTTCACGACTAAAATATTTGTGAAATACACAAGTCTAGTAGAAAGTTTTATACATATACAGTGATATAAGCTCAGAAGGGAGTCTGATTCACGTCCACCAACCTGTTTACTGGGAAAGGACACATTTGCATCATATGAATTTTCTACTGACAAGGTAGTTGATAACTCTTTGTGGGACACCCAGCATGAGGGAATGTCTAAGAACCATTCTTGTGTAGTGAAAGGAAATGTGGTCTCAGGCAGCTTTTGTGAGTGGCAGGCTTACACTGTTCTAGTTGTATTAGTTACCAAGAATCTGTATTGCAGGAAATTCCTAGAAGTTCACTTTTATTTATTTTTAATTTATGAAATTTCAACTGAGTACAGACATTCATATGGTAGGACTTCGCTCCAAGTAAATAGTTCCTGTTTAGAGAGACAAAACCAGGAGTATATAGCAAACCTGAGGAATGGGACTCAGCACTAAAAAGCTATAAATTTGTTTTGTCAGCTCTGACCTGAATGAAATGCAGATGACATATGGAAATCAAACCAGCTAATAAGATGTGCTTTTGCTTTGGGTTTTCTTTTCCATATCTGTTTTCCTACTAACTACGGTCCTAACTTATACAAAGAAGATAATTTTTGCTTATTTTACCTGCTTTTAGAATGGTTTTAAGAGAGATTTCAGGATTATCTGCCAAATACTTGATACTCAAGAGAATAAAAAGTGTAAAAAGAAAATAGTAGATTTCCCTTGAAGTGCCTTGTGTCCTCTGTAATGCAGGGAACTTGATGGGTTTGGAAATATTTCCTTCAGAACTGCAGACTGCATTAACAACAACTTTCTAGTTTAAAGATAATATCAAGTCACAGAGAGGACATATCCATGTGAAAGTTTTAGAAAAGATATACTACATCACAAGTGAGAGGGTTATGAATCAGAGCCTTAGGGTTCATCTTAATGACAAGAGCTTAATAAAGCTTTCTTCTGTGTTAGACTTGGCAAGTTTTCACGCTGAGCATGTCTGCAGCCTTGTGAATATGACAGGAATGGTTTCTCCAGGATACACAATCTTAGTCTCCTTGTGCCTCAAACAAGATGAAGTATATTTCTGTTGAATAATCATACTTTAATATTGGTCTTTTCAGTTTCAACTTCTATGTTTAATTCAAACCTTATTTCATCTAGATGTGCATACATACTTATATATTTACATACACACACACACAAACTCCCTTGAATACTGTGGAGAGTGCTGTAGGTGTTATTATTTACATTACGCCAACCTTTCTTCTCCCTTTAATGATAATGTTATACAACAGGGGTTTTTTGCTTCTTTGTTTGTTTTATTTTTTAATATTTCTTTTATAAAGAATATCTAGCAGTTCAAAGTAGTATCTATGTACTTCAACTATTATGACTGGGAAGAAATGTCCAGGTAATTGTTCAAGCTTGTCTTGCTTTCATTATGGTAAGGTTATAGAGCAGTTAGTAGTTACAGAAAAGAGGAATATGTTTTGGAGACATGAGTAGTTTCTTTGAGAATTTGAAAAAATGGGTGCCATTCCTGCTGCAGTAAGAATTTTAGGAAGACAACTAGAGTAAGGCATTTAGTTAGAAAATACTTTCTCAAATTTGGTCATGCTGGGCCCAAGTAAGAAGCATGATAGGTTCACAGGTGTGATTGATCAAGAAGCACAGCTGCAGCAAGCTCTGACATATTTCACGACAATGTCAGGCACTAGGAATAGAATAAGTTCTCCACAGAAGAGATGTGGGTGAATATTAAGGAAGAAATTACAATTTCCACTTAAGAAACATCAGCTGGTAAAGTGAAGAAGAATTATTTTCCTGAAGATGAAGAGAAGCAGAGAGGAAAAAAGTTAAATAGACATACCATTGTACAAGGACAGTGGGTTATCATAGAAGTGATGATTTCAGGTCTGTCTGAAGGTTCAACAAAAGAGATTATCCTTTTGTATAGACAGAAAAGAACAGAAATGTGGAATTGACATGAAGAAAAGGAAATGAGGAAATGGATATACATTAGTACACATATCCATTTTCAAGACACTAGCAGTAGGAGTTGTAACGAAGGTTAGAAAGAAAATTACAGTCAAGTGAGAACGCAGAGGAAGAAGCTAGGGAGGAGTAAAGATTAAGAATAAAAAAAAATGAGGAAGAGAGCACTTCAGGTCAGGAAACTTGAGTTGATGAGGTCAAGTTGAATTAGATCTGAAGTAGGTCAGTGAATTAAACTTCATTTACATATACTCGTTTTGATCATTATTAAAGGAACCTATAATTCAGTATGACAAAGCAGGACTGCACACCAAAAAAACCTATATCTATTCCTTCAGAAAAAGTCTTTCAAGTATGAAATAGGAGACCAAAGGTTACCACAATACAATAACAATTGTGAATAGTATCTGAGTAGATAATTAAAGCAAAATCAAAATAAATGCTTGTAGTAAACCAGAAAATATATAAAAACCTAATTTTATAAAATTAAACTGAAAGAAGACAACCATATTGTGTAGAAATTTTCCCAGAATATCTCAGCCTTTTATTGTGTGGTAGCCCTCAAAAAGGTCAATTTATTTTTCATCTGACTTTTAAAGCCCTCTGGGCCTTACCTAAATGTATTTCTAAGAAGGGATAGATACAACTTACTAAAGAAGATGTCAATTTTGCTTAAGAATCTCCAAGACAGCTTTTGACAAAATGATTTAGGTACTTCTTTCTAGGTACTGACCTGGGCTAAAATTTTTATTTCATGAGTAATGATCTCAAATAACAAATAAAACTCCCTGATAACAGGATTTTAGTTTATTTTGTCCACAGTTCATATTCAGGAAAATATGTTATATAATTTTCTAAATATTTATATTTAGACAAATATGCGTGAAAGGAATGAACAGTAATTTGGTTTTCATTGAAACTGATGAGGCTTTTTACTTGCTTGATTTGCAGTAAGATTATGTTATCAGACCTGTTGTTGACTGAAAGAGCAGATAGTCTATGTTTGTCTAAATGAAGACAAATTCTTGAACCAGTGCAAAAGCTGAACATGAAATTTTAATAGAAAACAAAAAGACTTGCTTTGAATAAACTTGATTTTGAGTCAATGTGTGGCACTGGCTGCATAGACGTATATAAAGGATGAGAAAAGTGTGCACAGATTTTTACCTCTGGTTTCACCATACACAAGCTCTCTTACTGAGAACGGATAGAGTCACCTCACTGAAGAGAGACTGAAAAGTTCCTGCTAAAATTCTTATGGATGGTTGCTGCTTGAAGAGATGTAAGGAACATGATGGTCAGGATGACATGACAAATTTGTCTTCCTATCTTTTTAAAGAAACAGAAAGGTGTTTCCTGAGTGAAATTCTAACCTATGTTGACAAGATTACAAAAACCTATAGGAGACAAACTGAAAATTCCTTTATTTTTATTTTAATTTCAAATTATTTTGAACACATTGCTTGTGTTGAGAATGCTTTTTCTAGAATAGCATTCATTAGTTGGTACGCAGTTAACTACTGTACAAGAAAAAACAGAATATTCCAGTCATTCAGATCCAACAGGGATCATGAAGGGACAAGCAGCAAGGGTTTTTGTTTTGTTTCTTTTAATATGTAAAAATATTGATACCATGTTTATTTAGTGGTCTGGGGGTGTTTTTTTCTGCTAAGTGACAGCAGAACAGGGAATCTAACTTTTAAGATAAAAAGCATGTGTTAAAAGTCCTGGAAGTCTTGCTGAATTTTTGCCTTTCAATAGTAATTATTATTGCTTTACAGCAAATTATGGAAAAGTTAAAATTTCTGTGTGATTGCTTAGCAGCTTACACTAGTGTACAGTTTTTTCCAGTTCCATTGCTTCTCCTGAACAAACTGTACCTGGCTGTAGAGGCATTCTGAGGGATGATGCAGTGGTGTTTGTAGAATAAACAGTTTCAGAGAGAGGTCTTCTCTTTCCTTTTGCCCTTCTTAATTTAAAATTGAAGGAGATGTTGAATACGATCTGTTTCCAGTTCTTTCCTCACCTCTCCTTTCTGATGTTTTGGAAAAGAGGGCCAGTGTGCTCTGTTTCAAACCCAAATTATTGTGGCAATCAGACAAGACAGTGTTATCTGACAGATACTGACAGGATACTGGACACAGCCTTTTCTCCAAGCCTAAATCCACACAGAACAGAGCTACCACTCATACTGTGATGCCACATGTGAAGTGGAACCTGTCAAAAATGATGTGCAAGTAATCCAGCACCTGGGAAGTTACAATACTAGCTATACTAAAAAAAAAAAAAAAAGAAAAATAGATAACAAGTGAAAATTGTCTGTATTTGGTCAAAGCAAGTGAAAAATTCCCTTCATTAGTTTTGAAAATACTTCATCTCTGTATCATTTATCACATTATTATTAGCATCAAGCTGTCCTAATAATGAATTTAAACACTATTTTCTGAAAAACACATAGATCTGAAAATTCAGGAGCATGCATTAAGTCAAAGGATTTGGGTTGTATTTTCAGCTCTGCAATAAATCCTTCTTAACAACGTTATATTAAGAAAACTGACAAAGTTACAGGAACATCTTCAAAATCTTTTTCCTTAGTACATACTCCCTGACAAGTTTCTAAGCTTTTATAATCCCAGCTCTTTGTTCAATCATTGCTTTTCAGTGAAAGCTCAATTTTGTTTAGCAAAAATCATAATTTCTGTCTTACCCTTGAACATGATGTGTTTCACAACAGAAAAATAGTCAGGGTTTCACATGGTTAAAACTCAGTTAGCCTTAGCACTCTATCCCAGTCTTCAGATTCCTAAACATTCACGACAACCCTCAGTTTTCTCAGCTCATTCTGAACAGGTACAATTCAGTTGTATGTACTTAAATTTAAAACATGCATATATTTAAAATTGAATAGATCAGAGACTAATGATGGGCCTTCCTTCCATAATGCTGATACAAAAAAAGTCCATGATACCACCAGCTGTTACAAATTATTAAGATTTTAGATAAGGTTTTAATAGATTTCTGAAAGACTTTAAATAGGGGCAGAAAATACCACTTCAGCCCTGTCTCCATTATTTTCTAAATGATTCCATGTAGCTAGAGGGAACTTGTCTGATGGCAGGCTCAGGTTAAGGCTGAAGAAAGAGAGACCAAGCTACAAAGGGCAATGCAGATCAGCACAAAACTAGAATTACTTACACTGCAGTAGTAAAATTCTACAATAACTTCGGTATGGTTAACATTTAGCATCAAATTATATTGGGTTATCCCTCTAAATCACTACTTTAACTTTTGCTACCATGCTCTTTCCAGCTTCAGCTTTTGAGTAGAAAATTTCTTCTTATTCCCTTTCCCCACTTGCATATAAAATATTTTGAATTATTATATAGATTTACTACCTGAGATGCTTTTAACCTAAGAGGACAATGAAACTGCTAAATTAAATAACACTGTAAGTATTATTTAATTTCATTGTATAAAGACAGGACACGTATTCGTAAATCATGGCAAACACATAGCACAGATGATGACAGATGGTCAGGCAAAAACTCCAGGAGGCCTGCATGGATGAACAAGGAGCTCCTGGACAAACTCAAGCACAAAAAGGAAGTGTATAGAGGGTGGAAGCAAGGACAGGTAGCCTGGGAGGAATACAGAGAAATTGTCTGAACAGCCAGGAATCAGGTTAGGAAAAGTAAAACCCTGATAGAATTAAATCTGGCCAGGAATGTCAAGAGCAACAAGAAAAGCTTCTATAGGTACATTGGTGATAAAACAAAGACTAGGTAAAATTTGAGCCCTCTCAAGAAGGAAAAAGGAGACCTGGTTATCTGGTATATGGAGAAGGTTGAGGTATTCAATGACTTTTTTTGCTGTGTTCACCAGCAAGTGCTCATGCCACACCACCCAAGTCACAGATGGCAAAGGCAGGGACTGGGAGAATGAACAACTGCCCGCTGCAGGAGAAGATCAGGTTTGAGACCATCCAAGGAACCTGAAGGTGCACAGCCTGATGGCATGCATCTGCGGGTCCTGAGGGAACTGGCAGAGGAAGTTGCTAAGCTACTATCCATGATATTTGAAAAGTTGTGGCATTTCGGTGAAATTCCCACTGACTGGGGAAAGGGAAACATAGCGCCCATTTTTAAAAAGGGAAAAAAGGAAGACCCAGGGAACTACTGGCCAGTCAGTATCACCTCTGTGCCTGGCACGATCATGGAGCAGATCCTCATGGAAACTACACTAAGGCATATGGAAAATAAGGAGGTGATTTGTGACAGGCCATCATGGCTTCACTAAGGGCAAATCGTGTCTGACAAATTTGGTGGCCTTCTACAACGGGGTTACAGCATTGATGGATAAGGGAAGAGTAACTAACATCATCTACCTTGACTTGTGCAAAGCATTTAATACTGTCCCGCATGACAACCTTGTCTCTAAATTGGAGAGAGAGGGATTTGATGGATGGACCACTTGGTGGATAAGGAATTGGCTGGATGGTTGCACTCAAAGAATTGCAGGCAGCAGCTCGATGTCCAAGTCTCCACTTGGAGACCAGTGATGAGTGGCATTCCTCGGGGATTGGTGATCAGCGCTGTTTAACATTCTTTGTCAAGGACATGGACAGTAGGATTGAGTGAACCCTCAACAGGTTTTCAGATAACACCAAACTGTGTGGTGTGGTTGACATTCTGGAGGGACGGGATGCCATCCAGAGGGACTTTGACAGGCTTAAGGGGTGGACCTGTGAGAACCTCATGAAGTTCAACAAGGCCAAGTGCAGGGTCCTGCACCTGGGTTGGGGCAACCCCCAGTATCAATACAGGCTGGGGGATGAAGAGATGGAGAATAGCCCTGCTGAGAAGAACTTGAGAGTGTTGGTTGATGAGAAGCTCAACATGAGCCAGAAATGTACACTTGCAGCTCAGAAGACCAGCTGTATCCTGGGCTGCATCATAAGAAGCATGGCCAGCAGGTCAAGGGAGGTGTTTCTGCCCCTTTACTCTGCTCTGGTGAGACCCCACCTGGAATACTGCATCCAGCTCTAGGGCAACCAATATAAGAAGGACATGGACCTGTTGAAGCAAGTCCACAGGAGGGTCACAAAGATGATCAGAGGGCTGAAGCACCTCCCCTATATAAGGACAGGCTGAGAGAGTTGGGGTTGTTCATCCCAGAGAAGAGAAGGCTCCAGGGAGACCTTATTGCAGGCTTTCAGTACTTAAAGGGGGCTTCTAAGAAAGATGGAGAGGGACTCTTTACAAGGGCATGTAGTGACAGGACAAGGGGCAATGGCTTTATACTGGAAAAAGGTAGATTTAGATTAGCTATAAGGAAGAAATTCTCCAGTATGGGGGTGGTGAGGCACTGGAACAGGCTGCCCAGAGAAGTTGTGGATGCCCCATCCCTGGTAGTGTTCAAGGCCAGGTTGGATAGGGCTTTGATCAACCTGGTGTAGAGGAGGGTATCCCTGCCCATGGCAGAGGGGTTGGAAGTAGATGATCTTTAAGGTCCCTGATGACCCAAACAATTCTATGGTTCTATGATTCTATGACAAAGCTGATGTTAAAATTGACATCAGAATGCTGGGGATCGGATTTTGACTGTTGTCTTTGCTCCAAAATATACCCTGAATTACTTGTCTGACTTACGTTGTGTACTTGGTTTGTGTGGCACGTTTTTGGTAGCAGTGAGGGTTACAGGGGTGGCTTTTGTGAGAAGTTGCTACAACCTTCCCCCACGTCTGATACAGACCTGCCACTGGCCAAGGACAAGCCAATCAGCGATGGTGGTAGTGCCTCTGTTATAACATATTTAAGAAGGGGAAAAAAAGCTACGTAGCATTTGCAACCACAGAGAGAAGTGAGAATATGTGAAAACAACTCTGCAGACACCAAGGTCAGTGAAGAACGAGACAAAGGAGTTGCTCTAGGTGCCAGAACAGAGATTCCCCTGCAGCCTGTGGTGAAGACCATGGTGAGGCAAGCTGTCCCCTTGCAGACCATGGAGCTCCATGGTGGAGCAGATACACACTTGCAGCCTGTGGAGGACCCCACACAGCAGCAGGATACCCAAAGGAGACTGGGACCCTGTGGGAGGCCTGCACTGGAGCAAACTCCTGGCAGGACCTGTGGACCTGTAGAGAGAGAAGCCCACATTGGAACAGGTTTTCGTGTAGGACTTATGATCCCATGAGGCGTCCCATACTGGAGCACTTTGCTCCTGAAGGACTGCACCCTGTGGAAGGGACTCAGGCTGGAACAGTTCATAAAGAAATGCAGCCTGTGGGAAGGACTCACATTGGAGAAGTTTGTGGAGGACTGTCTCTCATAGGAGGGACCCCATGCTGGAGCAGGGGAAGAGTGTGAGGGGTCCTACCCCTGCAGAGGAAGGAGTGGCAGAAATGACATGTGATGAACTGATTGCAATGCCCATTCCTATCCCCTTGTGCTGCTGTGGGGAGGAGGTAGAGAAAATTGGGAGTAAAGTTGAGCTTGGGAAGAAAGGAGGGGTGGGTGGAACATGTTTTAAGGTCTAGTTTTATTTCTCCTAAACCTATTCTGATTTTGACTGACAATAAATTAAACTAATTTTCCCCAAGTTGAGTCTGTTTGCCTGTGATGGTAATTGCTGATTGATCTCTCCCTGTCCTTATCTCAACCCACAGGCTTCTTATTATATTTTCTCTCCCCTGTCCAGATAAGGAGGGGAGTGATAGAGTGGCTTAGGTGGGCAGCTGGTGTCTAGCCAAGGCCAACCCACCGCATGCTGTCTTTTGGAAATTGAAAAAGAAAGAAGCTAGTAACTGAATGATGATCTCTTTTTCTTTGGTTACGTAACTTGTAACGTAGATGGAACACTCATTACCCTTTTCAAATTCTTTCTATCTCTCTCTTTTATCAGCATATTTTAGATCAATCAAGTTGAATCCATCTTTGGTCTGTACATCCTGATTAATTTTTCTTGTTTTTCATTCAGATGGGGAAGAACCATTCCTTAAGTTATAAAGCCATCATCATCTGACCAGGTTTATCTGTTACTGATTAGGTTTTCTTTTACTTGTAACTTGATATGTAATCACTTATGTACAACATCTTAACCCTATAATAATTCACAGCATTAGTGTGTAGTATAAGTGTACTTGTTGTTAGTATATTTGTCTTCAAAAATAATACAAAAAATATTTTAAATGGGGGACTTATTCTCCCATTAACCTTGTGTCTGGTTTCTAATTGGTTCAAACTTTCTAGTGTTGTGACCTACACCGCTACAATTTTTAGAATTTTATATTAAAATCTAAAAGAACATAGGAGGAGTGAGTACCTGAAAGAATCTTTTAGCCTCATAATTATTACAACTTTGGAGATACAGATATTTATCATTCTAAAAATTAAATTACGTTCTTGTGTGGGCTAAGGTTACACAGTGGTAATGCATTATCTTGTCACCTCTGGAAATGGCCTGCTTTCCAATCTGACTTATTATAAATCATCTGTGGAATGAATTAGGTCTCTAACCAGTTGCTTGTTGGCTCACCATGTTACAAAACACAACACATTTTTCAGATAATCTTAGAGATGTTCAGGAATAGAATGGATGGGGTTGTTGCAAATTAAGATTAAGATGCATTGAAATAGTAAGTAAGCAGACTTGTGTCAAACAGGATGTGCTTTGTCATACTGGTATAAATCGAAATTAATTCTGTCTTGAGGAAGGGTTTCTTAATTTGGTTTGATGTTAATGACAGCACAGTTCAAACTGGGTGAGTCACTTTACACTTCTACCAGTATAAATGTGGCAAGAACCTTTGCTACTTTGCCTGTTTTATTTTATATCGAAATCAAATGTACAAAAGCTATTAAATGTGCTGTAAAAAAAATCTCTCCTCTCTCCAATATTAGGATTGGTTGAAGAGTACGACTAATGCAGAGGGATTAAAATTCACTTTCATTCATCAAAAAATGAAAATGAGTGTTTCAAGTTTTCACATCACTTTTATTAGTCTCTCTAAAAGAAAGACTATTACAGCTCTTTTAATTAGTTTTCTTTAAGAGCAGATTCATTAATGTCTTTTTCAATAGCTTTTGTATTTCAATAACATTGTAGTTGAATTGTCTATCACACTTTTTATGAGTGTTGTAATTGCAATATAATTTATATTCCTGTAGCATATTCATTTAGGGATCTTTCTCCTGCTGTTCATGACTTCCAAAATTTTACTTCAGTCTTTTCTTCTTTTTGCTGTCTAATAGTATAATTTTTTTTCTATTTGGAAAGCAGATTTCTTTCTTCATCACTTCCTTTTCCTATCAACTGATAAATTTTGAAGAATCTCCATATATTCTTTTTCCTAATGAAGTAATGTGTCAGATGGATGGCATAGAGACAGAGAATCGAGGTAGGAAAGAGTTATTATTGGACAGGTCCAAGCCTATGAGAGCTTGTACAACTGCAGCATAGGATTAAGCACTTTATGTTTAAATTCATACTAAATTCATTAATAGGTTCAGCAGAAAAATATTTTTTTCCTTCAAAAATAAAAATGCTTCACTGCAATATTTTCAGAATTGAACACTTTGCTTTTAAATCAAGAATGCGATTACTTGGGGAATATTCAATTGTTTCCATTGTTTCCATTAATCCCAATAGAAATTTGGGGTTTTTTTTTCTTTGCTTGCTTCCAAGTAAATGTTTTAGGTCAACATATTTGGATAATAATGTCATGTTTGGGGAGTGTTCAAATATTTTTCTCTTAAATGTTGGTCATTCCTTAATAAGACTGCTCTTTAAATGGTTTTCATGAAGACCCTGAAATGTTCTTTCTTTTCAAATGATGAACTTTTCCTCTAAAACTACCAATCTAAATTATTTGTTATTTTAATACAAGGTTTCATCGACTTTTGTGAGGGCTTCCCCAAATCATTATTCTTCCATAGGTGTATTATCTATCATAAAAGTTTCATACACTTTTAATCTGTAATTTTATTACAATGAAGTCAGAACAGTCCTGTTAGGGATTAATTTCCAGATAAATCTAATTGAAACAAACAAAAATCCAAGCAAGGATTAACATCCTGCAGTTGAACAGATCTTGGTCCATCTGTGCTGTGCTACCGTACTTTTCATCCATCTGTGCTATTGCATTTTGCTTTAGCTGAATGTTTGCCATGTTTTACTTTGTGATCTTTCTGTTCATTTGCATTTTTTTTCCATCAATGAATTCTATTCTGAGCTTTCAGTCTGAGCACACTTGAAACTTGATGGGAATCAAAACTTGGCTCCAAATTTCATGTCTCAGGTCCTTAATATAAATTTACCAATGTTGTTTACTTGGACCTCTTTACCTTTTACTCTTTAAATGACTTGGACTATCCCCAAAACTAAAAACAATAGAATAATCTGCTTGTGTCTCTTGAGTCCCCTTGCTCTCTGTTGGCTGGTTCTAGTTGCTGTGGTTTTGCTTTTATAGGACAAAGTGCTTACAAGAATAGCAGCATTATAAAACTCAATGAGGCAAAAATATCAGAGATGTCTGATCACCATATAAAATCTCACCTTTTGGGATTATGTTGATGACTGAAAAAATTACCTTGGGTTTTCATTGTAACAAGGCTTCAGCTGAAAAAAAGGTCACTTTTACCCATTAATATAGGTTCTGGTAAAGTAGGTCAATGAAATGTTTTAAATAAGTCACAAATGTTTAGAGATTTTCACCATATAAAACTCATTTGAAAAGAAGGTAGATTTAAAATAATAAGTGCATCCTTTAATATCAATGATACTTCTTAACTAAGAAGTAAGAAATAATTTTAGAAGTGGTATTTTCAGTATTCCAACTCCGGTGATCATTAGGGATGTTTAAAAATAGGAGGTAAGTCTTTAGAAGACCCTCATCTTACTGTGGCTTTATGTAGTGTCTGAAAATAAATACTATCTTAAATCACAGATAATAGTGAAAACTTGCAACCCATAAGTTCCTATCCCAATACTTTTTGTCCTTTACAGCATACCTACCATGTCTGTGGAATAAGCTGTGAGGAATGAGTATTCAAGACAGTTGTCTTTGAATTCGAGGACCTAGGCAATCCAAGAAATATCTGTGTGGTTCTGTCAGTAACAAGCAGCTTGTTAAGCTGTATTGCTGACATTTAATGATGGTAAAAAAGCTCATAGTAACAAAACAAACAAGCAGCCCAGGAAAGGTTCACCTCTGACTTCTTTAGTCCTAAGTGATCAATAGAGAATAGATAATTTGTCAAGAACAGATTGTGAGGTGAGGCTCAGGACAAAGTTCAGGTTGGAGATAGTACAAATGATTTTTGTCTCTGAGAAAGGCCTGATCCCTTTAGGTTGTGAATGAGGTTGCTCAGAGAACAGTATCTGAGTTTGCAGTGTAACAGCCTGTACTTATTCTGTCTGACAGAATCACATACGTATAAAACATTTTCTCTTTAAGGGAAGTTTGCCTTGGTAAATATGATTACTTTTAGAAGCTTGCAAATTCACTATGAAACTGGTCATAGACAAGCTGTAATTAAATAAGTTAAAGGCAGATCATATTCTAAGGATGGAAAAGCTTGATTATTTGATAGCAGACCTAAAAATAGTGTCTGAATTTATAATTTCTTTCATATTTCATAGTTTTTCATCCAAGACTGTTTCTGAGAGGTTGCTAAGCATTAAACAGTATTGCAAAAGAAAAAACTGTGGATAAACAATTTTCATCAATAAATACCTTTGAGTATTCCAGTGAAAATGTCATGTAATTCAATAGAATTAGAAACCTTTGAAAAGTAAATTATGTCCATTCATAGTTTATTCAACAGGAGAATCTGATAGCATTGCCTATCACAGAGCATCATTGTAATTATTTGTTATAAGAATATATTTTATGTTACAACATTTGTGTAGAAAATTTTGATGCTATTTTTGTATAAAATTTCAGCCCCAAAAACCCAAAAGCAAGGCTAAGGAAATACATAGATATGTACAAAATACATTATATATGATTAAAAACATTAAGCTGTACTTCATTTTTTTCTGAAAGCTAGTCCTTTGATAATCGAGAGAAGTTAGAAATAATTTTTGTCAGGAGCATATTGCACCAGGGGAGGTTTAGACTGGATATTAGGAAAAAATTCTTTATGGGGAGAGTGGTTAAACATTGGAACAGGCTGCCCAAGGAGGTGGCGGAGTCACCATCGCTGGAAGTGTTCAAAATACATGTAGAGGTGTCATTTTGGGACATGGTATAGTGGTGTTGGGTTGATTGTTGGACTTGATGATCTTAAAGGTCTTTTCCAACCTTAATGATTCTGTGATTCTGTGATTTTCCTTTTTTTACCTCCTGTCTTTGTGAAAATGTACACAGGTTTGCTAAATTATGTATCTTGGAAACATAGAAATTCATAACATTAAGTAAGGACCTTTTAGATTTGTAAGTTTTGAATTTTCCATATAGCTCTTTCCTGTTAAGCATGTTTGGTCTGGAGCATAATTTTAGTACAGCTACAACCCTGCATGCTCCCAATGAAGATGGAACAGAAGACCTTTCTATTCTGGAAACTAAATAGTTTATTCCCCTTTCTGGTGTCAGTAATGTGGGAGAGAAAGCCTTGAACGCAGAGGAAATAAAACATTGACTTGAAACACTAAAGGGGCAAAGGAGTGGTAAATTCAGAGAAGAGACTGTGTCCTAGCTAATTTCAATACTCAAAAAAGTCAGAGTGGGTTCAGTTCTCCTGGGAAGAGCAGACACAAATCTGAGGGGCCTGGGGATAAAGATGGGAGTGAGCTGGAGTGCTTGGCCAAGGGGCAGTTCAGAGCTCTAAGTTAGCTGGGTCTGTGGCTGGAAACGGGGACTTGGAGCCAGGGGAATAAGAGACCATTGGAAAGTTATGGTTCTGACAATAAATGCATTTTTGCTTTGATTACCTTTTCCTCAGGAGAGGGTAAGTTACCATAGCTCTAACTTTGCTAAGCGTCATCAGCAGAACTAGCCAGCTTGTATCACAGAGGAAAAAAAATACAGGGAGGAGTAATATATTCCCTTTTATTTCTTTGGAGCTTTGGGAAATATTTCTGTTATTCTCATGTCCCAGGAAGTGGATATCTTCCATTTTTTTCACCTTCCAATAGTTACAGCCCAGTCTGTTTTCATGTTCTTTTTCCACTAATTTCTTAGCCGACATCCTCTTTTTTTTTTTTTCTTTTTTTTCAGCCATACATGAAATGACTACTCACTGTGAAGAAAGAATAAGCTTTAAGAAACATCTATTCTAGGGGAAAATAAGTTTTATAAACGTAATAACTATTGCAGTGTCCTTTACCTGTTTTGAACATAAATGTGTTTTTTTACCTTTTTGTCTTATCAGTAAGACTAGTAAGTAACTCTTTTGCTATTTCTTCTATTGGAGAGGATAGAAGATACTTTCTGTAAAAATTACTTGATGTTTGATATTTTGAAAACATCTTTTACAAACATTAAGATATTCAAGTACAATATTATTTTAACTAAAGCTGCACAACAGGGAAAGGAGAAAACTGAGTTGTACGATTTGTTCCTGCCTGGCTGGTCTGTAGGCACTATGTCATTGGATAAAGAGCTGGAATCTTACGTGACGGGAAAATCTTGTGAATCTTTATCCAGGAAGCTGTGGACTGGCTACATTGATGTTCATTATTGACTGATAACTTGATAGTCATGACTGCACAGAGGGCACCATAGAATATGGCCTCAAAAATTCCTCATGAGCTTTTCACTTCCTTTGGGCTTTAATAAGAGTAAAGAATCTTCAACAGGATACCTGTCTCTCATCCTATCAAAGAAAATGAGAATGAGAGACATACTATGTATACAAAATCATTTTTTGCATCACAGTGTCGATTTAGAAAGTATCCATGACACTGTATACTTAGAGACCAGATTTGTAGGTCATTAGCAGAAACTTCTAACTTGCTGACATCTAATTCGTCAGGATCCTATGCACACTGCTAGGTGGACAGTGAAATATTTTCTGCTCATGAAATTAACCCAGTAATATCAAGACTCCTGATACTGTAGAGCATACTAGACTTAAATTACGTGGCATGATTTCTTAATTTATGCAGCAGACCTGCTACAGAATTATATGGCAGTGTAAATTGCTTCCAAAATAATTCACTAGCCTTTAGTTTATTGAAATAGTTTTGAAAATTGAACAGTAAAATGAGACTATAAAAATGCATATTATTATTTGCGTAATAGCAGTCTAACTAAGTGTAAGGACTGCGGGAACAACAATCTTTTGAAACAACTTGGTAGCTGACAGTTTAAGACATATGCTGATAAGTAAGGCAAAATAAGAGGAAGCAAGCTGATTTTGAGATTAGTTGGATGACACCAAGTGCTTGAAAGGAGATTCCAGCATAGGAAATTGCCTAGAGGTGGCAGGCGTCCTCTGCATCCAACCACTTGTGGTACAGCAAGCACCCTGAAATACACAGGAGCAGTTCTGTGTGAATGGCTGCAGTTGTCTTCCTACAAGTGAGCAAGAAGCATGTCAAAATGCAAAAATAGAGGGAATACAGTAAGGAAGTTATCACTGTAGATGAAATAATAAAGTTACTAGTTTTATGATGCAATTAGACTTTTGTATCTTACTAGAAAAAAATTTAATTAGGTCACTGTGCAAATAGCCTCAAAATTACATCATATATATAACACTGAACTAAAATTAACATCCCAGCTTAGTGATTCATTCAATGCTGCACTAACAGAAATTTGAATGCGAGCTTGAATTAATGCTTCATGGCTTACAAATCTCTCACATCAAATTTGTTGTTTTAAGAACCTAGTTATATCTTTCTTGCAGTTATAGAAAGGGGAAAATAGAATTGCAGGAGGGTTTTTTTCAAAAAACTATGATGAAATAAATTTGATATTGTATGTTAATGCAAACAACGTTGTCAGTAAATATTCATAATACATGTAAGATTTAAAAGTGTTTAAATTTTTTCAAAATGTAAAATCAAAACTAAAGTTTGGATACTTTTTTCTGTGTCAAGTTATTTTCAGGGTTTTTTTTCTTATTTCTAAACCTATCTTAGCATACACACGATGAATATTTCTAGACATCTGGTTTCACTGACAAAATTATCAAGTTTAATCAGAAATTTAAAATAATTCTCATTCAAAACAAAATTGGATCAAAACACAGTTTAAGGTGTACTTATTATTAATATTGATAGATAAAGGAAAAAGAATGGAAAGAGAAAATAAACTTATGAAATGGATGCTGCAATGAAGTAAATTAGTAAGTGGAATCTTTAAGCAGATAATAGATAGCATAAGAAAAATTACAGTTGTTCAACCACCCTAGTGTCAAAGCTGCCTCCTCAGCCATGCACACAAATAAAATATTGGAAAGGTGTTTGTTATCACTGTTTTCTCTCACAGTTTCAGAAAATCTTGGTTAAACCCACACTGCTTCACTCCTCTTTAAAATCCATTTAGACTAGCCTTCCTGTTATAAAAGGAAGCCCCAGGCCTTCTATAAATAAAACAAGCATCTGAAAACCTGCTAATGCAGCACAGCCCCAGTAGATACTTTTACGTACAAAGTTATTAAGTGGAAAGAAAATGCTATTGAGGTTATGAAATATTGGCTTGCTTTATATAACAAACTGGCACAATAGTTAACTCTGGCAGATCTTCAGTTTGCACTGGCAGAGGCTTGATACACTTGCAGAAGCCTGACCAAATGTTGCTGACACCATGCCTAGCACAGTGGGGCTGTACTCCTCCATGTTCCCATATAGAAGCTGCTTAAGAAATACATCCTTTAAGGAAGCTAAGGAACCATCCAAATTCCTGGCAAGCATTGCTGTTCTGATGCTGAGCTTGAATTCAAGTGAGAATCAGGGCTCTTAGCCTGATGTGGTAGAGCTAAGAACTTTGAAAGATCCAAAATGTGCATGAAACACAGAAGTTTTAAACAAAATGTGCAATTATTTCCAGACCTGTCTGTTGCTTTCCCCTTCTCACTTCAGTAAAGTTCTGGTAAATAAAACAGCAGTATTTTTCTTTCACTCTTGTTGTGTCAAACTGATCCTCAACTTAAGAGAGAAGAGACTAAATATTGATGGGAATAGTTCTTTATAATTAACAGCTAGTACCATCCTCAGCAAAACACAATAGCCACATTTATCACAATGTCAGCATTCATTGAAGTACACTGTCTGAAGTGGGAAACCGATTGAAATAACTTTTTTTTTCTGAAAGAAGGGCAACTCAAACTGTGAATATACAAATTACATTTGTCTAGTTAATAGCTATTGTTCTTACAGCACTTGTGAATACCAATATTTGTTCATATATGTCAATTTACAGTGTTTTCACTACTTACAGTGGCAGGTGGAACAAATAAACAGGAATTCCAACTGACTGTATTTCAAAAGGATAGATGACTAGAATAATTTCTAATAAGGCAAAATGCAATGGTCACCCAGTTTCCAAGATTCAGCTGCTTGCATTTGGAACAGAGGGCATAGTGTGCTTTCAAATATAAGCAACCAGTGCCCTCCTTTTCGTTTTGTTAAAAGGAAGTTATCAAGAGGTTTCCTTATTTCATTTAGACTACTATAAATGATAGTATCTATAAATATATTATCTTTATCAGTACCTGATGGAAGAATAGGATATGCTAATAAAATATAGCCACTGGGGAAATATGTCTAATAGAAGACTGAAAGGCAATTCCAGCTCCTGTGTGATATAACAGTTAAGAGTAACTGCCCTTTTCCCTTTTGGAAAAGAAACTTAACCTACAAATCTGTGAAGTCTGCAGCAAATTCCTAACTGTGGGGGAGGGTGTTGGTGGATGGTGGGGAAAGAATCTGCAACTCCTTGTTGAAGTGTCAGTGGCCAACAAAATCTTCTTCCAAAGAAAATGGTGTCGTGAGTATCCCCCATGTGCAAGAATAAGTTAACAGAAATGTGAGTTCTGTTTTGCTTATGGACCTTGCAATCTCCAGTTGACCCTGTTTGCCACTCTAAGTGGGTGCAAGTCTGCTTATAGTCAGGGAATTGCAATATTAAAAATGTGTTTCAACAGTGTATGACTGTATAGCTCTTCACTAAACTCTGCTAATAAAACCTCTCTCCTGTCTATTACTTAATGGTAGTGGTGACAGATGTTTACAGCCATTGTTTCTGGTGATTAATTTCAGCTCACTTTGATTTTGAGAGATATTCAAACTTCTTGTTCACGTATACTTGACTAAGAGTTACTGCTGATTTTTAATATGCTCCTTAAAAATCGTAACGGCCAAAATGTGATTAACATCTTTCCTTGGAAAGTATGCTATTTAAAGTCTCATCCAGCTGGAGCTTCTGGGAGCAGCCTTGCTGAGGAGGTGACATACATATTGATTACACATTAGTGATGAGCATTAGACGTTCTGAACCATACTGTCTTGGAAATGTCAAAATATCAAAAATATCATGGGTGTTGTGATAATCTCCAAGGCAACATCAAAACCTTCTGTGTCTTACAGATCAATGAAAGTCAGAGCCACGTGTTAACTTCCCCCCACTCCAAGAGATAGCAGTACAAGTAATGGCACTGGAGGCTCTGGGGTAACATTGTAGATATTATACATGGTGGAGTAAGAGTTGTATTTTATTTTTATGACCTGTCTGCAGTTAGCATGAATTTCATGTCTGACACAACAAGCCAAAAAACCTTGTAGTCAATCATGGGTTAGGGCTTATGTATTCATGCTGTTTTAACCCCTTGCTGATGCAGCAGATATGATTATTGCTACTTAAAAAAAAGTCAGAGTCATTAAAGAGCATAACTAGTTTTCTAAGAGGATGAGGGAGGCTTTCTCCTCTTTGTAAGACCCAATTCCACCATGGATATTTTGGCTTGAGTATTAAACACATCATAATTTATATAGTTTCTGTCTACTTTAAATGAATATACAATTTACAGCAGTATATAAATTAATATATAATAAGTAATTTAATCCAGGAAGTTTTAGTTTGTAGTTTACATTAAAAGGAAAAATTCTAGTTGACTAAAAACAGTCTCCTGTTCCTCTTAACCAAAAAATATTTACTAAGGTAATACCATACCAACACAGAGAGATAAGCTAGAAGGTTGATTATATGAGATATACCTGTAGCTGTTGAAGAGGACACAAAAACAGAGGGGAAGAAGTAGACCTAAGAAAACAATTCCATTTCAAAAAGTAAATACCTTTTTCACCTAAGGAGAGAGTTAATTAACAGAAGGATTAGAGTTTATTACATATAGCTGATTAGAACTGAATTAGAAGGTAGTATATTTGGACGGCTGCAAATTTTAAGTGCCCTTTGGCTTTAAAAGAGTGTTAATATTTAGCCGCTATGCATTCAACTAAATTGCCAGATAGGTTGAAAGCTGAAGGGTAGGGCACAAAGCTCTCTGTGATCCATGGCAGTGAACGCTGTTCCGAGATTTTGCAAGTGGACTTAGCGTATGCACCTCTCTGCAAAGGCCAGCTCTAAAAGTGGGTTGAGAACTGCTCCACATAATCCGAATTTGAAGGAGATAATTTAAATGCTTTTCTGTGGAGTCATAACTATGTTTCAGTCACATTGTTATGTCCCATTTAGTAAAGTTTGATAAAGCCTGGGACTTTGTTTTTGTAGGTGAGAAAAATACAAACCTTGAGCCTGCTCACTGGAAACAAACGGGAATTTAATAGTAACCTAGAATGAATTCTTTCTTATTTTTTTGGCACTTCTGTTTTCTTAGAACAGCTGAGGTTCCTTAGGGTTTCTTAGGGACTTCTTTCGGGTTTTTTTCAGCTTAATATATTTTCACATTCCTCAGAGGAGGTAATACAGATCTCGAACACTGTCCTTTATGATTCCACAGTCTGTGTCTTTCTCTTTCTTGTGCTGTCACTCAAGAGGACATAAGGAAAAATATTTTAAATGGAAATGTAAAAATATTATTTTATGGATTTATTTTATTCTGTAAGGAAAGTACCATTACCTTAGGAATTAAAATATGAAATACTTCAATATTAAAACCTTTAATAAGGGCACATTTTTCTTTTCTGATCTGCACTATGAATCTCTAGGAATTAAAATACAAGGTACTTCAATATTAAAATCTTTAATAAGGGCACATTTTTACGATCTGTGCTATGAATCTCATATACAGAAGACTTAAAATTGATCCAAAACAGAATCAATAAAAGAGTTGTTAATATTTCATTAGGTACTTTCCAATTCTTCTGAGTTTTTCTGAGATTCCAGTTGTAGGAAGTTGCTCAAATTAGTCATTAAGAAAAGCCATTTGTCAGAAACTTCCTGCTTTGCATAAATATTGATGGCACACTGCTGAATTTTGGGGTGAGGAGGGTAGATAGATATTTGGATTTTTTTTGCTTGATAACTTCAATTCGAAAGACAATTTTTGATGAAATAAGTGTTTTGAACTATTAAGAAAGATGGTTTCCTACTAGTCTAATCTGAATATTGTCTGCTGTTTGTTTTTTGCTTTGCTGATTCATCAACAGTTCTGACAGTTCAGTTTTTCTTATCATGGAAGATAACATTTTTTAAATTTATACATTGTTTTAGGTTTTCTGTGATCACATTTGGTTAAGTTTTATCCGTTTATGTTGATTATGTTAGACTGACACATCTAATATATATTAGACATATTCTACCTGTAGTAGAAAAAATTGTCTTAAATTTTTGCCCTGTTTGGATGTTTAATGGTAACTGAAAGTAGTCAGGTTCCAAAACCCAATCTGAAAGCTGTTAAACTAATTAGGCACCTAAATGCTTCTATAATAAACAGAAGATCTTGGAAGCTAACTTCATTAGTACCAACCAGGAAATGGTCATCAATGTGATGTGAATTACATGAAGAAGAGCTTGTCTGGAGGTAGAGTCTGTCACCAAGGCAGTCTGCAGACTCAGAATTATTCTTATGAACACCCTCAAAACCTCCCCAGTTTTTTTTTATTTTTATTTTTTAAATATTTTACTTTTATTTTTATTTTTCACTGGAGACCAGGGTTAGATGTTATTTAGATTGTCTAGAAACTACTTATACTTTTTTTTTAAAATTTATGTCTCTTGTAAACCTAATATATTGTAGCTAGCACCAAGGAGAAGCAACAAAAGAATTTTTATGTTTCCTTTATTTTCTCTCTGCAGGGAAGGATTACATATAAACATCATCAGTTTAATTCTGTGTACATGAATCCTCAGTTCAAACAAATAAGCTGTATGAACTCAACAGGACCATAGGTCACTTGTACTCTGAATAATCAGAAAATATTTTATGTTGAAACATGTAGCTGAATAAATGAATCTAAGTTCCCTTCCATTTTTGTGATTGTTAGCTGTCTACAAAAACATAATTGCTTAATTTACATATTAATATAAAGGTATAGGTGGATGCTGTCCTCTACTTCATTGTGATTGTCAGGCCTTAGGATATGCACACCAGCGTATTGTGGAAATAAATGAAATAATGCCTTGAAGTCTCTTTCTAAATCTGCATATAAAAATAGTCAGGAGCAATTCACTCCCACTGTTTATTGTGTTTATCTGTAATGCATATGGAGACTCCATTAAGCACTAAATCCTCTTTTTAAAAATAAATAAATAAATACAGTAAATTATTATTCTAAGGACCAGCAATACAAAGTTATCAGTCACCTCTTAACAGCTAACAGATTTTGAACATATTTTAAAACTTCTTTGTACCAACATTCTGCAATAAATGCAGACATTATGTTAATTTCATCAGTTTAGCAAGATCAATAGATTTATCAACTATAATTGGTGTGCCTAGAAATTTTTCTACTGGCAATAAAACACAGTTTGATAAGTAGCTTCTGTAATTTTTATTCAGCTGTCAGATGAATCAGGTGGAATATACTGCAGATTGCCCGTTCTTAGGTCATTGACATTTTTGCTTTAGTAAAGCTAGTTTAATGTGATCTGACTGGGCAGATGTTTCCACCCCTGCAGATTCTGTAGGAGTCAATGGAGCTTCACACAATTTTATAGCCATTTGATACAGCACTGGTATTGCTGCATAAAGTGTATGCCACAGAGGTTCCTATTTTATCTGGAATATTAAAATAAGTGAATAAAAAATGCCAGAACATGACTGGTAAAGAGGTAGAAATTCTCACTCTCCTTTCTTTTAGCAATAACAATCTGTTGCTAACTAAATATTATAAATCTTTTCTGGTTTCTTAAAGAAAATAATTCACATTTTGGGGTGGCTTTTTAAGTTCTGTGCCAAAAGTGAGCACAGTGTAGGTGTAAAATGAGAGCATATTTCATGTTTTCTGTATTTTATCCTGTTGCCAAAATTATTGAATGCATTCATCATTATGGTGTTAAATCTTTGGAAAATTTGGCTGGAAAAAATAAAAACACTCACATGTTCTCCATTTCTGGGGGGTTCAGGCAGGGAGGAGTGAAGAGAGGGTGAGGAGGAAGTACCTCAGTGTCGGGGTTTAGCCCCAGCTGGCAGCTAAGCCCCACGCAGCCACTCACTCACTCCCCCACTGTGGGACGGGGGAGAGAATCGGAAGAGTAAAAGTGAGGAAACTCATGGTTTGAGATAAAGACAGTTTAATAGGTAAAGCAAAAGCCGCGCACGCAAGCAAAGCAAGACAAAGAATTCATTCACCACTCCCCATGGGCAGGCAGGGGTTCAGCCATCTCCAGGGCAGCAGGGCTCTGTCACTCGTAATGGTTCCTTGGGAAGACAGACGCCATAACTCCGAACGTCCCTCCACCCCTTCCTTCTTCTTTGTCCCAGCTTTATATACTGAGCATGACGTTATATGGTAGGGAATATCTCTTTGGCCAGCCTGGGTCAGCTGTCCCAGCTGTGTCCCCTCCCAACTTCCCGTGCACCCCCAGCCTGTTCGCTGCAGGCCAGCACGAGAAGCTGGACTGTCCTTGACTACTTAGCAACAACTCAAAACATCAGCACCTTATCAACATTTTCTTAACCCAAATCCAAAACATAGCCTCACGCTAGCTTCTGTGAAGAAAATTAACTCTACCCTGGCTGAAACCAGGACACTCAGGCAAATTTATAATTTGTAAACATAAGTCTTTACTTTTGAAATAAGACTAATGAATGCACTAGTGATAAGAGCTTTTGTTGTCCACATTTTTAAAAAATATGTAATGAAAAAAAATGAAAATATGTCATCAACGTTATTAATTCATAATTACATTTTAAAAGCTTTCATCTGGACAGCCCACAAATAGTATCAAAGTGGAGATGTCCTCTTAAGTAGCAGATGCACAAGAAGCTTTTTAGAGAAAGCTTGGAAAGTTAATGCATTCATTTATATGTTAATGTAGATATTGTCTTCTGCTATTAAGATTTTGGACACAAATATAAAACCCATTAGAGTGTAATAAATTTCGGCAGACCGTGGTACAATCATACAAGTTAAACGTTATGTGCAAGCTCTATAAAGTTATGGAGAAATTGTACGTATGTTAAACATACTCTTATAATAAAGGTACTTCATAGACCACAGAAATAGTTTTGAAACACTTTTTACAGTTATAGTAATATAATTTGAAACAGTATCTTAATATATCCTTCCTTGTTCTTCCTCAGATAATATATTTTACATAAATAGTATTAATTTTCACAAAATTCCAAGGTACGGAAATGCAGCAAGAAATATCACCAGCTTTTACTTTTGTCTTCATTGTTATGAGAAATCCTTAGAAATTTTTTCTCATGACTTTATACGTCTGTTTTTAAGCAGCTAGGACAACTTTGAGGGCTCCATTACAAAATACTCCATTTGAACCCTGTTCTTAATCTGCCTTGAGACTTCAGTAGAAGCAGTGTATTCTCAGTAATTCATAACAACAATGGTGGGAAATTAGAAGACAGAAAATCAGTAAATTATTGGTATAGCAATATATGACATCTGTGCCTCCTGTTAGTCAGGTTAATGAATGCCATAACAATACAGACTTAAAACATAGAAATGTATTTTATCTTCCACTGATGGAGAAAGAGGACAGCAAGACCCTGTTAACACTGAAGTGAGGGGAGGAAAGAAACCTGACAGGTCTTCTTTCTTCAATTAAGGAGAACCTTATGGTTACTCTCAGATATTCAGTTCCCTTAGATGCTAGTCCTAGCCTGACCTCTCCTTCTTATTCCCGAGCTGAAGAATCAAAAATATTCAGATGCAGAATCAAGCCCTCTTGGAATAATTCCCATCACCGATGATGATTGTTTTAGATACACATGTGCCTTGTTAAAGTAGTGTATAAAGTCCAGTTCTTGATGTGCTTTATGCTTAACTAAAAATTCTGTGTAGTGAGTCCTGCAGTCCTGCACCTTGATAAACTTTAACAATCTATTAGTCCTTTTTAATATCATCATCCTAGCATTCTTTGTTTCTTTTGATGCCAATGGTAATACAATTTGAACCTTAACATGGATGTCCTGTGAATGACTAATCACCAGAAATTGACCTTTAAATACTGAAATCACTATTGTGTGTGAATATATACATACATATTATTTAACATGTGTGTATATTTATATATATACACCTACACAAACATACACTACATACACACACTACAGTGAACACAACAAGAATACACGATTCTCCATTATTCAGCACTTGTGAGAGGGCATCTTAATTATTGTATGGTTCCCCAGTAGAAGAAAGACTTTGACAAACCAAAGTAACTGCAGCATAGGGCCATCAAAATTATTTGAGGGCTGTAGTACATTATATATGAGGGTAGGCTGAGGGTGCTGGGCATGATCAGCCTGGAGAAGAGTGAGTGAGGGCAAATTTTTTGCTTGTCTTTAGCTTTCTAATAGGTTGTTATGAAGACAAGGGCCCTGCCTCTACTCAGAGGTTCCCTGCATAAGACTAGAGCCAAGAGGGACAGCATAGGATATTTTGCTTAAGCAAGGGAAAATTTCACCATAAGGATGCTCAACGAATGTGTTGTGTTGCCCTGATAGAGGCTGAGGAGGTTCTCCAAACTTAACAGGAACAGCTTCATCTAACTTCGCAGTGGTCCTGTTTCAAGCAGAAGGGTTGGTCTGAATGACCTGCAAAAGCCCTTTCCAATCTAAAATATTCTGTGATTCCACAATTTGAACTGTTAAACAAAATCCAACACTGAAGAATAGTCATGATGTTAGGTAACTAACTGGAATTGCTGTAAATCAGACTTTTATCTCACAAGGTATGAAAGTGACTTGTTTGAAATGAGATTAAGGCTATCGTTCAACCATTGTGCTTTTATCCCTTTACTCACTGCAATATATTTTTCTATTCACTTGCTTATTAAGATGTTCATAGATAATTTCTGGTTCTGGTTTGTAAGATCTGGTTTTAGTAGAGGTTTCTATTATAAACAGTGTAGGTGGTATTTTGTTTCTTTGTCAAAATAATCAGGTGGATTTTAGAGAGCTCTAAGTATCGTGTTAAAAATAGTATTGGATCACTTGCAATTTTGGTCATAATTCACACCTGAATTTTTACCGAATTGCTGGAATGTGAGTAAATATTTTTACAGTTGAATCTTGAAAGCTGGGACATACATTGGAAATCCCAGAGCATAGAAACAATAAATCTAGATCTCAAATCTGAAATTGAGCCCAATTGAGTAGTTGACCTTAATCAGAAGAGATTTTATTTTCTTGTGATGTATACCTCATCTGATTGATTATACTGATTTAGACATTAAAAAACTTCTGTCTGACAGGTCAATATGATAATAACCTAGACCTTTTTATGAAGTAAAATCTATAACTATAGAAGTATCTAATGTAAATGCAAGTAGCCAAAAAACAGCCTTGCTGCTGGCAAAGAATTTAAAC
Source organism: Phaethon aethereus (assembly GCF_964289735.1). Classification (NCBI taxonomy): domain Eukaryota; kingdom Metazoa; phylum Chordata; class Aves; order Phaethontiformes; family Phaethontidae; genus Phaethon; species Phaethon aethereus. The sequence goes on along the minus strand of NC_138577.1, from coordinate 49,989,531 downwards.
ATTCAGGGTGCAGGATCTAGTCAAATCACTGGGACTCTAGGAAAATCATGTTAGAGAAACTAGTATGATCATGAGATAACTACTGATAATCATAAAGAATTTAACTTAAAACATGTGCAGTCTGCTAAATAAAGAAATATAGAAAGCTTTATAATAAATGCAAAGGAGTTATACAAAGTTGGATAGATCAGGTTATATATAGAGTTATACAAAGTTGGATAGATCAGGATCCCTGCACTCCACAGTATTGTGTATTCAAAGAAGAAGTGGATAGATTTACAGGGACCTGGCCTTACGCAGCTGAGCTTGACCTGTGGGACTGAGCATGCTAAATCTGTGTTTAAATCTTATATCTTTGTATATAATTGTCTGTCCATATGGCAAGTGATATGCTATTCCCTTCCCTCTTTTGTCTTCACAAAAAAATGCTGACAAATGTTTCTGGTGATCTTTTAAAAGCTGAAGTGATCAAATACATGCAAAGTAATTTAAATAATAAACTTGTGGCAAAAGAAGTTTGTCTGCAAATTTGGACAAAACAAGGACTTGATTTTTGAAACTGATGTACAAATCTGTTTAAGGCACTTTGTAAAGTGCATTTCTGGAAGTTTGTGAGCTCCAAAAGAGCCCTTAAAATTAAATTTTTTTTACAATGTTTTAGATCACCTAAGAAAGTGTGCTTTGTGGCATATGGGATTACATACTATCTCCTGGAAAGTCTGGTAGCTGCCTGTTAGTTTTCTTTTAAGTTTTCTGGAAAGACACATGTGGAAATGAGTATTGCAGGAACCTAGTTATTAATCCAGAGTCAGACTGCAACACCTTAAACGTCAAGGTGGCAAAGGGATTTTTGTATGAGCATTGAGTTTACTCACACGTATGGTGTTCCTTGCTGTTGATTGGCCTTTGCAGCTCCTCCTGGCAGCTGTGGACCTCAGACAGAGGGATTATGCTTGCCATGCCCTCAGTCACTGCTCCAGAGCAGTGATAACATGCTAGGAGTCTTTTTTGCACTGACCTAATCACATGCTGTGGCTCAGAGAATCACAGAATTATTAAGGTTAGAAAAGACCTTTAAGATCATCAAGTCCAACTGCCAACCCAACACTACCAAGCCCACTAAAGCATATCCAGAATTGCCACATGTTTTTTGAACACTTCCAGTGATGGTGACTCTATCACCTCCTTAGGCAGCCCATTCCAATGTTTGACCGACCATTCTCTCAGTAAAGAAATTTTTCCTAATATCTAGTCTAAATCTCCCCTGGTGCAACTTGAGGCCATTTCCTCTTGTCCTATCGCTAGTTACTTGGGAGAAGAGACCAACACCCACCTCACCACAACTCCCTTTCAGGTAGCTATAGAGAGTGATAAGGTCTCCCCTCAGCCTCCTCTTCTCTAGACCAAACTACTCCAGTTCCCTCAGCCGCTCCTCGTAAGACCAGACCGCTCAAGAGCTTCGTTGGTCTTCTTTGGACAGGCTCCAGCACCTCAATGTCCTTCCGTAGTGAGGGGCCCAAAACTGAACACAGAATTCAATGTGTGGCCTCATCAGTGCCGAGGACAGGGGCATGATCACTGCCCTACTCCCGCTGGACACACTATTTCCGATACAAGCCGGGACACTGTTGGCCTTCTTGGCCACCTGGGCACACTGCCAGCTCATATTCACTCGGCTGTCAAACAGCACCCCCGGGTCCTTTTCCACTGGGCAGCTCTCTAGCCACTCCTCCCCAACCCTGTAGCGTTGCATGGGGTTCTTTGTGACCCAAGTGCAGGACCTGGCATTTGGCCTTATTAAACCTCATACAGTTGACCCCAGCCCATTGATCCAGCCTGTCCAGATCCCTCTGCAGAGCCCTCCTACCCTCCAGCAGACCAACACTCCAACCCAACTTGGTGTCATCTGCAAACTCACATAGGGAGCACTCGATCCCCTCATCCAGATCATTGATAAAGTTATTGAACAAGACTGGCCCCAGAACCAAGCCCTGGGGAACACCACTTGTGACTGGCCACCAGCCATTCACCACTACTCTCTGAGATCCACCATCCAGCCAGTTTTTAACCCAGTGAGGAGTACACTTGTCAAATCCATGAGCTGCCAGTTTTTCCAGGAGAATGCTGTGGGAGACGTTGTCAAAGGCTTTACTGAAGTCCAGGTAGACAATATCCACAGCCTTGCCCTCATCCACTAGGCAGGTCACCTGGTCATAGAAGGAGATCAAGTTGGTCAAGCAGGACCTGCCTTTCATGAACCCATGCTGGCTGGGCCTGACCCCTTGCTTGTCCTGTACATGCCTTATGAGTGCCCTTGATGTGAACTGCTCCATAATCTTCCCCGGTATCAAGGTCAGGCTGACAGGCCTGTAGTTCCCAGGATCCTCCTTCCAGCCCTTCTTGTAGGTGGGTGTCACACTGGCAAGCCTCCAGTCATCTGGGACCTCCCCTGTAAACCAGGACTGCTGGAGAGTGGCTTGGCAAACTCATCCACCAGCTCTCTCAGTATTCTTGGGTGGATCCCATTGGGCCCCATATACTTGTGGGTATCCAGGTGGCATAACAGGTCGTTAACTGTCTCCTGCTGGATTATGAGGTGTTTATTGTGCTCTCCATCCCTGTCTTCCAACTCAGGGGGCTCAATTCCCTGTGGATACCTCGTCTGGCTATTAAAGACTAGGGCAAAGAAGTCATTAAGTACCTCAACCTTGTCCTCATCCTCGGTGACAATGTTCTTGCCCATATCCAATAAGGAATGGAAATTCTCCTTGGCTCTCTTTTAGTTTGTAAAAACATTTTTGTTATCCTTTACGACTGTGGCCAGATTGAGTTCTAGCTCGGATTTTGCCTTTCTAATTTTCCCTCTGCATGACCTAACGAGATCCTTGTAGTCTGCTTGAGTTGCCTGACCCTTCTTCCATAGGTGATAAACCCTCCTGTTTTCCTTGAGTCCCAGCAAAAGCTCCCTGTTCAGCCAGGCCGGTTGTCTTCCCTGCCAGCTCGTCTTATGGCATATGGGGACTGCCTGCTCCTGCGCCTGATTTCCTTCTTGAAGAAGGAATTCAAGATTTCCTTCTTGAAGACTGTCCAGCCTTTCTGGACTATTCTGTCTTTCAGAATTGTCTCCCAAGGGACTCTCTCAACCAGTGACCTGAACAGGCTGCAGTCTGCCCTCTGGAAGTCCATGGTAGCAGTTTTGCTGACTCCCGTCCTTACTTCACTCAGAATCCATAATTCTATCATGTCATGGTTGCTAAGTCCAAGGCAGCCTCCGATGACCATATGCCCCACCAGTCTTTCTCTGTTTGTAAACAGCAGGTCAAGAAAGGTGCCTCCCCTGGTAGGCTCACTCACCAGCTGTGTCAGGAAATTATCTTCCACACACTCCAGGAACCTCCTAGACTGTTTCCTCTCTGCTGTGTTATTCTTCCGGCAGATGTCCAGTAGATTGAAGTCCCCTACAAGAACAAGGGCCAGCAAATGCAAGACTTCTGCCAGTCACTTATAGAATGCTTCATGTGCCTCTTCATCCTGGTTGGGTGGTCTATAAGAGACTCCCAGCAGGATATCTGCCTTGTTAGCCTTCCCCCTCATCCTTACCCATAAGGGTAAGGTCTCGACTTGGTCTTCACAATCATTGTTTTCTATACAGTCAAAACACTGCTGAACATACAGAGCCACCCCACCACCTCTCCTTCCATGTCTATCCCTTCTGAAGAGCTTGTAACCATCTGTTGCAGCACTCCAGTCATGAGAAGCATCCCACTATGCTTCTGTGATGGCAACTAAGTCACAGCTGTCCTGCTGCAGAATGACTTCCAGTTCCTCCTCTCTGGTGCCCTGTTGTTTTTTTTGTTTGGTGCCCTTGTCCTGTTTTGGTTCCTCTGTACAGTGAGTAATTTTCTCCTGCCTGTGTCTAATTTGGCTTTAGAGTAACACTTCAGCACTTTACACAGCTCAAGTATTTTGTAGATGGCTTTAATATGACATTTTTATAAGGAAGTTTTGTTCTCTTACACTCTTTTATTGGAGAAAGGCTACCCCAAAGTTTCTTGTGCCACTTGAGTAAAAACAGTATCTTATAGAGAGGGTATTTTTGGTTAAATAAGTTTTAAAATGTATTTTATGTGTACAGGCACCACCCTGGAAGTGAAAGCATTGCCAAAGTGAATAAATTTAGTGTGTTGTCTATTGGGTTCCTCCTATGCCCTTTTAAATTTTTATTTCTTTGTTCCACTTCTGTAAATAGTGCCTTTTTTTTGGAAACATCTCTAGAAGAGGAGTCCTATTTTTCCAGATCTTTTAACTATTTTGATGAATATGCACTGTCAAATGTACACTTAAAGTTATGGTGGCTCAAAGAATTTTAGTAAAACTCCAGTGTCTAGAAAGATCTTGTCTAGCATTGCTCAGCTTCTGCTGATACCAATGTTGTCCCTATTTGCTATTGGATTTCGTGTACTGATTTGTAATATACTTGTTTTGTCTTGAGAAATCTTGCATACAACCTCCTTTCAGGTAGCTGTAGAGAGCGGTATCTTCAGGTCTCCCTTCAGCCTCCTCTTCTCCAGACCAAACTACCCCAGTTCCCTCAGTCGCTCCTCATAAGACTTGTTCTCCAGACTCCTCACAATCTTCGTTGTCCTTCTTTGTCAAAACAATTTGATTTAAAAATATACTTTAAAAACAACATTTTGTCCTGTGTCCAGGTATACACATTGGAATAGAGTTTCCAGTTTAGTTACACATATTCAGGAAGTTCAGGCCTCTAATTTTTCACTAATTATTTAGTTTACACTTGTTGTATCTAAATCTCAGCCTTAACATTTTTTTTAATTTTGTGGTATTTCAGTACTGTCTTTCGTAGACACTTCAGTATGCAGTTAAAAGATTGGTGATTTTTTCTCATTTTGCTCACTCATTTTCATTCCTGTTCCCTCTGATTTCACATTTCCAGGGAATAGAATAAACTCTGGGTTAGTACTCAAAATCAATAGTTTTGTGGATGAGCTAATGAGAGGAGAAATTGTGGTAGATATCCAGAAACCTGGTTTGATAGGGTGACAGAATGACAGGATTTGCTTCCAAAAGCAAATAAAATCACAGAATCAGAGAATGGTTTGGGTTCAAAGGGACCTTTGAAGATCTTCTAGTTCAACATCCCTGCTTTGGAGGGTGTTTCACTAGATCAGGTTGCTCACAGTCTCATCAAACCTGACCTGGGACTCTGAATAATGGGGCACCACAACTTCTCTCAGCAACCTATTCCAGTGTCTCACCACTCTTACTGTAAAAAGCGTCTGCATTATGTTCAATCTAAACCTACCTGTTTCCAGTTTAAAACTGTTACCCCTTGTCCTATCATTACAGGCCTTGGTAAAAAGTCTTTCTCCATCTTTCTTATAAGCCCTCTTCATACATTGAAAGGCTGCAACAAGCTCTCCCTGGAGTCTTCTTTTCCCCAAGCTGAACAACTTAAAAGCTTGGTGTGACTGGTTCATGTGGGTTAGGTGTCATTTTCCAAGTTGGTCCCATATTGGAAAAATTTTTCCTCATCACCGTTTTCTTAGTTCTGTTTTGTGTTGGCACTACCATTTAGGAAGAAAATAACTGAAAACTTCTTTCAGAAGTGTACTTTCTTTAAGCATTTCTACCAGTGCATATGTTCTTGTAACAGGAGACTGAGGCTATGCTATAAACACATTAGCTTTGCAACTTTAGTAAGTGCATAGGATTCTTACTAATTTTAAGTTTCTGTTTGACTTTTGTTACTCAAGTTTTGTAGAAAATAGAAAGTAGAAAAGGTAAAATTCTGATTTATCAAAAAGTTCAACTCTGCTATGTCAACATATTCTTGCAGGTCTTTTCAAGACAGTTTTTTTCCTACTCTTTTTATGTGAGTATTATTTGAATACATGGTATTCAAAAAGCAGCAAATTTTAACCTCCAGGTTTCTCCAGTATTTTCCCAACAGCATGTATTCACAGAGATGTTTGTTTTCTATCACTAAACCGTCATTTTCTTTTCTAAGAGATAGCACTTACATGAAGAATGAACCTAACTAGTTCTTCACTTGTATTGTTTACTCTTTACTGCTTCCTGGTGGTTCTAATTGACCATGCTCAGGAATATAGTTTAAATTATTTCTCAACTCTTCTACATTAATTATTTTTATCTGTTTGGCATTTCCATAAAAAGAAGCTAGATCAATCCCTGAAACATTTTGTGTCACTTCGGATTTATTTCTCTAGATCAGCTGTGCTATCCAACCACCAAGCTTGGAATTGAAACTTCCAGTGTTTTGTACATTTCAGCATCATTTCTTCATTAGGAATGTATTAGTTTCTTTAGTGATGTCCTGCTATATAAATGCTAGTCTACTAATATTTTAAACTACATGGTAATAAAGTAATTTCACAATTTAGGAAGTTTATTGTGGAGATGCAGTAATATGCACAAAGAATATTCAAGTAGAGGTTTTTCTTGGGTTTTCTTTTTTTTTTTTTTTTTTTTTGGCAATGTATGTTCCTCCATGTACTCCTGAGCCGTGTTTAGACTGTAATTTACTTGATGTAGGAACTTTTCTCATCTGTATAACCCAGTGTGTATGTACAATGCAGTTCAGTCTTTAGTTATAACATGCTATGACTGCTATAATTCAATTACTAACAATAAGTAAAATAATTTAACTGTAAAACTGTGCATGAAATAAATACTGGTATTTAATCCAGCATGAGAAGATATTGCTATTTGTGTTGTTACACACAAAATCAGAAGTATTTAAAAGAACAATCTTCAAGCAAAGGTTTTCGTCACATAATTCCTATTTGCTTTTTCAACTGTTAAAATTGACAAGTGGATGGAGCACTTCACTGGTAGATAGTAACTGGTTGAATATTTGCACCCATAACTGGTAAGTATGTCTGTTCATGTCTGAATTTCCAGGATTCTGAGACATTACGGATGGTTTGCCTCACACTGTATATTTGAAGTCCAAAAGTTTGGATTGTGCCTTAAATATTTTTGTAGACTATGTTTGCAGAACTGCTATCTTCTTTGACACGTTTTTGGAGGAGGACAGGGTAGAAAAGTCTGTGAGTCATACTGCAGGAAAGCTAATTATAAAGACTTAGAATGTGTTCTGAATAGGAAAGTGTGCTTTGTATACATTCTGACTCCTATCAGTTAGGTATTGCATAGAAATAAAAAAGTAATAAATTCAATATTTTTGCTGACTCAGCATGCACTCTGCACTGCTGACACAGCTCCAGAAAGACCTCCCAAATGCCTGATAGATTTCTCCCTTAATAAAGAGGATTTATTAAATAAAGTGAAAAAGAAGTTCTTCCCATAATCCTTCATTCAAACAAGTGTAACTCATGAAATAGGTTCATATGCAATGCATCGGACAAGATTCTTCATGTAGTTCCAGCTCAGCAAAGATCCACTGCGTAATACATCAATAATTCCTTCTTTAACCATAGAACATAATCTAAGATAAAAGTCTTGGCATTTGGGAAAGATATATAACTGGATCAAAATCCTCAGCTGGATCACCAGTCACAGGAATGTCAATTTGTCAGTTGTTATTCATTCACTGGTTGCAGTCAGTTTCTGAATAAAAGGTCCTTCTCTGCTTGACCTGCATGTCTCTTCCCCCTTAATAACACAAAGGCACAATTTCTTTTACACTGCACTTTCTAATTTCCTATTTGGAAGCTCAGGTTATATGAAAAAGGCAGCGTTTGATAAATTGTTCAGGCCTGTGTTCTCCTCTCAGATGACCTTTAATCATTTCTTGACTTTCTTCCAGTGAATTCCATCCCCTTTAGAAAGGGGATCTTTTTAACTCTTTTTATAGGATACTGTTATCAAGGTCTGCATCATCATTTTTGAACATTTAATGTTTTCTCTTCTCTGAAAAAAAGGGTATTAAACCCCCTTCAAGTCTTTTAATACCCTTAAATATGTGTTAGAGGTGAGAGAAAATAGAACTAAAAGTGACAATGAAAACTAATTCAACATAAATGTGGAATGTGATGCATGAAACAAAATTTGTCAGAAAAAAAGGTATGAATACATGTTCCTATTACCAAAAGCCCAGAGAGTCAGTATATGACTCTCTAACATCCGCAGTGAGCATAGATTTATTTAGACTTGTTGAACAAAAAATCTGAAAATTTACATTAGCTGTGAACAGAATTCCTAATGCTGAATATGCTGCCAATGCTTGTGAAACCAAATAAAGTTGTCTCATATAATTATGTTCCTTTTGCCTTAAATGAAACACCAGAAGCTAGTGAACTTAGGTTTTGTATCCTTATATATTGACTTCTTGCTCTGCTTACCATGCTTGAGACCATACTTCAGGGTTTTAGTTTTGTTTTTGGCAAGATCACCAAACATTTTCCCCTCACTAGTTTCCCATCTCAGATTAAGCAATTGATGGTGACCAATAAAGTTGTGGAAACTTCCTTAAAGCATGGTAATAAAACAACTCAGCACTTTCTCCCAAATTGCTTTAAAACCACTAAAGCTTGGAATTTCTCTGAACATTTGTATTTCGTTGACACATGCTGGAAAAGTGGCTGACTCCTCATAGTCTTAGTTTAATACCTGTACAGTTTTGCTGGGCTAGAATTGTTCTGGCACTGAGATAAGATCAAGAAAGATCAAAGATAAGATAAGATCCAGATCCTTAAATCCATTTGCCAGCTAAAAATTATCCACTTTGCCTAATCTCCTTATCAAACTCTCCCTGTCCTCAGGGTGGAGAGTTAATTTATGAAGTTGTATATTGTTTTTATGTAATGCCCATCTGTAAAGATCCAATAATATTTTCTCCTTTTTCTATTACTCAGCTAGGATAAAAGGGAAGAAGCTGGTTTTAAAATCAGGTTTTATCCTCACACCACACCACCAGTAAGTATGCTGGAGATGCACAAAAAAGTTGGGAGGAGACATAGCTGCGACAGTCCCTGCTGGTGCCCAACAGGAGGCTCAAGAGGTTTGAGAAAAAGGACTGTTGTGGTTTAAGCCCTGCCAGCAGCTAAGCATCACACAGCCGCTCAATCACCCCACCCCAGTGGGATTGGAGAGACAAAGGACTAAATGTGAGAAAGTTTATCACCTTTGGAAGAAGGAGAAGGCAACTCAAGAAGAGTACAAGGATATCATCAGGTCAAGCAGAGGGAAAATTAGAAAGGCAAAAGCCCAGGTAGAGCTCAATATGGTCGCAGTTGCAAAGGATAACAAAAAATGCTTCTACAAATATATTCACAACAAAAAGAGAGGCAAGGAGAATCTCCACCCCTTATTGGATGTGGTGGGAAACATTGTCACCAAGGTTGAGGAAAAGGCTGAGGTACTTAATGCTGCCTTTGCCTCATTCTTTAATAGCCAGACCAGATATCCACAGGGTATTCAGCCCCCTGAGCTGGAAGACAGGGATGGAGAGCACAATAAACGTCCCATAATCCAGCAGGAAACAGTTAACGACCTGTTAAGCCACCTGAATATCCACAAGTCTATGGGGCCTGATGGGATCCACCCAAGAGTACTGAGAGAGCTGGTGGATGAGCTTGCCAAGCCACTCTCCATTATTTATTGGCAGTCCTGGTTAACAGGGGACGTCCCAAAGAACTGGAGGCTTGCCAGCATGACACTCACCTACAAGAAGGGCCGGAAGGAGGATCTGGGGAACTACAAGCCTGTCAGCCTGACCTCCATGCCTGGGTAGATCATGGAGCAGGTCATCTTGAGGCTGCTCGCAGGGCATGTGAAAGACAACCAAGGGATCAGGCCCAGCCAGCACAGGTTCATGAAGGGCAGGTCCTGCTTGACCAACGTGATCACCTTCTAGGACCAGGTGACTCGCCCAGTGGATGAGGAAAATGCTGTGGATGTTGTCTACCTGGACTTTAGTAAAACCTTTGACAGCATCTCCCATAGCATTCTACTGGAAAGACTAGGAGCTTGTGATTTAGACAGGTGTACTCTTTGCTGGGTTAAGAACTGGCTGGATGGCCAAGCTCAGAGGGCCATGGTGAATGGTGTTAAATTCAGTGTGTTCCCCAGGTCTCAGTTCTGGGGCTGGTCTTGTTCAATATCTTTATTGATGATCTGGATGAGGGGATTGAGTGCTCCCTCAGTAAGTTTGCAGATGACACCAAGTTGGGTGGGAGTGTTGACCTGCTGGAGGGCAGAAGGGCTCTGCAGAGGGATCTGGACAGACTGGATCGATGGGCTGAGATCTACTGTATGAGGTTTAATAAGGCCAATTACCAGGTCCTGCACTTGGGTCACAACAACCCCATGCAATGCTACAGGCTTGGGGAGGAGTGGCTGGAGAGCTGCTTGGCACAAAAGGACCTGGGCGTGCTGGTTGACAGCCGGCTGAACATGAGCCAGCAGTGTGCCCGGGTGGCCAAGAAGGCCAACAGCATCCTGGCCTGTATCAGCAATAGTGTGGCCAGCAGGAGTAAGGAAGCGATTGTGTCCCTGTCCTGGGCACTGGTGAGGCCACACCTTGAATCCTGTGTTCAGTTTTGGGCCCCTCACTACAAGAAGGATGTTGAGGTGCTGGAGTGTGTCCAAAGAAGAGCAACAAAGCTGGTGAGGGGTCTGGAGGACAAGTCTTATGAGGAGCGGCTGAGGGAACTGGGGTAGTTCAGTCTGGAAAGAGGAGGCTGAGGGGAAACCTTATCGCTCTCTGCAGCTACCTGAAAGGGGGTTGTGGCGAGGTGGCTCTTGGTCTCTTCTCCCAAGTAACTAGTGATAGGACGAGAGGAAATGGCCTCAAGTTGCGCCAGGGGAGGTTTAGATTGGATATTAGGAAAAATTTCTTCACCAAGAGAGTGATCAAGCATTGGAACAGGTTGCCCAGGGAGGTCATGGAGTCACCATCACTGGAAGTATTCAAAAAATACGTGGATACAACACTTCAGGACATGGTTTAGTGGTGTTGGGTTGATTGTTGGACTTGATCTTAAAGGTCTTTTCCAATCTTAATGATTCTGTGATTCTGTGAAAATTTATGGGTTGAGATAAAGACGGTTTAACAGGTAAAGCAAAAGCTGCACACACCAGCAAAGCAAGGAATTCATTCAGTACTTCCTGTGGACAAGCAGGTGCTCGGCCATCTCCAGGAAAGCAGGGCTCCATGACTTGCAATGGTTACTCGGGAAGACAAACGCCATAACTCTGAAAATTCCCCCTTCCTTCTTCCCCCAGATTTTATATGCTGAGCATGATGTCATATGGTATCAAATATCCGTTTGATCAGTTGGGTTGAGCTGTCCCAGCTGTGTCTCCTCCCAAATTTTTGTGTAACCCTAGCCTACTCCCTGGTGGGGTGGTGTGACTAACAGAAAAGGCCTTGACTCTGTGTAAGCGCAGCTCAGCAGTAACGAAAACTTCCCTCTATTAACACTGTTTTCAGCACCAATCCAAAACACAGCCCCATACTAGCTTCTGTGAAGAAAATTAACTCTATCCCAGCCAAAAGCAGCACATACAGGTAAGCCAAATTTTGAAAAAATTATCTATTCTAATACAGGAATGATGTTTACAGCAACCTCTTTCCTTAGTAGGTCCTATGGAATACTGGTATTGATTTTCAGGTTAACATCCAAACAGCCCAAGTCCTGATAAAGTAGTACATTTTCTTTGTTGTCTGTAAGTGGCTCTTCCTCACTGTTTTCTTCAGACCTTTGAATTTGTCTCTGTTTGGAGGATTTCCAAAATATTTCAGTAATTTTAGATTTCTCTCTGTAACTAGTCTAAGAAAAGAGAATGATAGGTACAGTTTCTTGGTTTTGCTGAACTGTGTAGTAGTGAGAGTTGTTCAACCTTAGGCAAATCGCTAACTCTGACCCTCTGTTCTCCTACATGTAAAATAGTCCTAATAAAAAATCCACAAGTAGCAACTATGAAATTTAAGCTAGACCAATAGCTTATAGCAATAGCAGAGTATAATTGGCATAATTAATTGAACTGCAGTGAAACTAATCCTACTGGCAGCAGTAAAATTATTCAGTCACATAAGTTTTGTTCTGTTGTTAGTCATGTAAATGCTCTAGCTGAAGTAAATATAATGCCCCTGTCCTTCTTTCCAATGTAGGGAAATAGCACCAGCAGTGGTTATATTTTTGCTGCTGTTGATAGTTATAGAGCGCTTAAGAAAAGGGAGACTAAAATTTGTAAATTTTGGGGAACCTGAAAAATGTTCTTTAGGAGTCATTAAAACAGACAGGTGTGATCAGTGGAAACAGTTTTATGAAAGTGATTGGAAAATATGAACATGATAGCACATAGAGGAGAGTTTAGAGAAAATAAAGTAGAAATGTGTTCCTGAAAAAAACAAATTCATGGCTTATCTTTTTATTTAAATGAACAGTTCTGTTTGTGTTTCTCTATCCTTATAAACTGAATATTCTTTGGAATTTTAAGCTTCTGAGTGGCAAAGAGGAAATCCATAATTGTTATGGTATTTATAAGCACTACTAGACTTAGTAAAGCTAGTAATGAGGTGAGTAAGGAAACATGCCCAAACCGTCTCATCAGTCAATACAATTCTCTTTACTTATTATGAAGTAAAAATTCAACAGTTAAGAGCTTAGTTTTGCTTATTGAGAGCCCACTGAGAGTAACTCCTAAACCAATTTATATAAGAAAAATATTGAAATATGTATGGTAAATTATAAAACAATTAAACATCTTAGTGAACAATAACTTAGGTAACTTACAGATAAAGAAGGTATTAAACTTACTGTGATGGAATCACATCCGTGAGGGTATTACTGGATCTGCCTTTTAGGGTCCTTGCACATTTCTGATTTGTCAACATTCTGAAAATTCTAAACTATTGTGATAAACTTCTACATATGTATTCATGTTTTTCTGTTGACAAGATACAGTTATCAAATTATGAAACAGATGTGTTACTGTTGACACACCTATGCAGAAAAACAACTGCTCTTTACTTAAGATTTTAAGATTACCCCAGGTACTCATACCAGAATGAAAATGTTAAATACATAGATGATTAACACAACTGTGGAAGTCTCTGACAGCAATATAGTCATTGAGCCATACAGTCACTGGGCCATAGAGTCACAGACATATAGTCTAATTAAAAGAACCCTAACCAAATTCTCATGCACCAAAATTTGCATCCTCATACAGTGCAGCTCTGGGCAAAGCATTAGACACCTGGAGAAAAACCACAACATTGTCAAGTTAGAGAAGTTTTAAGCTTTTCTGTCTCTGTCACACAACAAATAGTTTCCCATTGATCATACAAACCATTTTAATTCTGGTACTGAAACATCCTGAAGTTTCACAAGTTTTAATTCTGGTCTGGAATTTTTCCCAGGTGACAGTATCTAGCTGTTAGCAACACTGATGCAGTAATGTAGCTGTGTTTCTGTGTTGACACTTGTATTATACTGAGACACAATACAGCATTTAGAAATACTAGAATCACCGAATCATGGAATAGTTTGGGTTGGAAGGAACCTTCCAAGATCATCTAGTCTAATCCCCCTTGCTACAGGCAGGGACATCCTTCACTAGATCAAGTTGTTCAAAGCACCATTGAACCTGAATTTGGAAACTTCCAACCCTTCCAAATACTTGTATTACATTCTTTACTCTATTCTGAATTTTCCATGTTTTCCACCCAAAACCCAAAACTTATTTTTTTCAGTTACATTGGAGTGAGGGAAAGAGAAGATTTCCCATAGTAGAATACAGGATATTTATAACATTGGAAGAATTATCAGGCTACAAAGAGCAGGAAGGAAATTCCTAGAAAGACAAATTGGAAGGGGGTTGAAGTTTGGAAGATATTAGATACTTAAAGGATTTTCTAATTATATAAAATTATTTCTAATTGTATCCAGTTTTAATATTTGTTATGGTTATGATAGCTATTATTATTGAACATGTAGCTTTGTAAAAGATACTTCTAAAAAAATCTCTCTTTTGGGGCAAAGAACTGTATTTCATACTGAAATGTACCAGTGAAATATGCTGACAAAGTAAGGAGGGGTTGGATTTTAGAAGTTGAACTAATGTTTCTAAGTAACTCTATAAAGTTTTAAGTAATTCTAAAAATTTCTACATAATTCTAAAAACCTAACTTTGGTTCTTTAGCCTAGTGCTCAGAGCAATCACATTTGATACAGGAAATTCCTCATTCACATCCCTTACCATAATTGAGCACTATAGGCACATGATCTTGGTCTTCAACTATTCCTGACCATGCTCAGTTACAGATTTGTGACTAGGCCAAGTCAGATGTGCCTGAAACAATTACACCCTTTTTGCCCTGTGCTAAAGACCCTGTTACCCTGACCCTGGTAACAAGCATTGGCCTTGACAAAAAATACCATTAATACTTGAAAGATTAGTAATTGGTTTGCTGAGACTACTTATGAAAATCCCTTATTCAGACAGATTGTATTTTATTGTTCCTGTTGCTTCCTACCATGTCCATGCACCAGGATAAATTTCTGAAAGCTCTGTTATCCATCTCCTTGCACAATGGTCTTATTTTGCATTTAAATTATTTTCTTTAAACTTGGTCAGATGAAATATATGTAGAACTTTATTCAGTTGAGCCCAGGAAATGGAACTTTTTATCATTAAGCTTTTCAGTGACCTCCTGTATACATAAAAAAAAGAAAAGTTTGGATCTGATGGTCAAAGGAGCTAGCAGATAGTCTTTCAGACAGAAACTTGGCTCCTTTTAGTAAAGCTGAGTGAAGGTGTTATGAAGTTGCTTCATCCATTTTGGAGTCACAAAAGTATCAGTAAAACTTTTGTAGACGGCAGTGTCATAAGTATTTGACAAAAAGCAATTAATTGGTACACACTTAATCCACTATTGTCAGAGCATCAGCTGAAGTAACAAAGTTTCTCTGACCTCTCATTTCTGATGACCAGCTGATGCAGGTAATAAAAATCTGAGAGTGAGTCCATATAAGTTTAATGATCTTATACAGAGAAAACAAGTTTCCTTCTTTAGGTAAGAGAAAATAAATGCAGAAAAATAGGATGGTACAGAAGGGAAAATAAATTTAAATAAATAAAAGAAGACAGTCATAAGAAGTAATAAGGTTTTGCTGCTGTATATTTAGGAGGGCTAAATTGACATAAATCCTTTAATATGCAGAAGAAAAAGTACAGCATGTAAACAACAGGGTGATCATGTGACATTATGGGTCATCATGAAGTTGCAGCCAGGGTTGAGGGCCTGGTATATGCTTTATTATGTTTTTTACCTGATTTCTGCAGGCTTGTTTGCACAGTAGCAGTACATCCTCCTCTGGAACCTTTCAACCTAATAAAGGATCAGAGTACATTTTGACTTGCATTGAAACATTCTTCCTTTGTTTCAAACATTTCATTTTTTTTGAGTTTTTCTGAGAAGCATGTTAGATTGCCAACTGAGATACATAAAGCTTATAGTTGCACCATCATAGTGATTCACCTTGCTTTTTGATTTAAAAAATGACTAGATTTTATATTTTCATACTGGACTCCAATTTTTATTATCTTGTATTTCTGAAGTATGTCATTTTGGTGTAAATATGTAATTGCTGAATTGTTCCTTTGAAATTCTGGAGTCACTCTGAAGAAATGCCTGTTGAAAGCTATGCTTACTATCCTTCAACTAATAATTACTGTTTTGTTCATGTAGATTCTTTTCTATATTCACTGGATTGCATCATATGTACCTTTGGATTTGTTGCAAGTGCATTATCTGATATCTTTTATATATCATTCAAGTATTCAGAAGCACTTCAGAGGAAGGAGTAATAGTTTTTCCCTGCTGACATGCTTTTTTTTTATTTTACTTTGTTAAAAATTGTCCTTACCCTATTCTGAGAAAATTAGTAATATCTAAAAGAGGTTGTGAAATGTAGCAGTTTATGCACAGTTTCCATATTTTGCAGGAATTAACTTTTTTTGTCCTTTGAGTTTACTTTCCTTTCCAATATGAGAAGGAAAGAGAATTTGTAGAATGATTAAACATGATTTGCACACCTTTTAACAAATTAAAGCACAAAGTGTAGATCACTTCAATATGTCCACATGAATTAAGGATTCTGGAGATGTATATTTCACAAGCAGACATTATTTGTGTTTGGAACATGTCATTTGAATGTAAAATTAATCTCTCTATTCAAGAAAACTCCATCTTTTCTAAAAGACAGATTTAAGCTTTTTTTTTTTAATGTAGTGATGATAGGATATTTTTTATTCTCTCATATCTAGTAACAGATACTTTCAGCCATTGGGCTTTCACTTGTACCATTCTAATTGCTAATTCATACTATCACCTGAATTCTGATGCCTACACAGAGTAAACATTTTCAGTGATTTACTTTCTGGGATTATCAGAAAAGCAATAATAATGATGGTTGAAAAATTCCAACACTTAATGTCATTTATTGGTATTGTGGCAGTGGCTGAAGAATAGTCCTTGGTCCTTAACACAGCAAAAAGGCGCTGATGCAAATATCTTCCCATTTAATTTACACCAAGTAAGTATGCTACAGGTAAACAGATGGATTTCTAGAGTTTCAGATTTGAGCAGACAGTCTGGATTTCAGAGGGCTTGTTAGCAGTCAGATTGTTAGCAGTCAAATGCTATTGAGATTACATAAACAGCCATGAAAGAATAATATTCTGCTAGATTGGGAATATTATGCAGATCCCCTGGGTACTTGAGCCTGACCTATTAATGGGGCTCTTTGGACTGTGATTTTGGCACATCTTTACTGTGTTTTTTTCAGTAGTTTTTGCTTATTTGAAACTGGGAAGGCTGGAAGATAGGAGGCTAGGGCATTCTGGGTGTGGGTCTAAATAGACCTAGCTAGTTCTGAGGGTAAAAACCAGAAGAAGATAGGCAAAATCATAGTGAGAATATAAGCTTTCTGACACTGTCCATGACTGAATGCGAAGTCAAAAAATCAGGTCTATATGTACTTAATTGTATGAACAAGAGGGGTGCAAGTCACATATAAGGGGTCTAAATTCTAATTATTTCTTGAAGATATCCTTTCTAGACATTTATAAGGTTATTGTACTATGACTAGTGAGTTGTAGCAACCACAAATGTAGAGAAGCATGTGTATACCTTACATGTACAAAAGAAATCTGTTTTTTTGTACAATCCTAGTCCATTGGATATATGGAACAGGTGATGTATTAAGCATTTAAATTTATATATATCATACCATCAACATAGGAGGCAGGTTGTCTTCACATTAAATCCATTGTATTGACAATCTGTTTGTCATTAAAGTATTAGCACAAAAGTCACTGTATTTTGAAGACAAAACACAAAAAATAGTCCCTTCTTGGAAGGTTAATCCTATCCAACATAGCACTGTTTTCAATATCACAGTGCTGTAACTAAAAACAATTGTAAAATTCAAAGTTAAGAACTGAAAGCTTGTAGAGAAAAGAAGTGTTATCTTAGAAAACAATTATCATCTGCTCCTTGCCATGGTCTAAATATAAGTGTCTCTCATGAAAATTAGTGTTTCGCTTAATGGGAATATAATGATTCAAAACTTCTTTTTTTTTAACATTTGAACAATTTAGTTAATAAAAGATGCTTCCTAAAGACCTTTTCGCCTCAGGGTTATCCCACTGATATCAGTGGGAACAACTGATTAATATGTTATTTTACAACTTTGACCATAATTGGATATTTTAATTTTGCCAGTACCAAAGTCTAAATATCTCTAGCCATGAAAGATGTAGATTTTGTTTATAGCAGTTTTGAGAGAGTGAATACAGATGCAGAATTTAAGAAACAATCTGCATGTGAGAGTTGGAGGCTTTACAGTTGTAAAGCCTCCAAAGGAAATATTAGGGGAAAAGCCTCAAATGGTGAAACCACAGTTGGGAATCCAACCAAGAAAAGAAGAAAAAGAAAAGAAGAACTTGTTTAAACACTGTGTAAATATGCTAAAATAAATAGAAAGAGCAAGATAACATGCATATTAATGGAATTAAAGTTTACTAAAAATAATATCATGCAAGGTGGTTACATATGGCATTTCTATATTTGTTCATCTTTCTAAATTAAAGACACTCATTGAGTTATAACAAAACTCTGTTGTCAATGTTTCTACTATATGTATTAACAGCAAGTAGACTTTCAACATTCTGTGCAACATATAGTCTGCCATATTCGATGTGCTTTCAGATATATTGGAACAGAGTGCTGTAAGAAATCCATCACTAAATTAACCCTTTTACAACTAATATATGGTAAGTCATAATACTAGGTGAACAAAGGAGATTTCTTAGACAAAAAAAAAGCGAAGTATTAACTGTATTGGTGACAGGAAAAGTCACACAAGTTAATTATGAATGAGAACCAGTGTGCAACAATGCTTTGCCTTTCATTTGGTTAAAACTTCAGTAAACAGAAATACCATGAAGATATAGCACAGTTATGTAATTGGCAATCCTTCAGACTATAAACATGAGAGTCTTTCTGTAATCAACTAGCATTTCTGCAGACCACCAGATTAACTATGTTGGCAGAAGCTCTCATTCTGATGAAGTTATTAAAGACAACGTGGTTTTACTTTTCCTCCTTGATTTTATCTTCCTTCTTCTCATCTCAGCCTGTTTTTTCCCAGTGCTTCATAAACCTATGACAGTCTGATTTATAATTAGTATGGTCTGCTCTTAGTCTATATCCTGTTAGTGACTCAGTGCCCAAGGAGTATATTCTCCACCTTTTCAGAGCTATTTTCAAACACATACAAGCTCAACAACTTTTGTACTTCCAGTGTTGAACAACAACTTCAGTGTTGAAACCCCTTCTTTGTATCAATACACTGTAAAATGTGATGAAAGGAAACCATTCACAGTGTATTCTAATTAGCTATCTATTTACTGAGCTTTCTATTGACCATTACCTAGAAATTTTTCAATGTTTTTGAAAAGACTCTAACAACATTTTAACTTCCTTCTGAACAATATTTTGCATTTGCATAGTGATAGTGAATTCTTTTACTTTTTATGTTCTTGTTCTTTGTCAGGATCACTGAAGTAATACTTGTTTGAATATCTTAGGTTTTCTCTTTCCTTTAAGTTATTTATACAGAGAGCTCATAATTTTTTTTTACTATTTATAAATTTACTAGACTAGTCTTGAATTATTGCATAGCTACATGAAAAACCTCAATGCTGCACTAGTTAGTACCTTTACTGCAAAAAGATGTAACAAAGACATGACAACAAATGCAAAAAGAAAGTAACAAAGAGGCCTGGGAAAAGAAAACAGTACATCTAGAGCACTGTATCGCCTTTAATGTTAAGAAGCTAGGAACAAGATTTTGTTTCCATTGCTAATACAAGCTATTTTTAACTTCAGTTTGGAAGCCTTAAATTGGTAATTAAGTCTTAATGTTACATTTAAAGAGAAAACCACAATGATTCATTCTTCATTCCTAGGAGAATTTCTAAGGTTCTCTGGCTGACTGGCATAGTTAATGTGGTTACAGATGCATATGTGCCAGAAAGAGGAAGCACTCAGCTCCATGTACTTCAAAGAAAATAATAAAAGCGAGGAGGAAAGAAGATAAGATTTCCAATGCTTGTTGAACCCATGAATCTTATGGGAAGTTCTGATATTTTTTGAAATCCTTCTCCATAATGAACTTTTCATTATAGGCAGAAGACTGGAACTGAAAGGGATCTTTTTTGGGAATTTGATGCAGTACATCTTCTATATCATTAATTTACATAATTACATATGTGTGAACACATAAATATATGTGAGAGAAAAAGTAAATTATAGAAAATAATTACTGACTGTAGAACATAAGAATAACATTTAAGCAAGATCCTTGATTACCACTGGAAAACATATTTTTGTGGACATCATTGCATTACTAGAAACAGTCAGAATTGCCCAGCTGGAAACAGCGGCTTTTTAATAATTGGAACAGTGAAAAATTTCCATTTAATTATAACTACATATATACTTGGTTGTTGGGTTGAAGGACTTCTTGAAACTTTTCTCACTGTGACAGGCTGGTGATTACTTACTATTTCCTTAAGCCCTTCCGGATGCAAATGTGAATGAAGTAGATCACATACTTGCATTAAACTTGTGATTGTTCTGACCTCCACTTACAGTCCTCTGCTGCCTGAGGAAGAGGCTGTGTTTCCCTAGCAGAAACTGTATCTTGAAATGAGTGAAGCTTTCAGGACAAAAACAGTCCTCAAGAGCCTGACTTGTCAATTAATTTAAAAAAAAAACAAACCACACAACCCTGAGAAAATGAGCATCTATGGCAAATTTCAAAATACAATAAAATCTTAATAAAACATTTATGTTTAAGCAAGAATTCTAATGATACATAGAAAAAAATTATTTATTTGAAATGTTCCACTAATTGTTTATTTAAAAGCCCATTACATTCAGTAGAAAGTTGATTATAGAATTCAGTACTTTTTTTATCAGACCCTGAGAATCAGGAAAAAGGATCTGCTCCAGGATTCCATTCCCTCTTGAAAAAAATAACTTCATGAAGTTCTGATTCTTCAAGAACACTCTAGAATCCAATGTATGAAACAAAGGTTTTGCTGTGAAGACAAGAATTTTCTGAAAGCTTTCATATATGCTATAATGGGTAGTTTCCTGAAGTATTTGTTCACTTGCTGTAAAAATAAGCTGATACATTTTATTTTTACAATGTGTCTTTCAATGATAGATCATGTGGAAAGGTGGCAATTTACTGTCTAAATGTGAAAACTGAAGAATTTGTGAAAATTAGTCACAAGCAAACTTAATCCAAAGACTTGGAGCTGGACTCATAGAAAATCAAAACTAATACAAATTTCTATGGTGATGTGAAAACAGAAAATGAGAAAATGAAATTAAGGACTTCTCCCCCTGCCCCCCCCCAATCTTTTTACAAGTATAAATTCTAATCCGCATGACTAAAATTAACAGATTGTATTTTGTATTATGTATTATCAGACAGAGGCCCTTTGATTTTTTGATATAGGCGAGAGAGGAAACAGAATACATAAATAGCGATTTTTGATTTAAAATTATATAGATAGAATAGATTTAGCTATTCCTGTTATCTTCTGATTCAAATGGAAATGTTTTTTATAATGGTAGTGTTTTTTATAATTATAATGTTTTTTATAATGGTAGTGCAGAGAGTGAAATGATGCCTAAGTTTCAGTTCTTGTTAAATATTTCTCTTCATTGTCTATAGACATAGGTTTTAAGAGGAGAAAAGAACAAATGAAATAAGAAGTTTATCAAAGAGCTCTATTTAGGAAACAAATTAAACTTTTCATATTTTGACTCATCCAAGTTTAATGTCTTTTAGAATATCATTTATCAGCTCTCATCTGGGCTGTAATGTCCCTTTGGCTTTTCATTCGTAACTTCATTGAATGTGCTGAAAAACTGTGGGTTGTAATTCTTTTTATTTCACCTGAAACCATTTTGAGTCCTTTTGGATTCAAGTGAAAATGTTCATGTCAGCATCTATAATAATTACTTTGTAGTCAAACTTTGCTCCAGAATTCTCATTCTGCTTGACCTGTCAGCTACCATTCAATCTTTAGATCTATAGAGCAGATTACATGTTCACCTTCTGCACTGGAAAGTACTTAGGAGCAGGGACAGGTTTTTTCAGTATTTTCAGCTGTGTCTACAAAAATATTTCTTTTCTAGACATTGTCAAAAGCAGAACAAGGCTGAAATAGATGAGATATAGTATGTCTGGCAATGACACATGAAAGTAAGAAATAAGCATGACAAAAAAATCCATTAAAAATATACCTTTGAAGCTATTTTATCAAAAAAGCAGAATAACAACGCTTCTGAAAAGAGAAAGACTTCCAGGAAGCCACTGAGACAAACTCCAATGAAATGGCCAAGTCCAGCAGGTATTCTAGAATAAGAAGAAACATATACCCAGGAGGACAAGGTAGTCATGAAGTGCTGTTTAGTGGCTGTCAGGATCATAGCAGCATATTTTTTTTGTACA
Organism: Phaethon aethereus; assembly: GCF_964289735.1. Taxonomy (NCBI): domain Eukaryota; kingdom Metazoa; phylum Chordata; class Aves; order Phaethontiformes; family Phaethontidae; genus Phaethon; species Phaethon aethereus. Next base: position 49,967,476 of record NC_138577.1, on the reverse strand, counting down.
CACACAACAAAAGACAATCATGTTTAATAGGAAATTTAAAATATTGCCTCTAAGTATTGTCAAGTTAAAAAATGCTGCATATCAAAACCTGTCTACATTCATAAAAAATAATCACCACAAATCTGGACGTGATTAATTGTGCTATCAATGCAAGAGTTCTTTCATGTAAGAAAGAATAGAAATAAAAGATTTTACCAGGAAACAATATAAACAGAAGGTTATTTTTAAGCCTTAATTTTTGTTAATTATTAAATAGTGAAATTTGTCATGTGGGTATACAATTTGTGGAGGTTTATTTTACCAAAGATAATTGAGTGCTTAAGGTTGAATGCTGACACAGATGTTCAGGTAGTTCTGAGTTTACCAGCTTCACATGCCAGACATGATATCAAAGTATGAAGTGTGATGAGGCCACAACTCACTCAACCTTGAAAATTGAATCAAGGTTCAAAAAAAAAAAAATCACTTTAGTCAAAAACTTCTTTCACTCGGTGTTAACAGACCAGAAAAAGAGATTTAGATTTGTCTACCAGATAGAGAAATTGATAATGCCTTTTGGAGAAAACTTAGGTTATGAAGATACGTGCAGAAAAATTTGCACATTTTGCTACCATTTATTGTGAAGTCATTAACAAATATTTTCAAGTTTATTAATATATTACATAAAGTGGAGCACTACTTACTTTATTGGAAAGCTGACAGATACATGTTCTAGATTTGATAAATTAACAGGAGCATCAGAGTAAGGCATTATACTGCCAACAAGCCTCATATGTATCCTACCAGAGACAAAGTACTGGCATAGTAGAGTAACAATATTTGGAGAGGAATAGCATAATGGAAATTAAATTTGTATTCAGTCTCCATTTTTTAGCTCACAGACTGAGAAGCCATTGGTTACCAGTGAGAGCTTTAAGCAGAAGATAAACCTTATTGCTATATAGCACTGGTAGATAATAGTATCAAACAAGGTGATAGAACTTTTGCTTTAATAGATCTAGAAAGATAATATGCTGTACTTAGATCAAAGGAACGTTTGTATTGTTACATGCAATAATCTCACTCAAACTTATGACTCAGCAAACCAAGACGCCCTGGATACCTGCAGATAATAGTATGTTAACTCTCCTTCAATGCAGAAGTACTGCTACTGCTAACCAGTCTATAAATCACACAGACACTAGAGGTTCTCAACAGACCTTTGGATTTTTAACTAGCAGAGAAGGAATGGGAAGGAATGTTATACTTCAAAACATGTTCAGAATTGACAAAATTCATACCATGTGAAGTGTTTTGGCTGCTATTTTTAAATGTTTCCCTGTTACAAGTATGACTGTGAGTCTGCATTTGCGTTCCTGTTCAGATTAGGAGTGCACTACTGAAGTGAGTCTTCCAATTGTCTCCACTTACTCTTCTCTGCTTCGCTCTGCAGAGATCTCTTGAGGTGCCTAAACTGCATTCCTTTTGTGTGAAAATGAACGGGGAGATGTGCTGCAGAAGACTACCTAATGCAATACAGTCAGCAACAGATGAATGGGCCATGACACCAGACTGAAATATACTTTATATTAAACCCTCCAAAAGGTGTCTGGGATAAGCACTGCGTTCTAAGCACCAACTCTTTTGCTCTGCACATCTCTTCTTACTAGGTCTCACTAATTGCTGATGTAGACATTGCCTGAAAAGCTGTTTTACAGATTCTGAGACCTCAGTACAGGTTTCTAGTTAAGAAACAGTGGAGGGATGTCATAACTGGATTTAAGCTGCACAAAGCTTAGAGTAATTTTTTAGATTAGAAAGAATTTCTACTACGTCTGCATGGTAACTAAATTAATGATATTTCCTTACCTAGGATAGGAACCTGAATGTGCTAGCAATGGTTGCAATAGCATCAACTCAATTTGGCACAATTCTTTCGAGCTACTCATTTTTGTGGATTAAATCTCTAGATGAAGTGTATCACAAATACCTATGGTAGAATTTATTTTTAAATTCTTGCAACACAGAAGAAATTATAAACGGATTAGGGTGAATACTGGTAGGATGGATAAGATTTGAGCTTTCAGCTGATCTTTCAGAAATTGCAAAAATTCATACGCCACCTATATATTAAAAAATACGTAGGATATGATTATGTCCATATTCTACAGTTCACCTGCAGTGTAAACCTACTGTCATGAATCAAAGATAAGTAAAATGGATAATGGATGTCATAGTGATAAGTGGATCCGAAGTGCTCAGAATAATCCTGGAATTTTTGAAGTTCAATTGTTTCACAACTGGCAAAATGAGAAACTGATATATGCTAGTCAAAGAGTGCACAGACGTGTGTCAGCTGGATTTACCTGCTATAACTCCGAACGCTTACAATGCAGACATCAAATCTGATCTAGCCACCTGAGATTTCCATTGTAATCAATGAAGAAAAGTGTGCATTACTAGAGTGTAGTTCATCTCATCCTAAAGCAGATGTCTGAAATCATTTAGCCTAATTCTAGATGTCCTGATTAGAATAAGATTGATCACACCCATTAAGTACCTATTGATTGAAAAGGGGGTTTAAGTGACCAGGCCAGATAAGAAGGTAGACTCTCAAAGTACATTGAACCTCATGGACAGTATTTCACAAATGCCTTGCAGTATATTTAACACATCTTCATAGTTACTGTTGCTACACTGGCAGTCACCTAAAGATTGCTCTAGTTAACCAAGATCTGTGCTATATACAGTTCCAAAAAGCATTGTAACAATTTACTGCCTGAGGTGTTACCAAAACACTTTTAAAATTTTTTTTCTTTTATGTTGGCTTATTGATAATGAAAGAAGGGATTTTATTCTTCATATATTTTATCCTACTCATTGCATTGCTGTTTTTTTATGTTCTTCTGTATATTCTTAGTTTTATAGTATGTTATGTACATCTGACACAGAAAAAGTAGTCACTGATAAACTACACCTGAAAAGAATTTTATTATACAAAAGTGGAAATCAGATGAACAAGATGAACTAATCAAAGTATTATTTCTTAGTCTGGAAAGAATCTCTGAGAAGCTGGAGGTCTTGTAGGATTTAATATGAAACATGTTCAGTCAAGTGCTACTTAACGACGTCAAAAACCAGGACACAAATCACTGATTTGGTTTCCAAGAATAATATTGTAATTTCATACTATTAGCTTATTTCTGTATGCTTTGACTTATGAAATTACTCTTTCCATAAACGATCTTTGATGTCCAATATCATGTTTGCAAAAAATACAAGAGTTCTTGCATGTCAAAGCTTATTTTTAACTTAACTTTTTAACTAGTATGAGGTTATATCCACTGACCTAAGTATATTTCCCACTAGAATATTCATAAGCTTTGTAGTAAATGTTGTGTTATTAAAAGGATTAATTGAAGTGAACTCACAGAAATTCAGAGTTTTATTTCCAGAGAAAAAAAGAATAGATCATATCTTCTGTTTTTCTCTGACTGTATTTAGTTTTAGAAATTAGTCAGCTACTGAGCATTTTAATTAGCATGTGAAAATTTTATGAGTCAGAATATTTTTCTCAGCAACTCTAATGTCTTCAAACAAAGTATCTATCAATACACTGAATAATTAAAATCTCGAAGTCAAGAGATGTACCAAAATGTCTACCACATTGAACATAATTTCACAAAAGAAAACTAACTCCACTTTGGGGACATCTCAGCTGAAACTATAAGATTTGCATCAGTAGTGGAGTTGCACTTGTAGTTCTGTGGAGATATATGTGCAAAGATTCAGTTCAATGTGTAATTAGTCAAATAGGGGAGAATATAATGTAGATACATTTGTCCTTCAAGGTTTGCTCAAAAAACCTTTATAAAAATGCAATACTATCTTAATTCCTTCATTTATATATCAGATTTCTTATTACTTATGAACATTATTACTCCTATACTTGGAGGGAGAAAAGGCTGTTGATATTTGGAGATATTTGGAGAAATGGGACTGTTGGATATTAACCATTGTTCCAGCTGTATTTTGTACCTCCTTAGAATTAAATTTATGATTAATAAATATTGATTATAGAACTAAAATCATTGTTGTTTCATGGACTTTTGGATGAAAACAACATAAGAATACAATGTACATGACATCTTTGAAATGTATTTGCATTTCTTTAGAAATTGAATATTAGAAATATGGTGAAGGAAAGGAAGAACAGACAGACATTTTAACTCTAAATTTGGGACAAAACCCAAGGGTCAACTGTAATTTAACACAAAGAGTCTGTGTGTCTTAGAATCTCCACATTTTTCATTATTACTTCAGCAGACATTAATAACTGTCAGTTAAATTTCATAATTTTATGTAATAAGAATGTCTCTACATTAAAAAATCTTCAGATCATTCGGTCTGTGGGGCAAGTTGAAGCATTATCTTTCTTGGTTCAGAGTCTAGAAAATGTAATAAAGCCACCTTCTTATAAAGGCACAGTTTATTCATGAACTGTATTATGCCAGTGCCAATATAATAGCTGTCTTTGTAATACTATGTTTCATTTAGGAGGTTATTTCACATAGGAGGAATAGGATTTAACAGTAATAGTAATTGCATTGCATATTCGTAGATCATGCTATCTATAGATTTCGGAACATATTACAATAACATTCCTCTTAAGAGACTGTCACTTGAGACATAAAAATGTCTATTCCAAAATATTTCAAAGGGATATGTATTTTTTAAAGCTGTAAAACATCTTTTTTTTTAAATACAGATTGCATTTAACAAAAACTGCTCAGTTGTAAAGTTAGTCTCAAATTGACTTACACCAACTAATTCTATCTGTAATGAAAGCACTGACGACATAATAATTTTCCTTAGTTAAGGATTTGGACCTCAGGAATTTAAACTATGTGTAGATGCTTATGGATGGGTCTGAGTGCAAAATCATTCCAAAGTGAACCTTTAATTAGCTAGTTGTTGTTTTTCTCCTTTCAGAAATATCAGGTGGGGAATTATCAAGCCTCAGATTAAGTTACAAGTTTATTTCCCTGATGTAACTTCACTTGCCAGATGTCTTCTGTTAAATCTGCTGAAATACTGTAATTTGATCAAAGTTAATGTATGAGTTCTTGCAGGGACTTGTCACTTTTAGTTTTACTGAATAAATTAGCCTCTTTTGTTTAAGTTTATAGAGAGCTGAAGTTTGCATTCCTCTAATTTTGCATCTGCCATTTAGACTAATTGTATGCAGTTTTGAAAAACGTAAATCCTTCCTTTTTCAAAGGGAGTGTTGTATCCTCTACAGGTAGTATTTTTACAAAAGTCAATAGATGGACTTTGGGGCTGGGGGGAGAGGAAGAGGGGAGACAGTCAAAACATTTCCAGCAGTGGTTAGTAAATCCTTTTACCTCCACATAACAATATCATTTTAGAGCATGGAAAAAGACTTTGCTTCTGATATTCTCTGTGCCCTTCTTTAATTTATGCATCGACTATCTTGTGCTCACATATAGGCAATGTCATTTTTAAATGGTTCCTATGAACCTGTTGGCATCTGCTGCAGATTTCCAAAACACCGGGGAGAAGAGAAACAAACACTATTCCAAAACTAAACTTAAGCTTTCTTAATTACTATGAATGATATATATGCATCTAAATTAAAAAAAAAAACAAAAAAAACTTTCTGGTGCTCCAGAGTATAATATTAATATGCAGAATGTATTTTTAGGTTTGCTTGTTTATAATTTTTCAGCTGGTCTAGACATGATTTAAGATCTTATATACTTTTTACCTAGCAAACAAAATGAGATTGATAAGCACAATATTTTTCTGAGGGACTGCTCTTTAATCAGGGCTTGGTTATTAAAAAGCTATAAGTTCACACATTACTTTCTGATCAACAATTAAAACAAATTTTCAAAAAAGTAAAATAGGGATATTTTTGATCATGCCTTTTGATTTGCCTTATATTTTATCTGTGGTTAGTCACAAAGCTTGTATTAAGTCATCCCCAACACAGCATTAGGATGTAAGATGTAGAAAATTCTTTGTACAAACAACTTAATCTGATTTTTGGTATGATTCAGAGTACCCTTAGGAACCTAAGTGTATGAAAAGTGATACTCAGAACACTTAACTCAAATGTCTGAAGTCAAATGGTGTAAGCATGTCGATTTGTGGGTTTTTTATAGACTGGGGATCAGTTGCAATAAAGTCTGTACAGTAAACAGAAAGCAGCTGCAGTCTCTCTGTGAGTTGGTGATAGAAATACATTTCCTTTTTTTAGCTTGAGTTTGAAACAGGGTTTGGGGTGCCATCTGTCTCGGCAGTAGATTTCAGTGGCTTGCACCATTTCCGTGTCGGAAATAAAAACTAAAAGCTACCACTTATTTCTTTTCAAGATCTGAAATTTCTTTGCAATTGCTAAATAAACATTTTGCCACAGAGATCAGGGTTCTATTCTGCGTAGGCGGCTAGCCTCCAACTCGTAAGTGAAATCAATTGAAGCTAACAATTTTCACAATAAGGTTAACAGTTGCTTAATGCCAGGCACTGACTGAAAAACTTTCAGCCCTCACTGTCTGTGATCTATGTCCTGAATAGTGCCTAGTCTAAAACAGCATTAAAAATCTTTAAATATTATTTTCCTTTTTTGAAAAATAAATCCCTTTTTTCTTAATCTTTTTATTGATTTGTTTTTCTTTTAATTTTTTTTTTCTTCTTGGTACAAAGCACTTGGATACTGTTTTGTGAAGGGTGCTATAAATAATGAAGTTGTTAGAGAGCTGGTATAGACAGCTGAAATATAAAGTTCTATAAAGGTCAGATGACTTTAGCAATCTCCTGTAATACTCGCATTGCAATCTTGAAGCTCCCCTTAAATTTCTGCATAAGACTATTGTCTCTCAGACAGCTAAATTTATATAATTATCCCTGCAGATGTCAGAGGAAGTGTCCTTTTTGGACCCTTTAAAAAGAGGTACTTTTCTTGACCATTTCAGAAAGTAACAAGTGTTATACTTAAGGATGGCTATTTGTTGGTAAGTCAAAGACAAATCCAGAAAATTCTGTACACATATTAAAAATCCATAGCTGATATTATATAAAGTTTGAAATGAGACTTTTGTGTGGATTCTGACAATAACAATCCAGTGAAAAAATTTTGTTTGAAACACTAAGATTTAATAAAATCTTCTGGACTGCATTGAAGACATAGGAAAAACCTAAGTTAAGAGACAGTGCTGCAATAACACATGATCATTGAACATATTTTTTTTCATTCCACTCCTGTCACATTCTTCATAGAATCATAGAATCATGGAACCATTTAGGTTGGAAAGAACCTTTAAGACCATCATGTCCAACCATTAACCTAACACTTCCAAGTCCACTGATAAACAATGTCCATAAGTGCTGCATCTACACGTCTTTTAAATACTTCCACAGATGGTGACTCAATCACCTCCCTGGGCAGTCTATTCCAATGCTTCAAAACCCTTTTGGTAAAGAAATATTTCCTAAGACCCAATCTAAATCTCTTCTGGCACAACTTCACACTGTTTCCTCTCGCCCTACCCCTTGTTACTAGGAAGAAGACACCAACACCCACCTCACTAGAACCTCCTTTCAGGTAGTTGTAGACAGTTATAAGGTCTCCCTTCAGCCTCCTTTTCTCCAGACTAAACAACCCCACTTCCCTCAGCCAGGGAGGCTGTCTAGTCATCTAGTCTCTTCACCAGCTTTGTACTCTTCTTCAGATGTGCTCCAGCAACTCAATGTCTTTCTTGCAGTAGAGGGGCCCAAAACTGGACACAGGATTTGAGGTGTAGCCTCACCAGTGACAAGTACTGGGGGACAATCACTGCCCAAGTCCTTGTTTCTGATACAAGCCAGGATGCTGTTGGCTGCCTTCGCCACCTGGGCACACTGCCAGCTCACATTCAGCCAACTGTCGACCAAGATCCTCAGGTCTTTTTCCATGAGGTAGCTTTCCAGCCACTCTTCCCCAAGCCTGTAGCGTTGCATGGGTCTGTTGTGACCCAAGTACAGGACCCAGCACTTTGCCTTGTTGAACATCATAAAACTGGCCTTGGCCCATTGATCCAACCTGTCCTGATCCCTCTATAGCACCTTCCCTCCCTTGAGCAGATCAACACTCCTGTCCAACTTGGTGGCATCTGCAAACTTCCTGAGGGTGCACTAGATCCCCTCATCCAGATCATTGATAAAAATATTGAACAGAACTAGCTCCAATACTGAGACCTGGGGAACACTGCTTGTGACTGGCTGTCAACTGGATTTAACTCCATTAACCAAAACTCTTTGGGCCTGGTCATCCAGCCAGTTTTTTACCCAATGAAGAGTACATGCATCCAAGCCATAAGCAGCCAGTTTCTCGATGAGAATATTGTGGGAAATGCTGTCAAAGGCTTTGTTAAAATCTGGGTAGACAATATCCACAACCTTTCCCTCATCGACTACGCAGGTTATCTTGTCATAGAAGAAAATCAGGTTGGTCAAGAGGACCTGACTTTCATAAAACTGGGCCTGAAAGTCTGGTTGTACTGTACGTGCCATGTCATGGCATTTAAGATGACCTGCTCCTTCCTTGACACCAAGGTCAGACTGACAGGCCTGTAGTTCCCCAAATCATCCTTATGGCCTTTCTTGTAGATGGGTGTCACATTTTCTATCCTCCAGTCAAACAGGTCCTCCCTGGTTAGCTAGGACTGCTGATAAATGATAGAAAGTGGCTTGGTGAGCACTTCTTCCAGCTCCCTCAGTACCCTTCAGTAGATCCCATCGGCCCCGTAGACTTTTCTGTGTCTAAGTTGTGTAGCAGGTGGCTAACCATTTCCCCTTGTATTATGGGGGCTTCATTCTGGTCCCTGTCTTTGTCTTCCAGCTCAAGGGGCTGGGTACCCTGAGAACAACTGGTCTTACTTAAGGCATTAAGTACATCAGCCTTTCCTCATCCTTTATCACTATGTTTTCCCTGTATCCAATAAACACAGGACTTGTTCTGTCTTGACACAGGACTCTCATTTAAAATTACCAACTAAGGGAAAGCCTACCTAGATTAATTACACAGGAAGACATCTGATAGCATAAAGCTGAAAAATCCTTATTCTAAGTAAATGTAAATGTATATGTTAATATTAATACTAGATATGTATTATTTCCTGCTTGATTGACTGGATTTCTATAATTCAAGCTGTGTAAGAGTCAGAACCTAGGTGATAAAAATTGTTGTATCTTCTAACTCATCTTTTTCATAGCCATTAAAGATTCTGTTTATTCAAACTGCAATAGTATAAATTATTTTACTGGTTGTAGGACAGTTTCTAGCATCTCATACTTCAAGTCAAATGAAAGACTGCTACTTACAGAAATTTCTCTGCTATAGTTGATATATTTTCCCTCTGTTTCCAGCTTGGGATGAGGTTTGGTATTCAGAACTTTCATGCCTGCAGTAGTTATGAAGCTTTCATTATAAAAAACAGCAATGAAAAAAAAAAATTTAATAAAGTCTATATTCTCTTTAAAGGGAAATAGTTTCCTGTGCTGACTGGGATTTCAGCAATGAAAGTCTTTTTCAAGAAGGTGATCTTTCTGAAATTGGGTAGGGTTTTTTCCTTCATTTTAAGGGGATCATGAAAGAAAACTCCTCTGATTAGTCACTGTCCTGGTTTCAGCCAGGATAGAGCTGGTTTTCCTCACAGAAGCTAGTGTGAGACTGTGTTTTGGATTTGGGATGAGGAACTGTTGATAATGTGCTGATGTTTTGGGTTGTTGCTGAGCCGTCAAGGACAGTCCAGCTTCTTGTGCTGGCCTGCCAGCGAGCAGGCTGGGGGTGCACGGCGAGCTGGGAGGGGACACAGCCGGGACAGCTGACCCAGACTGGCCAAAGAGATATTCCCTACCATACGACGTCATGCCCAGTACATAAACTGGAGTTGGCCGGGGGGCGGAAATCGCTGCTCGGGGACGGGCTGTCGATCACGGGGTGGTGAGCAATTTCTGTATTGGGCATCACTTGTTCTTATACATTCCTTTGTTGGTATTATCATTATTGTTCCCTTCTTTCTTTCTGTCCTATTAAACCGTGTTTATCTCAACCCACGAGGTTTTTCCTAATTCTCTCCCCCGTCCCACTGTGGGAGGGAGAGTGAGCGAGCGGCTGCGTGGTGCTTAGTTGCCGGCTGGGGCTAAACCACGACAGTCCTTTTTGGCGCCCAACGTGGGGCCCGAGGCTTGAGATAATAACGGTTGCAGGTCACAATATCAGTTTGATTTGCATCATGCTCTCGTCTTTGCTGTACATGTTAAGGATCGGTGTTGGTTTCTGCAGGCTGCTGTACTCTGCAATGATTAGTAATGTCTCGCCTGTGAATTTTGTTTTTAGAGCACTGACCTTGAGCTTAATGTGGTATCATCTGAGCTCTGTACTAAAGCCGTTACTGTATTTTGGCTACAGTCTTGTGGAGACGATTAGCAATTATACTTCTGCCTCTGAAAGGTTTTTTATGGAGGAAATGCAGAATGGTACCTTTGATACCCTCTATCATAACATTTCCTCCTTCATCACAATAATTTTTCAGTATTTTGAACACCCTTGGCTGGTTAAAATACCTCTATTGCTACTTCTGGGGAACATGGTTTCAGTTTTGTCTAAGGTTGGCAAGCAATTTAAGAATATCACCCGGAGATCTGCCCCAAGGCTGGATAGTTATGAATGGCAGGGCGTGTGGAACAGCATGGGCAAATGCCTGGGGCGGTGGGCACCTCCGGTGTTTTGGAGCTTCACTCCCGAACAAGTGCAGAATCCTGATAAACTAGCAGAATATCTGGAAGAAGTATGCTGTCAGCCTGGCAGCTCCAAGGAGACACAAATCATTGCCATGTGCTGGGGCCTGGCCCATGCCTACCGAACCCTATTTAACACTATGCAAAGGGGAGAGGGGCTCTCTGGGTCTGATGGCAATGTGGCAGGCACTGTGACTACTCCAACGTCTGTAGCAGGCACTGTCACTACTCCAACCCCCACGGCGGGCACTGCCACTACTCCAACCCCCATGGCGGGCACTGTAGCTACTCAGACTGTTGCAGCTGAACCAGAGAACCAGCCCATCCCGGTATCAGTTGCCCCTGTACAAAAGAAGAAATCTTGGAAGCGGAAGTCAGCTCGTTTAGTAAGGGAGGAGGAAGATCCTGCTAAGAAGGAGCCAGAGGAAGAGAGTGAGGAGGCAGAGTGCTCTGAAGCAGGGCCATCACAAGCACGGAAGAGGGAAGAGAGCGAGTCATCGCTTGAAGAGGAGGAAGAGGAAGAACTTATAAAAGAGACGGTAACTACCCGATCTCTATCCCTGAGTGAATTGCGAGATATGCGAAAGGATTTCAGCCGTCGTCCAGGTGAGCACATTGTCACCTGGCTGCTCCGATGCTGGGATAATGGGGCCAGTAGCCTGGAATTAGAGGGTAGGGAAGCCAAGCAGCTGGGATCCCTTTCTAGGGAAGGGGGCATTGACAAAGCAATTGGAAAAGGTGCACAAGTCCTCAGCCTCTGGAGACGACTCCTATCGGGTGTGAAGGAAAGGTATCCCTTCAAGGAAGATGTTCTATGTCACCCAGGCAAGTGGACCACCATGGAGAAAGGTATCCAGTACCTGAGGGAGCTAGCGGTGCTGGAAGTGATTTATGGTGACTTGGACAATGGACAATCATCCAAAGATCCAGATGAAGTCAATTGCACGCAACCTATGTGGCGGAAGTTTGTACAGAGTGCACCATCATCATATGCCAACTCATTAGCAGTAATGGCCTGGAAGGACGGAGAGAGACCAACGGTGGATGAATTGGCTGGCCAACTCCGGCAATACGAAGAAAGTCTCTCTTCCTCCCTACGGGCCTGCGTCTCTGCTATAGAGAAACTGTCCCGAGAGTTCCGGCAATTCAAAGAGGATATGCCCTACCCTCCACCCATACGGACCAGTGTCTCAGCCATTAGGAGTAAGCGCTCTTCTGTTCAAGAGAGAAGATATAGAGGATACACACCACGAGCCACCCTGTGGTTTCAATTGCGTGACTACGGAGAGGACATGAGGAGGTGGGATGGAAAACCTACCTCGACCCTAGAGGCACGAGTACGCGAGCTGCAAGGAAAAACAATTACAAAAGGGGGTTCAGGTTCCTCGAGGAAAATCGTCGCTCCACTTTCCAGTGGGCAGCTTCCCAGAAAGAATAGAAGAGCTGATCTCACCTCTGATCCTCTTGAAGGGACTTCTGATTCCTATTTACAAGAAGTGGGTAACGAGTACTATGAGCAGGATTAGAGGGGCCCTGCCTCCAGCCAGGCGGAGGAGAGGGACAACCGAGTTTATTGGACTGTGTGGATTAGATGGCCTGGCACGTCAGACCCACAGGAATATAAGGCTTTAGTGGACACCGGTGCACAATGTACCCTGATGCCATCAAGCCATATAGGGGCAGAACCCATCTGTATTTCTGGAGTGACAGGGGGATCCCAACAGCTGACTGTACTGGAGGCTGAAGTGAGCCTAACTGGGAATGAGTGGCAGAAGCACCCCATTGTCACTGGCCCGGAGGCTCCGTGCATCCTGGGCATAGACTACCTCAGCAGAGGGTATTTCAAGGACCCAAAAGGGTACCGGTGGGCTTTTGGTATAGCTGCCTTGGAGACGGAAGAAATTAAACAGCTGTCCACCTTGCCTGGTCTCTCAGAGGACCCTTCGGTGGTGGGGTTGCTCAGGGTCAAAGGACAACAGGTGCCGATCGCTACCACAACAGTGCACCGGCGGCAATATCGCACCAACAGAGACTCCCTGATCCCCATCCATGAGCTGATTCGTCGGCTGGAGAGCCAAGGAGTGATCAGCAAGACTCACTCACCCTTCAACAGCCCCATATGGCCAGTGCGAAAGTCTAATGGAGAGTGGAGACTGACAGTAGACTATCGTGGCCTGAATGAAGTCACGCCGCCACTGAGCGCTGCTGTGCCGGACATGCTAGAACTTCAATATGAACTGGAGTCAAAGGCAGCCAAGTGGTACGCCACCATTGATATTGCTAACGCGTTTTTCTCGATCCCTTTGGCAGCAGAGTGCAGGCCACAGTTTGCTTTCACTTGGAGAGGTGTCCAATACAGCTGGAATCGACTTCCCCAGGGGTGGAAACACAGCCCTACCATTTGCCATGGGCTGATACAAACTGCACTGGAACAGGGTGAAGCTCCAGAGCATCTGCAATACATTGATGACATCATCGTATGGGGCAACACAGCAGAAGAAGTTTTCGAGAAAGGGAAGAAAATAATTCAAGTCCTTCTGAAAGCTGGTTTTGCTATAAAGCAAAGTAAAGTCAAGGGACCTGCACAAGAGATCCAGTTTTTAGGAATAAAATGGCAAGATGGACGTCGACAGATCCCAACGGATGTGATCAACAAAATAACAGCTATGTCTCCACCAACTAGCAAAAAAGAAACACAAACATTTCTGGGTGTTGTGGGTTTCTGGAGAATGCATATTCCAAATTACGGTCTGATTGTAAGCCCTCTTTATCAAGTGACCCGGAAGAAGAACGATTTTAAATGGGGCCCTGAGCAACGACAAGCCTTTGAACAAATCAAACAGGAGATAGTTCATGCCGTAGCCCTCGGGCCAGTCCGGGCAGGACAAGATGTTAAAAATGTGCTCTACACGGCAGCCGGGGAGAATGGCCCTACCTGGAGTCTCTGGCAGAAGGCACCAGGAGAGACTCGAGGTCAACCTCTAGGGTTTTGGAGTCGAGGATATAGGGGATCTGAGTCCCGCTATACTCCAACTGAAAAGGAGATATTGGCGGCATATGAAGGAGTTCGAGCTGCCTCAGAAGTGGTTGGTACTGAAGCACAGCTCCTCCTGGCACCCCGACTGCCGGTGCTGGGCTGGATGTTCAAAGGGAGGGTCCCCTCTACGCATCATGCGACTGATGCTACGTGGAGTAAGTGGGTCGCGCTTATTACACAGCGGGCTCGAATAGGAAATCTTAATCGCCCGGGAATCTTGGAAGTGATCATGGACTGGCCAGAAGGCAAAGATTTTGGAATATCACCGGAAGAGGAGGTGGCGCGTGCTGAAGAGGCTCCACCATATAATGAACTGCCAGAGAACGAAAGGCAATATGCCCTGTTTACTGATGGGTCCTGTCGTATTGTAGGCAAACATCGAAGGTGGAAAGCTGCTGTATGGAGCCCTATACGACGAGTTGCAGAAGTGGCTGAAGGACAAGGTGAATCAAGTCAGTTTGCGGAGGTGAAAGCCATCCAGCTGGCTTTAGATATTGCTGAACGAGAAAAATGGCCAGTACTCTATCTTTATACTGACTCATGGATGGTAGCAAATGCTCTATGGGGGTGGCTGCAGCAATGGAAGCAGAGCAACTGGCAACGCAGAGGCAAGCCCATCTGGGCTGCTGAATTGTGGCAAGATATTGCTGCCCGACTAGAGAATCTCGTCATAAAAGTACGTCACGTAGATGCTCACGTACCCAAGAGTCGGGCCACCGAAGAACATCAAAACAACCATCAGGTGGATCAGGCTGCTAAGATTGAAGTGGCTCAGGTGGATCTGGACTGGCAACATAAGGGTGAATTATTTATAGCTCGGTGGGCCCATGACACCTCAGGCCATCAGGGAAGAGATGCAACATATAGATGGGCTCGGGATCGAGGGGTGGACCTGACCATGGATGCTATTGCACAGGTTATCCATGAATGTGAAACGTGTGCTGCGATCAAACAAGCCAAGCGGTTAAAGCCTCTCTGGTATGAAGGACGATGGTTGAAATATAAATATGGGGAGGCCTGGCAGATTGACTATATCACACTTCCACAAACTCGCCAAGGCAAGCGCTATGTGCTTACCATGGTGGAAGCAACCACCGGATGGCTGGAAACATACCCTGTGCCCCATGCCACCGCCCGGAACACTATCCTGGGCCTTGAAAAGCAAGTCTTATGGCGACATGGCACCCCCGAAAGAATTGAGTCAGACAATGGGACTCATTTCCGAAACAACCTCATAGACACCTGGGCCAAAGAGCACGGCATTGAGTGGGTGTATCATATCCCCTATCATGCACCAGCTTCCGGAAAAATTGAACGATACAACGGGCTGTTAAAGACTACACTGAGAGCAATGGGTGATGGGACATTCAAAAATTGGGATAAACATTTAGCCAAAGCCACCTGGTTAGTCAACACTAGGGGATCTACTAATAGAGCCGGCCCTGCCCAATCAAAACTTCTACGTACTGTAGAAGGGGATAAAGTCCCTGTGGTGCATGTGAGAAACATGCTGGGGAAGACAGTCTGGGTTACTCCTGCATTAGGAAAAGGCAAACCCATTCGTGGGATTGCCTTTGCCCAGGGACCTGGGTGCACTTGGTGGGTAATGCGGAAGGATGGGGAAGTCCGATGTGTACCTCAAGGAGACTTGATTTTGGGTGAAAACAGTCAATGATTTGAATTGTATTATGTTAATTGTTCAGAATGACATTACTACTATGGCTGCTATCTACCATATCAATGGTATTATAGTAAGAATCACCCAGACTGATGAAGAATGAGCTTCACTGAAACCAAGCAACGTGCAGCAGTGATGAAACCAGAACTGGCTTCAGCAGCTTGCGCCCAACAAATCCCTCGAGATCGACATCTTCGACCTGCAGATCATGGACATGGACCGTGCCAGATGACAATCCAACACCACATACCATCTCCCCTGCCCTGAGAGACTGCTATGATGGATGAAGCCCAGAGTCATGGACTGACTGAACTCCATAGACATTTTAAGTGATGGCCCATGGACTAAGAGAGTGATATCTGTGTGTATAT
The DNA here is from genome assembly GCF_964289735.1 of Phaethon aethereus. Lineage (NCBI taxonomy): Eukaryota > Metazoa > Chordata > Aves > Phaethontiformes > Phaethontidae > Phaethon > Phaethon aethereus. The sequence continues at coordinate 49,951,608 of NC_138577.1, read as the reverse complement.
ATTAAAGGACAGGAAGAGTAATAATGAATAATTGGAGTGTATTGAAAAGTATAGGACCTGGGCATGACGTAAATGGTATGGAATAAGGGGTGGATACTGTCCTGGTTTCAGCCAGGATAGAGCTGGTTTTCCTCACAGAAGCTAGTGTGAGACTGTGTTTTGGATTTGGGATGAGGAACTGTTGATAATGTGCTGATGTTTTGGGTTGTTGCTGAGCCGTCAAGGACAGTCCAGCTTCTTGTGCTGGCCTGCCAGCGAGCAGGCTGGGGGTGCACGGCGAGCTGGGAGGGGACACAGCCGGGACAGCTGACCCAGACTGGCCAAAGAGATATTCCCTACCATACGACGTCATGCCCAGTACATAAACTGGAGTTGGCCGGGGGGCGGAAATCGCTGCTCGGGGACGGGCTGTCGATCACGGGGTGGTGAGCAATTTCTGTATTGGGCATCACTTGTTCTTATACATTCCTTTGTTGGTATTATCATTATTGTTCCCTTCTTTCTTTCTGTCCTATTAAACCGTGTTTATCTCAACCCACGAGGTTTTTCCTAATTCTCTCCCCCGTCCCACTGTGGGAGGGAGAGTGAGCGAGCGGCTGCGTGGTGCTTAGTTGCCAGCTGGGGCTAAACCACGACAGTCACTCTTTAAATTTTGTCCCCAGCTTGTAATAACGTATGTAGTCTTCTTATCCTTTGAAAAGTTTTTTACAGTTTTAAATTAGGCAAGAAGTTATTTCTGAAGTCATACTTCACAATAATGACAATAACCTTAACGGATGTTCCTTTTCTGTACCACTTACCCATGATATGAATGATATTGGATGGTAAGATTTTCTTAATAATCACAAATGTTTGATTTTTATGGAAAAAAATTGTAGTGGATGAGTGAAGGCATGTTTTGGAATCACTCATTTTTCCACACAGGTAATAATTACTGGTAGAATGACAGGCTGTCATATCATTAATTAGGACTGTGAGTTATTTTCCAAGTATGTTTTTTACTTGTAAGGAGACAGATTTTGTTAAATCTCCTGACTACTGCTGCTTGAGTAGTCATAGTGATCATGGGACTAGTGAGATAAAGTGCTACTCAGTTAAAACTGCAAATAGAACTGAGAGCAGTTCCACAGCCTCTGCTTAAGTTTTTTTTGAGAAATTTGCTAGAAGCTTTACAGAGTATTTTCTACTTCCTTTGATTGGATCTCCTTTTTGTTAATAATAATGATTCTCGTTTTTCATTACAAATTCATAGAGACAAGTCCTGTCTTTGTAAACTGTCAGTCTTGTGTCAACATTGATCTAAAATGGAATTGCTTGAAGTGATTTGGAAAATGTATGTATATTTATAAATCTATAGAGAAGTAGAAAGCCCCCTACTCTGTATACCATCTTAGTTCTTATCCATTTGACACTGTCTTCATGATCTCATCTTTTGTTCAGTCAGTCTGGAGTGCTTTTAATTACCTATCCGTATTAAAATAGGATCCCACAAATAACTTTCTGTTCCACGAAAATTGCAGCAACAGTGTAGCAAGCTCTAAGTTCAAGATGATACTTTGACAAGTACTCCTTGATATTCCCATTTATCAAAGTTTCTTGTAATTTTAGAGATCATTATGTATTACAGGTTATGCTGTTTTTCCATCATGATGAGAAGTGCCTCTAGGCTGGGAGAAATATTTTATTATGACGAAAAGAGACAAGAGCACCATTTCTAAGACACAAAACTATATGACATTGATTTTGTTCTTTATTTTAAACTCACAATTTAAAACTACAGTAGACTTTTAAAATAGCTCATAAAAATCTACTCAAACAGTTGAATAGCACAAACATGCTAGCATTGCAGAAAAAAAGAGACCCTTGCAACTCTGTAGTTGTATGAAGGGATATGAAAAGTTAAATGAAGATTGTTTGTGTTTATGTTTTGGCATATATCAAATTATACTTTCTGGTTTTATACTCTTCAGTCTTCAAAATCATCAGACTAAGAAATAGATATCTTATTCAGAATCATCAGTCACTTGAAGTGACTATGTAGATTATTGTTGTTCAAGGAAATAACATTATTAAAAAGCCTGTGTTAATCCATGCTCCCACAGATGGGAAGCAGTCTTTCTATCTGCCAACTGGTCATTTGCTGATGATTAGACTTACATTATGTCAAGAATATGGTGAAATGGGGACAGATCATAAAAACAAAACCCTGAGATATAGGAATATCTGTGCAGAAGTGTTGAGATGTGCCTATGACTGTGACCACCAGCAATACAGAATATGACAACACAAAATAAGGATTAGAAATATGCTACAGGCTCGTCCCAATACACCTGTGAAGATTTTTTTTTCCTTCTGTTGCCATTAGAAATGAGATATTAGTGAGCAACTGGATAACAGATAAGAATTTGGCCCAAGACGTCAGGCTGGCAGACAGTCTCTAATGGTATTCCACAGGGATCAATTTCAGCGTCAGTTTTCTTGAGTATTTGTGTAAATGATGTGGACACAGGAGTTAAGTGCACATTAAGTTTGCTGACTTCCATAAAATTTCTTAGAAAGATACCAAGAAAGAAAATTCTTGTTTCCTCTCGATGATCTTCTAGATTTGTGAAACACCTGAGATCTCAGTGGAACATTCAGAAATGTCCTAGTGTTACACTGCCACCTAAACAAGGAATGTAACCGTCTCAATTATGGAGCAGAGGAGACCACCATCTTTAAAGAGATCAATCCATTACAAAATAAAGTTATGCAAAAGCAATTGGTCATTCTTTCTTAAATAATTGCAAACATCAGTGTATGTACCAGAAACTCAGTATTTATTATTAAAAAAATACATGACTTTTAGGTGGTAAGGTATGGTTACATGTCTTAGGTGATCTTTCTTGCTTGTTATTTTAAGATTTTTGCTTAGCTTAATCTTTTTAATCATCTCACTCTAGTAATTAAAATCTCTGTCTATGCTAAAGGACTTCTCCATTGTGTAAGGCATGATGTAAGACACATGATCTCATCTTTTCTGTTTTGAAAATATCATTCTCTTTGCTAAATTAAGTCTTACAATGTATAAAAGTCATGTGATTGTCCTCTGAAATCATGTTCAAAAAACTTGTGAGACTGTGGAATTTATTTAGCAATTTAGGGGAAAAGAAACTTTGGATGATGCTTAAGCTAACTAGTTTTTACTTCTCTCTCACACTAGGTTAAACACATGACTATAATAATCTTAATCATAATCATAATCTTAATTGGTTCAGGCAAAAAAAACCACACTAAGTTGTAACAATGTCTGTCCAAGTCCTCAGAGTGTAATTTATATTTAAACATAATTCCATAGCTAAATAAGAGCAGATGCTGCTCCAAATTTGGTAAAGAAGAGTAGAAAGGGCATGAGAACCACAACTGTACTGTATGATAGAAAGTAAGAGCACCATTGAACCAGGCTTTGTGAAAAATAAGTACACATTTGCTTGGTGTAATTTGCTGCTGTTGTGGTAAATCCACAGCTGGTTAGCAGTCCAGACTCCAACCAATTCTTCAAGGCTGTCATTGGAGTTAAACTATCAGCTATGTTTGCAGTAGTAGAGTAATCTGTTGATAAAGATGTTAAATTATATTCCAATTTGCAGAACAACAGATTCTAGTGACAGGTTTTCTCCAGTCCTTGGCAGAATCTGGGTAAAGGCAAGGAATCACTGTTTCAGAAGCAAAGCCAACAATACTAGAAATAATTTTCCCTTGCTCTTTCTTTTCCTCTTGTTCACACTATTTCCTTCACCCATTGGAGAATATCCTTTAAGAAATAGTGCACTAAAATCAACACCTTCAATTTTGTAGTCAGATCAGATGGGAGCATGGTGTCTAGTGAATAACATAAAAGGTGCTGTTGTTCACTAATTAGAGGCAGAGAGAAAACCCAAATTTGATATTTCTTCAAAAAGATAGCATTTGATATGGAAACTAGTAATTCTAACTTTGAGTGGAAAGATCTGGCAGCCAGTGAAGTACTGTAAGTTGGATTCCAAGTATTTTAGACTTTCATCATAGTAATATTAAAGGAACAAGTGAATTTTCTGTCCAAACTTGGTGCTTGCAGAATTTCCTTATATTTCCCTATTGACATTCACTGTCCTTGACATATCTTACTCCTTTTACCAGCAGTGACTGGCTTCGTGAGCCAGACTGATCTATTGAACTTTATTGTTCTCCTAATTATTTTCCTTTATTTTTAAATTCTATGAAGTACTTCAAATAACTTTTTATGTTCTGCAAAATGAATGGCAAAAGGTGTTAACGCTATGGAACAGTTACAGCATGAGCAGCAATAGTAGCATATCAGATCTCCATCACTGCTCTTCTCTACTTAAATTCTGACCCACAGGTAAAGACCACTATGAAAAGAATAATTCAGACCAATTGATTCTTTAGTTCAATGGAGCTCTTTTTGAGTTATGGCTAACATAACATCAATTTGTGAGTAAATATGTGTGTGTCTGTGTGTGCATGTATGTGTATGAACTTTAAATGGATACTCTTAAATATGACCTGTCTGTGAGACGAAGTCACAGAAGATCGTTTATCAAATGTAGTCTCCTGTATTCAAAGCAGGGAAAATGAACTCCTGCTTTTAGTCAACATAATTTGCTCAATGGTCACAACCTTATGAACTTTCTTTGCATAAGCTTGTTTTTTTAAGAAGATTTTCAATCTGGCTTTGTATATGGATTTATATAAACTACGTGAAAATCTATATTCAATTGCCATGCAGTGGTATGCAGCAAGCAAAATGAATTATTTTAGGTAAAGAATTAAGATTCTGCTGTGCATAGTTTTATCTATGTATATGCTGTATATGCTTATTTTAATTTTCAAGTTCTCCTGTTCATCAGTTTTGCAGTGCAAAAGTCTCATGTGTTCTCCTAAACTAGACTTACTGAGTGCAGCAGTCGCAGTGGTATATGCATTACAATTCTAATGATAATGCATAACTAGAAAAAGAGAATGGAACAAGTAAGGGATGTCATTCAGATAAATTCATTTTTTATGCTAACTTCAAGAGAAGACTTTCAGCCTTGTATAATTTATATAGCCACAAAGGAATGTTAGATTTTTCTTTGGTTTTTATGTGTGCAAATATGCATCTGTTTTTCTTTGCAAATCAGAGAGAGTAGTATGCTTTTCTTGATAAGAAAAAAAGTATTTTTCATGTTTAACAGAAGTATATTTTAGAAGTCTATAACAGTAAAATCATGTGATGCAGCTATACTTGGGCATCTTTTTCAATTTTTTGAAACTTAACACAGATAAGCATATTCATAAACACATATACTTACATATTTAAGATTCCAGAAAATATAATTTTATATCTGTGAAAATAAACAGAACAGAAAAGTCAAGAAATGGAACCTAAATATGCACTAAACACCAAATGTACCCACTCCAAGTGCTATTGACAACCAAAGAGCTTAGCATGTTTTTAAGTGACACCCAGTTATTGGTCAGTTGTATTTTTAACTGTCTGCCTGGTGGCATGAAAAACTAAGGTACACTCATTATATTTGCTTTACATTGACTGTTAAGCTGTACTAAGAAGTTTATCCCTATTCTAGATGTGATGTGCAGAAAGACTTTCTCACCATTATATTGAATGTTGTCCAGCAATGACTATTTTACTCTGGCTGCTTGAGCTACATCTTTGCCCATAGTCATTGATTTCTCTGCATGTAATAGAAGGGTAGAAACTGTAGCTTGGCATTGAAGAGCTTAATGGTGCTCAGGGCATTTCTTGTGGCTGCATGTGGTGATAGGTGGGTAATGCATTGAGCACACCTGTATCAGAGGGGAAAGGAAAAGCATTGCCTAAGTTAACAAGCAGATGGTCTCAGGAAACGAATGTGTTAGACTGGCGTCCTGAAAGAAGAGCGAATCTGAAGAGTTCAACTCACTAAAAGCTCAAGTTCAGGTGTGTTGGAGCTAAGTTTGTTTTGTAGATTTTATTCAGGTGTGCTAGAAGAGTTTAGGGAAACACTTGTAATATGCTAAAAAAAAAAAAAAGCAGAATGGAAGAGGCTGTTAGGGGTTAATATGTTAATATGTTCTAGCTTGTGGACAGAGCTACAGAAAAGATTATCCAGTGTGTTGGCTGGGATAATAGCTAACTGAGGGAGCTGGAGGTGCAGTGGTGTTGTGAATCTCTGTCGAAGGTGTCCTGCTAAACAACAGCTTCTCTCCTTTGTCAGTCCATGCCCTAGGACAAAGGGATTTTCATTTAGATCTGTGTGTCTTGGAAATGCTGAGGTGTATCACTAAACTTCAGTGGAAGATAAGCTATGGGATTTACAGACAAAGTTAAACTGCAGAGAGTTAGTGTTGTGCACGTGCCTCTGTAAGTTCCACATAGCACTGCTGGGGTCTTGAGGTAGCAAAGTAATTAAGGAATTCTGTCCCTGTCTCTTGTATCATGGGAGAAGAGAACAAGATCCTCTCTGCTTGTTTTGTGCTTGTGTTCTTTTTATGGACATGTTATAGATATTGAATTATTGCAGCTTTAATAAAATGTTTGTCTGTAATGGAAGTTCTTATAGCAGCACTGCACAAGGAAGGATGCTGGCTTGGAGGTAAAACTTTAAGAAGGGAATGCTACTGGGTCATCCTGGGGTATACATCTCTTAAAAGTTTCTCCTCTTAATCAAAGCAATGCAAGTGCAAGGTATGCATTCAGGTCTAATAGATATTACTTCTGCTTGTGTTAGTGAGAACTTTAGCCTTTTTGTAAAATACTGTAGCTTGATCTAATGCTTATTTTTCTGCTACCCATTTACAATTGGAGGACTTCTTTAAGAAATATTTCAGTTCATCTATAATATTTCTAGGTTATTCTGATAAGTAAATACAGTGCAGGTCTCAGATTTGGTATAGTGACTGCAAATGATCAATTACACAGTAACTGATTACACAGTAATGCAGTCTATGCTATTGCAATGGAGATGGAGCCAGATAGGTGGAAGATCTGTGATCTGTCTTTTTTTTGTTTGCTTGTTTGTTTCTAAAGAATTACAAGCTCTGAGCTGACATAATTTCATTAATATTAAGCTTACTATCCAATGTGACCAATACTTCAGTGAGTATCACCATTCTTCTTGCACATATCAGCTAATAACCTTGCAATATTAATACTAGCAATGAGCTTCATAGAAAATATCTTAGTATTGATACCAAACTGATAAGAGGTACTTTCAGAAATGAATGCTCAATAATCATGTTACATTGTTTATAATCTAAGTTTTCAAGACTGATTATCCTTACTTGCTCAAATGAATGTTTGCTTTGTAGTACTCTGTAGAGTTCCAAACCCTAGCAAAGTAGAAAAATACATCAGTGTCCTTCAGCTGCATGCAGATTGCAGAACTTTCCAGTAAACACCACTAGTAGAATACAATATACCCCTGCTTAAATTTTATGGAGTAGAGTATAATAGAAACTTTACCCCACTGCTGTTTTAAGAACAGATGGTGGCTCAGGCTGACTGCCAGAAGACTGTCTCATCCATGAATATTTTTCATATGTTTAGTGTCTTATAGTTGCTTCATTAAAAAGAATATCAAATGTGATTCACATTTGTTGTAAACAGTGCTTGGATGGCATTCTTAGCAGAGGATGAACTGTTCTGTTGACAGGACTGCTTCCATAGTGTTAGATGATAATAATACTGAAAAGGATGCTGCACTCAAAGCACTAGAAGTGGAAAAATGTGTCTTGATACATTAACACTTGAAATAATTAAAAATATAAGAATTATCTAAATTGAACAGATTTTTGTTCAAAAAAAAAAAGAAGAGTGAGATCTCAGGAATCTGTAGCTTTCTCTTAGGCCTTGTGATCCCTCACTGCTATTGCAAGCAAGTCAAAGTCAATAATTTAACAAAGCCATTTCAAAACCTGACTCTTGAAACACTGCTGTACCACAACCTAGGGACCGTAAGATGAGATTCAACTATGGGTTTAAGTTGTGGTTCTCAGGCAGTGAATGCTGGTGATGCAGGCTTACTGCAATTCAAAATGTGGCTCAGGCATGTAAGTAGTAAGTAGTGTAAGAACTTGTATTAGAGACTGTAAACTTGAAAATTTTTCCACAGATTTAGTTTCAATTGTTGTGACATCTCATCCTCAAAATTATGCATAAAAAGGGATGATTTTTTTATTTAATACAATGAACCAACTAATGAGTACCTGTAGCCAGAAACTTCAGTAACCAGCTAGCTGCTCAAGTAAAACAAGTTCATTTTAAGTCCTGAACAAGCCAGTGCAGTTTGTGAGATAAAATGAGTTTGCTTTTTAAAGTTGTAAGAGGTGATGACAGAATTCAGCCTGGCTTTAACTACGTACAATCCAAATATTTTGCAGTGAAATGGAAATGTGTAGCAAATTTGGGTCAAAGGATTCTGGAGTAAGAGCACCTCTTGTGTAGTTTTGTCCCATAAAGACAACAGTACTCTTTTTGAATTCCCCTTAAGCAGCTGTGAAATCCACCCACTCCTCACAGCATTCTCTGTAAGCCTTATCAGCTTCCTACCCTAATTTTTTACATTCAGTAATTTCTCATGTCATGTCTAGTAGTTCCTCATGTGCTGTGCAGTTAGCTAAATCTCAAGGATAGCTGTCTGTCTGCTTAGTGTAACACTTGCCTTCATTACTGAATCTGAAACTTAACTGATAGAGTGGAAATGCTGCTGAACAAAATGGATTGCATTTGAAGCAGTTTCCAACTACGCATGTTGTCTATGATTTATGGGAATTCAGCTTTTTTTTGTAAAGTGATGTTATTAGATCAAATATATAGAAATACCCCAGTTCTTGAAAATCTGTAGCTGCTACAAGCATACCAAGAGACCTTTATAAAGTTCTTGCAGCTAAAGTTTGCCAAAATGGCAAAGTGTTAAACCATGACATGGGTGTTAAATCATAGCAAGCAGAAAGACCTTTTTCTAATGGCTACACTGGAATTAGAGGAGTAAAGGAGACTCTAACTACAGTTCTAGCCTTGCTACTGTTCACTGTCTCTGCTATTCTAGATGCTGGTGTTTTATTGTATCCTAATTGACATCTTGTCATGTTCCTCTGTGATTGTGAAGCAAATACCTCTGTCAGTTTTGCATTTTTCTCTCTTTCCCGATTACCTGCTTGTTAACTCATTCTATATTCTTTACTCTTTTTTTTTTGCTACTGGTGAAGGTAGGAAGACACTTTATACAGAGGATCTGCTTTCTCTGCCCTTGCTCACTGAAGTCCTATGAAGATCTGTGATTTATACAACTCCACACTCAAGCTTTTCATGGTTCAAAGTTCTCTTCCACGAAATTCAAGAACAGGTACCTGGGGATCAACTTATTTTCTTTTGTGTGTGCTCTCATAGCAACCATCATTTAGCCATTACATAATCCATTTATATTCCTGTAATAATCATTACTTGAAATTAATGGCATGGTTTCCATGACTTAAGCTGTTTCCTTGTTTCATTCTGTGTCATACCTTTTGCAGAAGATGACAATGTGAATATCCTGTCAGATAACTATTATTAATATTAGCAGTTTATCTAATTTGCACAATTTCTTTACACTTCAGCAACATCTTCAGCAATGGAAAAAAACATTATGCTACACTCGTCATAGAAGGTGTCTTCAGTAATATCTCAGAAAATTCAGAATGAAAATACCTAGTTAGTTTTGATAAACTGTCTTGTTTGGTATATAACTGAAGCAAACTACATCTCTAAAAACTTCTCAAATTTGTACACATTGTGTGAATTAGTGCATGATTGACAACTATTGATTCATTTGCTAAAGTTTTTCTACAGGTCACTATAACATGACTGAACTCTCAAACCTCAGAAATGCTGGAGATATTCTATGGAACATTTCAACCCAGCTGCAGCTTTTGTTACACATACATTTTAAGACTACATATATAGGGTTTTTTTCACACTAAAATGCCCTAGACTTTGGGTAAATGTTGTGAAGAATTATGTGTTACACTTCTTGGCTCACTCTGTAGTCTTGTCTGTTTGAGGAACACTTAGGCACCATCATTTCCTTCTGTGGAGAGCAACATAATCTATCTCTCAATGAAAAAGACCAGTTAATTAGCACACCATTATTAGACCTAGATACATGAATGTGAAACTATAATTAATATAAATAGCAATGTTTTTGTGTACCTAGACCATTCTTCCATGCTTGACACTGTCTGATAGTGGATGTGAAGGAACGACTATATAAAAACAGTAGGAACATTACATGTAGAGGTGCTCTCCTAGTCTCCAGTTACTTGTGGCATAGGAACTCCTGGTGCAAGGGTGGTATCTGTTGCGTCTAGCAGCTTTTTCTTTCTTGAATCTGTCAAGTTGTTTTTTTGAACCAGTCTGCTAGTCGTTGCAGCAAGTGCCTGAAGATCCATCCCCAGTTTACCCTGCACCTCCTATAGAAGGCAACCACTCTTTGCAGGAGACACCAGAAAGCTTTGTGAGTCTTTGTCATAAATTTCAGTGAAAACAAGATGCCTGGCTAGGCTAAAGTAACTGGACAGATTGACAGTAAAAACATTGAAGAGCTGTTAACCTCGCACTTCTGATGAAGCGAGTGGGTAAGCTGCAAATCACTGCAAGATAAGAGTCCTGGAAAATATTACACTTACCTTCTACTTAATTTTCTGAAGATAGCTGGCTGTTGTGTGGGATGCCAAGCTAGGTGAACCTCTCATCTGACTTAGAATACTCACAGGGTATATAATTCTACCAAAAGAGACAAAGAAAGTAGTTGTTCATTACCTTGTATAGGGCCCTGTCACTTAGTGTGACCTTCTATCACCTTTTTTCCCAGGCTCGTTATTTGAATTAAACAGAATCCTACTTCTGCACAAGGCATTTAATATTTATGATCTTGTGTGGTGCTCTGTCTTTTTTTTTTTTTCTAAATTATCTTATTTTTGAGGGGGGCATGGAGAAATCAAAACTGCATGAGTTATTAGACATGCAGCCAGTGGAAAAGTGAAGCCTGAAGTGGAAAATAGGGAAGAAATAGCCTTGAATATACTCTCTACAGATTGCTTTTCAGTCAATATTAGATAAGCAGACATCAGCAGCTGTTAGAGGTACTGGGAGAAGCATATATGAAAAATCTAGTACTAGATGTGCCAATGCCACATTTATTCATTAAACCAGCAGGAATTCACACAGTAATATGATGTGGAATTTAGCCTTTTTATCTCTGTCAACTTAATTATGTGAACCGGCAACTACCCTTCAAACTTCCAGATACATCATGTATTGAAAAAATACTTTCAGAGAAGCACGTACTTGTATCTAATGCTACTTTTGCTATTAGAACTACTAAAAGCAATGGAGAGTCTATATTAAATAGTTTTCAATCTTGACATTTTTATCTGACTTTCATTTGGCAAAAATGAAACTAAGACCATACTGCAGTCTGTCTGCTGATTTATGACTATTAAGTATCTAATGAACACTTGAGATACAAGTTACAGATAAAGACACACGTAGAAAAAATATTCTGTTAATAGCATGTTATCTATATTTAATACTTTTCTCCCATGTTAGTTTCCTTTATCAAGTATATTGTTTATTTTCACACAAGTTAGTAAGTCTGATAGAATAGAGAAATTAAGTAGGGATATTCCTTTTTTAATCACATTTTGAAAGAATACCAAATATACAGAACCCACTCAAGATACTTCGCTGCCCTTTCCTTAAGAATGCCAACTGAAGAGGTAAATCTTGTTCCTGCCTTCCTGCTTTCAAAAGAAAAGGATAACGTAAGCTGCCTCTCAAAAGGTGAAACAGGAGGACTGATATTCCAATTTCTGCCCTGGTATAGAAATTTAGACAACTCTAGTGTGCCAGGATAAGTTTAACACAGGCTTGCTTAAGGAAATATTTCGTTAAGTAATAAGGAATAACCATCCCTAAAATGTTTCAATACAAGGATAGTGTTGTTGGGCAGGTGCATATGTGCCTTCTGTACTTAGATGTTATTTCTTACCTAAAGTATTCACTATTACAGTTCATAAAACTTATTTTGAGAGAAAGTATGGAAAATGTTGAGACACTGTAAAGGGAGTTCTAGTAAATTATCTCCTAGTTTACTACCAGTTAGACGATCACTCTGGTTTTGATGCAGAGAAAGTAGATGCAGAGTAGTTTGGTTTCTTATTTTTGAACTCTGAGGGAAACTGGCCTTCCCGGTCCCAGTAAAGGTTTCAGAGGTTGAATATGTTCATAAACTCTCCACAGTTGTCATCATCTATACTGTAGGACTGCTGCTATCTGGCTTTTGCTGGCACTAGTACAGAAGGGGTTAGACATTATTGCTTTGTTTGACAGCATAAAATTCTGTTTTTAATGCTAAATCTGCAGTCAAGATTTAAAACTGGTTAAAGCTTAAGTTTTATGGCCTACATATGCCATGACATAAAACCTTTTTAGGAAGTAATGTTATGAAAAGGTTTTCTAGAAGAAGTCTCAGTCAGGTTCAGTGTTATCTGTGAAATACAGGTGTCAGTGGGCAGGGAAAAGTTTCTTCCTTCCACCAATCAGGAAGTGTTTTGGGGAGATTCTTGTCCTTATTCACTTTTTCTTTGTGCTTCGTACAGAAAAACAAAATTGCTTTTGACTTCCTGTTTATCATATAGGTCAACAGACGAATATATAAACATGCCTTCTATCTTACTGTGCTCTTCAAAACTAGTTGGTCTTCCTTATGACCTGGATGAGGGGATTGAGTGCTCCCTCAGTAAGTTTGCAGACGACACCAAGTTGGGTGGCAGTGTTGATCTGCTGGAGGGTAGGAGTGCTCTGCAGAGGGATCTGGACAGGCTGGATCGATGGGCTGAGGCCAACTGTATGAAGTTTAATAAGGCCAAGTGCCAGGTCCTGCACTTTGGCCACAACAACCCCATGCAATGCTACAGGCTTGGGGTGGAGTGGCTGGAGAGCAGCCCGGCGGAAAAGAACCTGGGGGTCCTGGTTGACAGCCCGCTGAATATGAGCCGGCAGTGTGCCCAGGTGGCCAAGAAGGCCAACAGCATCCTGGCCTGTATCAGAAATAGTGTGGTCAGCAGGAGTAGGGAAGTGATTGTGCCCCTGTCCTGGGCACTGGTGAGGCCACACCTTGAAACCTGTGTCCAGTTTTGGGCCCCTGGCTACAGGAAGGATGTTGAGTTGCTGGAGTGTGTCCAAAGAAGAGCAACAAAGCTGGTGAGGGGTCTGGAGAACATGTCTCATGAGGAGTGGCAGAGGGAACTGGGGTAGTTCAGTCTGGAGAAGAGGAGGCTGAGGGGAGACCTCATCGCTCTCTACAACTACCTGAAAGGGGGTTGTGGCGAGGTGGCTCTTGGTCTCTTCTCCCAAGTAACTAGTGATAGGACAAGAGGAAATGGCCTCAAGTTGCACGAGGGGAGGTTTAGACTAGATATTAGGAAAAAATTCTTTACTGAGAGAGTGGTCAAGCATTGGACCAGGTTGCCCAGGGAGGTGGTGCAATCATCATGACTGTAAATGTTCAAACAACACGTAGACATTGCACTTTGGGACATAGTTTAGTGGGAATGCTGGTGTTGGGTTGATGGTTGGACTTGATGATCTTAAAGGTCTTTTCCAACCTTAATGATTCTGTGATTTTGTGATTTTGTGATTCCTTTAATGGCACATATTTGAAAATAATTTAAACTTCCATATTTTATTTTTCAGAGGTTTCTCTGCATTGTTGATTTACAGTATTGGTTTGTACTGATGTTTGCTTTGAATTTCAAGTACGTACAAACTCTGAACTTGAAGCATTTGCCATAATTGATTCCTAAATTGTTCAGCAAATTTCTTGTTTCCATCAGCTGGGGATAAGCCAGCAGAGGACAGGAAGTGGTGCATTAGAAATGGAATTTAGGATGACTTAAGGTGTCCATATAGTTATTCTGCATAACTAAAGAATCTGGAGCTTCTGTAGGTAAGCATTTCATATAAAATATTTTGACTTACTGTCCAAGTCTCCTACATGAACAATGTTGACTAGTTCAAAACTAACACTTCTGCTTTGATTTCAGTTTAAAGCCACAACATACTACAAGATTTAATGTTTTTGAGTATCTGAGAAAAGAGTTCTGCTTCATCAGTGTTAAAGTAGTCTAGGGCTCTTAAATTCAGATATTTTAAAGTATGTTGGTTCTTTTTATTCTATGTTTAATAAAATCATGTCAGCTGACTTCCAGAATCCAATTTGACCTCTGTATGTAAAAAGATTTTGTAATACCTTTAAAGTTAAGAAAAGAAAACACAGATTCTGCATCAGGCTTATGAAATACAGATGCATATTGGGAACCTTCCACACACATCATACATTTTTACTTTTTTATTCTTTAGTCTCCTGGGCTAACATTAATACAACTATGTACCTCAATAAGGTAAACTAGTTATGGTTAACCGTATGTAAGAATAACATGAATATCATATTGAGGCATACATGAATTATCAGTTTCCTTCTTAACAGCCTTTTGCTGTATCAATAGAAAGGGGGAAGAAATTGAACTACCATTTATTGTAGTTGTTACCTTCTAAGAATATGTTTCAATTTATATATTCAGTTCGCTGGAAGGTGTTAGCTTAAAAAAGAAAAAAATTCTTTCTTTTGCATTAAACACATGAGTTATTAGACATTCTTTGTCATTTGAGGTTCAAGGTCTGTGCTATTAATGGAGTTTCTAAAGGTAATGTGATAGGATGTGTGTTATTTGAAAGGTATCACTTCCCTCTCACACACATAGCATAAAACTTTTTTTTAACAGTTTCATTTTAGCAAGTGGAAAAGTTTTAGAAGGTGGATGGAGAGGGAGATTGTAAATCAAAGGTTGTTTAACTGATGCCATAGACCTTATTCAGCACCACCCCCCCTTGCTGAACTTCTGAACTCTGTCTGTGAAAGTCACTTACAGCTGTACAGGGCCATTGACACAGAATGGTAGAGGTGATATTTAGGAACCTGAGAGCACCTCTCTCTGGAAACGTTAAGTCACACCTGATGTATGTTTTGCTGTTATTCAATAGACAACAAAGTTTTTAACAGAAAAAAACTTGAGGATCTTCTGACAGTTGTTCACTATAGAGATCACTTCAGGCACTTAAAGAAGACACAGTTTGACATATGGGAGATGTCTTCACCCTTTAAGTGGAATTATAAATGTCTGAGAAAGCACTGCCGAATGTGAAAAGGATTTAGTGGAAGAAATTATTTTTTTTACTACTTCTCCCTGTCCCCACAGGAAATTCCATGCCCTAAGTAAAGCAACATAAAAATGTATCAAATATGTATATATTCAGTATATTGAATATACTTGAATCCTTCAGTGGTTTTGTTTGCCCTTTGGAAATGGTCAGCTCTGCTTGCATGGATGTAGGCATATGTGTCCTTGATTTCATATGACATATTTGCTACCCTATTTCTCATTGTTATTAATCAAGTAAAGTTACCTGGATAAGAGTAACTTGGAGAAAAAACTTCACTCAACAGGAGTATGAGCATGCATTTTTTCTTCCTGTATACTTTACATTGCTCTACTTCTTTGATTGCTGGAATGTGTGGGTTGATTATGGTATTTTTGAAAATTATTTTTTTAAAAAATTAAAACTTATGTTTTAAATAAAATTCTACATTTTTTTTTAGAATGTTGCTCTGAGAAATGACAGCTATACATAAACCTTTGAACTACTTTAAAGCGTGACTTACAGAATTGCTTGCTTCATTTTCTAAAGCCCTTTTTAATTAATTCCATGTCACTTGAATGAGTGGGCTTTCATTCTAAATATTGAATGTTCTATACAGTTTCTAGATAAAATTTTTCTATATAAAAATTTTTCTATATAAAATACTTCTAGAAATAGATTTTATGGCTTTCAAATTAATGCAAATGTATGATAATGATTAATTTCTTTCATATTTATATATTAATTGTTTGATCACCACTTTTAAGTATTGCCAAAACTTGAGAGAGTCTTTACTCTTCTGGATGAATAGCTAAATATTAAGATGGCTATGTATTTTTGTTGACTTTTCTTAGAATGTCTGTAGAACGCTTGCTAAGCTTTGGTAACATGATAGGTTTCAGAGTCCTTTTACGCTAATTTTTGAAATAATTCTTCAGGTATCTTAGCAACTATCTTGATCTTCACATGGATTCCTAAGCTAGAATCATTGTGATTAAAGTTTGACTTTATGAAGAATTATCTTTAGGACTGATTTATATTTGGATTGTTTCACTTAAAGTATTTTTTATCAAAATATTCATTGTTTTATTAAATAGTTACTAAGGTTGTGGTGGATGTATTTAAGCAGCTAATTGTCTATACTTTTTTGATCCTAGCTTCAAGGATTTGTTTTCCTGACTTTTATTTATTGGTCTTTGATCTTGGGTGCATCTAGACAACATAACACTTCACACAGATATTTCAGATACTCCCAGTGAACAAGCTAGAACACCACAAATCACATTTCTCTTTTAATGGGGACTAATGGACAGCTACACTTGAAAAAAACCCTAGTATAGTGCTCTATTCTGCTTTTATGTAAGAGCCAAAGTAGACAGGGTCTGGTTTTGGTGTAGGTGATGGGTGCTTATTAAATTTAAAGGTAGCACTATGGGAAGGGAGTACCAGCAGAGTAGGACTCAAAATGGTGTTGACAAACTGAAAAGTGGCAGGGGAAGTGGTGTGCTCTCTCAGAAAGGGGAGTAACAAAGAAGAGGTAATCATACATACAAATAAGGGATGCAGGACACCTGCTCAGGTTTGTAGAGAAGGTCTGTAGACTTGCTTGAGTCATGAGCTGAATATGAGGAACTCAGTGCTGCAACAAAATGCAAGAATCCAATAGTATACCAGAGCCCTTAAAAAAGGGAATTTGGGCTATAGAATTCATGAAGTAATCCTTACTTCTGCTCCAGAGAACATTGTTGGTGTGTTGCACATAACAAAGTTCACACATAAATTGAAAGGAGTCCAGAGAATTAGCAGGGACAGTCAATATCCTAAAATTCATGTTTTATGAGGAAATCAGGCTTGTTTGACTTAAAGAAACAAAGATTGAGATTGTCCTCATACACAAAAAAGATCTTAAGAAGAAGGGAACAATGTATTCTGTGATCAAGATAAGAAGTGATGTCTTGATTTAAACATCCTTATGGCGACTTGAGATACTAGGAAATTATTTTAATACCAACTTAAAGCAAAAATATTACTTCTAATATGCCTGGGAAACCTGTGGATTCTGTCTTGGAGGAAGGGATTTTCTAGGAACACTATAAATGTAAATATATTGAGAAGAAATTCACAGTTATCCCAGTCTCATTTCTAGTTTAAGTTCTTATTTGATTAACTTCTATTTTCATTACTTGCTTGACCACAGTACTACAAAGAATATTTTCATATCTGTTATGCTTTGCAACTGTTCTGAATTTTCTTCATTTAAAAAAAAAAAAAAATCTTTTACATTGTGAATGCTAGAACTGAGAGAGTAATTGCAGTGCAACAGTGTGAAACGTATGGGTAGTATATCTTGCATTTTTTTTTCCTGAGATATACATATATATTTATTAGGAAAATATATACTATCTGGGTATAATGTTCAGCTGACTGACTATGAGCCTTTTCTTCAGAGATACTCCTTTCCAGTTAAGTTTTTTTCTCCAATTGATCCATTTTGTGCATGGATTCTGTTTTTATTTTTTTTTCTGTTGAATGAGAGTTTGGTACCATGTGGATAGAGAAAGATTCAGGTCTGTCACCTGTCATACTTGCAGTATTATTGCTGTAATGGTTATAGTGCTTTCAGTAAAGAAACGTTTTGTACAGTACAGTGCCTACTGAGGAAATGGCTTCAAGTTGTGCCAGGGAAGGTTTAGACTAGGTATTAGGAAAAGATTCTTTACTGAGAGAGTGATCAAATATTGGAACAGGCTGCCCAGGGAGGTGGTGGAGTCACCATCACTGAAAGTGTTCAAAAAACATTTCGAGACATGGTTTAGCGGGCTTGGTGTTGTTGAGTTGATGGTTGGGCTTGATGATCTTAAAGGTCTTTTCCAAACTTAATGATTCTGTGATTCTGTGTGATTCAGTGCCAAGTAACAGTCCCTGGAGAAACTAATGAAATAACTATTTTTTTTTTAATCTACATTTGCATTTTTTAGATTCATGAACCAGCTTGTTTAGTCTTTGTAATATAATGTGATAATTGTGTATCACTCAGAGCACTAAATTGACATGTCATGCAGTACCAAGTCAAAATGCTTTATAGAAACCTCTTGCATTAACACTGTTATCAGCTAAGCTTATATTCCCATCAGAAAAAAAATCTACTTTATTTGACAAGGTCTGCTTTACCCCAGATCTGTGCTGATTGGCATGAATTATATTACAGTCTTCTAAGTCTGAATCAAACTCTCACTAGCTCTCCTGTTATTTTGAGATTTATGTTGCCTTGTAATTACCTTGCTCACACTATTTGTCCTTCTAAATATTGACACTTCAGTAAGGTTTTCCCCTCCTCTATTAATTTTTGTCTTTTGTGAACATCTAAAGTCTTTCTGAGAGTCATATTAACAAGCCAGATAGTTGAGTAAAAAAAAAATGGATAACTAATCTGAAAAACTCTTTACAGTAGGTTTTTTAAGATATCTGCTTTACAATTTTAACTTATGTCTAATATATCTCTCAATTTCTGCAAGGCAGAAAACAATTAATTATGGTACATGTACACAATTGAAATTGTAAAATACATCTGTTTAGATTCCACTTGTTGCACATAAAATGGTCAATACCAGTCATGGGAAATAGGAAGAGCGAAAAAGTATGTTCCAAAACTATGCTTATTAATTCTACTTCACTTCTAAGCAGGGATGAGACTTTTAGACAGTATAAATTTTTTTTTGTTCTGCTTGCAGTCTCATGGGTTTCATATAAAATATTTAAAACTTTGCAGTGGTTAATCACTCTGAGCTTCATCCTATCCCTTATTTAAAAGGGATATTTTTTTCAAATTGGAAACAATGAACATCAAGGTTTATAGTGGTTAAGACTGAATGCAGTTTGCATGTGACAGGTAAAACGTGTCAGTGTCTGGTTTTCTAATGCAGATATTACCCTATTTTCTTCTGTGTATGAACTGTCCGCATAGATGGGGTGGTGCTTCTCTTCCAGAAGGGTTCTGTACAAAACCTCCCAGCAAGAAAGAGACTTCAGTTCTGTTTTTTCACTTTGGCAGAAACACAGGGATGTTTATATGGGGCCTGTATGGGATAACAAATATAGAATTGGGATCATCAAAATCAGGAGGAAATATGTATAGGTGGTTTCAGATCTACTATTTCAACATCTCTTCAGGCTGCAAAGCACTTAGTTAGCTAATAAATTCTGTTGCGTATCTTTAGATAATTTATTTCACCTTACCCATGCCTCATTTATATCCTTGAGTGGCCTACTAAAGACTTCAATAATTGCTGCTCTAGTGCTGTTTACTTGATGCTGTGGGTTTATAGATGAAGACTGGCATGGAGGCTGGAGGATGAGCAGGACAGGAGAAGGAAAGCAGATGATGATAAAGAATATACAAAATAAGTGGTGCACAGCACAATTGCTCACCACCCACTAATTGATGCCCAGCCAGTTCTTGAGCCGCAGCCCCTCCCAAGCCAACTTCCCGAGTTTATTATACACTGAGTATGACAATGTAAGGTATGGAATATCCTTTTAACCAATTTGGGTCAGCTGTCCTGGCTGTGTCCCATCCCAGCTTCCCATGCATCCCTGGCCTTCTTGATGGTAGGCCAGAACATGGGAAGCTGAACAGTCCTTGACTGCTTAGCAACAACTGAAAACGTCAGTATATTATCAACATTATTTTCATCCCAAATCCAAAACACAGCACTGTACCAGCTATTAGGAAGAAAATTACCGCTACCCCAGTCAAAACCAAAAGAGTATCCACCCCTTATTCCATATCATTTACGTCATGCACAGGTTCTACACTTTACAATACATTCCAATTAATCACTACCACTTTCCCTATCTTTTGTTACATACACACAGATATCATTCCTTCAGTTTATTGACTGTCCTTCTAAAATGTCAGTTGAGTTCATTTAGTCCACAATATTGGGCTCCATAGAATCATAAGAAATACAAAATCATAGAATCTTTGGGTTGGAAGGGACCTTTAAAGATCATCTAGTCCAACCCACTTGCAAGGAGCAGGTACATCAACTAGATTAAGTTCCTCAGAGCCTTATCCAACCTGACCTTCAATATTTCCAGGGATGGGACATCTACTACCTCTCTGGGCAACCTGTTGTCTGTCATAACAGTTTCTCAGGGCAGGAGAGATGGTGTGTGGTGTTGGATTGTTGCATGCTGAGGCCAGTCCTGATTCTATCACTGTTGCTCTTTGTTCAGTTTCATTAATCTGGATGGTTCTTACTATAATACGGTTAATATAGCATATAGCAACCATAGTAGCGATGACATACAGTATTATATTGCAATTAATATCATATACTTCAAATAATTGGCTATTGTCACCTACAATCAAATGTCCTCGAGGTACACATCGGAATTCCCCATCCTCCCACATCACCCACCAAGTTGTCGTCGTGCATTTCCACCCCTCCTCAACCCTTGCACCTGGGACGCTCTACAATCTGAGAAATTCAGTTGCCTGGCAAGCCTTGGCCTTTGAACACAGAGTTTGGTGTTTGAGAGCATCTAGACTGTACCAAGCACTCTTGCATAGCTGAGGTGGAGAATGGAACTGATTGTTGAATGCGGTTGCCTGACCAGGGTGAGGAACAAGAACAGGACTAATTATCTCCTGACAGCCCTGGAACAACTGGTACCAGTGTGACTGGAGACTTGAGAAATTACCTGTCTGGGTTGTGGCCAGGATGAAAATTCACTGATGCCTAAAGTCAATCACTTCCCGACCCTGTAAACAGCAGGCCCAAATGAGGCCTTTTGAGCTCTTCTGGACCATAGTAGGTTATGACAAGCACCTCCCTCTGAGTGGGACACTTCTCAGAGCTCATGTACTTCTAATTGCATGATAAGTTTGGAGGACTGCTGCCAAGGACCAGCACAGGACCTGGGCTGAAACCTCCACTCCTTGAGGCTCAACTCTCACCCAGTAAGAAATGCAAAAGCATTCAATGTGAGTGTTTCACTGGACTCAAGGGGAATCTTTAACAGGTACCTTTCATGAAACATACAATCTTTGCATTGGAAGGGACCTTTAAAGGTCATCTACCTCAAGCCCCCTGCAGTGAGCAGGGACATATTCAACTAGATCAGGTTGATCACAGCCACATCCAGCCTGACCTTGAATGTTTCCAGGGATGGGGCATCTATCACTTCTCTGGGCAACCTGGTCCAGGGTTTCACAACCCTCATGGTGAAGAATTTCTTCCTTCTATCTAGTTGAAATCTACCCTCTTTTAGTTTAAAACCATTACCCCTTGTCCTATTGCAACAGGCCCTGATAAAAAGTCTGTCCTCATCTTTCATCTAAGCCCCCTTTAAGTACTGGAAGGCTGCAATAATGTCTCCCCAGACCCTTCTCTCTTCCAGACCCAACTCTCTCAGCCTGTCCTCATAGGGATGTTCCATCCCTCTGATCATTTTTGTGGCCCTTGTCTGGACCCACTCCTTTCTCTCTCTATATACATATCTCTAGATCTTTTTTGTATATATATCTTTTTATAACTCTACATCAATATCTATGGTTGTGTGTGTAATTTGATAACTTTTTAAAGTCTTTAACAAAGTTGTTGTGTTATTAAATTTAGTTAGAAAATTATGTAACTTGTGGTTTACCTTAATAGTGTTAATCACAAGAGATAAATCACATCAACCTAATTCTGCCTTGCTTTCCCTAACTCCGTGTAAATCATTCCTCCCCATCCACGTGTAAATCTTTCCAACCTAATTGTAATTTGGTTTCTCTTTGTATACTTTTTCCATATTGAATAAGTAATAGAGTGGACCTTGCCATTGAATTCTGTTAAGTCACACTTTTTAACAATTTATATTAAAATAATTTGCTGCTTAATACCTTTGGTGGTGACTCTTTAAGCAGCCTAAATCATTCATTCATGACACAAGTGCACCCAGGTGCTTGAGTGAAAACAACCCCACAAATGGTTTTGCCCTTGCCCAAGCCAGGAATGACCCAAACTCTCTTCCCCAGCATATTTTTTACATGCACTACTGTGACTTTATCACCTTCTACAGTAAATAAGAGTTTTGATGTTCTTTAGTGGCCTGACCCTTGAGTATGTGAGCATCTATGTGATGTACTTTTACAATCAGGTTCTCTGCCTTGCAATAATTCAGCAGAGCAAATAGGTTTGCCCTGCTCTGCCAATTGCTCTTCTTCCATTTTTTCCATTGCTCACTAATGGTTTAAAAATTAAACTAGCATGTTCCTGCCCCAAACTCTCAATGGTGATCTATTTAATTTCTTTGCAGAGTAAGTAGTTTAGTAATATAGGTAAGAAATAAACACTTCAAACAGAAATATACAAGTTCAGTTTTGTTTTTTTCTTAAATTATTACAGAGGAATAGTTGTAACAGAGATTTTAAATCTGAACTGAATTTTACTGAAACTGTTTGCACACTAACATACTGCATTTCTGCCATCAACTGGATTTTTATTTATGGCTTTCTGAACTTTTCTCTTTACTTTCTGAGATTGTTGATGTGACTTATCTGTTTATAAGCCAAAATGCTGGAGTCAAAATGAATTATTACTCCTTTTTTTTGTTTGTTTTTTTTCAAGAGAATTAGCTGTATGAACAGAGCAACAAAGACTGAAGTTTACTTAAATTCACACAGAATACTATGAACATTCACTTATGAACAAATAACACATGCAGAACTGGAAAATATATTTATTATATAACAGGGGAATAACAAAAGCATCAGGTGACTAAGAGTATCTGGTATCAAGGATGTAACTGATCACCGAAAATTATTAATGAAGAAAAATAAAGTAGACTCCTATGTGAGCACTGGAAACTAATTCCTAGATTACATTAATTCAAACTAGTGAAAGAAATCTAACATGACCTGAATGTGAGTAAATTATCTGTCATAGCTCAAATTCTGAATAACATAAAAGTAATTGAGAATTATGTTCTCAGCTGTTCAATGAAAAAGAGGAAGGGCAAGGATGAACAAGGCAATTGGAGATTTGCACGGTGGTTTGGGGCAACTGAAGAATAAATTGGTTTCTTAAAATTTAAAATCCCCTACTAAAAATAAACTGAAGGGCTCTGATTATTATCTGCATACATTGAACTCCAAATCTAATAAGGGAAATAACTGTAGTTATGGACAGCTCGTAAGGCTTGAACATGTGCTTTAAATCAAGCATATTCATACTAAACTGAAGAGGCATACCTGCTGTTGCTAACGTAATAAAAATTGCAGAACAAAACATGCTGTTTTGGGGCAGAATATTAAGAGAGAGGAAAACAAAATACGATACTAAAAAATTACTCAAGCATACTATTCAGGTAATCTTCTGAAAGCTGATTAAATTGTCACATAAATCCATTTTTTCTCATTAACAAAGATGTTTTCTGCTTGCATGTAACAACTATTTATTAGAGACTTGTACTTTGATTTATCAAATTATAAGTAATGTTGTTTTTTATTATTATCATAATTATGAATGATTGGTTTTGACCAAAATATCATTATGATGCTGCTGAATTCTAGTTCTGTTACAGTTTATGAGGGGTCCTGTTCCTTTTCTATAATGACATGAAGCTAGTGTAATACTATGAAAGTAAGTTTAATTCTTCATCTGTTTGACTGAGGAACTTACAGATGTTCAGGCATAATATCTTGCATCCTTTTGTTTTTGAAATTTTTGATGAATTTGAATCACTTGGGATAGTTGTTGCAAATACAAGAGAAAGATTTTTGTAAGTATATTGTAGTATTAATGGAATCCTGACCTAGTGAAGTTGTATTTCTGTGTTAATCTACTTGTTATGAAATTTAGACTGGAACCTCACCTTTTAAAAAAATATTTTTGCTTCTGTGCAGCTAATGAATCTGTCACCAAGAGTGTTCATTACTTCTGAAGCATTAGAATAAGTGAATTAAAGTTGTCAATCCTTTGCATTGTATTAACCATACAGGAGGATCTTCCAGTACTTGTATGCTGTTTATGTCCTCATTCAAAATGCATTTTTCATTTTTTGGAAAAAATGATGTTTGCAATGGCAGCATCATCTACAGGAAGAGAACAGGTCTTTTGGAGAACATTTTCAAAAGGGACCAACAATTGCTTAAGTAAACAGACATCCAGCTTTTATTTTCGCTAAAAATTTTAGTTCTTACTGTAGTGTGATATGCATCACGACAGCTGAAAATTAGTCAGGATATCAGCTGCATGACTGTAAAAGCAATATCTATTGCAAATAAAATATGACAGTTATAACCCTCTCTGTAGCTTCATGCTGATTCTTGCTCAGCACAAGCCTTGAGAAAGATAGGATTTCCTTTTGGCTTAGAGCTTTCAGGAAGGTTGCAGCCTGATAACACATGACAGTGGCTTCAGTAACACATTTGAAGTAGTAGTCAATTACTTGATCTGGGATCTCTTACTATTCATGCTTTGTCACATCTGTTGGAATTAAGGCTGGCTAGGATGAAATTAGTGAAAAACTTATTTTAGGTTGAGGAAGATAATGAAGAACTGCAGAATGAGATAAGAAAATATGAAAAAAGAAAAAAAAGAAAAAAGAATAAAAAGCCCATTATGATCCATACTAAGATGCCTAGAAGTGGATTCTTTCTGTACACTAGTGGATGACACACCAAGTACCTTAACAAAAATGTGCAATGAGCAGAAGCAATACTTTCTTAATCACATCTTGGCAACAGGCAAGAAGCTTTCACTTTATTCTCAGGCTATGAATCAAGGTGTATTTGATGGGAAGAGAGAGCAGTCATATCAGATATTAGTGACACTTCTATTGAAGGGCAATTTGGAAAGAATAGCATAACATAATAATTTGATAGTGCACTAGTATGAACTGTGCAAATACCAGCTAATGACTTCTATTGACAGGAGAACATGCTGCCCTTTTTCAGTCTTTTATAAAATGTTATCTGAGAAGAAGGACAACTCAGGATAAACTGAAAAAAGTTTGCCAATAACAACATTACTTAATGTGCCATGGATGTCACACATATTTACATCTACATGGGTAGCTGATTTCTGATTCTTATAACAATTTTCAGTTGGTGATGGTTTCTGGTTTATTGTGTTTCATATGATTTGTAGCAAAAGAACACAATGAAATTTAAAATATGTATGGTTGTTCAGAGACTAAGAAGGACTCTGTTGGAAAGTTCTGCCTCAGTGACAGCAGATTGGTTAGGGTTGGCTAATTTTCTGTTATATGTAAGGATTTCCCACTCAGCAATGGTAAAATGACAGTCAATCCCATCCCCCTGCTTTTTTTGGTTAATCATAACCTATTGGAGAATCTTAGTATGTATAAAGCGCTGTTGTTCTAATCTACCACACTTTGCAACCATTTTACACATTTGATAGTACCATAGATGTTTAGTAGAAAAAACTTGGTGCATTACAAATCAAAACTTAAGCATGTGTTTGATAAATCAGCCAGTTTACATGACATGGAATCTGTGCTGGTTTGGGCTGGGATAGAGTTTGTTTTCTTCACAGGAGCTTGTATGGGTCCATGTTTTGGATTTGTGCTGAAAACTGTGTTGATAATAAAAGGATATTTTTGTTATTGCTGAGCAGTGCTTACACAGAGTCAAGGCTTCTTCTGCTTCTTACACTGCCCCACCACCGAGTAGGCTGGGCGTGTACAAGAAGTTGGGAGGGGACACAGCCAGGACAGCTAACCCCAACTGCCCAAAAGGATATACCATACCATATGACATCATGCTCAGCATATAAAGCTGGGGGAAGAAGGAAAGGGAGATGTTCAGAGTTATGGTGTTTATCTTCCCAAGTAACAATTATGTGTGATGGAGCCCTGCTTTCCTGGAGCTGGCTGAACACCTGCCTGACAGTGGGAAGTAGTGAATTAATTCCTTGTTTTGCTTTACCTATTAAACTGTCTTTATTTCAACCAGACCACAAGTTTTCTTGATTTTATTCTTCTCATTTTCTCCTTCATCCCACCATGGGGGAGTGAGTGAGTGGCTGTGTGGTGCTTAGCTTCTGACTGGGGTTAAAACACAACAGAATCTGTGCTTACTGTGGTAGGATGAACTCCAGCTGCTAGTATACTAGTATCCAGGTATCTCTCAAAAGTTTTACAACATGTTTGAACCTGCAGAGCAGATCTGCATGAAATAATTGTTTTAGCATTTTTTTTCTTGTTTGTGGTTAAGTTTAGGTGAATTCAGTACACCCAGGGGGAGTTTTCCTCCTCAGTCTGCTAGACACATAGTTGGTGTACTCTAAGACCATGAGATCCCAGTCCAGTAGATGTGAGGCTGCTGCAAATCCTTACCCCTGGGTCCAGCCAGTAGTGAGTCTGTGTGCATATTCCCAGTAGGCACATACACACTATACAGATTTGGTTGATCCTTGACACATCCAGGCAGAATAATGATTTTACAGGCATCACATATACATGAATGGCACTCACAAAAACATGAAAAAAACAAAAATCCTGGTTTGCTCACCATTAATCTTTTTAGTAAATTAGTACTGAAATGTATCCACAATCTCTTATGTCATTCTCCTAAGGCACCCAAGCGCTAGAACCCTAGTCTAATGAGTATCACAGTCCTCAGACCTCTTTTTTTAACTCACTGGCTAGTCCAGTTTGATATTTGCTCATGTCTTGAACCCAAACCCTCATGGGTCTCTCTTGCAGCTGGCCTAGACCTATTGACTGGTTTGCAGGCTAGGCCACTTTGAAGTTCACCACTATCTTGCACATTTACACACAGGACTGAGACCACAATCAGGAAAATTATTAGAAATTGTATGAGGTCAATTGTATGAGGTTTAACTAGGTTAAGGGCCGGGTCCTGCACTTGGGTCACAACAACCCTATGCAATACTACAAGTTTGGGGAAGCATGGTTGGAAAACTGCCTGGTGGAAAATGACCTGGGGATGTTGGTGCACAGCTGACTGAATGTGAGCTGGCAGTGTGCCCAGGTGGCCAAGAAGGCCAACAACATCCTGGCTTGTATCAGAAACAGTGTGGACAGCAGGACTCAGGCAGTAATTGTCCCCCAGTACTTGGCAGTGGTGAGGCCACACCTCAAATACAGTGTTCAGTTTTGGGCCCCTCACTACAAGAAAGTCATTGAGGTGCTAGAGTGCACCCAAAGAAGAG
Organism: Phaethon aethereus; assembly: GCF_964289735.1. Taxonomy (NCBI): domain Eukaryota; kingdom Metazoa; phylum Chordata; class Aves; order Phaethontiformes; family Phaethontidae; genus Phaethon; species Phaethon aethereus. The sequence continues at coordinate 49,924,158 of NC_138577.1, read as the reverse complement.
CAACAAAGTTGGTTAATAGTCTAGAGCACAAGCCCTATCAGGAACAACTGAGAGAAGTGGAGTTGATTAGTCTGGAGAAAAGGAGGCTCAGGGGAGACCTTATAAGTCTCTACAACTACCTGAAAGGAGGTTGTAGAAAGATGTGTGTCAATGGCTTTTCCCAGGTAACAAGGGATAGGATGAGAGGAAACAGCCTCAAGTAGCACCAGGTGAGGTTGAGGTTGGATCTTAGGAAATATTTCTTCACCAAAAGGGTTGTGAAGCATTGGAACAGCCTGCCCAGGGAAGTGGTTGAGTCACTATCTGTGGAGGTATTTAAAAGACATGTAGATGTGGTGCTTATGGTTTAGTGGTGGTCTTGGTGGTGTTAGGTTAATGGTTGGACTGGATGGTCTTAAGGGTGTTTTCCAACCTAAATGATTCTATAATCTATGAGTCTGTGAAACAGAGTCTAATAAGAGGATAGAACAGACTGTGTTGGTCAGGCACAGATCAGTCAGACAAGCAGTACTGACCAGCATCTTGATTATGGGTGACTGGAACCTTTTAAACCTCTTTATGTCTATTTTCCTCTGCTTGCTTTTCCGCCATCCACTTTGACACTTTTTCCAAAAAAACACCCCAACCCTAACAAATTTTTCCCCATTGGCCCTAGTTTTACTACATCTGTACCTAAATTTGGTATGACTGATATGGTTTCTGGGATGCTGTTTGACCTAACAAGGCTCCACAGAAGTTCCCAAATACTCTCCTTGTTTATCTGTGAAATCCGGACATTTCTCCCCTAGCTTAACGTTATGTGAAATCTGGGCATTCCTCCTAGCAGTCTCATGGTTTTTGTCAGCTTCTTGCTATGCTACTTTTTAACATTCACCCATTTCTCATATCATGTCCAATACTTTCTCATGTTTTGTTCAGCTAGCTAAACCTCAGTCCAGATCATAGTCATCTGCCTGCATACTTCAACAGGTACTGCGATTCTAAAGGCAGATTTACTACCTGGCTACATATTGTCATGGGTGGTACATTTTACTTACCTACATAAGGTAGAGGTTCTTGCATGCTTATCTGTGTGTAGAATTGGCTCTGTCGTTAATTTCAATGTGAGTATCTCTTCCAGAGGAAACACTGTTTTTTTGTTTTTATTGTTTTCTTCTCTTTCTCCTCTCTCCTTTCTCATATATACTGAGATGCTAGCTGGACAGTGTAGTCAATGTTGTGATGATTCACGATGGTAATGTGTAAATCATAGTCTGTCATGTTTAGTACGCTTGGCAAACTCAAAGAGGGGAGATGATAATTTTACTTTTATCAGCTATCTTGGAATGCTGCTATTCCCATTTTGAGAAATACCAAGATGTTTCAGGAGACTTATTTGGGCAATAAATATCCTGAAATCATATTTGCAACACTTATAAAGACTCCTAGCTCTAACCCTTTATTTAACTTTTTTTTTTCTCCTCAGTGCAGACTTACAAGGAGGATCATGCAATTTGGGACTTCAATAAGTGCTGTTAGGCTCATTATAACTATGCACACCAGGGAGTCTTTGCTGGCTGTGCATTTGGCAGTGAGGCAGGTAAATGTTGGCCTTCTTTGTTCCTTGGGATGGTCCTTCACTTGGCAGTAGCAGTCTTCCAGCTCTTGCTTCCCTGACTCCTGCTATTTTTCTCTTGAGTGAATATTGCTGATATAACAATTTCATTTATGCCTCTTGTTTCTTAACTGGCATAATTTTAATTTGTATTGTCTGTGTAAGTAACACTGCCTGTGTCATTTGCAAATTAATGGTGTTAGCTATAGTTCAACGGTTTTTACTTTCATTCATGAAACTGGGACAAGTTCATGCAGTTAAGCCTCATGAATCTAGGTCACATTCTGAAGGTGAAATCCAGAACTGAGTGGGGTTTGTCCATCCCTCTTTTTTATTAATGAATGTAGGGCTGGTCCTTAGAAAAATAAAACTACTTCAGATTTCCTGAAGAAAAAGAAATATAGCAGTATTTATGGACTTGATTAATTAATTCTAAAGAGTTGAAATTTCTCTTCTTTAGAACTAAGAGAAGTGTGACTGTGTACTGCATGCAAAAAGGTTAACTCACCTCTTGCTTGTAATTATTTTGTTTAAATTAAAATGTCAGTTCTTGGTGATTAAAAAGATGCCTACAGGGACTGTCTGAAATAAAATTCTTCCTTCTCTGCCTTCTTCATTTTGATGTTTAGCTTTTGCTTTAAGTTATAGGGTAAAACAATTAACCTCTAAACAAAAAATAATGTTGAAAAGACAGTGATGAACATTCCCTGGCTTCTGTTTTCTCTGCTCAATTATGTTTATACACTACCTATAGCATAACCCTTCTGTATCCTCACTGCAGAGGTCTTAAGAGTAGAAGATGTCTTCACAGGAGGCAAGGAGAGATCATCATCATTCTTGCACAGAAGTGTAGAAGTCATCAGTCTATGTGTGTTAGCAGTTCACAGTGAACCTTGTAATACCATAATGAATGTATCTATAATTACATGGTATTAATTTATATCATCATGTAACATGTTAGTAACAGGTTAGTATACTATCCCCTCTTCAGAAAGGAAAGCTAATCCAAATAAACAAGTGTTAAATTAACTGGATACTAAGACGCATCCATTCAGAAGACAGTTAAAAATAATTTTGATTTATTTTTACAAAAAGGATAGGTTTGTCTTTGCACTTGCTTACCTGATTAGGACAGAGAATTATGTACAAAATAGTTCTTACTTTTCATTGTGTTAGAGACTAATAGAAAATCTATTAATTTATACATACTTCTTTTAATATATACTTGAAACTTTCCAAACTTATGAATCCTGACTAATCAGAAGTGCATTACCATGATCAGATGAAAGCTAAGGTATCTCTAATCCTGTTTGTTCCAAAGACAGATCTAAAGAACAACCTTTAAAATTTAGTCCTTCACCTTACAATGTCATCAAAGCTATCACTAATTTTTTTGAGTCATAAACCTTAAGTGTAGGAGGAAGTCAGCAGGGCTTAATCTAAAGTAATTTTTTGTCCAGTGTGCTTGCTACATCACATTTGTCATTCTTAAAAAATGGAAAGGATAATTAGAACATGATGGTTATTTTTATAGGCAATTAGTTTACACAGGGTAATGCTAGGGAGAGGTCACAGAGGAAAAATTATTAAAATATGCAGTCAAATCAATGGTATGTCTAATCTTTCAGTCAGAAATCTCTTCTGCAACCTAATACAAGCTCTGCTTTACACCACGGCTTGTTTGTAGGTTTGCAAGAGCTTTGATTTCCATTGCTCACTAAATTTGTTACCTAGATGATGATTTCTTTCAGTGCAGGAAATCAAGGTGATTTAGGGAGCTGGGACTAGTAACATGCTTTTCTTCCAACTGGACTTTTTAAGTTTCATTCCCTGCCCTCTTTCCTGCTCCACGTTGCTGGCTTTTTTCTCTCGATGAAGCGTGGAGGTAAAGGTAAACTTTTCCTCCTGTGTGAAGATATTCAGATCATTAACAAATGTGACATCCATCATCCCAGAGGCTGAGAGGTCCATCCAAGCCCCCCAAGCCTTTATGAAAACCTCTCTCAATTAGAAGTCTCCATCTCTCTTTCTGCTTGCCCTGTAGTTCAGCTGATCAAAATGAGGGCAACATTTTCAAGCTGTGCTGTAGAAAGTGTATTCTGAATTCTGTAACAGAAGTCAAGCTCAGTAGGCTTAAGCAAAGAGGAGCAGAGATGAATTGTGTTACAGGATGGAAGACTGCCCTCTTTCCCATCTATATTATTACAAACCCATCTTGAAGTATGTCTTTGAAAAATCCTGTGGGTTCTGCTTTCACGGAAGTGACATCCTAGGTGCAGACAATAGAAAACGCGATTCTTCAGTGAAAGTCAATAACTTCATAAAGCTTTAGATAAATGAATTAGGTAACAGAAGGCACAAAATTACTTTAAAAACTTATTAGATACCACTTATAGTATCAGTTTGGCAATCACATTGTGATCTGAGTAAGCAATTCTGAAGAAAATTCAAGTATTAGAGACTTACGTTGCCCATAGAAACAGGTAATAAATTTACCAACATCCTTATTGTTCATAAACATCTGCTACTTAGCTGTAGTCAAAACAAAGTTCTTGCAGCAGCAAAGGAAACAGCTGCCACATCAAATACAGTGTTGATGTTACAATTAATTTTCTTGACTCCCTGCCCTCATGCTAGATATAACTTTTAACCTACAATGTACATTTTCCTTTTCAATAATTTACATGCTTGTCTATGTGAAACATATTGTAAATGCAAAGAAACCAATATATAGACTAGCAGGAATTTAAAGTAAATTCTTCTACAATGTCTTTGATGGGAAAACCTTTGTAAGAAGAAATTGAAAACCTGAGCTGATTTTGGAAAGTAGAAATGTTTTTTATATCAATGACCAAGGCAAATACTTTTTTATACCTATACTACTCTTTTCTTGAAAATTTCCTGACTTGATTTTTTTTGGTCTGTAAAGAAAAAAAAAAAAAGGCAAAACTGTGTGAAATATTTGCTTCCATAAACAATATTTTTCCTGGAAGATGATATATGAAAGTGCCAAGAAGACACAGATGACAAAGTCAGTTGCGAACTGTTCTAAATGATCAGTCCTTATCAATATCTGTGACAGCTATAACATGTAACACATATCCATGTTGTCTATGAAAAGAAAGCTGGGTGCAAAGTCAAAATCACAGGATTATTCAAGGTGTCAAGCACAGCATTACGCCGAATTCAGACCTTATTTCTTAGGGTTTTGTCCAGTCAGGAATTTGATCATACAAACTCAAAGAATTTAAATCTTTTTTTTCCATTATGTGAGTCAAGGGAATTGGTAGATGATTAAAAAAACCTGTCACTTACTGCACTTATTTATTTATTTATCAGTGTATTTTGTGGAAAATCACTACCTTGGTAGATATTTTTTGTAAGACCGGAAAGAGGAATAAGCCAGTTCAGACTTTTTTATTTATTTTGCATGTTCAGAGTAAAAATCATTTGTCTTATTAAAATTAGATGATTCTTAACTGATCCCTTCAAGCCAAACAAGAAACAGTAAAATTTAACTTCAAGTCAGAGAAGAGGGTTTGTGCTCTGTGGTATGATAGCTTTTTTCTAGATATTGATTAACAAGTTATGGGACAAAAAAAAAAAAAAAAAATTAATGATACTAGCAAATTGTGAAATTAAATGCTTGGGAAATATGCACAAAGGAAGATAAACTTGAGCTGGTCACGAAGTTCAAGTCTGAGGAGGATATTGTCTCTCTGGAAGACAGAGATTTTCTTTTTCAAATTATTGACTCTCCAGAGTATAGAATCATAGCAACAAGAGCTGAAGGGAAACTATTTAATCGTCTTGCCTCTCTTGTCTCCAGAGGATAATTTTCCTGAATGTTTCTCAACCCTCACCCACTCCCTCCCAACTTCCTTATGTGAAATTTAATTGTATAGGGCCTAGAATGTGGAAATCAAGAGAAGTAATGGAACTGCTGTGACATCTTAATATCGTCCCAAGAGTCCTAGTTAAAACAAACCCTATACTCACAAAATCACAGTCCACTATAGAAAGAGATAGAACAGCAGATCTAATTTTGCTCATGTTTCTGTTCAGTTACTTGCTATCCTAGTGCTGAACTATGAATCACTGCTAGGCAAGGGCCGATGTGTTTGCAGTAAGAATTCCTACCTGGTTAAGGTCAACTTCACTTGATCCCACTTGGCTTCTGTGTGATCTGGCTGCTATTCAGCCTTAAGAACGGCAAAACTTCAGATATACATAAAGGTTCAACTTCACTTTTTTGAGGAAGTTCAATGCAAGAAAATAAGATGGCTTTACAGTTTTGATCCTGTGTATCAAGTGTGCAGAACTGTTTTGGATTTCAGGTTTGAATTTAAGCATCTGATGGTATACTGTATATTGTAGCAGGAGATATAACACAGATTCGCCCTTGTCCAACTATGGGGTTACTTGGTGATGTGAAAATAAGGTCGTGGAAGGCACAAAAGAACAATGAAGACATCACTTGCATCCTGCCTAAAAACAATTAGGGAGTACGTGGTGAATGTGATGTGGGGGATACTTGGTTGTTATGTCAGGGAAAGCTCCAGTAATATGGTGCACAATGTTTTTCTTGTGAACAGCACCAAAGTTTCGATGTTTCCAAGTCCTGAAAAAGAAAAATCAGGACTTTGTTGATGTGATGAAATTTGGAGCTGCTTCTCCCTAGATATCTGATAAGACAACAATCTTTTCAAAAGCCTAAATAAGCAGGAAAAATTTGTCTCTATGCCCTAAGCTTGTTGAAGATCTGAGTAGTTATGGGGAAACTTGGAAGGAGTTTTTCAAGGTACCATGTATATGCCTAGAGCGGGAAAGCTTAAGTTTCTCAAGCTATTTTTATTTAGATTACTTTTAAAACATTTAAAATTATCGCTATTAAAAAATAAAATAACTTCATTTAATCTTCAGTTAATCATGAAGAAGAAAGTGAAAAACAAAATTATGATTGTCCCATGAAGATAAAAGAAGTATCTGGGACAATCCTGCAAGATAAAACACAGCAATTCAGCAATTTCAAATCCTTTTTGGTGAGATTCCTGCAATGCATCATTCTGGCCTGGCGTTCTAATTTATCTCTCATTTAGTTTTTCCTCTCTGAATTATCTTTCACACTGTCAGTGAATTCAGTTATTGACAATTAACCTTAATAAGGCCAGTGCCAATCTAATTTTATATCTTTTTTCATTGAGGATTTGAGGTGATATGAAAAAGTCTTCAGACTTCACTGCTGTTTGTATGTCTCTTCATTCTTTAATTAAGACAAGATCAGGACAAAACTGCAAAAATAATTACTCCCTTAAGTCTAAAAACAGATTTTGCTTGGGCATACATTCCTCTAAGACTGTTCCAGACTAAGAACGCAAGATCACTCTTGCTCTCCATCTCAATATCTGCCTCATGAAGCAGTAACAGAGCTTTAACAAAAACTGGCAGTTTTCTAATCACAGGGAAGTGAGAGTTCAGGTTTCAAGCCACTGGTTGGAAAGGGCAGTGAATCAGAATCTTCTTACTGTCTTTTACAACCTCCAACACTCTTTCAGAGTGCTTAATTTCTTTTAATAAAAATCATAATTACTTTATCTTGTTCTAAATTCTGTGGTATCTATCTTAATTGTATTAGATGGGCCATGTATGCTTTAGACATAGTCCAGTCTGACACTTTGGGCACTTTTTACAGAAACTGGGGTGGGGGTTAAGTGTTTTAAAGATACTAATTTTTAAATTAGATCAGCAACAGAGTGTTTCAGTTTTTATAAATGTCTCTGAATAGTGCAGAATGTAAGTCCTCTATAGTCTGTTTCCTAATTGTTATCTCGAAGGTCCCAAATTTATAGGCCTAATACTGTAAAATGTATATATATACACAATGTAAAATCCTGTATCTGTCCCCTTGGGTCATGTTGGTTTTATTCAAGTATTTTTGTCCAATTTGTGAACGCTTTCATGGCTTTTCTGACTTCTTCAGTTACATAGTTATGCTGCAGAACTCTTTGAATACACCAAAACATATTATCTTAGCATACATGACAGTGCTGAATTTACATTCTTGTAAGGCAAAAATCACAAAGCAGCTGTGAAGAAAAAGCAGCCAAGATAATCTATTGTGATTTGTTATTTATCAAAGGGTAAATTTGTTCAATTGTCTTACATGGTACTGAGGCATAACTCCCTAATGCGGGTCTGCATCTACCCTCTCTTAACTTTTGATTACTTAAATCAGTTCAGGAACCTGCCTTTCCACACATTTTCTTATGATGCTTCTTTGCATAAACGGTCAACAGTCGATCACCATGACCTTGGACCAATCTGCTCTTTTTAAGTTTTTGTCATCTATCTCTTTCATCATGCTGCAGAACAATTTCTCTTAGAGAATAATCTACCAGTACTCTGGAGACTTCTCCAGTTTCTGTTCTTAGCAAAATGTTCCAGTCTGGGTATTGAATCATGATGTTATGGTTTTGCTCATCAGGGTCAAAAATTCGCTAAGAAATGTGGCCAATTTTATCTTATTTTTGGCTCCTATATTTACACCTGAAATAGCAAAATAAAGATCAGAGTAATCTGAAAAGACCAAATAATGCAACAGCATTGTGATCAAAACCAGCAAGAAAAAACTCTGACAAAACATAAATTTTAAATTAGTGCCAAAACAAATGTCAAAATACTTGAACACTTTGTACATTTGCACTTTTTTTTTTTACAGGCTTTGGTAGCCCTTCAGATTATCTTGACCAAAATATAAGACTCATAATGGTTTTAAATCAGTCCCTTTAAAAGCGCTCCTTGCAAGTGCTTTGGATATATAGCAATGTACAAAATATAACTAATTTGGAACCTCTCCAGAGTTCCCATCCAAAGAATTCTGACTTGATGATAAACAGCACAAAGATATATGTATCTGTACTTCAGCAATATTTGTGATAGTCTACAGTGCCTAAACACAACCAGGTAATACAAATGGTTGGTTTATCTTCCTGAATTTCAAGAAAAAACAAAATGTCACAGACAATGGGGATTGAGTGGTTAAGTCTAACAAGGTTAGTCATGCACTAAGTATGCTCTATTTTGCATTATGAAGGAGAAGTGAAGAAAGTTTTTTTTTTGCTACACTGATATCTATGGTATATGACTTTAAAAACCATACTATATACCTGACCTCTGCACAAGCCATCTCTGCTTCCAGGATAGGTAGTTCAAATGCCAAATTTGCTGAGTTCTTGAGTTCATTGATGCTGAATATATGATATAATCATACCTGGGGTGACTAAGGATTAAGTCAGTGCAGTTATAAGTAACCTAGTTATAATGCCCTGAAATGCAAGTGCTGGCAATGTGAGGTGTAACAGAGTTAGTGGGTGCTGGATTAGTTTGTTAATTCAACACATCATGCTGCAGAATAGTTTCTATTTCTGTTTTCTTTTATTTTTATGGTTTCTAATGGCCTGTTTACATCTCTGTCTGTGTCTCCTTCGCATTCCAATGCTTATTGAACAAAATCTTCTATGAAAAGGGAACAAAAAGTAAAGCTGCATTTAAATATTCATTTGAAAATGACATATCTTCAGGGAAATCGATTATAAAGAACAATGTTTACCAAAAACTCTTAATATAAGTGGTTACACATAATCAAGTAGACAGAAAAATTCCTATTTGCACTCAGACTACAGCTCACTGTCTAACCAATAGCTCTGTATCAGTAGGGATTGTAATAAAAGATCAGTCAAGTAACTACCACTGGCTTGTATCTCCCAGTAGATGCAGTGTACTTTATGTATTTTGAGGCAGGTAATATCTTTCTTTTCAGGAGTGAAAACTGTGTATTCTCTTTCTATTGAAATTTTTTGGTAAAACACTATGCATCACATTACAGCAACATGCTCAGTTACATACATACAGTTAATAAGTCATTCTTTTTCAGTGTCAAAAATTAGTCAGTGTTCAGCTATTGGTAAACTGGAGACATCGATTTTTGATAATGATCAAAAGCAATATCTCTGTGTTGTCAGTGGATGACTAGTGTTGGTTGCAAATTACATGGTTTTGAGTGGAAATAATAATTTATACTTGGAGACAGTATGGAACTAAGCTTTCTGTCATAGATCAGAAAGTCATAGAATAGTTTGGGTTGGATGGCATCTTTGAAGGTCATCTGGTCCAAAACCGCTCCAATGAGCAGGGACATCTTCAACTAGATCAGGTTGCTCAGAGCTCCATCCAACCTGACTTTGGATGTTTCCAGGGATGGGGCATCTACCACCTCTCTGGGTAACCTGTACCAGGTTTTCACCACCCCCACTATGAAAAACTTCTTCCTTATACCTAGTCTGAATCTATTCTCTTTTAGTTTAAAACAGTTACCCCGTGTCCTATTGCAACAGGCCCTGCTAAAGAGTCTGTTCCCATCTTTCTTGTAGGCCCCCTTTAAGTACTGGAAAGCTGCAATAAGGTCTCCCCACAACCTTCTCTTCTCCCAGCTGAACAACCCCAACATTCTCAGCTTTTCCTCACAGGAGAGGTGTGAGGTGTTCCATCCCTCTGCACATTTTTGTGGCCCTTCTCTGGACCTCCTCCAACAGGTCCATGTCTTTCCCGTGCTGAGGGCTCCACAGCTGGAAGCAGTAGTAGTCCAGGTGGCGTCTCATCAGAGCGGAGTAGAGGGACAGAATGCGAGCACGCATTGCTGACTTATATGCAGCTTTTCATCCACCAGTACCCCCAAGTCCTTCCTGGCAGCACTGCTCTCCATCCCTTCATCCCCCAGCCTGTACTGATACCGGGGGTTGCCCTGTGCCAGGTGCAGGACTCTGCACTTGGCCTTGCTGAACCTCATGATATTCACATGGGCCCATTCCTTGAGCTTGCCTAGGTCCCTCCGGATGGCATCTTGTCCTTCAGGCTTGTCAATCACACCACTCAGTTTGGTGTCATCTGCAAACTTGCTGAGGGTGCACTCGATCCCTCTGCCTATATCATTGATGAAGATTTTCAACAGTACTGGTCCCAGTATGGACCCCTGAGGAACACCACTCGTCACTGATCTCCATCTGGACACTGAGACATTGACCACTGTCCTCTGGGTGCAACCACCCAACCAATTCCTCATCCACTCAACAGTCCACCCAGTAAATGCATAGCTCTCCAACTGAGAGAGAAGGATGTTGTGGGAGACCATATCAAAGGTCTTACAGAATTCCAGATAGATGACATCTGTAGCTCTTCCCTTGTCCACCGATGCAGTCGTTCCATCATAGAAGGCCCCTAGGTTGGTCAGGCAGGATTTGCCCTTGGTGAAGCTATGCTGGCTGTCTTGAATCACCTCCCTACCTTCCATGTGCCTCAGCATAGCTTCTAGCAGGATCTGTTCCATGATCTCCCTAGGCACAGAGGTGAGGCTGATAACTTAGTAGTTCCCAGGGTCCTCCTTGCTACGTTTTTAAAAAATGGGTGCACTGTTTCCCTTCTTCCAGTCTCCAAGGTCTTCACCTGACTGCCAGGACTTTTCATATACAGTGGAGAGTGGCTCAGCAGCTATATCAGCCAATTCCCTCAGGACTCTGGGTTGCGTCTTGTCAGGTTCCATAGACGGGTCACTCCTGTGATAGAACAGGTTTTGATAAAGTGTCATGTGCCTATAATATTTTGCATAATTATTTATGTATATTTTTGTGTGTATGCATAGATATGCTTTTATATACAAAAAATACTTTAGGATATTTTATTTTCATAGCATGTACCCATGTTTTATGTTGCATATTCTGTTCTTTCAGCTAAGTGCATAAATAAAAGCTGATGATCAGAAAAACAATCTCTAGCTCAACTTAATTAAATCATGCAATCCTTTAGTTATAACAGACAACTCAGCAAAATAAGAAGTGTTGTTAACAGCTAAGAACAAGCACTAATAACACAATCTGAAATATTCACTTCCATTTTGTTACATCTTCTCTCCAGGATTCTCTTCCCTTCCTTATTCTTTGAACAAGCATAATGCTTTACTATGCAAAACAGTCTTTGAGATCAATGGAAAGACTCCCCGCGATGATGACCACAGAACTGTCTTGCTATCCATGACACTTTTATTCGCTAGAGGGGGATTGGGCAATACTGTTTTGTTTATACTTACAAAATGAAGTTACTTGTAGTCTCAGAGGACTTTGCATGGTCTTTTAGGGTTTGTGGTAGAGAAGGTTGAATTCCTCCTCTAAAATAAGAAATGTAAATTTAGAACTGTATTGCCAATACAAATTCATAATAACAGCATTTGCAAGGGCATCTTGTATTCTAATATGCTAATTTCTCTAGAGTCCTTCTACCCTTTGTTGTCTATGATATATTGTGGATGCAGTGAGTGTGTTGAAACTATGTACATTTGTCAGTCAATACTCAGTTCGTAAATTACCATTGAACTTAATCAAATAAGAAAGGAACTTCATGAGCCCTTTCAGCACACACAGAACTTCAGATTTATGCCTATAATGAGCCAGGACTATAATGGCTGAGTTTCAGCACAACATACTTACATTCTTCCTGATATCCTCAACTACCTAAGAAATGGTATAAATCACTTGGAGGAACCTCAAGTGACAAGTGATCACTGAATAAACAAGGTGAACTTTGTTTTGCACTTCTTCTTTAGTACTTTAAGACAGAATTTTCATTCATGTATCTCCTTGTTTTAGGCAGGTGAAATACAGAGTAGTGTTTTTTATTCTTAAGTTTTTAGCTGGCTTGCAATCTCTGAAGCAATGAGTTACTATGGATACTAGTGTATCCCCTACGTTCCTAATCAAAAATGTCATATGATCTGTCCTCCTTTGCAAGTGTTTGCACTTCATAAATGACTATTTGTAAGGTCCCCTTTTAGACACATAATGTATTCCGTATAAATACAGAAACATGTTTTCCATCTTAGAACCATAATTAAACAATTTCCTCAAGTGGCAGAGAAAACTTGGGATATTATTGTGAAAGAGACCAACGAGATCTTTAGTATAAATGAGATCAAAATTTGGATCTAGTCTTCAGCTGACAGACTAAGCTGAGAAGCTGTTTCTTCAGTACATTCTGAATGCCGTGGACTGAAAACTGTTTGATTTTTTTCTGAGATCCTATCTGGCTGGCTCCAAGTTCAAAATAGTACTCACTCTGGATTAAAACACCAGAGAGCATCATATCTGTAACAGTAAATCATCAGTTTTAAAAAAACCCAACACAGTAACTCATGTCTATAGATAGCAATTCTTGCTGTTAAGTTTGTATTTTTCTTTTAGATAGTCAGAGACCCATGGAATGTTTGAAAGAGGTTTTTTTAAGAACAAAAGCAAAAACATCCCGATTTTTTTGTTATAGCAGCTTAATTAATTTCTACAGTTCACCTAGGATCAGAAATATTTTATATCATTAGATAGTTTCACCTTATTAATATGAAAGCTGTCATAGTGAGCTCTTCCTGACAAGAATGGACAATATTATTGGTAACAAGGTCATTGCTGCTCCTTAGGGAAGTTAGTTGCTCATTCTCAAGCACCTCCGTGTGTGTACCAGCATAGGTTTTTATGTGGCCATGTGAAACTACAGACTGGATAAATTGATCCAAGTTAGAAATAGGTGGGAGAAAAAAATAAAGGTTGCACAGTGGTTTTCAGGCCTATGGCTTTGTGATCTGGTTTGTTACATTGCTGTGAAAGTAATTGTGTTACCTAACAGAGGATCATGTCAGATGGGAGTAAGAGCAGTATGTGAGATTCAGGTGGAAAAAGTCTTGATAAACAGATAAATTCTAAGGAGGTGACTACTGAGGCCTGCATGGAAGCCTTCAGAAATAAAAGACATCATGCTGCACTTGAAAAAATACTGTTCTATTTGCAAATTGAAAAGAAAAATTGTTGCTATATTTGTGGATTCTAAATTTAAGAGTAACTGAAGGCATATCATCTCTATCTGCATAGGTAATATTGCACGATGAGAAGACACTATCTACAGTGATACAGACGCCAATTGTTTTGATTAGCATATTCTCACATTTTAAGATTTATTTTGTTTGTCAGTTTTTCCCTCTTATACACAATCTGTCACTGTGGGGTTATTTATTTATTTATTTATTTATTTCTCAGTGTTCTTTGTCTGTAATTACTTTTTGGGAAGCTTGTCACTACAGGTAGAAATACATCAAGCATGCATATGGGCAGAGTCCTTTAAAGTATCATTCTCTTGTGAGACTTGCAAATGTAAGCATTATGATATTGATACTGTTTTTTGGATGTAAGTCCTTTCAAGGAATGATCTTTACAAACGTACAAATTTATTTCTTTTATAAACATCTACATTTCTTTTATGTTATCTGTTCATCAGTCAGTGCAGAAGAGTAGTCCTCACAGCTTCAGTGGATTATTTCCAAGCTTTTGTAGGAAAGTAAACACTCTTTGCTGAAATGTGAAGCCTGCCAGGGTTTTGTGTAGTAAGAAGACAGTGTTATTCAGAACTTTGCTGGTTTTCCATGCAAGTAAAAGAATATATTGATCAGTACACACAGGGAGATCAAACTCCTGCATAAGAACAGAATGTAATGAGAAAGCTTCAATTTATAAATTTTTAGGGTGAACAGGAAAGGATACATTATTATAAAAAATTCTGTTTGTTTATTTGACTCCAGTATGGATTTACTTGACTGCAGGCTGAATAGCAGTATTTGGTGTTTGTCACCATTAAAGGAGAGCTGGGAATCTGCATCTTCTTGTCCTTTTTTAAAAAGGTGCATCTGAATGTTTATCTTGCTCATTTATAATTGGAAAATGGGAACAGCTGAAATTCTTGGATAAAATGGACAGTAGCAACTAGCTATGAGAAAATAAAGCTTTCTTAAATAATACCCAGTATGATAGCATTGGGCTTAATAAGTAGCCTATTTTTTTAATACAAATTGTAAGCTTCAAAGACTGTGCAAAAAATAAGACAAACTCAACAGTACAATATATTGAAATTCTTTCAGTCATTTTTTTTCTGGTCTCCAAACTGGCATGCCTCTCACTTTTTGTGTCTGTGGCACGCCTGGAAAATTTTAAGAACTGAAGTTTATTTCACATGCTACATTCAAACTCAAGATATCTTTAGAACTTCATGGGAACTGTAGAACTTGCAAAAAAATTTTCAGTGGAAAGTCATCAGTATACCAAATATGTTACTGCAGTCCATGAAGTAATGGGTATGAGTTGGATTTTTTTCTGAATAGGAAGAGCCATTAATCTTAAGATTTGCATCCAATTTCATCTTTGAACTCAAGTGTTAATCTATATCTTCATAACAGGAGGAACAAAAGAGACAGCAAAATGCTCAAATATTGGGGGGCAATAGATAGAAGGGCAATAGATTCTGAGGATTTGTTTTTGTTTTTATCTTGGACTTAACTTTTTACTGTGAAATTCCCATGTTGTATCCCATGGATATTTCTGGTGGCTGAAAATGCCAAGGGAATCTTCTTGATTTAAATCAGTGCTGGCTGCTAAATCTTGGCTGTCCATCAGTATACTACTATGTTTTTGACAGATCACATCAGATTACATTGTCTTTATTGTTTCTCTATTAAATTTACTTTTATGTTAAGTATATTATCAATGGCACTGACTTCACATAATTTCCTTTTCTTCCAATCATATGGGTGTTGAAACCTTCCAGGTAAGAGTCAGAAATAAGTCATTTTTACAGGTGAGCATATTTTGCTCTTATCAGGTTTAAATTGCTGAAGTTGTAGACAGAGCTCTGAAGACGACTGATCATTCACACCAGCTCCTAATTTTCCTGCAGGAATTCTAGATTTGAGTGAAAAGCTCTAAGCTGTGCCTAATGACAAAAACATAACTGACAAAGTGGGTTGTCATTAGGACAATAGCCTGAAACCCGGCTGTAGGAAAAATATAAAAGTTATGTAAGATTTAAAATCTATGTAAGAAACATAATTTTTTCACTGAACTGTAAAACTCAGATTTATTGTACTTGCTTGTGGGAATTCTTAGGATTTGGAAAAAAGTGTCCATCACTAACATAGTGTGAGAGGCTGCTCAGCTGTGATGATGGAAGGATAATACTTGTCTGGCAGTATTTGTAGCAAGCTGTCGTTTTACTAGAATATTGCACCTCTCTATGCTTTCCATTAAGGAGGCAAGGGAAGGAGTTTCTCTCTCTGGTGGAAAGAATCTAGGGGGTTATCAGAACCTTTTTCAATTCTGTAATTCTTCAGTAATCAGTTGCTTTGGTACCCACTTTCTCTATTGTGTTCTTCTTTTGAGGAAATTGTGTGTTTTGACAAAGCATGAAATATTTCTGTTACCAGAGCACATTTGTTACTCCTTTGAACTTTTTAAGTAACTGGGAAGATTTAGTTTCTTGTAATTTGTGCAGGGGAAACTGAGGCAAAAAATAAAAGGGAAAATTTATAGAAATAAAAAAATGGAGGCCTCTTTGTTCTATCTCTCATGTATGCATGGAACACAGTCCTTGTTGTGGAAAGGAACAGGTGAAAGCATTATAGGAGCAGTCTAGAGGGATTTTCTGAAAGCTATTGGCTGCACAGTGAGAATTTTGTAAGTTTATGAAGAACTTAGATGAGCACTGCTATGGCAGATAATACTGGAAACAGAGGCTAGCAAAGTTGCATCCAGCAAATTTAATCTCTTTTTCTCTCCCTCTTGCATATTCAGATCAAGACTGATCAGTGTCAGTAGAATTGCAAGTATTGTTTTCTTAATGCTGAGGGGTTTAAAAACATTAAGTGTCTCTAAGAAGAGACTGCAGCATTCCCCACAGAACAGGCCAGTCATTTGTTTCTCACAGGGATCTCACAGGAGGTTTTCCTCAGTTAAGAGCTGCTGAGTCTAGTAAGAAAACAGTTTCTGAGAAGAGTGGGTATTCTTTGAGTGTATGTATTAAACAGTGGGAATATAACTGGCAAATTTCATTAGTTCTTTTGGTCAGTATTCTTACAGATCACTTGTGAAAGGGAAAAACAAAATGTGTTGCATGTTGTTGCTGATACTGTGTCTAAAGCACTTTCCATTTAAAACAAGATAGTGGAAATTGTCACCTTCAAGACATACAGAAAGTTGGAAGTCTCAGGTAAGTGGTCATTACTCCTGCTCTGTTACAGACTTACTGATCCTGATCTAAGTAAAGTCAGGTTTTGTTAAATAAATATTTTCCTTAACTCCCAGTGAGTTCAAATTAAACAAAACACCATTGAAAAAAATCTTTTACCTAATCCTGAGATTATTCCATCTTCTTAACACTAAGGAATAAGCACTATGGATTACAGGATTTATGAGGAGAGGAAAATATTTAGAATGCTGCTTAGATGGAAAGAGATCAATAGCTCTTCATAGACCCTACAAAGGAAGGCAATAGTTAAACAAAACTTGGAACACGTGCTGTGCTATATACAAGAATGTAAATGTTTCTGTCACTTAAAATATATATGAAATATGGTGGTAATAGTGGTAATATTATGCTCTGCATCTCAGTGTGTAAGTCAACTAGAAGATACAAAGCCAAATGAAGAGGTTGCTAACTAACAGCTGTACCTTCCAAACTACTGATTACATTCCTTTATTGGTGTAGATACAAAATATCTTTCCAAAAATCCAAATTCATAACCAAACAAGAGGACCATTCAACCCCATGTTAGAGAGGGAAGTTTTGCTATGTAAGTTTATTAAGAGGAAAACTGACAATACTTTGTTTTAGAAGATACCCAGTCAGAGAGGAAGGAGTATCCTTTCTCATGGGATGCAGGTTAGTAGCTGATTGCATGACTCCTAAAATATAGTTCTGGCATAATTTCTGTAACAAGTTTTTACCTGCAAATGTGAGACTATGCCAGTAAAGGGGCTTGTGGTTGAGCCCTCAAGAAATACCTATACCTCATATTATGCCCTTCAACTCTCTTTTCTCCCCTGTTATGTTTTCTTAGCTACTAAAAGCAGATCCATACTTAACACCTTTGTGTATTTCATACTGAAATGTCTCTGTTTCTAGTCCAAGCCAAACACCGTGCTTCCCTAGAACAGTTTTAGGTATTTAAAAATATCACGGACTGTCGTGGTTTAGCCCCAGCCAGCAACTACGCACCACGCAGCCGCTCGCTCACTCCCCCACGGTGGGACGGGGGAGAGAATTGGAAGAGTAAAAGTGAGGAAACTCATGGTTTGAGATAAAGACAGTTTAATAAATAAAGCAAAAGCTGCGCACGCAAGCAAAGCAAAACAAGGAATCCATTCACCACTCCCCATGGGCAGGCAGGTGTTCAGCCATCTCCAGGGAAGCAGGGCTCTGTCACGCGTAATGGTTTCTTGGGAAGACAGACGCCATAACTCCGAACGTCCCTCCACCCCTTCCTTCTTCTTTGTCCCAGCTTTATATACGGAGCATGACGTTATATGGTATGGAATATCTCTTTGGCCAGCCTGGGTCAGCTGTCCCGGCTGTGTCCCCTCCCAGCTTCCTGTGCACCCCCAGCCTGCTCGCTGCAGGCCAGCATGAGAAGCTGGACAGTCCTTGAGTACTTAGCAACAACTCAAAACATCAGCACCTTATCAACATTTTCTCATCCCAAATCCAAAACATAGCCTCACACTAGCTTCTATGAAGAAAATTAACTCTACCCTGGCTGAAACCAGGACACGGACTTTATATATATTGACTTCCTCTTTTCTAAATAATTTAATGTTTGGTTCATTCTTAGTTTTTACTAGGGGTAATGCCTAGTATCTGTGTGCCTCCTGTGGAATAGGATACAGATCTACACGTAAAACACTTGTCTGCATAACACCTCAATTTCTAGATGACTACTAATTACTAAGTACTTACTGGACTAAGTACTGCCACACTGTAACTAAAGTAGGGCAAATCCAACAGGGAAGATTGAAAGAATGAGGTTTCAGAATTACCTTCATCTTTTTATCTCTTTTATTCATCTAGCATGGGGAATTTGTCTTTGCATTTTTTTTGCAGTTTGAACTCTGCACTTTCTCTTGTTTAATGACATCTAAGAAAATACTTAGGTAGCTACTAGGTCACTGAATAAAGGGCAGAAACTTTTCAGTTGACTGGCCGTCACTCTTGTACACCTGTATCCCTCTTTTCTTCCCCCTCCAGAAAATTTGATTTGATCTGAGCTAATGCACAAATGAGTTACTATTGCATTTTTTTTGCAGATGAACTATTGCATGAAATTATCTAGTCTTACTTGCAAATTGTTTAATTTGAACTTCTGTTTTATTTCACAACTTTGACCATAGTGAATATATTTTTTTAAAATGACATATATTCTTGTGGTATTAAAACCCAGAGGATATTTTATACACCACCACACTAGTAGAGAATTCCCAGAAATCAGGGAAATTGCATTGTTTATAAATTACTTAAAGAAAATAATACCACTGGAAGTTGAAAAGTCTCGCTGCAGTGTTTCTTAGTTAAATTAAAGCTATTTTCTGGTGTGTGAGTTTCTGGTTATCCTAGGGGGAAAGAAAGTCCATATGTCTTTTGAAATACATTGGCCTGATGATTTTACCCAGTGGTCACTTTAAGCCAAGATCATGCTTTTCTTTACCCTAAATTCATAAATAATCCTGGTAATTGCACAAGCTGGCCATCTCTGTCTTCACCTTCACCTCCCTATTGGATGCAACTCTGTGCTGCTTGTTGTTGAAGTCACAATACAGGAGACGATAAAGTACGTGTGTGCACCTTGGTTTGTTTATATATGTATATTCTAAAAAATATATGTAGGGTAGCAATAATCATTTCTGTCTTGTGTCTCTTTTTGTGAATTTGGCAAAATCATCTGTCACTAAGTATTTTGCCAGGTGTCCAGGTGAATTAAATCTTATAGTTATCAAAATTACTTCAGTTTTTAATGTTGACATCTATGTTACACCTCTCAAAATATTAATAAATTAATTGATAGTTGGGAACAGATTGAATGGAACAGTTGTTGTTTTTAAAAAATCTTTGTTAATATACTGATAAAAAAGTAGGCTATGCAAATAAAGCCTAGAAGCCTTAAAAATAATAATATAATATTGGTTTAGCTGATTTCCTGCAGCCTAGTAAAAGAACAGCTTCTGAAACTGCTCAGACTTGTGCTATGATGAATGAAAGAAGGCAGTGGAGGCAGCTGAGAAATTAATGCAAACACATGTATGTTTAAATGAACAAATGTGTTCAGACATTATTTCCTTGAGCTGTGTCCTTAATACCACCCCACCTTTCCCCCCGCAGTTCTCCTAAGTTGACTGATTTATTGTCAGAGCAAACCTAAGTATGGTTCAGTTAGGAATTCTGGCCAAATTATGGTCTGTTCAGCCCCCTGAATGAACTTGAGAGCTGCTTGGGATCCTGACATGGCATAATGCTGCAGCTCACTTGGCATGTTGCTTGAGCTGGATTTATGCACTTATTTTCAGGAGGAAATCTAATAGCTGGCATCCATCTGTATCTTTGGTGTGGTACATTTTCTAGCTGGAACCGAGCTTTCGAGAAATATTTACACTTCTTTGTTGTTTGGTTGGTTTTTCCTTTTTTTACCACTAAATAAAGGGGTAAAACAAGAAAATTTCACTGACAAGTGTTTATTTGCTGACAGTAGAACTCTTTCATAGATTGCTTTATCTCCTAAATCGTCTCTGTGTCACTGGAATTGTTTTACCAGTTAAAAGTAATGAAACAAACATACTCATTAATACATATTGTGCAGGTAAAAACACACTAGAATAAAGCTACGAGAACATTAAAGCTGTGTACGGAAAGTGTTATCAAGCAGTTCACTCTGATGTCAGAGTGTCCGCTTCAAAGATGCTGCATACTTACAGAACTGCTAATGCTGCCTGAAGCCAAATGGGTTTTTTACGTGGCTGTCAAATCAATATATTGAACTGGTCAATTAGATGACCTACTCATCAGCACAGTAAGGACAAAAATAAAGCATTGATGCAGATGACTAGCTCGCCTTCAATGATAGAAGCTGGATGTTCATGTTGATGAGTCTCTGCAAATATTTATCCTCCATAATCCTGTATTACACAAGTCAGACCTCTCAACTGTGGTTAAAAGAGTTAACATGTATGTTCTCAGATGCTGATGTTCATGTTGCACTTTATCAATTTTGAAAGGTCCTTTTGCTTCAGCATGTCTAAGCAAACTCTGCTCTCCTCAGTTTGGCCTGACGACTTCTGGTCAGAAGCTGAGTTTGGGGAACTTTCTCAGTGCAACTTAACCTTGGCTGAAAATCTATAAAATTCATCTTGTCTCCACTCCCAACATGCCCTGCAAATATTTCTTTATTATTACACCCTTTTTTCTTGTTGTGCTGAACTCAGGCTTGATCAATGCCTGGCCAGGGCTCTTGGAGCCTTATCCAACGTGAATGTTTCCAGCGATGGGGCATCTACCACCTCTCTGGGTAACATGTGCCAGCTTTTCACCACCCCCACTGCGAAAAACTTCTTCCTTATAACTACTTGAAATCTGCCCCTTTTCAGTTTAGAAGTGCTACTCTTTGTCTTACTGCAACAGGCTCTGCTAAAAAGTCTATCCCCATCTTTCTTCTAAGCTCCCTTTAAGTACTGGAAGGCTACAATAAGGTTTCCCCAGACCCTTCTCTTCTCCCACCTGAACAACCCCAACATTCTCAGCCTGTCTTCATAAGAGACGTGTTCCATTCCTCTGATCATTTTTGTGTCCCTTCTCTGGACCTGCTCCAACAGGCCTATGTCTTTCCTGTGCTGAGGGCTCCACAGCTGGATGCAGTAGTAGTCCAAGTGGGGTCTTACCAGAGCAGAGTAGAGGGACAGAATCACTTCTCTCGACCTGCTGGCCAGGGTCGAGAGATGCAGCCCAGGATAAGGTTGGCCTTCTGGGCTGCGAGTGCACATTGCCGGCTCATGTGCAGCTTTTCATCCACCGGTACCCCCAAGTCCTTCTTGGCAGCACTGCTCTCCATCCCTTCATCCCCCAGCCTGTACTGATACCAGGGGTTGCCCTGTGCCAGGTGCAGGACTCTGCACTTGGCCTTGCTGAACCTCATGATGTTCACATGGGCCCATTCCTCGAGCCTGTCTAGGTCCCTCTGGATGGCATCTTGTCCTTCAGGCTTGTCAACCACACCACTCAGTTTGGTGTCATCTGCAAACTTGCTGAGGGTGTGTGGAATAGTCACTGGGGATGGCTTAGAAATCAAACTCACATTCACGCTCTAAGAACAGCATTGAAGCAGGGTAGAATGCAGCTAATGTACAATAAGTCTGTACCATGGCAATTCCCTAGGCAACCCTAGATATTAGCAACATCAGGGGAACTTGGTGTGCTGACTCTTAGGGAAATTGCATGGAGGGTGGAGTGGAGTGGAGACATCGTGGCCACGCTCTGTGAACAAGGGAATCTAAAAGTATGTAGTGTAAATTAATAAGTTGCACATTCGATGCCCTGGGCCAAGAGTCTGTCAGCTTTTGATGAAATGCTGTACTTGGAGTGAACTTTGCTTATAATTATCATTATAATACCACAGCGCACACCCATCTCAAAAGTTACCCACCTCCCGAGGTGCGACCACTCCTCAATGATCTTGCATACTGAATTTTTCCTAGTCTGTGCCTCTAAATGTGAAGTGAGAGAATTTTTGACCAATCTTGATAAAGGTATGTATGACTAGAGTCACTCAAGCTCCACCTGCAAAGTAGAACACTATAAAACAGTTTGAGAAGGGCTGGATGTCAGGGAAGATGCCATCGCTCCTGACCTTTAGGATCTGCTGATGAGCTGACCCTCTCTTCCCCCCAACTGGGACATCTTTGGGTAAGATTCAAATGCTTTGCTATCCCAAGTGAATCCCCAGGAATTTTAGGAATCTCTATGGAGTTGCCTTATTACCCCATATGTGTATAACCTGGCCGTATTTAATTTATTGCATGTGCTTTGCAGACAGTGAATTTATCATTGGCAACCTAAAAGAATTTGTGCATCTGTTGCTTCAATAAATCGTACCATTGATTGACTCACACGACTGTGTTGTTCCTGGATGCGACTGGACCTTTGAGTGTGGCTGTGCCAATTCAGGAGGTGTCCGGCTGAGCAGGTAGTGTGATGTTAGTAGTGCATCCGGACCTGTGATGGGGCAATGGAGATCTTGGGCATGACCTGACTACTGACGCTGACTTTGGCCATCACTGAGAACCTAAGATCAGCCACCCCCAGTCCCTCTGATATCTGAGGATCGACTGGAATGCAAGGGGGTTTAGTTTCTGCCAAATTGCTCTGCCTCTTAATGCAAGAGGGTGCACTCAATCCCACTGCCTATATCATTGATGAAGATTTTAAACAGTACTGGTCCCAATATGGACCCCTGAGGAACACCACTCGTCACTGATCTCCATCTGGACACTGAGACATTGACCACTGTCCTCTGGGTGCAACCACCCAACCAATTCCTCATCCACTCAACAGTCCACCCAGTAAATGCATAGCTCTCCAACTGAGAGAGAAGGATGTTGTGGGAGACCATATCAAAGGTCTTACAGAATTCCAGATAGATGACATCTGTAGCTCTTCCCTTGTCCACCGATGCAGTCGTTCCATCATAGAAGGCCCCTAGGTTGGTCAGGCAGGATTTGCCCTTGGTGAAGCTATGCTGGCTGTCTTGAATCACCTCCCTACCTTCCATGTGCCTCAGCATAGCTTCTAGCAGGATCTGTTCCATGATCTCCCTAGGCACAGAGGTGAGGCTGATAACTTAGTAGTTCCCAGGGTCCTCCTTGCTACGTTTTTAAAAAATGGGTGCACTGTTTCCCTTCTTCCAGTCTCCAGGGTCTTCACCTGACTGCCAGGACTTTTCATATACAGTGGAGAGTGGCTCAGCAGCTATATCAGCCAATTCCCTCAGGACTCTGGGTTGCGTCTTGTCAGGTCCCATAGACTTGTGCATGTTCAGTTTCCTCAGGTGGTCTCAAACCTGATCTTCTCTTACAATGGGAGGGACTTTGCTCCTCCAGTTCCTGTCTTGCAGTCCAACCCCTAGAGAGGTATGGGAAGAGAGACTGCCAGTGAAGAGTGAGGCAAATAAGTTGTTGCCAACCTCAATCTTCTCCCCATTTGTAGTTACCAGTTTGCCAGCCTTGTTCATTAAGGGGGGTACACCTTCTTTGACCTTCCTTTTCTGGCTGACATACCTGTAGAAACCCTTCTTATTATTCTTTGCATCCCTTGTCAATTTAATCTCTAACTCTGCCTTTTCTTTCCTGATCTCACCCCTATACGGCTGGGCTGTGTCCCTGTACTCACCCCAGAATACCTGTCCCTGCTTCCACTGCGTGTGCATTTCCTTCTTGCCCTTTAGTTTGACCAGTGCACCCCAACTCAGCCGTACCATCATCTTGCCTTCCTTTCCTGATTTCTTACACCTGAGGATTGAGAGCTCTTGCGCCCTGTGGAAAGCATCGTTCAAGATCTGCCAGCTCTGTTCTGCCCCCTTCAGCTTCCCAAGGGTTTTTGTTGACTAACTCCCTGAAGAGCTGGAAGTTTTCTTTCTGAAAAGTCAGGGTCCTGACTTTTCTCTTTGCCTGCCCCACATCCTTCAGGACTGTGAACTCCACCAATGCATGATCACTGCAGCCCAAGGCTGCCCCTGATCTTGATGTCACCAATTAGTTCACTTGCACTGGTGACCAACAGGTCCAGTATGGCATCCTCTCTGTCTGTTACCTTGCATAAGAAGTTATCCTCCATGCACTCCAGGAGATTCTTGGATTGCCTACAGCTCGCCATGTTACTTTTCCAGCAGATGTCAGGCTGCTTGAAGTCGCCCAGCAGGACAAGAGCCTGCAAGGAACAATGACTCCTGTAGCTGGAGTAGGAGGTTTTCATTAGTAGACACCCCTTGATCGGGCAGTCTGTAGCAGACACCAACCACAAGGTTCCCTTTGTTGCCTCGGTCCCTGACCATAATATATATATGTATGCACAGGGAATATATGTATATATTACATATATATGGGAATATATATATATGCAGGAATATAGTATGTATATAATATATATGGGAATATATATATATGCAGGAATATAGTATGTATAT
The DNA here is from genome assembly GCF_964289735.1 of Phaethon aethereus. NCBI lineage: Eukaryota > Metazoa > Chordata > Aves > Phaethontiformes > Phaethontidae > Phaethon > Phaethon aethereus. The sequence continues at coordinate 49,899,433 of NC_138577.1, read as the reverse complement.
AATATATATTATATAATATATATTATATAATAAGTCTAATAATAATATATAGAGATATAGTTTATATTATATACAATAATATGTGCAGGAATATATGTATATATAAAATATATATATGGAATATGTATTCTATATACAGGGACCTAAACTCAGTCCTTTTTATAATATATGGATATTATAACAATAATATGAATGTTAATAAGAGGTGGTAATATTGGTGGTAGCATATGCTGTCTGCATGTAGTTGTGCATAAATAGACATTTAGAGTTTATTGTGTACTTTGTTCTGGGAAGAAAGCTGTGGAAAAGAGACCTTTTAACTTATTTTAGTAATGCTTACATGTCAAAAATGGGTCTAAACAATCTCTTTAAGAAGAGCCAGACAGAACAGCAAGAAAAATTCATAAATGAATCAAAAATAAAATAGAACTATACCCTGACTTCTCAAAAGACATTTAAGAAGTTGATACTTAATAAAATACATTAATTTTAGCCTGAACTTCAGATTGAAGTCCCCAGGAACAGCTACAGGAGTGCAAACAGGAAAACAGAAGTGTCATTACAATATAGTTCTAAGTCTCCCAGAAGGAGGATCAACTTGTAGTTAAGGATTGGCTTGGGAGACAGAGATTTATTCCCAGTTCTGCCTCAAACTTCTTATATAATCTAAAAAGTTCTGTGGGGGACAGTTAGTTTTTTGTCAATAGAGTTTATTGCATATGAATACTCAACACTGGAGACACTCAGAACTAAAACTTACCTGAAACATTTGCCTTTGTTTGTCAATCTTCTCATGTATTAAAAGGAGTTGATGGATATCACAGAAATGCAAAGCCTCTATTTATTCAGTTTGACTGAATCTCAGAATTAATCAAAATGCAGGTTTTTGAACTCTGAAAATAGGGCTAGCCAAGTTTTATTTTTCTTTCAAAATTTGTTTTTTGTCCCCTTCATCAATTAGTGGTTTACTATACCTCTGTTTTCTTCAGACCTAATTTCTTTTAAAGAAAAAGAATGAGATGGAAGCCTTACCTAAGCCTTACCTAAGCCTTATATAAGGCAAACCTAGGAAGTTGTAATTCACCTGAGTCTCGCCGCAGCTGTTTCAATAGATCAATTTTACACTTTCATGTAGAACAATGAAAGAGAATTTGGAGAGAAAAAAAAAAGTCTGGGTTTTGTGAAGAGTGTGACTTTATATCTAATGATAGCTTCTGCTTTCTATAGGGTACCAGTAACAGATCTGTTATCTAGCCTATCATGCTGGTCAAAGATAACACAAAAGATTTAGCAATTTCTGCTACAGTGTTAAAAACACTTGAGATCAGAATTTTTGCTATTTCTGCTACAGTGTTAAAAACACTTGAGATCAGAATTTTTGCTACTGTTGTACATATCTGTTAGAGTACTAAACAGACCTGTGACAGACAATAAAATATAGATGAAGAAGAAAAAGGGGAAAAAGAGGTATGATTTCTCCCATTTTTCTGCTCTAAAATTTATTGAATAAGCAGGTCACTGCCATGCCTTCTTGGTGGCAAAATCAAGTAATCTGTTGTCATCAGAAATCCGTTGACTTCTGTGTAAATAGCAGGCATGATACCAGCAATATCTTTGTCACAGCTGCATGCCCCTCAAAAGCCCATCACATGGAACAGAACAAGATTTGTTCTAAGCCTCAGTTCAGAAATTCAGGCTCCAAAGTGGGAAAGCGCCCCTTCAGAAGTGGGATGTATAACACAGCAGAGAGGAAACAGTCTAGGAGTTTCCTGGAGTGTGTGGAAGGTAACTTCCTGACACAGCTGGTAAGTGAGCCTACCAGGGGAGGTGCCTTGTTTTACCTGCTGTTTACAAACAGAGAAGGACTGGTGGGAGATGTGATGGTCGTAGGCTGTCTTGGGCTTAGTGACCATGACATGATAGAGTTCTCGATTCTGGGTGAAGTAAGGAGAGGGGTCATCCAAACTGCTACCATAGACTTCTGGAGGGCAGACTTCAGCCTGTTCAGGTCATTGGTTGAGAGAGTCCCTTGGGAGACAATCCTGAAAGGCAAAAGGGTCTAGGAAGGCTGGACAGTCTTGAAGAAGGAAATCTTAAAGGCACAGGAGCAGGTGGTCCCCATGTGCCATAAGACGAGCTGGCAGGGAAGACGACCAGCCTGGCTGATTGTCAAAAGGGAGCTTTTGCTGGGACTCAGGGAAAAGAGGAGAGTTTATCACCTCTGGAAGAAGGGTCAGGCAACTCAAGCAGAGTACAAGGATCTCGTTTGGTCATGCAGAGGGAAAATTAGAAAGGCAAAAGCCCAGCTAGAACTCAATCTGGCCACAGTCGTAAAGGATAACAAAAAATGTTTTTTACAAATATATTAACAACACGAAAAGAGGCAAGGAGAATCTCCATCTTTTATTGGATATGTGTGGGAACATTGTCACCAAGGATGAAGAAAAGGCTGAGGTACTTAATGACTTCTTTGCCTCAGTCTTTAATAGCCAGACCAGGAACCCGCAGGGTATTCAGACCCCTGAGCTGCAAGAAAGGGATGGAGAGCACAATAAATGTCCCATAATCCAGCTGGAAACAGTTAAGGACCTGCTATGCCACCTGGATACTCACAGATTTATGGGGCCTGATGGGATCCGCTCAAGGGCACTGAGGGAGCTGGCAGAGGAGCTTGGCAAGCCACTCTCCATCATTTATCAGCAGTCCTGGTTAACAGGGGAGGTCCCAGATGACTGGAGGTTTGCCAGTGTGATGCCTACCTACAAGAAGGGGCAGAAGGAGGATGTCAGGAACTACAAGCCTGTCAGCCTGACCTCTGTACTAGGGAAGATTATGGAGCCGTTCATCTTGAGGGTGCTCACAGAGCATGTGCAGGACAACCAAGGGATCAGGCACAGCCAGCATGGGTTCATCGAAGGCAGGCCCTGCTTGACCAACCTGCTCTCCTTCTATGACCAGGTGATCCACCTAGTTGATCAGGGCAAGACTGTGGATGTTGTCTACCTGGACTTTAGTAATGCCTTTGACAGTGTCTCCCACAGCATTCTCCTAGAGAAACTGGTGTCTTGTGGCTTAAGCAGGTGTACTCTTTGCTGGGTTAAGAACTGGCTGCATGGCTGAGATCAGAGAGTTGTGGTGAATGGCATTAGATCCCGCTGGTGGCCTGTCACAAGCGGTGCTCTCCAGGGCTCAGTTCTGGGACCAGTCTTGTTCAATATCTTTATTGATGATCTGGATGAGGGGATCGAGTGCTCCCTTAGTAAGTTTGCAGATGACACCAAGTTGGATGGGAATGTTGATCTGCTGGAGGGTAGGAGGGCTCTGCAGAGGGACAGAATGGATTGATAGGCTGAGATCAACTGTATGAGGTTTAATAAGGCCAAGTGCCGGGTCCTGCACTTCGGCCACAACAACCCCATGCAATGTTACAGGCTTGGGGAGGAGTGGCTGGAGAGCTGCCCGGCGGAAAGGGACCTGGGGGTCCTGGTTGACAGCCCGCTGAATATGAGCCGGCAGTGTGCCCAAGTGATGTTCAAGAAGGCCAACAGCATCCTTGCCTGTATCAGGAATAGTGTGGCCAGCAGGAGTAAGGAAGTGATTGTGCCCCTGTACTCGGCACTGGTGAGGCCGCACCTTGAATCCTGTGTTCAGTTTTGGGCCCCTCACTACAAGAAGGAGTTGAGTTGCTGGAGTGTGTCCAAAGAAGAACAACAAAGCTGGTGAGGGAACTGGAGCACAAGTCTTATGAGGAGCGGCTGAGGGAACTGGGTTTGTCCAGTCTGGAGAAGAGGAGGTTGAGGGGAGATCTTATCATTCTCTACAACTACCTGAAAGGGGGTTGTGGTGAGGTGGGTGTTGGTCTCTTCTCCTATGTAACTAATGATAGGACAAGAAGAAATGGCCTCAAATTACACCAGGGGAGGTTTAGACTAGATATTAGGAAAAATTTCTTTGTGGAGAGAGTGGTCAAGCATTGGAACAGGCTGCCGAGGGAGGTGGTGGTGTCACCATCACTGGAAGTATTCAAAAAACATGTAGAAGTGGCACTTCATGATGTGGTTTAGTGGGCATTGTGGTGTTAGGTTGATGGTTGGACTTGATGATCTTAAACCTAAATGATTCTGTGAGGTTCATCTGTGTAGCCATCTTGATGTTATTTTGTAGTTAGCTGCTCTGAAGACAAAACCTGCATTAATCTTTCTTACTTCTTCCTAGAGGAACTCCTTAATGACCAGTTTTGGAGACTGCAAGGTTTGTTCTATTACTTTGTTGGAAAATGTATTTTTGTAAATTGAAGCAGGCAACGATATTATCTTTGAAACTGAAAATTGTTGGGTGTTGTGTGTGTGTCCCCACCCCAAATACCCCAGACTTATTAACCAAGCTGGTAGAGAGACACAATTCCAGTTTCCAGTGAGGATGTCTCTTGAGAGAGACCCTGAGATGTCTTCCATGATGGGAGACTGGGAGAAAACTTTTTGGGAAAACATAGATTAACCTTCTGAACAGTTAAAAATGGCACAGTTTACACAGCTGTATTTGTGTCTGAAATATAAGTTCTTAGTTAAAAGTATGCTTATTTCATATAAACAAAATGTGGAACAGAATGTTAAACAGGATGCTGTTATATTTTTCTTATATCTGTATGTTGTTATTATATTTGCAGTCTTTATTTAAGTACTAAGCATAATACTCCCCAGAGAACCAAAATAACGAGTAAATGAAGTTGTTTCTGCAGGTGTCAAGGACTTCACTATTTTTTTTTCTTCACCACATCTTGTAATTTCTATGATTAACTTTCTACGCTTTTCTGAAGGAGGTAAAATAAAGGTGTGAGCAAGAATATTTGCTGTAGCTTTCCAAATTTTGTTATGTGGTATATTAGTTGGAATTTATTTTCCAATTACACTGAAAACATATTTGTCTTCCATTGTGGTAACTAACACACAAAAAAAGGAAAGAAACCCAGTAAGAAAGAAAACTGAGCTTTAATGTCATGATATATACTGTGTTACTGTTGTAAAACTTTATTTCTCAAGTTATTTACAATGGGTGTGTATAACTTAGATCTTCTTTTTTTCTACATTTAATTTAACTAAGCAATTATTAGGTTGTCTGAAGTATTCATGGCCCTTGTTTCCAGATAATTCATTGTTACATGTCGTTCAGATTCCTTTTATGCAAAATGTGTGTGCTTAACCAGGAGTGCTTTAGGACATTTTCAGGATGAATACAAGCTTTTCACGCTCAAGTTTATCACTGATAAGTAAGTTATGGAGGCTCATGCTGAGAATGAGAAAACTAGGTATGTCTATACAGCATCAGATAGTATTGATATTTGTAACTAACAATAAAATAGCCTGGCAACAATTATTCATGCAGTACAAATATCCATAACGCTAGATACCTTCAATAGTACTTAACTAGAAAGTCTTGGCAGGAATTGTCCTTAAGGGAAAAAAGCCAAAACACCACCAAATCTTTCAAATAATTCCTTCTTAGTAACATACAAGTTTTGAGTGGTGCTTGAGGGAAATGGAGAAAATAATGAAGCTATAGATTTCATTATCAGAAGACTGTTTGTCACTTTAAAAAATTAAAAAAAAAAGTATGAGTTGAGGACTTGCCCTAGGTCCTGAACCTCTCACTGACAGATGTGAAAGCTGAGGTTATTCAAAAATATCTGTCATTTAAGTGTAAGTGAAAACAGAGATAAGAAAATAGCTCCATATACCATAGGAATGGTAACACTTTTCAGTTTGTTCTCTAGTTTCCAGAGGGTGTAATTTGCCACTACAGTTCTCAGCTGGTATAATTGAAATAGATAGAATCATATTGGTAAAAATAGTAATGACTGCATTGTCAATTAGAGCAGTCTTCTTAAAACTTCTTCAACTGTGAAAGTGATCTTTGAGAAAACTGTGCCTATGTTGTCTATTTCATTTGAAAAGATGCTTGCCAAAAAAGAAAACACTTACTGAAATGAAAAAAGGATTTCTGTCTTCAGGGCCCATTTAAAAAATGAGGGGGGCTTTTCATTGTTGTACATCTTATGCAAAAACATGCCAAATAAGTTAGGTAGTGTTGGCAATTTGGCAGCTGTGTGCTGTTTGATATGCACTGTACTGGATGTTAGGACTGATGATTGAAATCCAAATACAAATTTGAATTTGTATGGAAGTTAATGCATGTCAGGAATATTGATTTTATAAATCCTGAATGCATCTTTAAAAAATATTCAAGATGCAAAGTAGTGAAAAAATTAGACTGATGTAATTTTTAGATGGCAAAATAGATCACACGTATTTTCATCCTGAAATGGAAGACAAAACATATAATTACTTGATATTCAAGTATAAGATGCACACAATAGGTTGCATTGTTTTGATGTTTTACATTTTTTGCTACTTCGATTAATATTATGTAACTTTTCATGCTCAGCATTAAAAATAAGCAGCTAAAAAGGGTAAAATTTAATGGACTATTGCAGCAAATGTGGGTGAATAAGATACTTTCAAATTCCCTTGTAGCTGTGATACTGAAGTCTTTACACCCAGGTTACAACGAAACCTCAAAGGGAGAGCATTACATCAGATGATGGTGGTGGTCCCTGTTGTGCTAATAAAATCATAATTAGGTATACAGCCATAAGATTACTGCACTGAATCCCATAGCCCAGATTCTGAAGTAAGGGTGACTGATTTTCATTGCAGACTTTCATACACAATCTATAGTCAGCCCCAACTATATTGCCAGTCATGCCAGCAACCAAATTATGTAACTGCAGTACACCTGGTTGCTTTTCCAAGACGAGATTCCTGTTTTCCTTCAACAGCCTTTTAGACTATGCTTTTCTGATAGATAATATTTTACAGTTGTTCCTTTGTGAGAACCTCAGCTCATTCTAATTTATCATTGTTTTAAGATCATTAGATAATGATCATTGAACATGTTGCCCAATTTTAAAGTTCTGAAAATGCATGTCTACACAGCAGCAGTTCATTTGGAGAGTGTAAGTGTATGTCATGCTTTTGCACCTGTGGTGTTAATATATGTTTAATTGTAGCAATGTTGCTAATATATTGTAAGATCTTTTTTCTTAAATTTGTTTTCAATTTCAGATTATAGCTAAGTCTTGCATTTATCCTTCAGTTGAAAGGCAGCAAACATGATGGGACAATAACGAAGACTACGTTTCTTATGGTGCATACCATTTAAGAAGTTTGGAGGCCTTCATGTTCTAATCACAGATATTTTACTTGGTAAGAGATATTTGTAATTAGCTGCAAGCTTGCCATAAGTATGAACTGCAACACTAAGCTATATGTCATCTAAAAGAAGTATGACTCATTTTCGATAGATTTAAATTCCCATCACGATCATTCTAGTAGATAAGAAAAAAAATACCAAGATGCAGTTGTGTCAGTTCAGGGATAGGATATTTCTCCTCAGTGCTGATAATTTAGTTTCTGCTAGTAGAAGTGTGGAAGTTGAAAGTTGAAGAAAGAGTAGAAAAATTTATGTGTACAGCTAATAGTGATTGTTTGGGTATTAATGATTGTATAACATATTTTAAAACTGCAGATTGTATAAGCATTTTGAACTCCCAGCAGGAGATTATACACTTACCTTCAAAACTGTACTCCCCAGGCTGATAGAAAGCATATGTTTCATACAAGTGTACGTATTTTGCCATTAAAAACATACAGCTATTTTTCATGTTCTTTGCACTTTCTTTGTCAGATTCTCTACAAAATAACATACTGCTGTCTGGTAAAAGATGTATGAGTATCCTGCAAATGTATTTGTGTATATATTTTTAAGATATGACCAGTATTATGCAATATAAAGACAAGGAAAATTAATGTATCCATATGTAAACTTCTATTTTTTCATAAGATTTCTTGTTCTTTCTGACCTAATTTGCTTCCACTAGAGAAGGAAGCTACAGTTGACTCATTAAACTGATTTATCAAAACCACAGCCTTCAAACTCACTGTGTTTTCCTTCTGATAAAAGACTAGTGAATTTCTCTGAGTTATTTCTCTTCTCCAAGCCCTTTGCAGTGTTCTGAAAATCTGGAATGAAAGGAGCAGTTTACTTTTTGCCTCTTTACAATAAAACAAGAATAATGTTATTTCCAATTACTGCAGGGACAAGTCAGTACAACCACTGTGAAAAAAGGAGCAAGTGCAAGGTTAATGTTCTAACAGATTCATAAAAAAGACAAAGGTGTGAAAGGAAATTTTTCAGAAGGTACCTACTGAGAGAGAAGACTTTGTATTGCTAGCTACATGCATTGGAAGTTGTTACAGGAAAAGGAGAATTGGTCTAGTGATATGAATGTCAGCTATGCATATTTTTTGTATTGATTGATAAATGCTTGATAAAGGTATTAGATCAAGGACATGCAGGCCTATTTTCTGGATTCTGAGTTTTTGAAATCAGGTCTCTACTTTTTAGATGAAAATTAAGTTGCAAATTAAATCAATAGAAATATGCTTATAGTCACTGGGTTTGTTTTATCTGATCCTGTGCCTCGAGTTTAAAAGCACTGCTGGATACACAGAATACTGCCCTAGAGCTAGTGTATGCTATATTTCATTGTGTTTACAGTGAGAAACACAGGACAGTTGGGATCTCCTGTAATGCAGGTGAATGAGTATTCAGTATGGAGCAGAGGCAGTTGTGCTGCAGAGCATTTCTGTAAATTTAACAAATAACTTTAAGATAATAAGTTGCAGGAACATTTTAGTTCATATAATAGTTTAAGAATGATGTGATGCTTAAAATAACCTTTAAAGAAAATTAAAAAAACACATGCAAATGCTACACAATATTACTGAAGAATGCCAAGAGCTCATTGAAAATAAACTAAGTATCTCTTCCAAAAATATCTGCACATAATCTCTTGTAGCTTTTTTTTACTGTGAATACATCACACACATTGTTTGAACTATAAACTTAGTCCCGCTAAATTCTTCTTTTTTTAATCCACTCAAGGTGCATATCTGTGTTTGCTAAGTGAGTACAGGATGATTCTTAGCCATGCTCTTTTAGTCATGGTTTGTGACACATGAAAGAAATTGATTTGTAAGGAAAAAAAAAAGTATACTGCTAAACCATATAAAAGACTCCAAGCAGCACCAAATTTGCATCCCTCACTTTCTCTTTTCAGTTCTTAAATTGAAGAGACATTCTAAAACAGGTAAGAAATATAAGAACTGTTGGCACATCTCCTACCGTAGAAGAACATATTTTTGAATTAACTAGAATATTTTCCACTCTAAAAAAATGGAGACAAACCTAGCCTCCTAGAGTGGAAATATTAGTTAGTTTACGAGTTAATTGCATACTTAAAGTCAAGTTTGTGTCAGAAGCTCTATGGAATTGTATGTGGCTTTCCATGGTCATGCCCTATCCCTGGAAACTTTCAAGGTCAGGTTGGATGGGACTCCGAGCAACCTGATCTAGTTGAAGATGTCCTTACTCATAGCAGGAGAATTGGACTGGATGATGTTTAAAGGTCCCTTCTAGCCCAAAATACTCTATGATTTTATGATTCTATAAGAGAGAGAGAGAGAGAGATTTAAAATTTCCTTGGAGAATATGGAGAGAGGAGAGAAAATAAGACCATTAGGCTGTAAAATTCCTGTTGATTTCTTTGTAGTACAACCTGGATAAGATGTAATGGACAAGTTGTTAGTTTCATTTTCAATGTGGTGAAGAGGTACTTGTCCCTTCACTTGATAAAAAGAGCTTCAGTAAGAAAAAGTCTTACTAAATAAGTCTTACCAAATAAGTAAGAAAAAGCTGGAAAAGGAGGTAGGGGTGCTGGTTGACAGCCGGCTGAATATGAGCCAGCAGTGTGCCCAAGTGATGTCCAAGAAGGCCAACATCCCGGCCTGTATCAGAAACAGTGTGGCCAGCAGGAGTAGGGAAGTGATTGTGCCCCTGTCCTGGGCACTGGTGAGGCCACACCTTGAATCCTGTGTTCAGTTTTGGGCCCCTGGTTACAAGAAGGACGTTGAGGTGCTGGAGTGTGTCCAAAGAACAACAAAGCTGGTGAGGGGTCTGGAGCACAAGCCTTTTGAGGAATGGCTGAGGGAACTGGGTTTGTTCAGTCTAGAGAAGAGGAGGTTGAGGGGAGATCTTATTGCTCTCTACAACTACCTGAAAGGAGGCTGTGGTGAGGTGGGTGTTGGTCTCTTCTCCCAAGTAACTAGCGATAGGACAAGAAGAGATGGCCTCAAGTTGTGCCAGGGGAGGTTTAGACTAGATATTAGGAAAAATTTCTCCACCGAGAGGGTGGTCAAGCATTGGAACAGGCCGCCCAGGGAGGTGGTGGAGTCATCATCACTGGAAATATTAAAAAATTATGTAGACGTGGCACTTCATGATGTGGTTTAGTGGGCATAGTGATGTTGAGTTGATGGTTGGACTTGATGATCTTAAAGATCTTTTCCAACCTTAATGATTCTGTGATTCTGTGAAATTATTTTGTTTCTTGCAGAGGCTTCTGCATGACAGAAATACTTTTTAAATTAGGAGCTCTTGCACAACCATAGTAAATATGGTATTAAAGCTACAGTGAAGCCAAGAAACTGCTCAGATGCACTGCTGAAGAACCGTAAGAATTTATCTGTGGATGAGACAGGTCACTGGTCAGTCACTTTTTTGAGACTTCTGTTCACCGTGTGGGATTAAATTTGTAGCCCGCATACTGAACTCTGCGTTCTGCGTCTGTGACTGCTTGCATGTAAGCCAGCCATAGCTTTGTTCAGAGATTTCTTGTAACCTGGGTAAACTTTCCCTTCCACAGTATATGAACAATTTTTTAAAAAACCTCTGTGTTCATCCACGATAAGTGTTAGAAACAGAGCTAACTTTAAAAAAAAAAAAGAAAAAATCCGGTATAGGAAGTAGTAAAGAACCATCCGATTGATAATGTACACAGAGGTTCCTTTTGTATTCACATTTCCCAGTTTGTGTAAAAAAGTGGATTTGGGGTTAACTTGAGTACTATTGCCTTGTGTCAACAAAATTTTACAGACAGTTATACTGAAGATTAGTATGATTCCACATGCAGATTTCACATTAATTTTTGCTGGAAATAATAACTTTTTTGAAACCAACTTAAAAGATATGTACTCATCATCTCTGCCTTCTACCAAAAATACATAATAGAAGAAAAATATATAATAGAAGTTATTTAGTGATTTCAGCATTAATTTCTTTAATTAGGAGAAAATAGAGTATAGAATAAACATGTTATGAGCACATTTGAAAAAAAAAACTTAAAAGCCTAAGTTTTTCTGTAGTTGTTGGAAATTCTGAAGACAGTCAGGAGGTAAAATTATGACATGGTGACTAACCTAATATTTTTTTATCCTCTTATAATCTGATGCTTCTATCAATATAAAAGGGAAATTATGTTGACTTTGTCAGTTGTAAAGATAACTTCCACAGCAAACTGTTTAGTTTCTGATTTTTTTTGAAAACGGACAAGACTTTATTTTTGTTCCAGAATTTCTCATAGGTTTAGTTTCCTTTTCTTTTTCTTTCTTTTTCCTAAATATGACTATGATATCTTTGCAAACTTGAAAAGGTCTGCTTGATTTAAGGTCTTGCCTGAAGATGGTAAGGTGGAATAAGGATCAAAAGGCTCTACATGAGAACAGCTATTTAGCTTTGATTATTAAAATTCTGCAGGAACAGAAATAAAAAAAAAAAAGATAGTTTATTTCACTGATCAGATGAAGAAATTAAACTGTTCTTTTGCTTGCCTAGTGGCCAAAAAGATTTTTTGTTCCTTTTAGAGTCTTTTTAACAAACCTTTTATTCTATCTTAAAGCAAAACTTTGTAAGATATGCATGTGTCTAATTGTTTGGTTGAATAATAGATAAGGCTATGCAGTATAAGGACTGAGGTTTTTTAGATAATAAAAAAGAAAAAGGAGGTAGGGAATGTCATTTTTGTTATACGCAGTATTGAAACAAAGCACAGTGGCACAATCTTACATATCCTGGTTCTGGCCTCCTTGTTAATGGTAGGTATCAGGAATTTCATGGTAGTCAAGAAAAGTAGAAAAGGTGTCAAAGAACTGGAAAAGATATTAAAATGTATGGTATGATATAATATAGTGTTTTGCTACCCACTGCAAGTAAGATGGTCTACCTCTAAATGAAATCAGAAACATTCTTTGCAGGTGGTGTTGAAGCACTTCATTAGAATCAAATAAATTTCTATTTAATGAGTACCGACTAAGCAAGCAAATATGAAGGACTGAAGGAAAAGTTTGCATATTGTTAGACACTGGTTTTAATTCATTCAGAATCACCAGAAAGTACTACCCAGTGGCCCCTGGGATTTGACACATTTGTTCCATTTTTCAGGAAGTGGGAGGTTTTTCTGAGCAGATAAACTAGTCATTTATGTGTCCCAACTAAAGCTGCATGGTCCTGGTTGATACGGTCTTTTCATGTTTTATGTCTTGACTTCATGTCCAATTTTAGGTGAACAAACCTACCTGCACTATTTCAGCTATGATAATATTTTCTACTTGATTGGGAAGCATAAACAGCTAATATTCCATGTTATGTCTTTTAAGTCTGGAAAGCAATAAAAAATATCTTCCTGTTGAGAAAGAGGTAAATATTAGTATTGTAAATCAGGGAATCCAGCTTGTCCAATTGACTGGATATAAACTGGTTAGCCAGTGCTAGCAAAAGGGAGTTAATATGAAGCATTTCTGTAGATATCAGTCACCTGAGATGAAATTATTTTTATGTTTACACAACAGTAGCATAGTTTGCTCTTGCATAAGGCCTAGATCTTAACTGCAGGTTACAACCAGGAGTAATATTTAAGGTCACATATTGAAATGTTGCTCCTGACTTTGTTTTCCTCCTCTTCCTATCCCTTCTCAGGGGAAGCACCCAGTCAGCTATTAGTTTTAGTATAGATTATATTTCCTTGTTTTGTTTCAGTTGCATTGGTTTGGTGAGAAGAGAGTAAATGAATTGATTTCAGACAGCATCTATTGCTGTTCCCCTGTCATTCCCAGGAGGAGACAGGTAATTGGCATAGTTTTACTGTAATCCAGGGAAGGGTAGCAGCTCTTGTGTTCACCTTTGTTACCTTGTGGTTTAGACTTTCTGAAGAGCACTTTTGTTAAACAAACATCAGAAGATGGTTTACTAAAATAGTTAAATTAAACAATGGGATGTGCTGTAAACCTAATGACTTCTGTGAAAAGTGTGACTGAATCTACTGTCTGTCTATCAGGATCAGTTTTCTCTCAACTAATGGCTTTCTAAACAAACAGCTTAAGTCTATGCATATGTTAATTAATAGCTTTGGCACAGAGTTAAATCACTGACTTGCCATTCTGAGATTATTTTGTCTCTGCTCCTTCTATGACAGAAGTCTTTGCATATATGAATATCCTTTTGGTTTTGGGGCAGGATTGAATTATGAAAATCTCAGACTCTGAATAGGTGGCATATTACAGGCCCCTTTTCTCCAAACAGTTTTGGGTGGGATTAAAAGCAACTTTCCACCTTTGAAGCTCTCTCAGACGCTTGGAACAAAAATATTTTTTCTTTCCGTAGTGCAAATTCTGGATCATCATTAAGACTGCGAGTTTGCTATGGTTGTGATTACCATGACATTAGCTGATGCTTGGTTTGGGAGGATTTTTTGTAAAAAGCCATGGTACCTGTCTTTCTAACCTGTCTTCTATTGAACATGACTTCTGTAAGTTTTTACACATTTGACTCAGTTTTGATGTTGTTTTTTGTTTATTTTGTGCTTTTAAATTGCAGCTATTTAGAGTGTTAAACTGAAGAACAAATCTGGCCAATAAAACAAGCAGGATGTTCTGCTATTAATTATTTTGTTATTGCTATCTTCTCTCAATCTCTTCCCTCTGTGCTTAAGCTGATGTGAACTTCTGCATTGGGTCTGCCTGAGATGGAGTTAATTTTCCCCATAGCAGCCCTCACAGTGCTGTGCTTTGTATTAGTAACTAGAAAGGTGCTGATAATACACCAGTGTTCTGCCAACTGCTGAGCAGTGCTCACACAGCATCAAGGCTGTCTTTCCAATAATTTCCCCTCATCAGTAGTCTGGGAGTGGGTGAGATCTTGGGAGGTCACATAGCCAGAACAGCTGACCCAAAATGGCCAAAGGGATATTCCATACCATATGATGTCTACTCAACTATAAAAGCTACGAGAAAGGAGAAGGAGAGAAGGGCATTTGATTTTTTATTACCTTTGTCTTCTGGAGCAACCACTACATGTACAGAAGCCCTGTTTCAAGGGATATGGCTGGACACCACCTTGCTGATGAGACACAGAGAATGAATCTTTTGTTTTTCTTTGCTTCTGCATGTGGCCTTTGCTTTTGCTTTATTAAACTGCCTTTATCTTGATACACATGGATTTTTTCCATCTTATTTTCTGCCCCCCTGTCCTGCTGAGGAGGGGGGTGATAGAGTGGGTTAGTGGCATCTGACGTCCAGCCAAGGTCTACCCATCACAACTTCTTACTTTGATGTAAACATATATATCTCATATCATAAGAATTGTTGTTGATAGGACGACAAGTTAAAGAAATTAGGAAATATGTTCACAGAATCACAGAATCACAGAATGGTAGGGGTTGGAAGGGACCTCTGAAGATCATCTGGTCCAATCCCCCTGTCAAGGCGGGATCACCTAGGGCAGGTTGCACAGGAACGCATCCAGTCAGGTTTTGAAGGTCTCCAGAGAAGGAGACTCCACAACCTCTCTGGGAAGCCTGTTCCAGTGCTCCGCCACCCTCACAGTAAAGAAGTTTTTCCTCATGTTGAGGTTGAACTTCCTGTGCTACAGTTTATGCCCATTGCCCCTCGTCCTATCACTGGCACTACTGAAAAGAGACTGGTTCCATCCTCCTGACAGCCACCCTTCAGATATTTATAGACTTTGATAAGGTCCCCTCTCAGCCTTCTCTTCCCCAGACTAAACAGCTCCAGGTCTCTCAGCCTTTCCTCATACGAGAGATGTTCCAGTCCCTTAATCATCCTTGTAGCCCTCCATTGGACTGTCTCCAAAAGTTCCTTGTCTCTTGAACCGGAGAGCCCAGAACTGGACGCAATACTCCAGGTGAGGCCTCACCAGCGCAGAGAAGAGGGGGAGGATAACCTCTCTTGACCTGCTGGTCACACTCTTCTTAACTTACCCCAGGATGCCATTGGCCTTCTTGGCCACCAGGACACATTGCTGTGTGTATTCATTATCCATGGATAATTTATTGTCTACCAGGACTCTGAGGTCTTTCTCCATGGAGTTGCTTTCCAGCAGGTCAACGCCTAACCTGTACTGGTGCCTGGGGCTGTTATTCCCCAGCTGCAGAACTCTATACTTGTGCCTGTTAAATTTCATGAGGTTCTCCTCTGCCCAACTCTCCAGTTGATATATTTAAACAAAAGTTTATTCCTAGCATTACATGATGAATTTTCAAGGAATGCCTCTATCATTCCTACTCTCAGGAGATGTCAAAAAAACCCTGTGACGTTCCTACATCAGGTTTGATTCCAAAACACCCAAAGCAAAAAAAAAAAAACAACTGTGAATGGACTGTGTTATGGTAAATAAACTATATTAAGAATCATTTTGGTATAACTGTACTATGCCGAACTAACAACAAGAGTGGTTGCATCTCACTGGCTAACCTCACCACTCAATTGTATTGTTCATTCTACTTCATTACTTTACTCCTTTGCTTTCCTTTTCCCATAACTGAATCCATATTTTTACCCAGGCAACCACACAAAGCTGAGTTGAACTCTCTCAGGCTGTCACTCCTAATCTCTGTATAACACATCTTGGAAGAGAGGACTGCAAATTTGACCCAGTGAGAAAGACCATCCCTTCTTACTAGTACAGTTTACAGTCACTAATTACTAGTATGAAACTGCGTGAAATTATGGAGATTTATGGAGAGTCATTGCACTTCATCTGGTCTTGCCTGCAAGTGTGACAATGTGACATTCTCTCGTATCATTAATCTAACCAAACCCAATGGGCACCTGCTGGGCCCAACATTAGGCTGCACAAGTGGATGATGAAAGATCAGAGCATGTCTATGATGCTGTTCTGGGTATTCAAATAAACTCTCACAATCTGTTATACTGATATAACCCAGTGAGCTCAACTGTGCGTTGTGGGAGGAAGATAAGACATAACATGTTGATGGCAAAGTTTGGAGAAACCTCCTTTCCCATTATTCAGCCAGAGCATGATTTTGAGATTTTTCTACACTGAAACAATTGTATTAATAATAATAACAATAACAATAATAAATAGAAGGACGTAATCTTGGTTTACAGAAGAAGAAAAAACCTTTTTGGCTTCCAGCTGCTGTAGAGCCAGGCAGTTGATCACAACATCATCCTGGCAAATGTTGGGAAATTGTCCTATAAACACATTTGTTGCACCCTATTGATGCTTTTTGCAGGAAGAATGAAGAGGGGGTGAGGCAGCACGGTATGGTTGAATAGTTGAGCCTTGGATCAATAGATATTTAATTACTGCTGCCTATGCTGTGGGACTGGAAATCTTACCTTGAAGTCCACTTTGTCCATTAAATTTTTATTAATGAAACATTAAAAAGTTTGAATACATAAAACCTTATTATTGATGTTGTCAAAAGCTCACTGAATGTTTTCTTCAGCACCATATGTAATTTTAAATTCTATTTCATTTTAATTATGTCTGAAATTACAACTAAATAAAACAGATGAAACAAATACATGGGAGCACTACAAGCATGCTGTTTTGGTCTTTATTTTTTATATTTGCAGTGCATAATTAGCTCATAATAACTTGAAATATATTTTATACAGATGTCGCTTTCTTTGTTGTTACATAATCTGCTTTATCATACAGCTGCTTTGAGCTACTGGATAATAAGGCAGATAATCTCCTCTAGCTTCAGCAAATTATTTCCTCTTTTTAGGTATAGAGTTGAAATCCTTCTGTGAAACTCATGAGCCTCAACTGGGGATGAAGAATAAAAGTGTTTGTAAAGGCAATCATACAATGCTTTAAGTACTAGGCTTCTGGAAGCAGCCTAAGATTTAATTTTGTTAGGATTGATATCTTATGGAATCATTCCATGTCATGTGAGTCTCAAAAAAATTATGTTCACATTTGTTCATGTATGTGCACGCATCCTCAAATAACCACATAATACACAAAAGATGAGGTCACCTGTGAAAATCTCTCACAGCAGTGTTCTTTTTGTTTTCTTCTCTTCTAAACAAGACTGGGAAGGAATGCAGATGACAGGTCACTTTTTGCTTAATGTACCTATCCTTATAAATCTATGAGTTCAGATATTGAGAGGCAGAATCCCAAATTTTTTGCCTTTCTTTCCTCTTGACTTGACCTTGAAATGTGTTGGGTAAAATTTCCTGGAGGGAAAAACAATCTAAGTCTCCGCATTGCAATGTGGATTTTTCTTCCAAATAAGATATTTGATTCTGTGGATTTGGGTTTTTTTGTTGTTGAGTTGAATCCCCATTACAGAGGGGTCCCTTTGAGCCCTGAATTTTTATGCAAAACACCCAACATTAATATCTATATGTGGGCTACTTGTAGCCTTCACACAGGCTGTAATGTTAAAATATTTTTTTTTTCTGAATTCAAAAATACTAATGAAGTTCTTTCCAAACCCAAGTAAACACTATATATGTAGGCACTGGTAATCAATATGTATTTAATTAGCATAGCAATTCAGTGACTGCTTATAGCCCATCTAAGTCATGAGAAAGACATTAGTATATGAAACACTTAAATGCAAACATGATGGTTTGTTCTGTTAAACTGAAACATGTTTAGTCATGGCTTAAGCTGTCTGTATGGATACTTCACTCTTGAGGTTTTATTTTGGAGATGAAAACTATCTATCTTCTCATTGCTTTAACAGTGTTAGATGTGAGTGGCGAGTATGTGATGAGCTACCAGTACGTGCTGATTTCCCTGCTTACCACAATTACTATAAAATTGAAGAGGGTCCTTCTGAGACGAGGAATATTTATTCTTCCTGTTATTTGAACAAGAATTGTAATGTGTTGTCGGAGTCAATGTAAAGAAGCACAGATTTTTTCCTTGTTTTGATTATAAGGCTTTATAATTGGGCAGATAAAGTGGATACAACAATTATTCACTGGGCGTACACCAAATTACCAAAGAGAGACCTTGGCAGATTTTCAATACTCCCAAGTTGAGTAGAAGTCTATTAACTACCATGGTATATGCAGAAATTTTATAGTATAGAAGAAACTCATCAATGCAAATGTGTGGCTAACTCACACTAGTAAATCAGAATACAAAAGTAAAAAGGAAAATGTCTTCTTTGAAGCTAGGATGGAACTTAGACATTTCACTATTCCATCTGTGGTACACAAATTCCAGATAATTGAGCTTTAAAATACCTGCTGAGCTACTGCCTGCTCTTGAAGGTTCCCACATCTCTGCATACACCATTAGATTTTCATTAGCAAGTTATCTGCTGGAAAAAATAAGGTGTTTCTTGGCCATAACATCCTTCTATGAGGCTTTACAGACTCATAGAATAGTATGGGTTGGAAGGCACCTTTGAAGGCCATCCAGTCCAACTCTTCCCTGTGATGAGCAGGGACATATTCAACAAGATCAGGTTGCACAAAGCACTGTCCAACCTGACCTTGAATGTTTCCAGCGATGGGGCATCTGCCACCTCCCTGAGAAACTTGTACCAATGTGTGAAAAATTTCTTCTTATATCAAGTCTAAATCTAACCTCTTAGTTTAAAACCATTACCCTTTGTCCTATTGCAACAGGCCCTGCTAAAAAGACTGTCCCCATCTTTCTTACAAGCCCACTTTAAGTACTGGAAGGCTGCAATAAGGTCTCCCCAGACCCTTGTCCCCTCCAGGCTGAACAACCCCAACTCTCTGAGCCTGTCCTCAGAGGAGAGGTGTTCCATCCCTCTGAGCATTTTTGTGGCCCTTCTCTGGACCTGCTCCAACAGGTCTATGTCTTTCCTGTGCTGAGAACTCCAGAGCTGGATGCAGTACTGCAGGTGGGGTCTCACCAAAGCAGAGTAGAGGGACAGAATCACTTCTCTCGACCTGCTGACCAGGGTTGAGGGATGCAGCCCAGGATAAGGTTGGCCTTCTGGGCTGTGAGTGCATATTGCTGGCTCATGTGCAGCTTTTCATCCACTGGTACCCCCAAGTCATTCTTGGCAGCGCTGCTCTCCATCCCTTCATTCCCCAGCCTGTACTGATACTGGGGGTTGCCCTGTGCCAGGTGCAGGACTCTGCACTTGGCCTTGCTGAACCTCATGATGTTCACACGGGCCCATTCCTTGAGCCTGTCCAGGTCCCTCCGGATGGCATCTTGTCCTTCAGGCTTGTCAACCACACCACTCAGCTTGGTGTCATCTGCAAACTTGCTGAGGGTTCACTCGATCCCTCTATCTATGTCATAGATGAAGATATTAGGCAGTAAGTTGTTTCTGAATCATGTTAACTTGACCCGTATATATGTGAAATTATCACAGCCTCTAAATAACATCTCCATTATTAAATTAATAGGAACAAAATCTTTTCTGAAAGACAATGTTTCTTTCACTAACAACTTTACTAATCACTCACTATGTAAGGTTTTAAGAAAAAATTTGGAAAACCTGTCTGTTTGTGTAGCAGGGCTTACTTATTCATGAAAAACAGTGTATTTATCTTAAAACATTATGTGTATTTTGCCATCCTTATTCTGACTAAAAAAAGACTCCCTTCACTTTCCCCTTGGTGTGAATATTTTTGTATTCTGGGGTTATACAGGAAGAAACTACTTGTACTATCGTAAATTACAATAGCTCTGACTAGCAAATAGGAGCAATCTCTTTTCCTTAGTGATTTATGAATGAGACAGTTGCCTGACTGCAGTGAAATCCAGCTCTCTGAGCCCAGCACATTATGTCATGGTCATGGCAGTATATCCTTATTAAGGATGTAGTGTTTTATGTCAAAAATAGGCTGGTTGAGGAGATCACTTGAACTTGTGCATGCAGGGATCTTTCTAAGTTAATACAACTTCTTACTGTAGGTTATGATTTCTTTAAAAAGATTTTTTGTTTGGTGTAAGGCAGGGGCTGACATATAGAATAAAAGTACAACATCTTGGAAGAAAAATAGGATAAGGTCATGGAACCATAGAATCACAGAACAGCCCAGGTTGGAGAGGACCTTCAAAGATCATCTTGTCCAAACTTTCTTGGGGAAGGAAGCGTAGATGAGATTATCTAGCGCTCTGTCCAATTGCATTGCGAAAATCTTCAGTGATGGTGACTGCACCACATCCCTGGGGACATTGTTCCTGTGATTGATTCTTGTCACTGTAAAAAATGAAATCTCTCCTGGTGCATCTTGTACCCTTTGCCCCTTGTCTTTTCCCTGTTGCTCCTTGTGAAGAAAGACCTTCCACTCTCTTTAAAAATGCCCTTCAAGTACTGGAATAAAGTGATGTGGTTCCCCCTGAGTCTTCTATTCTGCAGGGAGAAAAGATCTAACTGCTTTAATCTTTCCTCTTTGGGCAGTGTCTCCAGGCTTTGGTCATTTTTATGGTCCTCCTTTGGACTGTCTCCAGTCTGTCTGCAACTTTCTTGAATTGTGGAGACCGGAACTGGACACTGTACACCAGGTGCAGCACGACAAGCACTGAGTAAAGTGGGATGATCACTTCTCTATCTGTACTAATAATGCCCCTGCAGATGCAGCCCAGGATCTGATTTGCTTTCATTGCTGCGATGGTGTACTGCTCGCTCATGTTCAGCTTGTCATCCACCAGGACGATCAGGGTTCTTTCAGCAAGGCTGCACCCTAGCCACACAGATCCTAAGTCTATACTGGGCTCTTTGGTTATGTCGTCCTAGGTGCAAGACTTTACACTTGTCTTTGTTAAATTTTATACTTGTTCTTGCTATCCCACTCTTACAGCTTGTTCATGTGCCTCTGTAAAATAGCTCTCCCTTTTGACGTGCCCGCCTAACCACCCAAGTTTTTTTTCAAGTCACCAGAAACTTATTGAGTGTGTTTTCAATTCCATCATCCAGGTCATTTGTGAAAATATTTAACAGACCTGGGGCCCACTGTCGACCTATGGGGGACCCAACTTCTGACAGGCTACCAGCCTGATTGAAAACGATTGATGACAACCCTCTGAGTGCAGCTTGGGAGCCAATATTCCACCCATCTCACAGACCACCCATCCAGTTTGTATCTTGCCAGTTCATCCAGGAGGAGGCTGTGGGAGACAGTGTCAAATACTTTGCTGAATTCCAGGCAAACAACATCCCCTGCTCTCCTCATGTTGCCATAAGATGTTATATTGTTATAGAAGGCGATCAGGTTAGTCTGGCATGGTTTGCTTTTGGTAAACCCATACCAGCTTTTCCCAATCACTGCTTCGTTTGGTTTGTAATATTTTATAGGAAGAATTCTTCCATTACTTTCCCAAGGATTGAAGTAAGGCTAATAGGCCCGTAGTTTTCTGGGTCCTTTTTTGGGCCTGTCTTGTAGATGGGTGTGACATTTGCCGCCTTCTAGTCATCAGGGACAATGCTTGATCTCCACAACTTTTCAAATATTATACACAGTGGCCTTGCAACAGTGTCAGTCACTTCTTTTAACACCCTGTGGTGGATTCTGTTCAGGGCCATAGATTTATGTGGATTGAGCCCTTGCAAAAGGCCACAGCTCAGCCCTTCTTCCGCCACCAGTGGGTCAATGCATGTGTTGTTACTTGATCCTATGATCTGGAGTCCAGCAACACCCGTAATGAGAGAGGCAAAGAAGATACTGAGAACCTCTCTCTTGTCAACGTTATTAGTGACTAGTTTCCCTGACCTGTTTAGTAATGGGCCTATGTCTTCCCAGTGCTTCTGATTTCTGCTCATGTATGTGAAGAACACTTTCTTGACATGTCTAACCAATTCCAATTCTAGCTGAGACTTAGCACTCCTGCCTGCATCTCTGTATGCACTAGCAAGGTTCTTGTAATCCCCAATGGCTATTTGGCCACATTCCATAGCTGGTAAACTACCTTGTTGCTTTTAAGCACACTCAAAATCTCATTGTTAAGACAGAGTGGTGTCTTGTTCTACCTTCTTCCTTACTTTTTTTAGAGGATGAACTATTCTTGTGCTTCCAGGAGGCTGCCCTTGAATAACTCTCAGCACTCACAAGCTCCTTTGTGCTCCATGGATGCTTCCCATAGAAGAGTGTAATGAAGCTGGCTCTTCTAAAATCTAAGGTCTTTGTCCTACTATGGGTCTTCAGTGTCCTTAGCAGGATCTTAAACTCCATAGCATTGTGATCACTGTATCCAAGGCTACCATTGATATGCTGTCAATTAAGTCTTCTCAGTTTGTGAGCAGTAAAGCTAGCAATGTGCTGCTCCTAGTCAGCAAGTCCAGCATCTGTGCAGGAAGCAGTCCTCAACACATTCCAGGAACTTGAGGGATGACTTGTGCTACACTGTATTGTTTTCCCAACAAATATCCAGATGATTGAAGTCACCTGTGAGAATCAGGTTCTGTTGGCCTGAAACTTCCTTGAGCAACTAAAATAAGGTTTCATCGGCCTCATTATCCTGACTGGGAAGTCAGTAATAGATACTTAACATGAGATCCTGCATGGTGAAGATTCCTCTCAACCTTGATCCACAGGCATGTGGTAGAACTTTTGTGGTCTCCATAGCTTACCTCCATATACTGAAATTCCTCTTTTGCATGAAGTGCAAATCCACCTCCTCTTTTTCCCTTCCTATTTTACTGAAAGGGTTTGCAGCATTCCATTCATGTGAGTTTTCCACCAACTTTCTGTGATGCCTGAGATTCCTGAGATATTCAGAAATCCCAGGCTGGGTATGAAACTCCAGTTTTTCCTGTTTGTTGCTCAGATTATGTGCATTGGTATACATGCACCTGAGGTGCCTACGCTTATGGTTCTTGCCTTTGGAAAAGGTTAGGGAGTATTCCTCACTATTCTGGTAGGTGTGCTCACCCACCTTGTTGTTTATGAATATGCTTCTTACAGCTTTGGACCCCACTCACCAAGCTCATTAATTAGAGGAAAAATCTATTCTTGAGCTTTTGCATATAGCATATAGCATCTTTTTGGACAACGGCTATCTCTTTCAAAATACAAACCTCACTCTTTCCTCACACACATAGTAGTGTAAATCATTGCTTAGGATCCTATGGTATAGTGGGTTGAACTGATCCCATACTCTTTAGATTCAACAGAGATGAGGTTGTTCAGTGCCTTGCAATGGTGAGACTTCACTAAGTGAATAATGTGCATTAAATATAACCATTGTGGTGTTTCTATCCTCTTGAGTGTTTACAAGCCAAATGAAGTATCAAATTGTTATGTAAATTATATGTACTGATATAAACTCTTGGTTTGCAGACATTTATGTAGGGTTTACCGATCAACAAATTAGACACAAATCATATTTAAATAAATGGAAATCACTAGTTTCCATACTGAATATAAACAAGATAAACTTCATTTTTTCATGTAGGGTAATAACCCTCTAAAACCATTTATTGCCTCATATATTCCAATCCTTAAGCACTTAACATCAGGTGTAGATTATTTAAGGGATAATCTTTGCAGCATTGAAGTATTTGCCTTTTTCATAATTATATCTGAAGTGTTTGTCATGGTTTTAATTAAGATCTAAGAAAATGCCTGTGGACTATAAATTAGTAGCTCCTCCTTTCCTCATCTTTTCTTACCCCACTGATACATATTTTTTATTTGTAGCATTCATTTCAGAAAGAAGCTTTGAAGATTTTTTTGCCTCTACTTCCTGCTTCAAACCATTAAAATGTAAATAGCATTTCTGACAAGGCCACAGTTTTTAATATAATGTGTTTTTTCTAGGTCATAATGATGATAATATAAAGAATACAGTGCAGTGTATATTATAAGCTTTTAAGACTCAAATTTGAATGAATAATTGAGAAACAAGTAAAATACTATAGGCTTGATTTTAGCATCAGTATTTCTTCTGCTTTGTGATCTCTGTTTGTTTACACATTTAAGAACAATTTAAAATAATTCAAGACAATTGATTCTTGTCATGAGCTGGTAATACTTATGTGCATTTTATTTCAAAGACCGAGATCCCAACAGGGACCTAAAACCAAATCAATAGTCTGAAGAACTTCATGGCAGTATTCATGTGAGCAATGCAGGCACAAATAGATTGCACTACATAGAAGAGTACTCACATATTTTTTAGTCTTGGCTTTACTTTTTTCTTTTTTTATCATTTTTGTATACTGCTTTATTCATAACTATTCGTCCTTTGAGACAACTTTAAGATGCACCAATTTTTGTTAGATAAACTTCAGCCTTTTAGCTGACATTCTGATAATATTTTCCTGGGCCTCATCCAGTTTTAAGAATCATCAAAGGGTTGAATGCTAATTTGGCCTGTGTTGTAGCTTAATCTTTAATTACCCTTCTTTTTTATGCATAAGGACAATAGCTGCTCAAATAGAGATTCAGGCTCAAAATGTGGTCCTGACATGTGTAGACACATTGTCTAGGTAGTATCCTTGATGATTCACATGTGACAGTACAGATATGTCAGCTTCCTTCAATTATCTTGAAGAGCTGGATGTCTTTTCAACTGAAGTTGAAGCATAGTGAAATTAATGCTTTTAACTAAGACTAATAGTCAAAAAAATTCATCAAGAAGAAAGCAAAACAGCCCTGCCTCAGACAGACTAGGAACTGGTGTTGATTATCCAAGTAGATTCTTGTTATTGAAATGGCAGTTGCTCATTCAATTTAAACCGTCCTTTTATTGCAGGCTGCCTCCTAACCAATGCAAACATTGTGAGGCTACTTTACCAACTTGAAATGAGTTTCCACTGAATTACAATTTTTATTCCCTACCACTTAAGACAAGTACAATAAAGAGTTGAAAGAAATACAGAAAAAAGCATTAGGAGAAATTAAGAATAGTCTTAGTAAACAGGAATTCTAGATGCATTCTGTTGTCCAAAAGGTGATACATGAACTGCATCTAGGCATTTGAATGCTGTCCATTTGCTATCTTTGAAATGTCTTTGTTAACTGAAGAAAGCTACATGTGACCTGTGTGTAAGTTTTCCTTCCAAGCATATCAACAGAATGTATAAAACAAGTTATATCACCCTAAAATATTTCCTTTTTGTATCCATAATATTTTATCTTCTAGAAGAGGTTTAGGAGTAGCTGAACAATGTGTGCAAAAGACTGCTTTGGAACGCACAGGCAGCTATCTTTGGGAGATCACCTTAGTATCCTACACTTGGCATATAGGGGCTTGATAAGTGTGTCTCAAGATTAAAGTGAAAGATCTGAATATAGCAGGAAGAAATGTTTGTGCTTGCTACTCTAGATCTTGCTAAAACACAAATTGGTACATGCAAATTAACACATCTAAATTATAACGGCTCTTCACAATAACCACTTTAAAGATCTTACGAGTACCTTCTGCATACCTGGAAAGTAGTTTTAAGACACCTGCCCATACTAGTTGTTCATGCCCCTCTCACCTTTTCTTTTTGTGTGTTTTTTTTTTGTTTGGTTGGTTTTTGTTTTTGTTTTTTTTCTTTTTTGGTTAAACAAGATAGTTTAGATAGTCCGGTGGCTCATTGTTGCAAAGAAAGGTGGTGACATTGTTTAAATTTCTATGTATGTTCTTCTTCTGGTATATCATTCAGCTGAATTAGCTTATTGATTTTTAAGCTGACAAAAATTACTCTTTCCATTTTGCTTTTCCCTTACCTGGGTTAGCTTTCTGCCAGATCAGTGAATCCATTAATATCTTCTAGTCAGACAAGCAGCAATGCTAGTTAAGAGAATTTGTGTGATAACACAACCTGAAGGAGAGAGGGCAGTGGAAGGGCACAAGTTCTTCAAGAGCAGCAAACCACTAAATCTCTCAGTTCTTTTCCCAAGAGTGGTTGTTTCTTTGCTCACATCAGTGATCTGTTTTGCAATTCAGCCTCCAAGAGACAAATAGACGAAAGTAAAGGAAAATGTGCTACAGTGTTGGAAATGGATGGCTTGGTTTAGAGTTCTCCTAAGACACTTTTGCTGCTGAGAAAAGGTACATGAAACTTAAAATGAGGTTAGATATTACAACTGAAAAGGAGTTCTTTAGACAGAGTGAAAATACTGATCAGAAAACAGTGGGCTTTCTTTTTGAGAGCATTAGGAGATTAAGAGTTACTAGTTACTTTCTGTAGCTCGTTTGCAATATTTGAAACTTTTGGTGTAATTATGCAGGTTTGACTCTAAAGTCACCAAAAAAAGAGAACAGAGTGTAGGGAAATTGCTGGAAACCGAAGAGAGGACTGGTTTTTAGTTTTCTGCTGTGTCTCAACCCATTTTTTATAGATAAGTGTTTGATTGCAATGGAAGTTGTGTCCAAAAATTCTTTTACTTGGTCAGAGAAAAGAACATCAATACTCATTAGGAATTAACTTATCAATTTCCATATTAATCACAATTTAAAAAGCTAAAAGGCCAATAGGAAAATCTAGTTTAAAAACTAACACCATACAAGGAGCATCTACAACTTTACTGGCTTTGCTATATCTGAAAATTATGTGTAAGGTTTTTAGCTAACTGCAGGTGGTGAAATTAAAGTACGCTAAGGAGGACACAGTAGTGAAATATCATGGTTGCTTTGTGGAAGAAAAAATAAATTTTTCTTCTCTGCACACTTTACTCCCAGCAATTTGAAGATAAAGATGTATTTCGTTGAACATTCTGAAACACAGATTCTTTTACTACATTCCTTAATACTCTAGAAGTCCTTTTAGGACACAAAATAATAATTGTCAGTTAGGGTTTTTTTTAATTTTGTTTTAAAAGGAGAGTGTGTTTGTTCATTAACATTAAAACTGTTAGTGAGAATATGATGATATGGTAAATCAAAGATATTCTGAAGCAGGTGGAAAATGCCAATTGTTCACATTTCTTTTGATATTTTCAAAATTTTCAGTCTTGTATTTGAAGTAATTTTAAAGAAAAAGTAATATGGAAAAAAACATTTCAAATACTACATTTCAAAAATTCTTTAATTTTTTAGAAAGATATTTTGTAGATTGTTATTTTTTCTTCTTCTGTAATAATATATTTTTAATATAATGACATGTAAAAAGTTCATCAGTCAGGAAAATAAATTACATCTTGTCCCTGGTTTATGCATGCAGTTCAGTTTTGCTACTGCAGCTGAAGAGCAGAAAAGGGGGACAGGTTTTAGGGCAACTTTTGTGTCATGTGTCATTCCTTTTTTATCCTAATTTTCACGTATAGATATTTTATATTTTTGAATCTTGCATCAAAGCATAATGTTGTAATACAAACCTTGCAACTTTTTCACTAGGTAATCCTTCTTTACTAATTGTCTGTTCTTCCTACTGTGACTATAGCAGTCTCAAGAATTAGTACAGAAAAGACTTTATCTGAAAATGTTTCCTTCTTAGCACTGAACGTATAAAGATGAAAGGATTTTTGCTAAGCAAGCTGACAACCTCTCAAATAAATTATTCACAAAAGCAGCACATTCAGCCTCTTAAAATTCAGTCTTTTAAAAATCAACAAGAATGTTTAGCATGTTTTGATCATAAGCAGTAGCGATGAGGAAGTCTTCTTACCTTTGCTCATCTTCCTGCTTTGCAAGAACAATCCCTTCTTGCTGCTCTTTCATCTTTTAAATTTCTAGTCTTGAGCACTTATGAATAAAGCAGTTGTAAGATCTCTCATCTACAGCAAGATAACTTTGTAAAACATTCTGTTCTTTAATCTCTGCTCTAATGTCTCTATCAATGTTATGTGAGAGAATCTGGAAGAAAAGGTAGGCCATTTTGTGTCAGTAACAAACCACAATCTTAGTCTGTTTTCCTGGAGAACTAGGAAGGAAGGAGGAAATAAGATAAATCACAATGTTTCCAGATTCTCTGAAAAAGATATTTCTGTATCTTTTACACACTTAAGTAGCCTCTCAGAAAATGTTTGAGCTGATCTGTGGTGCAGAGCTGAGGTACACAGTTTTATTGTCATTCAGTGTATAGCTTTCTCTGCTTTCAAAATGAGACTTTGTATCATGAATAAGTATGCAATTAAAGCAAAATTTAAAGAAAAAAGAATCCAGAGATCAATTTGGACAGTCTATCCTCCTGCTGAGAAACATAGTTTTAGGAGCAAGATCTCTTTGCAAGCATGCTACTGACTCAAGGATCATGTCCTCTCCTTATGATTTGTGCCCCTCTGTGCAGATGATTTCTCCTTTACAGTGATGTAACTTCTAAGGAGGCATTGGTAGGTTGTTTGTATGACCTAAGTCTCATAAAGAAGTACAGCAGAGCTATATATTCGTAAATGAGAAGAAAACTGTTATGCTCCAGGCTTCTAATATTCTCTGAGACATAGCCTTAATATATGAATAGACCCCAAAATCAAATTCTTCTCTTCAGCATCCCTGCTGGTTTTTAAAAATAAAATAAATAACCAGACTGTGTTAGAGCAGTGATTTATTTAGCTGAATATCCCATTTGTGTCAGAAACTTGTAGCAGGTTTTTATACTTTTTTATACTAGTCAGATGGACATGGACAGGGTTCAAGTCTGAGCACTTATTCTAATGATTAAACGGAATAGATGTTAATAGACATGATTTGATTTGTGTCAATGAATACTCTCCCAGAACACATCTGGGAATGATTTTATATTATACCACAAGCTATTGACTGTTTTCAGCAGGCATTCCCCTTTGAGGAGGAAGATAATTTTGTTGTCTGGATGAAAACCATTACAAGCTACTAGCTTCAGGGCTGAAAATGTTTTCTACTAGTTATAAACTTTGTGTTCATGGCCTGTGGTGCATTTTTGTTCTTCAAACTGGTTCTATTATTTTCTGACCATATGAAAACTCCTGATGTCAAAAACATGCTGGGGGAATGAGTTGCTCTACTGCTTACCTGTCTATTATGTCTCTGAACTGTGCACAGTGTTCAAGAGTTGGTTAGGCTGAAGTTTTATACAGTATTATAAAAGAATATAGCTGCATGTATGTTCCAATCCTTATTTTTTTTTTTTAATTTCTAACTTTTTTTTTGCTACTGGATATCAAGTTCACATACTCATAAACTGTCTAGAATAACTCTAAGATGTAGCAATGTGTTACATGCATCATTGTGTATCTAAAGTGAGGACTGATCTCATGAATCACTTTATCTACATTGAATTTCCTATAATGTTTTCTTGACTAAGAATGTTTTCTTTTCTTGTTTTGTAATTCTTTGCAGTTGGTTATAGCTTTTACTCTGGTAAATAACTGAATTATCACATTACTCTATAAGCTCTTTTTGAAATCATTTGGGAATAAGATAAATCATAGAAACTTAGAACCACAGTGTCATAAAATTGTTTATATTGGAAAAGACCTTTAAGATTGTCAAGTTCAACTGTTAACCTAAATAACACGATCCCTAGGATTCCTGTTATGGCTCTTCTGATGGCCCTCCTCTGTGCAAGAAACTAACAACTTCATGGTTTCTGCTTTGTATCTTTTGACCTCTTATTAATATGAGAGAGAACATTTCCTCTTATCTCTTAGAAGCTTAGTATTTTTAAAAAATGAAGAGATGAACAATTTTTTTAAAAAATCCAAACTTCAAGCTGAGTTTACTTTGGACTCTGAGTCCTCTGTGGAACTAGGTTTGTGAAGAATAGGATCCAATCTGCCAAGTTTGGATGGATGATGGAAAGGGTAGGGAGGGGAGAGTAAGCTATGCAGCACTCTGTGCAGCTTCCATAGGTGTAAGATCTGAGAAACATCATATCATAAGATGAACAAAATAGCAGGGGAAGAGGAATAGAGAGTTAGGTTCTTTACATTTCTTATAGACAGTAAGTTTAGGTTTTCTTCCATTCTGAACAGAAGAACCTTAAAAACATTGTCTCTCATTAGAGTTTAAAAATAAAAACTTACAACCATGTGTAAAGAAAATATGCATGTTTATTTTTCTAAAGGTGTTTCATTGCAAATCAAGAGCTGCCTAAACAGTATGTTTTATTCTAATAAGTGGTTTTACCTGTCCAGTATTACTGTGATCATGAAAACATGGTCTAGTTCGTAGTCCAGTATAATCTGTTTAAAAATGTCAGTAAATTCTCCAGTGACATAAGAGATTGATTAAAAATGGCTCAAATGAACAAAGCAAACCAAAATAAAAATCCTTGATAATAATGTATTTAATGGAAAAAAACACCACACAAACCCATTTATATAGGAACAGATAAATTACATTGCGCATGAGCTAAGATATCTCTCAAGCCTGTGCACCAAGTAGAAGGAGGAAAGAAAATACCAGTAGTTGAAAAGGACTGAGTCACGGAGCTCTTGAGCAAACTCAAGTTGATAGGACCAGATGGTACACATTTGGGGCAGTGGGGTGCTGAGAGTGAAGGGTGATATAATTTTGATGTGTCTCCCTATGATCTTTGAGAGGTCATAGAGGTCATAAAGGTCATGAAGACTGGAGCAGGGAAGAGGGTGGCCTGGTGGCTAGAGAAAGGTAAATCTTATATTATTCCTCAAAAAAGGACCATCTGGGGAACAAAGCTGAGTCAATCATACTGCAGTCTCTGGGAGTATGAGAAAGCAAGTCCTTCAGAAGCCATTTTTCAGTACACAGATGTGTACAAGGTAGTTGGCAATGGATAGCATATACGTACCAAGTGTAGAACATGTTTGGATAACCTAATTGACTTCTGTGATGAAATTATTAGATGAGTGGAGAACCCTGGATGTAATTTATCTTGACTTTAGCAAGGCTTTCCACACCATCTCTCACAGCACCTTTATATTCAAGAAGGGACATCAGCCCCAGCGGAATGGTCCACTAGGTAACTGAAAAACTTGGTGAATTATAAGGTTCAAAGGGTAGCTGTTAAGCAATAGTACTGTAGCTGGAGGCTGTAACTAGAGGTCCTCAGGGTTCTCTCTGGGGATCCTGTCTTTATTAGTATGTTTATGACTGACCTGGAGGAGGGGGTGGAATAAACACTTTTCAAGTCTGCAAAAGACACCAAACTGAGAGATTCAATAGATTTACTAAAAGTCAGGGCTGCCATTGGTGGACCAAGATAGATCAATAACAACTTTATGAAATTCAACAAAGAAAAATGCAAAATCTTGTGTGTGTGACAGACTAACTCCATGCAATGGCACAGGCTGGGGACTGGCTGGTTAGAAAGCAGCTCTGCTGAAAAGGACATGGTGGACCTGAGGGACATAATTAGTTTTCTTTGGTCAACACTCATTAGTCTTTATGTAGAATACCATGTGCAGTTACTCTTCCCCCACCCCACATAAGAGAAAGATGTTGATAAATTGGAACAAGTCTGGTGGAGGGCAACAAGGATTGTCTAAGTTTAGAGAACATGTCCTCTGAAGAGAAGCCGAGAGAACTGGACCTGTTTATCCCACAAAAGGGAAGGCTTATAGGCACCTAACAGCTGTCTTCCTGCACCTATGACAAGATTACTGAGGAATTGGAGATTGGCATTTTACTGAGATATAGAATGGGAAGATGAGAGCGTATGGTCATAAATTGAAATAAGAGAGTTTCCACCATGGTGTAAGGGGAAAAAAAATCACTGTAAGGATAATCAAGCATTGGAAGAGATTGCCTGGAGACAAGCCCTGAACAAATATACCTTTTATGCAAATAAAGCACATTTAGAAGTCCTTGGCTGACTGAGTACTGGTGTGAATTCAACTTCATTGACAGTAAAGTCCACTTTGTATTTAATTAAGACTAATTACTGAAGTGGAAAGTTTTTTACTGGCCTAAATAAGAAGCTCATTTCAGAATTGTACCTTCCCTAAACAAATTAGTATGTATTCCAGAATTGTAGATGCACACCTGATTTTACTGGGGAAGGAGAGAAGCCATATAGCTGTGACTATGCTATGTTAAATGCAAGTACCTATTGAAGTAGAGAGTAATAATTGGTGCAGGGAAAATTAAGCACCAATTCCCTAAATTCTTGGTCTGGAATTGTTAAATCATGGATAACTTATTCTTACAAATCTGCCCTGTTCTGGTGGTACTTGGCTTTTGCAGTCTTCTGCATTAACCGCAGGTAGCAGCTGCACTCTGGAGATCTAGCTTTCAGATAAAAGTGGGAAAGATTATTTCTGAAAGGCAGTGAGATTTTTTGCATGAAGGGATTGTGATTGAAAAGTGCCTCAAACAAAGTTCTGCTGATGGTTTCAAGCTCTTAATATTTCATAAATTGTAAAAGTGAAATAATTTAGCAACTCATTCCATTTTTGCTTTGATTTGGAAACTGTAGTAGTTCTTTGTTTTCCATTGTTTATCTGCTTTCTTTCTGAAGAAGCTGCATGGTTTTCTTGACTTCTTCACCCAGAATGCAGTTTTAGCCCTAAATGTCCTCAATTCCACAGTGTGCGATTTCTGTCTTTTCTTATTTTATGAGGAAATGTAAAATCAATTGTTTTAATTACAAACACAGGGAGAAAGGATAAACAGGTATATTAGATGGACTTGTTAATATAGCAGGTTGTTCAAAATCTGTTTATCAGCCTTGGAGATTGCTTCCAGACATAAAGACAACTGGAATGATGTCTATCTGTGGATAAATTTTTTCAAGCTATAGTTTGTAGCAGCTGGAATTTCTGTAAGTTTATTTGAAGGAACTCAAGAAAAGTGAGAAAGGGAATGAAGCTTATTTTCATTGGGTGTACCACTTGTTACAGAGATATTATTATCTGTGTAGGAAAATCCTTGATATTGAAAAATTAAATTTGCCATTTAATGGCTCTGTACTTCTAAAAAATATTAGGCTTAGCCAAACCACAAGCCTTACGGAGATTTTCTGAGAAAGGGTTACAACCTCATGTCTTATCCCCTCCACGTGTTTTTCCAGAACTGAGCTTATGCCCAGCATTTTGTCTGTAGCCCTTGTATTCGGCTTATGTGGCAAAGTTTTGGTAGCCGGGGGACTAAAGGGATGCCTTCTGTGAGAAGATGCCAGAAGATGCCAACTTGACCAACAGAGTCAGTTCCAGCCAGATGCAAGATGGACCCACCACCGGCCAAGGTTGAACCTGTCAACAATAGTGGTAACCACCTCTGTGATAACATATTTAAGAAAGGATAAAAAACACACCATGCAACAGTAGCAGGAGAGAGCGGGGAGAATGTGGGAGAGAAACAACTCTGCAGACACCAAGGTCAGTGAGGAAGGAGAGGGAGGAGGTGCTCCAGACACCAGAGCAGAGATTCCCCTGCAGGTTGTCCCCCTGTGGCCCAGGGAATTTCACTGTGGAGCAGATATCCATCTGCAGCCCATGGAGGACCCCATGCCAGAGTAGATGGATGGGTCTGAAGGAGGTTGTAACCCCATGGAAAGATCATGCTGGAGCAGGTTTTCTGGCAGGACTTGTGGCCCTATGAGAAACCCATGCCAGATCAATCTGTTGCTGAAGGATTGCACCCTGAGGGAAGGCCCCATGCTGGAACAGTTCATGAAGAACTGCAGTCCATGGGAAGGACCCACATTGGAGAAGTTCATGAAGGACTGTCTCCCGGGGTTGGGGCTAACATGGTTTGGAGCAGGGGAAGAGTGTGAGGAGGAATGAGTAACAGTGACAACACGTTGTGAACAATGGCCATTCCCTATCCCCCTGCACTACTTGGGAGGAGGAGGTAGAAAAGTTGTGAATGAAGTTGAGCCTGGGAAGAAGGGCGGAGTAGGGGAAGGTGTTCTAAGCTTTGTTCTTAGTTCTCATTATTCTACTCTGATTTGACTGGCAATAAATTAAATTAATTTCTCCAAGCTGCGTCTGTTTTGCCAGTGACAGTAAATGCTTAGTGATCTCTCTGTCTTTATTTCAAGCCACAAGCCTTTCATCACGTTTTTTTCTCCCTGTCCAGTTGAAGAGGAGACCTGATAGAGTGGACACCTGGCAGCCAGCCAAGGTCAACCCACCACTGTCCTCAACAGATTTTTGATATTGGATGGATTTTCTTGCAGCTTATGGAGAAGATGTTATTCTATGATATGCATTTCTTTCTCATTCTTGTTTATCTGTGTAATTAAAATGACCTCACTTCTACTTAATTTCTAACTACCTTACTCTTGTGAGGTAGTTCTGAAAAAGCGTACACATTTTTGTCGTTATTTGTTCTATGGAAATCAGACATCAACAATTTTTGACATACTGTCTAATTTTTTTTACAGGTCCTGTGTTTTCTACACGTGACAAGTTAGATAATCCAAATGCAGTGGCTCACGGTGTAAAAAATTTATGAGCTACTTTGCTTCATTATTTAGAGCACTTATCTTTAATTTTTTTCCACTTGTGTCCTAAAGCAAAGGGCAGATTGTTGGAGTGGACTGCAGAAATTGCTGTGCCCATCTCTGTAAGAATGGTGATTCTTCTTCAAGCTATTATTTGTTTCTTTCAACCTGCCAGGCAAAAGAGGTGATTATCCCTCTGTATTTAACATTGGTGTGGCCTCACCTTGAGTATTGTGTGCATTTCTGAGCCGTACCATTTAAGAAGGATATGAAGGTACTTGAATGCATACAGAGGAGGGCAATAAAGCTGTTGGAAGGGCTGGAAGGCATGTTATAGAAGGAGTACCTGAAGACTCTCAGTTTGTGTAATTTAGAGAAAAGGAGTCTGAGGGGTGACCTTATTGCTCTCTACAGCTTCCTGAGAAGGGGACATGGAGAGACAGGTGATCATCTCTTCTCCTTAGGATACAGTGACAGGATGTGTGGGTATGGTTCAAAGCTGTTCCAGGGGAGGTTTAGACTGGACATTCAGAATCCTTTCTTTACCGAGAGGGTGGTCAAACACTGCAACAGGCTTCCTAGAGGTGGTTGATGTCCCATGCCTGTCAATGTTTGAAGCATTTGGACAATGCCCTTAATAATTTGCTTTAACTTTTGGTCAGCTGTGGAGTGATCAGGCAGTTAGACTAGATGATCATTGTAGGTCCCTGCCAACTGAAATATTGTATTCTAGTCTAGTCTAGTCTAGGCTAGTCTATTCTGTTTTCTTCAATTCTATTCTATTCTAAAAGCCATGCAAATACAGTCAGTGACCATCCAAAGAAAAATCTTGTGAGATGTCTGAGTCTGCAGATGAGGCAAAAAGTAATCTTTCTGATTAATGTCTGATAATGAAGAATGTTTACCTTCATCTATAAAAACAAGGACGGGTGACAGGGATAATATTTATGAATGCATTCTCCCAATCCAGCATGAGTTCAGATATCCAGACATTCAGACAACCCCTTTTGTTTGTTTTAATATAGTGGAAGCTGAAACTATTTAATACATGGCCAGTTATGTATTCCTAAACCCAAAATTCTTTTATTCCTCTCTAATGTTTTTTTTAAATAATCTTGCAGTATTCTCAGATGCAATGTTGTTTCTGTAGTAAGGTGATCATCAAAGTATCTATTGTTCCAAATATTGTTCTTCATCATTACTTAAACCTGAAATACATTAACTTTGTGTCTAGTTTATTGTTCTCATGTGCTGTGCAGAGTATTGGTTTATTTCATCAGTAAATATAGCTGTCTTTGGAACAGTAGATTTTTCAGCTCATTGTGGCTATTTCATCTTTTTTTCCCTATTTCTGACTGCTTCACCTTTAGGTACCTTATTATACTCCTTACATTAACTTTTGCTACAGATAAGTTCTGTTAAATTCTCATTAAGCAGAAACCACATGATTTTACCCCTCAGACTGAATATTAGGGCTCTAATCTCCTGTTTACTCTACGAACCTGAGAGACCTTTTGTCCTGTGGGAGCCTGTGACAGAAACTGATTAAAGCGATTTCAAACATAACTTCTTCAAACAAAGTATTATTTATTCACCCCAAGGGTTCATAACAGATGAAACAAACAAGCAAGCAAAGAAAAAAATGCCTCTGTGCACATTTCCTCTTGCCTAATCTTTAGGGGGTTTGCAAGTTTTGGCAAAAACAGTTCAGCCTCGTTGTCTCAAGTTTTTCTCTCAACTGATGATATACCGAATACTTAGAATCCATTCAATGTAATATTTTTCTTGGTCTTCCTTTAAGATTTTGTTATTTTTAGTTACCTTTGGATTTAATTGTAAAGAATAAATCTTGCTCCTTAATTGTTTTCCAAATATTGGGATGGAGATAATACTCTGAATTACAGCTTTGCCATCATTTTGTCATTGATCCTTGATATTCTTTAAGTGCTTTGTTGATGTGTTTTCTTGTTACTTCTTAATCACTCGCTTTATCTTCCCACAAATGACAGGACAAGAGCAATCAGACACAGTCAACTGCAACAGATACTTAGGTTGTAATACATTAGATTCTGTAATATGTAGCATTTCTAGATATATAAAACTAGTTAATTCAGAAGGAAAAAGAAAAAACTGTTTAAATAATCACTATCAGAAATCTAAACCACAAGTCAAGATGGAGTGTTTTCTTGTCCTGTCTTTTTCTTTTCTATTGAAAAGAAAAATCAGACTTTTGTCAGCTAAAGCTATTCATGGACGTATACAGAATTTATCATGCTGTCTGAAAAAGCACCCCACCAAATCTGTCTGTGTTTAGGAGAATAAGTCAAAATGTCAATTTTGCTTTAACACTTTCAGTGATAAAAAATGTAGAACTGTATTTAGTTCATGCTTTTGTTTTCTTTTTCTTTTTTTTTGCTTTTCTTTTTTTTTTGCTATATTTTAATTTCAGAAAAATAACTGGAGTAAGCATTAAAACTTTTACAAGAACCAGACAAAGTATTTTGATATAGATATTTTTTCCAGTTCTTTGTTCTATTGCAATAATTATTCCTCCAATGCTTTAATTTGCTTAACAGTTTGTTGTAGCTACCAATCTCTGCCAAGTTTTTCATATCGATTCTCAGATGAAGCAAGTACATTACTTTTCATTATCTGCTATCATATTTTCAGAAAACTGATTCTCATCTGCTTAGCCACATAAAATTTTAGAATAATAAGAAAAAAAATTTGCCTTCCAAATCTTTCTGATTTTCTCTAAGTCTACTGTTAATTTTAACAAGTTCCGACTGTATTTTTCACAGTTTGTGATTATTCATTATTTGTGGTAATAAGCCAATACTGGAAAAAAATACAGAACAGCAAAATTCTGAATGCAATCTTCGGCAATTTCATAAGAAACTACTTTAAGGGAAATGGGATATTTGGAAAAATCTGACATACATGTTCTGGAAGATGAAAATTTTATGCATCACTGCCATAAATTGTTCAAATTTTAAAAAAGCTTAGTTTCACAGTTTAAATTTTTAGTTTAGGTTTAGGTTTTATTTGTTTAGTAACACAATGACTGTAATCCCAAATACAGCTAGATGAATGAACAGAAGTTAAAGCCCAGTTCTGGAGACTAGAATAAAGGAATGTGTACCATGTACACTCTCTTTAACTATCTGAACAGGATGTCTGAGCTTTCATACTTTTTGCTTGTGTAGTCAACAGTTAATAAATAATGCAAGGCAAATTTTAATGAGAAATAACATATCTTCTCTACCAACTCTATAGCAGTTAAAACCTGTTAAGAAGAGTGCCTCAGAATTAAACCTGAGCTATTTTCCTGTGAGCTCAATTTTTTTTTTGTCTTATGCTGAATAAAATTTTAATGCAATACTTCATGCATTGTAGAATCAGAACGGAGGCAGAATGGATGACCCTGAGGTCTTTCTTGACCCTTTCCTTATTTCAGATACTTGCTATGTCTATGACATTCATGTCGTCTTTAACTTATTTCCTGAACTTTATTGCATTGATGCTTTGACTACTTTCTCTGCTAGGTTGTCACTGTTCATTTTAAAATTCTTATTTTCCAGTCTTTCTATTCTTAAATGTCTTTTGTAATTAAGTATGTAATCAAGCAGTATTCCTCTTTCCTTCATTTTGTATAGTTGTATGTCTGTTAATAGTGCACCTGGTGAATAGTAATTTTTAGTCACTGGACTAAGAACATTTTTTATTTGTCTGTTTCTTGAGATTCCTGAGTATTTCAAGCATGATGTTGGTCATACACAAAGAGGTAATTTTTTTTTTTTTTTTAATTAACAGTGTCCTGGTTTCAGCTGGACTAGAGTTAATTTTCTTCATAGAAGCTAACATGAGGATATGTTTTGGATTTGGAATGAGAAAATGTTCATAAGGTGCTGATGTTTTGAGTTGTTGCTACGTAGTCAAGGACAGTCCCGCTTCTCATGCTGGCCTGCCAGTGAGGAGGCTGGTGTTGCACGGGAAGCTGGGAGGGGGCACAGCCAGAACAGCCGACTGAGGCTGGCCAAAGGGATATTCCATACCATGTGATGTCATGCTCAGCATATAACGCTGGGACAAAGAAGAAGGAAGGGGTGGAGGGACGTTGAGAGTGATGATGTCTGTCTTCCCAAGAAACCACTACGTGTGATGGAGCCCTGCTTCCTGGAGATGGCTAAACACCTGCCTGTCGATGGGGAGTAGGGAATGAATTCCTTGTTTTGCTCTGCTTGCGTGCACAGCTTTTGCTTTACCTATTAAACTGTCTTTATCTCTCAAAACATGACTTTCCTCACTTTTACTCTTCCAATTCTCTGGCTGGGGTTAAACCAAGCAGTCTCCTGAGAATTCTAGCTACATTATAAGAAGAGAAAAGTGTTGGCACTTTCTGCATTGAAACTAGGTTTGTATTTGCTCAAGTTTGGTGTTTTAAAGATTAATCTAATCTAAATTACTTTGAACGATTTTTTAATAAATCCATTAAAGGTGGGCAGGGTTTTAGAACACAATGAGACTTAACAAATGGGAGAAACTTTCCCTTAGGATAGTTGTTAACCAGGGCATTGCTAACTAAGGCAAGTCCAAGCCTTAGAAAATGAAAATTGGAAAAAATCTAACCATCAGGATGATGTCAAATTAGAGTCTTTTTCATTTCAAAATTTACCAGGAAGTGATATGCCAAAAGGCTACATAAAAGTTTATAATTGTGTGCTTAGGCAGTGTGGTCCCACTTCATAGATTCCTAGACCCATCTTATTATGTGAGAATTTCAATTTCATGAAGGAATGGTGAATCAAGACTGCGTTAAGACCTAGTCTCCACTGAGCATCCTCGTTAGTGGGAAGGAATAGGAAATAATGAGGGAAAATAGACATTTTTATGGTTTTAATTTCCGGCTAACTGAAATGCACACTGCTTCACTGATGCAAAAGGAGTAAATGCACTTAAGAGAACTTCAGCTTTCAGAACCTAAAGCTGCCTAGGTTTCCTTGTTAGTCAGTGAAGGAAGAAAGTTATTCTGAATAGTGATTCTTAATGGCTAAATTAGATTTGTTTTTTAAATGTATTTTTTTGTCATTCCACTGTTTGTAAAGTAAAAGAACATTGGTTTCTGTAGATGAAGTTTGCTTTTCCTTGTATGCTTTGTGATGATTCTTTTTTGGATGTTGCATCATTTTCTTTTGGGGCAATCTGTGATTTTTTTCCCAATGTGCAAGGTAACTTTTGAATATATTAATTTAAGTGTAAACCCCTAAAGTCTGCTTCTATTTTACACCTTATCTCTTTTATCACTGAAGCTGGGAAAGGGTAAATGCATTACTGAACAAATAATAAAACTACTTATAAGCTTTTAGAAGATAACAGAGGTGAATAGTAACAAGCTAATATGGACAAGTCATGAACAAAATCTATCAAACCAGTCTAACTTCCTTCCAAGGCAGCATCCTTGGAGGTATGTACAGAAAGTATCCATATAGGAAGAAGGAAAGCAGTAGATGTTTAATATTGTTTTGAGATGGCATTCTTATAAGCTAGCTAGAGAAACTGGGTCTAGATGAAAGGATTGTTAAGATGAGTGCAAACTTGATGACTCAGAAGTCCAGAAATACTAATGGTTTTCTGTTAATGAAATAGAACATGAAATGGAGGCACGTCTAACAGATTTGCAAGTTATTAATGTGGAAGAGGAGCAAGACTGTTGGAGGACAACATTAGAGTTCAAAATGTCTTTGACAAATTGGAGAAGTGGTCAGAAGGAAAGAACCATGTTTCAGTAAGGACAGGTACTATGTTAGGATGTATAAATAACTGCAGGAGGAGCTGCAGTGTAGGTAGTAGCTCTCCAGCACAAGTTCTGAAGAGTATAATACAGGACTGCAAATTGAATAAAATAAGTCAGTAACAAACAAGAGACAAACCTTCTATGCTGCAAGGACTGAGACTTTCTATAAGATCAAGGGGGGCTGGACAAGCTCACAGAAAAGAAAATAACATGGGTTGACTAAATAGAAAGTGTGTCCAGCTCTGATTCTTTCCTGCTCTCCCTCAGTCCTTCTGTTCCTCCATCTCACCATGTTCTCCCTCATAATCTCTGGAAAATATTCAGGCTAGCTCTGTTTTAAATATCCTTCACCTATATCCAGCTATAGTTAGATAGAGTCAACAGGGTATGTAGCTTTCTGCAGCTCTGGGAAGAATGGACCAGAAACTCTTGCCTGAATAATGTTTGTCTCTGAGCTTGGAAGCATATTATGAACACAGCTGTGCTGTTATCTTATGGCCTGGTAGCTAGTCAGCGTCACTGGCTTTAACAAGC
Organism: Phaethon aethereus; assembly: GCF_964289735.1. Lineage (NCBI taxonomy): Eukaryota > Metazoa > Chordata > Aves > Phaethontiformes > Phaethontidae > Phaethon > Phaethon aethereus. The sequence goes on along the minus strand of NC_138577.1, from coordinate 49,858,658 downwards.
TTCTGCATATAGGTTGCTGTGCTAATTTATGAAGTCTTCACTGAGCTAACAAAACAACTGTTCAATATCATCAGTCTGAAGGAATACAGTCTTCTCTAGGCTTTTTTTTTCTATAAGATTCAAATGCCTTTAAAGAAATATTTCTATGACAGAAAGAAGCTTTTTACATCTACTCTTTCCAATTTTTCATTCTCTGTTAACGTGACTGTTCAAACACGCCAACAGTGCCTCATTGTCACAGACAGTTATTCACGGGGAAACAGAGTGAAATCTGTCCCTTTCATACAGCCACTGAGTAGATTGAGTGTTGTTGTATACTCTTATCTAAACCAAATTTATATAATATTCATATAGTTAACATAAATACAAGTTTGAAACTCTTTAAAAAATGTTAATTTGTCTTTTGTGTGAGATGTGTACAGCCTGGTTCCTGTTTGCTGTCAAGTCCCTTCTCTACATTTCTGTCTATATATATATTACAGAACGGATGTAGTACTGTGCAGTCTGAAGATCACAGAATCACAGAATCACAGAATGGTAGGGGTTGGAAGGGACCTCTGAAGATTATCTGGTCCAATTACCCTGTCAAGGCGGGATCACTTAGGACAGGTTGCACAGGAACGCATCCAGTCAGGTTTTGAAGGTCTCCAGAGAAGGAGACTCCACAACCTGTCTGGGCAGCCTGTTCCAGTGCTCTGTCACCCTCATAGTAAAGAAGTTTTTCCAAGTTTTTCCTCTTGTTGAGGTGGAACTTCCTGTGCTGCAGTTTATGCCCATTGCCCCTCGTCCTATCACTGGGCACTACTGAAAAGAGGCTGGCTCCGTCCTCCTGACAACCACTCTTCAGATATTTATAGACATTGATAAGGTCCCCTCTCAGCCTTCTCTTCTCCAGACTAAACAGCCCCAGGTCTCTCAGCCTTTCCTCATACGAGAGATGTTCCAGTCCCTTAATCATCCTTGTAGTCCTCTGTTGGACTCTCTCCAAAAGTTCCCTGCCTCTCTTGAACTGGGGAGCCCAGAACTGGATGCAATACTCTAGGTGAGGCCTCACCAGCACAGAGAAGAGGGGAAGGATAACCTCTTTTGACCTGCTGGTTGAGAGAAAAAAGATGTCTCTCTGTGAGAAACAGTTTGTGAGGAAGAGAGGAAAAGGACTACTTATCATCAACAATTAATAAAACAGAGGTCTTACATTGCTTAAAAAACAGTAACTTCCAAGGTTCAGTTTCTTGTAAATAATTTATTCACTAAAAAGCTTGCGTAGAATGCCGTCTTGTTGGTTGCAAGCTTTCTATCTTGGCCTTTCAGATCAGTCTGTAGCTCCTGTCAGGTTCACAAATAAAGTGCATAGATACAGAAATCACTCAAAAAATATCCAGTGTATAAACTAAATATGTATGCACTGAACTATCACCTTATGAAAATAAACCCAGAATACATGCAATAATTAGTTATTTTTAAAGTGTGTCTGTTTCTCTAGTTCAGCATGCCTTGTTCAACTCAGTGACAAAGGAGTGAGAGAGGTCTCAAACATACCCAGAAAATAAGCACATCCATTTTGATCAAATGCAGGAAAAATATTGAAAAAGAAATTAAGCATGAAAGGAAAAAGATTAAAATAATGTAACTTCTATTTTTTATGCTTTTTCAAGTTGATATGACTTTTCAGTAGTTTTGAAAAACCTAAATTTAAAAAAATGTTCTTTTAATGACAGGCAAGAGTCAATATATTCTTGTATTGCCAAAACCATGGAATCTTTACAAAATATATTAAAGTCTTATGTCCACATTTTATATCCATTCTACCTTTGCCTTCCAACATGGTTAAAATGGTGTAAAAAAAAATATTTACTTGGTGAGAGAATGAGTGTTATTCCCAAAAACAGATCTGCTGACTTCCATGGACCACATTTAAATTAAGGTCTAGGTCCTAGATCTTTGTATGCAAAGTGTCTTCCAATTTATCTATGCTAAATATCTAATTTTCTATACTAAGTACAGATCGGGTGTTACTTTGCTAGTCAGAGTGTTATTCTGAGAGACAGACAATGACAGACAGACAGACAATCCAGTTCTGTACTGGTATTTGTTTTTATTTTCCAGTAACTTTTCTGTAAGTGCCTGTTAAAATATTTTTTGTCTAAATGGAAGACATGGATTTAAAATTTAAGAAGCATACAGAAGAATTTGAAGGGATTTATCAGTCGTTCATTCATTGAGTCAAAGTGGAAAAGCACAGTAGCAATGTGACTTGTAGGAAAAAAATACTGTAACTGATATTCTGTTGGATATTAGATTCCTGTAGGAAAAACGTATTTCAGTATTATATATTAATAGTTTTAACTCTTTGTGAGCATCCTTTGGCAACCACCAAAATTATGAACAGCTGTAATGTTAAAACATCCATGTATGTATCTGCATGTATTTTTTGTTATCAAATCTATCTAGTCTATATATTTAGTTATGTAACTAGTTTTTATCTTTTGAAATCACCTTTTAAGCTGTCAGTACTACAGTTGTCATTTATTTACACAACATACAAGATACTCTTTTTCTGCATAGCTATTCAGCCGATACATTTTTTGAATTCCTTTCTTATGTGTGCAAAGTTTAACAGGAGTTAAGGAGAAAGTGTGAAAACATATACAGTTTTCATAGGACATGCTTCATCTGTTCCCTTTAGTTTGTAGAATTTGGGAATAGACCTTTCTCATTTAGTAGCTGAATTAGGAAGTGTGAGAAATCTGCTGGGAAGTCAAGATTTTGGGTTGCAGAGAGGCAGGTCTAAAGGAAGTAGTGAAGAAATGACCTCGGGTTCTTTCAGACAATGGCTTACCAGGCATTACATTAGGTGATAGGGGCTGATAGGATCCTGTAGGACCAGAGGTTTCTCCAATTCAGACAATTTTTTTATGTTATATTGTGAGTGTTTTTGGCCTTGGAAGGACAGAAACAAATATTAAGCTTTCCCCATTGTGATCCATTTTCTGTCTGTAACCTGTCCATATTTAGGATTAAGTTACCATGTTTTTTGACATGACCTGAAAAATTTAGCCAAGATACTGTGAAACACATCATCGAATTAAAATGTGATAAACAACTTACAGCATAAGTAATTATAAGATTATTTAAAATAGAAAAAAAAACTTTTCTACTCAGGACAACAAAATCAGCATTTAAAAGATTGGTTGGATTATTTTTCAAGGTTCTCACAACTGATATATATATGTAACACATATAAGATTATTTTGTAAGAAATATTTGTAGGTACATCCCATAAACCATATTTTTTTTTGCTATAAGTAATGTATATTTTATATTTCATATATACTATGTGATATATTTATGAAGATTGCAGAAGTATAAAAATGTAGTAATTTATATTAGTTAGCAACCAACATCTGTTTTTCTTAATAAATAAATAATGAAAGAATTAAAGCCTTACCAGGGAAAGCTAGTAAATGGTACTAAACTATTAGTGTACTCCTCTTACTTTTAACATTTTAGAGATTTTTGTGACATGGATGACTTTAACTGATTAATGCAACCTGTCTGAGGATGCTGTTTTTCTTGTTTTAAGCCAAATAAGAAAATATCTGCATCTGATTTGGTTTAAAAGGTTTTATAGGTTATTTCAGGTCCTGCAAATTATTGTAAAATTAATTTACCTTTATTTGATTATTTGCTTAAGTCAACTTTCAGAAATTAATGTGATTTGCTTTATGAAACATTTGAGATGTACTGTAGCATAATGTCCTTGACACCCTCCATCTTTCCAAAAGTTGAACATGATTTTAGTAAAATATCACTTTGATATAACAATGTATTCTCTACATTACAAACTAGTAATTAAAAATATTCAGCTAGATTGGTGCTTCTCATAATGTGTTTTGGAGTGGCTGATTTGCCTTTACCAGCTCTATTCTCTTTTTGGGGGAGGGACAAGGAAGTACTAACAGAACTGCACACATAGTCCAAATTCATGTTTTCTATTAATTAACACAAAGGCATAATGTTGCTTTCTATCCTGCTTTACATAGCTTTTCTACCAATTTCGTATATGTATTTCAACTGTTTGACCATCACAGAACATTTGGCCAACATTCGGCCAGTTTCATAGATCCATCTAACTCCATCAATGGTTTTTTTTGTAAACATGAAAATATCCATTTTGTGTATGAGGTTTAGGATTTATTCTAACTTCACCACTTGACATTTATCTAATTTAAATTTCTTCTTCATTTTCTCTCCCAGTCACTAATTCTCATACAGTACTCTGCTTTTCTTCATAATTAACTTTCATCTTTATTACTCTATTATTACAATTGGCAATCTCTGTGATGTCAGTGTTTAACATACTTTCCAGATCATTTATGGAAATGTTGAGCCTGGGCTTCAGAGCAGTTCTTAAATAACTTTGTTCTATTTGAAAACTGGCCTCACCTTTGTTTCTGTTTTATTTAACCAGTTAGTTACCTCTTAGCCTCCGACAATGTAGTTTCTATTTCAAATGAAAATATCAGTTTAGTATTTCTTTTCCATGTGTTTGTAAGTTTCTTTCCTGTGTTCCAGGAAAATTCTTGATGTATGTTTCTTTTTCCAAGAGCTGTGCTAAGTCTCCTGTGATATATACTCTATTTGCCTTTAAATTAATTAATTATGTGATTTGAAGTAATTTCTTCTTCTTTTGTCACAACAGATAAATTATTAATATCTGCAGTTCTTCAGTTCTCCTTAAAAGTTTTTTATAAATTAGTACAATAATCAGAAACTTCTTTTCTATTGATGCTGAGACAATTTTGAGCAAGAAGTTGCCCACAGGAGATGCTCTTTGGCCATCCTTTGCTCTGTGATTTTTGGAAGAAACCCACCTGGTCATTGTGCGTTATCTCTGTTCACTTTCACTCATTTTGCCTACTTATCTCAACTTTTACTTAAACTTCATCTGAAACCAATCATCTAATGTGTCCTCCTTAAAGAAGAATTGTAATTCCTAAACACTTCAAAAGGAAAAACAGATTTAAGGGATCCTTTCTTTTGTACTCCCATGCCTTTGTATTTGATCAGTCTTTTAAAATCTTAGTTACCCATCAGCCTCCTAGGCCAATATCAGCATTCCTGCTGATAATATGCTTTAAACAGGATTATTAACTTTAATGATCTTTGCAATTCAGCAAGCCAAAAAAGAGTTTGCAATTTTTGCAATTAGCCTACTGAAGTTAATGATCTTACCACTTTCCTCATTTAACCACAACTTAAGGTTTTGTCAAGATTTCTTTTAATAGCCTTTTTTCTTGTTTTCTGTCTGTGTTAGATTTTTTTTTATCTTCTCTGTTAAGAGTTTGCTTTGAACGTCCAGGGTTTCTTTGCCACCTGCAAATGTTTAATCCTTTTAATTGACATCCCTCCTCTTGCTTTTAATGAACATCTTCACTTTCCATTGTTATGTGGTATTGCTTGTTGATTGTCACTTTTAAGTCATACTAAGAAGTAGGTTCCAGTGCATAGTTAGAAGTGAGACATCTCATCCAAGATAAGTGACAAATTTTTATAATCTGTACTGAAAGTGAAGAGTGAGGTTCATCCTGCCCTAAGAAAGGGAAATTTGATGTGAGCTGGATGTTTTAAGTGAAACAAGTGTCATCTTTCTGCTTCTTTTCTATGTAGGAATACGCTTTACCTTTGATATTATCATCTAGTGCCTGGACTAGTGACTAACTGGCACTATGTTAAGCTACTCAGCTTAGTACAGACCTACAAACAAGAAATTAGTACAGGTCTATCTGAGACTCAATTTTGATTAGAATAAGAAAAGAAAAGTTAATTTAATGTTTTTCAATACAGAAGTAAAAGGCTAAACCAACATTTTTAGGAACTTTGAAAATGTCAGCACAATTCAAATTGACAAAGGAGTCAGAATGTTTAGCACTGTGTGGAATTGTGTTGTTGTGACTTGCAGAGATCAGTGACTGAAATAAGTTATTCTAGTATAAGAGAAACCAATGGCTTATTGGGATGTCTCACAACATAATAAAAGATAAAAAGTAATTTAGTGGAAAAAATGTGGATCAGCACACTAAACCATTATCATAGGTGAACAGATGGTGAGGATAACCACCATCAAAAGATAGTGAGATTTATATTTATCTCCAAAAATCAATTTAATTCTGTGCAACCACCACTACTATTTTTTGATTTGGGGTTGGGTTTTTTTTCAGTGTGGTAACTTAAAGTTTTTTAAAAGATAATTTAGGTCAAGATAGACATATTGGTAGTTGAAAAAAGTTGAAGAGACTAGAATAAAAAGCAAATAAGGATAATATAGATAAAATTATAAATTATATTAATTATATAAAATTATATAAATAAAAAAACCTTGTGATTTGAAGAGCAAAAGTACACAAGTGGAGTTGTGTCTTCGAGTTAAAAGCATGCTTGGTTATCTTCTGTTGTATACAGTAATGCCTTGACATGAGGTAGCTACAACATTTTAGGCCTTACGTAAGTTTGTTTCTTTACATGTTATTTAAAATATTCTCTGGGGAAAAAACAAATAAAAATATAATGCTGTTTTATTGTTGCAGGAATGGGTGGCAAAATTCCTGTTAAAATGCTTTAAATAGCAATTAACCATGAACAACATTCTCAGAATCATGGTTCCTCTACTACTGTTTTCTTAGCAGATTAAGAAGGTTTGTGGAAAAGAAGCCATTCTTGACAAACCTGTTAAAGCAGATCCAGTGTTGAAATGCTTTCTGAAAATAGTCTTTTAGATGTGTTTTTAAAACATGTCTTTGCCTCCTGTATTATGTGGAAGTAGCAAACTGATTGCTACCTGCTGTTGTCTTTGATTCTTATTGCTAAATACAGCCTTTGGCATAAGTTAAGTATTTTTTGTCTGTGATGCATGTTATGATCTATGGCAGTACAGAATACCACAAATCTCTTCTATTTTCTTTGTTATGGCAAGACTCAGGATGACATACTCCTGCAGATTGGGTTCAGTAACATCATACTGGAAATGATAATAAAAGTATGGGTACAGGACTGCAACATGTCTCATGTGCAGCTTCTTCAGGATTTTAAGTTCAGCAATATTGTAAAAAATACATGTGTGTTTTTTAACAAGGAATGATCTAAGAGAATAACTTAAGTAATTATTTTTGCAGCATCCAGTAAACTAAAACACTTAAGCCTATTTATAATGAACCATTTATAAGTGTAATTTGTATGAACAACATTACAAACTTGTGTAGCCTAGTCTGTAAATATGTAAAACTTGTTTTTATTGCAATGACCTTTGTGTTTCAAACAGAAATGTATACATGTTAGATAAAAGTTGTTCCAAAGTGACCAGCAACTTCACAAACAGATTTCAAGATTCCTTCCTTCTTCCTCCTTTGCTAGCCATCCTTTCAAAATATTCCTTAATCTACCTTTTGTTGTACTCATCTTCCAATCCTGGGCTCTCATTAATCACCTAATAGTGCCATTTTAAGCTCATGAAAAAGTGTCAAATGACTTCAATGATATTTTCTGGAATAATACGTTGTTACATATTTATATGTATCTCAATGTTCATTTTGATTAAAAAATTCTTCAAAAATAATTTGATGGGTATCTTCTTTAGTAATTTGTAAGAAAGAAATGTGATAGAAATTAATTATTCTGACACCTGTTTGGATTTTTTTGATTTTGTTTGAATCATGAAATTTTACAAAATGTGACATAGTGTTGACTAATCTGAAGAACAGAAAAAAAGGCGTTTAGAGACTGTTTAAAAGTAAGGCAAACACGCTGTAGAGTGCACAGTTGGGGTTTTCTTTGTTGTAGTATGGGGTAATGTCATGGTTTAACTAAGCCCACACAGCTGCTTGCTCACTCCCCCACAGTGGGGCGGGGGAGAGCATTGGAAGAGTAAAAGTGAGGAAAGTCATAGGTTGAGATAAAGACAGTTTAATAGGTAAAGCAAAAGCTGTGCACGCAAGCAGAGCAAAACAAGGAATTCATTCCCTACTCCCCATCGACAGGCAGGTGTTCAGCCATCTCCAGGGAAGCAGGGCTCCATCACATGTAGTGGTTTCTTGGGAAGACAGACATCATCACTCTCAACGTCCCTCCACCCCTTGCTTCTTCTTTGTCCCAGCGTTATATGCTGAGCATGACATCACATGGTATGGAATATCCCTTTGGCCAGCCTCAGTCGGCTGTTCTGGCTGTGCCCCCTCCCAGCTTCCCGTGCAACACCAGCCTCCTCACTGGCAGGCCAGCATGAGAAGCGGGACTGTCCTTGACTACGTAGCAACAACTCAAAACATCAGCACCTTATGAACATTTTCTCATTCCAAATCCAAAACATATCCTCATGTTAGCTTCTATGAAGAAAATTAACTCTAGTCCAGTTGAAACAGGTAGGAATGACAGATGTTACTTGCTACCGAATTTTAAAACAATAATATGTCTCTGAATTTAAAATTAATTTACTATGAATCTATGTATACTGCATACAGTGGTAATTAAGTGAATGAAAGAGCAATACTTGAAAACAAACTTTTCTGTTGCAATTATATTAAAAATTGAAATAATGCAAGATCTGCTAAAACCCCAGAAACTTTCAAACCCCTTTGAACAGCTTTACATGTAGTTACAAAGAGTTTGTCCTACAAAATGTTGTTAGACTTGTTTGATAACTGCTTAGATTTCCTTTATGGGTGATTTTTTGAATATTCACTTCTCAACCAAGTACAAGACCTTTGCTATTTTCATTGTAATTTACATTTTTTTTCTTTTGTGAAGGGGAAGAGATGGCAACTGACTGTATCTGCTAGAATCATTAAAATATTTAACTATGGATTTTATTGAAATGGAAGGACTAACTTATATTTCTAAATGAAAACTTTATTTTATTTTGCATACTCTCCACATTTCCGGAAGAAAGGAAGGAATACCGAAATTATTTCTGTGTTGTTTAAACAGCCATCACATGTCATGAAGAAAGAAGGCATATTTTTAACCCCAAAATCAATTAACTAAATTTCTAAATTGAAGAATATACTCCAGAAAGAGATTGCAGACATTGGAAACTAGATTTATAACTTGGTTTTTGTGGGCTAAATCAGGTACAAATACCTAACTGTGAAGTCCTCTTTCCAAGTGTATTTTGTTTATGTGGCAAGGTTTTGATAGTGGCAGTGCTACAGGGGTGGCTTCTGAGAAGCTGCTCGAAACTTCCCCTATGTCCGATGCAGCCAACGCTAGCCAGCTCCAAGACAAACCCACTGCTGGCCATGGTTGAGCCCATCAGCGATAGTGGTAGCACCCCTGTGATAACATATTTAAGAAAGGGTAGAAAACACACTATGCAACAGTGGCAGGGAGAGAGGAGGGAGAATATTTGAAAGGAACGACTCTGCAGACACCAAGGTCAGTGAGGAAGGAGACGGAGGAGGTGCCCCAGACACCAGAGCAGAGATTCCCCTGCAGCCTGTGGTGAAGACCATGGTGAGGCAGGTTGTCCCTCTGTGGCCCAGGGAGGTCCATGGCGGAGCGAATATCCACCTACAACCCATGGAATACCCCACATCAGAGCAGGTGGACATGCCCCAAAGGAGGCTGTGACCCCATTGGAAGCCTGTGCTGGAGCAGGCTTGTGACAGGACCTGTGGACCTGTGGAAAGACTATCCCATGCTGGAGCAGGTTTGCTGGCAGGACTTGTGACCCTGTGGGGGACCCATGCTGGAGCAGTCTGTTCCTGAAGTACTACATCCCATGGAAGGGACCCACATTGGAGCAGTTTGTAAAGAACTGTAGCCCGTGGGAAGGACTCACATTGGAGAAGTTCATAGAGGACTGTCTCCTGTGGAAGGGATCCCACAGTGGAGCTGGGGAAGAGTGTGAGGAGTCTTCCCCCTGGGGAGGAAGCAGTGACAGAGACAGTTTGTGATGAAATGACCACAACCCCCCTTACCCGCCCCCATGTGCCACTTGGGGGGAGAAGGTAGAGAAATAGAGAGTGAAGTTGAACCCCGGAAGAAGGGAGGGGTGGAAAGTGTTTTTAAGATTTGTTTTTATTTCTCATTATCCCACTCTGATTTGATTGGTAATAAATTAAGGGTTTTTTTTTCCCCAAGTTGAGTCTGTTTTGCCCATGACGGTAATTGCTGACTGATCTCTCCCTGCCCTTATCTCGACCCATGAGCCTTTTGTTATATTTTCTCTCTCCTGTCCGGCTGAGAAGGGAAATGATAGAGTGGCTCTGGTGGGCAGTTGGCATCCAGCCAGGGCCCTCCCACCACACCAAGGAGAGATCTCTCTTAAATTACCGTCCTTCTGCTTAGCATAACTAGGAAAAAAGCTGGCATGTGGGACTTACAAGGTAGACCAGCGAAATTAATGAGTGTCTCAACAGATTCTTCTGCCATAGTCCAAGGAATTTGTTATGCCTTGATGATATGGACCGGAGACCCATTAATACAGGAGAATCCCTGCTCATACTATGCTCTAGCTAGTGTGTTGTAAACTTTAGAAGTAAATTCAGAAGTTGATTTGAAAGAGCTCTTCATGTTACTGGTGGGTGTATCAAACAGTTACTATCTCTTCCTTCAAAATCATTGTTACCATAACTCATTCTCAGGTTTTATAAACAATGCATTACAAGGTCCAGATTTGTACAGTGTGCAACAACAGTATCGCCAAAGGCAGTATTTGACAACAGGGAACAGCAAGAGTCAAAGGAAAGTACTTTAAGGGAGATTAAGCATTTGAATCCACAGGCCATCTCAGTATACTGTATTATACTTAGCAAATCTAAATATGTATTCTGAATAATCCTAGCTCTGGGGCTCTTTGTGTACTAGGAAGGCTGAAAAGTGCAGGTTCCTGGCCCCTCATAATCAATTGCATATTGGAATTTTGCAGCCCTTATTGTTTTACAACTTCAGGCAACTGTATGCGGTACAGTAGAAACAATTCTTGTTCTAGTTATGTCATCAAGTTTTTCTTTTCATACAACCTTTCTATGCAATGTTTTCTTAAATGAGACAGCTTGTTAGATTTATATTGTGCATTCATTTGTGAACAACAGGGAAATTAGTATTTTTGATGTAATGTATGTTTAACAATTAGAGAAAAGAAGGTGAGATAGCTAGCTAGAAAGACAAGAGGTCTTCAGGAGCGTAAATGACTATAAAAAGCATTACTACTGCATGGATAAGGCTACAGTAAAAGTAGAAAACAGCAATGTAAGAAATGGTATAGAGAAACAAGTAGAAGAGAAAGTCAGAGGAAACAAGAAAAGAGCTCAAAAAGTAAAATTTGTGGAGCAAGGGGGGTGTGTCTAAACACTGGAGTGGGAATATGGAAATTTCCAGCCTTTATGAAAAGGCTGGAAATTACTAATAAACAGTCTGCTATTGTCAATGTATGGATTAGACCACAGTCTTTTCTAGTATTTTTTTCTGCAACTCTGAAAAAAAACAGGGATTATATTGACAAGGTAGAATAGAAGAGGTCTATTTGGAAAGTTCAAGTTTAAATCACTCGAGAATGAAATTTTTGAGTAAAATAATTTTGCGATATTGACTATAAGAGACGGTAAAATATTTCTAAAATAATTTTATTTTTATTTCAAAACTTTTCATTTTGGAAATGTTTGAAATTTGTTTTTGAATGTTGATGCAATTGAAACAAAAAAGGTGAATGAATATAGAAGAATATCAGACATGACAAGTTAGTAGCAATAATAGCCTTCTCGATTTTTCATGCTGTATGATAGTGTAGCTGGATAAATATTTCTACTATGTGTATATTTTGCTAATGTTTATTACTGACTAAACAAAAGATACAGAAAAGTATAATTATATTTTCTTGCTTAAAGTTTTTTCTAAAAATGCAAATAATAGATGGCTAGGGAAAATATTCTGATTCTGAAAAGTAATTCTCCTTATAAATTTTAAAATAAAATAAATGTAAAGCACACCAGTGTCTTTGAAATCACATTTAAATTTACAATGTTTTATTTTAAAATATAAAATTAATTATCTGTTACTTAAGGAAACGTTCTGATATTATCTTTTGTAACAAACACTAGCATAATTTTTTTTTTCTTCCAGATAATACTGAAACACTTTCCAAACTGTATTTTTTTTTTCCCCTCAAATACAATACCTGAGTTTCAGACAACACTTCTAAACTGTAATTGTATTACAGACATACAGGCAATGGTATGGTATGGACTATGGACTATATGATTACTTCAATTGCAGATTTCATTTCTCAAATACAATAAATCAGCCAGAGAAGAATTCAATGAAAGCAGTTGGGACATTAAACCAAGATCTATTTGAACCATCTGCTTCATCATTTAGAGACTGGAATGAGCCAGATCAAAAACAGTGGTGTATTGAGAAGGCTTGAGCCAGTACTGTGCTAGATATTAACTTATTTGATAAGCAGTGGAATGCATAGGGTGACACTCATGTAATTTGCTCTGTGCACCAAAATCCTGAAAATCTAGCTACAGTTAATGCTTCTGGAGGGAAATTCCAATAGTACAGCACCAAAAAAGTGACAAGAAATGGCCAGGCAAGAGATATTTAGATTCTTTCTTTGTGGGATGTGCAGGAACAGTGAGGATAAAATTCACCAGAATGAAGCCCATGACTACCTATACGCTGTTCCAGCCCACAGGCCTACGATATCAGCAATCTGTCTGAAGTCTTAGAACTATCAATTTGATGTAACAGGTTAATCATGTCTATGGCCTGTTCTTGAATTCTTCCAAAATGTTAGCCCTAAAATTGATGCTGACAAGGGTAGTTTTCAACAACAGTTTTGCAGACCCTTTTATCCCTTAGATTCACTGGTAGGAATGCTTGACACTGACCTTTGCCTGAGTATGAAATTTGAGGAATTAAATTCAGCAGAAAGCAGAAGGAAATTGCTATCTCAAAAAATATTGTTTGGCTATTTACATGCTAACATCATCTACAAAAAGGTTATACTGGCCTTTCTGTTCCAGTCCTGAGAAAGAAGGATAGGAAAGAGCATTTCAAAACTCCTTGTTTTCATTCAGATTCTTTCCTAAAAAAATTAATTTCCTTGACTATGAGTGACAGAATAGACAGTCTGGGACAATACTAAAGGAATCTGTATGCAATAGCTTTCAATGTTCAAACCTGAAAAGTGTCCTTTAATCCCAAACCAATTAAAATCAAATCTCATGTTGACTAATGAAGAGGACGAGAGAAACGGGATTATCCTGTGTTAATGTATACAAAGTATCACAGAATCACAGAATCACTAAGTTGGAAAGGACCTTCGAGATCATCAAGTCCAACCATTAATCCAGCGCCACCATGTCCCCTAAACCATGTCCTGAAGCGCCACATCCACACGTTTTTTGAACACTTCCAGGGATGGCGACTCCACCACCTCCCTGGGCAGCCTGTTCCAATGCCTGACCACTCTCTCAGTGAAGAAATTTTTCCTAATATCCAATCTAAACCTCCCCTGGCGCAACTTGAGGCCATTTCCTCTTGTCCTATCACTAGTTACTTGGGAGAAGAGACCAACACCCTCGTCGCCACAACCCCCTTTCAGGTAGTTGTAGAGAGCGATAAGGTCTCCTCTCAGCCTCCTCTTCTTCAGACTAAACAACCCCAGTTCCCTCAGCCGCTCCTCATAGACTTGTCCTCCAGACCCCTCACCAGCTTCGTTGCCCTTCTCTGGACACGCTCCAGCACCTCAGCATCCTTCTTGTAGTGAGGGGCCCAAAACTGAACACAGGATTCAAGGTGCGGCCTCACCAGTGCTGAGTACAGGGGCACAATCACTTCCCTACTCCTGCTGGCCACACTATTCCTGATACAAGCCAGGATGTTGTTGGCCTTCTTGGCCACCTGGGCACACTGCCGGCTCATGTTCAGCCGGCTGTCAGAAGTGATAGTGATATGTAGTGATAGTAGAAGTGATATGACTTGATACACAACTTGGGTTCTGCATCTTAAAATATATTTTCATAATGATGGCAGAAAACAGACCACAAATTAACCTAAAGTTTCTTTTATATGATATTTGTCTTACCGTTCTCATGGATGATCTAATTAAATGGGCCTTACATATTACATTCCATACTCTGCCTTTTGCATCTCCACTGGGTGGTCTTCTGTGAAGATCCTAGATGTATTAGAGGTTGGTGAACAGCTGAACTACCTTTCTGGGGCTGGCTCTGTTTCAATTTTATTAAAACATTGCTGCTGTAGTGAGTGGTCTCAATGACTTTCATTGTTTGAAATAAGAGGCAACGATAGGGGAAATAGAGGAAGTCATCAGATCCTGGTTTGACACTGCTGCATGAGTTTTTCATTCCTGCAGTGATTTTCAACTGATGGGGGCTTCAACACTGCAACTTTTGAGATGTTTTTGTTTAACTATAGAACCATGATGGTGACTTCCTCTTTTCAGGATTTCTGAACTGTACATGCTTTGTAGTTGTAAATAACATTTTGTGCAAGATATTTGACTGAATTAAATCTATGGCACATATATATAAACAGCAAAGTATTTTTCACAGATATCTCTATAGTTTAGTTCCATTCTCAGCTTCACAAAAGTTCATATTCACATGATGAACTTGAAGCTTTGCATTAAGATAACACAGATTTCATACCCTGCAGTACTACTATGTGAAGTCTTTAATCTTCAAATAAATGGGAAAACAAAAGTATTTTGATTTTCTGCAGTTTTAGAGCTGCCAAATAATATGTTTTATTTTTATATTGAGGCCTTGTTTTTTTAATGTTAACTGCTGCATTTTTATATCAGCAAAAAGATGAAGGTGAATTTTAGATTGTCTCCCCCAAATAGATCCCACTTTCTTAATAGGACAAAATTTTGATTACTATCCATTCCTTCCTTGTCATCGTGAAACTACTCTGTGTTGCTGACTTAGTCTTTTGGATCAAATGACTGGAAGGTGGCTGCTATTGTGCATTCTTGAATACAGTGATATGAGATGCCACCACTGAGCTGTAGCAGTGTCTGATGCCAATGAGTGCAACATATGTACCAGCTGTAGCATGTCCTTCCACTGATTGCTCCTCCAGTGACATGTGAACACCACCAGAGATTTCTACCCATGCTGAATATGTTTCTTCGGAAAGCACCATTGCATATATGTGTATGTATATATGTAAGGAAAATATATATAAGGAAATTACATTCTAATAGCTATGACAGCAAACTGAGCTGTGTTTTCCTAGCAGTTAACTCTGTCAGCAACTTGGCCCTTGGTGACAGAACTTTTCAGGTTCTCTTTTCTCTGAGAGACCAGGCACAAGTAAAGGTGTAGGGGCTTGATGCAACATGGTCCACAAACTTGATTATTTTACTCCTTATGATGACAGCAAGCGATATT
This sequence comes from Phaethon aethereus, assembly GCF_964289735.1. Taxonomy (NCBI): domain Eukaryota; kingdom Metazoa; phylum Chordata; class Aves; order Phaethontiformes; family Phaethontidae; genus Phaethon; species Phaethon aethereus. The sequence goes on along the minus strand of NC_138577.1, from coordinate 49,843,239 downwards.
TCAGAAAAAAACTATGCTTCAGGGGCTCATTTTACTGATTGCATGTATCTGCTTGATAAACCTTTTTTTTTACAGACTTGTTCCAATTAAAAGCACCCATACCTGAGAAATAGGATACAGCTATACCATCTTGTAAAACCTTGTGTTTTAGTTATTTGACGCACTGAGATTTGAATAAATGTCTTTGTTATACTGTGAAGTTCCCCTATTTTGGCTCCAGTTAACAAAGAAGGTATCTTTTTTCCTATAAAGCAATCACAAATAATATAATGAAAAGCCAAATTTTGTTCTGTTTTCACAAGTGCTTGTTGTGTTTTACATATATCATCTTCTTTGGGGTTGTTAACAAATAAGGTGGGAAAATCTTTACTTTTCAGTGAAAAATTTACTAAGAGGAGACTACTTTTGTTTGTCAGTTCAATAACTAGTCATTTCTAGCCTCACAGCTGCTTGCTTTGCCCCAACCTAGCTAAATTATCTTGTCTTCTATGGTCTGTATCTTTTTTTTAGAAACATCTTTAGAAACTTCCTGCAGTATGTACCTAATTTGGTGAAGCTGCTTTTGCTCTGGGCAAAGAGGAAACTCTGTTCTAAATACAAGGTTTCAAAGTGCAGGATATACTTTACTAACTCACCAGTAAAAGGACTACGTACTTTAGTTCAGAGATTGGATGCATTTTTAAGAGACTACTTTTTCCACTCCATTTAACCCATGCTTGACTTGAGAACTAAGATCTGTCATTGGTTGCTTATTCAATGCTGACCTGCTATTCTAATATTTTAAACAATAATGATATGTGGTTGGTTTATAGTTTTATGTTTTTAATTTTGAGGTATTTTGATGAATAACAGATTGGTTACTTTCCTGGAAACACAGCATTCTGTGAAAGGGCTGTGTAGCAGCAGATAGATAGAAAAAAATAAAAACACGATGCTAAGTGGCCTCTGTACTGGGAATGTGTGCAGGAAGACAGTTTTGATCCATTTTTCACATAAAGGGAAATTAATTTCTGCTTGAACAAATCGCAAGAAATCTCTGCATAACATATATTAAGTTCTCATTTTGTCAAAAACACAACTTAAGAGATGTTATGTGTCAGACATCTCTAATATCTATTGTCACCATATATATAGTCAGTCTTGTTTTAAATGAAGTACCTAAGCAGCTGAAATCACTGCAGATTTTGCTCATAGCTAACGGTGAGAGACTAAAAGACTTCATTCTACAAGGTGCTTGCTTTGACCATTTAAAGTTAAAGTGGAGTTAGAGAACTTCCATTTGAAGAGCTGTCATCCTGTGGTCATAAGAGATCTGCTGCTACCATGGATAGTAAGCTTGGAGTATTTCACGTTCTCTTAAGGGGTCAAATTTAGGATGTACATATTTGTACTCGATACTAAGAAAAAAATATGTATTTTAGGGATTAAAATTTTCAGACCAAAATCGATTCATTTAAAGCTAAAAAAGTAAAGCACACTCTGCAGTGAAAAATTATTTACAGTGAGAATTACTTTTAATTTCCAGTAAGAAATACCTTTGAAAATGAAATGCTAAGTTAAATTAATAAACTGCAAATTCTTTATTTTTTTTAGAAACATGTTTTAATTCTACTTCTCAAGTGTTTTTTTAAATACCTTGAACGGAGTTGCATTTTACATTAAAAATCTCTCCCAAAAAGCTACTAACAAGACACCATTTGGGATTTTTTTACCACTCTTTAATCATATGTAAAGAAAACTAAACCTAAAAAGGTTATCATCAAGGTCTTTATGAGGTTCAAGTAATTTATATGTCTTTGTTAGGTAATGTATTTATGTGACAGAATTATTTTGGTTGATACTTGGTAGTTAATGAGTGACATCTATCCTGTTTTAGAGTATTTTATGAAAACAGACACCAAGTATAAATGAAAACAGAATTATAATTTTTACATTAAATGAAAAATTTTAATCAAAACAAAATTGATTTTGCCTTTCCGTTCCCTTTCCTTTCTCTGAGATCAGACTTATTATTACAGTTTTATCTTACCTTCTTCTATTCCTGGGTTAAGAGACTTTCTCACAGATTTGATTGTTGGCAGATGCTTGGCATTCAATTATTCTGGCAGGAGCTAAAATCCTCTGAAGTCTTTAATATATAACTGTAAATATGCATACTGAATTAGATGGCAAATTATGCCTTTATAGTGGAATATCCAAAGATTATTTTAATATTACTTACCAACTTTGTTATTTCTCATTATCAAAATGGTTAGGTATATATACTGCTAATAATAGATGATCTAACTTGCTTTTACTAAAAGTAATGATAATTATATGTAGTCATCATCTGATTATCTGCAGATAAATCTTCTTTGGATGCAAATACCTAAGCCATCACAATCTCAAGCCCAGGCAGGTATCTTGGGCACACATGTGCTGTGATCCAGGGGCTTGTCAGTTGATGTACATACTAGGGATGGGAGACCAGAAAATGTCATTTATCTTCACTCCAACCATACCTTCAGTTTTATTTTTTCTATCTTAATTTAGGGGTTTGGCCTAATCTGTGCTTCTTTTTTTTTCCTGGGTTATCTTCCCTGTGTTCTCGTTATGTAGGAATTGAATGGCTTTTTGTCAAGTTGAGTAAGTGTGTATGCATATAAATAAACAAGTAATCCATTAAACATGAATTAAAAGACCTACTTTAAGTAATTTAATACATAATAAGGTTTTACAATTCTGTATACAAAACAGAGTTTCATTTTGCTAATACAACCAGCTCTTCAGAAAAAAAAAACAGTATTTATATTTAAAGCCAGCAAAGTAAAAGGCAGTGATACCATTTTGAGTTCTGTGGCAGTTTCAGCAACAGAAAGTGTTTCAAAGACTAAATAGAAAATTGGGATCCACAGTTTTTAGTTACCTTCTCATATCTGTAGATGGAGTAAAAAGACCTTTTTTCATTAAAGATTCCTTTGTTTTCTTTTACTGGCCTCCCATCTAGAGGGAACATCTTCTTCAAGCTGAAAGTGACAAAGAAAGTACACTAATAAAGCAAATGGCTTGCATTTCTGTCACAAATTGGAGGCTTTCTCTCTCTAGATTTCCTTTCTTTTTCTTCTAATTCAGCTAATTAACTGTTACTTTTGTGACAGATTTTCACTTAATAACAATGGGAAAGTGTTGAATAAATAAATTTTGGAGTAAAAAGGACAAAAGTAATAAAGGATAATCTGAAAATCATAAAAAAAAAGTGAGTGAATCTTCCAGTTGTCTGTTGAATGTTTAACAGAGGAATCTTTTTATAAAAATCTCAGTTCTTTAGAGAAAAAAATATTCTAGAGAAATCTTTCTCTAACATAATAAAATTACATTTATTTTAATTAAGGTTCACATGTATCTACTCTACAGTTTTTTGCAGTAGGGTGAAACTCTCAGTCAATGCAGTAGAATCAGTAGGAGGATTATGACAGTCCTGCAGCAAGTGAGCCCAAGCTTTGAACAGAAATTCCCATGGAACTATTTCATTATTTGTAAATATTAGTTCTTCTTACAAAAAAAAAAAATGTCAGGAGGTTTCTATTTGAGCTAATAGATGGTGAGATCCAATAAATGTGCTTTTGTAGAGGTTAGATCATTCTTTCAGACTGCAAACTAAGCTAAAGCAGATGGGGGAAGAGGAGAGCTAATTTTCTAGGCAATTCCCTACATTTTGTCTGTATATCCCTCAATGACAGCTGGGAGTAAAATATAATCCTTTATGTTTCTGCCTCTTCCCCATTTCCACACCTGACTTTCAAAGATCTGACAAGTGCTGTTTCTTTCAGAAATTCAGCTCTCCTCTGTAGTTCATTTTTCTTTTCAGCAGTACAATGCTGACACTTCTTTCATCCTGTTTGGTAAATCCTTTCTCCCTATATTTCTCCCTTTCACTAATAATTCTTTCAGATATATTTCTACATATATTTTAAATAACTTAAGTATAATAGTGTAAATATAATTCTATTTAAATTATTAATTTAATAAAATAATCAATGGTATAATTATTAGCTTAGAATTTAATATCTTACAGAATATAATGCTATGTATTATAAAGTAAGATATTTTAAGTAATTAATGTTTCTAATCTACATAAGAGTAAAGATAATTTAAATCACTCAGCCAAATATTGTTTATGTCAAAGGTGGGATACTGTTGAGTGACTGTGTATAACTCACGGTAGAGGGAATAAAATTTGGCAGGATCTTCTCCAAAGTGCTTCTAGTAATGATTTCTGGACTGCTCTTCCCCTCAAAACCTCCAGTCTAGGAAGGAACTAGACAGGAAACTCCCAAGCATGAATGGCAATTTTGTCATTTTAGCTGAATTTGGACTTCTTACACTTTTGCTCTTAAACACTGTTTTCATCAATGTAGGTGACTTCCTTCTGAGGGGTACAGAGGGCCCAATATGCTGACCAGAGTCAACCCACAGGGAAATCTGCTGCCTCCCTGGGGCCCGGGTGAGAGATGTCACCAGGAAACTCCCTGGTCTGATTCGGCCCATTGATTACTACCTGCTGCTGGTCCTACAGTTTGGCAACAATGAGATTGTGCTGAGAAGTCCAAAAGTGATTAAAAGGGACTTCACAGCGCTGGGGTGACTGGTCGATGGAGCAGGAGCATAAGTAGTGTTTTCGTCAATCCCTTCAGTGACGGAGGGAATGAAGAAAAGAATAGGAAAGCACATGTGGTCAACACATGGCTCAGGGGCTGGTGCTGTCAGCAGAACTTTGAGTTTTTTGACCATGGGGCAGTTTACACAGCACTGGGCCTCTTGGCAGCAGATGGAGTGCAACTGTCTCCAAGGGATAAAAGGATTCTAGCTTACAAGCTGGCAGGCCTCATCAAGAGGTCTTTAAACTAGACTTGAAGGGGGAAGGGCATAAAACCAAGCTCACTAGAGATGAGCCTAGGCTTGGCATGCTGGAGTTGGGGGTGAAATCAATAGCCCAGCTCAAGTGCATCTACACCAATGATCACAGCATGGGCACCAAACAGGAGGACCTGGAAGCCATTGTGCGGCGGGACAGCTATGACTTAGTCGCCATCACAGAAACATGGTGGGATGACTCTCATGACCGGAGTGCTGCAATGGATGGCTATAAGCTCTTCAGAAGGGATAGGCAAAGAAGGAGAGGTGGTGGCATGGCTCTGTATGTTAGGAAGAGTTTTGATGGTATAGAGCTCAACAACTATGATGATAAGGTCAAGTGTTTATGGGTAAGGATGAGGGGGAAGGCCAACGAGGCAGATATCCTGCTGAGGGTCTCTTATAGACCACCCAGCCAGGACAAAGAGGCAGGTGAAGCATTCTGTAAGTGGCTGACAGAAGTCTCACAATCACTAGCCGTTGTTCTAGTAGGGGACTTCAACTTACTGGATGTTTGCTGGAAGTATAACACAGCAGAGAGGAAACAGTCTAGGAGGTTCCTGGAGTGTGTGGAAGATAACTTCCTGAAACAGCTGGTGAGACTACCAGGGGAGGGTGCCTCACTTGACCTGCTGTTTACAAACAGAGAAGGACCGGTGGGACATGTGGTGCTCAGAGACCATCTTGGACTTAGCGACCATGACATGATAGAATTCTCGATTCTGAGTGAAGTAAGGAGAGGGATCAACAAAACTGCTAGCATGGACTTCCGGAGGGCAGTCTTCAGCATGTTCAGGTCATTGGTTGAGAGAGTCCCTTGGGAGACAGTCCTGAAGGGCAAAAGGGTCCAGGAAGCCTGGACAGTCTTGAAGAAGGAAATCTTAAAGGCACAGGAGCAGGCAGTCCCCATGTGCCATAAGACAAGCTGGCAGGGAAGACGATCAGCCTGGCTGAACAGGGAGAATTTTGCGGGGACTCAGGGAAAAGAGGAGAGTTTATCACCTCTGGAAGAAGGGGCAGGCAATTCAAGCAGAGTACGAGGATCTCGTTAGGTCATGCAGAGGGAAAATTAGAAAGGCAAAAGCCCAGCTAGAACTCAATCTGGCCACAGTCGTAAAGGATAACAAAAAATGTTTTTACAAATATATTAACAACAAGAAGAGGACCAAGAAGAATCTCCATCCATTACTGGATATGGGGGGTAACATTGTTAACAAAGATGAGGAAAAGGCTGAGGTACTTAATGCCTTCTTTGCCTCAGTCTGTAATAGCCAGTCCAGGTATCCACAGGGTATTCAGCCCCCTGAGCTGGAAGACAGGGATGGAGAGCACAACAAACTCTCCATAATCCAGCAGAAAACAGTTTAACAACCTGCTAAGCCACCTGGATACCCACAAGTCTATGGGGCCCAATGCGATCCACCCAGGAATACTGAGGGAGCTGGCAGAGGAGCTTGACAAGCCACTCTCCATCACTTATCAGCAGTCCTGGTTAACAGGGGAGATGCCAGATGACTGGAGGTTTGCCAGTGTGATACCCACCTACAAGAAGGGCTGGAAGGAGAAACCTGGGAACTACAGGCCTGTCAGTCTGACCTCCATACTAGGGAAGATTATGGAGCCATTCATCTTGAGGGTGCTCACACGGCATGGGCAGGACAACCAAGCGATCAGGCCCAGCCAGCATTGGTTCATGAAAGGCAGGTCTGCTTGACCAACCTGATCTCCTTCTATGACCAAGTGACCCACCTAGTGGATGAAGGAAAGGCTGTGGATGTTTTCTACCTGGACTTTAGTAAAGCCTTTGACAGTGTCTCCCACAACATTCTCCTAGAGAAACTGGGGTCTCGTGGCTTAGACAGGTTTACTCTTCGCTGGTGAGCAACTGGCTGGATTGCCGTGCCCAGAGAGTTGTGGTGAATGGCGTTAAATCCAGCTGGTGGCCTATCACAAGCGGTGTTCCCCAGGGTTCGGTTCTGGGGCCAGTCTTGTTCAATATCTTCACTGATGACCTGGATGAGGCGATCGAGTGCTCCCTCAGTAAGTTTGCAGACGACACCAAGTTGGGTGGGAATGTTATCTGCTGGAGGGCAGGAGGGCTCTGCAGAGGCATCTGGATAACCTGGATAGATAGGCTGAGATCAGCTGTATGAGGTTTAATAAGGCCAAGTGCAGGGCCCTACACTTGGGTCACAACAACCCCATGCAAGGCTACAGGTTTGGGGAGGAGTGGCTGGAGAGCTGCCTGGCAGAAAAGAACCTGGTGATGCTGGTTGACAGCGGGCTGAATATGACTTGGCAGTGTGCCCAGGTGGCCAAGAAGGCCAACAGCATTCTGGCCTGTATCAGAACTAGTGTGGCCAGCAGGCCTAGGGCAGTGATTGTGCCCCCGTACTTGGCACTGGTGCGGCCACACCTTGAATCCTGTGTTCAGTTTTGGGCCTCTCACTACAAGAAGGATGCTGAGGTGCTGGAGTGGGTCCAAAGAAGGACAATGAAGCTGGTGAGGAGTTCAGGAGAACAAGTCTTATGAGGAGTGGCTGAGGGAACTGGGGTTGTTTAGTCTGGAGAAGAGGAGGCTGATGAGAGACCTAATCTCTCTTTAACTACCCTAAAAGGGGTTGTAGTGAGGTGCGTGTTGGTCTCATCTCCCAAGTAACTAGTGATAGGACGAGAAGAAATGACCTCAAGTTACACCAGGGGAGGTTTGTACTAGATATTAGGAAAAACTTCTTTACAGAGAGAGTGCACAATCATTGGAATAGGCTGTCAAGGAAGGTGGTGGAGCCGCCGTCACTGGAAGTGTTCAAAAAACGTGTGGTCGTGGCACTTCAGGACATGTATTACTAGGCATGGTGGTGTTGGGTTGATGGTTGGACTTGATGATCTTAAAGGTCTTTTCCAACTTTAGTGATTCTGTGATTCTGTGATTCAATGAAAACTCATTTCTGCTGACTGACAGACCTTCAACAAAACCTTCTCCATCTCTTGTTGCATCAGGTAGGGCTAGATGATCACATTTTTCTTCCTCTTATGTTGTGTGCAGACTGGGTAGAGATATCCAAGCTACAGTTCCAAAAGGTCAGGATTTAGAGACAGAAGCTGCACGGCTGTGTACAGACACAGAGTTAATATTTCAGTTTCTCATATACGGAGTTATCATGTGACCAATAGCATGCAATATAGGCATTCCACCTTGTAGAAGACATCCTCCGGGGTCTCTGCTGCACTGGAGGCATTGCAAAGACTTGATGCTCAGAAGTAGTTACAAGTTTGAGCACATGCTTACCCATAAGCATGTGGCATCCTTGGGGAGTTGTGTACATCATCTGGTAGAGGCTTGCAAATCAGTGGCAGTGCAGAAGAGGTGACATCCATGTATGTTAATGCACTGTGTGTATAACCACTTATCTTTGCCATTTTGATTATTAGGACAATGAAAACATGTTGTAGGGATAAATTACTGGCATTGATAAACTGTAAGCAACCTTTCCAGGTCATTGCATTTAATATTTGGCATATGAAATCATGCTGTGTGAGACAGAATAGGAGATACATGACCAATATGATGATTGCTGCCCTTTCTTATAAATAATTATGCTTCAGCACACCATGATTGTAATCTGAAAATCAGTGCCCATAGACAAAAGACTCCTATTAGCATATCTGACACCTGTTAAACAGTGGAACATAGTAGACCATGCTGCTAGTTTCCAATTCATTATAATGTAACATTTTACAGTGTTGTATTCACAGGTAGTTTGATGAAAAGTTGTCCTTGACATACTAAGATTTTTCTCAATGTATTTGAAGAGCCTTGCAATACACTTATCATTCATTATCCTACATATGAACAAAAATCACAGACGTTTCTCTAGTCAACCTTTGTCAACATGCTGAGAGTAATTGTTAGTTCTAAATATTCTTGCAGCCTAAACCACACAGATTTGAGTTTGACAGGAACCTCTAGAAGGTTCCTTCCTTAATGCAGGGTCAGCTACAGCAGGGTGTGCAGGGCTGTGTTCAGTTGGGTTTTGATTATCTCCAAGGATGGCAACTCCACAACCTCTCTGGGGAATCCATGGCAGTGTTTTACCACCTCACAGTAAAGTGGTCATTTATATGCTTAATTGGATTTGCCTGTTTCAGTTTGTTCCCATTGCCTCTTCTCCTGTCATAGGGTACCACTGAGAAATGTCTGGCTCCATCTTCTGTATCTTCTCCCATCAGGTATCTAAATATATGGATAAAATCCCCCTGGAGCCTTTTCTTCTCCAAGCTAAAGAGCCCCATCCTTCTCAACTTTTCCTTGTATGAGTGATGCACCAGTCCCTTCGTCATGTTCGTATCCCTCCATTGGACTCTCTCCAGTATGCTTACCTCCCTCATACTGGAAAGCTCTGTGTAATGGCTGAACAGTTTTTGTGTGATTTCCCCTAAAATCAAAATTATAAAGCTTGCCATTCAAATTTTAGGCAAAGAATTTTGGCTTCAGCTATACATCTTACTTCTCTCATTTAGGAGGTTTTATGGAAGTTGTTAATGGTATTTCTGCATAATCTATTAAGGTGAAAATTCCTGTTATGAAAAGAGATTATTCTCCTTTTCAAGCCCTTACAATTTGTAAACACCTATTGTAGATTCACTTGACCATTAGCTGTAAAATGGTCAACAGTTAAATATTCCCATATTTATTTTTAAATACTTCCAGATTAGTTTTTCCTCATGACACGTCCTTTTCTTCCAGTTAATCAATAGCATGTTTGAATAGACTTTAAGCCTCTCATGGCCAACTGGTAATTCACTAGTTAAAACTCCTGTGATTCACTGTAATGTGGTATTTCTCCAAGACTTGAATCTTGAAAGGCAGTGTATCTTGCAGTGGTATGTGCACTACTTTCACAATTTGTTGCAAATTACTCAATTTGCATCCCAGTACTGTATTTTACCAGCTGTGCATTGCACAAGGTTCGTGTAAGTTAAGACCATCTTTGAAACAGACTGCAATGTTTGCATCATCTGAAATGACAGTTTTAAGTGTGTATTTTATCACTTTAATCCCTATTAACATATGATATGCTGTCAAAGACTAAAACATGTTTATGCATATCTAACATTTTCCTTGAAATAATTATAGTGATTAATAGTGAATAGTATTTTTAGTTATTTCCACAACTTCTAACAGCTTTTTAAATTTAATTCTGTAGATCTGCCTCAGGTGAAAATATTTTTAAAATTTATTTATTCCTGACACTTAATTTTCTGTTTAAAAATATTGAATGTTAGATATTTCTAAATAGCACTCTTCTGTTGAATCTGTTATCTTTTGTGTATTGACAGTTTTATGCTCTTTCTTACTGCGAAACTACACCAGTCTTAACAAATGCTGGCTAAATACTTCCTACTGTGGACATTTGACAATTCTTGAGCCATTACTTAATTTTAACTTTCAGAAGAAATAAGCTGTATTAGAAGCCATAACTCTAGCACAAGTTTGGTTGTTCAGTAGACTTAGTGAAATATGAAGCCAGACTTTTCTCTTATGCTTTGTCTCCGAGTTAACTAATATATTGCTAAGTGTACTCATTAGTAGCCCTAGACTTATATCTTAATTCTTACATGTAATATCATTCCAGGTAATAATTTGATACTTATAATAATTACATAATGAAAGAAATTCTGATGTTTTGTGCTTCTTTTAACACTACAGGGCATAGCTCTGACACAATTTTAGCTACGCCTGCCTAACCCAAACCCAGTGGATGTTAAACTGAAAATCTTCAGAGCACAGATGTATAAATTTCATAGCTTGTCTGGACATGTCACATGGTATAATTGCTCATCCTAAATTGGCTTGTCTCATAGTGTAATAAACATTAAACAGAATAGAAGTTCACGCCAGTTCATTTTGGACAATTCATAGAAAGAGCTTTCTATAGTCTGTAGGCCTTGATCACTGTGTACAAAATAAAAATTGAAAAGTTGATGAATAGAAATCAAAGCAAACACCTGACCAGCCAACTGGACAGCAACTCATTTTGCCTTTCGGAAGACTAATGTCCTCTTTCCTGTCTATGAAGAGAGTCTCATTCATAACAAATGGTAGATTTGACTAGAAAAAAAATATTTATGAGATGAACTTTGTTCAAGCCATGTGGCTTAGATTCATTCTTTTTCCATTTACACTTCAGACAAGTTAAATTAGTTTGCCAGCATCCTAAATTACAGAACATCGAACAAATGGGCAACCATCAAAACTATTCTACATTAGAACAGTATTAAATGGCTGGGACAGGCCTCTTTTTGATTGTGTGAAGAGCCTTAAGCTTTACATAGTCAGTCTAACAGAATGAAATAGTGGTAAGGAATGTTAGTGAACAGACAGATGTAGAACCATTTTAATTGTGTCTTCAGTAAATCCTACCTTTGTTCTCATTATGGCAGAGATTTAAGACCATTAGAAGTAACTGGTTTTTTACCAAGCAAAACCTTTTTAGGGTAAAGTTTAAGGAGAAATATATTTAACTTCAGTTACCTAAGCATTTTAAAGGAAACTGTGACTACTTTTTATATAAGGTAATATTAGTGAAACTGACAATGATGAATACAAAATAAGGCAAGCCTGTGGGTAATTTGTCATCAAAAGTGCCTTTCAAAAAGGTACTTTCCACATTTTGTGATAATTTTTCGCTGGCACATAAAAATAGGGCTCTTTTCCCCACACTTTAGAAGAAAATTCTGGTTATGAAGTTTGAAAAAATGAGGAAAATTTCTGATGGTTGATACAGTTAACAGACTAACTGTATGGTCTTCTTGCTTGCTCTGTTAGGATAAAATAACATTTTCAACAATAACTTTAATTCCATGGAAACATTTTCAGAGGAATTTTTATGTAGAAAAGAACAATTACAGGTGGTTCAGAGCAAAATTTTTATGATCTGCAGCTGTATCCTACAGGTTACAGTGCTGAGTCTCAAACCAGCTTTCTTGTCAGATTTCTTTTTAACTTTTTTTTTTTTTTAATGTTCTATGGGGGTTTGGGTTGTTTTGCCTTTTTAGAAAAGAGAGACATGTGCATCGTATATTGTGTTGTTTGAAAGCTTGTCTCTTCTCTTAGTCTACAGTCCAGTGATTTTGAATGGAAGATGTTCTCTGGTTTTCCTTACTGCTGTAAAACAGACAAATAATGAAAGGACAGATACTAGGTATTTTCCCCCACATTTTATATGTTTTAAGATGTTTAGCACCCTTAGAAATTATTTTCATCTCAAACTGTGGTAATAAAGAATCTGTGTTCTGTGATGGAGAGATTATAGTGATTCCACTTTTATGATGAGATGTTCATTTTTAACTAATAACTTTGTATTCTACAGGGCCCCATCTCCACTTATTTAGTCTGATACATTATGTAGAGACTTTTCCTGTAAGCAAATAGATACTTTCCTCTGAGCAAATAGGTTGTAGAGAATATATGGTGTAATGAACTTGAGACAAGTAGCACATCTGGAAAACCTTCAGGAAGAGAATTCCTTCGTATTTTACTTGTCTTAACTAAGGTCTTAAGAGTACAGGCTGCCCAATGGCTGCTAATGCCTACAGTGAAACTAAGCATATGAAACAAACATTTTAAACTTTACCCCTAAAGTGCTCCAAACTTTAAATGAGACTGAAGTTGCAGTTATTGCCTGCTCTAGGTTTGAGGAAAACCAAAATTTTCTTTGTGTATTATATTATTGGTAAGACACTTTCTCTTCTAATATACATTCATTACTTTTCCAGTTGGATATTCAGTATAGCAACATTACTACTATCATGTATTCAGACATAACCAATGTTTTTAATGTTTAGTTTTGATATTCTAGCCAGCCTAGCCACAGAGGACAAGAAGATACATGTGCAGATTATTGATGTCAGGGAGATACTGGCTTTCTAGGTATAAGGTAGATTTTTTAATTCTTCCTTAGAAGTTTAAATGGGAGCTCAGGCCAGGGAACATTTAAGAGGCATCATAAGTATATTCAAACTACCTGTTGCCCATTGGCTTCCTCCATACAATTAATCTGAATCAGCTACTATATCTGTAAGTCAAACAGGGCCAGGGGAGAGGCATGAGGTCTGGCTCCAGATTAATTATACTGGGAAGTTGTTACCGTGGTCTCCATCATTGCTTTAGCCCAGGATAGCTGGAACTTTCCCAGAAAATGCCCAGATGTGTTTCAGGGGTTGGCATGGTCCAGGAGCCATGCCAAATGGGCAATCTTAATGCTACAACCCTTGCTTGGTAAGTAAGGGAGTTTAGGTGCCTGTCTGTGAACCATGCTGTGTCATTTGGCCTCAGAGCCATAGAAAGACCTCTTCTTTAATTTCCTGCTGTATGTATTGTAGACATACTGCCTAGTGGTTATAGACAATAAATCTACTTTTTGTGGAAAATGCTTATAACTGCAGGTTTGCCAGAAATATTTAAGTGACAGGTAATGTATATAAAATTAATTAGTTAAATGTATTGACATGAATGTGCTTCCTTTTGCCATCACTGGTAACAGATAAACTGGCTTCTTGCTGGCTTCATTTTGCGGATAGTCTGATATACTGTGAGAGAGCGAACCATGCAGCAAACCATGGAGCATTTGTCTCAAAGGTTGTTTGTCTGGGCGAGAATCCTTTGGCCAGCGATGGGAGGGGCTGCAGGGCCACAGAGAGCTGTGATTGGTGCTACAAGGCCCAATCATGCACCATGTCATGCCATAGCCCCGTGATAGTCCCGCGAGGAGCGGGGCTGGAGCCGCGTGAAGCGTATGCACGTGTGCAGATGGGCAAGTACGTGTTGTTGTCATGGAAATCGCAGCCTGTGAATGAGAATGAAAGGGACTGCCAAGACAAGCCCTTGTGTGCGCCGCTGCTGCTGCGATCACCCGCCACCAAAACATCAAGAAGCTTGGACCTCAGGATGCCGCGGATCCATGGTGGTGACTTTCCTTGCAAGTCTATCCCGAATGCTTGCTGGATTTCTGTGTTTTTATTCCATTCTGTCCTATCGCTTTTCATTTCTTACTTTTAATTATCGCTACTAACTTTTTAAATTTTATTTTTGATAATAAAAGTTGTTTTATTATGTGCTGTCTTCCTGAGACAACTGCTTCCCTGTCTTACATAGGGATGTGACCTTAAAACTGCCCCTTTGGGGAGACAAGTTTTGTTTGAATTTTTAGAAAAATATAATGCCCCACCCTCTGTACCTGGGACGGACTGGGCTCAGGGAAATCGGTATAACTTACAGAGTGTGGTTGATTGAACGAGTGCTTTGAGAAAGGATGCGAGAATAAGATCAGGAAGGGGAAAATCGATTATTAGTGCTGTTCTCGGTGCCTGTTTGGCTGCTGCTGTAGAGGCAAGGGAACGCTGCCACGCTGCAGAGTCCCAAATTGTTGAATTGCTCCAAAACCTCGTTCGGTCCCTTCAGGGGCAAGTGACGAATTTAAAGGAACAGCTTGAAGGAGAGAGAGACCAGGTGAAACATCTGCAGACTGCTGTGAAGGAGCAACTCCTTGCAGGCACGGCCCACGAGGAAATATCCCAAGGTCAGGAAGTGGTTACCCTTTTGACGACTTGCAGGCAGCGAGAGAAAGAGTAGAGAAATTAGAACTGCCCTCGCTGTGACCCTTGGTTAAGACCGAGTATATTTACAATGACGATCAGGATCAGTCCCCCCAAGTCACAACCAAGGAGGTCCCCTATACCGCCACTGAATTGGCAAAGTTAAAAAAGGATTTCGGTCGAACCCCTGCAGAGTCAGAGACGGAGTATGTGTGGAGAGTATTGTCATCTGGGGGGTTCAGATTTTGCTGAGCAAGAAGGAGGCGGAGGGGTATTGGGGACCAGGAGTATTGGGGACCAGGAGGGGAATGGACTGAGCTCCATGAGGAGGCATTGCAGTTGCTGGTGTTTGAAGCAACTGCCCATCAAGCCCTGGGTCCCATTCGCCCTACGGACCCTGTCCACATTGAGTGGGGATTTGCCAAGATCGGGCTATCGATACATTTATGGTAAAAGGGTCTCGAAGGACCTATTGGGTTCTATTCTCACCGTTTTAAAGATGCATAAAAAAGATACACTGTGCGGGCAAAGGGTTTGTTTGTAGTCAGTTTAGTCTTGAGAGAGGCAGAACGAACTATTCGACAGCAATCAATAGTGCTTAGAGGCCCATTTAAGGTAATCAGAACAGTTTTGGCAGGAACTCCACCCCCGGACGAGGTGGCCCAGAGAGCCTCTGTGCGGAAACAGTATGCCCAGATAGAACATTACTGTGACATTTTCACGGTATCTGAGGGGGCTGCAAAGATGTTAAACATGCAAGAGGAAAGGGGCCCGGATAGGGAAACAAGTGAACTCCCTTCTATACTAGGAGTGGCTCCTCCATTTTCTGGGCAGCTGCAGAACATTTAGTTTACTGATGCTTCTTCCAAGCAAGAAGGAGAAACCTGGAAATACCGAGCTGTGGCACTCCATGTAGACATCAATGAACAAATAAATACTGAAGGGGGAGGTAGTGTTCAAGTAGGGGAACTAATTGCAGTTTTTCAACGTGTAGCCCAATCTGCTTCTCCTGCTTCTTCTCCCTATATCTATACTGATTCTTATGCTGTATTTAAAGGCTGCACTGAATGGCTTCCGTTTTGGGAACAGAACGGGTGGGAGGTCAGTAGGATACCTGTATGGCAGAAGGAGAAATGGCAAGATATTTTGACTATTGCTAGTCAAAGGAAAATTTGCAGTGGGCTGGATGGCTTCTCACCAACAAGATGGTACTCCTTTGAGCCAGTGGAACAGCAAAGCTTATGAACTAGCCTGACTGGCTCCCCTGCAGAACACCCAAATAGCAGAAGGCTGGGAACGGTTGCTAGAATGCTTACATGTAAAAAAGAAATACTCAGTGGCTAAAGACCTCTATTGTGATGCTCAAGCCCGAGGTTGGCCAGTTACTAGGGAAGAATTTAAGACCTGTGTGTCTGCTTGTGAACAGTGTTGTATCTGCTTAGAAAGACACACCCTGGAGCACGATGCCCTGCATCTGAGGGAGGGGAAAGGGCTATGGGAGGCCTGGCAGGTGGACTACTTTGGCCCTTTCTGGAAATCAGAAGGGAAGCATTATGTGTTGATTGGGGTAGAGATAGTATCAGGGCTAGTCCAAGACGAAGCATTTGCTAGAGCAATGGGGGAAAACACAGTGAAAGCTCTGAAGGGACGTTTCGCCACTTTTCCCAAACCGCAGTCAATTCAATCAGATAATGGTTCCCATTTCACTGACAGAATAGTCCAAGATTGGGCAGCCTAGGAGGGAATTTTGTGGGTATATCATACCCCATATTACCTGCAGGCAAATGCGATTGTGGAAAGAACAAATGGTTTGTTGAAGCATTTCCTTAAACTACACAAGCCAGGATGGGCCGAACAGCTGTGGGATGTGGTGACTACTGTCAATAGTGGTTGGGGTATATATAAATGCCCTAAAATCATCTCATTTAGTCCAAAGCCCCCTACCATTATAGCAGCCTCACAGGGCCCCGATCATCCTAAAAATTCGTCATACTTTCTGGGCCAACCAGTTTTGGTCGAACTCCCTACTGTGGGAGCCGTACCCCTGATGTTAGAAACCCCAGTGAATAAGTATGCCTGGAAGGCAAAAGATGCTCACGGGAAAGAACATAAGATTAACACAAGGTGGATTATTCCATCCTTCTGATAATAACGTGCTTCCGATTCCTTAGAATGAACCAACTTGGCTTTCTTTTCTTTTTCAGGTGGAGACTCTGAAGCCAGCCAGAAGAAATACATGAAACTTGATTGCTTGCGTAGTTTTGTTGGTGATTGCTTTGTTAATGTTCATAGGGTGTCTGATATACCATCATAAACGATGTTTTGGTTGACCATTATCAGAGTCTTTAGTATCTGGGGAAGCTCTTGCTCCTGCCTCCCTGACTCACAGTGGCAAAATGAATTCATTGTTTTAGGTCAACAAGTGGCCGATGTTTTCAACCTTACTGATTGTTAGGTATGTGGTGGACCCTTGGGTTTAGATAGTTGGCCATGGACTTCCATTCCTCTGTCTCCCGAATGGCTGGTGAGTAATTATAGTGAAGTCAAGAATGACATCGACTGGGAGGAAGATATCCCATTGCCCTGGCCCATATGATTCCCAACCGAGAGTGAATACTGTCTAAATCTAACACAGGAGGGTGGTGACTTTGTAGGGAATAGCAATTGCAACTGGACCTATACATATGGAAACCGTTGCCTCAGTGCTGGCTGTAAGTCTATCAGTTGTTCACAGTCTGGAAATAGGCCACAATATTGTATGTTGTTTAACTCTTATTGATGAATTTTTTGTACCTTGTGGGCTGGGCTTGGGTAAATCAAACAGGGCACAGGAAACAATTTTCTGACTTTTGGTCCAACGCTGACCAATCTGATAGCCATTTGAATGTTACTTGCTTTTGGCACCTCAATTTCAGTGCTTGGGATTGTAAATTTATGGATAAGATGTATTCTCAGCTCACTGATGGAAATAAAATTTGATGGTCAATTATTGACGGAAATAGCAAAAGGTGTTGGGGATACCAACCAGTGAAACACTCTGCTGGGGTGCTGAAAAAGAGGTCAAAACATTTGTGCACAAGTTGTTGGTAAATGGTCCGTCAAACCATCCTTTAGGAGTAGATAATACCACATATTTCCAAGTACCACAAACCTCCACAGGCCTGTTTGAAAACGGCATTGAAAGGTCACTATTGGATCTGAGGACATTATGCATACAAGCAATTGCCCAAAAATTGGACTGGGGTGTGTTATGTGGGTCTGATTAGCCCCTTGTTCTTTGTGCTGCCAGAGGATGAGGTGATGGGTTGGGTGTTAAGTTATATGGTGATCTCAATCTATATTGGTGGTCCATTGATACCTCTATAGTGGGTGGAAGTGGTTAAACTTGGGGTACAGATGAGTGAACCCCTCAACATATCATACAACATTATGGACCTGCCACCTGGAACCTCAATTAGTGGATTAGTGCTGCTCAAGCACCTATCTATAATTTAAATTGCATTATTAGGTTGCAAGCCATTCTGGAGATTATTACTAATGAGATGGCCCGTGCCCTGGATCTGTTAGCAGACCAGGCCACACAAATGCGAACAGCAATACTCCACCACCGCATGGTGCATGATTACCTGCTAGCTGAAGAAGGACTTCTTGCTGTAAACTGAATGATTCCAACTCTTGCTTAAAAATTGATGACAATGGTAAAATTGTTAAATTACCACAGGAATATGAAAACTGGCCCATGTTCCTGTCCAAACATGGAAAGGCTGGGACATTGACTTGTTTTCCTGGCTCGCAGGCAGCTCATGGGTCTTATTTTATTTGTTACGTGGTTGTGCCATGTTGTTGTTCTTACCCTGCATTATTCCGTGTTTTACACAGTTAATTCAACATGTTGGAACCAATATGCAATTGTAACCGCTGTTTCACCAGATGGTGTTAAACAAATGCGCGCTGTGCGGCAAACCACAGCATCAGTAGTGCAGATTGTGTAAAATGCTCTTTTCTGGTCTCTTCTATGTAACTTTTCTTAAAACCACCATGGGTCCTGAAGCAATCTTCGAGCCATGAGGTGGTATGAGAGACTGAACCATGGGGCAAACCATGGAGCATTTGTCTCAAAGATTGTTTGTCTGGGCGAGAATTCATTCGGCTGGCGATGGGAGGGGCTGCAGGGCCACAGAGAGCTGTGATTGGTGCTACAAGGCCCAATCATGCACCATCAAGTCATGCCACAGCCGTGTGATAGTCCCGCGAGGAGCGGGGCTGGAGCCATGTGAAGCGTATGCGCATGTGCAGATGGGCAAGTACGTGTTGTTGTCATGGAAATCGCAGCCTGTGAATGAGAATGAAAGGGACTGTCAAGACAAGACCTCGTGTGTGCGCTGCGGCGGTGATCGCCCACCACCAAAACTGAGAAGCTTGGACGCTGGGTCGCCACAGATCCATGGTGGTGACTTTCCTTGCAAGTCTATCCCAAATGCTTCCTTGATTTCTGTGTTTTTATTCCATTCTGTCCTATCGCTATTAATTTCTTACTTTTAATTATCGCTACTGAATTTTTTATTTTGATAATAAAAGTTGTTTTGGGTATACGGCATTTGACCTCATTTGTGTCTAATCTCGCTCTTGGGATGATGGCGAAACCTCCCCCGACATTGGATCAGTACGTATACAAAGTGTTGGTTACTTGCTGGTTTGCAAATGAGTTCAGAATATATCTGTTTTTAAATTTTTTAGCCAGTAACTTTTTCCAGTTATCCCACATCTGCAGTTTCCCCATCTGTTATGGTGAGAAAAGGGATTGCCAGTAGATACTGTTATCTTCAGGACTCAGTGCTAACCTCATGGTCTTTGTTATATCAAATACATACTTGAATATCCTAGAATGAAATAAATCCTTTCCCTCTGTATTCTGCAATTTAGTTTGTTCAGCATGTTTCCATAGCTGTACAAACCAAAACAGCCCTCTGTGAGAATGGCAAAGACTTTGGTACATCAGTCCAGAAGCATTTGGACTTCTGAGGCTATTGCCCTGCAACGTAGTCCCTTCTCAGAATCATGTGTGCATGGAGACACAATCTTGTTCATTGTTTGAAATCTCGCCTAGCAGTGTTTTGAAAATGGATATGTCTTCTTTTGTCCTGATTGTTGTTTCTTTCACTGTGTTTTCTTAAAAAGTGATCCATGGAAAATGAATTTTCTTTGTAAGGAGTCTCTTGAACAGTCACTTCAGTTAATGTAGGTTTATTTATAGTTAATCAACCTCATATGTATCCTTTTATTCTCTAGATAACCTAGTTTGACATAGGTGCTTGCAAGAAATTTGTCTTCATGTGGACTTTAAAAGGAAGTTCTGAGAAGCTTATACTATTATCAAGTTAATAATGGGATCTCAGTGGAAGAAAGCAGGGAGAATTTCATAGCTCTTAGCCAAGAAATGGCTCAGCTGTTATGCCTGAAAGGTATCTGATGACAGAACAGACATTTTACTCCCATTGGCAAAAGATCTGTCCAAATGTCTTTACAAAGGAAGATACAATAATTCTTGCTAATAGTAAGACCCTAGTGACCCAAGACACATATTTTAGAACCTTAAGAAAATTATATTATTTATTTCATCTTCAAAAAGATGATTTTTTTAAAAAACTAGTTTTTCTCAGAACATTCCAGATTCCCTTCTATCCCCCTCAAAAAAGACATACCATCCAAACTTAAACATATTTATGTGCTTAAATCTGTGTGAGCTGAATACATGTTTTGACTTTCCAATATGTTTATTAGTCTGAATATTCAAATAGGCAACTGCCACGTATATAGATGCAAAATTTTCAGGACTAATATTTAACAGGATTTTACATGGTCAAGGAAGCCATAGTCTACATCTATGGGATATCATAACTTCTTTGCAAGAAATAGTACAATTTCAGATTACTTTAATGACAACTTACAAATGGCCACTGAACCCCGGGAGAGCTTTATTTTAATGTGGAAATTTTGTTATGCTAAGGGATATGCAGGTGTCTAATCCGTTCTTCATAAACTCACTTTAAACCATTTTAACAAAACTAAATACATTATAATAGCATAATGCATGAAAATGAACAGGAAATTAAAGAAGTTATGAAAAAACCTTATTAAATATGAATATGAAAGGAAATCTTCTGTGTATAAACCAAAAAAAACCCCTAGATTAAAAACTGAGAGTCATGCTTCACTAATTCTATCAGCTGTCTTTCACAGGGGAATGAAAAATGAGACAAAGCCCGTAAGTACTAATATGCATTGAATCCTGAATTAATAAAGAAGTTCATTGATTACAAATGGAACTGTGCCAAACTGGAAAAAATAATAAATTGATAATTTAATAGCCAGCATAACTCTACTTAAGAGTTTTCTGATTCAATTGGTGATAAGATGCCGTTAATGTAATTCTCAGAAGTACAGCCTGAAGTCAGCAGTGTGTTTAAGAATAAGGCATGGACCAAATAACATCACCTGACACTGAGAAACTCTTCCTGAAAAGATGATGTCTTTTCAGTTAAAGGGTATTTTTTTTAATAGTTATGATTATTATAATTATGAAACTATACAGAAAATGCAGAATATCAGTCTTCTACCTACACACCTAATTTGGAACTGTATTTTGAAATATCTGCTTCTTGCTGTTCTCTTATTTATTTATATTTATATTCTTAGTAAAATATAATCTTAGGAGACTAGATTTCATTGAAAAATAACTGTTGATTAAAAAAGCATTTTACCTCAGCATAACCATGTAATGAAACATTTCAAAATTATCTAAGTAAATTAAGGAACAAAGCTGCATTTAAAATGTTGCTATAGGCACATGAAAACTGAAGTGCTACTGAATCTTATTTCTCTAATCACTTATTATCCATTGCAATGGAAAGAATTAGGTGGAAAATTAGATTTTGACTTTTTAAAAAAGTTGTTATTACATTGCATTTTTATATTCTCTAAAGAGCTGAAAAACATTTTTTTTCCAACTTGAATTTGATACTCTAATTTTTTTCTGGAAGTTTTAGCTTAAATTCATTGTGTTCTTCCCTATTCCTTCCATAGCATATTTAGGGGTGGGCTTCATAATTCAGTTAAATTTCCAGTGATGACTTAACTGTTACCATGAACAGGGCAGCTGTATTGTTACCACAGATCATAAGCTACCTAGGTGTAGGTGTAAAATATCTGCACTTCACATGTCAGGAGGTTTCATTTTCAAATAAAAAAAAAATCGTATTTGACTAAATCAGCCTAGTTAATCAAAAGAGATGTAAGCTTTTCCTTGAGCATTAGTCAGTGTGATATACAAAAGGTTAACCGATAAATAGGACAACTGCAAAGACAAGGATGATGCATAGAAAAAGTCATGTCCGGGAGTCAAATATGGCAAATTGCAGCAAGAGGGGAGGTAATATCAGGACTGGATAAGAATTAGAGCATGTGTGATGAAGACGTGGTGAAGAGGATTGGGTACTGATTAAAATACAGGAAAAGCAAGAACAAAATCATATGTGACAAATAAAGGGTAGTCAGTGGGGATTTATACTCATATAGTTCTCTGAAAAAGAGTATTTTTGGGATGTGTGATAACTTAGGAGCTCTGAACATCTTGGCACTGGTTCATAAGAGCAGGGCTGACTTTCATTTTCTTTCTTTCATACGTGCTATTCACTCATCCTTGTAATACACCGCTGACTTCATGCCTGGAGCTTAGTCGCCATTTATCAAAGCTGCCCAAGCAGTGCTCTCTTGTTGTTTATGATACAAGTGCAGTCTCTCAAGTGAATTACTGCTTTTATTTTTCTTTGAAGCTATCTATTATCTTATAGTAGTGTGCCATGTGGAACTTAAATGGGGAACTCACAAGCTTCCATTCAGCATTACAAAACAACATACTACTGTCATCAATGTGGCTTTCACGTTAATTTGTCCATTCTTACTCTCTGATACATTCTTTTGCATGTTAGGTTCTTGCCTTTATCTTCACAGGAACTACAACTTTTTTTCTTATGTCTTAGGCTGGGAGTTAGAGACCACTCCCTACAATTACCAGTCACACCATAAGTCTATCTAGGCAGCTAACTTACTCTCCTTCATCTGCACCATTGACCAGCACCTTAAAGCAATATTTTTAAATAACAGCATACATACATTGGCTTTGTTCTAATCTATTCCTTCAGTTGTCCTCTTAATTGACAAATAAAAATGAAACACTTATACTATGTGAGCATGTATTCCTGTAGTTTGGACTAGTAGTGGGGTTTCTATTATTGTCCCCCTCATTGTACATTGCTTACAAAGTGATTTTGGTTCTTATGAAATAAATTACTTTTGAGGAAATTAAAATGGAAACTGCAAATCCATTGGTTACTAAATAATCTCCACCCTAAAATGCAGAGGTAACAGTCTGAACCAGTGAGTGATGCCTGAATAGCTCTGGAACACAGGCATGGTGGGAACATAGAGAAACTAAACTTAGTTCAAAGTAAAGATGCTGAATCTCACAGAGTCATAGACGCATAGAATTTTTTAGGTTGGCAAAGACCTTTAAAATCATCAAATCCAACCGTTAAACTAGCACTGGCAAGTCCACCACTAAATCATATACCTAAGCACCACAGGATGGTGACTCAAGTCACCACTGGAGCATAGTTGTAGAGGTTTCACTATGAACTACTTCAATCTGTTGGTTCACCTCTTTTCTACCAGCTTACTTTGCTAATGTTCAAAAAACAAAGATGTCTCTGAGGGTCTAGTGTTATTCTTCTAGCTTAGGTATTCTCTGATGGTAGATGTTTGTTTAAGGGAGCCTAATGTTAAAGAATGCATTAGCCCATTGCTGACTTTTTATTTTAGAGCTCTTCAGCAAAGTTTCCTAGCGTACCACACTACCTTTCAGAGCATCCAACAGAATTTATCAAACAGAATTTCTGTTCTGTGGTTTGGATGGTTCAACCAATTTACTCCTAATAGCTGTAATTACTGACCTAATGTTTTTATCTCTTTAAAAACCTGATGTCTTTATGTCATTATTGAAATTCTCTTTATGTTTTAATTAACAGTCTTATTCAAGCACCTAGATAATATGGGTAGAGATCTAGTTATGAAAAGTGATGTCTCTGCACATTTACATATACTAGCATATTTTCAGTTGTTTTATGATTTGTAATAACTTTATATCACTAATCAAAGCAAAATATTCACCTCTTTTTTGGTATTTTTCTCCTTTACCTATGGAGATTGCCTAAAAAATAATTTACATTTTCTGCAGTAAGCATTTCTCAAAATGAACATACAACTTTCTGTATGACATCTGATTCAGATTGTTCCATTTGTCTTGTAATTCCTTCCTTTTTCGTTTATTGAGTAGCAAAATCCTTCCATAGGAACTTAAAATCTCACCCCTTTCTTTATGGAGGAAAATGACACTGCCTTGGAAAGTTAGAAGTAGAAAGAAATTCTGGGCACTATGGCTTCCCCCTAACTGTCCATTCTGTTATTTTTCATTTTAAAGGTAGGTAGAATTAGAATACATAATAATTCACTACCATATAGATCTGAATTTTCTATTTCTTCCATTAGTGCTACTTGGAGTTGGCAGTAGTCCTGTCAACTGTCCTGTTTTCTCATTCAGGAACATTCCTATATCTTCATGACAGAATTATGAGTAACCCTATCTGACACAAAGTTAATTTTCTCTATATTTGTTTTAATCTCTGTTACTGGAAGTGAAAAAAAAAAGATCTTTGCTTTTAAAATGTATAGTGACTACATATGTTGACATCTGCAAAGATGCCATTTCTGAGTGTATTTCTGATACATCTGAGCAAAGACGGAAAAGAAGTTGGACATACAGTACAATAAGTTTGCAATTTAATACTAAGCAGGTACTGTATTTCTTTTATTAGCTTTTCATTATGTGGTACTTCTTAGTAGATATAGGTCTATATCTCTTAGTATGACACATCCAAAAATGTGTGCAATATCAGTAGAAAACAAAGATATTAAATGTTTTCAATGCCCTTATTCCTAAATTGTGTCTTTTATGAACCACATAAAAACATGCAATATCTTTAGAGTTCATAGCACATTATTACATTGAACATACATAAATACAAAAATGTATTTAACTGAATCTAAAATAGGCATGGAACCAATATTACATCCCCCTCTTTTCAATAGTACTTCAATGTCAAAATATGAAAAAATAAAATGGCTTGCTGAATTGCAGTGGAAAATAATCTCAGGTTTAAAAGACAGACATTCTGGGACTAGGTCCCTACCTACATGGTGTTAGAAGAATGTTTTGTAGTGAAGTAGGAAAGGCATGTGCCTTTATGTTTATGTGATCACCCCATTAGCTGAGGTCCTGTTTTATTGCTTTTGGACTTAACAAAACTTTGTGGCACTTTAATCTGTAACAGCTTTCAGTTGCTAGAAACAGTGCAATAAGACAAAGTTGAAATCGTAAAGGGCTATGCTGCAGTTCAGTGGAGTGATATTTTGATAGCATGAAGATGAGGGTATGCATACTACGTTGTGAATTATCACAAGGGCATATGGGGACTTTGTATATAAAACCTGATGCGATACTGTTTTGAGGTTATGTTCAACAGTCAAAATCATAATAGTGTAATTTCACCCACTTTACCTTTGAGAGAGGCCCCTAAAGTGAATTACATCCCAACCCATGCCTAGGTAAGGAGATAAAGAATAGTTCAGAGCTTGAGAGCAAGCAAAGAAACTAACTGTTTTAATACAGGGTTTAAGTTCATCCTTCAAATACCATTTATTTAGCAGACATAATGTCTTTGTTACTTGTTTCATAAGAGTTTAATCAGAATCATATAATATATTGGGCTGGAAAGGATCTTTTGAGGTCATCTAGTCCAGCCCCCCTGCACTGAGCAGGGACATCTTCAACTACATCAGGTTGCTCAGAACCCCACCCAGCCTGACCTTGAATGTTTCCAGGGATGGGGCATCTACCACCAATCTGGGCAACCTGTGCTAGTGTTTCACCACTGTCATTGTGAAAAACTTCTTCCTTATATCTAGTCTGAATCTATCCTTTTTTAGTTTAAAACTGTAACCCCTTGTCCTATTGCATCAGGCCCTGCTAAAAAATCTGTCCGCATCTTTCTTGCAAGTCCCCTTTAAGTAGTGGAAGGCTGCAATAAGGTCTCCCCAGAGCCTTTTCTTCTGCAGGCTGAAAAACCCCAGCTCTCTCAGCCTTTCTTTGTAGGAAAGGTGTTCCATACCTCTGACCATATTTATGGCCCTCCTCTAGACCCACTCCAACAGGCCCATGACTTTCCTGTGCTGAGGGCTCCAGAGTTGGATGCAGGACTCCAGGTGGGGTCTCACCAGAGCAGAGGGGCAGAAACAGCTCCCTCAACCTGCTGGTCATGCTTCTTTTGTTGCAGCCCAGAATACAGTTGGCCTTCTCGGCTGCGAGTGCATACTGCCAGCTCACATGTCCAGTTTTCATCCATCAGTACCCCCAAGTCCTTCTCATCAGGGCTGCTCTCCATCCCTTTTCATCCCCCAGCCTGTACTGATGCTGGGTGTTGCCCCAACCAAGACGCAGGACCTTGCTCTTGGCCTTCTTGAACCTCATGAGTTCACACAGGCTAATTCCTTGAGTTTGACAAGGTCCTTCTGGATGGCATCCCATTATGCCTCAGGTGTTCAGTAGAGATTTTTGTATTTACAACATGCTAATGATCTTTTGTATGTATGTAGTCTCATCATATTTGCTGTTATTGCATATTCACAGAATCACAGAATCACAGAATCACAGAATCACTAGGTTGGAAAGGACCTTTAAGATCATCAAGTCCAACCATTAATCCAGCGCCACCATGTCCCCTAAACCATGTCCTGAAGCGCCACATCCACACGTTTTTTGAACACTTCCAGTGATGGCGACTCCACCACCTCCCTGGGCAGCCTGTTCCAATGCCTGACCACCCTCTCAATAACGAAATTTTTCCTAATATCCAATCTAAACCTCCCCTGGCGCAACTTGAGGCCATTTCCTCTTGTCCTATCACTAGTTACTTGGGAGAAGAAACCAACACCCTCGTCGCCACAACCCCCTTTCAGGTAGTTGTAGAGAGCGATAAGGTCTCCTCTCAGCCTCCTCTTCTTCAGACTAAACAACCCCAGTTCCCTCAGCCGCACCTCATAAGACTTGTGCTCCAGATCCCTCACCAGCTTCGTTGCCCTTCTCTGGACACGCTCCAGCACTTCAACATCCTTCTTGTAGTGAGGGGCCCAAAACTGAACACAGTATTCAAGCTGCGGCCTCACCAGTGCTGAGTACAGGGGCACAATCACTTCCCTACTCCTGCTGGCCACACTATTCCTGATACAGGCCAGGACGCTGTTGGCCTTCTTGGCCACCTGGGCACACTGCCGGCTCATATTCAGCCAGCTGTCGACCAGCACCCCCAGGTCCCTTTCTGCCGGGCTGCTCTCCAGCCACTCCTCCCCAACCCTGTAGCGTTGCATGGGGTTGTTGTGGCCAAAGTGCAGGACCCTGCACTTGGCCTTATGAAACCTCATACAGTTGGCCTCTGCCCATCAAGCCAGCCTGTCCAGATGCCTCTGCAGAGCCCTCCTACCCTCCAGCAGATCAACACTTCCACTCAACTTGGTGTCATCTGCAAACTTAGTGAGGGAGCACTCAATTCCCTCATCCAGATCATCAATAAAGATATTGAATAAGACCGGCCCCAGAACCGAGCCCTGGGGAACACCACTTGTGACCGGCCACCAGCCGGATTTAACGCCATTCACCACAACTGTCTGGGCTTGGCCATCCAGCCAGTTCCTCACCCAGCGAAGAGTAAACCCGTCTAAGCCACGAGCCGCCAGTTTCTCCAGGAGAATGCTGTGGGAGACGCTGTCAAAGGCTTTACTAAAGTCCAGGTAGACAACGTCCACAGCCTTTCCCTCATCCACTAGGCGGGTCACCTGGTCCTAGAAGGAGATCAGGTTGGTCAAGCAGGACCTGCCTTTCATGAACCCATGCTGGCTGGGCCTGATCCTTTGGTTGTCCTGCAGATGCCCTGTGAGCACTCTCAAGACCAACCGCTCCATAATCTTCCCTGGTACAGAGGTCAGGCTGACAGGCCTGTAGTTCCCAGGATCCTCCTTCCGGCCTTTCTTGTAGACGGGCGTCACATTGGCAAGCCTCCAGTCTTCTGGGACCTCTCCTGTTAACCAGGACTGCTGATAGATGATAGAGAGTGGCTTGGCAAGCTCCTCCGCCAGCTCTCTCAGTACTCTCGGGTGGATCTCATCAGGCCCCATAGACTTGTGGGTGTCCAGGTGGCTTAGCATGTCCTTGACTGCTTCCTCCTGGATTATGAGGAGTACATTGTGCTCTCCATCCCCGTCTTCCAGCTCAGGGGGCTGAATATCCTGCGGATACCTGGACTGGCTATTAAAGACTGAGGCAAAGAAGGCATTAAGTACCTCAGCCTTGTCCTCGTCCTTGGAGACAATGTTCCCCGCCATATCCAGTAAGGGATGGAGACTCTCCTTGCCTCTCTTTTTGTTGTTAATATATTTGTAAAAACATTTTTTATTATCCTTTACGACTGTGGCCAGATTGAGTTCTAGCTGGGCTTTTGCCTTTCTAATTTTCCCTCTGCATGACCAAACGAGATCCTTGTACTCTTCGTGAGTTGCCTGCCCCTTCTTCCAGAGGTGATAAACTCTCCTCTTTTCCCTGAGTCCCAGCAAAATCTCCCTGTTCAGCCAGGCCGGTCGCCTTCCCCGCCAGCTCTTCTTACAGCACATGGGGACTGCCTGCTCCTGCGCCTTTAAGATTTCCTTCTTGAAGACTGTCCAGCCTTGCTGGACCCCTTTGTCCTTCAGGACTGTCTCCCAAGGGACTCTCTCAACCAGTGACCTGAGCAGGCCAAAGTCTGCCGTCCGGAAGTCCATGGTAGCAGTTTTGCTGACCCCTCTCCTTACTTCCCTCACAACCGAGAATTCTATCATGTCGTGGTTGCTAAGCCCAAGACAGCCTCCGACCACCATATCTCTCACCAGTCCTTCTCTGTTTGTAAACAGCGGGTCCAGTAAGGCATCTCCCCTGGTGGGCTCACTCACCAGCTGTGTCAGGAAGTTATCCTCCACACACTCCAGGAACCTCCTAGACTGTTGCCTCTCTGCCGTGTTACACTTCCAGCAGATGTCCGGTAGGTTGAAGTCCCCCACAAGAACAAGGGCCAGCGAATGGCTCCGTCAGTCGCTTATAGAATGTCTCATCCGTCTCTTCATCCTGGTTGGGTGGCCTGTAACAGACTCCCAGCAGGATATCTGCCTCATTGGCCTTCCCCCTCATCCTTACCCACAAGCACTCTACTTGGTCTTCACAATGTTCGATTTCTATGCAATCAAAACACTCCCTAACATACAGAGCCACCCCACTGCCTCTCCTTCCCTGCCTTTTATTCTCCCTCACCTTTTCTCCACACACGGTCTTTTATTCCATATATTCTGAACTATGTGTTTCTCTCTGTTGGCTGCAAGATAGCCACTAACATGATACTTTTCTTGTCACTTTCTTTTTTCCACAGCTGCTTCCACAAACTATGAACAAACATTTATTTGCTCCGTCTCTAACTTAACTCCTAAACTCTTTACCTTAACTTTTATTGAACTTTAAAATTTGCAGATTATATTTCAGATATGAAAAAGGATTGGAAGAAAAAAAAATCACCTAATTTTTTCCAAGTATGCCAAAATATTCTAGTAAAACATATTACTTCCAACTACACAGCTGGTACTGTGTCCCTAGCTTATCACAGGTACATGAATATTAACAATTTTTTTCTTTCAGTTATAAAAATATTAACTAAACTTATTTTTCTTACACAAGAATGTTTTTGTGAAGTGTTGACTTTGGTGACTGCTCTGAGATTCTCAGAAACTAATTACCTTATCTGGGGTAGCTATAGACCAGTTAATACAAAATGTGCTCCCATTCTACTATATATTTAAGCCTTAAAAATGTGTATGCAAATAATATGAAGCTAATAATGCATCACTTCCTTGTCTGTATAACTTCAGTGGTACAGAAATGAAAACAACTTATATAATAAGTTCATATAATATTATGATCATTATTAATATAATGATCACTGTATCATGTGACTAGACAGCAAATAGACAGCACATGATACACATTTATTTATAAAATGTAATTAGAATACTCAAGTGATAAACTGCTACGTAGGTTCTTGACAGTCAGTTTAGTCAAGGATAGTTAAATTCCTTGATGGCAACACCCATTAAATTACAAACAATGTCACAAAGTGGGTCAGTCTAAATTTTGTAACTTTTCTTAGATGTTTTTTGCAAAAGTACTAAAAGCTTTCTATAGATTACTTTACAGACCAATGAGAGGGGTTCCTGTGAAAAACAGCAATCTACTTTATCTATTCCTACACTGGAAAGCATATATCTACTCTGGAGTCTACTCTTCTGTTATTCCACTCTGGTGTTTCACAAAAATGAAATGTCGAATTCATGATCATGTATAGAAAGTACTACATAGAAGAAATGCAAACATAATTCCTGCTTTATATGTTTGTCACTGTGAAAAAAAAATCAACAAGAAGTTGAAAATAGTTATGAAGAGTGATACATATGATATGTTTCTAATGCAAGCACATAGTAGAAAAGTAAAAGAAAATGTAGCATATAACAGAAATAGCCTTGTAACAAAACTCAAAGAGGTGAGGAAATAGATATTTCTTGCTCAATGAAAAATTTGAGTTAGTAAAATGCCAGGAGATACAATGCATTTCTATATTTTTTAAAAAACTAAAAGAAAAATACAAAAGACAAATAAGAACAGTCACATTACATAATACACCAAGTTCCTCATTGAATCCTTTAGTTAATTTTCCCATTTCATCCACAAGCCACACCTTGTCAAAGGCAATCAATGCAGTGCTGCCTGCTTTCTGAAGCAGTGCCAGTTCCTAACCGTTATATACATGCCAGCTAGAAGTAGATGGTCTATTAATTTTCTTGAATTGGTATCTTGTGACAGAAGCATATAAATTTCCCAAATAATTGCAATCAGGTTAAGTGGAAGGCTCATTCCATTTATTAAATAAATATGTTGATGTATTTCTCTTCAGTAAGGTACAGTAATTGAACAGCATAATAATAAATAAAGTCTCTATTTCAAACCAGGACTTCTTTTAACTTAGCTGATACTCCAGTAAGCAATTTGCCTGTGTTAGTGGACATGTTATTAGGTATAATTTTAGAAAAGCTTTACATTTGACTGTATGTCTATCTAATAAAATCTCACTGCATAATCATTAGATTTACTGGAAGAAAATAATTTAAGGCCTATAATACATTATTATCATAATTAGTGTATAGTTAAGGTCATGCCTGTGCTCACTGCATAGTCC
Source organism: Phaethon aethereus (assembly GCF_964289735.1). Taxonomy (NCBI): domain Eukaryota; kingdom Metazoa; phylum Chordata; class Aves; order Phaethontiformes; family Phaethontidae; genus Phaethon; species Phaethon aethereus. The sequence continues at coordinate 49,812,277 of NC_138577.1, read as the reverse complement.
TGTGAGTTACTTAAGATAGTAAAGTTTATGTAATCAATAAGACTTTTTAGAGTCTGATTCCTTGAACATGTGTTATCCCTGCCATCACCTATGTACTCTATTTTGAGAATGCATTTACAGGAAAAATGGTGACAATGTTCTCTGTAAAATATACCAGAAACTTGGGATTACTTTTACACTGACTTCATAAAAAAGAAAAAGGAATGAAAGTGAATAATAAACATAATATAATAAACTACAATAAAGGCTAGTAAAAAGTTTCTTCTATGTTTTCAGAACAGAGGAAATACAAAATCGCTATTAAAAATAACTAAGAAAAAACATCTAGACCAAGGTTGTATTCCTTATTATGAGCATATGCATCTGCTCTGATGTTTGCTTCTGGTGCAGAAAATTTGTTTCAAATCTGCTTCCTGTCAATTCCTGATTTTTATCTTTTATTCCTATTTCTTTTCTATGTTAGACTCATAAATCACTACTAACTTTTGATAAAATAATACATAATTAAAGTTATGAAGTTATGGACCTGATGAACTCTTTAAAAAAGTATACCACGCATTTTTTGTTATTTAACTAAACACACTAGAAGGGTAGAACAAGGAGGATAGTAAATGCATGGTGTTAGAAATCAAAGTTACAATGAAAGAATGAATGTCTGGAGCGATAATTAGACTTATTCTGTGTTTAAATGAAACAGAAATTTCCGGAGTAGCAGATGAATAAGTTGCATCTCCTGCAACACAGGAAATAAGGAGACATTTGAATAGGCAATATCGTTACTGAGTTAGAGAGGTTGATCTTCACTTAGTTTGAATATTGAGTCATTGTATGCAAGGAAATTCCATCAATGGGCTTGCAGCTTTTGATAAGCCAAATTTTGAAAAACAGGTCTTGAAAGATTAAGTAATTGTTTTCCCTGTGGTTCGAAAGAGGAAGATACCTGGTGTTGCCTGACGTTGCCATTGCTTTGCATGCAGGGTAGGTCAGAGGACTGTAGATATTGTCAATGGAATTCCAATGTGCATCACTTTCTTGCCCTTGGCTGAAGAAACTGAACAGCTGAATTCCAAAAAAAAATCAAGTATTGGGTATTTCTATCTACCCAATAATTACCAAAGAACTTAATATTCTTTCACATGATTAAATGTTACCATAGTCAAACAGAGGATTTTTAGAATAACTTTGGACTTTGTATATTATATTTTAAAAAAACAATTTCTTCTAAACTTAAGGCATTGCATATGAGAAATACTGAAGTTACTTGATGTATCTGACTGCTTTGCACATTTCATCTGACATATCTTTGAACTGTCATTGTCCAAATAATGATTATCAGCATATTCCTGGTTTATTGTTTTATACTACAGTGGATTTGAGATAATTCAAACTGATTCATGCCTAGTGGCTGTAGAACCATTTCAAGACATATATAATTTTTTGTAATATTAAATCATAGACATTGTTGGGATTTGAATCATAACACCAAAGTTATTCTCATACAGTAATACTTTTAGAACAATAAGGTAGGTGGTTGTTGCTCAGGATTGAAAAAATCAACATGCAGTTATTTAATGAGCTATTCACTCTTGACTATTGATTTTTCAGTTATAATGTAGACAATGAATTCTTTAATATTTGCAGTGTCTGGGGAAACAATGTTGCTACTAAGCTGTTCTGGTTTTGCTTGTGGACTTTTTCAACAGAATTTAGCTGGTGTAGAAAACTTATTCCAGGTGAGGTTAAACCTGAAATACGTAGCTAGTCCAGTTTTGACAAACAGTGAGTTGAATGCAGTGATTTTGACTATGTTTAAAAATTAATGAGATACATATTGTTTCATCTTCTGTCTGATGCAGTTGTCTTTGCCCTCATTTTTTATAGCAGGAAATTTTACTTTATATATAGTGATAGTGATGATGAAATACCCATACTTTAAATTAAACTGAATTTTGGTCTATTTATAGTTTCAATTACACATTATCTTGAAAAAGAAATTGATTAGAAGATCAAGCTGTTATTAATAAATCTTCAAGAAGAATCTGTTATTATTTGAAATAGTATTTCTTGTGTCAGTATATTAAAAGAATTTTCTTAAACCATGTACATATCTTTTATCATACATAATTTACATCAGGAAATGCCAAAGCATGCCTTAACTTCTACGTAATTATGTCTGGTTTTTGTGTTTGTTAGCAAATAATACACTTAAAAAGTAATGCATGATCATTTAAATACATGACTTCTGTTAAAGTCAATTAGCTGGACTCTTCTATCACTTTAATGTAATACGGTTCCACTGAAATTAATAGAGTTATTCCAGAGTCAAACTCTGAAAACCTGGCTTAGCTTTTGGATAAACTATGTCTGTCTTAACCACATCCACTTTAAATAAATTCCCAGGAACAGTCCACCTACTACAAGCAAACATTTTTCTTCCCCTCACTCATCAAAATGGAACAAAAAACTTGTCTCTGTGTATAAATATATGAGAGAGATGTAATTTTTTGTTATGTTGTTCATTTTTAACCATTTTAATGATTAGTCTGTACTATTTTTGATTATTTAACTATCTATGAAGACTAGCTTTCAGCTATTTTATGTGTAACTTTGCTGGTATTTTTAATTCTTGTTCTTAGCTGTAAACCTGTTGTTTTTGGGGGGATGTGTAAGAAAATGTGTTCAACACAATGCCTTGTCTGCAATAGTTTTTTAGAAGGCAAAAGAACTTAGGACAGTATCTTTAAGTATATTGTTTCAATCTGGTTAGTGGTATTTTTATCATGCCCTGGATATGTGACTTTAGTTAAGATATAAAAAATATTCAACAAAAAATACTCTTACTGTCAACCTCTGCAGTAGCATGTTGGACAATCATTCAAGGAATGAAATCTTGCTACTTAGAAGTCAATCGAACAAATTCACGTTGACCAATTGTGATTTTTATTTGGAAACTCTTATTTGTGCCATCAGCTGATTTATACCTTTATTAAACAAACTTAATAAGCAAGCAATTAATATAAATTGTCTATAAGGTCCCAATCAAATTTGTGATTGTTATCTGCATTACTTGTACCAAACAATTAGAAAAAATGCCAACTTATTTAGAAGAAAAAACTTTAAGAAGCTTTAAAATAATATTGCCTTTTACATTATTTTGGGGGTGTTTAACAGATTTTATTTTGATGTTATGTTTTTAAATGTGAAGGTACCAATAAGAAGAGTTACAAAAAATTAGAAGATTCCTGAGTAATATTATATATGTGAGCTCCAGTTGGAAATTAAAATAGTTTTTGTACTATGGAGTGAACAAGTTTTGGTATTTCATATTGTCAATTTTTCTAGTGTTGGATTTGCTGACAGTGCCACAGTCAGTGAGGCTCAGGCAGACACAAAATAATTGTATTCAGAGTGCGAACATGACCTTACAATGTGCACAGAGTCAGACACAGTACCTGAAGGAAAAAGTGAATGTGCTATTATGATTCCTCTGTGGGACTGTAGTCATTGTCCCAGGACATTTTGGACTTTCTTAATTTCATAATTTTCTGAAGGTGCATCTTGGTGACAGGTGAGATTTTTCCATCCTTTGTAGCTTGCTTTATAAGATAGTTTCTGTGATGGCAGTGAAGATGAACATAATTGAGGTTAAGGTTTTAAAAACTTTCTGTCATTTCTATCTTCTTCCTTTTTCTTGTTGAGATTATGTCAGTTTCATTCCTTTTATCCTAAGTGAATGGCCTAGCCTGAATTCTGCTCTCAAGCTGGCAACAGATATGTGTTACATGAAATTCCAACACAGCACATCCAGTGTACCATTTGGTTTCACCGTATTTTGACGGTGAATACATGTAAATGGTTAAATAAGTGTTGCCTTTTTACTGTAATGAGTTAATTCCTACAAAATTAATTCCATTTAATTACTTGGAATGGACAAAACTTTATACTTCCTATGCAGTAAATGATTGAGTTCGTTTTCATGCCAAGATTGCAGCTTTCTAAAATCAGCAGAAGACTGGTGTTAGATTTGCAGGCTATTTAAAATGGTTTGCCTTCATTAGTGTTTCATGTGGGATCAGGAGTGCATTTTCAAGCAAAGGTCTCTATTGTACCCTCTTAAGACACTTTGCATCTTAGATCGTTCTCAGAGTTCATGGACTTGTGAAAGAAAATACATTGCTCCAGAAGTGCCTTTAATGCGATGCAGTTGATTGATAGCAGAGGTTTTTACTCACTAATGTAGACATAACATGCATTAGGGTACCAGAATTCCAGTTCTACCTGACACAGTTGAAATTGCTTCTTTCTTTTTCAGGCGCTTTCATGCTTTTTATGATTATGTAACAATTCCATCTGTATTTTGAATGAAATGAACTGTAGTCTGCCATTGATTCCAACAGTAGTAGTAAAACATGCTCTAAGAGAAAAATGCATTGGTCCAGAATATGAAAGTAGAACCAAATACACTTCTTTTATTCTTTCTTATTAAATAGTGAACACCTTTGCCAAGTAACTGCTGTGGTGTCAAATAGGAACTATTCTTTTAAGTGACTATTTTTTTCCTGGTTTTGACTTCAGTTACCTGCAACAAAAATCCCTGTAGTTGCACGTAAAAATAAGTCTACTGTCCTATTCCAGAAGTTTGGGCAATAGTCTCCCCTGTTATTTTTCAGAAAGGAAAGAGAGAAAGGAAGAATGAGAGAAAGAAAGATAGAGGGAAAATTATTTCTGTGGCCTTTTCTAGGAATCATATATAATTGGATTAGTTGCCATACAGACAACAAGTATTTCCCTGCTTGAAGTATTTTAGAGCAAGGGCAGCAGTAGCAGCAACAAGAAATCTTGTGTTCAGACTGAATAACTTTAGGCAGGTACTTATTAGTCAACACCGGAGCTGAATCAAGCCTGACAACATGTCACTGCAGCTACTGACCTACAGCATGTTTATTTTAATATTGTTGTTCTCGCTTACATGCTATGGAAAAAGTTCCATACTTTTCTCACAATGGTTTATCCAGTACAACAGAATATATATGTATGTCTTATGTGAAATAGTTTCGGCATCAGTGGCACAAAACACATCATAAAATGACAAAGACCAGTCCCAGTGTTGCCTGAAATATGTTATGTCTAAGCTTGCTTTCCTTGTTGTATGATTCCTGGGATAGACCTCGAGGACTGCAGTCAAAGTCGTTTCTGGCAAACACCTCCTGTTGCTCACAGTGACTTTTCAAAGTAAAGTCAGATTATTACATGATATGAAGAATTCTAATCAGTGAATTTAAGAACCTATGAATTTGTCTTACATATGTGTTGGTTTTTTTCATACAGTTTAGATACCTATAGCTAGATTGTCTGGTGGGACCAAGTGGTATGTGGTTGTTAGTTGTCTACAGTAGTTTCATAATGACACAATATTGGACTTGGTGTCCACAGTAAAGACAGCTTTCAGTTTTAAGCATAAGGGAAATAGTGAGTGAGCAATTGGGAGGAGAAGAGTATGTCCAGAATGTTCTTAAGGGAAGGTCAACAGCTTTCATGTCAACTTCATTATGCTACACCAGTCATCATGGTTTATGCAACCATGATAGCATAATTGCACAGAGGGTGGAAAATATGCAGAAACAGTGTCATGATCCAGCACCCCTGTGTTTTAAATCATAAATGGCTAATTACTGTGTACTACCCAGTTTGTCATCTTTTCTATGTCTGAGCTTTTTAATGACTTTGACTTCTTGAACTGCTGTTCTTCCTTTCTGTCTTTAGAGATTTTCTCATATGTCTTGGGCTACGAATCCTCAGTGTTAATAATGCAATCAAAATTTACACTTGCCTCCAATTACAAAATTTTTTTATTCAGCAAAAAGAGAAGAAATAGATAGGTTAAGAAAATATTCTGTTGTAATTTTACCCAAATAAGGAGTTTACAGAAGCATTTCTCTGGGTAGAAGTTGATAGCCACAACTTTATTTAACTTGTTGAGAAAAAGAGCTTTCACAAAAGTTTTCTTTTTATTAAAGTTGATACATTTGTTGAGATGCATCAACTTTAAAGAAAATTTTATTGAGATTTATGACAAAGAGACTGGCAATAGTGCCTTCTCAATTGATTACCTCATAGCTAAGTCAGTGTCCTGAATTACCTGATTGACAAGGTAGTCTGAATATTGGATTGGAGTTTTAGATGGTGCTCAATAAATACAAAAAATTCTTGTTTGTCTTAATATCCTCAAGCTGTCTGCAACTCTTGAAGTATCCAAACAGGAATGAAAAATCTCCAAGAAGCTATCTTTTTTCCTGATATTTCATAGCATTGTGTTAATGTACTTTTTAACGTTTTCATGTTAACCGAGACTACAAATAAAAACAAAATCACTTATCAAGGTAGTTCAAGATGTAGTAAGTTTCAGCATAGCCCTTCAGTTGTTCATAGCTTTAAAAGACGTGAAAGACATCCTGAGAGAGGGAAGTAACATTTTTGTAGACATTGATACACCACAATTACAAAATGCTAGTTGAATGCTATTGCTAATCTCAGTATTTCTGATTAGATCAGATAGGAAGCAGAGAATGACATCTAGAATGTATGTAGCCTATACCAGTGTGCAAAATATCAAAATTCATGGGTGTGTATGTGGTTAATCAATCAATGGCCATTAAAAATAAACAAGCAAACAAAAAACCAACCCACTCTCTGCTACTTAAAAAAAAGAAAAATGTTTTGCTGTAGAGAAATATAAAGCAACTTTTTTAAAATTAAATGCTTGCTATCCAATGGTCAGTTCTGTTCATATGGTTTAAAACCCATCTCTCTACTTTTCTCACTCTTTTTATCATAAAAGGCCTGATGTTTGCTTCAGGGAAAATATTTCTGTGATTTTTTTACCCTTTCTTATGTTGAGCCTTACTTCTGAGAAAAAAAAAAAAGAAGGAAAGGAAAGAAATTGGAGGGTTTTTTCTAAGATTTTTAAGATGTTCGGTTACAGTCATATAAAGTATATTAATTTTGTCATTGAGCTCGAGGAGTTTCACAGAAACCTTTTAAAATGTGCGGCATTCTGCATCTCCTAGAGGAATATATTGTCTCAGGTTTCCAGTCTGTTGAGTTTCTGCTGTTTAGGTATTCCCTTCTTGTCAATCTTGACTTCTCCTGTTGCTTATTGTATAATCAGGTACATTTGTATTAGTGTGTCTGCAAATTCCAAGGTGACAGAATTCCCAATCGGATACAAAGCACTCTCTGCTGAGAGTAAAAAAGACATTTGCAAAAGCTGGATAATGGTTGCAGTCTGTAATTAGTCATACTGGTATAGAATAAACCTAGTTCCAGACTGCTCCTTGTCCTTCTAATGTCTCTGAATGTTGTACATTGATTTGAGGCAACAGGCAGTAGGAAGGGATAGTGATATTGGAAACAAGAGATCACTTATTTGTAAGGCAACTGCTATCTGATGTAAGGAAGGTGTTCTTGCCCCTTTTTGATGCTAGTTCAGTAACCTTCAAACTACATGTTGTATGAAGTTCATAAAAAGTATCCATATCTATCTACTAGAGCTCAGTTGTTTCTTATGAAATCCATCTCGGAGCAAGCAAAACAAGGCCTCCGTAGAAGTTATTAAGGGATATGCAAAGCTCCTTTGTGTAGAAAGGGTTGTCCTTCATGCACTGCAAAATATATTTCCAATATTGCAGTCTTCTGGAAAAAAAAAAAAATTAAAAGGACAAAGTTACTTACTACTTTTCACTCTTCCTTAATCAGTCATGGAATTGTGTCAAGACAGGAGCAGTCTTAATATTGAAAGTACACAGGGCCTTAATTATGCTTAGATGTTGTCTACAGAACAATTAAAAAAATGTCTCTACAGTAGTATTTTGGTCTTTGCCCCTGTGTTGTGGCTATGTATCACTCAAAGTATCCATACATATTATGTAAGTAAAACAGTAACTGCAAAAAGGGAGGAAAGAAAGACCACTTCGTTGCTCTTTTAAGATAGCTAGTACTCTATTACAAAATATCTTGCTGGAGATAACTCATCTGTTCTTATTACTAAATTAATTTTTCTCACTAGAAATAATTTTCCTCAGTTCTACCATTACAAAGCCCATGTATTCCTTTCCCTCCCCTAGTTCTTGGTTGTTGACATGTCATTTTTTGATTCTTCATTTTTTATTATTTCTGTTGTACATCACAAAGCTGATCACAATATGCCTATGAGTTGAAAAACAAGTGGTGTCATTTGGTTATTTTTTATGCTTTGGAGAAATCCAAGTAGTATGACCAATAGTTATAGTCAATACATTTAAAACTCTCAACATAAAACAAAAACAAACAAACAAAACCCAAATGAAATCTATCTCTTAAAAAAATTCTCTACATCTCTCAACCCAACAACTTAGTGATAAACAGATTTTTTTAAAGTATCTTGAGATATGTTTTAAAAACTGGTATGTTTTCCTTTTGTGTACTTTTCTCTGGTGTCTTTCTAATATATGCAGATGTAGCAAAACATCAGTGTACTATGCATTAGAAAACATAGTTTCATCATATCATATAAACTACATAAAAGTAACGACAATTTCTTTTATAGAAGGAATGGTAATCCTGCTTATGTCAAAACCATCTCTGAAAAAGAAGAGCAGCGACACCAGTAGCATAAACAGAAGATGCTGTGTAGCTCCCATCCCCTGAGGAATGGCATGTAAAACACTCCAAGTCTAATTAGATCTCAAGAGACTAGGAAACCCCATTTGACTGTCAATTTAAAGAGAGCACTGCCAGAACACTTTTATTTCCAGAGACTTAGATTTATGAGTTATCTTTGCATGAGGTGTGTGAATTCAGAATATGATATTTACTGAAAGTCAGTATCAATACATTTCATAGTGTAATGAAAAACATGCCCTGTCTTTTTAGTATTCATGTTAGCAGACTGAAAGACAAGAAAACAACATGCAAGTTTAGAAAGGACATATATGGCTACCCACTATTAAGAGAACTACATCAGTGACCTTAATCGCACAAACGTGTTTAAACTGGAGTTCATATACATTCTTATCACTATTGTTCAAGAAACAGTTTTACTCTGCAATATAAATACGTGTACATACATGTTTAAAGAATTTTAACACTGAACTAATTTGAAAACTTTCTTATTCTTTTTATAGTTCAGTTTTCTTACTAGAAGCAGCAGAAATTAGACTATATATTATTTCTAAGTTTTTCTCTTTTTCCTGAGTAAACTATATACCACATCTAACACAAATTCCAAGGCTAATTTTTCTTTTCTGCAGAGCTTCATTGTTATGCAGATAATTGTTACATTTTTTACATAATTTTAATTTTTAATCTTATATAATAATGAAAAATCTTATATTTTACATTATTATTAAATCAAATATGCATTTATTTTAAATTTGGGGTTTATTTTGCTACCAATTAGTAAAATACAATACATGGAGTCAGAAACTGCATAGATGTATGCTTCATGACAAAAACATTTGAAAACTTTAAATATTTGGCTGCAGTGTGGACTTCTGGTATTGTTTCTTTTGATTTGATGCAGCCGCAAGAATCAGCAGGACTGGAGGAAGGAGAGAAGGACCATCAGATCATAGGATAATTTGGGTTGAGAATGACCTCAACCTGAGGTGGAGACAATTGGTGTCATCTGCAAACTTTATTAATAATTACTCCATCGTGTTCTTCAGTTCATTAATAAAGATGCTAAAAACATCTCTGGATCTGATCCAGCTGCTGGGCACAATGAATCTGGAGAAGACAAAGAGTATGAACATATGCTGTCTAGAAGCTGGAGGTGTGTCCCTTCACAGTGCTGATGATTAGTAGGTAAACTTTTTTCACCTCCTTACTTCCTGTGATTATTTTGCTTATGGCAGGTCTAAGCAATTTGAAACGTATAGATTAATTTACTTGTTGTATTAAAATATCTCTAAAGTGAAAGGAACTTTGGATGGAGAGAAAAGCTTGCAATTTTTTCAAAGATAACTTAATCCACAGTGGACCATTAAGATTAGTATTTAGATAGCTGAGAATTCTCCAAGATGATGATGGTCTGGGTTCAGGAATTTGTTAAAAATATAATGGTGAACATACTGCATCACTGCAATGGTCCATCTAACCTGTTTCTGATGGCAAAAAAAAAAAAAAAAAGTGATGCCTAGCAGAGCATAGGGAAACAGGATGAAAATACATCATACTTTTCCTCAGTACTCTTACAGTGTCCAATCACTCTGTTTACATATTTACGTCTTACTGGCTTCCTTTTTTATCGGATTGCCTAGCTTCTCCCTGTGCTGTTGTAAAATTTTAGCATCTACGTCTTCCTACTGCAAGGGGTTCCTTAATTTTACCACACATTTTGAGGATTATCTTCTGCACTACTTTGTGCTAATCTGCTTCTTCCTTTCATAAGGAACTCCTTATTACTTGTATTGGAAAATCTATCCCTCTCTGTGCTGCCGATTATTTTAATAACCTCTGTCTTGGCCATCAGATCTACACATGATACTGAGGATGTAATCTTTGCTGAGTATATTTCCTGTCTTTGGGTCTGCAGATGGTTCATGTCAGAGAACATTTGATTTTGAGAGATTTTGTAAAACATTTATCTGTGTAACAATGAAGCTCTGCAGAAAAGAAAAAAATAACCTTAGATTTTTTGTTAGATGTGGTATATGTTTTACTCAAGAAAAAGGGAAAAACTTAGAAATAATATGTAGTCTAATTTCTGCTACTTCTAAAACGTACACACATTTGGAGGCTAACTATAGGGTCCACTCTCAGACTTGGAGCTGGGAGGGGTGTGTGTTACATTTTTCTGATGTACCATGTACCATAGGTCACTGGTTTAAGCATCTAGGAGATGGCATGCCTGCTTGCCTTTTATATGATAGGATAGGTCTGTGTGAGTGAAAATAATAAAAAAACCCCAGCTTCACTCTGATACCACATTTCTCTGGCCTTGAGATCATGTTCTTGCAGAAGTTCCTGTCTGCAAATCTTGATTTCAGACTCTTTTTTAAATTGGAACAAAGTTGGAACTTTGTAAATTATGGTCATATTCTAGTATAATCGTATGCATTTCCTCTTCCTCTATCTAAAAAAATGATTAAAGTTTGAAGACAAAATTACAGTTTAAATTTTGATCTAATACTGATTCCTCTCTGAATACTCTCTGAAATTGAGATTTTTCAATTTTGAGTTGAACTAAAATTTCTTGACTCAACTGTGTAAACTGCAGGAAAAATCTGCAAAAATCAGTGAGTTCAAGGACCTTGATGTAGAGACAAAATTATTCCAATACATTATTTGAAATATTAATTTAATTTCAATTAACTATAACACAGTGAATAAAAAAGGAATTTCAAAGGGACTTACCAGATGTCTGCTGGAAGTACAATACAGTGGAGAGGAAACATTCTAGGATGTTCCCAAAGTGTGTGGAAGAGAACTTCCTGATGCAGCTGGTGAGTGAGACAAATAGGGAAGGCACTCCACTGGACCTGTTGTTTGTGAACAGAGAAGGACTTGTGGGTGATGTGACAGCCAGAGGCCATCTAGGGCATAGCAATCAGGAAAGGTAGCCGCCTGCTACACCACTTAGAAACACACAAGTCTATAGGGCTCCACCCAAGGGTACTGAGGGAGCTGGTGGAAGTGCTCATCAAGCCACTTTCTATAATTTATTAGCGGTCCTGGAAAACCAGGGAGGACCCAGTTGACTGGAGTTTAGGAAATGTGATGCCCATCAACAAGAAGGGCTGGAAGGAGGATCCAGGAAACTAGATCTGACCTTGGTGCTTGAGTAACATGAAAAGGCACATACAGGACAACCAGGTGATTAGGCCAAGTCCACATGGTTTTATGAAAGACAGGTCCTGTTTGACCAATCTGATCTCCTTCTATGACCAGGTGACCTAGGTAGCGGATGAGGGAAAGGCTGTGGATGTTCTTTACCTGGACTTTATTAAAGCCTTTGACAGTGTCTCCCACAGTATTCTGCTGGCGAAACTGGCTGCTAATGGCTTGGATGTGCATACTCTTCACTGAGTAAAAAACTGGCTGGATGGCTGGGCCAAAAGGTTGTTGTGAACAGAGTTAAATCCAGTTGGCAGCCAGTCACAAGCAGTGATCCCCAGGTCTCAGTATTGGGGCCAATTCTGTTTAACAACTTTATCAACAATCTGGAATAGGGGGTCAAGTGCACCCTCAGTAAAGTTTGCAGATGACACCAAGTTGGGGGGCTGTGTTGATCGTCCTGAGGGTAGGAAGGTTCTTCAGAGGAATCTGGACAGGCTGCATTGATGGCCTGAGGCCACTGTGTGGCTCAGAGGCTGGTGCCAACAGCGGAATTTGGACTTCTACGATCATGGGAAAGTTTACACAGCACTGGGGCTGCGAGTGACAAATGGAGTTCAACTATCTCAAAGGGGGAAAAGAATTCTCACTCATGAGTTGGTGGACGTTATCAAGAGGGCTTTAAACTAGGTTCAAAGAGGGAAGGGGATAAAACCAGGCTCACTAGAGATGAGCCTAGGGTTGTAAGCCATGTTGGGGGTGAAATCGATATCCCAGCTCAAGCACATCTACACCAATGCATGCAGCATGGGCAGCAAACACAAGGAGCTCAAAAACATTGTGCAGCAGGATAGCTATGACTTAGTCGCTGTCACAGAAACATGATGGGATGACTGTTGGGGCTGCAGTGCCGTAATTGATGGCCATAAGCTCTTCAGAAGGGACAGACAAGGAAGGAGATGTGATGGGGTGGCTCTGTATGTTAGGGAGTGTTTTGATTGTATAAAGCTCAATGATTGCAATGATAAGGTCAAGTGCTGATGGGTAAGGATGAGGGAGAAGGACAACAAGACAGATGTCCTGCTGGGATCCTGTTATAGACCGCCCAGCCAGGACAAAGAGGCAGGTGAAGCATTCTACAAGTGGCTGGCAGTAGTCTCACAATCACTAGCCATTGTTCTCGTGCGGGACTTCAACTTACCAGATGTCTGCTGGAAATACAACACAGCAGAGAGGAAACAGTCTAGGAGGTTCCTGGATTGTGTGGAAGATAACTTCCTGAAACAGCTGGTGAGACTACCAGGGGAGGTGCCTCACTTGACCTGCTGTTTACAAACAGAGAAGGACCGGTGGGACATGTGGTGCTCAGAGACCATCTTGGACTTAGCGACCATGACATGATAGAATTCTCGATTCTGAGTGAAGTAAGGAGAGGGATCAACAAAACTGCTAGCATGGACTTCTGGAGGGCAGTCTTCAGCACGTTCAGGTCATTGGTTGAGAGAGTCCCTTGGGAGACAATCCTGAAGGGCAAAAGGGTCCAGGAAGCCTGGACAGTCTTTTGCTGGGACTCAGGGAAAAAAGGAGAGTTTATCACCTTGGGAAGAAGGGGAAGGCAACTCAAGCAGAGTACAAGGATCTTGTTAGGTCAAGCAGGGACAAAATTAGAAAGGCAAAAGCCCAGCTAGAGCTCAGTCTGGCCACGGTCGTAAGGGATAACAAAAAATATTTTTATGAGTATATTAACAACAAAAAGAGAGCTGAAGAGAATCTCAATCCCTTAATGGATGTGGGGGGGAACATGTCCACTGAGGATGAGGAAAAGGCTGAGGTATTGAACGCTTTCTTTTCTTCAGTCTTTAATAACCAGACCAGGTACCCGCAGGGTATTCAGCCTCCTGAGCTGGAAGTCAGGGACAGAGAGCTGAATAACCCCTCCATAATTCAGGAGGGAGCAGTTAAGGACCTGCTAAGCCACCTGGACACCCACAAGTCTATGGGGCCCAATGCGATCCACCCAGGACTAGTGAGGGAGCTGGCAGAGGAGCTTGACAAGCCACTCTCCATCACTTATCAGCAGTCCTGGTTAACAGGGGAGATCCCAGAAGACTGGAGGCTTGTCAATGTGGCACCCATCTACAAGAAGGGCTGGAAGGAGGATCCTGGGAACTACTGGTCTGTCAGCCTGACCTCAGTACCAGGGAAGATCATGGAGTGGTTCATCTTGAGGGTGCTCACACGGCATGTGCAGGACAACCAAGGGATCAGGCCCAGCCAGCATGGGTTCATGAAAGGCAGGTCCTGCTTGACCAACCTGATCTCCTTCTAGGACCAGGTGATCCGCCTAGTGGATGGGGGAAAGGCTGTGGATGTTGTCTACCTGGACTTTAGTAAAGCCTTTGACAGCGTCTCCCACAACATTCTCCTAGAGAAGCTGGCGGCTCGTGACTTAGACAGGTTTACTCTTCACTGGGTAAAGAACTGGCTGGATGGCTGAGCCCAGAGATTTGTGGTGAATGGCGTTAAATCCAGCTGGTGGCCTATCACAAGCGGTGTTCCCCAGGGATCAGTTCTGGGGCCGGTCTTATTCAATATCTTTATTGATGATCTGGATGACGGGATCGAGTGCTCTCTCACTAAGTTTGCAAACATCACCTAGTTGGGTGGGAGTGTTGATCTGCTGGAGGGCAGGAGGGCTCTGCAGAGGGATCTGGATAGGTTGGAACAATGGGCCGAGGTCAGCTGTATGAGGTTTAAGAAGGCCAAGTGCTGGGTCCTGTTCTTGGGTCACAACAACCCCATGCAACAATAAAGGCTTGGGGAGGAGTGGCTGGAGAGCTGCCCAGCGGAAAGTGACCTGGGGGTGCTGGTTGACAGCTGGCTGAATATGAGCCGGCAGTGTGCCCAGGTGGCCAAGAAGGCCAACAGCATCCTGGCCCATATCAGAACTAGTGTGGCCAGCAGGAGTAGGGAAGTGATCGTACCCCTGTACTGGTGAGGCCACACCTTGAATACTGTGTTCAGTTTTGGGCCCCTCACTACAAAAGACATTGAGGTGCTCGAGCATGTGCAGAGGAGGACAATGAAGCTGATGAGGGGTCTGGAGGACAAGTCTTATGAAGAGCGGCTGAAGGTGTTGTTCAGTCTGGAGAAGAGGAGGCTAAGAGACCTCATCGCTCCCTACAACTACCTGAAAGGGGGTTATGGTGAGGTGGGTCTTGGTCTCTTCTCCCAACTAACTAGTGATAGGATGAGAGGAAATGGCCTCAAGTTGTTCCAGGGGAGGTTTATACTAGATATTAGGAAAAAAAATCTTTACTGAGAGAGTGGTCAAGCACTGGAACAGGCTGTCAAGGGAGGTGGTGGAGTCACTATTGCTGGAAATATTGAAAAAATTTGTAGACGTGTCACTTTGGGACATGCTTTAGTGGGTAATTTTTTTAGTGTTGCATTTATGGTTGGGTTTGATTAACTTAAAGATCTTTCCCAACATTAGTGATTCTGTGATCCTGTGATCCTGTGATTCTGTGATTCTGTGAAATGGACACATCTTGTTTGTTATTTCTGGTCAGACTAATTTGATGAAGTACTGTCTCACTTTCTGCTTCCGTTATGTCCCATTACAAATTTTATATCTTCTTGTCATGACTTTGCCTAAATTGTGTCAAAGGATCACCTATATTATTTGTAGCCTTTTTTAAAAAAAACAATTTTTTGAGATAGGTTATATATTATTTAGTACTGCAAAGCCAACAGATTAAAAGACACATACTTTACAGTTACTAACCAGCCTGAAATACCATTCAATCTGAAGGTGTATGGACTTCTAAGATCTGAATTAAGCTTGTTAGTAATATATAGTACTATCTTAAAATAGCTTCATTGATCTGTGCATTTAATTATAATAACACAAATTGTTGTTTTATAAGCCTAAATTCATACG
The DNA here is from genome assembly GCF_964289735.1 of Phaethon aethereus. Taxonomy (NCBI): domain Eukaryota; kingdom Metazoa; phylum Chordata; class Aves; order Phaethontiformes; family Phaethontidae; genus Phaethon; species Phaethon aethereus. The sequence goes on along the minus strand of NC_138577.1, from coordinate 49,796,520 downwards.
TGCTTTTGTGTCTTTTACAAAGATAGCAGCAGGACAAAAAAAAAAAAATTGTGTCTTATCATAACATCATTAGATGTAATAATTACACAATTTCTACTACAATCTTCCACTTTTCTCCAACTCCTTCTAGCAAACATGCTCAGAACTTGATGTAGTAATAACTGAAAAGGTAGTTTTATTATCTTCTAGGATATGACTGTCTGTGTTACATCATATACCCCATATTTGTCCTTCTGTCTCTCAAGATTTGCATGTTTGTATATGCAGACAGACTTGGCAATTATATCCAGCTAAAGTTAAATTCAAGCTTATCTCAGCCCTTAATATCTAAAAGGGACAGCAGAAAGGCCATGTTGTGAGCAATACAAAGGATCTAAAGGAGGGAGGTGCGGCAGAAAAGGGGAGAAAAGATGAGACTTCAGTGTGGCATTGGATGATTTTAGTCTATTGGTTTAATAAAATACCAGAAATGTGTAACAGTTCACAGAGAATTGTTCTGAAAATTGACCATTAAGCTAGGCAAAATCGCAACAAGCACACAAACATAGCCCAAAACAGGCCTTTTAGTGTGCATGTTTGCACTTATGATTTAACTGTCAATAGGGAAGTTCTTTTTAAGTGTACCATAAGTGTAATAAAAAAGAATTTCTTCAACAATTGGCACTTCAACTCTCTTGACTAAACTAAGTAAAACAAAGTAGCTCATGCAACAATAGCTGATTCTTCGTTTTGTGATCCATCTTTTATTCAAAGAAAGTTAAGCCTCATCAAGTAAGATTGTCTTTGCAAAGTGAGAAGATATATTCCTTTTTTACTTTCAAGAGATTAAAATCTAATCTGAAAGGTTATAAATCATTAATAACTTATAATTGTGACAAAACATTCAAAAAGAAACTATTATGATAACAGGAAAAGCTGAATACTAACTTGCCTGACTCTTTCACCTCCAGCCTCCTGAGTGTCAGACATTTTTATGAAACCATGTTAGGTTTCCACCAAGAAAAAAAAAAAAATTGTTTAGGGTAATTGTTTAGAGCATAGGAACATAGATTGTTTAAATCTTAAATTATTTGGCCAGAATCTGCTAAAAACTGGAAGCTGAGCTATGGGACTACTTACTTAACCTAGAGTAATGCAAGTGCAGTTAATGAATTAATGCTAATTTTCAGTAACTGGAGAGTAGCTAGTGAACATTGTGTTGTTAATTATTCTGTGCAGACTCTTTGCATCTGGAATTAAAATAAATGAAAGGATGGCATCTTGTGTTTCATAATAATTTTGCATTTGATCATACAATCAAAACTGAGATTAAATTTTCTCAGTTTGTTGCTCTGAGGCATACTAGCTTGAAACAAAATTGCTGTCATCACAATGATAAAATATGACTAAAATAAATGTTAGAAAATATGACTGAAATAAAATTTCTGAATAAGAAATAATTCCTACATTTTTCCTGATTGTTTTCTTAGCAGTGCTATACGTAATGGCATGTCCACTAATCCAGTTAATGTTCTTGTGGGTAAACTCTGTATTGAAAGGAAACAGTAGGAGTCTGTTCTGACCTGGGTTGCTGCCTCTAGAGCATCTTTTGTTTGAAGTAAGTGTACCTCCTTGTCTTCCTTCTTTGCCTCTCAACCACTATAGCAAAGGAACCCTTTGCAGTATCCTGGATCTACTGACAAGATATGAATAAATTAGACATCAGGAATCTGTAAAACTTATCTGCCTCCTGTGTAGGTCATTCTTTTTTTTTACATACAGTTACAAAACAACAGTTTGGGACAATGTAGGAAGGAAAGGAACTTAAAATTATATGTGTGTATGTGTTTATATTTTTTTCTATAGACTGACAGATCATGTATTACATATTCCTTATGTCCTCTAAGGGAAGCTTACTACATCACTTCAGCTGGCTGAGATGAAATACATTAGCAACAAGACCTTTTCTTTTCTCTAAGAAGAGATACTTCCTTTGTTTTTCTAGTAAATATTTTAGGAAAAAAGTATAAAATATACTGGAATACCAGTTAGAACTTGACACATTGCTCTGTTACTCTAGTTTTACACTGACATAATTTTTCAAATGTCAGTGAAGTTACTGTAGCATGACAACAAAGCAATGCAATAGAGATTTAACACTGATTCCAAGCAGTCCTTCCCAGTGCTATATTGTCAGTTAATTTGGCAAATAATTCCATGAAGTGCAGTGCCAGCTGATTGTTGTGTTCTTAACATTCATGGTAATCTCCCTTGTCGTTCTGTTCATAAGTTATCTCAATTCCTCTAAACAATTGCTTTAGTGTAGCATGGAGAGCAAGTCCTATAGAACATCAGATTTTTTTCATATATATTCAGTAAGCTCAAGAGACTGTAAATTAAGAGTTACCCCATAACTGCGAATAAAAACAAAGTCAACCATCCCTCAGTGAAACAGTAGAGTCCCTTCTATTTGTATCTATCAGGAAGGGCTTTTCAGAGGCTTCAATTTTAGAAACACTTGAGTTCCCTTTATGCACTTGAATACTAACTTTTCAGATGCATATTATTGAGCAGTTCATAAACATCTTGGTCATGTGCATGACTTTAATGTGAACTGATAAGCCAACTAAATGAAAATTTAACTAGCTTGAAATTTAACTCCATTAGAATATTTGCTTAACCAGAAGAACACAAAAATATTGAGGACTTACATTGTACATCTTTTTTGGTGCTTATCCACAGAGGACAGACCACAGGGTATGGTTATCACCTGAGATGATTTAAAAACACTGTAGAAAGGATTACACAAAATAATATAAATGAGGTCAAGGGAAGAACAAGGACTGAATGTTTCTGAAATTTGTTCATTCCATAGTAGGAACTTAAAATCACCCAAATTACCTTTAAGTCCGCATTCAAGTGGCAAACTGAAGATGAGAAACAAGACACATGCTGTAAGGAATCAGCAGTTAACACACAAGACCCATAAACATACAGAAATCATAGCTTTCTTCTCAGATAATGACAAGAAACAATATGCAGGAGAAGTTATGGATTTTTCTTCCTTTTTTCGGTGACCCAAAAGAAGAAAGAAATAAAAAATTCAACCATTTAAAGAAGTGTCTTCCAAACTAAAAAAACCAAACAAACAAACAAACAAAAAAAACCTTTAGGTTTACTTTAGCCTTCCAAATAGTCCAAGAAATGCAATCAATGCATCTCCAGCTGATACAGGTGTTATGTGGTATTATTTTAACCAGGCAGAAACAGAACGGCTTGCTGCTCATAGACACTCAGTGCAGTGCTGTCAATAACTACAGATTGATTTGATAAGTAGTATTAGTAATACTATTAACCTTCTATGGATTTATTTAAGGGAGATAGAGGTATTGCAGATTGAGAGAGACTAAGAAATAGCTTAGTTCTTGGACTTTTTCAAAGAGATCTCTTAGCGAGTGTGCAATAGAAATGTACCACAAATGATTACAGTGCTCCCTCACAATAAGGATGCTCTACATGAAGTGAAACGTGAAATTTTCTGCAAGAGGTAAAAAAAATGTGATATTGGGCTTGCATTGTGTCACCCGCAGCCATGTAGTTTTCTTAAAACAGCATAAACTCAGTAACAGATTTGTTAAATTATGCAGAAAATGTTTCACAATCACTTTGCAAATGATTGTGCTAATTGATGAATAAAATCAATGCAGACAAAAAGCTGGTTTGTATTCTTGCTAGATCACCACTACCTCACAGTAAATATGTTCTGTCTTTTGCAAGGTCTAATGCATTTGTTCATGTGTAGTAATATTTTATATTGCAGTTACAAACTTTTAGATTGTACCAGAATTTGTATAGACACTAAATTGTTGCCCATTGTGTGTTCTTATCATGTGGTGAAGAGTTTTAGCACCGTTCACACACCATTATTATTATTATTATTAATGTAATTCTAAAACTCTAATTAAGTAGTTTATTCATTACCCATGTTATTAGTAACATAAATGAAATTTTCATATTTCTCTCACAATATTTTAATAATTTTCAAAAAATTAACTAACAAGCAAGTGTAATTTTCTACTGAGAGGGCAGGAGATTAAATGTCTTAAAGCCCTTCCCTTTAGAGGGCTGCAAATATCTTAATCAGAAATAATTTTTTCATTTCTCCTATTTTTTACCAAGATAATGTGAGTCTTTTATTAATTCTTCATATTGCTCATAGTATTTGAAAACATTTATTTTGTTGCTTGGTGTTTAAATTTAAAATTAAAGCTTATTGCTTTAATTTTATGCATAAATACATATTTATTAATATGTATTTCATGTAAGTATAAAATTTTCATATTCTATCCCAAAACAAGGAAATAAAAATTTGCTATCTGCTATCTGTTCCTGGAGACAATGACCTCATCTCTAAAACCATGATGATACATGAGACACAATGTGCTACAAACTTGCTCATAAAGGATGGCAGTCATTCAGTGTTAACTTATTCAAATCGGAGCAAATGATTTGAAAGTATCTTAGCAATGCATGTGTATGTGGGAAGAGAAAAATGAAAGAGAGAAAATGGCTTGAATGCATTATTATGCTTGTTCTGCAGTGACTAATAACATGGCAGTTAGAGCCTTAGTACAAGGATTGTTAGCTCAATACTTTTTTTTTTTAATCTCATGCTTTCTGTATTTTTATATATATTCATGGTCTTTATCAGCAAAGAATGCTGTGTTTGTGTATGTTAATGAACTGTCAGGATTATGTTACAGCTATGTTGTGGATAACGAAGTTAAACCTAGGTGTCCTTTTTCAAGAAAAAATAATTTAATTCCAACAGCAAATTAGTACAGACACTGATCCTTTTTCAAATACAGTTTATGCAGATATTATTTACAAATAATTTGTACTTTACTTATCAGAGCTGTGACTAAAAGTATGTTTTTAGATCTGATGATAAAATATCACCCTGGCTTAGTTATATTAGCATATAGCTTAAAGTAGCTTTCTGTAGCTACAGTCATTCAGATCGCCAAAAATGGAGTCAACCCTGTGACATCTCTCTCACTGCTGACCTCCTGATGTCAGATTCCAGGAAGAAATGTGATGTTTATGCAAATCACTAGGAAAGCAACTCCAGGTTTAATGCTTATACAGCTAATGTAATCTTGACACATGGGTTTACCAGTTATAGGAGTACCTCTTGATATAACTTTGAATAGATTGCCTTTTGATACTTTATATCATTCTTGCATATTTTTGCAGAAGGAGCAATAAAAGCAACAACTAACCTCTTCCAAAAATCTTCCTGGAAAAACACTTCTTTAGGGATTAATAATTGAAATGATCCAAGAAATATTCAAAAGTAAATAACTCGCAGTTCAGTTACAACACAGGAATCACAGAGTTCACTCATTGAGAATAGAGTATGCTAGGAAGTACTGAATCCTTAAATCTTCAAGAAAAAAATGTTAAAAGTAGTCTCAATCACCATCTGATCCGTTTGGACACCTAAAATGAATCAGTGATTCCATTCTGTACATTGGGAATGAATATTTGATAAGGAAAGTGGGGAAAAAAAGCATCCTGCTTCTCAGTGATGTTTATGCAGTGATACTTACACTATGACTCTCTTTCTGCATGTTCTATGAAAATTACTAAAACAAAGATCACACGTTCTTGGGAATTCTTCATCCAAGGCAAGATCCTTACCACAGAGGATTGTGGCATTGTTCATTTTCCATCTGGACCTGTGAATCTTGTAGTTGTGACTGCCCAGTGGCTAAAAGTGTCCAGTTTAGCCTAGCGTTTAAGATAATCTCTTGGGAAGAGCAAACTTGTCCAGGTGGAACTGACATCCTTATCAGTTCTCAAAAACAGTAAGCTACTGTAAAACAAGGTGGGTGGGTGTGGGGAAGGTCTTCTTTCTCTTAGCTACGCATATCTAGAGCAGGATTGCACATTATGACTCCTGAACTGAGATGTGCTTAATGGGAACCTCAGAATAAGGAGTGCAAGCCACACTGTTCTTACTTCTTATTAACATGGATTTAGCAGCTTTCTCACCAGCCTTTGAAACTCTGAATTTCTTCAGAGAAGTCTTGATTGCAGCTGAAATGGAGAAGTGCAGGTGTCTCACTTTGACTCTTTCAAATGTTCTGTTGGGGCAGTAAGCTTTTTCCAGGTTTTCACTGGGGATTTTATGGTGGGGAAGTTGTAAGAACAGAACCATACTGCTCTGTGACATAAAATGTAGAGATTTTTTCTAAGCAGGATTGGTGCAGAAGGTAGATAGTGATCTATGTTCTGTCACACAGACGTGGACACTCTCTTTAAATAAACAATGACAGAGGCCAAGGTCCCTGCTCCTCCAGTCCCATTCTAACTGCTACGACAGACTCGGGGAAATGGGGCCCTCAACTGGTCAATGCGTGTGAGTCCTGGCTAGTGTTTTTTGCTGTGTAGGGACTCAACTTCATGCTCAACCTTCTGCACAGCGTTGGATGGCTGTTGTATAGCTGTGGTTGTTCCGTTTTCTAATTTAGGCTGTTGGCATAAGTCACCAGTGACCTTGCTGGTCATGAAACCCCATACTAATCTCTTTGACTTTGTCCATCTAAAGCTAGTAATGGTTATTACCTGAGGTATTATCACCCTCTGGTTTCCCATCCCAGATATGTTACAAGGGTGTAAAGTTTGTGTTAGTGGTTCACCTGTGCTTTTTTTAATCTTCCCATGCATACATGAACAATTATAGCAGGCTAGATGTGGTGCTTTCAAGTAGTCCTCCCCATGACACTTAACTGTGCTTCCTTGCTTTTCCAGTGCATACCAGAATCAGCTAATCTATCAGAGTTTGTCAGATATAGCGCAGGCCTCATTTTACCTAAAACATGTTTTCAGGTTGTTTCACCCCATGACACTATTTCACTTAAACCCGGGGAATCTGGGAACAATGTTCTGCTGGGTGCTCTGGCATGTTCTGACTTCATAGAATGACAAAATCAATGAATTTACCTCTCCCTCTTTTGTGATCTGTAATGATTTCCTTTAGAAGAAACCTCAGAAAAAAGAGAGAGAGGGGAGCATGCTAGGTCACTCTCCAAGTAAATTTCTGGCATTACTAGTGTGAAGGCAAGCAAATTAGGATAATTGTGCCCCCCACATATAGCATGTATTATTCAATATGTTTACAAACTTCATTTTTTCCTCTGTAAGCATAAATGTATTAAGCAAGGTGCATTTGTAGACATCTAAGACATATTGTTGCTTTTAGAAAATTTCATCAATATGCAAATTGTGTCTGAGGTAGTTCTGGCAAAAACTGAAAAGTTTTTTAAAAATGTGTTGTGAATTAAATGGACTTGATTTATAAAATATTGTAGCAAAATTAATTTGGATATTATAAAGCGTGTAAAAATAAATATTGTGGTTCTATGATTAATAGTAAAGTAGAAAATTATTGTGGTTATGGACTACTGAATGGTGCAGTCTATGGTTAAGGAATCTGTGGGTTTATGGGGAACATACTTTTTTTTGATTTACAGTATTAACAGTCTCCTCCTTGTGCTGTCAAACTTATGCAACTACTTGGTCATATGGTAAGGAACTGGTATGTGTGACTATTCATTCAACATCTGCTCAGGTTTTGGCTAACACACAGCCCATACTAAGGCTCAATGTATGCTGGGAGCAGCACCATTAGGTCCATGTGAGAGAAACACATAGGCCGGACATGATGGCCAGGAAGGACTAAAAACCATTATCGCCTGTAGCTTGCTGTCTCCTGCAGCCATCATCCTTACATATTGATTGTCTGACAGTTTCTTTAGCATCCACTAACTTACAGAAACTCTGTAGACCCAGCTTCCAAGCTATAAGGCATGAATGTATCAGCAAAAAGCTTTTGAAGAGGATCCAACAGCACTGCTGAGGCTTTCATGGTTCCCTGCGTGATACAGGGGACACCTGCACCTTGACAGAGGAGGAAGGATGAGCACTCTCACCCTCAGCCAGGTAACTGTTTTGCTCATAGACATGTGAATTAGTTACAAGCTGCAAGTTACAAACTGCAAGTTAGGAGTTATGAAATAGAGAACTTGTGAACTAGAAAGCATATGAATTAAGTGATTAATTAGTGAATTCACATGTTAGATTAGTCTGTACAAAGAGGATTGAGCCTTTTGTTGTCATGTTTGTTTTCTCTCCTAATGAGTTTATAAAGTTAAGTTTAATTGACAGAGTACATTGTCCTGTAAATTTGAGAGCTCCAAACAGACTATGACAGTGCAGACAATGAAAGAACAGGGGGGAAAAAAAACATTTAAGTGCAGAATATAAATCACTGGCTTGTTTGAACATTAATTTGAAATAAAAATACATGCAGTCTTTGCTTTAGCATTGATTTTTAGTTCCAATATTGATTATACATTCTTTCATTAAAATAGTTGTGTTAGAAAAGGCTTCTCACAACAAGGTGCATAGGATCCTTCTTTTCATCGTTTTATCATCTTTGACCCTTTTACAAAGTAGGAAATGAGTATGAATAGCGTCTGAATATTCCAAAAACTTGAATGTGTTATCTTTTAAAAGGTGGGTATTTGTAAGGTAACAAATATATTAATGATATAACTTGTTTATAACAATATATTTATTAAAATGTTAATTAAATATTTATCACAGAATCACAGACTCACAGAATCATTAAGGTTGGAAGAGACCTTTAACATCATAAGTCCAATCATCAACCCAACACCACCATGCCCATTAAACCATGTCTCGAAGTGCCATATCCACATGTTTTTTGAACACTTCCAGTGATGGTGACTCCACCACCTCCCTGGGCAGCCTGTTCCAGTGCTTGATGACTCTCACCATAAAGAAATTTTTCCCAATATCTAGTCTAAACCACTAAACTCCTGGTGCAACTTGAGGCCATTTCCTCTCATTCTATCACTAGTTATTTGGGAGGAGACCAACACCCACCTCACCACAACCCCTTTTCAGGTAGTTCTAGAGAGCGATGAGACCTTCCCTCAGCCTCCTCTTCTCCAGACTGAACTACCCCAGTTCCCTCAGCCACTCCTCAGAAGACTTGTGCTCCAGACCCCTCACCGGTTTTGTTGTCCTTCTTTGGACATGATCCAGCACCTCAATGTCCTTCTTGTAGTGAGGGGCCCAAAACTGAACACAGCATTCAAGGTGCGGCCTCACCAGTGCTGAGGACAGGACCACAATCCCTCCCCTAGTCCTGCTGGCCACACTATTGCTGATACAGGCCAGGACGCTGTTGGCCTTCTTGGCCACCTGGGCACACTGCCGGCTCATATTCAGCCGGCTGTCAACCAGCACCCCCAGGTCCCTTTCCACCGGGCAGCTCTCCAGCCACTCCTCCCCAAGCCTGTAGCCTTGCATGGGGTTTGTGACCGAAGTGCAGGACTCAGCACTCGTCGAACAGTATGCTTATATAAAAACACCTTAGGTATGAACTCATTACACTGGATAAGGTATTTTAAATTTGGACCTTTATGGTGTTATGAAGACACTAACTTCAAGAACAATACAGAATAGGGTACAATGTTCATACCTAAATCTGGTTCAGAATTTTCTCTTCAAGTGAGTTGTCATTTTAAGATGTTGTTTTCCAAAGTGTAGAGATTTCATTAATAAAAAACTGTATTGACTAAAGTTTAATAAAACACTTATGAAATTTCAGAAAAAATGTTGCTTATATTTGATGAACTGCCAGGAACCTTCAGTTTTACTTGGTCTGGGGCCATCTTCTCCCTGTGCTGCTCCTGAACAATGCTGGCACACTCAGGGCTTCCACTCTGTAGGTTCTAGGCTTCCCAGTGACATTGGTTGCCACTGAGTGTGAAGTTATGCCATTTGAAGCTCTAGGTTTAATTCTTTATTTTTAATCTTGGTTCATATGGGAACAATAAAATGTAAGACACTGGTTTGTAAAAGATATTGTATGACAGGAAATTTTTATGTGAAAAAAACTGCTCTCACAAAATTTTGTCAGCCTTGGTTATGAAAAACACCCCAAAAACCAGAACAAGAGTACAGTCTTTACAGAATTTTATGCATAGATTTGAACAAATTATTCTCAGGGTAAAACATAGGAAACAACAAAGTGACATAAATTGTATTGCACACAGATCACAAGTCTTCTGTCCATTCATAATTTAGAAGCAAAATGAAAAAAAGTCACGGAAATTTTTTATCTTGATTTTTGACCAAAATTCTGTGTTATGAATCTTATGTTACCTTTGTCAGGAAATTTTGGAGGGAAGGGAATTTGGTTAACAGATCTTTATTTAGAAGTGTAACAGTAAAGACAATATATATTGAAGTTCTTATATGTGTAGGAAGATGAAACTTATCACAGCTAGTGTAGTAGAGGGTTTGTGAATCCACATCAAAGTAAATTGCAAGGGAGTCTAGTGTATCTTGTATGTGAAGGAATTAGGGGAAGTGCCAAGTGCCATTCCCACTGAAGTGAGAATGAGTCTGGTTTAGTGCACACTTCAATACATTTTTCTCTTATTTTTCACAATATTTTTTCAATCTTCCAGATTCCAAGCATATGTTTTATTCTAATTTTTTCTACTTTAGCCTAGTAAAATCTTGGCCTTGAGGGAGAAAATCTCACTGTCACCAAGGGACAGGAGGATGGGAGGAGAACAGATGGAAGGGGAAGAGATGGAGGATTTAAATGTAATTCTGCCAATTCAGTCATGTGTAAGTAGGGATGTGAAACTTGCATATTAGCTTGCACTGCATCTCAGATGGTAGAAATAAACTGTGGTTCACAGATGACTTACCATTTTTTTCCAACCACTTAGAACAAGCGAGGAAGGGGAATGACTGCCAAATAATCAGTGATTTTAAATAAGATTGATAGAACAGCTGAGACTTTGGAGGATAGAAGAGACATTGAGGTAGGGGTTGACAAGTAGCTTGTGAAGTTTTGGACAGACTCTTCTGGAATATGTACATGACAAATAAACCAAAGAAATTGAAAACTTTAGCAAGACACGACAGCAGTAAATTATTTCCAGGGTTCATACCTGAATGTTGTTTCCTATTCTTCACTTGTGTGACAACTGAAATTTCAAAGCTTAAGGAACTTCATATAGAAGTCAATTTACTAACTGCAAACATTTGGTTGTCTAATGAAAAATACATGAGGGATTTTGTAGGTGATAATTTTTACAAATCCCTTAACACCATGTTAAGATATTAAACAAATTTAGAGGAAATTGTAAGAAAACATATTCTGTCCGATTTTCTGCTTTCTGCATGCTACATTAAATGACTATTTTCTGCATATCTAATATGCTGAGCAGGATCAGGATATATGCTCTCCTGGTGTGATCTTCCTTGAAATATTAAGCACATAGTTACAAGTGGCAGAGTGAAACCAAACCATGAGTGGGTAAAAAAAAGTATACTCCAAACAGTGTAAATAAATCTCAGACTTCAAGGAAGGTCATGCCGTGTTTGATTTATATATTAGCCTGAGATAACACTGGCCAAATCAGTGATGGAGGATGTGAGGGCGAAGTTATTTGATTCTGGTTCCTGTTTTATCTTGTAATCCTCCCACAAAACTCCTAGATGTTTTAATTCTCTGAATTCTTAAATTTTATGTTCTTGCAAAGACTAAAAGAAAATCTTACAGATGAAAAGTAAAATGATAATTAATAAGAAGATATCAGCAAAAATAAAAAGGACATGACACTTGATTTTGAGGGGATTACCATATCATGATTATCATAATATCCTGTGAGGAAGAAATGTTCTGAAGGGCTCTGAAGTGAGCAGATGCAGGTTCTTCTCCTTTTCTTAGCTATCTGTAATCATATTCTTGCCTCCCTAAGATACAATATGTATACCATCAAGACTGAACATTCAAGAGAGAAAAGGAGAAAGAGGTAGTGAAAGGAAGAGAGACAAAAGATGGCAAAATCAGTATCAGTAAGCTATTCTACATTTCTCTCTTGCCAATAATCAAATATATATGAAATTTTATAAACTTACAGAGTTTGAAGTTCATGTCATGGAGTAACATAAAATATAATCTGATTTGGTTTCTCCTTCTACATTGATCTATCATTTATAAAGGATATTAGTCTGACATAATTAAAGGCTAGAGTTATCTAGTTCTCTATGAATCAGAAATAGCAGTATTTTCTACAGCATATGTCAAGCTTGGGAAAACCATCTCTGACACCAAAATCAAAAGAATGCAGATACTGAGTCTGGCCTCTCGGGGTGCATGGCAAGTCAGTGACATTATGACTGCAGTCTTTGTAGTTTAGATATGTTTATATGTTTGTGCTGGGATCATCCTCAAAACAAACTCACTAATTTTGCACAGGCAGGGTGACAACTATGACTAGATACTATGACAATGTTGCCAAGCACTGACTTATTAGATCTGAACTGAAAACTCATGTGCAGTACATTTCTTCATTCTGTATCATAGAACCCTATTTTCTGTGTAAAATAATTTCATCTCAAATCCATAAGCAGATACTGTAGACAGACAGACTCCTGCAGACTCAGAGGGTTATTTAAGAAGTTTCTGCTTGTTTCTCTTAGGAACCACTTCTCCATCTGAAGGTACTGTCTACTCAGTTGTCTAAGGGACCAACTAGGTTTTCTTCAGTCCTTTCAATAAAAAATTAAACAGGTTTAGTTTAAATTGGTAATAAAATTATTTTATTTTGTGTATGGATGAATAAGAAACACTTGGCAGTGAATGTGATTGAAACTAACCCAATTTAATTTGACCACGTGTTACTTTGTCAATAAACATTCTTGCATTTTGTGAGTCATGCTAAGCAAGTAATGTAAATCAGATTCTATCACTATTTTTAATGAAGATATTATAAAATAATTGCCTGAGTCATATCAGACATGACACCTGTCATTCTCCTCACATGGCTGAAAAGGACACTATTTTTTCTTACCAGGGTGATTGTGGGATTGCAACAATCATATAGCTTTAAGATTCCCCTGTATTTTGAAAGAAAAGTTGGATGTTTCATTGTTCTAAATAGTCAGCAGCCTCTCTCCTAGTAGTTCAACATGTTCTTTTTCCGCTTTTGATGAGAAGATATATGGTAATGATATATGGATGAGAAAAAATTGCTGTACCTGAAATATTTGCTTTTATTATGTTGTTCTCCTTAAACAGTCCTAAGACTTTGATTCTGCATGATAATAAACAAGCCCTGTTCAGTCCTGTGATGATGCTGAATAAGCAATATATTTTTCCAATTTCAGCAGAAATATTAAGTTTTAATATAAATAGAAGACCTGTGTCACCAATACTCTCTATTGTGGTGGTAGAACCTTGCCTGAAGAATTCTGGTTTGGCAACACTGACAGTTTCTCCCGTCATATATAACATAGCTATGTGCTGTCAAAGTTTTGCTTTAAACTTACCATTTTGGGATTTTCAGTAATCTCATTAAGTTTTACCACACAAATAATATAGAGCATACCTTATTTAACATGTTGGAAGTCAGGCATAATGGAAGTAAAAGCATAATATGGTAGTATTCTATCAATGAGTGTCTTAAAGAAGGACAGAAACCGGTTTCCTCCAAACATTTAAAAAATCAAGATCTTTCCTATAGGTAATATAGATTTAATATACTGTACCTCACTACTATAAAATGGCCTGACAGAAAGAAATGCAATGTGTCATGTTAGGTGTAAGAGTCTGACATGTGGCTGGGAAGATTCTCTCATTGAGTCATGAAGTTCAGAAAGGACCCCCTTGCTTTCTAAAATCCTTCTCAGAGAGGCATCTAGGTGCAGCTAGTTCCAGTCTTAGTCCCAGGCTTGGTCAACAGCTTATGTCTAAAGAATTGTGTGTGCAGCCACTTATCAGAGTCAATGTTTCCCTGTCAGAGTTCTCTCAAGGACTTCCACTGAGACAGCTTCACAAAGTTGAAAAGGTAGATGATTTATTAAGGTGACAGATATAACATGCTCAGAATTGCCATTGATAAATACACTCACTACAAAAGTCGAGCTCTAGTTAATAGTTCAGCACTTTTGTTAATGATATTTTCTTGGGGAACATCCAATGTAGTCAGAGGCATGAGTCTTACCAAAGAGGAGTCCGTGCTGGAGGAGGAGAAAGGTACAGGCCCTTTGACCCATCTTGTACTTGGAGTTCTCATCCTCAAAATGGGGGATTCTAAATGCCAGATTTATATTCTTGGTGATGTGGGACTAAATTAATTATCACATGCTGACTGGCTCTTGGCAAGGGTCTGGAGGGTCAGTGGGGCCCAATGAGTCAGTATGGGGAGGGGGAATTTGGCACAGATATACGGGGGTTTTGGTGCTTTGTTGAAGCAATATCAGGCTGCAACATCTTCACCTCACTCCAGGCATCACAGAATCACAGAATTATTAAAGTTGGAAAAGACCTTTAAGATCATCAAGCCCAACCATCAACCCAATACCATCATGCCCACTAAACCATATCCTGAAGTGTCATGTCTACAGGTTTTTTGAATACTTCCAGTGATGGTGACTCCATCACCTCCCTGGGCAGCCTGTTCCAATGTTTGATCACTCTCTCAGTAAATAAGTTTTTCTTAATATCTCATCTAAACCACCCCTGCTGCAACTGGAGGCCATTTCCTCTTGTCCTATCCCTAGTTATCTGGGAGAAGAGACCAACACTCACCTCACCACAACGCCTTCTCAGGTAGTTGTAGAGAGCAATAAGGTCTCCCCTCAGCCTCCTCTTCTCCAGACTAAAAAACCCAATTCCTTCAGCCGCTCCCCATAAGAATTGTGCTCCAGACCCCTCACCAGCTTCGTTGTCCGTCTTTGGACACGCTCCAGCACCTCAGCATCCTTCTTGTAGTGAGGGGACCAAAACTGAACACAGTATTCAAGGTACGAGCTCACCAGTGCCGAGTACAGGGGCACAATCACTTCCCTCCTCCTGCTGGCCACACTATTTCTTATACAGGCCAGGATGCTGTTGGCTTTCTTGGCCACCTGGGCACACTGCTGGTTCATAACCAGCCAGCTGTCACTCAGTAACAATAGACCATCAGAGCACAACCCGTCACGGTTGCTTCTACAAGGTAAGACAAGCATGTTGCTGCAGTCAGACCCTGCCATTCCCTGCCGACTCAGTTATTTACAAGTCCAATGTCCCACACAATGAAGTATAAAAGATACCGTACAGACACAGAACCTTTTCTAAAAGAAGAGTCACTGAGTCTCTGTAAAACTCCATGTTGGGATCACCCTGCATGGCTCGACCTTAAGGAGAAGGAGCTGTGGCACTGAGAAGCTGGTAAACAGCTGGATATCTGCACGGCTCGGCCTTGAGGAGAAGGAGCTGTGATAAACAACTAAGAAGAAGCGAGGAAAACAGGAACACCTGCAAGCAACAATCCTGACTGTGTGAGGGGTGCGTGGACAGCGCGTGATATTTTGTATATAGCCAATTGCAATAGTGTGTGTAACAAGTTGTAACCAATCATGAGTGTGTGCGCAGTGACTAAGCGAAAATTATGATATATATTGGAGTCAGACAAGACAATAAACGGCTTCGGAATATAACTCTCATAGAGCTGTGAAGTCCATCCTTCTCCCGCAACTCCATATATAAATGATCTTATTACTCAGCTTAGCAACAGTTTACAAAACTCTTTCCTTGAAAAATCACTTGAAATGTACCCATAACAGATGTCATATTCAATTTGGAATTTTTATGAACAGAATTTTCAATTAAATAAGTAGAAATACTGACAATGTGGGAAAAATGAAAATATACATGCAGTGTCTTAGAGGACAGATTCTTCGAGCTCCCAGTGTGCCTCACAATATCCAAGCAGATTACTCCCTTGTTTTTTAAACATTTATATGTTTTGCTGTTTTAATCAGGATTAGGGAAAGGTGGAATTCAAGAGCAGAATGAGTTGAGTACACATATTTGGTATATTTATTCTTTAAAAAATTCTGCTCACTATGTCTCTCAATTGAAGATTGAAATATATGTTAGGTCAAACTGTTTAACTTGCAAGACACATCAGGATTCTCAACCAACTCTTCTTGCTCAGTTTCTTGAAGGGTAACAGGGTAATTTTTCTCTCCACTACTTCCTACTTCATAGCTTGTTCCTTAGAAATGGTAGGTGGGAGATAAGTTACATTAAGTTACATTATGTGTTTATAGGAAAAAAGTTGTGGCATTTATAAAGTATGCCTGCATTTATCATCAGTGATCTTTTTATGCAGCTGTTACTTATAATGGATAATAAATTAGTTGTACATAGTCCCACTGAGGTGAACTAAGGTAGATCTTCACAAAGATTTTTTTATAGTGCTTTGGTGTTTTATATTTAACATTTCTTTTCTGCTGGTACAGTTTCTGTAGAGATGTAACAGTTGAATTGTTCCTCTACATCATGTAGTGATATATTTCAACAATTTTCAATTAGAGCACATCTGAAAAACAGCACTGAAGAAGTCCTTGCTAGTTCCTGTGCCTTAAATGTGACTAGTAAGTAGGAATTATTTTCTTATTACTAGTGCAAGACACAGGTAATATCATAGGAGGCTGCCCTCATTCTCAGTACAGAATCATAGAATCATGGAATAGTTTGGGTTGGAAGGGACCTTTAAAGATCATCTCGTCCAGCACCTTTGCATATTATCAGTTCAGTTCACGCATTCAAGGAAAGCTACAGCAAAAGTTCACTGAAGGAAGATGTCCTTAGGATATTCTATGTTTCTATGTATAGTCAGATATTATGATGTAAGGTATATATATTCCTAAAAGGCTAACAGTGAAAAAATATTTGAAATGATTGGTGGTTGTTAAGCTTGCTAAGATAGTTACTCCAACCAGTGTGGAAATCACAATTAAAGGAATGAAGTGAACTTAGTGACAGCTCAGGAGCTGAGCCAAATGGGGAGAAAGATGGAGAAGGAAGCAGTAGGCAGGGTGCTAGCAAAAAGATTTTATTTCAAGGTGTTGATAAATTTTAGTTGAATGAAGATTGAATGAAGGACTGAGACCACTGCTACAGGTGAGAGTTTGAAAACCTTCGAATTTGAGTTACAGATTAATGTTACTGCACACTTCTATCTCACAGAAGATTTTAAGAACAATAACATAAGATTTGAGTGAATATGAGATGGGGGTCTGGTGAGAGGCAATTGGAAATGGTGTTTGTTCCAGTTAAATTGTGGCAAGACTACTGCAGTCAGATGTAGCTTCTAGAAGTTTGCAAATATGCTCCCTCAGCAAATGTACATATGATACTAAATTAAGGGAAGTGGTATACCTGCTGAACAATAAAGTTTCAACCCAAAGAGACCTTGAGAAAACCTTATACTGGGGCCAACAGAACTCTTATGACATTGAATAGATGTGTTAATCTGAGGAGTAGTAACTCCACATATCGGTACAGCCTGGGTACAGACTGGCTAGCCCTGCTAAACTGGATCTGGGCATTTCAGTACTGAATATGTGCCAGTAATGCACTCTCAGTGCAAACAAACAAAACCAGATAGCAGACTAGATTAGGATGAGCATGGCCAGAAGTTTGAGGAAAGCTATTCTTCTCTACTCAGTGCTTGCAAGGGTACAGTAAAAATGCTATGCCCAGTTTAGGACCCACAGGTTCAAGAGTGATGTTAAAAGCAGTAAAGCAACCAAGATGGCTGGGCACCTAAAGTGCTGGTCTCTAAACCTTTTTGATTCTGCTCCCATACCATTAAAATTTTTTAAGCATGCACCCCTAATAAATGTATATTTATTATTTATAAAGCATATGTATGTACTACTGTACTGATATGTTATGTACATTATAAACCAAACAAAAATGCAAATTAAAAAAGGCTGAGTCAAAAGTAAAATAAATGTTATTTTTAAAATATTATTTTATTTTACTTTATTTAGCAATTAGTACTTTCATGCTGTACCCAATGGATTGTCTAACACGCCCGTACACCGTAGTCTGGAGACCACTGACCTAGAGCACAGAAGGAGAGGATGACGAAACTTGGTTTGTTTACTCCACTGCAGAGGGGACCGAGGGAAGCATTTTAGTAACAGCCTTTACTTACTTTGGCGGGTTACAAGGCTGAGGAGACAAAGTCTTCTCCACAGAGGCAGATGGTATAATAAAGGGCAATTCCACAACTTGTAGCCTGGGAGAGCCAACCTGGTTGTTAGAAAACAATTCTTTACCATGGGGTTTGTGCAGGACTTGCATGGGTCATCAGAGAGGTTGTTTAAACTTCACACTTGAAAGTTGTCAGGATTTGGCCAGAATAAATCATAGTTCACCTGACTTAATATCAGGGATAGCCCTGCTTCAGATTGGGCTAGATGATCCCCAGGAGCCTCTTTAAACTAACATTTCTATGATTCAGTACCTTTAATTTTAAAGAAAAAAAAAAAAAGTGAGATAAAGCTTAATGAATATGTAGTGCTACTATCCAGTTTGGTTGACTGGTGTGTGTGGATGACTTTTACAAGAATGTGTTTGCTGGTTTTGACCAAAAGTCCATATCTAGCTCTTTCCAGCAATGCCCAGTAGCAGGTTTATCATATACCTATAGAAGAGCTAGGAACAGGGAAAGAAAGTAGTGGTACTTTTCTTAATGAAGTCTTCTTTAGTGATTTGTAACTTGGAGACTTTCTGAACTAAAAGTCTTGTCTATGTGTTTTATAATCCCTGTCTAGTAGTATGGGCCCATCTATAAATCTAAGGAAATTTGCTATGATTGTTCATAGTTTAGAATTTGCAAGGCCTGTTTATAGCAGTCCCTCCTAACAGACAAAGACAAATGTATATTTTTTTTATATAAGCAAAAGCCCATTAGCTGTTGAGCCATATTCTTTTTCTTAATTTGTTCTACCAGAATAGAAGTCTGTATTGGCTATTAAAGCTGGTTTTTAATCCTATGCTACTTTATTATTTTCTGAATATTGATATATACTATTTTACAGAGATGGAAGAATATCTAGGTCTTACTGTAAATATCTGTTGGCAGCTATGGAGGACTACCAGTTGCGAAATATGCAAACTGTTCTTTTACAACTTAGAACAATTTTCTTGGTTAGGGAATGGGAAACTATAGTCATACATGTTTTGCTTACATAGGTATGGTTGTATTAACAGAAAAGAAGAAATATTGTATGTTTCTGTTGATAGGATATCAGAAAGTTATGTAATGCTAGACTTTGAAAAATAATTGTGGAAAAAACAAGATCAAAATGGAATTTCCACTTCCGTGAGTGATTCAATTTTTTCTGCTTTAAAACTACATGGAAAGCAATATATATTTAAATTTTGCATGAAATAGATTTTTGCTCATAAATTTTAGTTTTAAAGTTATTTTGTTAGCATTTAATTTAGAATATTATCTTGTAAGTTTATAATCTACATTTTGTATTAGCCTTTTCTTTGACAGTAGATACTATGATATACACCTGACAAAATTTCCTTTCTGCTTTTGTTTGTCTGTAGCTAATTGTAGTTATTACTGTATTTGCTATCTTTCTACATTCTGAAGTTCTCAGAAACCTTAAGTCCTTATTTCATAGCCTTTTCTAGATTGAAATGCAGCTACCCATAAGGATTATAAAGAGATTCTGTTTCCTTCACCTGAAGGACAGTGAAATACTTAGGTTTAAACGTATGTAGAGTATATGACTGAACTTTAAAATGAAGTAAAATGCAACGATCAACATAGTATTTGTAAGCTCTGGGTTTGCATTGCTCAGAGGAAGGTTTATACTTTCCCTAATACATTTTAAGGGGCCTAAGAATAAAGCGAGTTTATTTCTCTTTTCTTCATTATAAAGTTTGTCTTCAATCGCTTTATCGTACAACTTTTAAACAGCTTTTGGTAACTTACACAACTTAGGTGGTTCCCTTGCTTTATAAATATTAGCCTAAAAATCAGAAGTACTTATATTTGCTATTGTGAGTTAACTTTTGAAATCCGATTGTGAAAGTGGAAATGCTGAATTTTGAGAATGACAAATTTGCAAAAAAATTGGCCACTGGAAAACACACCACAAATATCTTTAATAAAAAGTTATCTCAGTTTGAACATTAACAAAAAGATGAGTTCATTTAGTCAGTTATACAAATTTGTCAGATTGTGAGAGTGATCTCCGCAGACCAGATCCATCAGCCACCTCTGAGAGTTCATTACTAGTATGTGTGTATGCTTGTATCTATAACAATCGGCCACAGTACTCTGATAGCATGCAAAGAAATTAATAAAAATATAAAATGAAACAAACTCAGGGCATACAGGGAGAGTACAAAGCCTAAATGGAATAAATAGACAAAACTTTCCTGCTAAAGAGATTGTTGTGAGTAGACTGCTAGGTTTTCTTTCTTTTCTTTTTTTTTTCCTCCTATTTGATGGCAGAAGTCATTTGAGTCAGTTCCCAAGCAGGTCATATCTTTCCACTGAGAAAATGCTGACCTTAAAACAAGGCTTAAGGGAAGGAGTGACCCAGCCTATGATGGAAAGTTAGGGGAGAAAAAACCATACGTTTCTACAGCAAAAATGTGGAAAAGGTAATCACTAGATGTGCAACTGTAAGTGTCCACTTGGTTTAAATCAGATTTTCTGTATTCACTCAATCAGCTCATGGTTCAGTCCATTTGCAGTCTATACATACAGGCTTCACCTGCATTGCAGTTCTTAAAAATCAGCTAAGATTTTAACATTTCTGAGCACATGTTTACTATATGAATTGGTCTGAATTCTGCTTTCCCAGCAGCAATTGTTTTTATCAGTTGTGTAATAACATATGCATCTTAAGATGAATGGTTCAAATAGGTATTGTTTTGTCTACTTATTCATGGCCATCTACTGAACATTAGTGTAACTCTACGGAACCTTTAGCTGCCAACAGGTAGCTAAACTGTCCTGTTAGCTGTTAGGAGGAAAGAAAAGAGACAGCAATCACCTGTCAATGTAGTAAACCAGATGTGTGCTCTTCTGTGCATCATAACAATCCCCCAGGCAGGCAATAGAAATTAAAGCAGGATTTGGTTTCAGGGACAGGGTCTATCAAATTTAAACTCTCCCTACCTCTTCCCCAGAAAAGATGTATCTGGAGACACTTTTATCACCTGCAAAAGTTCTTGTTAATTGAGTTCCAGACTATTTTCCTCCTGTTGAAAAAGAAGAGGG
Organism: Phaethon aethereus; assembly: GCF_964289735.1. Classification (NCBI taxonomy): domain Eukaryota; kingdom Metazoa; phylum Chordata; class Aves; order Phaethontiformes; family Phaethontidae; genus Phaethon; species Phaethon aethereus. Next base: position 49,775,323 of record NC_138577.1, on the reverse strand, counting down.
AAATATGAACTGGAAAAGGTCTGTTTTTCATGTGGAGAGATGGTGAACACACATGTGGAAGCAAAAAGCATAGTGACAGACAGCTGTTTGTAGTTAACTTATTTCATGACACAGGAGTATAAATATGCTCAGAACGTTAACAAAACTCTTACGTGTGCAAATAAGGCAAAGAAAATGCTAAGAACTTGTATTTTAAACATCTCTTTTATTTGTCCTCAGTCAGCTTACCCTGTTGACTGGAAACCGACTCTAGAAGGGAAATAGGAAAACGCTGATCCAGGAAAAATAAGTAGATAAGAGCATCTGGTTGTTTAAAATGTAATTTTCCAGGATGTATGGAAAATATTGCTTTTTCCTGAGTATTTTCACAGCAGTTTAAAGGACAAAGCAGTATTAACAGATAGTCTGTTACAGATGTTTGAAGCTACAAGCAAGAGAAATGAGAATAACCTAAGTCTTCTAGGTTTATTCTAATCTCTTCCTTCCTCTCCTATAGTTCTTTCTCTTTTTCTCCTTATCTGAGTCAGATGTCTCCAAAATCTAGCTTTCTTAGCTTAGGATATAGCAGCAAGCTTTTACAGTTTTTTGGGTTTTTTTGAGGGGGGTTTGTTTATTGTTTTTTTTCTGTTGAATATTGGTTGGCCTGGCTGACTTGTATTTTTGCTTTTGTGTATGCAAATGGAGATGTGGGGAAATATAAAGATTGTTGCTTTTATGACAAAAAGCTTCAAGACATGCAAATTCTTACATGAATAAAAGTATGAAGTGCAGTTTTGTCAACTGCATTTTCCTTTCAGATGGGGTTTTTTTTGTTTTTTTAAAGTATTGTGTAGTTAGGTTAGACTTTGTCTTGAACTTTATTTTTCACAATACATGGGTACTTTCTATTGAGGAAATATGGTGCTCACACGCTTGGGAGAATCTGGTGACCAAGTGTGCTGTGTAACTTCAAAGAACTGCAGTTCTTTTAGTTTGAAATGTTACCTGTTTTCCTATTGAAAAAGGCCCTCCTAAAAAGTCTGTCCCCATCTTTCTTCTAAGCCCCCTTTAAGTACTGGAAGGCTGCAATAAGGTGTCTCTGGAGCCTTCTCTTTTGCAGGCTGAACAACCCCAGATCTCTCAGCCTGTTCTCATAGGAGAGGTGTTCCATCCCTCTGAACATTTTTGTGGCCCTACTCTGGAACTGCTCCAACAGGTCCATGTCTTTCCTGTGCTGAGGGCTCCAGAGCTGGGTGCAGTACTCCAGGTCAGGTCTCATCAGAGCGAAGAGGGGCAGAAGCACCTCCTGTGACCTGCTGGTCATGCTTCTTTGGATGCAGCCCAGAATACAGTTGGCCTTCTGGGCTGCGAGCGCACATTGCCGGCTCATGTCTGGCTTTTCATGCACCAGTACCCCCAAGTCCTTCTTGGCAGGGCTGGTGTCAATCCCTTCATCCCCCAGCCTGTACTGATGCTGGAGGTTGCCCCAACCAAGGTGCAGGACCCTGCACTTGGCCTTGTTGAACCTCGTGATGTTCACATGGGCCCATTCCTCAAGCTTGTCCAGGTGCCTCTGGATGGCATCCCATCCCTCAGGGATGTCAACCACACCACTCAGCTTGGTGTCGCCTGAAAACTTGCTGAGGGTGCACTCAATCTCACTGTCTATGTCATTGATGAAGATATTAAAGAGTACTGGTCCCAGTACAGACCCCTGCGGGACACCACTTGTCACAGATCTCCATCTGGACACTGAGCTGTTGACCACTACCCTCTGGGTGCAATCATCCAATCAATTCCTCATCCACCCAATGATCCACTCATCAAATGCATAGCTCTCCAATTGAGAGAGAAGGATGTTGTGGGAGACCATATCAGAAGTCTTACAGAATTTCAGATAGATGACATCCACAGCTCTTCCCTTGTCCACTGATGTTGTCAACTCCATCAGAGAAAGGCCCTAGGTTGGTCAGACAGGACTTGTCCTTGGTGAAACCATGCTTGCTGTCTCGAATCACCTCCCTGACCTCCATATGCCTTAGCATAGCTTCTAGGAGGGTGTCTTCCATGATCTTCCCAGGCACAGAGGTGAGGTTGACGGTTTGGTAGTTCCCAGGGTCCTCCTTGCTAACTTTTTTAAAAATGGGTGTAATGTTTCCCTTTTTCCTGTTTCCAGGGACTTCACCGGACTGCCAGGACTTGTCAAATATGATGGAGAGTGGCTCAGCAACTACCAATTCCCTCAGGACATTTCCCTCTTTCAATGGAAGGGACTTTGTTCCTCCAGTCCCTGTCTTGCAGTCCATTCCCTCAAGATGTGTGGGAAGAGACACAGCCAGTGAAAACTGGAGGCAAAGAAGTCGTTGAATACCTCAGCCTTCTCCTCACCTGGTGTTAGCAGTCTACTAGCCTTTCTCATCATGGTGGGGGTATGCTTTCCTTGACCTTCCTTTTCTGGCTGACATACCTGTAGAAGTCCTTATTATTATTATTCTTTACATCCCTTGCCAAGTTCAGCTCCAGCTGTGCCTTGTCTTTCCTGACACCATCCCTACACAACTGGGCAATGTCCCTGTACTCTTCCCAGGATACCTGTCCCTGCTTCCACTGCCTGTGCATTTCCTTCTTGCCCTTTAGATTGACCAGCAGGTCTCGACTCAGCCATGTTGGTCTCCTGCCTTCCTCTCCTGGTTTCTTACACCTGGGGATTGAGAGCTCTTGTGCTCTACAGAAAGCATCCTTAAAGGTTCTGCATCCTTATTGCCAAGGGCAGTTTCCCAGGGGGTCCTATTGACTAACTCCCTGAAGAGCCGGAAGTTAGTTTTCTGAAAAGGCAGGGTCCTGACTTTTCTCTTTGCCTGCCCCACATCCCTCAGGACTGTGAACTCCACCAGTGCGTGATCACTGCAGCCCAGGCTGCCTCCAGTCTTGAAGCCTCCAATTAGCTCACATGCTTTGGTGACCACCAGGTGCAGTATCACATCCCCTGTTGTAAGGCTGTCTATTACCAACCATAGGAAATTATCCTCCATGCCCTTCAGGAGTCTACAGGATTGCCTACAACTTGCCGTGCTACTTTTCCAGCAGATGTTGGGCTGGTTGAAGTTTCCCAGCAGGACAAGAGCCTGCAAGCAACAATGACTCCTGTAGCTGGAAGTAGGAGAGTTTCATCAGTAGACACCACTTGATCAGGTAGCCTGTAAACAGACACCAACCACAAGGTTCTCTTTGTTGCCTCGGCCCCTGATTCTTAGCCATAAGCTTTTGCCCTAGTTGTGGCTATTATTCAGAGCCACATAAATTAACACTTTATCCATTTCTTGATGTAGAGGGCAACACATCCGCCCTTCCTTCCTCACCTGTTCCTTCTGAATAGCGTGTAGCCATTAATAGCTACACTCCAGTTGTGGGATTCATCCCACCAAGTTTCAGTAATGGCAACCAGGTCATAGCTTTCTAGGAGCATGGTGGCTTCCAACTCCTCCTGTTTGTTGTCCATGCAGCATGCATTGCTACAGAGGCATTTCAGACAGATTGTTAGCCGTGTCACCTTCTTAGAGGAACACCCTTTAGTTCCTTTGAAGTCTTTTTCTAGTGCAACAGGCTGAGGGGCCTCAATAACATCCTCTAACCTTGGCATGTCATCCCACAACTTGTCATGGGTAAGCCTCATATTATTCCCCTCTCCCTTCAAGTCTAGTTTAAAGACTAGCACTGTCAACATGTTCTAGACCAGAATTATGAAACATGTTCGTTACTAGAAATATGTCCATATTTCTCTATCATGACAGGTGTATTGGTTGCTTACTACAGCTATGATCTATTGCATGGTCATTTCTTACATCCTCTCTGCACATGATATGGATGGCCTTATATTTTCCAGACTCTGGAGTACCAAATGTTCCCTGCTGGAACTTAGTGAAAGAAACCTCCCTTCATTTACATTTCTCTCGTACGTCTGCTGCACTATGAACCTGTGCTACTTGAAGACCTGAGTGATTGCCATCTCACCCTAGTATGCTGAACAAAGCCCAGGAGTCTCTGCCATGACATGCATACATGTAATCCACTGTGTCAGCACTTACATACAGGACATGGCACCCTGCTCTGTGGCATAGCAGGTTGCTATGCACATGTAATTTTTGACAGATGCTGCTCTACCTGCTGAGGTTGTTGAGGGAGAATGTCTTCCTGTTGTTGTGACAGATTCATGCCACCCTCTCTCCCTGGGTCTATGCACAGTCAGCAAGCTTCTGACTCCAAGACATGTACATGTCACCCCCTTCAGCCTCTCCTATTTGCAGGTACAAAACTGTTTTCACTCACCAGAGTATTAGTTCAGGCCTGATCCCACTCCCACACTCAACTCTCCCTCACTTGGGATCTCCTGAACAGATACCTGAGGTGGCAGTGCCTTTCATGGCATATGATGAACCTGAAAATAGAGCCTAGAATTGTTGGCTTGGCAGTCTTAAGTGGAGAGAGTCCATCAAGGACTTATGCCTTCCCTTCTCAACATAGTCTTGCTAATGCAGACAGCACCCCTGAGCAGCACTAGAGCAGTGAGTCAGATTGCTTACCTCCTTGTAGCTAATCCCAGCGCTGTGATGGAGTGTTAATAGCCACCATGACTCCCTCTAGGCTTCTTCCTACTTGATATTAATAGTGAGCCTTAACTTTTGCCCAGTTCTATGCAAGAATCCAAGGACTCAATCCTTGGGAGTCTTCTCGACTCTTACAAAAGAAATAATGAACCCCTTACCTATAACATCTTCAGCATCTCAGTCAGCCCAGACAATTGAACCTTGGGGGCATGCCAAGTAGGTATGGCATTATCTGTACTGCCTACTGCGGATATTCCCAGGTCTGGGCTAATCCTCAGACCTTTCTGTACATTGTGTGGGAAAGTGCTACCAGGTGGGAACAGGCTAAAAGTGTACTAAGAACCATGTAAAGTCAGTGTGGGTAGTAGTTGAGCATCAGTACTCCGGCCCACAATTTGGCATTGTTTAATTTACTAGTGTGGACTTAGCTGATGGAGAAAATCTTCCCAGTAACGACAATCTGAAACCTTCTACTTAAAAATCATCAACCTGGAACTTCTCCAGAAATAACTGCTTGGTGGTCTCTTGAATTATAGCCTGCTCTGCTTTGGGTGAACCATCTTGTTGAGGAACTGTGGCAATATCTGGTTTTCAGTTGCATTTGATCTTAGTTTTATGTTCTATATATAGTTTGAGAAATATACTCAAACTGCTATTAATGATGTCTAAGGTGTAATAAAATACTTTGCTCCTATCTGGTGCCTATATTAACATTGATCCTAAAATGATACTGGAATACTTTTAGAGCAAATAAAGCATGAACACAGTCTTTGAGTGCTTTCACTTTGAAAGCTTCAAGAAGTTGGAAAAATGTTGTCTTGTCTAACTGTTTGTCATATGAAATGTTCACCTTCTATCTTTCATTCATTTGCTTTTATTCATTTGGTGAGGAGAATTACAGAGCCATTTGTGTATAAGTGCTATCCATTTCTATTTTAAACAAATCTCCTTAAGCAAACACAAGAAAGTGTCCACTGCGTAACATGTAGATTGTGATTGCTATGAGAGTTCTTTGCCTTTATAAAATTTTTTTAAAAGGCAGAACTGCTGTTTGGCTGACATGGATTACATGATACAAATTTAATGAAACAGCATACACTAAAGTGTGTGCTTGATTAAAGTAGTCTGTCCTGTTTATTAGTGGGTTGCACTATTATGCAGTTTTATCCAGGAAAAAGTAAAGACTTGCTAGGCTGACTTCCTTTTTCTAACATCTCCCACCCACTCTAGAACAAATACAGGGCACAGACTTCAACAATTTGATATAAATAAGACTCATCTGAGTCAAAGGAAAACAGAAGCATGCAGAACAAATAGCTATAAGGTGCCTCATAGATAAATGGCAACAAAAAATCTATCTATCTGCATTAAAGAAGTGAGAGTCTGTTAATGTGAGATTTGAAGCATATTCTGTAAAACATTCCAAGCATGTTACAAGGTAGCAGTCCATTTTGTCAGTGTGTCTTTTACTTAAATATTGCTATGAAGTGAAGTATCTGTTGACAGTAGGCTTCTCTGATCCTGTTTCTAGGGAGTTTAATTATAATCCATTACTGGAATTTGTCACCGCTGTCTTGCTTCTTCATCCACAAATCATCATAGTTCTGTGCTCTTAAGCTATAAAGAAAGTGTTCTTTTGGTGTGACCTCTTCTTGGTTTTTATTCCCCTTGTGACCGCTTAAAACTAGGAACAATAAATTTGACTGTGTGACATAAGAAATAATGCGCACACATAACAGTACTTCATAAGGCTGTCACTCCATCAAAATATTTTGTAGTGCACCAAGAGAATGAAACTGGAAAAATAACATTTTAGAGGCTAATATCCTTTTGGACCATTTGCTTAAGATGACACTGCTCCTTCCCAGATCACATAACTCTAAACCAGGTGGACATGCTCTTTGCAGGTTAGCAATGTGCACAGGTAGAGCCTGACTGTCCCTTTTACTTAGACTGGTGCCCAGTGGAAAAATTTCCACTCTTTTGGAAGTTATGCTACTGTATGTGAAAGGAGAAACAAGCCCTGTGTCCTCTTCCAGTGCTGTCAAAATGTATACAGTATGGCCAAGAGGGATTGTTGAAAGAGTTTCCTAATGAATGGTTGTGTGGGAAAAGCTCTGATGGCTCCCTAGTCTCCTTTCAGGAACATCCAGGTTTTCATCAGATTTTGTAATCTTAAACTAAGAGAATTGTACCAACTATACTTAATCTGGGGAAAATTATTCAGGACATAAAAACTGACATAATATAACCTAAAAAGAAGCTATGAAGACCCATATATATTTAAGTTCAGGTAACATAATTAAATGGTACATGTGTATCTATAAATAAAAGGAAATTTCAAAGCGAGCCCACAAGGAAATAAGCATCCATTTATTTTTAAATCATCATTGAGCGTTCAATATCTGTCCTCTTTTGAGCAATTAACTACAACTCTCTATTGTACTCCAACAAATTTTCACCATGTGGTATTTCAGCAGAAACACTGCAAGATCAGCACATTAACGCTGAGAACAAGCTCAACAGGGCTAGGGGATGGATGAGTGGTCCAGAGAATACCGTCCTGAAGTTCTGCTCATCACTCACAAAAACAATTATTGCTCTCAGAAGCTGAAGATAGTCTGAGTGGTTGTTTTGTTCCCACTTCCCATTACTCAAAACTGTTTCACAAAAATGGGAAAAAATAGCATAGGCATTTCACAAGAGCTGGCTTTTTTAAAAGAGTGTTGCCCTTCCCCCATTCATAGAAGCAGAAGCATCTGACTAAGCATTAGGGCAGCGTAGGCCAGGGTCAGAAATTTCAGTCACGAACAAAAATAATTTTTAAGTCAGTAAGAAAATTTGCACATATTTCAGGCAAGGTTTGAAGATTCAGATGAAGTGCATTGTTTTCAAGTAAAGATGATAGCTAGTTAATATTTCTATTTATTTTTTTGATTGCTTTTTTAAATGTTATTTTACATTGTCAGCCTATGTTTCCCCTCTACAACAATATCTACATCATAACTTAATAATGTAATTATTGTTTACTGTTTCTTTTGGAAATTATTCAGAGCAGGAGACCTCAAAATCATTTGAAGTGACTTCTGAGTTTTAGGTGTAATGATAAATATCCATTTTAATTTCCATCTCCTGGTAAGGTTAACTGCAAGAAAGTGTTCTAGTTGAGACACAAAAACCCTCAAGGTTTTTGTCTTACTCATGAATATTTTTTATTTATTGTGTCTTGATAATGAGTGAAAGAAAGAAGCAAAGAGACAGTTTCTGAACTGATTGTAACAGCTGTTGTGTTTTGTTTTGTTATTCCAGTTTACTGCATTAGTTTGACAACAGGAAACTGTATTTATTCAGCCTGCTTAGATGCTTGTAATGTTCTTATCTACAAAAAGAAACTGATATATAAGGATATATAAGATCTTGTAAAAGACAAATTTCACTGAAGAATATTAAGTGGTTATGGAAAAGAAGAGAGCAAGTTTTACATATCCCTGAAAAAAAAGGTTGCTTTTTAGGAGGTGAAATGCAGGTGAGGACTCCTAATATAACAAATGTATAAGTAACTATGGCAGATAAAAATTTAATTTAAAAGCATCCTCTACCTAAGGGGGAGATAAAAAGAAAAAAAGGATTTTTATAGTGAATGATTAGCAGTGTAAACCCTCTGAAAGATCTGTAATTAAAATTAGTTCCAATTTCCACAAAGAGAAGATGCCTACACAGAGGTAGAAACCATGATTGCAACATTTTCAGGCAAGGAAGAGGCACCTCTGTTGTTACTTCAGTTAAACTGTGGATGTTGCTTTGTTTCTTTGCTTAAGACTTTTATAAAAATTTTTAAATATGCTGTATGGTTTGTATGTTACAGGTAAATGTTTGTTACATGCCATTTGTCTTAACCTGGGATTATGTGTAATTTAAAGTAACTGGATTACAGAAGGACTCCTGTAATTCAAGGAGATGATGAATTAAAAATTGGTACCTGCAGCAATAGAGGACATTTCCATTTGATAGAAACCAGAGATATGCCATCACAAAGGTCTGAAAAATCAAGTAACCTCCAGGCAACTGTCAGTGACTTTGAAGGTTTCTGGTATACAATAATAGCGTTGAATAAACAGTCGAACCCACAGACTACAAAAAGAGAATCCCAAAAGTATATGCCCAAGTACCAACTTTAGAGAATTAGTTCTAAAACTTTTTGAAAAATACAGTAATACAAATACTTTACAGTTCCTGGGAATTTTTAATTTGAAGAGGTCAAAAGGCCTTATGGTTTTATGGTCATTTTTATTGCCATGGACATCAGTAACATACTTGAAAAAAAATTAGTTTATGAAGATCTGTGGCTAGTAGCTAAATGTACACAAAATATTTTGCTCAAGTAGTGTTCCATGCCTGATTTAAAGGAAATCCATGGATGTTTCTAACCTCTCCTTCTCCCTGCGAACTTTGTCAAGACACAAACATAATTTTGAAGGCAATATTAGCTAGTGTTGTTGCAGTCCTTCAATATTATCAGTAATGCCAGCTAATGGGAGAGGCATGTCAGAAGCTGTTTTTGGGTACATAAACTGATAATGAATCAGAGTACGGTAAAAGTAGAGTATGATGGCACAGAAGAGAGCAGAGTAAGAAATCTTCTTCCAGAATTGCTGTAAGATCCACTATTCACTCTCTGCCTGTGTCCCAGTTGTCCTTCCCATTTATAATCATAGTGACCCTCCCTGAAGTCCAGTTCTCAAAGCAACAATTTGGATCTAAGCCTATAAAGCAAGGACACAAAAAAAAAAAAAAAAAAAAAAAAAAATTTCCCAACAAAAAACATACCAAACCAAACCTAAGAAGTTAGAGACCATAGAATCCATCAGACTTTTAGAGGTTAATCAGCTATACCATTTATAGCTCAGCTTAAGTAATATGAAACAGGACCTCTCTTCTTTATAGTGCTAACTCATCTACCATTCTGTACTCATGAACGTTCATAGCCTGTTTAAATGTTTCTGTAAGCAACTGTTTGGAAAGAATAATTTGCAGATGCAGACTGCAAATATGGAAAAAGACTGAACTGTGTAGCTTTGATTCAGTCATACTCCTGGTATATTTCCAGGTGAGACAAGAGTAACCTACCACAAAACAGCCTTGAATGGAAAAGAAATGGTTGTTTACAATACACAGTTATATACACAATTCTCAGTTATATTCTTTAGGTGACATCTTTGGATTCTGTTTACATTTTAACTGTTTTAAACATTGTTTTTTAGAATATTAATATGATGCCAATGTGACTCAGACTTCATTTGAACTGCACTTTTACCCATTCCTGATTCTGTTTTGAAACTTCATTTTACTACTGGATGACAAGGACACAGAGGTAATATACTTATTGAGAAAGGGGAAAAGTAGCCTTTCTCTTTTATTACTTACTGAATTTTAGATTGCTTGGATATCAGTATGCAAAGCCGAAATAAAACTAACATCATATCACTATTTTTATTTTCTGTGCACGTAATCCATGAAATAGCGTGTTGCCTTTTATTAAAGATGCATGTCTTTCGAACCTTGAACAAGACATTGCTGAAACAAAGAGCTCAACTTTTAGTGGTCTAGATACTAGGCTTAGAATACACCTGCGTTGCTTGCACAGTGCTACTATTAATGAATGCATAAACAGGGATAACAGGAAGGAATGTTGGTAGTTATTGATCAGCCAGACTTTCAATAATTTAAATGATGAGTTTAAAATTTTGAGTTTTGATCTGCAGCTGAAACTCAAAGCTTTCAAAGAGTTCCTATCCATTCACAAGATGTTTTTTATGGAAATCCTGTGAGAAGAAATAGTATTCTACAAAGTTGCAGTCATGCAAATTCAGAGACTGCAATGTCCCTAATACTCTGTGGGATATACATGCTAACTGGGAATTCTACCCCTACTTCTGGTTCTTAAGTATCTTGATGTTTAACAGAGCGTGTGGCACAATCTAAGATGTTACGATTAGAGAATTCCAAAATACCTTCTATTTGATGTGCATCATGGTTTCAGATTGTCAAAATCTGTATTAACCCACCACTACCACCTGCATATTAGCAAATATATGCTTCCATTTTTAATTGGATTTTGCTTGCCAACAATCTAATATGAAGGAATCCAAAAGCCATGATCTAGTGTTGTTCCCAATGCATGATTATGTTTGAGATCCTATTAACCTTTTATCCTCTTAGCAATTAGATCAATTCCATACTCCCTGTAGAAAAATGTTCATGTAGAAAATCTACAGGACCATAGAAAGTAAAGCTTGACTTCTTTCCACAGTAGTAATTCTCATTAGGGGTTTTAGTAGGCATTAAAAACATTTTAATTAAAGTTGTTAAAGATGCCCTTCTGAATATTCAACAGTAAAAGGAAGAGACTTACTAACCCAGAGTATAATAGCAAGTAATATGAGCATACTGGTGACATACATTAATTGCTTTATCACCAGGATATAATATTCATTATTTATCAGTGACAGCACAATATCTCCATTAGAAACAACTATAATTATTTAGTAACATGTTAATGCTGCTGTGTTATCTTTTGATAACTATGCAGTAAACCAGTGAATTCATGTCCTTGTAATATTCAAGTATCTCGATACGTAGATGTTTTCCAACACTTTCAATGTCCTTTGTAAGAATATTTTTAGACAGCTTCTTGGAGTACAAATAAAGCTTTTACTAATGTATATCAGCTATACCTGCATTTGAGAACTACTTTATATTCAGTACTGTAGGTGTTCTGAATTATTTTTGATTATTTTAAAATATTAATGCAGTACCAAACTAACTGTAGTGTATAATATTGAAAGATATACTGAGCTCTAGAGAGATTTGTAACCTAGGTTAACATGAATCTTACTTTACAGGGAACTTTTTTATAAATTTAGTATTTAAATCAGGAAGTCTGCTATTCCATGCTATTAACAACAGCATCCCAAACAAGCAATATATTTTTGGATTCTGCAAGGTCATACTCATAAGAAGGAACTGATATATTGTCTTCCTACATGATAGAATGATATACTACAATTAAACCACCAGATCTCATGGAAGTAAGTTTTGAGTGTTTAAATACACACATCTGTATTATCTCTACATTTAACAAAGACTCTATTGCTATTTGCTTCTGGTAAAAGTGCTAGATACTGTATAAAACTTATACTGCAAGTCACTGCACTATAAAGCAATGCCTTTATATGGAATCATAACCAAATATATTATAAATCATATTTCTACTATTCGTCTTTATTTCTATTACCAAATGTATCATATAGCAATTGCCCAGAATTATAATCAGCCATACAGCTGACATCATTAGGCATATTAGTGTATAATGTACAGAAAAGCAACCTCAGCTCTCAATACCAATTTCTCTACATAATTTCAAAGAAAAATGTGTAATTTACTGCATGTTGTTACAGAGTTAGTAGCAAGACTTTATTCCACTACTGAGTATAATGGGTAAACTATCTCAATTTTGTAGATCAGCAAATAATAAAATATAACTACACCTGAGGTGGCATTTATATCCACTAGCTGGGTTTGTGCAATATTTCTATGAAACATTCTAGCCATTAGTTAATGTCCAATAACAATGGATTTTGAAAACATAATTTTACTTCCCTATGTGGGAAAAACTGAGCTGAGTAATACTTGACTTTCCTGAAATTGTGAAGCTTGACAACTATTGCAATTTTATCTATAGAGCACTCATTGAGACTCCTTGTGGATGTGATTAATACCATGGAGAAGAAACTACCCATGATATTAGACTAGAAAGTATTTGGGCGCTTCAAATGCCACAGGATTTCTATAACAGTCACCAAACAGTTTTGTAATCTTAGTATCTTTTCAGTGTTTTGGACAAGTCTGCCATTCCTAATACACACAAAACGTGTTGGATATGTAATTTTAAGATGTAGAAGTCAGCACATTTTCATCTTGGTATGTGTTAATGAAAATTAATGCAGACCACAGTGTCTTGAAAAGATGTTTCATGATGGAAGGAAGTAAATGTCAAGTTCAAGAGAGTTCAGCCTAAAACTCCTAACAAAATTCAATCTGAGATCTGAGACAAAAACTTTTGGGTTCCATTGCACACACGAAAAATACACCACTTTGTGCCCCTTCCACATGTAAAGAGGAAATGGTTTCTGTAAGAACCTTAAAATCTATTGGGAGTTATGTACATGTGCTTTAATGGTATTACTGGTGTCCCTTTCACTTGAATGACCACTGCACACTTAACCTCATGACGCAGCATGTTTTTCCTGTCAGGTTCTGCAATAGTACCAAAATCTATTCCTGTTTACTTGCAGTTATTTATTTCATAAACGTTATCTGTGCCTCTCCAATATGTGCAGAAAAGATCCCAACTACCTTTTTTTGGAAGATATTTTAATTTATTTTAAAAGCTGGAAACGACTTGGAATGTGTGACTATAATAATAGCTTTTAGGCAGGAACTGAAACTGATTCACAGAGTGGTTGGTGTTGGAAGAGACCTGTGTTTAGGAGGTCATATTGTCCCATGCCCCTGCTCAAGCAGGCTCACAAAGACCCTGTTGCCCAGGACCATTTCCAGACAGCTTTTGAAGATCTCCAAAGGTGGAGATCTTCACTGGTTGCCACTTGAAAGATCCTGGTTCCATCTAATTTACACTTACTCTTGATACTTATATACATGAATGATATCTGAGATGAGCTTTCTCTTCTCTAGGATAAACAGGCCTCAGCTCTCAAAATTTACTCATATGTGAGATGCCTAGGCCCTCATCATTTAAGTAGCCCTGGGCTGAATTTGCTTTAGCAGCACTGTCTGTCTTTAGTACTGGGGAGCCCAGCAGTGAGCACAGAAACAGACAGCATGTCCCTAGGAGAGCAGAGCAAGACCCTTCTGCCTGCCAGCCACAACCATGGTGTCCTGGGCTGGAGATGTGGGGTTGTAGAAGTGTCAGCGAAAGTCTGAGACTGGTGTGACTGAAGAATGACCAGGGACATCTGTGTGTGGAGGCAACAGCAGGGGGACGCAGCAGGGCTGGAGCTGTCAGCATGACCTGTGTCCATGGCAGGTGGATGATGCACAGGTCTTCAGGACCTGCAGCTTGGAAGCTGGTGAAAGAGCTTGGAGAGCCTTGCCCCAGTGCTCAGAAGTGGGAGGCTCGGAGAGCATGAGGGGTACATCACCTGCTGCACCACTTAGGTGAAATGAAATCATCATACTTTGTACTTCCCCTTGTTGAATTTCCTGGGGCTCCTGCCTTGGCAGAGTACAACCCTAGGTTGATGCAGAGAACAGCACCGAGTTGTGACCCTACGCAGGAGGGATTTGAGCGTTGCTCTAGTGAGGTTGCAGCCAGCAGTGCAGGCTGGTTGAAGAATGGAGCCCTGGCACGGGGGAGCAGAGGGTGCAGTGAGGAGAAGGACAGGTCTGGGGTGATGAGCAATGGAGTATGGGCTGGCCCTGGAGAGACCCAGCTGGAAAGATCCGCCCTGGGACCAGATGCAGAGATGCAGACTGGGAACTGGGCAGCACTTGCCTTCAAGAGGAATAACAAAATAGTACCTGGCACACATAGAACTACCTGTCAACGTTAATACTCCAGCCCTCCTGGAAAAAAAAGGAAAAAAGTGTGAGGATAGCAATGTCACCTGCATTTTTAGTAGCACTGAGACTTTTAATGCAGTTTTCATGCATGTATTTTATTTGGATAGTTGGATTTGGGAGGCTGGGAGCCCACGAGGGCTGGTACATGCCCCAGCTGATGGTCCAGTCCTGGTTTGACCATCCCCAGAGGTACCCTGCAGGGTCACCAATGTGGTGCTGGCCTCTTGTTGGCTGGGGAGGCCTTGATGCTGGCTGTCTTTGGGATGCCCCCTCTTTGAGGGTCACCATAATCCCCCAGGGAAGCATTCCCTGCTCAGCTGGAAGTGGAGGGCGTGGGCACAGTCTCCCCTGGCTCATTCTGGGGCTCTTCTTCCTCCAGCAGTAATGGCAAAGGGAGCAGAGGGATGGCTGTTGGGAGCCTTATCAATGACAGCAGATGAGGTGCCAGGGAGCTCATCCATGCTGGATCTTATAGGGGTGCCAGAGGAAGCTGGACAGGGATCGGGAGCCCCTCCTGCTGACTCAGCAGACCATGGGCTTCACTGCCGCACTGTCGCACAGCAACACAGGTAAGATGTTGCATGAATGTCACTGTGTGCTTTTGGAGGCAGACCCCCAGCATCTGGACCAGCAGCTCTTCACGCATTCTGTGGTTGGTCAGGATGGCCATGATGGTTTCCTCTACCATGGCTGCCTCCATCCTATTGTTCCTAAAGATCTGCCTCAGCCTTGGTCAGACCTAGGGCAACAGTCTCTAGGAGCATTGAATGGTCCTGGAAACGAATCACCCATTCCTCAGGCTGGAGGCCAGCCACAGGAGCCATGGGCACCCCTTCCACAGGCCATGGTTGGGGTGCTGTAGGGTGATGGAGGTCGTGGCTGGCTAGGTGTCCACAACCTCCTCCCGCCTGGTGGACTATGACTGATGATGTTACAGATGGTGTGATGACATGCTCCATGTAATCATTGTCTGCCTGCATGAAGTATAAGATGGAGACGATCCTCCTCCTACAGAGGGTAACCAGTGGAGGCATGACACGACAAAGCTGGCCTCCTCCCACCCGTCCAAGCATATGGAACAGTGGTCCTCCAGCTCTGTGGCCATGTTCTTCAGGTGCTGTGGTGGGCTCAGGGGCGCTGGGGATGTCGAACTGCTTCCTCCCACTGATGCTGCAGCAGTGGGTGTTGTGCTAGAAAAGGAAGAGAGAACATGGTCGTTGACTGGCCTAGGGAATGGTGGAAGACATGGCCAGGTCCCTGAAGAAGAAGGAAAGCCTCCCAGCTTCCCAGGGTGAGGTGTCCCTGCCCAGCTCACCTCTGCTGCTGTGAGCTCGTCACCTAGGTGTCCCAGCTGCCTGAATCTGGCAGGGCTGGGGAGAATCCTTTGGCGGATCTGGGGTTGGGCACTGAGAGATGCAATGAACAACTGCCAAGCACAACACCAGTACTAAGGCCTCACTCAACACTGCAACCTCGTGAACTGCTCAGCTGGCTGAGCACCCAAAATATAAGCAGTGAGGGATGTATAGTCACAATCCATCGCTCAGGGGCATCACAATCTATCACTAGGTAACATCGCAGTCCATCTCTTGGGGATGTCACAATGGGCTGTCCTTGCCCGCAGAGCTCGCTCCAGCAACACTGTGGCCCCAGCACAAAGTCTGGGGTTACCACAGCTTCACTGCCCACTCCATCTCCCCATCTCTTGTCTTGTGCTCATCATCAGTGTTTCAGTCGAGTCACTGAGGCCTTGGCCAGGCCTTCCCAGGGCCCTGTCAGATTGCTCTGGTCGTGGTAGGTTTCTCCAGGTATAAGAGAGTTCATTCAGTAACACAGTAACACCTTGTGTCTCCCTTGGAGGCTGTAGGACAAAGTCCCACAGGCTCACCCAATAACCCAGCACTGCTGGCCAGCCCTCTGGGCTCCCTTGCTTCCTCCCACGTGGTGTCAAAGTCAGCATTCGTCTCACTCTCACTGGTTTTGCTTGCTCTCACTGGTTTCCTCCTATTAGTCTCCCATCTTTCTCCCCCCAGCCAGAGGGTGCAATGGTGATCCCCTCTGATCAATACCCATCACTCATCAGGCCTCATCCAGGCACTCATCCTCTTTGAGGTCCCAGGTAAGAGAGATGTCGACAAATCAGAGTGGCTCAGGGGAAACAAGGAGGTTCTGTGGGGTTTGGGTTGATTCCGCATGGAGATAAGAAAGCATCAGGGCACCTCACAGCACACTCTGGTGCCTATGAGGAGGGCATCAAGGGTATGGCATCTTCCCAGCACTGCCTGGTAGGAAGGCGAGATATGGTGGCATCTCCTGAAACTAGAGAAGTTCATGCTGGACATAAAGAATAAAAAAAAAGAAAAATCCATGTGAGGATCATGAAGTACTGGCATGGGTTGCCCAGAGAGAAAGTTCCCTGAGCCTGGATGGTCTTCAGGACCTGAGTGGCAACAATCCAGAGCACAACTGTCACAAGCCCTTAAAGGGATGTTTGCTTAAGTCCTTGGAAGAGACAATATTGCTGGTGGGAAATGTAGCAAAGGTTTCCAAAGGTGCAACTACTTCCAGAAGCTGCAATGTCAGAAAAACACTTTTTGGTTTCATTCAGTTCAACAGCTTTCATAAACATTTATTTAGGACAGAATAGAAGAGTTCCAGATGGAAGGGATCTACAGCAATCATCTAGTCCAACTGGTTGACCACTCCAGGGCTGACCAAAAGTTAAAGCATGGTATTAAGGGCATTGTCCAAACTCCTCTTTCTAGGGCACTGATGGGCATGGGGTATCTACCACCTCTCTAGGGAAATTGTTCCAGTGTTTACTCTCTCAGTAAAGAAAGGTTTCCTGTACAGGGTATCTGCAGGAGGCAATCAGGAAAGACGGAGGAACTCACCGGGACTCTTCACCCCTGGTGACTCTGGCACCATCCTTGCACCCATGGCCCTGGGACAAGTGCTGATGGGCCCCACAGCACCACACAGGCAGAGGAGAGAGGAGCACTCAAAGGTCCTGGCTTTGTGCAGCGCCTAGACCTGTTGCTCTCCCTCACACCAAAGCTGATAAAGCAAGCTTCAGGCTCCTACTGGAGCTTGCATGTTTTGTGTGTACACCTACAGGTGTACACAAAATGTGGGGGGACAGAGACTGCAGCTGCTAGAAAGCAGCAAAGTCAGGGGCTGCCACAGGGGTGTTGAGGGCTGTCCCACAACAGCCGCCCAGGTTAGAAATCAGATGCTCCCATTGTCTTCATCATCCTTGTGGCCCTTTGTTGTACTCAGAAGGCTGGAAATGTGCCTGGCATTGGTATCTGAGACTAGTAGTTTGGGCACCTTCTCAGGGATCCAGGAGAGGCTGACCAGCTTGTATTTCCCTAGATCCTCCTTCTTGTCCCTTTGGAAGAGAGGAGGGATGTTTGCTTTCCTGCAGTCTTTGGGGACCCTTCCCAACTGCCATGATTAAAGATTATTGGGAGTGGCCCCCAATGACATCAACCAGCTCCCTCAGGACTCATGGATGTATCCCCTCAAGGCCCACAGATTTATGTATGCCCAGTTTGCTCAAGTATTCTCTGAGCTAACTTTCCACCAAGGGTGCATCTTCCTTGCTCCAGGCTTTTCTGTTGATCTCTGGAACCTGGGATTTCCCATGGCCGGTCTTGTCTGTAGAGATCGAGGCAAAGGTGGCATTCAGTACCTCAGCCTTTTCCTGTGTCCCTTGTCACAAGGTCTCATGCCTCATTCAGCAATGGGCCCACATTTTCTCTACTGTTCTCTTTGACACTTATGGATTTAAAGAAACCTTTCTTGTAGCTTTTGGCACCCCTTGCCAGATTCAGTCCTAGGTAGATTTTGGCTTTCCTAGCCATGCATTCCTCTGCATATTCAGTTGGTGTCTTTGTATCTCTCCCAGGTTATCTGTCCTTGCTTCCTCCTTCTGTGTACTTCTTTTTTATTCTTCAGTCTTGTAAGGAGGTCCTTGATCATTAATGCAGGCCTTCTGATGTTTCTGCCCAGTTTCCTACTCACTGGCATGGCCTACTTTTGGTTGTGGTGGGTGTGATTCTTGAATATCAACCAACTTTCTTTGGTCCCTCTTTCTTCCAGGGCCTTACCCCATGGGACTCTTTCAAGCATATCACTTAAAAGTCCAAAGTCTGCTCTTCTAAAATCCAGAGTTGTGATCTTGCTTTTTGCCCTTCTCCCTTTTCTCAGGATCCTGAACTCCACCATGTCATGGTCACTGCAGTACAAAGCTGCCTTCAACCTTAACACCCCCAGCAATATCCTCCTTGTTGGTGAATATTAAATCCATTAAAGCACATCTCCTCTTTGTCTCCTCTGTCGTTTTTGTCAGGAACATGTTATCACTGCTCTTTAGGAAACTCCTTGACTGCTTGTGCCCTGTTGTATTGTTTCTTCAGCAGTTATTGAATTTCCCCAATGGGACTAGGCTTGCAAATGTGAGACTACTTCAGGCTGTATATAGAAGGACTCATCCATCTGTTCTTCCTGGTAGCCTATAGCAGACACCCACTACAATGTCACCCATACTAGTCTCCTCTGTCAAGACTCCCAGCTGTCAGGCCTGTCTGGATGTAAAAGAATCCTACTTAGTTCAGCTAAACAGAATACTTTGCAACACTGATGCAACACTATTGCTGCTAGATTCCTAACTAATTAGCATAACATTATTGAGTATTTATTTGATCAATAATAGGTTGTGTTCCTGAAAATTCTCAAGAATTTGATCCTAAGCTTTAAAAAAACAGATTTTATGGTTTTGCAAAATTTTGCAAAACTAGTTTTCAGGAGAAGCAACAGTGGCTATGCAAATTACTGCAATTTACTGTGAAATTAACAATAACAGTGATTTTTGCAAGATTTTCTTAATATGCAAAGGTTATGTTCTTTCTCTTAGGCCTAAAAAAAGTCCATTGACAGGCCTAACCTTCCTCTCCAGAATGACTGCCTCTGTCAAGCTTAGATGGTAGTGAAAACTGAGTTAGAGCAAAACTCTGATACCTCTTTGTCAACTGTAGTGCTTCACTGATTTTGGTAGACTCCAGGATGTGACTTCTCCCCAGCTTCAACTTTTTTAGAAAATAGCTATTGGGCACTTTTTTTTTTTTTTTTGGTTAAGAAAAGCTCTGTCACTGGGAAGGCTGAACTATGCATGGAAAAATAGCTAAAGAAAATATAGTATTCATTGAATATAGCTTGTTGCTCAAGTGTAGGTGGAAAGAACTGAAGAAGCAGTTCACCTTGCCAGTTAGAAAAATAAATTTGAAAAAGAGGTGAAAGGGGTAAAACAGTTATCCTAAATTGTGTTTTCTAGCCTTGTCATGGACTAGAAAGATAAAAGCAGGAAGTTTCACTTGTCATAGTTTGCAGAATAATACTTGCAGACTATTGACTTTCTGGAAAAAAACACATTTTTTCTGAGGTCACTCTGAAGAGACTGTGCTGGGTAGACATGATCATTACTTTTTTCTTCTGTGGATGAAAAAAAAAGGAATCTCCAATAATTTCTGAGATCTAGTGAAAATACAGTTTACAGCAAGTAACCAGAAATGGATTTCCTCACTTTTAATTACAGTAATGATCTGAATGTTTTGGATAAAGATACTCAGTTAGTGCCAGTAACCTTACACAGTCAAAAATGCAGGATCTGCATCTCCCCTGATATATGATGGCTATATAGGAATAACATCTCATGGTAATGTTATTGCTGTGCTAGGTACAACACACGCTTGAGTTCTGGTCAGTGAATGTGGTTCTCCGGTGACCATGAGCTATGTTAGTCATGTTAGGATGTTAGTCTCCTAGTACTTAAAGAGAGAAAAGCTTCATCTGATGATCTTCGTGTGTATGGCCTTGCCATCAGGAGTGGCCAAGATGCTCTGAAAGAATAATAGTAGTGGTACAAGAGAGAGGATAAATGATGTTGCATCACTCAAAAAAGGTCAAGAGAATACAATTCCAAACCTCTGCTTTTCAAGAAAGGCTTGAAAATTTGGGCAGCTTTCTCTAATGAAAAGCAGTAAGTTTTGCCTAGTCTTTCAATTTAATGTGCCTCATTATATCATTATTACATTCTGGTAGATTGTGTTTTTCTGCTTGTTTTGTATTACTCAGGGTCAAAGTTTAAACTAAAACATTTTGTACTCTGTGTTCTTAAAGGAGCTGAACTGCTGGGTTAAATTAGTTATGTGTTAATTAATTTATAATGGTAGGGATAGAAAATAAACCAGTAGCTTATTTAACTTTACAATTTGGAGATTAAAGGTATAATATGATATTATTCCCAAACCAAAAAGAATATTTTATTACTTGTGTTTGTGTATAGTCCAAAGTAGATGGAAACATTTACTTTGAGTGAGAAATATAAGCCTTGATAAAAGACAAAAACCTTCTATATTGTAACATTTTTCAAAGACTAATAATAAAACAGATCTAGGTTTTTTGTAAAATTCTTCTTCATTGAAAAACATTAAGCTTAAAGTGAAACTAAACCAACAACAAAAACATCACTAACATAATCATTCCAAGTCAAAAAGAAATGCAAATACAGATCTTTAACAAATGTGTCATATCTTTGCTGACATAAATTGTTCTTAAATTTATACAGCAGAAAATTTATACTGGTTTTACTAAAGACTGAAACTGACTTCCTGATTTTAATACATGTAATATATAAACACATGCAGGGAATATTTTTATATTTGGACTAGTCTCAAAAGAACAGTGAGTAGATTTTTATATCAATAAATGCCATTTGGAATCTGCAGAAATAGACGGACAGTTTATATTCCAAAAATAATGTCTGAACTCAAAATACTGTTATGAGCTCTTTTCATGAAGAACAAATGTTGGAAAAAAGCTATGCTTTTTCAACCTTTCTAAAACAAAGGTTAGACAGTTTTTAGTCCATTTTGGAAAAGAATGCTTTAGGTATTACTTTCCTGTTTCAACATCTTACTTTTCTCTACTCACAATTTAACTATGTATAATTACATTTTCTTGTGGCTTAAAAATAAGAATATTCTAGTAGTCTGACAAAAGTAAGAAAGTTATGAAAAATGTAGGTATTATGCTCTAAATTGTGTATACTGTCAAAGACCAGAGGTTTATTAATTTAATGAGTAAATATTGAGAAATACGACCCTGAACTCTTATAAGTGTGATGCCACAAAAAGATTGTTGCTGCTTCTTTCCCATGGGAATATCAGGGGTTTAGAGTGCCTCAACCTGGCTGCTATGCTAGCTTATGCTGATCAAAACATTGCTTTCACTATTAACTTGGCTAGTGCTAGAGTTTCTTATCTACTTGTGCCTACCAATGCATTGTGTTGAAAGTAGACAACCCAAAGCCTTCCTCACTCAATACTCCTTGTTAAACATTCCTATAAGGATGGTGTGAGAAAGTGCCACTTGAAAGGCCAATGATGCACTGGTGATGCATAGCACTCTTTCCAAATGGATTATCAGGCCTTCTACTGTGTCTGGATAGACAAATCCACAAATAGGTGGATTATGACTAACTTAAATTCAAGCAAGAAGGATGAGATTAACCGCTGTGGGGAGGAAGCTTTTCAAAAACACAGCATCCAGGTGAAGAATCATCAGGAATATTTCCTCTTTCTGGATGGTAAGAGAATTGGAGAAACCTTCATGACCAACTGTTCAAGCTGGAGTCTCCTACAGTATTTTCATCTCTTATGTTCTCATGATGAAATATTCAGTATTCAATCTTACAGAATATGAAAAAGAGGACACAGGATATGGTACAGAGATGCCACAGGCAGTACAAAATGTGTATTTAAATGTGTGGACTGAATACATGAGTCACTTGGGGTTGGCTTACCCATATTTTTTTTCCCTAGACCATAGCAAAAACTGAATGTGAGAAGGAGAACTGCACAATAAGTAAGTTGCAAAGTCTTCAATTGTACTGCAAATAGAAATCTTCTGGAGGTCAGACATATGTGGAATAATTTAGAAGGAGGAAGGGCCTAAGTTTTCATTATCACTGAACACTCTTCAAATATGTCTTGCTCTACTGCAAGAAATGAAACAGATCTGTAAAAAAGAGTTAGTGCAGAAGTAATTATAAATTTTACACTGAATCTGGAAGTCTTAAGTAAAAATCTTTGTATATTTTCATGCCTGCAATCAATTTATCTCAATTGTCAGAGTTGAGCAGTGAAGTGTAGATGAAAATACATGATGGAATGTCCTTGTACATTCATCTTTGTGTAGAACTTGAAAGTGTGTACTAATGAGCGCACTCTTTGCAGGAAATGCAGCTGCATTTACTGAAAATTTTGTCTAGAACCAAATTCAACACTTACTAGTCACACTGTGAGGAAATATGCAAAATTAGTAATGGAAGTAAACACTAGATATCCTTCTAAAAGTTTATTCTGGATAAAAAATACAAAGGGCAGCTACAGTTAAAGTTTACTTATCTGAGCTTTATTTCCAAACTCGTGAATTTTATCGCTCTACATTTTAAAATGTCACTATGCTTTTTTCTGATTAATAGAAGATAGCTGTGAATGCATTATATTTGTGGAAGTAGTCACTCCAGAGTGCAGTAAGTATTAATTTACTTCACAATATGAGTTTTGAGAGAAATTGTAAGACTTTGCTAGGTGCTCTGGAGGTTATGTTTTCTAGGATCATTTCCTTCCCAAAATGCAGAAAAACAATATTGCAAAGATTTAGGCAGCTGTGTAGAAAAAGAAATTCCTCCTCATTCACTCTGAAAGCATCTAGCTTTTTTTTTATCTTCAGTAATGTTTAACTAAATAGATAAACAAATCATCAAATATTCAAACCAACTGCAGTATGTTGTGAATGACTGGACATTTCTTCCTTTTTCACGTATTTGATACAATAAAGCATACTGTTGAAAACTACAACTACATATTAATAACATTGAAATGCAGGTGATATTTCTGGTGACTAACATAAAGTTGGTAAATGCTGGTAATAATTTGGGTGACATTTTTGCTATTTAAAATTATAGTAAGAAACAGGATGAAATATTGTGTGCAAACCAATATTATATAGCTATATTGTACCTATACCCCATATATTAAGGGAAAACAATGTTTTATGATCTAATTTAGCAGAATGGTCATTTACATGAAACAGACACATAACAATAATTTTTCTCTTAGAGGCCTTCTGTGGTGGGTTGACATTGGCTAGCTCCTGATCCCCCACCCAGACACTCTCTCACTCCCCTCCTCACCAGAACAGGGGTAGGAACTAAGATGAAAAAGCTGACAGGTCAAGGTAAAGACAGGGAGATTGCTTACTAGTTACTATCACTGGGAAACCATACTCAACTTGGGAAAAATTAATTTAATTTATTATAAACTAAAATGGAGTTGGGTGGTGAGGAACAAAGACAAAAACTAGAACACATCCTTAACTCCCACGTCTTCACAGGCTCAACTTCACTCCTTCATTCCCAGCTTCTCAACCTCCCCTCCTCCAAGCAGCATAGGGAGATGGGGAATGAGGATTGAGGTCAGTTCATAACACTTTGTCTCTGCCATTCCTTCCTCCTCACACTTTTCCCCTGCTCCAACCAGGGCTTTCCACAGACAACAGTTCCTTAGGGAATACCCACCTGGTCCAACATAGGGTCCTCCACAACCTGCAGTACAGATACCTGCTCCAATGCCTGGAGCACCTCTTCACCCTCCTCCTTTGGTTTTGGTGTCTGCAGGATTGTTTCTCACACTTTTTTTGTTCATTCCTCACACAGCTGGGCAGTGGTTTGCCCTTTCTTAAAGATGTTTTCACATAGATACACTGACAGGGCTGAGAGGCTCAGCTGTGTGTTGCAGTCGGTCTGTTGGAACTGTGGCTGGAATGGCCTGTGTCTGGCACAGAGGAGCTACAGCCTCTTCCTCACAAAGGCCACTCCTGCAACCCTCCCACCCCACTTGACGACACCTTAACACTTAAAATCAATACAACTTCTCTCATGTTGTCTTATCACTTTCAAGTAGGTCTTCAAACTTCATATTTTATGTTAAATGAATCAAGAGAGTGCATGTTGAATTATGGAAGAAATGCACTCTAAACAGAGCAAAGTAAGTTTGTGTCCTCTCAAATCACACAGAGGATTACATACGATTTTGACTTGCGCTGTTCCTTTTTGATTCTCAAGCTAGCATCAGTCATGGGTGATTTTTACAGTTTGGCTAAATAAAGAATTGTTATTTCATCTTCCCCTTTCTATTTTTTGTTAGAAACTGTGCTGATTTACAAAATAAATTAGAACTAGTGGGGAGCAAATACTAATGGAGGTGGGAGGATTATGTTGAGAGAAGAGAGAAACACTGAAGACATATAAGCTGAGGTCCACTGCTCAAAGTCTTTCTCTGCGTCAGAAGAAGTATTAAATAAATGTTATAATAAATAAATATATTATATTTATAAATATAATAAAAGAAAAATGTTATGCCTAAGACCTGGAGAACACCAAATTTAAACACAACTCAATGCACTCTCCAGATCACTTTTAAAAATAAACAAACTTCAACTATAGCACTGCACTAAGACTACCTCACATCCAGAATGTTGATTCACTTTGGTCTTTGCATTAAAAAACATCAGAGTTAATCAGAGAAACTCTTAAATTGAACTGCAGAAGTCCTGAAGGACAGAGGGGTACAGGAAGGCTGGACAGTCTTCAAGAAAGAAATCTTAAAGGCACAGGAGTAGACGGTCTCCATGTGCCATAAGAAGAGCTGGCGAGGAAGACAACTGGCCTGGCTGAACAGGGAACTTTTGCTGGGGCTCAGGGAAAAAAGGAGAGTTTATCACCTTGGGAAGAAGGGGCAAGCAACTCAAGCAAGGTACAAGGATCTCGTTAGGTCAAGCAGAGACAAAATTAGAAAAACAAAAGCCCAGCTACAGCTCAGTCTGGCCACAGTTATAAAGGATAATAAAAAATGCTTCTACAAATATATTAACAACAAAAAGAGAGGCAAGGAGAGTCTCCATCCCTTACTAGATATGGCAGAGAACATTGTCTCCAAGGATGAGGAAAACTTTGAGGTACTTAATGCCTTCTTTGCCTCAGTCTTTAATAGCCAGTCCAGGTATCCGCAGGGTATTCAGCCCCCTGAGGTGGAAGATGGGCATGGAGAGCACAATAAGCTGCCCATAATTCAGGAGGAAGCAGTTAAGGACATGTCAAGCCAGCTGGATACCCACAAGTCTATGGGACCTGATGGGATCCACCCAAAAGTACTGAGGGAGCTGGCAGAGGAGCTTGGCAAGCCACTCTCCATCACTTATCAGCCGTCTGGGTTAGCAAGGGAGGTCCCAGAAGACTGGAGGCTTGCCAATGTGACACCTGTCTACAAGAAAGGCCGGAAGGAGGATCCTGGGAACTACAGGCCTGTCAGCCTGACCTCCGTACCGGGGAAGATCATGGAGCGGTTGGTCTTGAGAGTGCTCACAGGGCATGTGCAGGACAACCAAGGGATCAGGCCCAGCCAGCATGGGTTCATGAAAGGCAGGTCTTGCTTGACCAACCTGATCTCCTTCTAGGACCAGGTGACCCACCTAGTGGATGAGGGAAAGGCTGTGGATGTTGTCTACCTGGACTTTAGTAAAGCCTTTGACAGCATCTCCCAAAGCATTCTCCTAGAGAAACTGGCAGATTGTGGCTTAGACAGGTCCATTCCTCACTGGGTAAAGGACTGGCTGGATGGCCGAGCCCAGAGTGTTGTGGTGAATGGTGTTAAATCCGGCTGGCAGCCGGTCACAAGTGGTGTGCCCCAGGGCTCAGTTTTGGTGCTGGTCTTGTTCAATATCTTTATTGATGATCTGGATGACGGGATCGAGTGCTCCCTCACTAAGTTTGCAGATGACACCAAGCTGGGTGGGAGTGTTGATCTGCTGGAGGGTAGGAGGTCTCTGCAGAGGGATCTGGACAGGCTGGCTTGATGGGCCGAGGTCAACTGTATGAGGTTTAATAAGGCCAAGTGCCAGGTCCTGCACTTCGGCCACAACAACCCCATGCAATTCTACAGGCTTGGGGAGGAGTGGCTGGAGAGCTGCCCGGTGGAAAAGGACCTGGGGTGCTGGTTGACAGCTGGCTGAACAGGAGCCGGCCGTGTGCCCAGGTGGCCAAGAAGGCCAACAGCGTCCTGGCCTGTATCAGGAATAGTGTGGCCAGCAGGAGTAGGGAAGTGATTGTGCCCCTGTACTCGGCACTGGTGAGGCCGCACCTTGAATACTGTGCTCTGTTTTGGGCCCCTCCCTACAAGAAGGATGCTGAGGTGCTGAACCTTGTCCAAAGAAGGGCAACGAAGCTGGTGAGGGGTCTGGAGCACAAGTCTTATGAGGAGCGGCTGAGGGAACTGGGGTTGTTCAGTCTGAGGAAGAAGAGGCTGAGGGGAGACCTCATCGCTCTCTACAACTACCTGAAAGGGGGTTGTGGCGACAGGGTGTTGGTCTCTTCTCCCAAGTAACCAGCGATAAGACAAGAGGAAATGGCCTCAAGTTGCACCAGGGGAGGTTTAGATTGGATATTAGGAAAAATTTCTTTATTGAGAGGGTGGTCAGGCATTGGAACAGGCTGCCCAGTGAGGTGGTGGAGTCGCCATCTCTGGAAGTGTTCAAAAAACGTGTGGATGTGGTGCTTCAGGACATGGTTTAGGGAACATGATGGCACTGGATTCATGGTTGGACTTGATGGTCTTGAAGGTCCTTTTCAACCTTAGTGATTCAGTAATTCTATGAATGACAAGTAACATAGACAAGGAGGATAGCAAAGAGGAGAGAATTTTACCTTTACTCAGTCTTAAAAAGAAGAATCAAAAATAAATACATTAACATAATATTTAAACATTAGTAAAGAGAAAATGATTACTTCATAAGTCTTAACATATTCTTTTTTAAGGTATCTATTATAATTGTGATATTCTGATACTCCTAAATTTTGCAATGTTCAGAAGTTTTTAATCAGCATAAGGTTATTTTTATGTTTACAATTTTAAATTATAAGCTAAAAGTGCTCTGTTTAATTTTATAAGCTCCCCAATAACTCATTATTGGTCTATAGCAATATAATACTGTTAGTTTTATTTATAATATTATCACTTTGATATGTTAAAATGCCATTTCTAAACAAAGGTGCATTGCAGTGGGGAAAAATGAGGGTAGGAAACATGATGAAGCCATATTTCTGAGAAATTAAGAAATCCAGACTATCTAAGGAATTGACTAAATCATAAGTACTGATTGTATACAAAATATATAATGTGTATGAGGTATACCCCAAGTCTGCAGAATTCTCCATCATGGATTCGAGTACTTCCATAATGCAAATATGGACATCTAAATTGTGAAGTTTCATTGTGTTTCCAAATAATTTTGCATCTAATTACTGTTTCTCAAGCAGTTACTTCGTCTCTGACATTTGAGACATGACATGAAAGCAATATACTACAATGGTTTCTATTGTTCTTGAAGGTCAATATTTTCTGTAAACAGTGCCAGTGGGATGGAAAGTGATCATTATAGCTTTGGGTGTGTCTAAAGCATTCTTTGTCTTTGTTCACCATTTGCCATTTTCCAGCTACCTATATCACGCTCTAAAAGAGCAAGAGCATCTGAGAATCTGCAAACCCAGACAGTTTCTCTGCATTAGCAATAGTTAATGTTGTATCTGCCACAAATGAGATCATCAGTTTAGTCGATGTAGCAAAGGTAGTAATTGCTTGCTACTTAGGCGTTTAATAATTTGCATGCTTAGTTTCACAAAAACCGTTTTTAGTCAGACATAAATATATATTTATTCTGGAAGTATTTCTACAAGGCTCTACCTGAGCTCTCTCTAAGCTCTGATTCACAGCACTGTGCTTTGGTCCCTCATTCATAAACAGTTTCTCTGGCAGGTTATCCTCTTTAACTCTCCAATTTTGCTAAGTCTGAAGATTTGGGAGTCTGCTGTGATCATTCATGAGATGTAAAATCTAAACTGCTTTCTTTCCATTCCTGCATGTATATAATTCTCTACCCATTCAATTGCCTTCAGAATTACAATGTTTCAGACTTGGCCCTGATTATGCTAAAAATTATTTAATCACTAGACTTTACAGAAACTGAATTGGAATAATTAAGTTTGACATTATAAAATCGAACAATAACAAATAATCATGGTTAAATTGTGACAAACATATAATTGTATATTTTATGTATATTAAAATAATTCAGATAAATACAAATCTGGATAATAAGGTGACAGAAAAATAATTCATACTAAGGTGCAATAATGTCATTTCCATAGGTGAAACACAGTTAAAGAAACAAAACAAGAAATATTTTATAGCATACAGTACCATAGCTTTTCCACTAAAACCTGAAACCTATCAGCACTGTTTGTCCCTTTTAAAAGATTTATTTAGAATCATAGAATCATAGAAACTTTGTGTTGGAAGGGACCTTTAAAGGTCATCTAGTCCAACCCACCTGCAATATGCAGGAACAACTTCAATTAGATTAGGTTGCTCAAAGCACTGTCCAACCTGACTGTGAATGTTTCCAGGGATGGGGCATCTACCACCTCTCTGGGCAACCTGTGCCAGGGTTTCAGCATTCTCATTGTGAAAAATGTCTTTCTTATATCTAGTCTGAATCTGCCCTTTTTTAAAACCATTACCCCTTGTCTTACCAAAACAAGCCTTGCTAAAATGTCTGTCCACATCTTTCTTATAAGCTCCCACTAAGTAGTGGAAGGCTGCAATAAGGTCTCCCTGGAGCCTTCTCTTCTGCAGGCTGAACAACCGCAGCTCTCTCAGCCTGTCCTAACAGGAGAGGTGTTCCATCCCTCTGAGCATTTTTGTGGCCCTACTCTGCTCCAATAGGTCCATGTCTTTCCTGTGCTGAGGGCTCCAGAGCCGGATGCGGTACTCCAGGTCAGGTCTCACTAGAGGGGAGTAGAGGGGCAGAAACATCTCCCTCAACCTGCTGGCCACTCTTCTGTCGATTCAGCCCAGGATAGCGTTGTCCTTCCGGGCTGTGAGTGCACATTGCTGGCTCATGTCCAGCTTTTCATTCACCAGTACCCTCAAGTCCTTCTCGTCAGGGCTGCTCTCGATCCTTTCATCCCCCAGCCTGTACTGATACTGGGGGTTGCCCCATGCCTCATGCAGTAACCTGCTCTTGGCCTTGTTGAACCTCGTGATGTTCACATGGGCCCATCTCTTAACCTTGTCCAGGTGCCTCTGGATGGCATCCCATCCCTCAGGGGTGTCAACCACACCACTCAGCTTGGTGTCACCTGAAAACTTGCTGAGGGTGCACTCGATCACACTGTCTGTGCCACTGATGAAGATATTAAAGTCTACCGGTCCCAGTACAGACACCTGAGGGACATCATTCATCACCTATCTCCATCTGGATATTGAGCTGTTGACCACTACCCTCTGGATGCGACCATCTAACCAATTCCTCATCCACCCAACAGTCCACCCATTAAATGCATAGCTCTCCAATTGAGAGAGAAGGATGTTGTGGGAGACCATATCAGAGGTCTTACAGAATTCCAGATAGATGACATCCGCAGCTCTTCCCTTGTCCACTGATATAGTCACTCCATCAGAGAAAGCCTCTAGGTTGGTCAGGCAGGATTTGCCCTTGGTGAAGCTATGCTGGCTGTCTTGAATCACCTCCCTGTCCTCCATGTGCCTTAGCATAGCTCCTAGGAACATCTGTTCCATGATCTTCCCAGGCACAGAGGTGAGAGGTGAGTCTGATAAGTCGGTAGTTCCCAGGGTCCTCCTTGCTACATTTTTAAAAAATGGGTGAAATGTTTCCCTGTTTCCAATCTCCAGGGACTTCACCTGACTGCCAGGACTTTTTAGATATTATGGAGATATTATTTCACAAGTTTGTGTTATCAGTATGGAATCAATGACTATATAAACCACTGTAGAGATTTAAGTCAGTCATTGCTGTGTTGAAAAATATCATTGCTATGATAACAGTTAAAGGGAAATCTGAAGGACTTCAAGGTGCAGAATATTACAGTTAAGTTGGAAAAAAATGGAGCAACTTGAAAGTTTTTCATTTATATTGCAGACAGATGAATAGTCCTGACTGTAAAAGACACTCATGGAACACAAATATGAGGACTTAAAATAGCGAGTATATATTTTTTACAGTTGTACACACCTAGCAATCAATACCTGTCTATTTTATATAAATCCATGTAGTTTTCCAATTTGACCTAAAAATATAACTCAATCTAAAGTTGTATTGTGTAGTATATTTAGATATACTAACCTATACAGATTTTGTCACTATATATAGATGGAAATTCATAAACTGGAGAGAAAAGAGATATAAATATCTTATGATTCAACATGTGTATTTATACTGTGTAACTACAAAATTTTTTACAAACCAGTCTAGAAGACATGAAGGGTGTTGGGTTTTTTTTCCTTTCATCATTTAAAGATTACAGTTTATATTTTTTCCCTCTATTTCCACCACAGATCTCAAAAAGTAATCATATTGGTTTTTACTTTATGTGTTCTTGCTGAGATCGATTCCAAGTTTTTTTCATCAAGTGTTCGAACTAAATGTGAAAGTACTAAATCTGAGAAGAGCACAAAGATTGTTGAAATATTGGGTGATGAGGAACATAAGACTAATTTATAGATGTTCTTTTGTTGTAGAAACAGTAACTGAATACCATGGAGCAATCTTAATTTTTTTCCTGATAAATCTGATGATGTACACTGCAGATGACATGTCAATAAACAAATAGACTATTGGTCTAACCAGTGCAGCAATTCTGACATTGCCAGAAAATAACTTGGTTGTTTAAATTGTAAATTGTATTGTCTAGAATGCTTACAAACTTTGTACTTTTATTAAATAAGTTGAGTTGATGTCGGCTTTCATTAGGGAAAGGAAACTCAGTAATGGAACTAAAGATTGAATATGTACTCATTTGAGATGAGTAATTAGCTAATTCCATCCATGACACATCAAGGAAAAATTTACATGGAATCTAAAATCTAATGAGTCAAACATTATAAGAACCTGCTAAATTAATCTTGCAGTTGGACTACCCATCAGTATACGGAAGAGTGTACTATCATAAAATTTATTAGGTATGGTCATATTGAGCAGACAAATAAGAGCAGGTAAGATAAAATTGTTTCACACTACCACTTCTAAGGTTAATATCCTATGAATGTTATTGCAGTTGAAGACCATCCCAGGTGCACTGAAAAACAAATTATCCTAGACAAGGGAAAACACTGCAGAATACCTGAATTTAAAACCATAAATTACACCAAACATGGAGATGCAATACAAATAATTTATGTCTGGAAACTGCTTAAATGTAACAGTGGGTATTGGAATTCTGTATAAATTTATACACAACTTTCAGACTAATTTTGGGGCAAATTTAAAATGGTTGTTCTACATAAGGTTCTCCAAAATAGTCTTCTAATTGCTCAGTGTAAATAATATTTGAGACATCTGATAGTGTTGTGAAAAAAGTCTATGTGAGTAACGAAACCTATTGTAATTTGTAGTAAAATTTAGCTAGCTATAATGACAATTAAAAGCTAGTGCAGTTATGAATATAAATTAGATATGTCTTGCATCCTCGGTCTCTTAAATTGCAATAGTTTAATTACTTGTACAATAAATTACATAATTATTTCAGGAGAATTGGGAGTAATTATGTTAATTGTTGCTTGTCATTGTATATCACAAGGAGATAGAGTGTTTTCCTGACAAAACCACTTTGCAGAACTATTATTTTACATGGAGGTTCCAAAGATCCATAATTAAAGTAGTGTCAGGATTTATATTTAAAAGGTTTTATTCAACTACCACTGAATTCAAGAAGCCTTTCTATTGTTTTAGATGGTTGTTGGAGTGGATCCCAGGTAAGATTAGAAATTATCAAAACTCGTATGACTAATCAGCCAGTTACGTCCTCTCCGCCCCTTGGTGTTTTTTTTTCTTTAAAAATGCAGATCCATCAAATCATTAACAATAGGTTTAGTAAATGGGTAACTTTCTTACAGTCTGGTAGCAGAAACAAGACCACATTAACGAGGGATGGGAATTTCTAGTTAAAAGTTGCTTATCATTGTATAAATCTTAGCTTCCAAACAGAAACTGTCTTCTGTTCATTAAGTCATGTGTTTATGTTTTTCCACATGATTCTATGTGCCATCTATCCAACATTGAGGCTTTTTTAAACTTGTATTTTCATTATCATTGGTTTTGCTTCCAGGAAACTGTTAGATTCTGTTTTGAATTTTTTTCATGCAGAGTATTTTGTGGGCCTTCTACAGGTTCCCTGGTTGGTCAAGCAATAGAAGTTAGGAAAAAATTTTGAGGGGTGGGGCTTATATTTGAAACATTTCTGGGTCAAATGGAACTGAATAGAACCCAGATGTGGATTAGAATATGTGTATCTTGGATGTGGTAGTTAGGTGAAGTTTGTGCACCCAAACCTACCTGTCACATCAGGTGGTAACTTCAGGATGTGAACTGTGTGTAGAAATCTTGTGTCTGATTAGAAGAGGAGGAATAAGAAAAGTCCAGGACACAGTGAAAGAAGTCTTGACAGACTTTATTCTGACAAAAAAATATACACAGTTTTACTAACGTGCTTACAGTTACTTAGTTACTGGAGAAGTAATACTATAAGATTCATAATTGTTGATCTAAATTATCAGTGCAAAAGATAGTGCTAACTGCAAACTGCTCTTAGTCTTGAAGAGTTTTTGGTACTTCAGTTGAAACAAGGGAAAAACTAGAAAAAAGTTTCTAGTGATTTTTGGAAACTCTAGAAGAATAAAGCTGCAGAGCTAGGACAATAGGAATCACTGTTCAATGGAGGAGATCGCCAGCTGATTGCTTGATGCCCATTGTAACATTGTAAGAAGAAAGGACAATCTAACATCCTGTAATAGATGTTTAGATCTAGCAAACCAGAATATAATTGATAAAGATTGCCAGTTTGGAGCTAAAAGAGAAGATGTTGAGTATATTGTGAACTATTACGGTAAATGAAGAGGAAATTCCATTAACTACAGTCTCTCAGGACAGAGAGAATGGTCTCTTCCATTGGTCTTGATACTAACCTTATGAATTAAACCAGGATTAAATCCTGGGCTTGTCCTACTGAGCACAATAACCTGGTAGGGTTGTGTTTAGTGAGGCATGGGTTTTTGTTGACTCTCAGAGATCTAGGCCTATTCTGGAACAGTCTTTTAATGCAAAGTGAGTTAGAGGATCAAAACTATTCCTTATACCTGAGTTTCCTTAACTTTTAATATCTAGGGCATTAAAAATGTTTAAATTTTTTCTTACATTAAGTTCAAAAATTTTTTTTTTTCAAATTTTTTTAAGCCTAGTTCTTTGGTTTTGTTCTGATGCTTTTTACTGCCCTACAGTGTATGTGTCATTTCTCAAGTACCATGTTGTAGATGTACAGGGTCAGACCAAAGAACCATTAATACCTACAGTATCCGTAAACAGAAGATGAGAGCAGACAAACATTACTTTTTTACTGTATTTTTCCAGTGTCCAACTACTTCCATTTCAGAGCACCTCTTGAGGCAGTTGATGATTGTGTATTTAGTAACCTTCCATGGGGGTTTCTTCCAGATACTTTGTAGTCTTTCCCGAACTTGTCCATTAGGAACTGGTACCACAGGTGTACTACATAAAAAGCATTCTGGGGAAGTACCCCCTTTTCTTTTTTCTGAACCTGTTCTCTCCCCTTAATTGCTGTAAGTAGATGGTGAACAAGTAAAACTCATGGTTAGTATTTCTTCATATATTCTCTACAAAAAACATAACAGAAATCCAGTCTTTTCCAGACTGAAGAATTTCAGCTTAGTTGTTCCCTGTATATATGCCATGCTAAGATTTTGAACATCCTTGATTCCTTCAAAACTTTTTACAGACAGCTGTAAGTATGTGCAGATACAGTTTCTGTTTATTTGTTGAGTTATAAAGGGTTACCTCCCTTCACATTAATCATATATGTTTTCGTTCTCTTCCTTACTGCTGTTTCTTCCAGTTTGCCCCAAACAGATGTCAGGCTTATGGGCCTGATGATTAGACCTCTTTGCAAACCTTAAAAAAAAAAAGGTATATATATATGTATACTATCTTCTTGTTCTTGAGTACCAAGTAATAGTAAGTGAATAGCCAAAGTTTGTATTTCATCCCTGAATTCTTTCAAAACTCTTTATAAATGCTGTCTCATTCTGGTAACTTATTACGGCCATTTTTACCTGTTTGTTAGATAACTTCTTCTGTAGTTGCCTTACATTCCAACAGATCTCCTGAGTTCCCATGGGCAATGTTGTCAGCATGGTAATCTTCTAAATTTCTTCTGCAATGAATAGAAAATACCTTTAGTGTTCCCACAGTAACCTTATCTTTTCTGAATGTTCCTTTCACTGTTTGATCTAGAGTTGGCCCTATAGAAAGCCTAATGGCTTATTGCTCTTGAAACATTTTGGAGGGAAAGTTCTTATGGGTTTGATTCTTTTTAGTAGCTACATAACAAATTCTTGGACAGCCTTATCGTGCTTTTACATTTAATCTGCCACAGTTTGATTCTCCTTATTACAGTCATGTGGACTTCTGTCCAGATTTTTGAAGCATGACCTCTATTTTCTAATAATCTTCCTTACTCTGCTGTTTAGCCATACCGAATTTGTCCTTTCTCAATTTTTTTTCTGTCAGGTGGCATCCACTGACATGTGCTTCTTGTAGGATGTTCTTAAAGGGTCTTCCAGACATTGCTAAAGGTTTTATTCTCCTAGCTGTCCATGTTCCCTTTTTTTTAGAGTATGTTTCCTAATTTTTATGCCTTGAAATTGAATTTTGAATTCAGCTAGTTACAGAAATTTTGTGAAGACTTATTACTGTAGAGGTCCATTGCTAGCAATGGTAAAAAGTTTAACATCCTGTAATCTCATACACAGAAAGAAAGGCTGTACCTGAGTGCAGGGTGTTTTAGTTCTAGGTTTAGTATGCTTACTTAAACAGTTACCTACTTCTAATCCACTTAAAACTGTCAGTAGATGAAATAATTCTACACACAAGTAAATGTATGTATTATAGAAACTGATTTCCCAATGGGCTTAGTAACATATATTCCAAAGGCTGTGTATTTGAAACCCTCATAAAGCACATGTGTGAAAGGAATTCAAACTTTTGAAGGACTGGAGAAAGAGACATAAAGGAATTACTGGTAATACTTTTTCACAGAGGCAAAAATACATTCTGTGGGGTCTGAGGGAAGATCAGTGACTAACTTCAGTGGGCATAGTTTTATTTCAGAATAGTGGTGTCTCTAGGAGGACGTTTTTGTTTTCTTGTTTTCTAACAAGAGTTTGCAGAAGCAAATGTTAACTATCTTTGGTTAATACACATTCTTGATATATGTGTACACTAGATCAAAACACATGCAATGTTCCAAAATCTTTTTGGTCTTCCCTAGCGAAAATACATAATTACAGCATCCAGAACGAATGGTAGTCCTTAATGAAAGCTAGCTCATTTGAGCTAGATGGTTTGGTGTTTTTTTTCTAAAGGATGTGTATAAAATATTTGTCTAATTTTAATTGAGAAGGAGAATATTACAGCTGACAGAATAGGAACTGTGTAAGATTACTAAAAACTCTGAAAGTACAAGTTAGTTAACAATATGAGCTAACTCTACCTTGAAGCAACGGAGGTGAAGGACCCTGGAGCGAAGCATCATGCTGGGGGACCCTTCTTAAAGTGGCAAAACTGTGAAGGCAAAAGCACAGGGAGAGAGAGGGTACCCCAGCCCCCACAAGCCAGCAGAGCAACCTCCTGGTGAGGAGCAGCTCTGGCTCAGCATGGGCAGGGACAAGAGCAGTAGTGGCCAAAGCCTCTCACGCACAACAGCAGCCCCAGGGAGTGCTAGCGACTAGGGCAGGCTAACAGGATGTGGTGCATCAGAAAGTTGTGGTGCATCAGAAGGGAGTGGTTCAGTGGTTGGCATGCCAGTTTGCCCTGGGAAGGAGTGCAGGCAGGTCTGCTGCCTCCCTGAGGCCCGGGTTACAGACCTTACTAGAAAACTCCTTGGTCTGGTGTGGCCCACTGGTTACTACCTGCAACTGGTTATGAAGGTTGGTAGTGATGAGGTTGCAGAGAGAAGTCCAAAACAGATCAAAAGTCTTCAGGGCACTAGGACTACTGGTTGAAGGAGCACAGGTAGTGTTTTCCTCAATCCTTTCAGTGTCAGGGAAGAATACTGAAAAGAACAAGAAAACCATGGAGCTCATAGGCTGGTTCCATTGGAGGAATTTTGATTTTTTTAATCATGGGGAGGTTTACACAGCACCAGTCCTGCTGATGACAGATGGAGTTCAACTATCTCAAAGAGGTAAAAAGATTCTCACTCATGAGTTAATGGGCCTCATCGTGAGGGCTTTAAACTAGGTTCAAAAGGGGGAAGGGGATAAAACCAGGCTCACTAGAGATGAGCCTAGGGGTGGCATGCCATGTTGGGGGTGAAATCGATATCCCAGCTCAAGCACATCTATGCCAATGCACACAGCAGGGGCAGCAAACACGAGGAGCTCAAAACCATTGTGCAGCAGGATAGCTATGACTTAGTCGCTGTCACAGAAACATGGTGGGACGACTGTTGGGACTGAGTGCTGCAATGTATGGCTATAAGCTCTTCAGAAGGGACAGGCAAGGAAGGAGATGTGATGGTGTGGCTCTGTATGTTAGGGAGTATTTTGATTGTATAAAGCTCAACAACTATGATGATAAGGTCAAGTGCTGATGGGTAAGGACGAGGGAGAAGGCCAACAAGACAGATGTCCTGCTGGGATTCTGTTATAGACCGCCCAGCCAGGACAAAGAGGCAGGTGAAACATTCTACAATTGGCTGGCAGTAGTCTCACAATCACTAGCCCTTGTTCCCATGTGGGACTTCAACTTACTGGATGTCTGCTGGAAATACAACACAGCAGAGAGGAAACAGTCTAGGAGGTTCCTGGAGTGTGTGGAGGATAACTTCCTGACACAGCTGGTAAGTGAGCCTACCAGGGGAGGTGCCTTGTTTTACCTGCTGTTTACAAACAGAGAAGGACTCATGGGAGATGTGGTGGTTGGAGGCCATCTTGGGCTTAGTGATCATGAAATGATAAGATTCTCAATTCTTGTTGAAGTAAGGAGAAGGGTCAGTAAAACCTCTACCCTGGACTTCCGGAGGTCAGATTTCAGCCTGTTCAGGTCACTGGTTGAGAGAGTCCTTTGGGAGACAGTCCCAAAGGGCAAAAGGGTCTAGGAAGGCTGTACAGTCTTCAAGAAAGGAATCTTAATGGCACAGGAGCAGGTGGTCCCCATGTGCTGCAAGACGAGCTGGGGGGAAGACGACCAGCCTGGCTGAACAGGGAGATTTTGCTGGGACTCAGGAGAAAAACAGAGTTTATCACCACTGGAAGAAGGGGCAGGCAACTCAAGAGGAGTGCAAGGATCTTATTACGTCATGCAGGGAGAGAATTAGAAAGGCAAAAGCCCAGCTAGAGCCCAATCTGGCAATGGTTGTAAAGGGACAAAAAAAATGTTTTTATGAGTATGTTAACATCAAAAACAGAGTCAATGAGAATCTCCATCCTTTACTGGATGCAGGGGGGAATATTGCCACTGAGGATGAGGAAAAAGCTGAGGTGCTTGATGCCTTCTTTGCCTCAGTATTTAATAGCCAGACCAGGTACCTGCAGGGTATTCAGCCAACCTGATCTAGAAGAAAGGGACAGAGAGCAGGATAAACGCCTCCATAATTCAGGAGGAAGCAGTTAAGGACCTGCTATGCCACCTGGACTCTTACAAGTCTATGAGGCCCGGTGGGATACACCTGAGAGTACTGAGAGAGCTGGCAGAGGAGCTTGGCAAGCCACTCTCCATCATATATCAGCAGTCCTGGTTCACAGGGGAGGTCCCAGAGGACTGGAGTCTTGCCAATGTGACACCTGTCTACAAGAAAGGCCGGAAGGAGGGACCTGGGAACTACAGGCCTGTCAGCCTGACCTCCGTACCGGGGAAGATTATGGAGCGGTTGGTCTTGAGAGTGCTCACAGGGCATGTGCAGGACACCAAGGGATCAGGCCCAGCCAACATGGGTTCATGAAAGGCAGGTCTTGCTTGACCAACCTGATCTCCTTCTAGGACCAGGTGACCCACCTAGTGGATGAGGGAAAGGCTGTGGATGTTGTCTACCTGGACTTTAGTAAAGCCTTTGACAGCATCTCCCAAAGCATTCTCCTAGAGAAACTGGCAGATTGTGGCTTAGACAGGTCCATTCCTCACTGGGTAAAGGACTGGCTGGATGGCCGAGCCCAGAGTGTTGTGGTGAATGGTGTTAAATCCAGCTGGCAGCCGGTCACAAGTGGTGTTCCCCAGGGCTCAGTTTTGGTGCTGGTCTTGTTCAATATCTTTATCGATGACCTGGATGGGGGGATTGAGTGCACTCTCAGTAAGTTTGCAGCTGACACCAGGTTGCGCAGGAGTGTTGATCTACTGGAAGGTAGGAAGACTCTGCAGAGGGATCTGGACAGGCTGGCTTGATGGGCCGAGGTCAACTGTATGAGGTTTAAGAAGGCCAAGTGCTGGGTCCTGCACTTTGGTCACAACAACCCCATGCAAGGCTTCAGGCTTGGGGAGGAGTGGCTGGAGGGCTGCCGGGCAGAAAAGGACTTGGGGGTGCTGGTTGACTGCCAGCTGAATATGAGCCAGCAGTGTGCCCAGGTGGCCAAGAAGTCCAACAGCATCCTGGCGTGTATCAGAAATAGTGTGGCCAGCAGGATTAAGGAAGTGATCATGGCCCTGTACTCAGCACTGGTGAGGCACAACTCAAAGACTGTGTTCAGTTTTGGGCCCCTACAAGACAGACATTGAGTTGCTGGAGATTGTCTAAAGAAGGGCAATGAAGCTGGTGAGGAAACTGGAGAACACGTTTTATGAAGAGTGGCTGAGGGAACTGGAGTTGTTTAGTCCGGAGAAGAGGAGGCAGAGGGGAGACCTTATCACTCTCTACAACTACCTGAAAGGAGGTTGTAGTGAAGTGGATGTTGGTCTCCCAAGTAACCGGCGATAGGATGAGAGGAAATGGCCTCAAGTTGCGCCAGGGGAGGTTTAGATTGGATTTTAGGAAAAATTTCTTTACTGAAAGAGTGGGCAAGCATTGGAACAGGTTGCCCAGGGAGGTGGTGGCATCACCATCACTGGAATTATTCAAAAAACATGTAGACGTGGAACCCGGGGACATGTTTTAGTGGGCATGGTGGTGTTGGGCTGATGGTTGGACTTTATGATCTTAGAGGTCCTTTCAAATGTCAAGATTCTATGATTCTATGATTCTTTAATTGCAAAACCTCCTGCAACAAGAAAACTAACTGTTTTTTGAACTGTGTCTGTTAAGAAATACAACCAATGGGAATTTTAAGTGTGAGTCTGTACAGCTATATAAAATTCATAGAAAAGATTCAGAATTCAAAAATGAGGGGAAAAAAATGAGAAATTTTTTTTGTGATAACCCCTTTTTTTTTAAATATTCATGTTAACAATCATTTTACTTTGAAAATATCCATAGATATTTTATCTATATCCATACATCCATAGATAGCCCTGTCTATCAAGTAAAGTTTAAGGAATCTCTCTTGGGGAGGGAGAACAAATGGGATAATTCCTTATAATAAAATTAAAAACAAGTATGAGAGCTTTGTAATTTTTAGTAATTTTTTCTTAAGTATGTTGTGTAGAAGAGCTTCCTCTCAGTCTAATGTACAATTCTTCTCAACATTTTAACCTTTTTTTTTAATTCATGTATATATGAAATTTTGTTAACTTCTTCAGGAATGTCCTATAAGATATTGATTATATTATTCAAGTTCACATTATTGTTACCTACTTTTTGACTATACCAATTCAAAAGTAAACCGATATATGGACTCCATGGCCGTCATAAAATACCTTATGCATGTAATCTGAAGTTAAGCATTTTAACTGATAATGAAATTCTACTAGTAGCTATCTGCTGTGTTTTAAGATATTTCTCTATGCTGAAGAACTGGATGCTATCAGCCACAGATCTCCTACTGTCTTCTCCAGTTGTTTAGCCTGTATCACTGTAAAGGTCCTATACGAATCAGATGGTTAAGGTGTACCGGAAATCTCTAAGCATCTAGCTTGGGTGGTATTCTTCTGGCAGAATAAAAAAGGAGATGTGGGAGCACATTCAGTAAATAGCATATCTGTTGGTTCACTCCTGATAGAGGACAGTTTGCTTCAGGTGATACCATCTGCAGGTCAGATTACTGGCAGCATGGGTAGCCTAATACTCCTGTGATACAAAGGAATTTTGCTTTTGGCTTTCCTTGGGGAAAGGAATGAAAGGAGGAATAAGTAGTAAGTATGGTAATAAGAACCTGCTGAGAAAAAGCTGTCTAATAGAAATTAGTGAAAAACTGGCACTGTTGAGGTTAGTAGCAAAAATACCATGCTCTGAAAAATGACTGGTGTTTGTTCAATGGTAGGAACAGTATTGTTAATAATAAATGTCAGTGACAGTGTTTCTCATAGGACAGGCCTTTGACTGTTTGAACTTAGCTAAGGAGAAAATTACTTCGATGCATAGTCATTGTGCAATTCAGGGACCTTAGTTCACCTGGAAAGAAAGTGGTGACTTTATGATACCAACTACAGATGATAATAGCTGTAGTTGTGTTAAATTTGGCTAACCAAAAGATACCTAATCCCAAAATAGGTTAACACAATATATATTGGAAAACTTTGTCTCAAAAGCAGAATACTTTGATTTGAATTGACTAAACAAATGCTAGCAGCAAATAGACATAACTTGCACCAGAGATCAAAACTTTTTTAGGAATTTATGAAATGAAGAAATTGTGTTAATCTACTACTTTAATATTAGAAAAATTATGAAAATCTAAGTAAATTAATATGTTGTAAATATAGTGGAACTTGTGAGATTCTAAGATACACAGATAAGTGTTTGATACCAAAAGAAAATTGAGGTCACTGATAGACATCAGCACTGATTCATGAGTTTTGATGTCCATGAGAGCACCTACAGTTGCTATAGTTTACTTAAATTATTTTGGTTGGTTGTTGTGTGTCTTAACATTCATCTAGTGATGGGACTAGATAAGTATGGTGGATATGAATAAGTACTTGAATTTATTTAAATTTAAATTTAATCTTACACATGAGGCAATATGCTACTAATTAAACAAGGTGTAACTACCAGTTTTCTCAGTTCATTTAATTTGGGCAGTTTTGTCAATGTTACCTTTCTTAAGAATGTGCATCTGAAATATCATATGTTTAAAGTAGCAGAAAATGACCAAAACCTTTATGTCAGAATAGCTAATACAGTAAATTGTAGCATAGTTTACTCTTGATGATGGCAGACAGTCATTTTCTAGTTTGAAACATGCATTTTTCTTCTTTACTGTTGGTGAACTGAAAATTAAGAGTCAGGTGTATTTAAGTACTATGTAGAGTTTTGTGAAAATATGGTCTTTCAAAGTAGGTGCACCTGCATTTTCAGAGAGGGTTGGATTTTATATGCCACAAGATACCAGACAAATGACAAATTGTGTTTATCATTGTTTATGTATTTATTAATTTATTTATTGTTAGGAATTGTTAGCATCAATTTACAGATATATCTCTATCGCCTATTTTGTATTTTGCCTGGTGGCAATGTCCAGCTGGGTGAATCATTACACACTCTAGTTATTCAGTGTGAAAAAAATGTTTTAGGGGAAAACTTTTTTTGTTGTTTCTAAAGTTAAATTTGAATGATATTCTAGATTTTAGAAAGTAAAATTTGATAAGCACCTCCATCAAATAACTTAACTATATAATGATAGGCAAATTTGGGGAATTATAGAATTTATATTATCAATTTGTCAGTACAGACTGGATGATGAATTGATTGGAAGCAGCCTTGCAGAGAAGGACTTGGGGATACTGGTGGATAAAAACCTGGTCTGCATAAAAAGAAGCATGGCCAGGAGACTGTGGGAGGTGATTCTCCTCTTCTACTCTGCTCTTGTGAGATCTCACCTGGAGTCCTGCACCCAGATCTGGGTTCCCCAGTACAAGAAGGACATGGACCTGTCTTAGAGATGGTGTCCAGAGCAGGGCCACGAAAATGATCAGAGGAATGGAACACCTCTCCTATGGAGAGAGGCTGAGAGAGTTGGGGTTGTTCAGCCTGGAGAAAAGTGAGCTCCAAGGTTACTTTATTGCAGCCTTTCAATAGACAAAGGAGCTTATAAGAAAGATGGAGAAAGACTTTTTACCAGGGTCTGTAGTTAGAGGACAAAAGATTTATATCTAGATTGGGCATAAGGAAGATTTTTTTTTATGATGAGTGTGGTGACACACTGGAACAGGTTTTCCAAAGGAGTTGTGGATGCCCCAGGGTCAGGTTGGACAGAGCTTTGAGCAACGTAATCTAGTGGAAGGTGTCTCTGTGCATGGCAGGGAGACTGGACTAGATGATCTTTGATGGTCCCTTCCAACCCAAACAGTTCTTTGATTTTATGTCGTGAATTTTTAAAGAAAATACAGATATGATACTGTATATATATACATATATATGTATATATATTGAAGTATATT
Source organism: Phaethon aethereus (assembly GCF_964289735.1). NCBI lineage: Eukaryota > Metazoa > Chordata > Aves > Phaethontiformes > Phaethontidae > Phaethon > Phaethon aethereus. The sequence continues at coordinate 49,732,364 of NC_138577.1, read as the reverse complement.
GAAGCAAATAGAAGTACCAGATGGGGTAAGCATGTACCAATACATTGATGACATCTTGATAGGTGGAGATAATGAAGAAGCAGTCAGAGAAGTATCTAGTCAGGTTTGGGACACACTAACTTCATTGGAATTAGAAATCCCTCCCACCAAATGTCAAGGATCGAATCAAGAGGTAAAATTTTTAGGAGTTTGGTGGTCAGGAGGAGCCTTGGCTATACCAGCCGATACCCTGGATAACATAGAAGATGTAAAACTCCAGAGAACAAAAGGGAGCTACAACAGATACTTGGGACTTTAGGTTATTGGCGGAAACAAGTCCCTGGATTTTCTGTAATTGCTAGGCCCCTGTATAATTTGGTTAAGAAAAATGCCCTGTGGCAGTGGACCCTTCCGCATGAGGAAGACTTGAATTTACTGGTTCATGAGCTTTACATATACTAGATTTAGGCCCTATACACCAGACGGGTCCTATACAGATTGAGTGGGGATTCAGTGAACATGGTTCCCATTGTAATTTATATCAACAGGGGCCAGAAGGCCCTGATAGACTCTTGGAATTCTCTTTGCATTCATTCAATGATACTGAGCAGAGATATACTGATTGGGAAAAAGGTATGTTATCACTAGTTCAGGCAATAAAAAAGGCTGAGCAGATTCGCACAAACCAAGATATGGTTGTCCAGGGTCCTTTCCTTCTCCTGGAATTAGTCAGGAAAGGGACTCCTCCCCCTGAGGGAATTGCCCAACAACCCACTGTCCAGAAATGGTATGGAGGTATTAGCCAGTTAGTTACTATTCCCGAAGGGCCAGTAAAAATAACTAAATTACTAAAGGATATTAATGCAGACCTTTCTATGTTAGTCAAACTTAACAAACCATCACCTATTTTAGAAGCACTCCCTTTTACAGCTGAATCAGACCAGTCAAGAATATGGTTTACAGATGCTTCTGCAGTTTGGAAAGAATGGATTTGGCAATATACAGCAGTAGCTCTACAGATAAAAACAGGAAGAACCGAGATTGAGAACGGAAAAGGTAGTGCCCAAATAGAGGAGCTACAGGCTGTGTTATTGGCTTTGAAACATGGAGCTCAAACTATATATACTGACCCTTACACAGTGTTCAAAGGGGCAACGGGATGGATAGGATATTAGGAAACTAATGACGGGCAAGTCAATCAGGTCCCAGTGTGGAGAACAGAGGACTGGAAGCAGCTACTGGAGGTGGGAAAGGAAAAGACATTACAAATAGGATAGGTAAAGGCGCATGATAAAGCCATAACTGAGGTTGTCCACTGGAAAAATAAAGTTGACTACCTCACCCGCATATGTACATTAAAGGCAGACGAGAGTATGGATGAACAGAAGTGGGTAAGATTAAGGGAATGGCTACATGAGAGGTGTGGCCACACTGGGAAAGCTGATCTGCATAAGGAATGCCAAGCCAGAGGGTGGCCTGTTACACTGGCTGACTGTGAAAAGACAATAACACACTGTCCACAGTGTTGCCTACAATTAAAAATGAATCATCTGAATCAAGCCCCTCCTTTACATATTAGGGCAGAGAAAACACTCTGACAAACTTGGCAAATTGATTACATGGGGCCATTTAAACCATCTAATCACTATAGATGTATCCTAGTAGGTGTAGAGGTGGTGTCCAGATTGACCCAAGCCACCGCAACAATGACAGCATCTGGAGAAAGGATCATTCGAGTGCCAAAGGAATGGTTTAGTACTTTACCTATGCCTTCTGCCATCTGAAGTGATAATGGCTCACACTTACCAGCAGCTATCGTCCAGGAATGGGCAAGGGGAGAAGGTATTGGTTGGACCTTCCATACCCCTTACTATCCCTCAGGCAAATGAAACAGTAGAACGCAGTCAAGCATATATGGTCAAGCAGCACTTTTCCATTTACTTGCCGGTGTGCCCCAACAAAAGGAGAGACGAGGAGTATGACTGGGTGGAGACCTACGAAGCGTCAACCTGAAGTACGAACTGTACCTAAGTGGAATGGACACGCTGTGCAGAATTTGAATGTGGACCATAAGTTTTATGTTTGTTTGTTTGTTTGTTTGTTTTAATATTGAAATTCAATGTTTGTTTGATAAGGTTAATTGTTTGTTAACCTAAGTTTTAATAGTAAGTTCTATATCATGAATGGAATAGACAGCCTTGGGCCTTTGAACAACATGTTGATGGTTCCCTCTTTATAAATCACACTGAACCAGACAATGTGATCTATAAGATGACACCAGGTTTTGCTCACATGCTTATTTCTTCTCATGTGACAACCTATTTGTCTCTACTACATAGCCATAACAGCTCTTGCTGTGTATATAGATAAGAATTTAGATTGACTTTGGAATCAAAACAAGTCTATTATTTGGGGTGGACTTGAATGAAAATGGTCATTTAACATACATTAAATCGAACTTCCATTTGGGTTCTATGCTCCCCTTTGTAGGGACAATAAGACTGTGGGATGTAGAGGCAAACAGCCACAAATTTCCAACAGCCGTGTTCCAAACACCCTTGGGCAAATACACAGCCTGGGGATAAGCTGCATTGGGGAAAATGTTTAGTCCTGAGATATGTGGAACCGGTGAACACTCAGTGGTGCTTTGAGATTCCTTCCACATGTACGTGGTTCAGTGTAATGCAGTGATCACCTGAGGATTGTTTATGGTCTCATATCCATGAGGAGAGAAGACATGACAGGAATGATTACTGTCCCTGACAGTTTAAGCTATAAGGACTTAAAATATCCTAAGAAATCTTCCTGTCAGATCCCTCAAACCATGGACAATTGCGATGACTAACCTATATATACTCCATGTCAATTAACTTGGATATGCTCAGACGGCACTATTACAGATATGCTAAACCCTATTCATCCTGGCCTGCAATGTACTTTGGGAATACCATCATTATGTCCTTCTTATTCCTCTGGAAGGACTGTGGCATCCCTTTAGCAAACAAAATACGGATGTTACGGATTGGACTGGATCCCAGAAATTAGCAGTATGGGAATAGGTAACAGCACAGATGGAATTGTTAGCAGGCTTTACTAAGGACAATTTTGAATTGCTCAATATGCAAGTGCAAACAGTCTCAATTCAAAACCAATTCATGCTATATATGATATTACTCAAAGAACAAGGGTTGTGTAGATACTTAAAGGCAAGCCATGAACAAGAAGAATGCTGTGTTACAATTCCTAATATGTCACTACCTCTTTCGGAAAACCTCCAGAAGATGAAGAAGATAGCTGAAGTTACACATGATCTGCAGGACCAAATAAAGTCCATCTGTTTGAGAAATATCTTTGGTAAAATAGGATGGGTATTTACTGAAGGGATTGCTAATCTGTTGAAAACCTTGATTGTTATCATCATTTGTATTATTATAGCATGCATTACCGTTAGTTGTGTTAAAAGAATTGTAAAATCTATCTCTCAGGTAAAGGTCCACCTAGAAACTGGGAAATACCTGGCTCTACTTAAAGACTCGGATGAAAATTATACATTGGCTGATGATGACATCAGTGGTGGAATTGTGACTCAGGTCACAGAGTGGAATGTAAGGGATGTCCAACTGTGAAGGATCACCCGGCTAGACCAGTTTCGGAGCACAAAGGCGAGATGCATGGAGCTGTGAATCAACTCAGCTTCCTCTCACTTTAACAGATTCTTATCTATGCAGAAGATGACCTGGGGGGAGCTGCAAAAACCTCTCAGCCCTGGGTTGCCTGAACACTGCATCATGATAAGAACTGAAACCTGAATGGCGCCTTCAATAATCCGTTAACAAACAAATGCCCTGAGTACCATTCCACCACTATTCAGTCACTTTGTGTCAATGTAGACTAATGGGCCGTCACACCACCAGACTATCCACTCAGAGTCCTGCCCCCTCCCATCAAATCAGGAAATAAAATCCATGAGGTTTGGGCAGAAATGGGGCAGTCTTTCCAAGGTTACAGCTGGCCTGTAGGAGATTCTTTCCTCCTTTTTCCAGGACGCTGTACAAGGTAACTGCCCAGGGATTAAGAGACCTTACCTGAGAGAGGGTAAGTGATTAAGAAACATACGTATGGTATTTGGCATGCTTTACGACTGTGATTAGTGCACTCTTTTTAAGATATTAATATCTAGCGCACCCATGGTTTAGAATTGCAATAGTGCATTCCTCCGTTGTATTCATAAAAACCTGCACTAGTGGCCTATTGGACCTGTGAGTGAAGTTCAAGTATATTGGACCTGTGAGTGAAGTTCAAATAAATTGTTAATTTGAACCTTACAATGAAGTCTAATTTGAACCTCACAGTGAAGTCTCTCTCACTGTCACAGATACTAAACCAAGAATTAATCAGCATTTGTAAGTTCAGTGTCACCAAAAAAAGAAAAAACCCCTGACTCTCATTGTACATCTCAATTTATTTTTTAATGAGTTTACCAAAACGTTGCAGAAAGCACCATACTATCAGGTCTATAGCGAAGAAATACAATGTTTTATCCTGACTTGCTCATTTGAAAGTGTCAGAAAATTATTTTAAATCAAACATCTCGCATCAAATATATTACAGGAAATGACTACCTTAAAAAAAAACAACCAAGCAGCAAAGCAAAGATAATCTATCTCATACTATTTTGGAATAACTGATTCTCATCAGTTATTTTGGAATAACTGATTCTCATCAGTTATTTTGGAGTAACTGATGACTTAATCTTATTCTTGAAATCTACTAGGGAGGCAATTTCTGAAACCTTTTCCTCATCTGCTACGTGTTTTGAGGAGGGGCAGTTGTGAAGTATCTTTATTATTGAACATGTTGAATATCACTATTATGCCATTTGTCTATCAGATACTTCTATAACAGCAAAACAATGAAACCTGAGGAAGGGAGAGAAGGAAAAAAAAGAAATAATCCTATTTGATGAAAATATGAAGTCACAAAATAACCAATATACGAAATTTTAGCTGCAGAGTTCTCTGTAGCATACAGCTTTTGCAAGATCCTTTTCATTTGTGTGGCACAGCAGGAACAGATGACAGTTTACAAAACAGTGCCAGACTTTTCGAGGAAGGAATTACAATCTAAAGTAGGACATCTGAGAAATGTATGCATAAACACTACAAAAAACAAATGTCTCCATACTGAGTTGAAAAAATTAGGATATTATGCCTTTCTAGGTATGAAGCAACCACCTATAATTTTGTCCCCATCTAGGGGTACAGAGGTCACAGTGAAAACGAAAGGATAGGAGAAAGTGGTAAGCATTAGTGAGGCAGGGAAGGTATTCGTACAGCTATGAATGAAGTGTAGCAGCAAACTAGGATGGGGACAACGAGGCAATTAGATAAATCTTCACATGGAAGATGAAAAGCAGATCTCACTTGATGCAGAACAACCTGAGGAGCAAGGGAACAGATAAGTTCTCTATTACTCTCTATACTCTATGCTGAGTATAGAGAGTAAGTTTTCATAAAATATTTTTTGCACTCTAAATAAAGCCTGGAGGCTGCTGAATGTAAAACTCAAGGTTTCTTTATTTCCCCCTTAAATAATGCTTTGTGCATCAGATCCCTGGTCCTTCTATGCATCCCATTTGTTGGAAGGTGAACACTGAAGAAGGCACTGCAAACAGGGTATTACACAAGCAATGGTCCGTATCTTTCCATTCATCTTGCAGGAAATACTAGTGACGTCAGTAAGTTTGGACAAAGACAACAATCAGATTCATTCTTGAGTTCTTAGATGAATTGGAAATAAAAAGCTCATTTGCAAACTGTATAAATCTGTAAGAAACAGGATGCAATATGTCTTCTAAAACACTTCCAAGTAATCCTGTAAACTGCAAGTGTGGATGGAGGGAAAGATGGACTGGCAGCCAGTATGTTTGGCCTTTTCTTTCTGATCAAATATGTGTTACAGTTGCTTTTTTCAGCTGTAATATCCTCTCCCTTGCTAACTTATAATTTATGGATCTTAAGTCTTTGCTATTGCTGTTCCATGGGTATGCTTCTTGGTGGTCCTGCAGAAGCCTGCAGAGATTGAATACATTTCATTATTTCTCAAAATAGCTTTCTTGTTTTATAATGTATAAATCCACACAGGACACTGGTTCATTAACATTTAGACATAAACTACTATTTTCCTTGAAATTTGATGTATTCATGGTATATATTAAATGTGTGTTTTTAACAGTTGCTGATTCAGTGCAGTACCATAGCAAATTTTTGTAACACTACTATTTTTTATCACTTTATTTTTACCTCATCACACCTTGCTGAATTATGCTTTGCTTTGATGGAGATGAATTGAACAAGTCTAGAATTTTAGAGTTAGAGGGAGGTTTCTCTTACTGTTTAGATTGATACTACTTTTGCAGTAATATTAAGTTTTTCAGACTACTGTGAGGAATGAGTGATTCGTGTAAAGAAAATCTAGTGAATATATGCTTGAAGCAAATGTCATTTATATTGAAATAAAGGAATGTATGTAGGGCATGACCATAAACAGGGGAGTGGTGTTAAATAGAAGAAACCATAATCTTTATGTAGCTTCCTGATATGTATAGCTTGTGTAGCTTCCTGATATGTGTATGTTGGTTCTTGATATGCTAGTACGAACCAGTGTTGTAGATAACCACAGAAATGTTGAGAGGATGTAAAGCCAAATAAGGTAGCATTATATAAGTAGAATAACAGAGCGCATGCGCAAACAGAAAGGTCATGTAGAGTGCACTGACGAAGAGGAGCATCTTCCTCCTAACGACCACCAGACGACCACCTAAAAAAGGATGAAGCATGCGCAGACTGAGGAAGTGGTGACGCACTTAGAGAAGGATTCATCTTCCAAGAAAAAGGCGGAGAAAAGCGAGAAACAAAGCCTAGAGAAGTATAAAGGAAGGAATTGTAAGAAGTGAAGGTGTGCGTCTTGGTGGAGCAGAGACTCCCGGCGCACCCAGCGCTGTTTGCTTGCCTCTATTCGTTTAATAAATTGTAAACTTAAATTGGAATCCTGTTTGGGACTAAATCATTTATCACAATTGGGGGCTCGTCCGGGATAGTCTTGGTTCCTGAATACTGACTTGATCTAGGAGGGGCGCCCCACCATTTGGTGGCTCCTGATCGGGTTGGGTCAGGACTAACGCCATCCTGAACCTGAATAGGGGCAAGCAAAGAATTTGATTTTTTTTATGAGCTCCCTTGCTGGCTGCAGCAGTTTATTTTGCCTGTAATTCTGCGCACGAAGATCCAAACGAAGACGACGGAGTCATAAGTATTTAAGGTGTATACCATTCAGATCCGAGCGAAGACAACGGAGTCGTAAGTATTTAAGGTGTATACCGCTCGATTGGGTAGGATTCGGTTGCCTGTGTGTGTAAGGGTGTGACTGAGATGGAACCTAGTTCCGAAGCTATTCCTATGGGATTCGTGGGTGGGTGATAGGTCCTAAACCCCCTGCAAGATACTCTTATTGGTAACCAAGGGCTGTAAGAATTGCCACAGTAAAAATTCCTAGATGAGTCAGACAAAATTGAGAACACAGGACCAGAAGAAATGGAGCGAATTACTAAAAATACCTCCGGAGAGTCCATTAGGAATAATGTTAACCCATTGGAATAATAAGGGCCCTAAAAAAGGGAAGACAAAAGAGAAATTAGTTAAATATTGTATGGTAAAATGGCGAAAGAACCCCTTGAGACCCCACGTTTTTTGGCCTGTATTTGGGTCATTTGAGGATTGGGTTTGTCAGGCGCTAAACCTGTATATAAATTCTAAGGAACCGTTTTGCCAAGAGGAGAGCGAGTATGCTGGTTTATGGATAAAGGCCCGTGTGGGCATTTTTAATCTTAAAACAGGAGTAGGGGAAAATAAGACCGTAGGGGAGCAACACATGGAAAAGGAAAAGAAGGATTGGGACCCCCTAGATCACTTACCTCCCCCGTATAATCCAGCTACCCGTCAAATACCGTCACCCAATTTGACGACTTCCCCTACGGCCCCAGGGTCGAATTCAACTCTAAGGGAAGGATCCCAAACTGAGCACCCAGAGCATCTTTGTATCTTTTATGGGAAGTACCTCTGGGTGGAGATAGAGGATTGGCAAGAGAGAGGGTTGGAAGAATTACTAAGAGAAGCTCAAAAGGTTTATGTCAGGAGGGACGGAGAAAAACAAAAAGCAAAGGCAAGAATTTTTGTAGCAGCAGTGAGGGAAAGTCAGAGGAGTAAGACTCAGCTGGGAGAGAAAAAAGATAAGAGACCAGAACAGCCACCCCGGGGACAATCTCATCAAGACAGACCCACAATTCCTGTCTGTTACTACTGTAACAAAAAGGGACATGTTCAGAAAAACTGCCGTTAACGGGAACGGGATGAGAAAATGTTCAAAGAGAATTAGGGGTGTCAGGGGCTATATCTTCTGGGGACCTCAACATCAACAGAGCCCTTGATAAAACTATTAGTAGGTCCCCAAAAAGAAGAAGAATTTTTATTTTTAGTAGATACTGGAGCTGAAAAGTCAACGATTCAGAAACTCCCAAAAGGAGTAGGAAAAGGAAAAGCCCAGATGTCAGTAATAGGTGCAAAAGGAGAACCCTTCAAAGTCCCCATCTTAGAAGAAGCAGAGATTGAGACAGAGACAAAAATTTGTTTAAATGATTTACTTTTATTACAAGAAGCAGAATATAACCTATTAGGAAGGGACTTGATTTTAAAACTAAACCTAACTATTCAGAACCAAGGAGATCGGTTACATATTAACTTATGTACCTTAACCCAACTTGATGAGGAAAAAATTGACCCCCACGTATGGTATAAGGAAGGAGATGTTGGGAGATTAGATATGGGACCCATCAAGGTACAAATAACAGACCCTCATAGGCCAATTAGAATTAAACAATATCCTATATCTATAGAAGGCCGGAGAGCTCTAAAACCTATTGTGGATAAATTACTAAAAAAATGGGACTTTGGAACCATGTATGTCACCCCATAATACCCCTGTAAAGAAATCAGATGGTACATATAGGATGGTACAGGATTTGAGAGCTGTGAATTGGCGAACAATCACCAAATTCCCTGTCGTGGCAAATCCTTATACTTTGAGTCACCTGTCTCCTAAACATATTTGGTATAGTGTAATAGATTTGAAAGATGCCTTTTGGGCCTGTCCTTTGGATAAGGGGTCCAGAGATTATTTTACCTTTGAATGGGAAGACCCCGAAAGACGAAAACAACAGTTAAGGTGGACTGTGCTACCACAAGGGTTTACGGAGTCACCAAATTTGTTTGGACAAACCTTAGAGAAAATCTTACAAGGTTTTACAGTACACGAGGAGGTAAAATTATTACAATATGTGGATGATTTACTGGTAGCAGGAGAAACTGAAGAGAAGACCCGAAAAGCCACCATTAGATTGTTAAATTTTTTAGAAAAAAAGGGATTAAAAGTGTCCTACTCGAAATTACAATTTATAGAGCAAGAACTATAATATTTGGGACATTGGTTAAGCAAAGGAGAAAAGAAATTAGATCCTGACTGCGTTTCTGGTATTTTAATCCTAAGACCTCCACAGACTAAACAGGGAATGAAAAAACCAGTGGGATATTTATCCAAATTATTAGATCTGGTGAGCAGGGGGTGGCCAGCATGTCTCCAAGCCCTAGTTGCTACGGCATTATTGATGGAGGAAGCTAGGAAAATTACCTTTAGTGCACCTCTAAAGGTATATACGCCACATAACGTTAGGAATGTCCTCCAACAGAGGACAGAGAAATGGTTGACAGATAGTCGACTTTTGAAATATGAAACCATCTTGATAGATGCACCTAATTTGGAATTAGGAGTCACCTCTGCCCAAAGCCCCGCTCAGTTCTAGTTTGGGGAACCCTCAGAAGCAGTAGCGCTATAACACAATTGTTTAGAAGTTATAGAATCCCAGACAAAAGTAAGGCTCGATCTTAGAGATATTGAATTAGAGGGAGAAGAAAAATTGTTTGATGGATCCTCCCAAGTAATAAAAGGGAAGAGAAAATCAGGATATACAATAATTGACAAGGACTTAGAACTTGTGGAATCAGGACCTCTGAGTCCACCATGGTCAGCTCAGGCTTGTGAGCTTTATGCCCTATGTAGGGCCCTGGAATTATTAAAAGGAAGAAGAGAAACCATATTCACAGATTCCAAATATGCATATGGAGTAGTCCATACTTTTGGAAAATTTGGGAGGAAAGAGGCCTGATTAACACTCAAGGAAAGAACTTAATACATCAGGAGTTGATAGTAAAAATTTTAAAATTGTTAAGAGAACCAAAGGAAATAGCCGTGGTGCATGTGAGGGACACCAAAAGGGATTAGATTATCACAGAATCACAGAATCACTAGGTTGGAAAGGACCTTTAAGATCATCAAGTCCAACCATTAATCCAGCACCACCATGTCCCCTAAACCATGTCCTGAAGCGCCACATCCACACGTTTTTTGAACACTTCCAGAGATGGCGACTCCACCACCTCCCTGGGCAGCCTGTTCCAATGCCTGACCACCCTCTCAGTGAAGAAATTTTTCCTAATATCCAATCTAAACCTCCCCTGGCGCAACTTGAGGCCATTATCAAATTAGAGGAAATAATTTAGCGGATAAGGAGGCTCAGGAAGCAGCCTTGAGGATTGAAACTATTAAAATTAATCATACACAAACAAGGGAGGACACTAGTGGAAGAGGACAAGAGGAAAAGGAGAAAAAGTTTACCCTGGAGGAACAAGTAAAATTAGAGAAAATAGGAGTTAGAGTGGAACAAGGGAAATGGACATTACCTGATGGGCGAGAGATGTTGCCAAAAGCGTACGCTAGGCAAATATTAGAACGCTTACACGCGCAAACACATTGGGGTACAAAAGCGTTAAGTGATCATTTCCTTAAACAGTTTGGCTGTATTGGAATTTTTGAAATAGCAAGGCAAATTTCACAAGGGTGTTTAACTTGTCAAAGGGTAAATAAGGCCGTGTTTCGACAAGTGGCCATGGGAGGAAGAAAACTAGCTTATAGACCGTTTGAAAGGATTCAAGTCGACTTTGCCGAATTACCAAGAATAGGAAGATTGAAATATTTGTTAGTTATAGTAGACCATTTAACACGATGGGTCGAAGCCTATCCTGTAGCAAGAGCGACAGCTCAGACGGTGATAAAAATTTTATTAGAACACCTAATCCCCAGGTATGGGATAATACAATATATTGATTCTGATCAAGGCACTCACTTTACTTCTAAAATTATAAAATCCTTGTGCCAATCTTTAGGTATTAAATGGGAATATCATACCCCATGGCATCCTCAAAGTTCGGGAGTAGTAGAAAGAATAAACCAAACAATAAAGCAACAGCTAGCGAAGCTAATGGTTGAAACACAGATGCCATGGACTAAATGTTTACCGCTAGCCCTTCTTAACATAAGGACCAAACCGCACAGTGAGACTGGATTATCGCCATATGAGGTTTTATACGGCATGCCCTATCTCCAAGGGATGCCCATTGGAAACAATGTAGTGGAAGATTATAATATTCGGAAATATGTTATCGTTTTAGGAGAAAGGTTGAAAGAACTAAGAGATATAGGAATAATGGCACAAACCCTACCTTTGGGGTTTGCAATCCATCAATTCAAACCAGGGAATAAGGTACTGATCAAAACTTGGAAGGAAGAAACTTTAGTTCCTTCATGGGAAGGACCCTTTGTTGTATTGTTAACTACAGATACTGCCACCCAGACCGTGGAAAAGGGGTGGACACACGCGACTCGAGTAAAAGGACCCATGAAAGACTGGAAAGATATTTTACAACCTGGAACCACAAAAGTAACATTAAAAAGGGAATGAACGTATGAGAAATGATCACGAATTAAAGACTGTAGCATTAAGCAATTATCGGGCAGGACTAAGTTTATGCCCACTATGTAAACCATGTTGTATGATTATTGAGGGTTAGGTGTAACCTGTGTAACAAATATATCATTTCCCACAGAGGCTAACAGGGACGTTTTCAAATTCAAAGCTGAAGTTTCCTCTGCATTCGGTGTGGACAGACTACTCCTATAGGAGATTTCTGGTGGGTAAGATTTAATACTGTCATCGAAATAAAGAAGTCCACTTGAGAAGGGGGAGAGGGCAAGACCAGGTAGGGATTCTCAGTCACGACCAAGTAAGGCCAGTTAAGGACGAGCACCCCTTGTAGCTGATGCCTCCGACCATGAGATCCCTTACCGGACCTCTCTTGATTTTACTCAGACTCACCAACCTGGTGACAGGTAATCAAAATTGCACCGAGTGCATAAGAACCACCCGGCACGGACGAGTAAGTAATAAAACATTAATATACCACACCTATTATGAGTGCAAAGGGAAACAGAATGGGAGTTGTATATACAATGGAATACAATATAAGAAATGCTTGGTGGAAAATGATACTATTTGTTATGATCCAAAGGAACTTCCTTATCAATAGTGTGTAGAAATGAAAACAAATTCGGAAGTAGGAAGATTAATTGGAATAAGTAAGGTTATAGCCAATTTGAGCACATCAGTATCGGTAATTTTTGATGCATGCGATATTATAGATGATGATCTGGATATTAATTGTGGGAGTTTAGAGTGAAGACAGTACTATAGTAATCAACCAAAATATATTTGCCCAGGTGAAGATGGACGTCAATGTCAGGTAAATCCTGATTATGTACCTAGTCAAACAGTGAGATATCAGTCAGCACACCTATGTGGAAGAAGGGGATGGTCTTGAGTATGTTAGGATACTGCAAGCTGGGGATATGACAGCCAATGTGGGGATTTACAAGCTTCAATCACAAGGGTACAAACAGACAGTAACTGTACAGCCCATACCTGTAATTTAGTAAATTTAACCCTTATAAATTTAGAAATTTGGAAACAGAAAAAAAAAAACAACAAACAAAATTGGACTTAAGATATATGGACCTGGTGAAGACCCAGGTGTAGTTATTAATATTGAAATGAAAGAAAAGAAAAGAGAATCAGTGCAGCATAGACTGTTATTTAAGTCATTTTATCATGAAATGGAAACAGGAACGAAATATGAAATTCCCACAGTGGCTAAAAATCTATTTGTAAATCTTGCTGAGAACATTGCTAAGTCACTAAATGTAACTAATTGTTATGTATGTGGTAGAACTAATCAAGGAGAGAATTGGCCCTGGGAGGCCCAAGAGAGCAACATATCAGACCCTAATGTTTGGAATATATCAACTCAGGTCAGGAAACAACAATGGATATTACAAACCAGCATAATAGGAAGAAGCTGTGGCAAAATGGCGATGGAAGTAAACCAGTCGGATATTTAGTATGTGAAGGGAGATATAACTGGAATAGTACTTACCAAAAGTGGGATAAATGGGGCATTGCCCAAGAAATAAGTAAAAATAATGTGAATCGGACCAACGGAACCACTATTGATAAAGAGTGGTCAAGTCCAGAAGGGCAATATTGGATCTGTGGAAAATTTGCATATACCCAATTACCAAAAAATTGGACCGAAGCGTGTGTGTTAGGAACTATACGGCCAAGCTTTTTCTTATTACCTATAAACCAAGGGGAACGCCTAGGAGTACCAGTATATACAGACGCATTAGAAACTCACAACCGAAGGGAAAAAAGAGAGCTACAAATAGGAAAGTGGAAAGATAATGAGTGGCCACCTGAAAGAATAATAGCATATTATGACCCAGCGACATGGGCAGAAGATGGGTCCTAGGGATATAGGACCCCCATTTATATGTTGAATAGAATAATTAGGTTACAAGCTGTAGTGGAAATAATTGTAAATAAAACAGGTAATGCTTTAGGGTTGGTGGCTAAACAAAATACTAAAATGCGTACAGCCCTATATCAAAATAGACTCGCGCTAGACTATTTACTAGCACAGGAAGGAGGAGTCTGTGGAAAATTTAATCTCACAAATTGTTGTTTGGAGATAGATGATGAAGGAAAAGCTATCAATGAATTAGTAAGAGAAATGAAGAAGATAGCCCATGTACCAGTCCAAAGACTATGGGCAACGTGGGAAAATTTATTTTCAGAGAACTGGGTAACGAAAATCATTGTCGTTTTGTTAGGATTGTTTGGACGTATGTTAATAATACCATGTCTAATTCCTTGTCTTTCACGAGCTGTACCTTCTGTGATTAATGGAATGAAATTTACAGCCACTCCAATAGAACCAACACAAAGTGAGAGAAAACATGTTTTAATGTTGGTAAAACATATAAAGGAACCCGAGTTAATACCCATCAAACAAACTTTAAATAAATTTTACACTAATCACAGTGGTGAAAAAGAAAATGGGGGATTGTGAGGAATGAGTGATTCGTGTAAAGAAAATCTAGTGAATATATGCTTGAAGCAAATGTCATTTATATTGAAATAAAGGAATGTATGTAGGGCATGACCATAAACAGGGGAGTGGTGTTAAATAGAAGAAACCATAATCTTTATGTAGCTTCCTGATATGTATAGCTTGTGTAGCTTCCTGATATGTGTATGTTGGTTCTTGATATGCTAGTACGAACCAGTGTTGTAGATAACCACAGAAATGTTGAGAGGATGTAAAGCCAAATAAGGTAGCATTATATAAGTAGAATAACAGAGCGCATGCGCAAACAGAAAGGTCATGTAGAGTGCACTGACGAAGAGGAGCATCTTCCTCCTAACGACCACCAGACGACCACCTAAAAAAGGATGAAGCATGCGCAGACTGAGGAAGTGGTGACGCACTTAGAGAAGGATTCATCTTCCAAGAAAAAGGCGGAGAAAAGCGAGAAACAAAGCCTAGAGAAGTATAAAGGAAGGAATTGTAAGAAGTGAAGGTGTGCGTCTTGGTGGAGCAGAGACTCCCGGCGCACCCAGCGCTGTTTGCTTGCCTCTATTCGTTTAATAAATTGTAAACTTAAATTGGAATCCTGTTTGGGACTAAATCATTTATCACACTACCATTCCACTGTCACATTCTGTCATGACACTAAAATCAAAATATTACCTCATGAAGACTGTCCCACAGATTCCTCTAACAAAGATGACATAAGTCCAAAATACTCTGCACCTCAGGTGACAAGAAACCAGGAAGTGTACATTTTAAATTTTGGTCAGTTAGAGGATTTTCAATGAAATTAGAATAATTCTCATATCAAGTTTATTTCAAGGGAAATGCTGTAACTGCATTCTTCTTTAATCTTTTATACAATATGTATCCCAAAATTCTCTTGATAATTTTGTTCATAATTTGCATAAAATTTCTTGTTATTTGCCTCGATAATTTCTCTTTTATTCTGAGGAGTTTCAGAAACCAGACTTTTCACAAAATACATGATGAAAGGAATAAAGCATGGAGACACTTGACACATTCCAGAAAACATCCTTTTTTTCAGAAATTACTTGTGCTCATTGATTAAGCAGCAGATAACGATACTGTGTGCTTTCAATGTTTTTCCACCTTTCATCTTTTACACTTACGGGCAGTTGTAGAATTATCCATATACTGAAAATTTACATCAGTATAACAACTTTGTTTTTGAAAGTATAGTTAAATAAAAATATTTGTGTATCTGCTGTACTTTAGCATAAGCAACACAAGGCTCAGCCTGAAGTCCTTATGTTTGTTCTTTTGTTGTACTGTGGAGCTGTTTGCTGTTGTGAATAGGCCATTTTTGCCTTTTCTGCCCAATTTCAATCTAGGTCATGTCTGTGAGAGATGCTATAATAATAGGCTTTACTATCTTTCCAAAATATGTCAACAATACTGATGAGTAGATGCAAATCCATCCTGTACACATTGACTCATCTTTCAATAATGGTTTTTACGGTGTGAGCAGAGAATGCAGAAGTGATTGGGGTCTTTCAAAACAAGAAAAGTTCTCCTAAATGTGAGAGGTTATTACAGACTCACACTCTTGTGCTTATTAACAGTACCTGCTCTGCATTTTGCCAGTGTATAAAGTTAGTTACATAGTGAAAATGAACATGTAAGATTTCTGTGTTGTCACTTCTCTGAGAATTAAGTGAACTTTCAGGGATGAATATAAACACTGGACAAGTTTCAAATTAGAATCATGAAGTCACAGAATCATAGAACAGTTTGGGTTGGAAGGGACCTTTAAATGCCATCTAGTCCAACCCCCTTGCAATGAGCAGGGACATCTTCAACTAGATCAGGTTTCCCAGAGCCCCATCCATCCTGATCTTGAATGTTTCCAGGGATGGGCACCTACTGCCTCTCTGGAAAACCTGTGCCAGTGTTTCACCACCCTCACTGTGAAAAAATGCTTCCTTATATTTAGTCAAAATTTACCCTCTTTTAGTTTAAAAATATTACCCCTTGCTCTGCTGTTACCCCTTGTCCTAGCTGGACATAACTAGCAGAACAAAAGATGCAACATCTGATCATTTTTTGTTAAACTATTCTAGAAAATTTCTATCTTTATAGGTGAATAATAATGTGATTCTACTTGGTAAAAATTATCTGGAAAAGATTATCTGTAAGATGTTAATGAAGATAAAAAAAAGTTCTCTAAATTATATTCATATCATTTATTTTAAATTTATACATTATTCATTAGTAATTAAAGTTTCCAATATCAGTTGAGTTAGCTTATTACTAATTGTAAAAAGTAGATTAGTGAAATCTGGTAATTAAACAAGAGAAACTTCTTACAAAAATTACTATAAAATAGTTTTTTGATACTGCATAATACTGTCGATAAACATTTGACTTTAAAAGAGGATTTAGAAGAAACATAATTTACACTGAGAACACAAAAGCATTGAAAGCCGTGGCAAAATGCTTCACCTACTTTTTAAAGCTAGCATATATCTAGTAAGTTTGAAAAGCAGGTGAAGCATCTTGCCATGGCTTTCAATGGCTTATATATGGCATATATAAGAAAAATATGCAGCTGTGATATGTGATTGTTTTATTAGGATTGTTGGACAGATTCTGCATGACTTTGAAAGGAAAATGTCCCTGATTATATGATACATTTCTGGAAAGTGCTAAAATTGTATTTTAAGGTGGGTGGTTTAATTTGGTTACAGCTACAACAACGTTCTAGGTCTTTCTTACATCAGTATATGTACAGTTGTACAATTGGATACCTAGAAATCCATGATTGACCCATAGAATTGTATTCCCTTGTTCTGCCCATTCATAACTGGGTTTGGTTACGTGCATTACTCATTGAATTTCCAGATAGTAAAAACAAGACAGATAAACATTACATTTTAGAACATTTCTAATCTTTAACTGAAAATGTTAGACCCAAAGATTGTGTAGCTTTTTGAATGAATGTAGTTTCTCATAACACCAAATACAAAAGTAACGCTTTACAAATCAATTACTTTGCAGTTAAGAAAATGATGGTTTTCTGTTGTGGTTAGTCAATCCAGAAACCTTCCTCTTTTATTGTTAAATCATATAAGATTTTTTTTTTACAAAAGTATTTGTGTAGCAGCAAAAGGTGATTACTAACTGTGATCTATTAAATTTGTATCTCACTATGTCATAAGATGAAATCAGTGACCACTTGAAATATCTGTAAGTCATCTAATAGAGTGGTTCAGGAGTACCAATATAAATGTGAATGAAGAAATCAATTAGTTAATTTATTTTTAAATTACTTTCAAAATCTATGAAAAAAATGCCTTCACTTTTTGGCTACTTTCTCTGTACTGGAAGAAAAAGGAATAATTAGTGTATATTTTAACTCTGTTCCTCAAAACCAATGATAAAAACATAATTTTTTTCCTTTTTCTGGTAGAATGTTTGAATACTGTTAGTGGATTTCTTGTTTATTTCTTACATAAATAATTTTACTTATTTTTTAGATTTAAAACCCAAAACCAAACTATGAAGCAATAGCAACACTAATATTGTCTTTATGAAGGAATTTCATTTATGATATTTAATATACTTATTGGAAGTTGGGGCAATGTCTGCTTTGAGACACTCTGGATAACTGTGGCCAGTTCAATGAAAAATAGTGTGCAACATAATTCTTGTTTAAAACAGAAACAAGACAGGCTAGGGAAGAAAACAAAGTTGCTATTATTAAGATCTCCATTATACAAAGGTTTGCACATACTGCTGACACATGCTTCAGGTGCATATAAACCTGAATAAAAGATGTGGCAAGAACATACAAGTTCCAAGGAAGTGTGAGTTCTTTAACAATAAAAAACTTAACAATTAATATTTCATAATTTTAAAAATTCTTTAAGGAATAAGAAATAGCAAAGTGTTAAGTTATTAATTATCAAATAAAAACTAGTTATGCTATCCTCTTAACCATGTTCTGGAAGAAAAATATAATTTAGAATCAGCAATAAAATACCAGAGCTGTATGTATATGTTCATTTTAACAGTGGCATTTGCTTAAGTAATAGGTCAGTTAGCTAAATAATGTAATTTCATTTTTAAATGGGTTGCATAGTTTTATAACCATTAATCACTAACACAAATTTCATAAATGAAAAACACTATAATCAAATATTTTGTATCAGTCATTACAAAATCAGAGATTAAATTATATTGTTAAGTAATGTTTTTAAAGATCTACTGTGATTATAGCCATAATTTGCATTACACTGGAAAATTGCAGCATTTTGGACTTCAACAGGAAGACTCTTTCTCTTTGTGTCTCTTTTTTTTTCCCCCTTTTTCTGATGTATCCACCTTGGTATTCTAGGGTTAGAAAGGGCTTGTCTCAAAGTAATTAGGAGATTTTCAACAAAGTACTTGTTGCTGACAGAAGTTTAAAAGTTCCTTGGATGTGAATGTAGTTGGGTAATAGATTTCTTTGCTGTCTGTGGCTTGGAGTCTCTCTGTAGCAGCTCCAGTCCTCAGAGTTGTTTTGACTTATATGTGTGCGTGCGTGTGTGCGTATAGATACGTATATATTCAGGCCTTGTCATGTTATAGTCTTTTCTTTCTGTAGTGCTTCTTATTGTCTTCCTCTCCCTCTCTCTCATCTCCTTCAGTGAAAAAGATCATTCTATATCCATGACGTTTTCCAGCAGACAACATTGTTTTCTCCGAGAGAATCTCAGTATCTGAAAGAGAAATATCAATATATTTCAAAAGCAACTAATGGCCCATGTTAAATGTTAAGCCCTAGGTGCAATATTTGGATACAATAGGTAAAAATCTGCAAAGGTGACAATGCTCACTAAACACCTAATGCAGACTGAAGGGTTCGGCACTAGTCTTCAGTCACCTATTAACATCTTTAGCATTTTTATATAAACATTGGTGCTAGTGCACTATTTCAGTTCATATTATCACAAACACATCACAATTCTTGTTCTCTTAATATTTTCTCTTCTTAGATTCTGAAAGAAAATTTTAAAATAATGTTGTCTCTGGGATCATTAATGGATTTTACACTAGTATTTTTATAGTCTCTAAACAAGGTTATTTTAGATAATCAAATTGCTTAATACAGCATTTTGCATTTTGATACTGTAGATGAGAGGTTTTTTTGAAAGATTCTAAAATAATTAGGCACTTCCACCAGATGTTTAACAAGTGCCTTTTTAGATCTGGGAGTTCTTGGCTTCAGTAATATGTTGTGCTCATGTTGTTTTTTCTATTCCTTCAAATTTCTAGTTGTCGTGGTTTAGCCCCAGCCAGCAACTAAGCACCACGCAGCCGCTCGCTCACTCTCCCTCACACAGTGGGACGGGGGAGAGAATTAGGAAAAACCTCGTGGGTTGAGATAAACACGGTTTAATAGAAAGAAAGAAGGGAACAATAATGATAATACCAACAAAGGAATGTACAAGAACAAGTGATGCCCAATATAGAAATTGCTCACCACCCAGACTCTCACAGTCTCACACAGTCTCACACTAGTTTCTGTGAAGAAAACCAGCTCTATCCTGGCTGAAACCAGGACACTAGTATAGCAAAAATAAGTAAATAATCCATTCCTTTTTATTATCTGAGAATTTTCCATTTGAAAATAAAAAACATGTTTATAAGAAACAATGATATTATTATATGGATCAATCTATATTTTCCTCTTACCTTCTCTCAGTTGCTGCTAATTTGAACCCAATATTTTGCATTTCACTGATAAAAGTTTAAAATTTGCCTAAATCATTGCCTTAAAGTGAAGGTGGCTAGAGATGAAGAATGTACGTAAAATTAATTTTACTTTTTTTTCTTAGAAATTTCTCCCTTTGTGTCACTTGTTAAAAAAAAAAAAAAGCTTTTAATATCCTACACGTATAGCTTCCACCCCTAGATTCTTCTGTCAATTCTCCTAAGTCTTTAGTATTTACTAGTGCCTCTGAGTTAGCTTGTCTTTGCACCTTGTTATTGAAACAGTTCTTTCTGCCTTTTATAAGGTGTGTTCCCAAGCATCTTCACCATTTTTTTAATCTTAAATGCAGCAACTAAAGTTACCTATTCTGGTTTTGGTCTCAGTGAAGCTGAATATTGCTGTGAAAGTAAAGCTTTAACTTCACTTTTTGCCCATACATCTCTGTGTCATGTTAACACTTATTGCTGCAGTGTATGATCAGGAAGTCTTGATACAATCTATCCCTTTTTTGGAGAAAATGGCCCTTCTTTTACTCTATTTTCTTTCTTTTTTTGCTTTCCTTTAAAAAAAAAAAAAAAAGATGTTATTTGTAGTCCTAGCTCCTGAATTTCAGCTTTGCATGTGGTAGTCTTAAAAGCCCATTTGCTTCAGTGTAGTGAATTTACACAGTGTGCTGGATTGCTTTCTGACTGTCCAGCCTATTTCTACAGTATCTTCTAAAAATACTAAACCTAATAATATTGGCAATAATTATTTCTTAACATCTGCCTTAGAACATTACAAATTAGTTTGAAGTTCTCAGGCTTGCTTTGTGTTACTGTCCTTAGTAATGATGACAGCAGTTTTTTGGAAAACACCTCTGAGATGTGTGCCCACATGGCCACTTCCCACAGTATGTTCTCATTGCTCTTATAACCCAGTAGTGATATCCAGCCCTAGGCTATTTAATACCCTAGAATTTATACTAAACTCTTGACTTTTAAACTTAATGTTTTTATCTCCATCTTCTGGTATTACTTCTACATTTAGGCTTTTGAGATGATGACTTCATGAATACACAGTCTACATAATTCTGCAACTGAACAGAGTCCTTCTATTTTGTTGTTTCTTTTACCCTTCCCCAGGCCACGATTAGTTTGTGGTTTAACCAAGAATTGATTTGGCTGGGGTTTATTCACAAACTTTTTTTTTTTTTCATTATGATTTGGATTAATCAGGGGCAGTGATCAGGCCATGACTATTCTGGTGACTCAGAGGTACTATTAAGATCTCCACAGTGATCGGGTTCAATTGCCTTAGTCCAAAAGAAGGAAACTATTTAAAGCTACACATATACATCATAGCTGTGGATGATGCTTTTGTATTTTGGGTTAAATTTCTCATTTTTATGAAATCTTGTATTGTTGAGTGTAAAAATATACGTAAATGTTGCAGGAGCTCTAAATTACACTAATTATTCAAATCAATAAATGTATTGAGAGCAGCTCTGCCAAGAATGACTTGGGGGTACTGGGGGATGAAAAGCTGGACATGAGCCGGCAATGTGTACTCGCAGCCCAGGAGGCCAGCTGTCTCCTGGACTGCATCAAAAGAAAGGTGGCCAACAGGTCAAGGGAGGTATTTCTGTCCCTCTACTCCGCTCTGCTGACACCCCACCTGCAGTACTGCATCCAGCTGTGGAGTCCTCAGCACAGGAAAGCCATGGACCTTTTGGAGCACATCCAGAGTAGGGCCACAAAAGTGCTCAGAGGGATGGAACACCTCCCCCATGAGGACAGGCTGAGAGAGTTGAGGTTGTTCAACCTGGAGAAGCGAAGTCTCCAGGGAGACCTTATTGCAGTAATTAAAGAGGGCTTAGAAGAAAGATGGGGACAGACCTTTTAGCAGGGCCTGTTGCAATAGGACAAGGAGTATGTTTAGACTAGGTATAAGGAAGAAATTTTTCACCATGAGGGTGGTGAAACACTGGCACAGCTTGCCCAAAGAGGTAGTAGATGCCCCATCCCTGGAAACATTCAAGGTCAGCTTGAATGAGTCTCTGAGCAACCTGTTCTAGTTGAAGGTGTCCCTCCTCATTGCAGCGGGTTTGGACTAGATGACCTTAAAAAGTGTCCTGCTTTCAGCCAGGAAAGAGCTGGTTTTCTTCACAGAAGCTAGTGTGAGACTGTGTTTTGGATTTAGGATGAGAAACTGTTGATAATGTACTGATGTTTTGGGTTGTTGCTAAGCAGTCAAGGACAGTCCAGCTTCTTGTGCTGGCCTGCTAGCAAGGAGGCTGGGGGTGCACGAGGAGCTGGGAGGGGACACAGCCAGGACAGCTGACCCAGACTGGCCAAAGAGATATTCCCTACCATACGACGTCATGCCCAGTACACAAACTGGAGTTAGCCGGGGGGCAAAAATTGCTGCTTGGGGACGGGCTGTCGATCACTGAGTGGTGAGCAATTGCTGTACTGGGCATCAATTGTTCTTGTACATTCCTTTGTTGGTAATATCATTGTTGTCTCCATCTCTCTTTCTGTCCTGTTAAACTGTGTTTATCTCAACCCACAAGGTTTTTTTCCTAATTCTCTCCCCCGTCTCACTGTGGGAGGGGGAGTGAGTGAGCAGCTACGTGGTGCTTAGTTGCCGGCTGGGGCTAAACCACGACAAAAAGTTACTCCCAACCCAAAGAGTCTGTGATTCTATGAACATCAATTTTCATTCTAATCCTGTTGTTGTTGATTAGGTGGACGTTTCTGGATTGGTTTTTTTTCCGTCCACACTTTTCAATATATTTTCTCTTTGAAGAAAGAATATTTTTAGAAATGTACATGATGACATCTGTGAACAGTAGCAGATCAGTTATTTTCACAGATGAAATATATTTAAAGTATACCACAACTACCATATGATGGTGTCACCGAAATCGGGAATAAACCTCGTAACACCAATGTAGTGTTAAAAGGCAGGCATTCTTTATTCACGGTGCCGGGAACATGGGGGATAGCTCTTCCCAAATCGTGTTCGCTCAATCAGTTAAAAAATCAAACATTTATAGGCAAGATTAATACATAGTCATCAAGTGTCCATACAATGATTGGTTAAGTATTCCTCGCCTACCATGTAAATGACCACACATGCTCACTATGATTTCTTGGGATTTTACTTCCTTAATCTTTTAAGTCGGAGGGTTTCTTGAGTGGGTGGTCTCTGAGTCGGTGGTCGCGATCTCCCCCTGCCGGAATTACCTTTCCTACAAAGTTCACTCAAGCTTGGCAATACTCAATAAGCTTTTGCGGGCTATCGGTCCAATATACAATCATTTACCCCACAGTCCTTTGTTTTAAGACAGGACTAGAGAATGAATAATTACCTACCCACCGGACCGTAGAACTGACCAAGGTGTTCCTTCTTTCTGACTACTTGTTATTAGAACAAAACATAATACCATGATCACAATGTTACACTTAACTCCTTGATAATTAAATCAAGATGGGAAGGGTTAGGTGGGTTCTCGAGCAGCATTGCTGGTGCATAATGTTCTTATAGTTACAACTTGCTACAAATTCACAAACCTATTTTCTAACCCTATTTTATTTTAATTCCCTACCACCTTGGTGACAATGGCAGTAACAAGGAAACCTGGTGGTAGCTTGGAGTTCTTGCCCCTGTATTGTTGAGTTACATTTTGTGCTGGGGTTAAAATTTGGTCTGTAGGGAAGGGGATAAAATTCCATATCTGAATTGAAGCTGAGCTATTATTCGCTTGATTTTTTACATGATAAGCTGAACAGTTCATTTTACTTACCAACCTTACAATGTACAAATAATGCTTTCATTGTTTTAGCTAATATTGTCAATATGCTAGGGTAACAAAACATTGTTTTGACTTGTTTTTTAAATACCCTAGGAAGAAATCAAGTAGACAAGTAAATGAATCTATTCGTACTTCCACATCAGGGACTAAAGTCAGTTATTCTGACTGCTAACTTACAAGATATTTAAGGAACATAACAATTACACAATTCTAAATGAACTTGTGCAGATGCAAAAGACCTGAAAAGATGAAACAGCTTTTGAAACATTGCTTGAAACACTTAGAGATGATGAAAACATGCAGGTTTTTAAACAGATTTTTCCAGAAATTTTATAGGGAAGCAAGTGAACAAAAGTTTCCAGAGGAATTTTTTAGCATGGTTCTCCCTCATGGAATTATTGTGAATATATTTGCAAAAGACAATGGAACCTGTTTAGAAAGCTGTTCCTTTAAAACAGAGAGATGTGTATTAGGAGAAAGCTGGCATATATGCTAGCCTGTATTTCAAAGTCACTTGTCAATACTGGACAGAGCTCTACAAGAAAACCCAAATGACTTCGAGTAGAGCGATTGTTAGAATAAGCATCCTTCAGAAGACATTGCCAGGTCATTTTCTGTAATCACTGATGGGAAGAGTCTGATACAGAGACGAAATGGTCAGACGTTGCACTGACATTAACAGGGCGTTGTAAAAGTTGAGGAATATTAGCACTGCGTGCTAAAGGGGCAAAGTGTCTTCAAGAGAGTTGAATATTTATTAGCAGATGAGGGATGTGGCAGGTGATCCAACACACACATTCATTTCTTAAAATAGCTAGAGGTCATAAAATCTACCAGTGCAGAAAATATTTATGTTGCATAACCAACAAGCCAAGCTGCATCAAAATCACTGATGATGAAGAGACAAGAAAAAATATTTATAAAATTAGTTACATGCACTCTTGATATCAGTTGTAAAGCTTGCTTCTTCAAGCTAAGCCCAAGATCCCTGTGAGGAAATATAAATTCTCAAATTATGTGATGAATAACCACATAATTTCCATCAGTGTCTAGGCTTTCCTGGCAATATGTAGAAAGTCTCATTACAACTGAAGACATTGCTTTGCCTTCAGTGAAATAATGTTTTCCTGCAGTTTAGAAAATTGGAATATGTACCTTCTTTGCTTGGTGCATGCAGAAAATTGACAGCAGGCCATTCAAATCCTGGTCCACTCACAAGAAACTGAGGAGAATAAAATGAAGTAGAACAATCACACTTCAAAAGACAGGAATCTGTGGCCAAATCTTTCAGAATATACCTCTCTGTTCCTAAACACTCAACAACCAAGGTCTACAAATGCATTTTTTTTATCACCTGTGCCAGAAGACATAATCTAGATTTAATGAAATAGTGCTTTTTGTTTTCTTATTCTACTGCTGCAAAATCTAAGGCACAAAATTGCTGAAAAATAAATCTTTTAAGTAATATTTAACAAATAGTGGCCAGACAGCTGATGCTAGAACGGATTTTAACATGCATTGGGGAACCAGTTCATTGACACCATCTCAGAAGTTATGAAATGTCTATTCCTGGTAAATCTATATATGTGTGTGCATTAGCAGACAAACTGCACAGATGTGTTTGCAAGTTACAAACCTCAGCAGAGAAAAGACTTATGATTGAGACAATGGCAAGTGGGATAACAACAATGAATGGTAAAGCAGTGGGGAAAAAATGAGAATTCTGATATCTGAAATGCGTATCTGATGTCCTATCACACCTTTATTGAACATCTGACATACTTTCATTACTAGAAAGTGTTATGTTTATCTGTCTATTTATTGTTAATTTAGTTTTTTTCTCTTCTGACTGTTGGGTAGGTCTATTTAACAATTCATATGCAAGCATTGCTGGTATAGTGTAAAAATTACCACCGCCAAGGGCACCATTATCACTACCAAGCTAGTTCATTACAATTTGCCTTTTTGGTATCAATAGCTGTAATTTCTGACCATGCTTATTATTGAAATCCTATTTATTGAAACTGAGTTGTTAATACTTTAGTCAATGAAAAACTCTGATCTCTTTATGGGATCATAATAATCTAGGAGTAAAGAATTCCATTGAAAATACTAGCTGTAGCTGAAATAAAATATTCTGATAAGTTCACTATTTTCAGTAGTTTAAGAAAGAAAAGAAGCATAAACCAGTAATCTTTACAGCCTCCTGTATTTTGAAATTTGAATTTTGTGATAAGATTTTCACTTTTCAGTCATCATACTCATTGAACTAATGATTTTTAAAAATGCATCATGAAAGGGCTGTTCATACACATAATTTAGTTTTGAAACAGTATTTCAAATTCTTGACACAACTCCTAATGCAAAAATACTGAATTTTGTCAGTAGGTCTCGATTTATTTGTTTGTAAAATGTGGCAATTTGTAGTGCTTCCTAATATATTGTATGCAGTAGTAAACAATTTACAGAAGATGGAATTATATCTCACATTAACAATTTCCATTCAAATAAGCAGTCTTACTTTCAACTTGGCAAGTTTTGTAGGTTTTGTTATTCGTGCCACTGGTACGTATTGTAACATTAACAGTATGTTGGCTGTTACTAGGTATGCATACAGAAATGTGGATAGTGGGTAGAGCCACTGTATCTGATACATTTTCTGACAGTAGTAATTTTTAACTTTTTGAAAGAGTATAGACACTGAAATGAAATGAGAAATTAAAAAAAAAGAAGAAATTAGAGATTGAAAAATTTGCCAGTTTGCAAACTGTCTGAAGACCCTTTGAGAAATTTCTGGGTTTTTAAATATTACTAAGTGTCAAAGCACAGAAAACAATATTATTTTATGTAAATGTCAGTATATTCATATTGGATGAAGAAACAAATTCTAGCTTTGTGTAAGCATGGCACAAAGTACAAAGGCAAGTTAAATTTTTATCATGATGAATCTGAATGTATCTACATAGAAATAGTACCATTTAGTAATGCTCTTGAGAATAACAATGCTACAAAGCTGAAAGGTATTTTATAGGTTTTGAAAATAGAAAAAATCTAAGGTCACCTCATAAAAAAATGACAAAAATATAAGGATTACAGAGGCAGTTTATTGTTTACATGATGAATGATGTGGCTGTCTTGAAATACCTTTTTCCTGATGCTAAAAGTCTTTCTCTAGATGGAATCTGATATAAATCTATATGTTTTGCCACATAGTAGTAACCAATTGAATATAAACTCCCTTTCTCTTTTATAACTCTGATGTTTACATTCTGAAAAGTTCCAGATTGCTTCACCAGCTCTTCTCCAGGTTTAGCAATACTTAAGTCCCTTAACAACAAACTTTCTAAGGCAAAGAACTTTTAATTACAGAATCACACAGAATTATTAAGGTTGGAAAGGACCTTCGAGATCATCAAGTCCAACCATTAACCCAACACCACCATGCCCCTTAAACCATGTCCTGAAGTGCCACATCCACACATTCTTTGAATATTTCCAAAGATGGTGACTCCACCACCTCCCTGGGCAGCCTGTTCAAGTGCTTGACCACTCTTTCAGTGAAGAAATTTTTCCTGATATCCAATCTAAACCTCCCCTGGTGCAACTTGAGGCCATTGCTTCTTGTCCTATCACTGGTTACTTGGGAGAAGAGAACAACATCCACCTTGCAAAAACTCCTTTCAGGTAGTTGTAGAGACCGATGAGGTCTCCCCTCAGCCTCCTCTTCTCCAGACTAAACAACCCCAGTTCCCTCAGCTGCTCCCCATAAGACCTGCACTCCAGAGCCCTCATCAGCTTCATTGCCCTTCTTTGGACATGCTCCTATATCTCAACATCCTTCTTGTAGTGAGGGGCCCAAAACTGAACACAGTATTCAAGGTGCGGCCTCACCAGTGCCAAGTACAGGGGCACAATCACTCCCCTACTCCTGCTGGACACACTATTT
Organism: Phaethon aethereus; assembly: GCF_964289735.1. Lineage (NCBI taxonomy): Eukaryota > Metazoa > Chordata > Aves > Phaethontiformes > Phaethontidae > Phaethon > Phaethon aethereus. The sequence continues at coordinate 49,704,489 of NC_138577.1, read as the reverse complement.
CTGATACAGACTAGGATGCTGTTGGCCTTCTTGGCCACCTGGGCACGCTGCCAGCTCATATTCAGCCAGCTGTCAACCAGCACCCCCAGGTCCTTTTCTGCCGGGCAGCTCTGCAGCCACTCCTCCCCAAGCCTGTAGAATTGCATGGGGTTGTTGTGATCCAAGTGCAGGACCTGGCACTCGACCTTCTTAAATCTCATACAGTTGACCTCTGCCCATCGACCCAGCCTGTCCAGATCCCTCTGCAGAGCCCTCCTACCCTCCAGCAGATCAACATTCCCACCCAGCTTGGTGTCATCTGCAAACTTACTGAGGGAGCACTCAATCCCCTCATCCAGGTCATCAATAAAGATATTGAACAAGACCAGCCCCCAAACTGAGCCTTGGGGAACATCACTTGTAATGGGCCACCAACTGGATTTAATGTCATTCACCAGAAGTCTCTGGGCTCGGCCATCCAGCCAGTTCCTCACCCAGCGAAGAGTAAATCTGTCTAAGCCACAAGCCGCCAGTTTCTCCAGCAGAATGCTCTGGGAGACACTGTCAAAGGCTTTACTAAAGTCCAGGTGGACAACATCCACAACCTTTCCCTCATCCACTAGGCGGGTCACCTGGTCCTAGAAGGAGATCAGGTTGGTCAAGCAAGACCTGCCTTTCATGAACCCATGCTGGCTGGGCCTGATCCCTTGATGTCCTGCACATGCCCTGTGAGCACCCTCAAGATGAACCGCTCCATGATATTCCCTGGTACCGAGGTCAGGCTGACAGTCTTGCAGTTCCCGGGATCCACCTTCCAGCCCTTGTTGTAGATGGGCATTGCATTGGCAATCCTCCAGTCTTCTGGGACCTCCCGTGTTAACCAGGACTGCTGATAAATGACGGAGAGTGGCTTGGCAAGATCCTCCGCCAGCTCCCTCAGTACTTTTGGGTGGATCCCATGGGGTCCATAGACTTGTGGGTGTCCAGGTGGCTTAGCAGGTTGTTAAACTGTTTCCTGCTGGATCATAGAGTGTTTATTCTGCTCTCCATCCCCATCTTCCAGCTCAGGGGGCTGAATACCCTGATGATACCTGGACTGGTCATTAAAGACTGAGGCAAAGATGGCATTAAGTACCTCAAAGTTGTCCTCATCCTTGAAGACAATGTTCCCTGCCATATCCAGTAAGGGATGGAGATTCTCTTTGGCTCTCTTTTTTTGTTAATATGTTTGTAGAAACATTTTTTGTTATCCTTAACAACTGTGGCCAGACTGAGCTCTAGCTGGGCTTTTACCTTTCTAATTTTGCCTCTGCTTGACCTAACAAAATCCTTGTACTCTGCTTGAGTTGCCTGCCCTTTCTTCCCAAGGTGATAAACTCTCCTCTTTTCCATGAGTCCCAGCAAGTTCCCTGTTCAGCCAGGCCAGTCGTCTTCCCTGACAGCTCATCTTATGGCACATTGGGACTACCTGCTTCTGTGCCTTTAAGATTTCCTTCTTGAAAACTGTCCAGCCTTCCCGGACCCATTTTTCCCCTCAGAAGTGTCTCCCAAAGGACCCTCTCAACTAGTGACGTGAACAGGCCAAAATCTGCCCTCCGGAAGTCCACGGTAGCAGTTTTGTTGACCCCCCTCTGAGAGAAGGGGTTAAGGGAATTGTAGCAGTTAATTAGTAGATAAGGTTTGAAATCTTATTAGCTATTGCGTAAAGTAACTAAAGCAGGAGATCTGTAGTTCCTTACAAAGACAGTTCCTGATAAACTGACAGGAGTGAGAAGACTTGTGGCTCCTCACAAGGATGGTTCCTGATAAGAACCAGGAGAGTGCCTCAAGAATGGGCTGAAACTGACCTTGTGGTTTGGACGAAAACCAAAGAGCAACTGAGTCTGTGTAAGAACAAGGGGTTACTAGTGGTGACGAAGAGGAGCCACCGGCCTTCATCCTCACGACCCTCAGCGACCACCACCAGAAGGCACTACGCAAGCGCAGATGGGAGGAGTTCATGGAAATAACATCTTGGAACTCATTTCAATACAAATCGGGGACAGGTCATGCATATGTATAGGCATATTGCGAAACTTTATGTATATGCAACACTTTGCTGTATGTATTTGAAGTAAGTGCCGCATTGGGGTGTGCACGGTTTTTGGTGGGACTACCCCCCATGCTGCCCAGCGCTGAATAAACATACCTACTTTACAATCTTACAGATTGTGGAGTCTGTTTTCCGCACGTCACCTCCTTACTTCACCAAGGATTGAGAATTCTATCATGTCGTGGTTGCTAAGCCCAAAATGGCCTCTGACCACCACATCTCCCACGAGTCCTTCTCTGTTTGTAAACAGCAGGTCAAGCGAGGCACTTCCCCTGATAGGCTCACTCACCAGCTGTGTCAGGAAGTTATCCTCCACACACTCCAGCAACCTCCTAGACTGTTGCCTCTCTGCTATGTTATACTTCCAGGAGATGTCCGGTAGATTGAAGTCCCCTACAAGAACAAGAGCTAGCGATTGCGAGCCTTCTGCCAGTCACGTATAGAATGTTTCATCTGCCTCTTTGTCCTGGTTGGGTGGTCTATAACAGACTCCCAGCAGGATATCTGCCTCGTTGGCCTTCCCCCTCATCCTTAACCATAAGCACTCGACTTGGTCTTCCACAATCGTTGGTTTCTATACAATCAAAACTCTGCCTACCATACATTGTTACATATATATGAACACAATTCATGTATGATTTCAAATGTACCAGAATGAATTTGGAAATGTTTCTAACTACCCTACCACATGATGTATGTCATTAATCTTTTTTGAGGAGGAATGTATGTAAGAATAATCAGATTTTAGGCCCTTTAGTGCATGTTATCCCATAGTGTTGAAACAATGGAACCATAAAGGTGGTCTTTCTGTCAGACAATATTTTTCATGGACCAACCTGCCTGATTAATAAATAATAAACAGAATTTTGCTCCAAATGCAGCTTCTGTTTTGGGAAAGTGGCTGCTTCTGGTTTCTGGGTCTTTATTGTTGTGTTAAAATTAAATTTCTAGCTTAGGCATGAAGATAGACTCATCATAGCCACCACAGAGTATGAAATAATTATTTCTTTAGACAGCGAAAGTGAGGAGACAAATGAAAGCTTTTGGATAAAGCAAAAAAGCTTTATCTAGATATCTCACAAGTCAATGGTCGTATGAAGCTGCAGATCTTATGTGAGGTAGATACTACCACTGCTAAAAAAAGACTGCATTGGAAGTATGTCCTCCATAGGAGTCTGCGTGAAGTGTCTGTAAATAATTTCTTCGTGCTAAGACACCACAGTAGATTGAAAAAAAGAAATTCTTTTCCCTTCTAAGGAAATTTCAATTTTTACACATGCATTTTAAAATAATTGGCTTTGCATGTTCTTATTTACTGGTATGGATTGCTTCCAGCTGCCTTTCACTGTTATTTTATTGTCAATGTGCCTGGTTTGTCCATCCATCCGCCATTCTTTATAGTGGGCTTTCCGGAATAAAATTGAACATGTTTACTATTCTAAGTAAACTTTTAAAATAGGTTTTCATCGATATGCTAGTTGGTAACTGTGGCACAGAACTTCATGCCTACAGAATATGATAACTTCAATAGCTTTTTGCCTATATATTTTTACTGACATTTGGCTGTTTTGTGGGAATTATGATGCTGTAGGGTGAGTCCTCATTAAAGCACAAGGGATTTGGTAGAAGATTCCTAAGGGATTTTGTAAAGGGTCCTCTGATTGAAAGTGCATCTTGCAAATCAGTTTTGACTTTGCTAATTTCTTTCAAGTGCATTGCCTGATGGACAGTGTTGCTTTTCTCATGGTCCCATCCTGTTAGTACTGCCATGTTACAATCGTCATGTGTTCTGAGACACAGGATTTTGTGTTGCTGTGATTGCTAAACTGATTGCTAAACACTTCTGCTCATACAGCTACCTCAACAGCTGTCACAGGCACTGCAGAGTTATGCAGGCATAATGGGAGGATCTGTATATCATCCCTTAGTGCTTTCTCACCCTTAATCCCTTTTCTTAGCAGAGTTATGAAATTTGTAAAATCTAGGTTATTAACCTTGAATGAAATCAGTCTTTGCTCTTGAATGTTATTGTTGCTTCTGTTAGGACAGGCTTCTTGAAATTCTTTAAGGTCATACACCCCTGGCCTAGAACATGGACACAGTTCATGGAGAACACAGTAAAGAAATCATGGAGGGTTTTCCCCTTCAATTTGTGTATTAAAACCATCTTTTTTTTCTTTATCATTATTTTGCAGTCCTTTAAATCATGTAAAATTCCTGGGGCAGTAGCTATCTTATTAATATCCTCTAACCTGGAGAAGTAGAGTAGGTAGGAGATTCCCAGAGATTAATGAACCTTAGTTTATTTAACAGACAACTTTGACATCTTCTTGATTATCTTTTGTAATTGGAAATGGGTTTGTCAATTATCAGGTCAGCTGCCATCTTTTATTTGTGGCTCAATTCTCAGTAACTGTCTATAGAAGACAAAAGCCTCTCTTCAGTGATGCAATGAGTAAGGATGAAAAATAAGCCTTTCTGTCAACTAAACTGTGTATGTTGTACCAGCATATACATTGACAACCATTTAAAAATATGCATAACTTATGACTGAGAGCACACGTTGGAAAATAACAACTCTGAAAAAAAAATTAATTTGAGGTGTCTGATACTCATCTTTACTTTGAGAAATGTGATGAATGCCTGCCTCCTATCTGTCTTGAAGTCATGATAGCACTTGATAGTCTGTAGAGAACTGAAATTAAATTTGCAGTGTCATTTTTGACAATACATCACAGACATATCTGTGGGTCACTCATTCTCTGCAAATTCTTCTGAGGGACTAAGCCCCTGTTAAAACTATGGAAGTTTTGAAGTGACCTATAGGAAGGGATGATCTTTAACCTACACTTCTACATGTTGGGCCAAACATAATCTAGCTCCAGCCTTCTCAGAAATGAACGATCTAATTTTAGATTATTAATTTACTTATCATCATTAAACATGCACATAAGTAATACATTATTTTTTCCAGCTAACAACTTGCTATTGTTGTTGTTGTTATTATTATTAAATATTCTTGGTTTTTTCTGTACCTAATGGTGTATTGCTGTTACAGTGCTTATCTTGTGGATTTTGCCAGACTGTTGATGTAGTGCCACCAAGAAGGTTAGTAGTCTAGAGCAATTAATACCAGGAACCAAAAACATCATTAACACAAATGCCCCAAAGTACAGCTGTGCTGTTGTAACAGCAAAAAGTGCAGGAAGGTAAACATGCATGTTTCATAAAAATGAAAGTCATTAGAATGAGACAGAGGATAATATTTGTTTACAAAATACAGAAAATCACAATGTATACATTTGACAATATTTATTATCAACAATAAACAATAAATTATTAACAGGCTTGCTATTTTAATGATTGAGTTACTGCCTTACTATTGTTATAAATGATTTAGTCCCAAACAGGATTCCAATTCAAATTTACAATTTATTAAGCGAATAGAGGCAAGCAAACAGCGCTAGGCACACCGGGAGTCTCTGCTCCGCCAAGACGCACGCGGTTCAGTTCCTGTTCCTGGTTTATATCCTGTCCGTTAATACATATTCATGAATAGGCGTGTCTTCTTCGGCGCATGCCCCTTCTCCTTCTAGAATCTTCTCGACTCTTCCTCAGCGTGATCCTGTTCGCTAATACATATTAATGAATAGGCGTGTCTTCTAATACATATTAATGAACAGGCGTGTCTTCTTCAGCGCATGCCCTCTTCTCCTGCTAGAGTCTTCTCGAATCTTCCTCGGCGTGCCCCCAGGATGACCCCAAACCTTATGCATGCACTTTCTTTACACAATACTATGTGGTCAGTGGTCAAACTGGTTTGAGCTGATATACCAGCAAAGTAGTTTAACTTTCTCCTGTAAAATACCCCTTTTTATGGTGCAGGAGAAATCCATGAAAGTACAGAAGATTACACTTCATCACACGAATCAGATAAACATATTTCACGCTATTAACTATCCTATATTAAAAAAATTATTTGCTCTAATTCATCAAAAATATTGTCAGAAGATTAATTCTTGACAGAGAAACCTAAACATGGATATGCGTGATTCTTTCCAGAGGTTGTTCAACCTGTATCAGGTTTATCTATGCCAGATATTAGAGCACATATCTTAGCCATCAATATTTGTGTAGTTCTGTATAGCAGAAAGAATGTCTCCCCTACACAGTGAAACCTATTAAGCTCCAGAAGGTTTATTGGCACATCTCAAAGTGATATAGAAGAGTTAGAAGTTCTTTAATTGAATTTTTATTCCAGCATTATATTTACAGCAAAAAATATCAGGCTAGAGAAGAAAAAAAATAACCATATGTATTCACAATTTTTAGCTATGAGGTGAAATACAAACATTTTGTTCTGTTTTTTATCAAAAAGCCAAATTATGTAGAACAAAGTTAAAAATTTATTTAAGTAGTAACAACACAACTTCCTAACACCACAGTAATACCACATCTATGTTTTGCTTACAGGCTAGTTCGAAGCTCATCAAAATATGCATGGCTCCACTGTGCTACCAGAGGGTCTGCTTTTCTCATATTCTTGTGACAAAAGCCTTCATAAGAATCTGCTTTTGTGTAACATCACATTTATATAAAGCTACATGGTATAAATTTGCAAATGTTATTCATTTTGTGAGACAACATGACCTAGAACCTTTGCTAATAATATGGTATAATTTGTCACCATAGCTTTGCTGTTTGCAGTAACAGGGGACGTATAACCTACTGACTACAGAACATTTCAGTTCAGTCACCAGATGTGGAAAAAAATCCCCAAACAACAAGTTTACCCATCTCTGCTATTGTTGAAGAGTTATGAATTGAAACCTTCTGAATCAGAAGCTTAGGTAGCAATTATGGATCACTATACCTGCCACAGTTACACTCAGTCAAACTTCCTTAACTTCTTTCTTAAGAGAGTGCCCCTTTGGGGACATTATTGTTTTTAAAACATCCCATTTCATGGTTCTGTTTTTATAAAAGCGATGGTTTAGGTTGTAGCTTTTTTTCATCAAACATACAATTCATTATGTTGTGATTTGTAATAACATTGTGCTGCCTGAGTATACTACAGTATTTGTATTAGTGAGACAGAAGTACTTAGGAATACAGCAATCTAGCTTAGCAGCAGTCCAAGAATTTTCATGCTTATTATTTGTTTATTTTATGTATGTACTGATGAGTGTGTGTATGTATGTATATATACATAAACATATATTACGTGACATAGTGAAAGAGAACTTAAAGAATGTGGGAACCTGCAGATATTTACTGGGCTTTCCTTTCAGCTGGAGTAATGTGAATGAGCCTAAGTGGGTTTAAACTTCACATATCAAAACCAGAGAAGAAGAACAGACGTATAAGCTGATGGTAGCTTCAGCACATGAGATTTGGCACACATGCAGTATTAACATACGTGGTCCAAAATCTGACAACTGTAGCTGGTGAGGAGTCTGTATCTTTTTATTCAGTAAGTAAGAAGCATGACATAAACACAGAAATTAGATAAGGCTAGTGTTAAGAAAGGCACAGGTGTTTCCCAAAAGCTGATGACTGCCTACTAGGCACCAAAAGAATGGTGGTTTGCAAACTGGTCAGAAGTTTATAACTGTTACAGTAGAACTTTTACGAAAGCAGTGTTGGTGTTCACGTTTTACAGGATGATCTTTTCATAGTTATAGAAAGAAACACGTCTTAGAACCATAAAGAAAATCTTTCTTAGGATTCAGCCTGCAATCTTTCAATTCAGAACTCTCTTTTATTAGTTTCAATGGAATTAGAGTCAAGCCTTTAATGATGGGTCCTGTGGAAAACCTAGGAAAAAAGATCAATAATGTCATGAAGAACTTTCTGTTCCAAGTGTTACTGATCTCACTGGAGTAACTGAAGCAGCAGATTCCTTTTATATGATAATCCATGACTGACACAACTGAATACAACAGAATCAGGCACATCAATATTTCCTAGTGATGTTTGATTACAGCATTAGAATGACACTACACATTCCGGGCATGTGATATAGGCTTTTAGCAGGCTGCAATGTATTGTATTGAATGTATTGTATTGCACCTAATAACTATCATAACATGTATTCATGCAAAAACACAGGCAACAGAAATAAAGAAATAAGATCTTGAAACAAAATTAGTGTCTGTGGTATATACATTTCGGAGCTGTGTAAGTTCTTTCCTTCATAGTGCTATTAAAAAAAATCAGACTCAATTATTAGCCTAGAAAGCTAAGCCACACAAAACTTAAGTAAGTAGTCATGTCGTTGTTACTCAAATGCATTTAGTCCATTTCCACTCTTCTACTCTTTTCCTTCTGTTTCCAAAATGTAGTTATGACTGATACAGCCACCTACATCAAATAGAAAGTTTCCTTCAAGAAAGAACATTCATAGAATTGCCATGACACCTATAAGGGAGGAGCGCTAAGGATCTGGAAGCGATTACGTCTAAGAGAAGAAATATAAGACAATGTCCCCTGAAGCCCACATGGTGCCTTTCTGCAATATCATCTATGCATATTTATTACTGTGTATCCTTTATTAGGTAATCTTATATACCAATAACTTGCTGGTTTCTGTGGTAAATAAGAAACATTTTTCTGACAACTTCTTGACTATACTGAAGTACATTGATCATTGTGGAGATTAGTTATTTTGGAAATCTGTTGAGATTCCACACAGTTCTGCGTATCAATGGCATACAAAGTATGTGCATGTATGTCTTACTGCAGTGAAAGTGTATATAGTGTACTAGAACAGAAAGAAATTCTCAGATATATGACATGTATTTGTAAAAACTTAAGACAAATGAAGAGGAAAATGTGACTCGCCTCTCATACAAAAAAAATCCAAGCCAAACCAAAATGCTAAGCTGAGGAAGAAAGTTTTAGAGGAAGATCAAAGAAAGAAATGTGAAAATTTACTAAAAAACTAGCCATTTGGAGGAAAGAATATGACTACTGAAGATCTTTGCATTCTTCATACAAGATGAAACACTAGTGAATTTACGAGCAACTTTGTAAAATTTTCTTTAAATATCATCAAACCCTCAGCCTTTGACACATAGACCAGATGTGATCTGGAGCAGACATTGTAACAGGAGGCCAGTGAAACCGATTGCCTTTCTGGAAGTTGGCAGCCATGTTGCCACGTACTCATTTTGACTGCAGTACTCTGACATATGGCTTGAAAGCTCACTCAAGCTGAAGAGTTCAGACCTTAAAATGATTCTATATTTTGAGTCCCCAAAACCAAGAGCTTAGTTTCCAGTTTTGCATGTGTAATTTAATGCATAATTTTTAAGGTGTGCACCTTCAACAGGAGTATCTGTATGATTTTGTCAGAAAATATGAGTTAACAGAGCAAATGAAAACTGCAGACTCTCCTTGTGGTTTGTTGTATTAGGACTGGATCAGAAAGGAGAGTGTAAGGTACTGTTTTACTCACAGAAACCTTGGAAAAATCTTCAATTTGAAGTCTGATAGTAAGTTAATTTCCTTTGCATGTTAAACTTTTCACGAGGTTTAGTTGACTTCTTTTAAAGAAAATCCCTTAATAGGTGTTTAGAACTAAGTGGGATACTGTGTCTCAACATTCCAGGATACTGGTATTAAAGAACTAACATCGAGTATATCAACCTTAAGAGGCCTTGTCCACTTGGCAACTGAACTACTTGGTGAGTTTAGTTCAGTGTACTGTTTTTTGATTTAGTAAATGGAGTTACATTTTTACTTCAATTTGAAAATTAAGTCATTCAGTCTGTACTTCTAGCATAGTTTATAATAGTGAGATTTTTTTCCCTTAAACTGAGAGCATAGGTCAGGGTGTTGTACATGTCTACAGATAAGCAACTGCCTGTTTACATCTAAGTTAAATTTTCCACCTGTCTAAAAGCTCAAAAGAGGAATTCTGATGTTTATTCAACTTCTGTTCTAACCGGTGGTGTAAAAAATGATGCACAGATAATTTTCCATTTAATCTACAAAGAGATTATCAAAGTAAAGAGGTCGTTTGGCTATTCTAGGGTATTGCTTATATTTACTTGGGTGCAAATACTTACTGACTCTGAAAATGTAGCTGGATGTTGGCTTGAGAGAAGCCAACTGTGCCTTCAGTACCTCCTAAAATCCCTTCCATTTGTGATTATGCCACATATTTTCTTATGCTCTTTTGAAGTTTCCAATGTACCTACAGTGATTAAATATTATTTATTGAGATTTTAAGCTGTTCTTATTGTTTGTTTCAGTGGGAGATGTGAGAAACAAATTGTTTCTTTGAAAAAACAGCTCTTTGAAAAACATGAATGACTTAGTCTCCTTCTGTGCATTGCTTTGTTGTCCTACTTGTAAAGACTATGAAAAGGATGTCTCTAAGCACTTGGTGGATTTCTCTAAAAGTTGCCCTTAAGGTTTATGCTCACTTGTGAGGTGCTGGTTCTAAAAATAACAGAATTGAATTTACATAAGCTTTTATTCTGTCACTTAGGTCAGTCATGAATAGGTCCTTTCTTGCTGCATTAGTCCATATCTTTGGTTTCAAGCCTTTCCTTCAGTTAAATTCTGCTGCTTTGAAAGCTTAACAAATTACTTTGTTTGTGTAGCTTTGAGACCTCTCAAGAACCCCTTCAAAGCAGCCAGTTTGCAAAGTAAATGGAGAGCAACTGGGCTTTACAAAGGCAATCTTCTCTCCTTATCTTATCCTATACTCTGGATTGTAAATGAATCTGCTAAAACCTAAGCTGATTTAATCATGTAATCAGGCATGGTTTACACCCCATACCCAGGAAATTTCACTTAATTGCTCTGCAAGACCATAGGTACCCACTTGAGGCCAAACTTTTACATATCATGTTGTTTTTTAACTAGTATTTTTTGAAGTAATTTTTATAAAGTCTATTTTCAAAACATAAAACATAAATATAACACTTTGAAATATCTGCTGATATAAAAAGTTTTACACAACATAGATAAGTGCTAAAACTCAAGTTATAGATAAGGAATAACAGCAGATTTCTTTGTTGACTGTTTATCACAGTGCAGTCCAATGTTAAAATATTATATATAGAGTTGTCAGAATATTTCAGATCTATTCCCTTCTCTTTCATCAGTTTTCTTCAGCTGTCTGGAAAACAAGAGTTCTGTTTTTTTATGTAAACTTGGAAGCTTTGAAAATTCCTATTCTGCAATGAGATGACCAAGAGATTTCTTTTCCCTGAAACAGTCTCCTCCAGAGAGAAGACTGATGATAACAAAAAGTTAAGTTCTCATATCATATATTAAGTTCTCATAATCATATATTTTCTGATATATGGAGTATTCACAACTTGTGTCTCTCTGGAACATTGCCTATAACTTGAGTATTCCTCAGCACCAACTTGTAATTTTTCAGGCCAGGTTTATTCCTTGCCTTTGACCAACCAGTCCATACTGACCATGAGAATTTGCTATGAAAGTTAATGCAGCAGGAGAAAAAAAAAAAAAAGCTTTAGTTACAAAAAAAGAAAAAAAATCATCACTAACTCTTAACCACTAGTGTTTTTTGCATAGGGATATATTTTGCGGAACAATTTTCCTTTAACCACGCTTTTATTATCAAGGATTTCAAAATCATGTGTATTTAATATACAAATGAATAAGGCCCACTTCCTGCTACTGCCATTTATTTAAAAAAATAATAATATTACAAGCTGAGTTCCATTCATACCTCCAGAATAGTTTTAGTGAAACTAAATATACAAATTTTTTTTAGTTTTTCTTCAGTAGTATAATTAAAAATCAGATTGTACTGTTATAATTTTATGTAATGTATTAAGTCTTAGAGAAGTATATTCACAAATGTTTCAAAGTGTCAAACGAGATACTTTAGGTTAAGTTGCAATTTAATAGGCTTTATTGCAACTCGAGAAAAAGTGCTTTGCATTTCCAAAGTTTTCTTCTCATCTCAACAGCCTTGTCTGTGGCCTTTTTTTTTAATTTCCCATTTTATGAAGTTCTACTTTTAAGGCTGAATTCTTTTTCAGCTTAAAGACTTTATCTTAAAAATATTTGTTTAGAATCCTGTATTTGCTCTTCTATCAAATTGTCCTTTTGAGTTGAATCGTAATAACACAAATTGGATACTTCCATATCTGCTTACTAGGGGGTCCCAAATATTCCTTTCAAAATGATTGTATAATGTTCTTCAGTTTTATTTTCCAGTCCTTCTACACTCAAGGTCACCTCAACTTTTTTCTTTTGTCCATTTTTGTTGTACAGATATATGACGAGAGGTTTTAGTAGATTGGAAATATGAGAAGTGGTTACACAGTCCTTTATAAATACAGGATAATTTAACTTTAGAATTTGTGCTTGACATTCATTCCACTCTAAGAATTTTGAATCAATGATGAATTAAAAACTTACAGTTATGGCTGTATTTGAGATGTTTATATAATACTGCACTAAAATTACCTTAGAGTTATGACATCTATGCCTTTAAAAGAAATGGATAAATTTTGTCTTGTCTTTAAATATTTAACATTTAAGAACAGCAGAACTCTTAAATTTCCTCATAAAAAATGGGGTATACACCAAGATAGATAAAAAAGACTTTAGAGTCCACTGCTATGTAGGACATCCCATTTTCTTACTTCTCTCTTTTCTTTTTTCTTCTCAGGTGGAGTGAAAAGCTGCTGCTACTATGTAGACTGAGATTAAAGGCCTTATTCCAGCAGTACCCAATTCTAAGTATGATCTCTGATGTTAGGTTGCAAGATAATCCCTTCCTTCATAAATATATAGACCTACAGAGTGGGCGTAAGTGTGCTTGCACAGAATTAGAGGGGTCCTTCGTCTCCTTTTATACTGATCCTATTTTGAGATGGACAAGAAGATCTCATCAAAACTGCAGTAAGCATAGTAATCCATCCCTGGAGATGTTTATCTGGACTTGAATTCTCAACATGGAGAAATAGACATTACTACTACAGACTTGCAGTTATTTGCCAGAATTTGGTCATGTGATACAGATTAATCTGATTCTTAGCAAGACAGTAGGTTACAGCTGTTTGGCTACCCATTTTCCAGAGTAAGCTTGGAAGTTCATTTTTCTGATATACAATTCTCCATGCAACATGTTAGAAGCATTTTTAAACATATTGGCAACATAAGACTTGCTGGAAATTCATTCTTTAAATTCATACATAGCCAGTGCCTCAGTTCTTTGAACTATATCCTTTGTCTAGTCATTCTGGAGGCACAGTTTCCGTGTCTTTTCTGCTGCTACTGTCAATTTGTGTCCCTCCTCATAAGCAACAAAAAGACTGCTTGGGGCAGAGAATTAAGATCTTGGATGCTAAGCCATCATCAAGGAATCTAGCCCTTGTGGCCATGGTTTTCATTTCCCAAGATTCTGCAGAATCAGACTCCTCTTTTGAGATTACATTTTTTTCTTTTTTCTTTTTTTTTTTTTCCTTGGTACACTGTACCATTTTATGTAACATCTGTGTCTGCCTTGGAAACATGCTATATGAAATGTTCTTTATAAAGGAATGCTCATTATTGTATGAAATACGTTGTCTCTTAAGTCTTGCTTGATACTGATATGGTGTTTTGAAAGTGATATAAGATATAATCCTTAGCAACATTGTTGTTGCTAGCAAGCACTTAAAATTTTGTCTTCTTGTAATGGAGATAGTTATACTCAAATTCTTCCTGTTACTTTTTATTTCAAACTTCAGAAACTTCCTCCTGTGAAAATTTGTGCAGGGATCCCAGAATATATGGTCTCCTGCTTGCTCCTCTATCACACTGTCTAGACTGCTTTAATATTCTTACATACACTATTTGTTAAATACATGAATTTCAACCCTAGACACTGCTGGAGTGAGCCAGGACTCAGAGACTGGAGAATGTTTCTGCAATAACTATAATTATGAATATAGAAGCTGGTTACATTATTTCTTAGCATTTTTCAGACAGTATTAACACTTTACTGGTCTTGTTTCTCTTCTTACTATTAACATTTTAAGAGCTTTATTTGATTAAGCTTTGGTATTAGGAAATCAAGAAGTCTTACCCTCCCCAGCATATTCACATACAACTCAAGACATTATTCTCTAATCCAATGTTTTCAAATCTCATAGGTTAGGATATTATTCACAATGGTTTTGAAAGGATTTCTTAATGTTTAACCATAAAGTTTTCCAAATGGGCAATGTAACCAATGTGAAAAATATTCTGAATAAGTATTCTGAGTTTATATTTGCATAGACATATTTGCATAATGAATATAAGCTTCTTATTTTTGAGAGAACAATATAAGGATAATTCAGGTCATGTGTTTTGGAAAATGTCAATTCTATGCATGCTTCATTCATCTGCACATGACATAATCTCTAAATTTACCCAGAGTAAAAAATTAATCAATGTAGTAAAAGCTATAATTTTCCAAGATTTTAGTGTAGTTCATTGTCCAGTCACATTGATATTTTATGGGCTACCTCCTCACCACAGAAATTTGTATCCTGTCTTAAACATGCAAGTAAATAATAAAACTTTTTAGTTCCTTAAATCTTCTTCCTTATTTTTTTCTGTGAGTCTATGCTCTTTTTTGTTCTGAATGCCATTTCTCTACTGCTTAAACTGAGTTCTCCTCTTCCAACTACAGAGAAAGGCTCAGCCATCCAGGCTTTTGCAGTCACCTGCATTTTGTGGTTGGTCTCCATTTTTTATGATTCTGAGTTGGTAACTGACATTTTTGGTACAGTTGTCAGCTCCCACTTTCTTCAGTGCACAGGAAACTTTCTAGATTTATGGTTAGAAGAAAAGAAACTGTAGGTAAGCTGATTTACACAGACAACAATTAGAGAGCTTATGCTCCCTAGCAGTGCTCCTATTTTTAAAATGACATACTGCTTTTTTTCCTGTGTTTGTGGGGTTTTTTTGTTTCTTCCACTTCTTTTGTTTGTCAGGTACATTGGTACAAATGAAAAGATGCTTCATTCGCTAGAAAAAGATTTCTTACAAAGATGTCTTATTTAGAACACATTAGTTCCAAGGGAAAGGATGTTATTCCTACTGCACTATAAATCAAATTTTATTATTTATTGTAGTGTCATAGATGTTCAGTCATAATAGATGATGTACCGGGTAAGATGCTAGTAAGAACTCTGCGTATGTGAATAATTCAATGATTCTGTTTGGTCTGAGAGAACAGATCATGAAGCCTCCTGGGTTTCCAATGAGCTTAATGAATATAAACAATGGATTAATTTTAGGTCAGGTACTTTGAAGTACCAAAGTAATTAGAGTTTAATTAAAAAAGACTTTATTTTTGGTGTGCATGAAAGATCATTCATATACATTTTCTTTGGACAGAAAAAGGATCTTTCAATACTTAGACTGAAATTCTTGATATGAACATAGCTGTTTTTAAGTCTTGTAACTGTTTTCAAAATTAGCTGTCTGAGGATTCTTTGAAGAGTAGAAGTTACATACAAACTTTTTCAAGCTGAAAAAAAGTGAATGCAGTGCTTTAGTTGGAGCTGGTCTTGGTCTACATAGGAATTTTTATATTTTTTTAATTTTGACTGTATAATTATACCAATACCCAACCATTAAAGAAATATTCATGCAATTCTAAATTATAGAGTCTGTTATTATGAAGTAAGAGCCATTCTTGACTTTTGTTGTTTAAATTATTTCCATAAATTAAATTGGAATTAGAGAGTAACCATAAGTTATGTGGCTTTTATTTAGTGACTTTAATTCACATACTGTGTTATAGAACTATAAGTTGTGTAAACAAGCATGCAAGCAATTTAGTACAACCTTGAGTAGCTATAAACCATGCTGTTGTACAGAGAAGATCTTTGACATAGGGGTTCCAGAGCTGTTTTAAAACCATCTTGACTGTTTGCGTATAGGTCTATCAGTCATGTCTTGTCTGGACCTGACAGTATGGATCCACCATTTATCTGTCAACAGAAAATCATCAAAATTCTTTAAATTTAAACTTGGAGATTATTGTCCCATCAGAATCTAATTAACAACCTTTCATCTGTGCTATTACTAAGCTGCTCCAAATTACAAAGGTATACCAAGGGATATCGTAAACGCAATACAAGAATAAACAGTGACTCTTTTTTTCCTTATTGTGTGTTACATCTAGTTAAATTGTGAATGCTTGTTTTGACCAGATCATAACACTTTACTATGTGACAGCTAATCTGCAGTAATTATGAACAGGATACTGCAGTCAGAGTACTCCAGTCAGTTTGGCATAATTGCTGTCTATCTGTAAAAAAAAGTGAAGGTTTTAGCAATGCCCACACCAAGAATTTTGTAAGCTTTCAGAACTGAGTATATGAAATGCTTGGCTGCTATCTGCAGTCTAATTGTTAAACAAGTTTCTTTCAGAAATTGAATGTTTAAAAGTAATCATTTGGCTAAATGTGAGTGTTTAAGTGTGACTGTATGTGTGGAGTACAAAGAAGATACCAGTAGATGATAAGACAGCCACTTCTGAACAGTGGTTTGGGTCTGTTCTTATATTCATTTATCAATGTTTTCTTTAATTGCATTAGTGCTCTCTCGAAACTCTTTTTGTATCACTTTTTCTGTATAATTCCTCCTGAGAACCATTCTTTTACATGGAAAAACATGTAAAGGTTACTTTTGAGGCATCACATAGTCTTGGCATCTGGCTAATTGCTCATCAACATTCTGCATTTTTCACTTTGTTTGTTCTCTATCTTGTTTTCACCCCATCTTTTATTATTCCACTTTAATTTCCTATTCACATTCTTACATCCAGTACACATTCTATTTTCTTTATCCTTTGTTACCAAGTTGCATGCATTATAGTGTTTTTACTTCCATTTTTTTACCTAATCGTTAAATGTCTATTGATAAATTTGGACAAAACCAAAAAGATTGTGAGAAACATATGAAGGACGCAGAATAATGCTCTGAGGAATGAAGTGTGGACAAATGTATTTTTTAATAAATCTTACCAGCTGATGTTTCATCAAGAGTGTAGGCCACAAGCAGAAGTTGTCATATGCTAGTTGTGTTTTGATTAACAAATTGAAGGTCAAGTAGATACTTGATCTTTGTGTATCAGGACCTACCTGGAGAACAGAAACTTGATATTAGAAAGTGTCAATATATTAAATGAAGATATAACAAGATGCAACTGAAATTTGGAATTATACTTTAGAAATCCTTGTACATTCTTTGGAAAATCTTGTTATGGAAAAATAGTAAGTTCAGATTTGAACTCTCTTTTTTCCAAAGAAAAACCTAGCTTGGAAAGTACTTTTGGAGGTCTTCTTGTGTCACTACTGTAACTATACATTTGAATAATTAGCAACATAGCAGATAACAAGACTAGCACTGTATTCCTTTAACTGTCTCTTGAAAGCAGGGCCTTAGATTAGATTATCTAAGAACAGATTATGTTTGGGAAACTGCATGAAAATCCAAAACTGATCATGAAATACAGATATGATCCAACTAAATACTAATGTGAACTTTTTAGAAGGGGAAAAAATACCACAACACTTCTTTCTTTTCGTTTGCCTCTATTTTCAGAGCATGGAATAACATACTCTGAGGCATCTATACAATAATAATGATAGCAAGAAACGGGTGGAACACCTAAGGCTTTTTTCAGAAAGTTAGGAATAAGGAGGCAGACCTCTACAGATGTTATCCCTTTAACAAAAGTGACTAAGAGGCCTTGTGCTTCATACTGTTGATCGGTGTTCAAGGTCCAATGGCATTTCGGTATTATTAACATAAGATAGTTAAGTACTAGAAAACCCTGGGGCTTTAAGAAGAAGAATATAGGTAAAGTAAGAAGCCCACAATGCCAGCTCATGTCCAGCTTTTCATCCACTGGTACTCCCAAGTCCTTTTCAGCAGGGCTGCTCTGAATCCCTTCATCCCCCAGCCTGTATTGACACTGGGGGTTGCCCCAGACCAGGTGCAGGACCTTGCACTTGGCCTTGTTGAAACTCATGTTGTTCACATGGGCCCATTCCTCAAGCCTGTCCAGGTCCCTCTGGATGGCATCCTGTCCCTCAGGTGTGTCAGCTGCACCACTCAGCTTGGTGTCACCTGAAAACTTGCTGAGGGTGCATTCGATCCCACTGCCTATGCCACTGATGAAGATATTAAAGAGTACTGGTCCCAGTACGGAGCCATGAGGGACAATGTTCATCACAGATCTCCGTCTGTACTTTAAGCCCTTGACCACTCCACTCTGGATGCAACAATCCAATCTGTTCCTCATCCACCCAACAGTCCACCCATCAAGTCCATATCTCTCCACTTTGGAGAGAAGGATGTTGTGGGGCACCCTGTCAAAGGCATTACAGAAGTCCAGATAGGTGACATGAGTAGCTCTTCCCTTGCCCACTGATGTAGTCACCTCATCATAGAAGGCCCCTATGTTGGTCAGGCAGGACTTGCCCTTGATGAAGCTACACTGGCTGTCTCGAACCACCTCGCTGTCCTCCATGTGCCTTAGCATCTTTTCTACCCATTTGTACAGGCAGAAGTGTTTAAACATGCATAGTGGGAATCAAAATTGTTTTCCATACAGCAAAGTCTAGAAGGTTGTATAAATTGGTATATCGTTGCATAAATTGGTATATTGGTTGTATAAATTGCCTTATTATACAATGATTGTATAAATTGGCTTAATCAATAGTTAGCACTGTAATGTGTTGGAAGCTCTTGCTCTTTGCACTCTGAAAGTATAGGAACTAGGGAATATAGATGCTTTGAATAAACAAGAGTGTGAGTGTGTTAGTGAATAATTCCAAATAACATCTTACAAAGCATATCTTTGTTAGGCTTAAATTTCTGATTTTTCAATAGGAATGTAGGGATGCGATAGACAACTTCCTCTATATTTTCCAATTTTTAACATTTCCAAATGGAATGAAGTTAGCTTTTTATTCTTTACTTATTACTGTGAATATTTTACAAACAAGCAGTTTTCCTTCTTAGATTTCTTATCTTTATGAAGTTCTGATGAAAGACAATAATTTTGCAGAACAAATCATGTATTGAATATTAAGTCATGTGTGGAATATCGAGTCTGTTTGCTTGTGCTATGTTATATTCACACAGTGTAATACGAATTTAGAGACTGGTGATGGTATCATAGATTCCGTACTGCTTCTAGGAGCAACAACAAAATAACCAGAATAAACATCAACTAAATACATTTTTAAGTAATGGAAGATTGAAAAATAATCCAGTGAACACTGGGAAAGCTGCAGTATTCTTTTTTCCGCACAAAAGGTTGTTGAGGTTATATAAAATTTACCAGTCTTGATTTGCCAATGATTAATATTTTTGCAAAGAACTCAGATAACTTTGTTTGAGAAAAGAATGGTTCAATTTTTCTTAATTGTAATTAAGATTGCAATTAATTTAATTTCAAAATAAACATATTTTAACTACCGAATTTATATTTTAATTTTTAAAATTTTAATTACATACTGATACTTGAATTTTTCATACTTTTTATTTTAAATATTTGAAAACAAACTCTTTGCCACAAGGTTTGAGGCAGATCAGCACATTTTGAATGGCTAGTATAGAGCTTATACTTCAGAATAAAAGAAAAATAATTGGAAATGTCTTAATAAATATATTGCAAACTGTTTTAAGGACTGCTGAGATAAGTCATAATAAGCAGAAGTTTCTAAGCCCTTTTTCCCTACATCATAATTTCCACCTATATTTTGTTCTGGCAGATCTTACTTGTAAGAAATTAATCAAAACACATAAGATTATGTGCTCAAATTATTGTATCAGTCAAACTTAGAAGTTGTTAGGAGAAAAGATAATTAATCAGTTACTTGGTAAAGAAACAAGTGTGAACTAAAATACTCAAAAAACCCACATTTGATTATGATTTGTGTCAAATTTGGTATTACAATCAAACTGAAAGTTTAGCATATATGTAAAACACATAAAGTAATTTAAAGCTTTTGTCCACATTGGATAGCACTTTAAACACAATATGTCTTTTCTAAACTTAGTAATATTCCTCTATGATTTACCAATTACATATGACATACTGCTTAATTTTGTTAATCAGTATTTAATAAATTTTTATTCTAAAGTTTTCCTCAAGAATTTTTTTATTATATTTCATATTCTGATCAACTTCAGAGTTTAGTATTTTAAAGCAGACCTTTATGTTTTTACTACAGCTTATTTAATTAGTATATTTTATCATCTACTGGATTCTTAATATGCTCTAATGCTCCTCTATATTTATGCATTGACAATTCAATACTTGGAAAAAATATCTTGTTTATCCAGCTCTATAATTTTAGATATCTATGATCTTTATGCCTTAAATGTGTTTCAGTATAATCTGCTAGGTTTTGGAGTAGTTTGCTTTTTAATTTGTATGTAAGTATTCAGTAAATAAATTAGGAGTAATAGAACAGCACTATGGCAAAAACTAATCATTAGGCGTGATGAGCAAAGCATATGTGGGACTTGGTACCAAAGCTTCAATCTCCTGCTACAGTAATCTTGCTCTTTTCACTCTTTTTCACAGTATTTTCTGCACAGTGGTCCATTTCAAGAAGGGAAAGATGGATGTTTTCAGCCAGAGCAGCCTGTAGCCTGGTGCTTGAGCCACACTCTGGGGAAAGAGAAGAGAATCTTTTTCCTTAGCTTTTGGGAAACCTGGCTGTGTGAAAAAAATCCTTCTTTTTGCCCCTTGAAAAAGGAACTATATTTAGATCTGTGATAAAGTGCCATAGACGTTGAAGTGATCGTTTGTTATGTGTATCAACTCACAGGAGACACATTGCACATTTTAATGGAAGGTCATTAGGAAAGCTTAGGTTCACCTTTGTGTTTAAAGTTTCCTATTGATCAGGTTTGATTACTTATTGAACATATACACCATGCAATAGGCCTTCAGAAAACTGAAGGCTTCACATTCGGGTTTAACTTTGTGCTCTCCATCCCAGAGTTTAAATGACTGACATCAAAAGGTTTCATCACTGTTTTCTCTGTCAATACCACACTGTCATCCTTTGTTGGCACTTTTCTTAAAGGTGTATATTATTGGTGCAGAAAGTATAATAACAACAACAACCACCATTTTTATTAATATTGTTGTTGTTGTTGATAATTGTAATGGACTTGTCAAAGTCACAAATAATTCTGGTGAAATGGGGGGGGATTGACATTTTAAAATACTTATTTTGTGCTAGTGGTTGAAATAAGAGGAAAAACAAAGCTTTTTAAAATTTTGACTGTCAATTGAAAATGCTTACAAGTATTTAAGCAAAATGTTTGTTTGAGAATTTGACCTATAGAAACCCATTTCAGAAAGCTTTATGTCTGCCATATAATAAAATCCGTCATACTGTGAAACTGATTGTACCAACAATGTGGATTTAAATAAATGTTGCTGGTACCACTATCATTGTTAACTTTTCAAGTAACATAAATTAAATACCCTGCATAATATAAATGTAATTAAATGATATTTTTTGTATTTTAGAAATAAAATTATTTTATTTAAACTAGGATTTTCTAAATAAATATACATTGGCATTATTGGTCAGTCAGTCAGTAATGAAATGTAATGATCCACTCACAAAAAAGGCTTGCGATTATGTCCTGATATTTGCATGTGCGGTTACCATGGCTGCAAACAGGGTAGTTACAATCTCAACAATGAGGGTAGAAAAAACCCACACCACAAACAATACACCAGCAGCAGAACTCAGATGCCCATGAACACTGAGGTATTACATAATACTGTTCTATTTCTCATAGAAATATTGTGTTCCTGTGTCTCATAGTAACCTTGAAGCTAGAACGTAATATAAGACACGGTTTTCTGAAGGTTATTTTAACAATTAACCAGCAAGTTGCAATAATTTCTAGTGATCAGGCTAAATCTAAAGTTAACTTTAAATGTACGTAATAGAATTGACAAGCTAAGTTTGGCCATTGCAAACCAAAATGCTTCGTTATTATTATACTTCCCCTTTAAGTGGGGTGAATTTTTACATTCCAGCAAGCCTTTTTTTTTTTTCTTAGAGATATTTTTTGTTGCCCATGTTGTTCACATGTTGTTCCTTTTTTTTTTTTTTGTGGGGTGCGTGTGAGTGTGTAGAAGGATGTGTGCGTGTTGCATTAAGTCCCCTAACGCTGCTCTTTCAACATTCTAAAGTAGGAGTTACATACTCACTTTTCATATTCAAAAGCAAATAGTGACTGCAGGAACAGTTTTGAAAATGCAAGGTACCGAAGAAGACTTAGGAATTAGGCTGATGTTCACAACTGCTCCTGTTGTAAAGGAATAAGGAAACTTGTCTATGTTACAAGTTTTTTGTCTCCCTTCCAAGAAAGAAACAGTTCAACCATAAAATGAGAGAATGCACTACTGGGGAAATCCCAAAGCCTTCCAGATACATTGTGAACAGTGATGAGCAGATTTGGGGAAGGAGCCAGTCAGCTGAGCAACTAAAGGACCACAAGCCCATGACGAAGCATTGACTAATAATTCAGAAACAGGCAGTAAAATTATTTGTCTTCAATATGAATAATAAAAGTTTAGGATTCCTCAATAGAGCTGATTATAAATTGGAGAGGAAGGAGAGCTAGTATAAATGAAATGCTGTGATGTCTTTGCCAAAACAGAGTAAATCCTGGGAAGAGACCAATTAATTAATGTCATTCTGGATAATGATTTATGGTGGTGTCTGTAACAGAAGATCCTTCAGACACTGCAAGCTGTTGCCTTAGAAATTGAGCTTCCCTAATTAGCTAGATGACATACAGGGTGGATCCTTCAAGATGGTACACCGTCTGGTCTGACTAACATGCAAAACAAGCATCAACAGTGATGAGGCTGGCAAGGATAAATGGAAATGAGAGCCCCAAGAACAGTAGTGCAGGGAGTTGGTGTAGCAGGTCAGTGCAGAAAAACTCCTGGAGATTAATTACAGTCAGATGATCTATTAAAAACATATGGAAAATGGCAATTGAAACTGAAAGATGTTGCAAGGGTGGTCAGTACATGTTTTTGAAGATTAAAGAAACACCTGAGTAAAACAACTTATCAATGGAAAATTAAGGGTCATAAACTCAGATAAAGAGAAGAGGATCATCACTTCTTAAGTAATGGTGTAATACATAATTTCTGAAAATGAGGACCAGTACTTCACTTTCAGCAAACAGTACTGCTGGGATAAATTAATTACTGAGATGCAGTGCAGATGAACATTTTGTATAACATAATAAACATTATAGGTGCAGAGAATATACAGGTAAACAGAAATTACACACTAATAAACTCAGTTATGAAAAATAAAGGAGTGGCAAATGAGTGACCTCAATGACACAGATCATCTGCTTTGTGAAGAAGGATGAGATACCAAGGGTGTCATGTGAAGATTAAAGAAAAAAGAAGAAGTTGTCTCTCATAGATTTATTTTAAATCTGAATTTCACTTTATTCAGAAACATTGGCAAAATTAATATTACAAAGGATATTAACAACTAATCTGCTGAATAGCTTGGGATTCTTGGCTATAAAAATATTTGGTTATACTTGTGTATAAGTCCAGTATGTACCTGGGTAGAATGAATTGTTGTCAGACTCCTTTCCATTCCTAGCAGACAGAGGAGATGTAGATGTTTGTATTGTAAACAAAACAAAACCCAACGCCTAAAATAGTGTTTGGTGTATGTGTCGTTGGTCTCAAAACCAAAGATCAATATAATTCACTTAATTACTAAGCCAAACTATCCAGAAGTTTTTGCAAACTATGTGTTGGGATATTATAATGTCCTTTTCTTCATCCATCAGTACCACCTGGTAAAGTCCCTTCTTCATTAGAGGAAGAGGTTACATCTATGTATTATCATGTCTCTGGATTTTGTTTTTTACTGGATATGTGATGTATTGCTTTGTAGTTCAGAAATATTTGAGTGCATTGTTGTTGAAGAATCAACACCCACTGAGACAGTTCTTCCCTCATTTGCTATTATGCATATCATACTGAGTACTTGTACACAACAAGTTGATCTGCTTCCTAGTTCGAAGCCATTCTTGAAACAGAGCTCTCTGAAGATTTTTGCTCACTGTCTCCTATTGATCATCATCCTTCTTCTCCTCAAAAGTTCCATCTGCATTTTCTTTAGTTTCTTTTCCCGTTAGCACTTATCCTTTAGAACAGATGTGAACACATCCTTGCCATGCTCCAGTTAAGGGTTCACTATAGTGCTGAGGTGGTGAAAGTGACCTTAAAGCTGGAGGGACTCAAAAAGACAGTGACTAGATATATGAAAAGATAAGTCTCCCTGAACTTCAGTCTAGCATCTGAAGTTTCCCTCCATACAACCTATATTCTATGTTCATGATTAGTCTTACATTCTAAACTGTCTTTGTCCTACAAGTCTCTGTTAAAATCTGAGCTATACAAACAAGATGGCATTCATGCCGTTTGTAATTACTTGTAATTAATGGTGCACATAGATGTACCTTGTTTGTCTTTCAGCATCTGTGATGCCTTCAGTGATGTCTGCAAACATCTGGGAGTTGTGATTATTAATCAGCTTGATGACTCCTGACTGTAGTTGGAGGGAATTACTTCCCTTGTATTATGTCATATATTAGTTTTCCTAAAATATTTTCCATTTTTTTTCTAGGGATAGAAAAATTGCAGAAGTACCCTACAAAAATTCTGGGATGAAAGCACCAATCTGCCTCCAAACAAAGAAAAGATTAGGTGCCTAAATCACATAATCAAATTGCTGAGTGAAATACATTTTAAAAATAATTTATTTTTTTTTCCCCTACAGAAATTATCAAATTAGTCATTGTAAAACTCCAAGGTAATTTTGGACGTTACTTTCAAAGTTCCATTTGTGAAATATGTGACACATTATTTACAAATTTCAGGCTTTTGAGATCCCCCACTTCACTGAAGAAATATTCAGGAAATTCTTTTCTGTGCAGTTTCTATTTAATATTATGTTATTCTTTCTTGTATCCCTCCCATAGCTGTGATCCAATGAGTTTTGAACTTAATATTGGTAACTTACACAATTAACTCAAATGTGATAGCCCTATTATTTAATTTTTTGAAACTTTTCCATGTTAGCTTAGTTATGTTCCCTGATATCACATGTTTCCAACTTAAAATTAAATCTGAAATTTGGGAAAGTCAATGATTGAACTGTGTTCTAACACAGGTTAAAAATTTCTCCAGGAATGAGTGATACACTTTGCTTTTGCAGTAAAAGATTACGTTGCAGACAGTTACTCTTTACTATACAACGCACCTGTAAAGAAAAATTACTGTGTCTGTAACTGGGGCAGTAAGAGGCTGAGGTTATTTTTATAGTGTAATTGCAAGGTGTGACAGCAGCTCACATGGGGTTGTACCTGGGATGGGTTAGAGCTATTTTGCTTGGTCACTGACAATCTAGTGTCTTCAACAGCAAAGGACAGACACTTAACTTCCCTCCATGGGTATGCAGTGGTAGGGCTGGTTCAGAAGCCCCAGAGTTGATGTTCCATGTTTGATGGCAGTATAGTTATATGTAAAGTTGTTTCCCATTATCTGACATGGAAGTAATCTCAGGATAAAAGTATTCAGAGAAGATATGCTCTGTTTTCTTTTGTATAGGATAGCAGTTCAGGTTATTTCAACTGACTTTGAAGTAAACTGAGCCTCATTTCCTCAGGAGCAGTTGAGTATTTTGAGTCTACCAATTCCTCCTAAATCTGATTTTTTTTTTCCTCTGTCATTTACAAAGGAATGTTGTTAGATGCAGTATAAAACCACAATTTCAGTTTTCAAAGAAAGATTAGATTTTGGCTGAGTGCATATTTAGCATTTCAGTACATTTTGTTTCTTTTGGAATAAAATTGACTATAAAAGAGCAGAGGTTGTCTGTCAGAGAAGCATACTAGTTTGATGTCAGGGCTTCTTTGAATTGGAAAGTAGCATTTGTTTCCTCTCTCTTATCAGTGTTGCAAAAATGCAGATGCAACGATACTAAAGCAGTAAAAATGTTAACAATTTTTAGCCTGGAATTCACTGAATTGGCTCTGGTGATATAGTTAAAATAATTTCATCTGTTATAAATTATTGTTATTAATATCAGTAAACATAAATAATCCTAACTTTTTACCATATAAATGTCAAGTAAGGGAGCTATGAAACATGTCCTTCCATGTTGCTTTGCATTTTGAGAAGATGTATTTTTACATGCTCTCTAAGATGTATGTGGATTTGCTCATTATAAATCTATAAAGATGGATTTAATTTACATTCAAAAAAATTTTTGGTAACTAAATCCATATTCAGACTTGTGTGGAAGTGAACACATTCTATTAAGAAACTATTTGGAAAAGTTTACAGAATAGCAGCCAGAACTGCCTGTACAGGTTTCTAATGCTTTTTAAGAGTTTACTTTCTAATCATTACAAACAGGATATTTAATCTCTAGCTGAAAATAAATGACAGCCAAGACTCCATGACTCAGCATAGAGCAGTAAACTTAAAAGTGTCATAAAGTATGAAACTCCTTATTAAAAAAGTCTTATATATGAAAGGATAAACAAAACATTTACATTCTGTCTCCAGTCACTGCATACTGTTTAACAGTCCAAAGGAGCAGAATTTTGTCTTCTATGCAAACTCTTAAAAAATGTTAGATAATACTAAACATTGTGTTTTTTCTGAAGAGATAGGTTGTGTCATTTGGTGAGACTTTATTTTCACCTAGTTTGAAATGTGTTTAGATGAGTTTTATATTTTGATACAGAATGGTGTTTATTTGTGCAAATAAGCATGTGTGTGTTGTATTGCTGTCAGCAATATAGAAAAGAAATGAGTATCATTGCTTCCTGTTTGCAGGCAGTTTTAAACAACACAAAATGGGCAGAAACAAATTCTCACTGTGAGTCTTAAAATAAAATCTCCATTAATTAATAATGGGTTTACCTTGAAACTCAGTGTGGCATTTTTATCAACATTTCTAACTCAGGAATACTCATCTTGGTTACATAAAAATATATAGAAATGCATATACTTCTATTATATATGTAATAGACATCTAGTTTTTAAGCATATACATTTTTATATCTGTATATAGGGATATATATGTGTATGATCAGTTGGACACAACCAAAACAGATTGGATTCACAACCCAATTCAATTCTTGATTCAATCTGCTTCTATAAAACTTACCACAGTAGAAAAAATATGCTCGTCATAAATAGAATAATATTTTTGATACTATCTAGCAAATTCCCATACTGAAAATTAACTGTATTGACGTGAAAGCTAAAGAGACCAGTTTTAATCTGTCAAACAAACCAACAAACAAAAAAGGAACTCATTTAATGGTGTCAGCCAAAACTCCAACAAACAAAACTTTATTTGAAAATTAAAACATTTGCTCCCCTAAAGAAAAGAAGCATAAGTGCTAATATAGTTGATTTCACATCACCATCTACCTTTTAATTTTAAAGTAGCACCAGGATTTATGTCTAAGTACCAGATACTTCCCCACGGGTGGGTTAAGGGGATCTAGGCTTAGGGTCAGCATGATGCAGTCTTCTTCACTCCTGCAAAACCAAAGTAAATAGTTTTTGTACTGTGTGTTCAGAAAGAAATGTAGAACAATATACTCTTAGATACACTTCTCAGATGAGAGTAAAATCATCCTTCCCAGTTACTTAACTACTTTGTAGATCGCAGTGTTGCCATGGAAACCCATTAAGATGAACTTTTTTTTCACATAAACATAAAGAATTATCTTATTCATGATATAACTTTTCTTAGACCAGACATGGAATTTGGAGTACAGAAGCTGGTTAGATTAAAAAATGTGGAAGTTTCCTTGATTGCAGTCTAATGAATTATAATTACCATTTGGTACTGTGCTGTATCTGTCATATTAATGATACTCCTAGAAATTAATTTCCCATAATATTTAAATTTAAGATTACCATTTTCTTTTTAAGCCATCCCTGTTAGGCTCAGGCAGAAGTGCTATTTCTCTTACATACCAAAAAATAGGTATTTGTGTAGTTATCAAAGATGTCAAGTGTTAAACATGGTTGGAAAACAGAGCAGTTTGGTTTGGCACCAGCATGTAAAAAAAGTCTCTAATACCAAGAAAATACACAACAGTTATCCATGCTGATAATTATATTTGCCTGGACTTTTAGTTCATTAAAGGTGAAGCATAATAAAACAAGTGGTGTCTGTCCTCACACTTTACATTTCTTGCCATTTTCTATTAAAACATCAGTAAAGCAAATTTGTAAAGTAACTTCTCTCACCTCAAGTACAGTCAATTTGTGTTCTTAACACAAAGAGAGGCATGCTCATACAATTATAAATATAATGCCAAGCAATGGAGCACTCAAATTCATGCTTATCTGGAAGATTCTATTACCATGAATAATCCTAATAGTAACAAAATACTGAGGTCTGGCCTTGTGGGGAGAATGAATAGAGTATTTCACAACAGACAGTGTTAAGATCTGTGCAGCTTGTGGTTTGCAAGCAAATGACATACACAGATGACCCCTGAGACATGGTTTGGGGATGATACAGACACACAGTCCCATCCAACAGCCTTCACCAAGCACACGGGCTATGAGCCATGGTCCTGCTCCAACTGCTGGTGCTGAGCCCCTCATTCAGCTGACTCATATCAGTCGCACAGGCAGCTGTCACTTACTCCGTGCAGCACTCACAGATGCAAGATAGAGTGAGATTACACAGAGGCATGGTTGAAAAAAGATTTAATAATATACAACGGATCGCAGTGATCAGGTGCAGGTTGCAGTCAGACAAGCATACTGACCAACTTATTTTACATTTAAACAGCACCTCTATGCCTGTTTCTGCCTACCACTCCTTTGTTCCTCCCCAGTCCCCTTCTTCTCCACAGTCCTTTATCAGTTCACACAGTCCATTGGCTCCCCAACATCCTGGACTCTCAGGTTTGCATCCCTGTCAGCTGCAAAGTCCCTCTTTCCTGCAGTTCCTTGGGACCCCATCAGCCCAGTCAGACTGACAAGGTTTTTCTTGTCTTTGTCTCCATTATGTTTGCCTCTCAACTTTGTGTCTCTGCATATTTTGTTCAATGGCTTCTCCCTTTTCCTTGTCATGACCTTTCATAAGGTGCTCGATCAAGTAATCCTACTGAAATTAATATTCCCATGTTCCAGTACCCTTATCAACAAATAAGACTGACCACGTTCATTAGTGTCTTCCTTATCGTTTGTTGGGCAGGTTTGTGTCTCTGTGCATTGTTGTTCATGGTTTCCTCTTTTAATTCTTACCCTTTTTTGCTTTAAAACGTACTTTTACGACAGAGAACCTTAAGAGAGCTGACTCTCCCTCCTTCCACACACCCTTCCTTAGAGTACATTTTAAAACTCTAGTTGATGCCAGGTTGCTTGATTAAAGCAAGCTTCTGTTAGAAATATATCTTGCTTAAAATATCATTGGATAGTATTTTATGGGATTCTTCAGTGTACACATAGAGATAGGCAGCTTAGGTTTTAATCTGATGATCATTTCAGTTTTAAGACCTTTAACCACTGTAGTGAGGAGCTGGGGAAGAGCACAAACACTCTTTTTTTTTCACAGGATACCAAACCTTAAATTTGTGGGTAACATTATCCTTCCTTTTCTCTGTTCTTTTCCTCCAAAAATGGAATGTTGTTAAAATAATTGCAAAGCTTCTATGCAAATGTAAGTAGAAGCAAAGAAGTGACAGCAGGAAGGAAGGAAAATCTCTTCAGCTGAGCTAACATAAGAGTCCAGAAAAGTATACAAGACATTTATTACTTTGACAAATCTCTAAAAATTTGCAGATATTAGGTCTGATGCTGTGTGTCTGAGGCTGACCGACAGCAAATGTATTGCTAACAAAAATAACACCCTCAGTAAATAGTCTAAGTAAAGTGCAAAGGGATCCTAAAGGAGTTAAGGTACCTATAAAAGACAGGAGGAGAGCTTAGGTTACCTACTGTACACTGCTTGTTTTAAAGATACATTTTCTCCTGTTACTTCTACTTTATTTTTTTTTATTTCAGGTGATGGCACACCTACATTTTGCAATTGAATTTGTCATTTGTCACTTGCAGAGACAGTAGCGTCTTCTAGCCTATAGAAATGAGAGATGCAAGTCTGCTCCCCAGCAAAAGTCTTTCATGACAGCAGTTCTTTTCTCTTTCATTATGTGCAAGACAGAAAATGCAGTCCCTGAGGAGTTGAGATGAGCAGAAACAGGTCTTAAGATAATCGGTATATTTTTCAAAATCTGTTTATAGACCTAGAGAAGAGCACTTTTAGTGAAGAAAAAGGTGAGGTTATTGAATGAGTTTAGTTCATTAGGCAAACTGATTCACTTTAAAAGGGAAAAGGTAGGAGAACAAGGCAGAGAAAGGAGAACTTTTCCTTTCATTTTTATATTGTTCTTTAATGAAACATTAGAGCTTCATTTGAGGATTTCAATCAATAACAGAACTAATACCAGGATTTATTCTTTCCATTTATTGTAAAAACAGAGTGAACAATATTGGACTACTTTCTTGTCTTTGTTTAAACTAATAATATTAAGTGTAGTGTCTGTTTTCGCTTCTAGAATTTAGAAGTATGAACAAAAACATCTGGTTTATTGAAAAGCATGTACAGCAATAGATTCCTCACAGTTGGCATTGCTGTGTGTTGTAATTCACTTTCTGGCTTCTGACTGTCTGATGTACTACAACAGTAAAAAAAAATACAAAGATGATTACAGAAAATACAAACTGGTAAACCATTTATAGTATAGGGGATGCTATACATAGCATACACTTAATCATGAAGTACACAGGGCCAAGTCAGTGACAGTTTATTGTCTCTGCCTCTCTTAATGTTCAAAGCCACTGATGGGCTAAAACCAAAACAACATAGTAACCTTTTTTTGAAAACAAAACATCAGTTCCTGATCTTCATAAAGAACTTGAAGTATGAACGGGATAAACAGACAGCGAGGTGGACTGAAAAGTGGCTGAATGGCTGGACCCAGAGTGTGGTGATCAGTGACATGAAGTTTAGCTGGAGGCCAATAACCAGTGATGTAAACCAAGGGTTAATACTTGTTCTAATCCTGTTCAACATCTTCATTAATGATCTGGATGGTAGGGCAGAGTTTACCCTCAGCAAGTTTTCTGATGATACAAATCCAGGAGGAGTGGCTGATACATTGGAGGCTTGTGCTACCGTCCAGAGGAATCCCGAGAAGCTGGTAGTGTAAGCTGATAGGAACGTCATGGAGTTCAACACAGCGAGTGCAAAGTCTTGCACTGGGGAAGAATAACCCCATGCACCCCATGCTGCAGCACAGGGACATGCCCTGAGGGAAGTTGTGGTCTATGGAAAGCCAACACAGGAGCAGCTCCTGCCAGGAGCTGAGGCTTGTGGAGAGGAGCCCATGTAGGAGCAAATTTTCTGGCAGAAACTGTGGCCTCTCAGGGGCCCATGCTGGAGTAGTCTGTTCCTGAAGGACTGTAGCCTGTGGAAAGGACCCATGTTAGAGTAGTCTTTTTTCTCACCATCCAGCTCTGTTTTTAAATTGGAAATAACTTTAATTTTGCCCAAGTTGAGTCTGTTTTTCCTGTGACAGTAACTGGTAAGTGATCTCCGTGTCTTTATCTTGACCCATAATCTTTTCCATCTTATTTTGTCTGACTGTCCTGTTGAGGAACAGGAGTGAGAAAGCATCTGGATGGGGGTCTGGCAGCCAGACAAGCTCAACCCACTACAAATGTTTGTTTAGTGACCATGTACAATATTTCATAAAGCTTGGTCCTTTCAGGAATGATACATTTAACCGTTGTCTTTTATGATATATGCTACTCATTTCCTTTCATTACCAGGCAACAGTCTTGGGACATGTTTTGGTTTTTTTTTTAGTTTATATTGAATATGTCAAATATTCCCCAAACTGAGTGTAATGAAGTCTGTGAGAAATTGCTAATAGACCCTGCTGTTGCTAACAATCTTGTGCATTGAATTCAACCCATATTTGATGTTTTTGACAAACTAAGGTGTTTTCTATGTAGCACTCAGTAGATCTTATATTTTTATTTAGTAGTCTGTATTTATTAGACAATTCACTTTCTGTTGATCATTACATATAACTTAGCTAGCCAACTTTCAACGGAAGGGACTTTGTATGAACAGGGAATTGAACTATTTCTTTATACATATTGATCAGAAAGGAATGTTTAAAGGGTGATTTTAACAGGATAACATATAAGAAAATTTCCTCACCAGCTAAGTAAAATGACTCTTCCTTGACTGTTACAATACGATTCTTTAAGAAGAAAACATTGACACATCGTTACATAGGAGGCGACATTATTAACATCTCCACACTGACATGCCATTGTTAAAGACTTTTATTGAAAGCAATCTGTTGCCATCTCACGAGAGTGCTTATAGAAAACTAAAAAATCTGTAACAAGATAATTGGCAAAGCTGTTAATTTCCTAACATGTATCTTGAACAAGATCCTAATCACCACTTACTTCTATGCAAATGATAAAAGGAGTTATGAATCATCTTAGTAAAAACCAGACTTAGTCACTTTCTGCTAGTTTTTCATGAGACACAATGAAGATGAACTCATCCCATAAGTCAATGAATTCTCCTCTCTCTCTTTTTTTTTCAAATTTCTATAATCTATTCAGAGTTTCATTAATTCTTCAGAAGTAAACCCTTCTATCAAATCATCCTATGATAATTTTTCATCTCTCAAATATCTAGTGGTCTGTTGCATTTATACAATTGCAAAGGTAAGATGAGTGGCAGCTAGAAGCAAATGAAAAAATGTCTTTCCTTTTCGCTGTACCTGAGATTATCTAGAGTAACTCACAGTATAAAAGAACAGTTAGAATTCTAAGCATCTGCACAGGATAGGGTATCATTTTTTGAATTCAGGATGTTTATTTTTAACAATCCTGTCTCTATGCAAGAGAAATAGTTTATAGAGCCTGCAAATCCTCAGAACTAACCCCATCTCTCATTACGTTATTCTGCATTTTCAGACCACTCATGTTAAATTCTCTCTCTAATATTTCTATTCAGTAACATGAGTGATAACATTTTGTAAAGTCCTATATGAGTATTAGATACAACTACTGTTCAACTACATTGTTTACTTGTGTTTCCACAGTTTCTTGTGTTGATTTTGGTAAGTTGTGAAGTTTGGTGCCTTTTTATGAAGAGAAAAACTATAAATAATTTATATAATATCATAAGTTAATACAACACCCTTTCTCTTGACAGCAGCATTCCATCTATTCTTCCAGATAGAATATTAAAATACAAATTGTGTAATATGCCTCTGCTTGAAGAGATAGCATAACAGTCTTTGTATTGTAAATTAGAATTATCTAATAGAAAGAGACGTGGAAGACACTAATACTTGATAGCAATTACATTCGGTAGCACCTAATTTTGGACATTTGCAGTCTCATTGGATTCATCCGCTTTAGTTGATAACTTAGAAAAAAATATCCTTGTCTTGTTCTTGATGAGACTGAGTAATGGGTTAGATAGCTATGTGTGATACAGTAAGATTAGTATGAAGTAGAGTTTTGTTAGTCTACTTGGAAAAATAAAGTTAACTCAGAAGTTCACCTAGAGTTTGGCTATAGACATCATTGTATTAATAAATATATGAAAACATCTGGAAAGATTTTCACTTCTACAGTCTGTTTGAATGTCTAATTTTATCCCAAACTCGCAAAAATACCGAAGTGTACTGTATGTCATATTTCTCTTTTTTTTGAGGGTTATATTATGCAGCAGAGTTATCAGTGTGAATACAGAAAATAAGTCTAGACACAGGAATTGATAAGGAAGTATTTTTGTAAAATTTTGTAAAAATTTGTCCAGAATTTTAATCCTTAAGTCCCTTCTCTTAGGAATAATGATGCCTCTGTTTCCTTTTCCATTTTGATACATGATTCCATCCCAGACTTAAAAAATCCATGAGAATGTCTATTTTCAATAAATTGTAATTTTCTAAGAAAAAACATCCATCTTTGATTCTTAATGACCAAACCAATGCTGCATTTTTTTATGAGATTACAACCAAATGACAAAGCAGCAAGATGCCAGGGTGATCCTGAGCAGAAGACAACTGTACATGGAGGAGTTGCTGACCCACACGACTGCTAACCTGCACAGATGCAGGTCTGTGCTGTGCTGTCCTTCATGCCCATTGTGGCCTTCAGGATGTGTTGTGCTGCATAGAACTTGTGGCTGCAAGGAAAGCTCAGCCAGATGATGATAACAGATTAACCTGCATGCAGCTCCCTCTTGGTACCAGCAATTATGCCACCTGTGCAGCCTTATCTTTATCTAAAAGTTCAGCCAGAAGTTCTATGTGAAAATCTTCCATGTTTGGCAGTGGAAATGATGAATAAAGTTGGATATTTTTTTAAGTGAATGATCAAAATAGGTTACCCTACCATAGCGAGGAGCTGCACTGTGTGCTGTGCCCTGATCAGAGGCACATTTGATGTTGCACAACTTGAGATTCCCAACAGCTGAGAGACGTAAGATTACCTATACTATCCTCTCTTTCTACATAATGCTATCTTTAATAAACAATATTTGAATTGATACTTTTACAGAGTCTGAGAGCCTTTCTTACTGGAATCATAACAAACCATCACATCCTGCTGCAAAACAGATTCTAAGGTGCTGCTCAGAGGTGATAAACTGCAAACTGCAGTGTCTTTGGAGGAAAGATAGGAAGCAGCTGAGATAAGTTGCATAAGCAAGCCTGTAGTAATGAAAACCAAATCAGTAGCCTAGAGGGAAAATTAAACATGTAAGAGAAATTCCTACTCTTCTAAATATGGGTATAAAATATACAATGAGTATGAATAGCAAATGAAAACTAGAAGAATAAAAATGTAAATACTCCGGATATCCATGTAAGCAGAAAGTCAGGCTAAAGTTTCTGTGTTGCATAGAGATGACTGCAATCTCTAATGCAGTGCAGTGACTGCTGCCTCCTCTGAATCAGAATAGCTCCTTTGAAGAGGATGAATGGTAACAGGGTACTAACAGGGAAAGAAACCTGTGATCCAATTAGTACAACTGAGAACTTGTGAGCCTGTGGGAATTAAGTGCAAAGACTGCCATATATTTGTGAGAAATAATATAATAATGCCCCCCTAAACTGGAAGCTAGAAATCTGCAGTAGTTCTGTCACTATGCATTTGAGTAATAAAAACATACTCTTTCTTTTCCAAGATAAGAAGACTTAAAATAAATAT
The DNA here is from genome assembly GCF_964289735.1 of Phaethon aethereus. Classification (NCBI taxonomy): domain Eukaryota; kingdom Metazoa; phylum Chordata; class Aves; order Phaethontiformes; family Phaethontidae; genus Phaethon; species Phaethon aethereus. The sequence continues at coordinate 49,669,045 of NC_138577.1, read as the reverse complement.
TAATATGCTATATTGTTTTGTCTTATTTCAAACTAAGTAGTTGCCTTTTCTGTCTATTGCACCCCAGTTACTCCTGCAGGAGAGCTATCAACTTACAGACATATATGGTGTGGGGATGCCAAGAAAATTATTCCCTTTCTATTTTTTTCACCCTGGGACATTTCCCCTTCCATGAAGTAAAATGAAACAAAGTAAAGGTGAAAACTTTCTTATTAGAGGTTGTTCTCACTGGATAGCCTGAAGACACCTTTTGAAATGTTTATATTCTGCACTTGTCAAATAGTGAAAGTGTCCTGTATGCAACATTTCCCATAGAGCTTCAAAACTTCTAATGCTGGTGTGAATCTGGCCACAGATATTTGTTAGTGACACATTACTGCAGAGGAACATCTGCCAGACCAGATATTAATTAATATGCATTGCCCAAAACATCTGAATCTCAAATAATAACTGAATCTTGACTATGAAGAGTTTTCACATTTCTTCTGTTGCTAAGGGAACGACTTTTCTGTTACCCATGATGTTCATGTGGATCCTAATTTTTAATGACTTTTGAGAAAAAGAGGAGAAGAAGCAGAAAATGTGTAACAATCAGCAGTGAAAGATGGGGCAAATGCCTGAAATATGTTCCATCGTTCAAAAATACTATTTGTTCCTTCTATAGAGGGAGGGGTGAGCATTTTCATTTTCTCAGTCAGAGCACCATATCTTCCATTTTATATAATTAAGCTTCAGTATTTCAAAAGTGAGTAAGGTTAATGGAAGGTTTTTCTGTTACTTTCTTGGACACATGTTTTTCTCAACCTCATATGTACTAAAATATTAAGATGTGCAAATCCTGCTGTTGTTTGTTTTATATGCACAAATGAGTCAGATGTTTAAATATGTATTTTTTCTCCCTTAGGTGAGTGGGCATGGGGTAAAAAAATGTTTCAGGAGGCAAATAAAATTAAACAGTTGTAGAACTTATAAGTAACTATTTTATTATATATTAAATATGTTTACAGATTACAAATTATCTATTTTTTCCTATGAAACTCAAAGACAGTAATCAAGACTGTCTTTTCTTTCCATTCAACTAACAGCTATATGAATACACATACTTATAGTGAAAAGTAGAATAATTTCAGGAAGTAGCTCCTGAAAGCTGGAGATACAGATGAAGGTAGAGCTATTAAAACTCTCTTGAAAAGACACTAAATTTTCAACAGGAGTGATTTTACATAAACTAATTGGATTTTCATTGCTGTTTTTTTCCTCCAGATTTTTTTTCCTTGCATCAAACAAAGAGTTGTAGTAATTAAATCAGTAATTAAAATACCTCTTAACTTGTAATTTTACATCTGATCAATAATAAATTCATAGCTTTTTCTTTTTAATATGGTTACCTACAACTTTGTTATCTCTGTCCAAGATGATTCTCCACACATTAAGACCAGTTAAATTCTTAATTTAAGAGGTGGAAGGGAAGCTACCTGCTTCTTAAATGGTGTTTAACACAACAGCACATTACAGTGCTGCTCCAGAAACTCATGGTAGGAGATTATGGCTTCCAATTTTCCCTTTAAATGCTACTGCTGTTTGATACACTGACCTAAATACCTAAACTGAATTCAGTAAATAAATTAACTGAAAATGATAATATTAATTTCAGAGATATTACTAGTGATGGGGATGTCATTTATAGGAGCTCTCTTAGTCTATCAGAGACTGAGACAAGAGTTTGTATTTCTTGTTCATCCAGTGTTTGGATTGAGTTTAGCAATGCCTGACAAAATAAAGGTCAAGCAGGGGTGAAACTCTTGACTATGGATATATCAGGGTGTAAACAGCAGCAGGGGAAAAAATCTGTAAGGTTTGTATAACGTGATAGTCCGTTCTGGTACAACTACAGATGGGTACAGATCCCATGATTTAACTGAAAATTCAAAAAAAGTTGTACAACACACTCCAAAGAAATGTGAAGAAATGAATAAATGCAGAAATACCTTCCCTCCCAGGTCTTCTGCCACTCTCAGTAACAATATCAAAAACAAGAATAGAAGGCATATTTCGCTTGAATGATTTCTCTCTTTGTTCGACAAGTAATGAATTCTATCTGCCTATCCTTTCATGCCTATTTGATTTAATATAAGAATGTGATAAAATGTAGAAATATAAGTTTTAGTTGAAATGGTTCTTAAATGAGATTGATTAATAAAATATGTAAGTATAGCATGGAAACTTACCATGGTGTTAAGGACAATGAATATCTAATATTCTGCAGTGCACAGCGTGTGTATTAGAAATTAATTATTACTATAAATTATGGACTATATTATAGAACAAAACTTGGATGGTACCAGATGTTTTTCTCACCTTGTTGCTAAAGAAGTAAAGTGTCTCACTAATAGCTGTACTTTTTCTCCCTATTATTAAAGAAGAAATGTTTTGTTTTATGGGAACAAATGGCAGATAGTTTAGTGTGCATGTTTGGTAGACAGAAAAGATGGAATACTTGAGCTTCTAGATAATGGAGTAGTTTCATGTTACAGGGAATCACTGCATAACCTGCCATTTTCATTATGTTTACAAATATGAAGAACTATGGATAAGCTACTTAACCTAAAGCCTTAATCAGGAAAAAGAGAATTTGTTTGTTTCTATTCTAAGTAGTGGCTTACACTTGGAGAATTTGGTATCTATGTGAATCATAAGTTTAAAATTCTGTGAACTATAAATTGGGGTGAATAAAAATCCAAGTCTAGCCTTTAGAAGGCCTTGTAGGCCATGGGGATAGTTAGGCTAAGTTCATAGATTTCACAGGATGTGAAATTGCAGCAGTTTGAGTACCAGGCACAACATGAAGCCTGACAGTGGCCAAATTGGAGAACAGTGACACTGAAAAGGGAAAATTTATTACTAGGAAAACATTAAAATAACTATGCCATTTCTGAACCAGGACTAGATGGAATTAAATTTATTTTCATGCAAAATCAGCTGCTTCTACAATTCAGAAACCCTAAGACACAGATTTGACTTTGCTAGCAAGTTGGACAGCAAGATGTTTTTTCATTTATTTCAGGAGCAGCACAGACTCTTCTTGAAAAAAGGAAATGAGAATTATATGCAAATATAGCTAATTTTTACAGAAAGTATAGAAAACATTTGCAAAATCAGCTACATTTTCTCAGGTTTATCTTTTTTCCCAACTGAGTTTTTGCTCATGCTTCAAGAGTTTTTTCCTACCTGATAATGTTACATTCTTTTCATTTGTATCAGCTCACAGTGCAAATACGTAGAGATAGGTGACCCTTTTCTAAATTGTGGAATATTAAAATATTTTTTCACATAATATTTAATAAATCACTTTAAACATTATAAAATACATAAATCACAGTTCTTGGTTAGCTGAAAATTATTACACTTCTCTGTAAGTTCACCTTCACCCAAATAGTTTTGACTGGGAAAGTTGAAACCATTCTTAAATTATGCAGCATACATTAAAAATACACAGTATTAACTGGTGGCTGGGTAAATGGTGCATTAACAGAAGAATGATTCAATTCAGATTCATGAACTAGCTTTTTGTTGTTGCTTTGCTTTGACTGTTTTATTATTTTCCTTTTTTAAATTAACCACATTCTTTTTTTTTAATCCTGCTTGATAACCTCATAGTTGTATTTTTGCTGTCTCTTGTTGCACAGTATCCTTTGTGTAGACTGTGTAAAGTAACAGGAGGTAAAGAAAGAACATTAGTTAATGCCTTTGAGAACGTGATATTTTTGTAAATGTCATTTTAGTGCTAGTGAATCAGCATTTTTCTAGCACTGAAGTGCCATTTCTGAAACTACCACATATGTATGGATTACTTCAAACAGTGGGGATTCAGCAGCATGAAAGATAAAATAGTGCTCCCCTAAGTATGCAATGAAGAGAATGGATTTCTGCTAGCACTTTGAAAAAATAATTATTACAAAAAGGTTGAATATCAAGTTTTTAGGTGTCACAGGTAAAAATGTTAGAAGAAACTGGATTTTAAATAAGTCCTTAGAAGTTAATTTAGTAGCAACTAAATGTATAAGAGGTGGGAGCCTGTCTATGATTTTGGTACAGTAGACCTTCTGAGAATTAAATTTATGTACAATGTCTCTGCAGAGTCATTCTGCGTTGAAGCTTACAAAATAGGTAGGGTATTTTTTCTGTAACATTGAAAAACAGGTAATGGATTGAGTTTAACTAGGGTGAAAAAGACCTTTGTCCTGGCGAAATGATGTAAATCTAACATCATATGTGCCTGACTGGAAATCTCATTGGTAGTTATGCCTAGTAAGAAGCTAAAGAATGAAACATTTTATTACCTTCTCTTACACTGACAACTCCTCCTCCTTCCTTCTCCTAAAAGCAAGTTTAAGTCTTTGTTCAGAAGATAACATTTGTTCAAGTTAGAAAATGACACCTCTTACATAAGTGAGTCTTGAGGATAAGGCAAGACTGACCATCAGACAACTGTAGAGCAGTAGGTTGGAAAAGGCAATATAAATAAACGTTTTACCATGTAGTCTTCTGTTTTCACCTAAAAAGAGGAAGTTTAGGACCGTTAATGTAGAGTAGAGATAAAGGCCGAAAAAGGATTACTGACAGCTTAAATTTTCCAGTTCCTTAACTATTAAAAAACCATAATGGGTGGAAACTAGACTAAGCTACATCACTTCTGTGCAGCGTGTAGTACTTTATAATTTTTTCAACAAAAAATGTTATATCTTTAGAAGACATGTGAGGTAAGAAACAAACAAACCAGCAAACAAAAGCAAAATCCAAGATATAGTAATTTTTTCCTAGTTGTTCTTTTATGCAAAATAAGGCAAATAAATACTCATCCTGCTTCAGTGAGAGCAGAGTTGAAATAGTATTGTTCCACTTCTCAAGTTCAAAGGAGCTACTTTTTATCTCGGTCCACAGACACTCCTAAATTTCTTGCACAGCAGAATTTGAGGTTGAGGACACAATGAGGAGCAACGTTCTCTACAAGGATAACAGGTCTGTAAAATGGGGCAAGTGGTTCTCAGGTCTGTACAGTGAAAATCAGGGGACTAGGAAAGAAAAACATTGTACCGTATAACAGTGACATATATTGCATGCTTATTGTACACACTGGAAACAGCCTAGGTCTCTTAATGTCTCCTATACTAGAATCACAGAATCACAGAATTATTAAGGTTGGAAGGGACCTTCGAGATCATCAGCTCCAACCACCACCAACACCACCATGCTCCCTAAACCATGTCCCGAAGTGCCACATCCACATGTTTTTTGAACACTTCCAGTGATGGCGACTCCACCACCGCCCTGGGCAGCCTATTCCAGTGCTTGACCACTCTCTCGGTGAAGGAACTTTTCCTAATATCCAATCTAAACCTTCCCTGGCGCAACTTGAGCCCATTTCCTCTCGTCCGATCACTAGTTAGTTGGGAGAAGAGACCAACACCCTCGCCACCACAACCCCCTTTCAGGTAGTTGTAGAGAGCGATGAGGTCTCCCCTCAGCCTCCTCTTCTTCAGACTAAACAACCCCAGTTCCCTCAGCCACTCCTCATAAGACTTGTTCTCCTGAACGCCTCACCAGCTTCATTGTGTTTCTTTGGACCCGTTCCATCACCTCAGCATCCTTCTTTAGTGAGGAGCCCAAAACGGAACACAGTATTCAAGGTGAGGCCTCACCAGTGCCAAGTTCAGAGGGACAATCACTTCCCTACTCCTGCTGGCCACACTATTTCCGATACAGGCCAGGATACTGTTGGCCTTCTTGGCCACCTTGGCACACTGCTGGCTCATATTCAGCCAGTTGTCAACCAGCACCCCCAGGTCCTTATCCTCCAGGCAGCGCTCCAGCCACTCCTCCCCAAGCCTGTAACGTTGCATGGGGTTGTTGTGACTGAAGTGCAGGACCCGGCACTTGGCCTTCTTAAACCTCATACAGTTGACAGGCTACCAGTATAACAACTACCTTCATTGAGTTTCTCTTAAATTCTTTGTGAATTTTCCCTGTATATTCAAAAATTTATCTTCATAATGTACAGCAGTGTTCCTAAATATTGGTCTCAGATATTGTACATATTTGTTATTTTGAGTATAGCTATTTTGTCAGGAGAAGGTCTCATAAAAACTTTGCAGGTCATAGGTGTCGTGGTTTAGCCCCAGCCGGCAACTACGCACCACGCAGCCACTCGCTCACTCCCCCACGGTGGGACGGGGGAGAGAATCGGAAGAGTAAAAGTGAGGAAACTCATGGTTTGAGATAAAGACATTTTAATAAGTAAAGCAAAAGCCGTGCACGCAAGCGAAGCAAAACAAGGAATTTGTTCACCACTCCCCATGGGCAGGCAGGTGTTCAGCCATCTCCAGGGAAGCAGGGCTCCGTCACGCGTAATGGTTTCTTGGGAAGACAGACGCCATAACTCCGAACGTTCCTCCACACCTTCCTTCTTCTTTGTCCCAGCTTTATATACTGAGCATGACGTTATATGGTATGGAATATCTCTTTGGCCAGCCTGGGTCAGCTGTCCCAGCTGTGTCCCCTCCCAGCTTCCTGTGCACCCCCAGCCTGCTCGCTGCAGGCCAGCATGAGAAGCTGGACTGTCCTTGAGTACTTAGCAACAACTCAAAACATCAGCACCTTATCAACATTTTCTCATCCCAAATCCAAAACATAGCCTCATGCTAGCTTCTATGAAGAAAATTAACTCTACCCTGGCTGAAACCAGGACAATAGGGTATGCTTCTCAATTTACATATCCAAGAGTTTATTCCATCAGGCAGCTCTATAAGATTTGAAGATAAAACATTCACTGATTCCTTCACTGAATTTGATGCAAGTGTGAGAAACAGCAAAGTCATCCAGCAGTTATGAAGATAAATATTTTTCTAGTTTGACTGTTTCATGCACTTTTATTGATTTTATTTATTCTTAAAGATGTTGACTTAATTTTACAGTCTGATTGCAGTCCCATTTTTTTCTTGTCCAAAACCAAGCCTAGCTGACTGTTCATGCATATACACCTTATTTATAACACAGAAAATACTTTGTTAGTGTTCATGAGCACATAAGTTCTACTGAAAGTGAAGCAAGCTCTATTTTGTATTATCTATGTCACATCCACTAATAAAGTCCCCACAAGTCCCTCATGCAGAAATTAAGTCCCCACAATATATTGTGTTTTAAACCGTGTGTTCAGCCACTGTAAATAATAGAGCAGATAGATAGTAGGCATCACTACTTTTATGACTTTGTTACGAATTACCGTCATAGCAGAGTATTCAGCCCTCTGTACTTAAATTACTTAGTATTTTCAGTACAACTTTATTTTCATGATTGAAACTATTTTTCTATAGGGAACTATCATTGGAATTTTTCTGCATCAGGCAAATACATGAAATAAAAAATCTGTGTATTTTATATGGGAAAAATGGGTAGTGGTATGACTTTCATATAATTACAAAAAACATCTTCTTCATAATTTCTGTGATTACATGTTGTGGTACAGACAACTATTAGGGTATCTGACAGAAGTGTGATATCTCTTTTACTCAAACTGGAATTAAACTCTGCAACACATTTGCAGTGTTTAACTGTTGTTAACATTAGAAAAGTTCTCTAATGTCAAACCTGAATCTCACCTGTTATAATTTAAGCTCATTACTTTAAATCATTCCCAAGATGAAAAATGGGAAAGAAATTGCCGCCTCCTACTTTGTAAGACCCTAGATGACAAATAAATGTTTTTCTTAATTCAACAACCCTAATTTCTTCAGGTTTTCCTGATAGGTTGCTGATTGTTATTTGTATTCTCCTCTATTGGCTCCAGCTATCATATATTTCTTTGAAGTATCAAGATGCAAAATTTCACAACAGCTCATGAGAGATGCTAAGCAAAGTTTATACGCATGGATTTTCTAAACCATCTTTCTGTTTATATTGCTTTGTCCATTTACTATTTATATCAGCAAGACACTGTTAATTCATGCTCTCCTTGTGATCTGTTCTAATTTATTCTGCTTTCTGGACACTTTTCTGCACAAATACTCTCTATGCAATCATTTTGACCTGCTATCATCTGCAGCTGATCTTTTTCCTGCCTAAATCTCACACTTGAATCTATTGAATGGTGTGTTTTCTTCCACAGGAAAATGGAATTGTATTCAACGTTCCTTTGTTATGGCTCTTGTGAACTCAAACCATGCTTTCCATTGAACTGACAGATTCCTTCATCATAGTGCCTACAAAGATCTCGTGCACCTATTTTATTTTAAATCCTAAGAAACGTTGTCCTTGTGACCCAGAGAAACCATATGGAATCCTTATCTTCATAGGTTTTCAATTCTAAAACATTCATAAGTATTTTCTGATTACTATTTCCAAACAGCTTTGCAACCTATCTTGTAGGGATTTCATATAGGATAGATTTCCTTAATTTGTTTAGAATGATGTTATATGAGACAATTTCAAAAACCTCAGCAATTTTAAGATTGCTGTTTTTTCCCCTGTTGAAGAGTCCTGTTTTTCTGTCATTACATATTCTCTTATAATACTGAGTTTAATGGAAAATTCAATAGGAAATCCCAAAGCCACTATTTCAGAGACAGTGGTTACAATTGAGTTTGTGCTTAGATGAGAATTGGTTATAAACTGTAGGAATAAATCCTAGTTATGTGATTCTGTGAGCAGCAAGTTAGGTGTTTATACACAAGACAAGGTTTGTATGAGGGACCTGAACATTTAGTTGATGGCAAGTAACATTATGTATACTTCAAAGAGTTTTACTCAAGCTGATATGGAAATTACTCATCTACCTTTAGATATCTGTAACTTAGCACACACATTTGAGCTACTAATCTGAGTTCTCTTTATAGTTACTACTGAGAAATAAGCACTGCTGCAGAGTGATTCATATAACCTATTTTAGATGTCTATTTTAGGATGAGATGAATTGCAGCCTTTCAGCAGCTCTTTCCCTTTATTGACCATAAAAGAAGTTTAGAGAATTAACCCAGATGTAAATTGGAATAGATGTCTCCCATCCTGACTTTGGATGAAGTATGTGACAATTATTTGGGCTCTCTCTGTGTCTTTAAGGCCTTCAAGCTTAGGTACCAGGCTTAGATTTGGCAAGAGGAAAGGTCTAAACGTGGGTTAATGAACATTAAGTGTTTGAGGGAAAAGGAAAAACTGAATCCAAATGACTTCCACAATATCAGGCTTAAAGTCTGCCTGCTGTTAAGAAGGGTGAGAGAGGAAATGAAGTAGAATTATTCATTTTACTTTCTTTTTTATTTTATTCTTTTTTATATTTTTCTGTGCTGATGCATAATGCTTGATGTCATCTATGTGAATATTTTGCATTTTGTTTATAAAATGTTTACTTTTCTTAAATTTTACCCTAACCTAGTCTCTGATAAAAGTGGTTTCAGGGAACTCTGATTTTTGCTGTTTCCTCAAGATGGTAGTCCTCAGAAACTTAGCCTGAGGACACCTGTAATGCGACCTGTTTCACCTCCACTGCATTTTTCACAGCACATCCACAGCACAATACTCTCTTTTCACTTAACTTGATGTATTAGCTTGATAATGTTGTGGTCCATAAGGAAGTAATGTCTTTTGGTAACCAGCACTAGCCAGGAAAACAGGGACAAGATTAATACCAGCTGTCATAGTTAGCAAGTGGGGAAAAATACATTATATGAAATTAGATTTATACTTAGGAAAATAAATGTGCAGTGGCAAATGATTTGCCATCATATGAGGAATTATATGGCTCTCCTTCGCACGTGCCTCTGTACAATAGGTATGATGCTCTGGATGTGGAAGGCCAGTTCACGGATGATGCAGATGACAGTCCATCTACACCAGAGGTGTTGCCAAGGTCAGAAAGGTCTACCTCCCATAGCATGACAACCTCCACAATGAAGAAAAGATGGGTTATAGTTGTAAGAGCCTCCATTCTGAGAGTAACAGAGGGTCCAATATGCTGGACAGACCATTCTCTTAGAGAAGTCTGCTGCCTCCCTGGGGCCTGTGTTAAGGTTATCACTAGAAAACTTCCAAGCCTGCTATGGCCCTCAGACTATTACCCACTACTGCTCTCCCATGTGGGTAGAGATGAAGCGGCAATGCATAGTCCAAGGGTGATAAAAGAGAATCCAGGGCCTTGGAATTGTTGGTAAGGCAATCTGGAGCACAGATTATTTTCTCCTCTCTCTCTCCAGTTGCGGGCAACAACACTGGAAGAAACAGATGGGTCCAGTCCATTAATACATGGCTCTGTGGCTAGTATCACCACCAGTTTTGGGTTTTTCGATAATGGGCTGGCCTACATAGCACCTCACTTACTAGAATAAGATAGGATTAATCTTTCTCAAAGGGGGAAGTGGGTCTTTGCTCACAAGCTAGCGGTGCTCACTGACAGAGTTTTAACTAGACTCAGAGCATGAGTGGGATAATATCAGGCTTACCCGTGACAAGCTGTGGTATGACATGCCAAGGTCAGAGGGATGGGGTGCTAGCAAGGCCCCTCAGCCTGTTGCTGCAAGATGTGCTGGCTACACTGCAACACTTCAAGTCTTACAGAGATGAGCCAGGGTTTCTGAAGTAATGGCAGTCAACAGGGAAACACCAGTGAAATACCTCAAAGGAATGAAGGGGTATTCCTCAAAGAAGGTGACACAGCCAGCAGCGCACCTGAAGTGCCTCTACTCAAATGCACAAAACATGGGCAAAAAACAGGAAGAGTTGAAGGCACCGTGCTGCTAGAAAGCTATGACCTGGCAGCCATTACAGCATCACAGAACCACAGAGTGATTAAGCTTGGGAAAGACCTTTAAGATCATCAAGTCCAACTATCAACCCAACACCACCATACCCACTAAACCATATCATGACGTGCCATGTCTACAGGTTTTTTGGACATCTCCAGTGATAGTGACTCCACCACCTCGCTGGGCAGCCTATTCCAATGCTTGACCACTCTTTCAGTGAAGATATTTTTCCTAATATCTAGTCTAAACCTCCCCTGGCACAACTTGAGGCCATTTCCTCTTCTCCTATCGCTAGTTACTTGGGAGAAGAGACCCTTCTCCCACCTCGCCACAACCCCCTTTCAGGTAGTTGTAGAAAGCAATGAAGTCTCCCTTCAGCCTCCTCTTCTTCAGACAGAACAACTCCAGTTCCCTCAGCCGCTCTTCATAAGACTTGTTCTCCTGAACCCTCACCAGCTTTGTTGTCATTCTCTGAACATGCTCGAGCACCTCAATGTCCTTCTTGTAGTGAGGGTACCAAAACTGAACGCATTGGTATAGATGCACTTGAGCTGGTCTATCAATTTCACCCCCAACTCCAGCACGCCACCCTTAAGCTCATCTCTAGTGAGCCTGGTTTTATCCCCCTCCCCCTTCAAATCTACTTTAAAGCCATCTCAATGAGGCCTGCCAAATCTTAAGCAAGAATCCTTTTGCCCCTTGGAGACAGCTGCACTCCATCTGCTGCCAGGAAGCCCGGTGCTGTGTAAACTGCCCCATGGTCAAAAATCCCAAAATTCTCTTAGCGACACCAGCCCCCGAGACATGTGTTGACCAAGTGTGCTTTCCTATTCCTTTTAGCGTTCCTCCCTGCCACTGAAGGGATTGACAAAAACACTACCTGTGCTGCTGCTCCACCCATCAGTCGCCCCGCGCCCTGAAGTCCCTTTTTATTGCCTTTGGGCAATTTAGTGCAACCTCATCATTGCCAACCTGTATGACCAACAGCAGGTAAATCTTACATCTTAAATCTTTGAACTGAAATCTTACAATTTCAGTTCAAAACAACCTCATATTGCATTTGAGACACCTGAAAGCATTGGTGTGAGTAAATCTTTGTGGGGATGTTCTTATATTTGCAAACTAGTGCAGCATCTCGTCTTTTAATTTAATGTTAAATCTGTAAGAAGTAATACTTGTAGGCTATTTTAAATTCACAGGCATTCATACTCTTGGGTATCCCTGGGCAATCTGACATACCACAGAATGGCATTTCAAACTGCATTTTACTTATCTCCAAGAACTGCAGTCTTTCTCTGAACCCATGGATCTCAGACAGACTTCTGTACAATCGTAAGAAATCTGCATTAAACTTCCTTCTGTTCTTTCATAATTTATGGCTTTCTTTTATTTTTATTACCTTCCCTTCCTAAAAACATGGAAATACATGGCTGGGGAAAAAAAACAAACAAAAAAAAAGATCTGGATGATGGTCTGATAGATTACTTTGTAAAAGGGTTGAAAAAACATAATGCTCTCAGACATTATATTTCATATTAATGGTTGAATGAGTAAAATTACTTCATGCATCAAGATATCTGTTACCCTTGGCATTGAAAACTCTCTAATTTAAATCTGGTGAAGACATGTATTTTGTGTCCAGGTAAGTTTGGTGTCATAGACTTTACTTTGACCTTCATCTTTCTCAACTGATCACACCTCTGTTAGCAGCAATAAATTAGAAAAAGTATTTATATCAATGTCTAATCTCTTTGTACAAGGGAGCTTCTGAGATATCTGAATCACATGAAGTGAACTTTTATATGTACTATCTATGTCTTATTGTGGTGTAATTAATGCATGGTGAGATAATTCAGAAGCTACTTACTAGTTTGTGTGAGCCTGTTCACCACCCTTCAGGACAGAATAATCTGTGAAAGGAGATATATTACGTCTCTCTTGCCATGGTAGATCTTGGTGAAGGTTACAGGTCGAACACCAATTCTCCCAAACATCTGAAGATGAATCAGAAGCCTTTTCACATATGCCTGCTTAAGTGTTTTGAACTGTGACTAGTTTAAAAGTAGCTTTGAGGAAATAAGGTCTCTTTCAGTGAATTTTATTTTGACTAAAAAAGTGATCTGAGAAAAAGATGGACATTTGTGATAAGATTATCTTGTCATATTTTTAAGTAAAAACAGAAATCTTTGTGAAATAAATGCATTTATATAGGACTATAAGTAACCTTATCACTGACTTTTTAATTTTCTCAGTGTCTACAGTCAAAGCACATTGAAAAAGAGAAAGATTTATTATTTTAAGTCTGTAATTGTGATAGAAAAATGTCATTTTTATTAATCACAACTTATATTTCATTAACAAGATTCTCTTTTAGCAGTGTTGTGAATATTCTAAGCTAAGTATTTATCTGACACTCATGCTCTGTTAAAATCAGGAATTTGTTAATGGTACAAATTTATGATTCTAAATTTATGAATCATAGAATCATGGAATCATACAATACCAGGTTGGAAGGAACCTCGAGGACCATCTGGTCCAACCTTTCTTGGCAAAGGCACAGTCTAGACAAGATGGCACAGCACCCTGTCCAGCTGAATCTTAAAACTTCCTTGGGGAGATTATTCCAATGGCTGATCTCATTGTGAAAAATTTTCCTCTTGTCTCCATTCAGAATCTTCCCTGAAGTAACATACCCATTACCACTCATATTTTCCATGTGACTCCTTTTAAAAAGGGAGTCTCCATCATCTTCGTAGCCAACTTTAAATACTGGAACTTCCTAAAACAGCAAAACCACAGATGTGAAAGTGCAGGCAGAGAGAGGGTGCCCCAGCCCCACCCAGAGCTGGCAGAGTGAGCTACTGGGGAGCAGTAGCTCTGGCTAAGCATGGGCAGGGACAAGAGAGGTGGCAGCCAAAGCCCCTCATGTACAAGAGCAGTCCTCAGGGACCGCAGCGACCAGGACAGTCAAACAGGACATGGCATGTCAGAAGGACATGGCGCAGCAGCTGACGGTTTGCACCGCGGTTTGTGCAGGGAAGGTGTGCGGGCAGGGTGCAATCCCTCCTCCTGGCTCTAGACGCTCATCTCAGCTCGTGGCCATAGCCCTCCTAGAAGAGGTCCCAGATATGGTCTCCACTCAGCTGAAAGCCATTGCCAGAAGGAATGTGGCGACCCAGACCGAGCTCCCGCTCAGGCATGTGGCTGTTCAGGCTTCCAGCTGCAAGGAGTGCCTGAGCCTGTCGCTTGTGCCGGAGGGCAGCAGAGATATCACCTGTGTGCGGTGTAACCAGGTGAATGAACTGCTCAGCCTGGTGGCAGAGCTGAAAGAGGAAGTGGAGAGGCTGAGGAACATCAGGAAGTGCAAGAAGGAGATAGATTGGTGGAACCACACCCTACCATCCCTGAGACAAAAGCAGCAGATGGAGACTCCACAAGTGGCAGAGGATCCCTTACCCTCTTGCCACCAGGCAGAAGGAGGGGACCCAAGAGATGAGGGGGAATGGAAAAAGCTCCCTGCTCAGGGCAGCAGGCAAATCCCCTCTTGCCCTCCTTCACCTTCCCAGCTGCCCTTACACAACAGATATGGGGCTCTGGAACTTAAGGGCCAGGCAAATGAGGATGTAGATGAAGGTCCATCCACGGGGATGCTTAGGGTGAGTCAGTCAGCCTCATGCATTACGACCACCTCTGTTAAGAAAAAAAGGAAGGTAATTGTCATAGGTGATTCCCTTCTGAGAGGAACAGAAGGCCCAATACGCCAAACAGACCCAACCCACAAGGAAGTCTGCTGACGCCCTAGGGCCTGACTTAGAGACGTTACTAGGAAACTCCTTGGTCTGGAATGGCCCACTGATTACTACCCAGTGTTGGCAGTGACAAAGTTGTACAAAGAAGTCCAAAAGCGATTAAAACCACACCTGATTAACCTGAGGTACAGACGCTGGTGCCATTGGCAGAACTCTGATTTTTTTGATCATGGGGAGGTTTACATGGCACTGGGACTGCTGGTGATAGATGGAGTTCAACTGTCTCCAAGAGACAAAAAAGATACTCACTTATGTGTTGGTGGGGCTCCTCGAGAGGTCTTTAAACTAGGTTCAAAGAGCAAAGAGGATAAAACCAGGCTCGCTAGAGATAAGCCTAGGGGTGGCATGTCGTGTTGGGTGTGAAATTGTTATCCCAGCTCAAGTGCATCTACACCAATGCATGCAGCATGGGCAGCAAACAGGAGGAGCTCAAAACTGTTGTGCAGCAGGATAACTATGACTTAGTTGCTGTCACAGAAACATGGTGGGATGACTGTCATGACTGGAGTGCTGCAAAGGAAGGCTATAAGCTCTTCAGAAGGGATAAGCAAGGAAGGAGATATGATGGGGTGGCTCTGTATGTTAGGGAGTGTTTTGATGGTATGGAGCTCAACGACTATGATGATAAAGTTGAGCGCTTTTGGTTAAGGATGAGGGAGAAGGCCGACAAGGCAGATATTCTGCTGGTATTCTGTTATAGACCACCCAACCAGGACGAAGAGGCAGGTGAAGCATCCTGTAAGTGGCTGACAGAAGTCTCACAATCACTAGCCGTTGTTCTAGTAGGGGACTTCAACTTACTGGATGTCTGCTGGAAATACAACACAGCAGAGAAAAAACAGTCTAGGACGTTCCTGGAGTGTGTGGAGGATAACTTCCTGACACAGCTGGTAAGTGAGCCTACCAGGGGAGGTGCCTTGTTTTACCTGCTGTTTACAAACAGAGAAGGACTGGTGGGACATGTGACGGTTGGAGGCCATCTTGGGCTTAGTGATCATGAAATGATCAGATTCTCAATTCTTGTTGAAGTAAGGAGAAGGGTCAGCAAAGCCGCTACCGTGGACTTCCAGAGGGCAGACTTCAGCCTGTTCAGGCCACTGGTTGAAAGAGTCCCTTGGGAGACAGTCCTGAAGGGCAAAAGTGTCTAAGAAGGCTGGACAGTCTTCAAGAAGGGAATCTTAAAGGCACAGAAGCAGGCGGTCCCCATGTGCTGTAAGACGAGTTGTCAGGGAAGACGACCAGCCTGGCTGAATAGGGAGTTTTTGCTGGGACTCAGGAGAAAAAGAGAGTCTATCACCTTGGAAAAGGGGAAGGCAGCTCAAACAGGGTACAAGGATCTCGTTAGGTCAAGCAGAAAAAAAATTAGGAAGGCAAAATCCCAGCTAGAAGTCAATCTGGCGACGGTCATAAGGGATAAAAAAAAATGTTTTTACAAGCATATTAACAAGAAAAACAGAGCCAAAGAGAATCTCCACCCTTTATCAGATGCGGGGGTGAATATTGCCACTGTAGATGAGGACAAGGCTGAGGTACTTAACGCCTTTGCCTCATTCTTTAATAGCCAGACCGGGTATTCTCAGGGCATTCAGCCCCCTGAGCTGGAGGACAGGGATGCAGAGAGTACCCAGGCAACGAGAGGCTTGCCAACATGATGCCCATCTACAAGTAAGGCTGGAAGGCAAATCCAGGGACCTATAAGTCTGTCAGCCTGACCTGTGGTACTGGGGAAGATTATGGAGAGGTTTGTCTTGACAGTGCTCACAGAGCATGTGCAGGACAACCAAGGGATCAGGCCCAGGCAGCATGGGTTCATGAAAGGCAGGTCCTGCTTGACCAACCTGATTTCATCTATGACCAGGTGACCCGCCTAGTGAATGAGGGCAGGGCTGTGGATGTTGTCTACCTGGACTTTAGTAAAGCCTTTGACAGCGTCTCCCACAGAATTCTCCTGGAGAAACTGGTGGCTCGTGGCTTAGATAGGTTTACTCTTTGCTGGTTAAAGAACTGGCTGGATGGCCGAGCCCAGAGAGTTGTGGTGAATGGCGTTAAATCTGGCTGGCGGCCAGTCACAAACAGTGTTCCCCAGTGATCAGTTTTTCAGTGAGTCTTGTTCAATATCTTCACTGATGACCTGGATGAGGGGATCGAGTGCTCCCTCAGTAAGTTTGCAGATGACACCAAGTTGGGTGGGAATGTTGATCTGCTGGAGGGTAGGAGGGCTCTGCAGAGGGATCTGGACAGGCTGGATCGATGGGCTGAGGTCAACTGTATGAGGTTTAATAAGGCCAAGTGCCAGGTCCTGCACTTTGGCCATAACAACCCCATGCAACGCTACAGGCTTGGGGAGGAATGGCTGGAGAGTTGCCAAGCAGAAAAGGACCTGAGGGTGCTGGTTGACAGCTGGCTGAACATGAGCCAGCAGTGTGCCCAGGTGGCCAAGAACATATCAGGATTAGTGTGGCCAGGAGGAATAGGGAAGTGATCATGGCCCTGTACTCGGCACAAGTGAGGCTGCACCCTGAAGACTGTGTTCAATTTTGGGCCCCTCACTACAAGAAGGATGTTGAGGTGCTGGAGCGTGTCCTGAGAAGGGCAATGAAACTGATGAGAGATGATGTCTGGAGCACAATTCTTATGGGGAGCGGCTGAGGGAACTGGGGTTGTTTAGTCTGGAGAAGAGGAGGCTGAGGGGAGACCTTATCGCTCTCTACAACTACCTGAAAGGAGGTTTTCGTAAGGTGGGTGTTGATCTCTTCTCCCAAGTAAGTAGCAATAGAATGAAAGGAAATGGCCTCAATTTGTGCCAGGGGAGGTTTAGACTGGATTTTAGGAAAAAAATTCTTTATTGAGAGAGTTGTCAAACATTGGAACAAGCTACAAAGGGAAGTGGTGGAGTCACCATCATTGGAAGTGTTCAATAAATGTGTAGATGTGGCACTTCAGGACATGGTTTAATGAATGTAGTGGTGTTGGGTTGACGGTTGGACTTCATCTTAAAGGTTTTTTCCAACCTTAATGATTCTATGATTCTATAAACATAGTCATAAGGTTTCCTCAAGCCTTCTTTTCTTAAGCCTGAACAAAACTAGTTCTCTCAAACTTTCCTCATATGGTAGGTTTCCCAGTCATTTGCTCATATTTGTGGCCATTCTCCGGTCCCTCTCCACCCTGAATAGAGTAGGATAATGACTTCTTTATCTGTGTTGATGATGCCCTTGTTGATGGAATCCAGCATCCTGTTGGCTTGCTTTGCTGCAGCAGCACACTCTTCACTCATGTTGAGCTACTTGGCCACCAGGACACCCAGGTCCCTGTCCACAGAGATGGTCCCCATCCAGGTAGCACATCATTTTCTCTAGGATGAGGTTGTGGTAAACTGTATTGAAAGCCTTGGAGAAATTCAGGTAGACAATGTCCTCCACTTGCCCCACATCAACCAAGCAGGTTACTTTGTTGTATAAGGCAATCAGGTTTGTCAAGCATGATTTCCCCTTAGTGAATCCGTGCTGGTTTTTCTCAATCATGTGCTTAAGTTGACTTTTGATAGCCCCAAGGAAGATTCATTCTGTAACGTTCCCAGGGAATGGAGTAAGACTGATGGGCCTATAATCTCCTGGATCCTCCTTTAAGCCCTTCTTGTAGATGAAGGTGACACTAGCCTTCTTCCAGTCTTCTGGGACATCCCCTGAACTCCATTACTTCTCAAAGACTAGGGGTAGAGGCCTTGCAACAATATCAGCCAGCTCTCTTAACACCCTTGGGTGGTTAACGTCAGGGCTCATCAATTTGTAGGGGTCAAGCTGCTGTAGCAGTTCACATACCAGCTCTTCCTTCACTGACGGTGGGTGTGTGTTTGCATCAACCTACATTTTTGTTCCCAAGGCCTGGGGCCAAAAAGGGCTGGTAAAGACAGGGGTGAAGAAAGTGTTGAGAACCTCTGCCTTTTTGGCATTGTTGGTGATTAACTTACCTCTCCTGTTTAACAGCAGGTCAATATTTTCCTTCTGTTTCTGTTTGTTGTTTCAACCTGAAGAACTCTTTCCTGTAGTTTTTTACAACTCTGGCCAATTTCAATTCAAGATGATCTTTTGGTTTTCTAACTGAATCTCTGCACAACCTATCAATGCTCTTGTACTTCTCAATGGGTATTTGTCCACTTTTCCATCTCTGCTACTCTTCTCTTTTGGTTTTGAGCAGACTCAGAAGCTTGCAGTTAACCAGGGGAATCTTTTGCTCTGTTTACTTCTTTTACCTTTAAAGGGTATGAACTGTTTTTGTGCTTCCATTCTTGAAAAATCCCCACTCACTAGCTCCTTTACCCTCCTGAAAGCTTTCCATGGAATACCTCCCAACTGAGCTCTGAGTGAGCTGAAATATGCTCTTCTAAAATTTAACATCTTTTTCTTAGCACTAACCTTCAGTGTGCTCAACAGGATCCCAAACTCCGTAATACTGTGATCGCTGCAGCCAAGGCTATCACTAACTGAGATGTCACAAAGCAGGTTTTCTTGGTTTGTGAATAGTAAGTACAGCAAGACCTCATTCCTGGTTGGCACATCTAACATATTTATGAGAAAGCAGTCCTCCACACATTCTAGGATCTTGATGGACGACATACGAGCTGCTGTATTTTTCTTCCAACAAATGTTTGGGTAGTTGAAGACACCTCTGAGAATCAGGTTCTTACCAAAAAAACAAAGCCTGTTTAAGTGACCCAAGTATTGCTTTGTTGGCCTTATTGGCTTGGTTTGGAGGTCAGTAGCAGATGCCTACTGTAAGATTCCCCTTGGAAACAAACCCTCTGGTCTTGACCCAGAGGCATTCAATAAGGCTTCCACAATCGCCGTAGCCGAATTCTATATATTCAAGGTTCTTCTTAACAGAGAGCACAACTCCTTCTCTTCTTTGCTTTGTCTTTGAAACAGACTATAACCATCCATCACAATCCTCCAGTCATGTGAGTTGTCCCACCATGTTTCAGTTATTCCTGAAGCCTGGTATAACTAAGATAGGCACGCTGAAAGAAAAATGCATCTATCAAACATGTTCAAGGTCATCAGTGTCAACATTTTGATATTTAAAGCCAAGATCTGAAAATTGTGTGATATAAGTTAATTAATGAAAAAGCAAGGTGATGTCTTTGCCTCCTGTTATTTAAGAATGGTACTGATATTCTCTTTCTGCTGTGGGATAATCCTGAAACTGAAGAAATAAGTACTGTCAAATGTCTTGACTCTGCTGACTTCATATCTATTGGATTTTGAAACATAAAGACATACTAAGATGTTACGTCTATAAGCCGTGCCTTAGTTTCAAAGACTCTGACAAGCAACAAGAAAAAGAGACAAAATATTTTAGTCATTTGTCTGGATTTCTTGCTAGTGTGGTGAGAATTACATGCTGGATCAGCAAATCTCATCTGTTCAATGATTTCCAATGCTGTAGAGGACCACATTCTAGTTAATGGAACCTGTAAGCATTGAAAATGGGTTAATTTTATATAGGAAAGGAATTAATAATTTTACAATTTCCAAAGCTCATTACAATTACATAACTTGATTAATTTCTCCCCTTTTATTCTTTTGATTTAAATGTCAGGAGAATGAATTATCATGAAATACTAATAGTGCAAATAAGACTTTATGAATTATGGTGGTAGAACTTTGATCTTAGTGTTCTGCACTCTGGTTGTCCATTCCACCCTGAGATATATTACTGACTGTCACTTATGATCCATAAAGCTTGCTAAAGATTTTCCATTTCCAGAGAGCCATTCAATCTTTAATCTTTAGGAAAGAATTAGAATTAAAAATTAGTAGAGTGGAAACAATAGCAACATTGGGTAACAAATTGACTAGTTTGTGTTTTGTCTCTTAAAAGTAAATTGTGTCTGTTAGGCATAGGCTATCTGAAGGAAGAGCATGTAACCTAAGAGTAGGTCTAGGTGAATAACAGATTTTCTGAGTGGTTGTCAAACTGAAAATTATGATCACAGTAAATAATGGCAAGCCCTCACATGATATGCCTCACACTCAACCATCATAATTCTCTGAATTTTTTATTTTTTAAGTAGTCCATATTCATTTTCAAATGTAAAATTGACCTGAGAATACCAGGTAACCTGACAGCTACAGTAGTCTTTTGGCAAGAGAAAATAGGAGGAACTTTCCTCCTATAGGGAGGGAAAGAAACAAGTTGCTTACTTATTGGAGAAGTACATTAGCCACAGGATTATTGTATAAAACAGACTAGGAACTGAAATTTTGTTAATCTAATGACAGAAACTGCAGATAAAATTGTTATCAAATTTATCTGTAATTCATACATGGTTCAGGAACAGCAGAAGTTGTGTTTACCCAGTGCTCAACAAAGAAAAAAATATTACTTAAATTTCAATTAAATGCACTTTGAGAAGTAAAGTATTTATGGGTATAAGTACATAATCATACATCTTCATTAAGTTATTAAACTTTTCTGGAATGTAATTAAATAGCACAGTTGAATAACTGCTTAATGCTCTGTACTGGCTCTCCCGCCACTATAGTCTCACTACTGTTTCTGTAGTAATAAAAGTTCTACCATAAACGCAGAGTTATAAGGAAAACATCTTCATTCAGTTTTGTTAACCTCAGTTTTCTGATGAAACAGCAGATGACATAAGTCATAAGGTTTGTGTAAAAATCATGAAGTCTCAAATCCATTGTGCTTTTTCCCCCTCTTTCTACTGGAGCAACAGAAGTCTTGGATTCAAGTTTCTGCTTGAGTGGAAAGTGAATTTAATATATACTTAGCTAGTAAAATGTTTCCATCAGCTGGGATTCTAACAGGAAATTGTGCAGTGTCACATGATTTGCAATAAAATTCTGAGATATGTCAGATCACACTGTGCATATCAGAGAGTACGCAGGGAGGCAAACATATACATGAGATTTTGCAGTGTCCATGCTTCTGCTTTGTGCTTTTGAGCTCTGTGTGTAGTCACAGTTTAGGACTAGCTCAGTTCTCTATTCTCCTTTGTTATTGTAGTGATAAACAAGTTCACACCAACATGGAACTCTTCTGTAATTTGGAACATGTTAGGCTTTATGTATAGTAGACAGGGTATAGAAGACAATCCAGGATTCTCCTCCTGCTAGGTCTCAAATCCTTATAATCTAGAATTAAATTATAATTTAAGGATATAAATCCTTATAATCTAATCCTGCTGATTATTCATTAGCAAATGGGAAACTGCACTCTTTTTACATGACGTTCCTATATCTCTAGATTCACTCTCAGTCAAGACCTAAATTATCATGATATATGTATAAAATAATATATAAAATTCATTTTGAGAATGAGTGAAAATAGTTACTGATATAAAGAATAAAGCTTTAGTTTAACAAGAATACAGTTTTTCATAACTGCAGCATAATTTCCATCTCCTTAATTAATCACAGGAAGATAGATAGTTAATCAATTAAACCATGGCAAAAATTAGAATAAAAATTGGAATACTAGGGCTTCATAATTCCGTCATTTCTATTACGATTTTCAAGATTAAGTTATTGGTAACTTCTCTATTCATCTGAAACATAAATGTTCTTATACTTAACTCATGTTAAAATTATTAAAAGGCAGAATATAAATATGCTTGTTCTTCACCCTGTACTAGCTGCACCCAAATTGTTTTTCCAACATTGTTTCATGTGGAGAATATATAAACTTCTAAAACCACAAGTTCATCTGACAGATTTATTTCCCATTTACACTACTGGATTTAGGTGATTCCCCTGACTGCTATGATATAAATTTTTTTTCAGTTTTTTATATAAATTTTCAAATATCATTATGACTTTAAGCAAATAGACCACAACCATTCCTTTCATCTACTCCCTTTAAATATTTTAGAAAGAAATATTTGATTAATAGAGTTTAATACAAGTTAATTAAGGATTCTGAATCACTTAGAAATATGGAAACGTTTGCTTTCTAGAGCAAGAAACTTCTTTCTTGGCTCTTGCTTTAACACAGAAACTGTAATGGTATTTCTGTCTGCTCCAAGGACTCAAAGTTCAATGTAAGGAGACTTTTGTGATAACCCTGTAAGGAACTGGAAGCAAGCATGTTTTTCCTTTATGTGAGAGGTCTCAAAAAGCACCATTGCTTTCCATCAAATGGGTCTTGATCCCTTCCTTTACTCCGCACTGTGCCTAGAGTTTACCACAAATTTTTAACCTGAAACATATGTTTAAGTACCTCCTCTGGCAACAGTGTGCACTGGAGCAGGGATTATAAACTTAGTTCTCCCACATTCCAGATTCTCTGTGTTTATTCATGTATTGTTTTTTCTTGAATTCCCTTAAAAGTTTTCTATACTGAAATGTCAACCTTTTGCGAGATGGAAGAATGATGTCCTGCCCCATTCTCGTCTTGCTTATTTTTTCTAATCTTTGGTATATTGCTAGTCAGTTATTTTACACACCTCCTCTCCTTTTATTTTGGTAGGGTAAACATGATAAGTCAATACATCTGTACTATTTGTCTGTGTCTGCTCTGTCAGATGACTTAGACTATTCTGAAAACATAATGAACAGCGTCATGTAGGCAGAGAAATTTTCTTTTGGCAACAGATGGCAATAAAATCTTATTTGACTTGCAACCTTCTCTTTGCTTTCTATTCCCTCTTCAATTTGCAACACTGACCTAAAGAGTGGTGTAGCCTTTTGATTTCTTGCACTAACATACCTAGTGGATTTATGCTGTGGATCAACTTTGCCTGGTAACTTTATTTCCCTTTTCTCTTAAAACTTTAAACTTTTGTTTAACCCCAGCCAGCAACTAAGCACCACAGAGCTGCTCGCTCATTCCCCCCCGCCAGTGGGGCAAGGGAAAGAAACAGAAGGGTAAAAGTGAGAAAACTCATGGATCAAGATAAAGACACTTTAATACGTAAAGCAAAAGCTGCACACACAGTCAAAGCAAAAGAAGGAATTCATTCACTACCTCTCATCATCAGGCAGGTGTTCAGCCACCTCCAGGAAAGCAGGGCTCCATCATCTCTGTAGGAGTTCCTTGGGAAGATGAAACACTGTAACACTGAACATGCACATGCACCCGTTTTCTCCTTCTTCCCCCAATTTATATAATGAGCATGACGCCATATGGTATGGAATATCTCTTTGGCGAACCTGGGTCAGCTGTCCTGGCTGTGTCCCTTCTCAGCTTCCAGTGCACCCCCCATCTTTGGCCAGCATGGGAAGTTGAACAGTCCTTGACTGCTTAGTAACAGCTGAAAACATCAGTATGTTATCAACATTATTTTCATCCCAAATCCAAAACATAGCCTCAGACTAGCTACTAGGAAGAAAATTAACTCTATCCCAGCTGAAACCAGGACAATGAGCTATATCTATTTCTGACAAGGGTTGGCTAGGTGTGAAACAGAAATGACTGAGGATGTCAGTTGTCATATTTTTCCATAGAACTTACTTTTTTTTTTATCTTTGAAAATAAATCCATAATTTCTGACACGTGGAGATTCTTTGCATGTACTTTGCCTCCATGTGTATGATAGTGAGAAACTAATGTTTAATTTGAACTGACAGTTTTGGCTCTGGTCTTATTGGGAGGCTGAGATAGAGCAGGAACATTTAATAATTGGAGCAGCTATCATGTCAGAGAAGAAGGGATGCTAGATTCAGGGTTTGGAGGACAGGGAAATCAGAGTCTAAATACACACTTTAAATGAGAGTTACTGAAGGCTCTCCTGCTTCTGTTAGAAAGCATGAGAAAGGAATGAGTGCCCTCTTCACCTTTGCTCCTTGTTGCCCTGGGACTATCCCTGTAGCCTGTGTGCTGGCAGCCACTGTGGCAATGTGATAGGTTGAGCAATGCAGCTGCCTCCAATTAGACTTTCAACACTGGGGGTCCCTGGGGCAAGATTGCTGCATAACACTGCTGGTAGCAGGTGCACCTGATAGTCCTCTATACAAGCCCTGTATACAAGATAGAAAGTTCAGGTATTGCTGTAGAACATAAGAAAACCCGTAAGAGTTGCCGCGTTTGGATGTCTTACCCTCCCTTCCCACAGTTGTCTGAATTCTATAAGCTGTTTTCTTCACGCCTTTAAAATGGGGTACGTTGTGTTGTATTTATGGCTAAGGAAGAACATTCTGTAAACTTGTACCCTGATTTCCCTATACAGCAAATTATTGATGTAATTTTATCCTGAAGGACCTCAGATGCCATTCCTGCCTTATCTGTGAAATTAAATCTATATGAAAATCCAATAAATATTGTAATTTAACAAGAAAATTATTCTGTGTTTTAAAGCTAAATATCCTGGTCCATTTAAAGGCTGTAGATGGCTTGGGTGAAGATTTGACCTTTAGACAACATCATGACCAATTAATAGTTATTTTAATATTTTAGATGTGGCAAAATCTGCTGTTTCCATTTGGAAAATGATTTGCATCTCCAGACAATGTACAGCACATTTCAGCATAGTGGTAAGTGGCTAACTTCTGGACAAAGAATTTACCTGAAAGAAAAAAAATACTTTGTGAGTGATAGTACATGTACCTCCACATTCAGATAAAAATGCTGCTATTACTGTCTGGTAGTTTGGTACTTCTTTTACAACACCATTTGTCTAATTGTTCCTTTTTAATTAAATAGTACTTATTCCAGCAGACTGCATAGAGAATCTAAATTAATCAAGAGCCTTGTAGTGAGATGAAATCTGCTTATTAAACAATTGTTGAATGTTTAATTATTTAAAAAACCCCACACCCTTATTAATTTCAATACAATGCTCCTCAAAAATTGATGAATTCTCTGTTTTTTAATGTTGTTACTTCAGTGAAATAAAGGAATTCTGTGAACTAACTGTAGTTTAAGATATTTTCTTAGTTATAAAGTTCTGGGGTATTTTTTTAATAAAAGAAACATGAACTGTTAAAGAGCTGTGAGAATTATAATACTTCTTTTGTAAGAAAATTTACAAAGTTCTATTCCATTTTGTGCAAAGCAAGGGCCAGCATTTTCTTATACTTGGAGACATATACCATTAAAAACTGAAAAAAAAAAAATTTGCATTGGAAGTATATTACATGTGGTAAAGGGAACTTATTCTGTCCTCAGTGTGAAAGTGTGCATATTGTGCACTCACACATTCGTAGCTCATACTTTGGAAATCAGGACTACAGCTAGAAAAGAGAGTGAGAGTTTGGAGAAAAAAATTTAAAACATATTTTACTTGAAGTGTTTGACTAATAAGCAGGCAATATATAAGAAAGGAAAAGGTCAAGTTCTGTGCCTTTCTATGGACAGTTCAGATCCATAATTGACTGTAAGAACTTGGTATGCAGTTTGACAGAAAACAAAATGCTGCACCTAGATAAATTTTGAAACTATTTCTGAAGTCCCAGGGCTGTCTTAACTTTCGCGGGGACTGCCAATTGTCAAAAGGATCCATACGTTTGAAGATCCACTCTATGCTTTTCAATTTCCAAGTGGGATTTAAAGGATTGCATATTGGGACCTGGCTGTATGACACAAGTTACAGCTTAGTAGCAGCAGGTAAATTAAAATTAGACCACTTCTAATATAACATCTGGCAGGATGCTATGTGTGAAGACCATTCAACTTCAGAACCAATTACCCATTATCCCAGTCGTCATTTAAAAAACTTGTGTGTTGTCCTGAGTGTTTCAGGGAAGAAAGAGAGAGACAGTTAAGAGCGCCTATGTCTTGCATTCCACAGACTAACAAATGCTATATTCTTTATGAAGGTATCATCCAGGGTGTTTACTCTGTTGAAGATATAAGAATAAGGTGTTCACATTTACTGTGTTAGTTTTTCAAATGTGGTTTGAGCAGGGGACAGCACCATATTTTTAAAGTCAACAGGAATCGTTAATGTAGTAACACACACATTATATGGATAGTTATTGATGTTATACAGTTAGAAAATGTTAGTGCTTAGTAAATACCAAATATACAAAAATAAACCCCAATAAATTTGTTGGAAATCAATGAATATGCTTTAAGACACTAAAAGTATTCTGTTCTAGTTGGCTCAATAATTGTCAGGCTGGTAATAAATTCTGTAATTTTTGAGCTCTATGTTGATGGGATAAATTGTATCAACAGTGATTAAAAATCCTAGTTGCTCTTAGTCTATGTGAATTAAGTCATTGGATTCATCTGTGTCTGAAGTGGTCTGTGTTCAGACAGTACTTACTTTTGCCAAAAAATACAATTTACACTACTAATATTTTTAGCTTTTGCTAAATCACTACTTTTTGCTAGATCACTACTTTTTGAACTGCACTACCTTTTCAATGCAAACGTGTGACATCAAGTATTGGAGGGTGGGAAGGGACAACTCCATGAAGATGGAGGCATGATTAAACAAACAGGGCTATAAAATGACCTTTAAGATTAATTTTGGGTAGAATGACAAGACAGACTTACCAAGGCCAGTAAAAAAGGGTGTCTCAGAAATGCAGCTGTCAGAATATATTGGCACACTTCTATTCATGCAGATAGATAAGAGGAGCTGTATTTCACGTGATATTCTTCTGCAGAAAGGTATTAGACCACAGGAGGTTGAGGATCTAGAGGAAGATCTGTGTTCAATAGTATATTCAGATGTTAGCAATAGGTGACACACAAATGATGGGATAGTCCATAACAAAAAAACCCCAAAATCAAAACCAAACCAAAACCACAAAAAAAAAAAAAGAGGAGAGATTTTTTAAAAGAGCTTGAAAAGAGAGATTAAGGCGTCCATTTAAACTTTGTTGAGTTTGAGGTAATAGCTAGGTATTTATGTGGACATGCCAAACTGACAGACAGAGATTTCATGTTGGAAAAGTATATCTATGACATGATATGTCTCTTTTGCTTTTTAGCTTTTCCTTTTGGAGAGCTTACCACAAGTAACCATTCTTGATCTTTTAAACAAAAGTTGGCTTTGAAGAAAAGATACGAATAAATCAAAACATGGAGCACCGAATACTGTACATTGTCATGGAGGTTTTATAGGCCAAAGTTCACCAAAGTTAAGGATGGTCACATACACCATGGTTGGAATGTGAAGACTGGCAAGGCAGCCTAAATAAGCTCTGATTAAAGCTTTATATCACAACATACTGTAGTTTAATGCAATCAGTACATGCCATCCCTTTTTCATTATCGATTTTAATTTTGTGTTGTTCTTTTGTAATTTTCCATCATGAAAGATTTAGACCATTTGGGGTTTTTGCTTTATGAATTAGATATTTCAGTAACACTTCTTATATTAATAATAATGTTCAAAATCCAAATATTTTATATTTAAAACTCTATCAGAAGTTAAAATAATTTCAAAGCAACTTTTTACCTCATGTAAATATATTAATCATGTTTTTATATCTCTTGAAATGTTCATTTATGGTGTGAAGAATTTAATATCTGTGTTTAAATTAATGTTTAATACTTCCCTTACCTACATCTGTATTCCACTTATGTGAGATGCATATGTGTGCTTAGCATTGATGTAAAGACAGTAAAGTATGGCATGGTTTGTCCTAGGCTTTAAATGTCTGGGAATCCCTAAAAACAGCAACAGTGGTATAACCTAATGATGTTTAAAGTCAGAGAGGTGTGTAGAGTTGTTGCAGCATGCATACATTCTGGGGAATCGTTGAGATCAGATGTACGGAAATTTTTCACTGAACTAGCTTCTGAGATCCAAATATAAAGCCAGGTTAAGGTGTGCTGACAAGATACACAGATGGGTTATGATATATGACTCGTGGCTTGGATGGGTTTACTCTTCGCTGGGTGAGGAACTGGCTGGATGGCCGAGCCCAGAGAGTTGTGGTGAATGGTGTTAAATCTGGCTGGTGGCTGGTCACAAGCGGTGTTCCCCAGGGCTTGGTTCTGGGGCCGGTCTTGTTCAATATCTTTATTGATGATCTGGATGAGGGGATTGAGTGCTCCCTCAGTAAGTTTGCAGATGACACCAAGTTGGGTGGGAATGTTGATCTGTTGGAGGGTAGGACGGCTCTGCAGAGGGATCTGGACAGGCTGGATCGATGGGCCGAGGTCAACTGTATGAGGTTTAATAAGGCCAAGTGCTGGGTCCTACACTTCAGTGACAACAACCCCATGCAATGCTACAGGCTTGGGGAGGAATGGCTGGAGAGTTGCCAAGCAGAAAAGGACCTGAGGGTGCTGGTTGACAGCCACCTGAACAGGAGCCGGCCGTGTGCCCAGGTGGCCAAGAAGGCCAACAGCATCCTTGCCTGCATCAGAAACAGTGTGTCCAGCAGGAGTAGGGAAGTGATCGTGCCCCTGTACTCAGCACTGGTGAGGCCGCACCTTGAATACTGTGTTCAGTTTTGGGCCCCTCACTACAAGAAGAATGCTGAGGTGCTGGAGTGTGTCCAAAGAAGGACAATGAAGCTGATGAAGGGTCTGGAGCACAAGTCTTATGAGGATCGGCTGAGGGAACTGGAGTTGTTTAGTCTGGAGAAGAGGCTGAGGGGAGACCTTATCGCTCCCTACAACTACCTGAAAGAGGGTTGTGGCGACGAGGGTGTTGGTCTCTTCTCCCAAGTAACCAGTGATAGGATGAGATGAAATGACCTCACGTTGCACTAGGGGAGGTTTAGATTGGATATTAGGAAAAACTTCTTCACTGAGAGAGTGGTCAAGCACTGGAACAGGCTGCCCAGGGAGGTGGTGGAGTCGCCATCTCTGGAAGTGTTCAAAAAACGTGTGGATGTGGTGCTTCAGGACATGGTTTAGGGGACATGGTGGCGCTGGATTAATGGTTGGACTTGATGGTCTTGAAGGTCCTTTCCAACCTTAGTTATTCTGTGATTCTGTGATAGTCACAGAGATGATCAGTTTTAAGGATGAGAGATGTGGAAATTGTAGGCAGTGCTGCAAGTTTGGGATTGGGTTTGGGGTAACCATAGACAGTCTGAAACCTCCATGCCAAGCAGTTTTCAGTATGTGCTAGGTTCCTGAGTGTAGGTAACTTGCTAAATTTCAGGACAAAAAATGCCAAGAGGTGTAAAGTATTTTCAATAATAAGAATTATTATTAATTTTCATTTTTATAGTTTATGCTTAAAGTTGGCAAATGCAGGGCTGTAAATACATACACCTTCGTATTTTATACCTCCTTTTTCAGGAACTTCCTGACTGCAGAAAAGGGGTAGAGGTCCCAAATAAGCATGAAGATGATGGACACATTTACATTTTCCAAAATAACCAGAGTAGGAATTTACATTCATAAAACACAGTAACAAAAGTATGAGTTGTTTTGCACAGCTCTGGCAATTTACCTTCCAATAATCTTCTGAGAACAAATTTCAACTCAATAAGTGACGTGCAGAAGTCTTAGTCTTCCATCTGGATGCATCTTTAGATGAAATTACCAGTGGAGAGTTTAGCATATCTGTAGCTTGAAGCTCCATTTGTCTAATTGTTCCCATTTAAATGAACACTACTTATTTCAGCAGACTTTGAATTGATTTTAAATTAAAGTATGGTCTGGTAGAACAGGATTACTTTGTTGCAGTTTTCTTGTAGTATCTAACATTATTTCATTTTTCTCCAAACAAGTTAAATATGTTATTTTTGTATTTTACTTTCAACTGAAGGGAAATTCATGGAAACTTTGTCATTCGACTCCAGGGCCTTGTTCTTCTTGACAAATCCATTAGGCAATTAAAGTTAATAGGAACTACGCACAGTCATTAAGGTGAAATACACATCAGCCATCTTCACCTTCACAGGGAGTTAGGAAAGTAAACACCCACGCTGGTTTTTTGTATGTGACAGCTACTTCTCCTCAGAAAATCTCTGGATTGTAATGCAATGTTCAAATATTTAAGCGTGTGACTTTCTTTCTAGACATCTATACTCAGAATCCTGAATGTAGTGCCTTTGATTTGCTGTTTCCTAAATCTTTTTGCATTTAATTTTTGTGGTATGAATCTCTGTAATACAGATAAACCAAGATTTAGCATGTGTCATGGTTTAGCCCCAGCCTGCAACTAAGCACTATGAAGCTGATTGCTCCCCTCCTCCCCTTAGGATGGGATGGGGGAGAGAATTGGAAAAAAACAACCTTGTGGGTTGAGATAAAAACAGTTTAATAGGACTGCAAAAGAAGAGGAAAACCATTATAACAATCAGAATAGCAATAACAATAACAATAACAATATTACTGATAAAGGAATATACAAAATCAAGTGATGCACAATGCAACAATTGCTCACCACCCAGAGATCAATAGCCCATCCCCAAGCAGTGATTCCGGCTCCTGGCCAACTCCAGTTTATATATTGAGCATGATGTTATATGGTAGGGAACATCCATTTGGCCAGTCTGGGTCAGCTGTCCTGGCTGTGCCCCTTCCCAGCTTCTTGCTCACCTCCCCTCTGGCAAAGCAGGGGGAGCTGAAAAGTCCTTGACTTAGTATAAGCACTACAACTACTTAGCAACAACTAAAAACATCAGTGTGTTATCAACATTATTCTCATACCAAATCTAAACCACAGCACTATATCAAGGCATCAGGAAGAAACTCCATCCCAGATGAAACCAGGACAGCATGGTGCAAAACAAACTGAAGCTTGAAAACCATGTTTTTTTAAAGAAAGTGTTTAACCCTTCCAGGAGATGAACATTGCACCATTTTCCTGGGCTACATAGGACATAACTAGATGATGTAATGAAGTGCTTTTAGAGAACTGCATGGTCTTATTTGTCTACAAAGAGTTTTTCTGTGATGGTAATTCATATTGAAATCATCAATACCTTTAAAAAAATTCTTTTCCTTTACATAGTGTAGATCAGATCTGAAAAAACAATATTGCAAAAATAACCAAAAGCTCTACCCAAAATCCTTATAACATACATATATGTTTTAAAGATCATTCGTCACCAGCTTTTTGCTTGGTTAGGTTAGTTTCAGTTCTGCTATGTGCTTTTTAACATGACTAGTGCAAGATAACTGTGTTTATGCTGCTGTTCATCTCATGCCCAGCTCTAATTTACATTGCACATGTGTCAGCAGTTTCTACACACTTACTTATGCACTGCTATCCCTACCAGGATAGGGTGCATTTTTGCTTGTATTCCTGTACACCTTCCAGAAATGCTGTGAATCGGTCAGGTATTGATTTGTGTGTGTGACTATAAAGCATTTTTGAGCAAGCATATCTTCAAAATAAATACAGCAGCTGGTGTTTCAGAATTGTTTTGCACTTCACCTTTAGGATGAATCTGGAGCGTATGGAGCACGGTGGGAGAAATCCCTAGCCATAGCTCAGGAGAGAGGAGTATAAAGACATCTTTGTGCTTC
Source organism: Phaethon aethereus (assembly GCF_964289735.1). NCBI lineage: Eukaryota > Metazoa > Chordata > Aves > Phaethontiformes > Phaethontidae > Phaethon > Phaethon aethereus. The sequence goes on along the minus strand of NC_138577.1, from coordinate 49,637,094 downwards.
TGTTATTGTGAGGCTGTACTGTATCCAGGTTTCTGCATCTAGTCTTCTGGCACTAATGTGCTACACGTAGCCTATGGCTCTCCAGGCTACTGACGCAGCCAAGAATGGTTAGATCTCCACACCCTCCAGGGGTTATTGGTGCTTTGGTCTTTATTATGATACTTACAGAAGCTCTACTTCCATTGTGAGGATAGATCAAAGAAACTTTTATACATAAGGAAACCTGTCTTAATCATTGTGCACAGTGTACACACAGTTATTATCAAATAGAGGAAAACTTTAGTTGGCTTTACTTATTCATTTAGTCATATTTTGTATAAAAAACTTTGAGGTTGGCTGTAAATCTGTGTCCATGCAGGCCATTATCTATATATTCAAATGTTTTTTTCCTAATCTCAAAAACAATTGAATTTTTTAAATATTTTGATTTTTGAATTTTGATTGAATACTTGAACTTTTAAAATATTATTTGCCTTGTTCCATGAAATGAACAATAGAAATGAAACAAAGAATAGAAATACACTTGCCTTCAAAAACTGATAAAACATATTTATATGTTTTTATGGTTTAAAATTTAAGTTTTAGAACATGAGAAAAAATAGCTCAATATGTGGGATTTTTTAAGTTATATAATGAGGAATACTTCTTTTAGAAATTACATTTTCTTTTACTGACTGACAAGTTACTTAACTTGGCCATTTCCTATGTGTTACATTCATACTGGAGGTAATTGACCACACTGGGCACCAAAAAGGATGGCAGTGGGTTGACCCTGGCTGGATGCCAGGTGCTCACCAAAGCTGCTTTATCACTCCCGTTCTCAGCTGGACAGGGGAGAGAAAATATAACAAAAAGCTCGTGGTTCATGATAAGGACAAGGAAACATCATTCACCAATTACTGCCACGGGCAAAACAGACTCAACTTGGGGAAAAATTCATTTAAATTCTTACCAAACAAATCAGAGTAAGATAATGAGAACTAAACCCAAATCTTAAAACACTTTCCCCACACCCGTCCCTTCTTCCCAGGATCAACTTCAAACCTGATTTTCTTGACCTCCTCCCTCACAAGTGGCGCAGCAGGACAGGGAGTGGGGGTTGTGGTCAGTTCATCACATACTGTCCCTGCCACTCCTTCCTCCTCAGGGGGAGGACTCCTCACACTCTTCCCCTGCTCCAGCGTGAGATCCCTTCCCACAGGAGGCAGTCCTACACTAACTACTCCAACATGAATCCTTTCCACAGTTCTTCACGAACTGCTCCAACCTGGGTCCCTTCCACAGGGTGCAGCCCTTCAAGAACAGACTGTTCCAACGTGGGTCCCCTCACAGAGTCACAAGTCCTGCCAGCAAACTTGCTCCAACATAAAGTCCTCCTTCCATGGGTCCATAGGTCCTGCCAGGAGCTTGCTCCAGTGTGAGCTTCCCATGGGTTCACAGACTCCTTTGGGCATCCACCTGCTCCGGCATGGGATCATTTACAGTCTGCAGGTGTATATCTGCTCCACCATGGACCTCCATGGGCTGCACGGGGTCAGCCTGCCTCACCATAGTTTTCACCATGGGCTTCAGGAGAATCTGTGCTCTGGTGCCTGGAGCACTCCCTCCGCCTCCTTCTTCATCGACCTTGGTGTCTGCAGAGTTCTTTCTCTTACATATTGTCCTCTCTGGCTACAATTGCTGTGCCGTTCCCCCTGTCCCCCTGTGCTTCTTAAATATGTCTTCACAGAGGTGCTACCACTGTTGTAGATTGTCTTGGTCTTGGCCAGCAGTGGGTCTGCCTTGGAACCAGATGGCATGAGCTCTATTGGACATAGGGGAAGATTCTAGCAGCTCCTGATAGAAGCCACCTCTGTAGCCTCCATCCCGCCCTGCTACCAAAACCTTGCCACGCAAACCAAATACATTGCCGTTGAGCAAATCAAAAGAAAAATTAGGTCCTTGTAGATATTTTGCTTACTGAAAAACAAAATATACCACTACAAATTGTTTATATATAATATCAATATCTACTCCAACACCAACCATCAAAACCTAATTATTGGTTACTTCAAAGTGCAGCTTTGTGAAATAATACTGTAGGGTCATTCTGTAGAATTGCCTAGGTTCATAAATATGAATGAGGAGATCACCATGTGATCAGAGATCAGATTTAGCTGGTTGAATTTATCATTTCACTTTTACAAAGCTGAGATTCTACCAAATAAAGAATTTGAGCAGGTATTTGTAGTATGAAATTATACTGTGATATTAAAATCTGTAACACATCTCTCTCTTTCAGGTTTTGAACAAGTAAACAATAAATAGATTCATAGATACTGCACAGATAATATTTTATATCACAAATTTCAAGTGGTTACACCTGCGTATAGGTTTTGGAATGACTATGGCTAGTTTTACACAGGTGTGCATATGGTACTTAAGCAGCCATAATAAGATCCCTTTTTCTGTGTATTTTGTAAAGGAAAGCCATGCTTACTTGATTTGTGCTTCTATTCTGAGTGGAGGAACTGGAGAATCCTAGTACTCTGGGATCTCTCTTAAGCACAAACAACAGGATAGAATAAGGACTAAACCCATCCTTATTGCCTATACCAAATATGTAGAGCAGTTTTATGTGAGGTAATGTAGGTTATGTAGAACATGTAATCATTTTCTGAAATGAAGACACACAATACATGATTTTGCATCCTAGTTCCACAGAATGTACCTTTGGGGTAATTGGTTTAGGTGGCATTTGCTTCATGGCCAAACTTGGTCAATAAACTTTTAAATCTGTAAAAAAGTGATGTGTTATTAGATTGTGGCTTTAATGCACCATCATCTTTATGGTGGTTTTTTTTCTACCCATGTACTTTACCTTGTTATGATTCCACTAAGTCCTTTAAATGCTTCTCAGATTCTTAGCATGGCTTTAAGTATTCAAATAGGTCTGTAATTATCCTTTAAAAGACATTCATTAGTTTCATGGTGATGAATGTTTAGGGCTGAGACATCTCTTTAAGATTTACCACAGCAGGGTTTTTCTTTTCCTAAAATCAACTAAGATGTCTGGTTTAGTTTGATTTCAATCCTATATGTATCTTAACATGCCCTGGCAGCTTACTCCAGTATTTCATTGTTGGTTAGCTTTATATTCTGTTTCCTATGTTGCATATAATTCTCAACCAGAGCAGAGTCTTTCTCTCAGAAGGATAAATTAATAACCAAATCCAGCAGGGACAAGGTAGAGGGGATGTAAGAGACAGAACAAGCTGGTGGTGAAGCAAGAAGTTAAACAACAAGAAAGGCAAAAGGCAGAGAAAGGACAAAGGAGGAGGGATACTCTAGACTGAAATAACTGCTTTTTGACCAGCGAACAGCGTTAGAAGCTGTCTGTCCCAATAAGTCAGTTTATTCTTTGTGATCAAAGCAAGGCTAACATTGCTGCCTTGCATATGTTGGCGTTTTTTGGGGTTTTGGGGTTTTTTTTTTTGTTTTTTCTTGTGCATTCTGTTGCTGAACTTCTGTTTGCCAGACAGAGAGCCACAGGCTAGTAACTTATAATAGACTGCAAAAATCAGAAAAAAAAGCAGAGCAAGCTATGGCTCTGCCCCCCACAGGTTTTGATTTCTTTAGAACATCAATCAAAATGCCTGGTTAATGTATTTTATACTCCCTCCTCTTCTGCTGTTGTTCCTATTATCACTAAGGAACAGTTTTTCAGAAGAACACCTCCTGTAAACAAACCAAGTGTCAGTTTTGACTGCCAATCTGAGAAAAGTGAGAATACAAGTGAAGAGACTTTAAGCAGTGCCCCTTACAACTTCAATCATAAAAGAATACTTGTGGGAGACATAGAGACTACAGGGATATTACCTGTAGCTGTGAATCTCTTCCCAATAGGCACCCATTCAGCTGATTATCATTCTGTGGCACAAACTTTTATGGGAAATGAATGCAAAGGTTGTGACTCAAGGGCTGGGCTCTTGTTACTATGAAGTATCTAAAGCTGCTTGAAGATACAAACAAAGGAAATCAGTGTATATGGTACATAATGTTATAACAGGAAGTTAAGATATTTACGGTCCGGGAACCAATTTCTTTTTCCTTCCCTCAGTTAAAAAGTCTCATTTCTGTAATGGTCAAATGGATGTATTTATGTACCATTTGGCTGTCCGGTATGGTGACAATTCCACTAATATGTGTTTGCAATTAGAAGCAGAGCAGGCTGCTTTCACAGTCTATAATTTTTTGTTATAAATGCTGTATCACTGCAACCTTTTTTCGTTATTTTTTATGCTGCAGTGAGACCTACTTCAACAGCTACAAAAAAGGTAGGGGAAGCAGATTCTTCACAGTCTGAATTTTGATATCAAAGAGCATGAACTTATTGCCATCATGATTAAATACATGTATACCAGCCACAGTGTCACTGGTACAAGAAATGCAAAAAACATTATAAGCCTAGCTAGAAGTAATTTAGTATCTACTAATATGAAATCAGAACATTACTCTTGCTGTGAAATAGAATGATGTCAAGACAATGCTGGGTTTTTTTCCCTGAAAATTCCAATTTCAGTGCCAATCTTCCGAATTATTTTCACAAGACATGGAAATTAGGTCAATTAATGATGTAGGTGTCAAAAAAGTAGTGGATTCTGTGCCTAAATTTAAGCAGTTGTCTTCCAAAGGGTCACCCAGTCTATCAAGTCTGATTTTTAACCTCTTCATACCAGACATGAATCAACCTAAAAAGTGCAAACTGTTATCTAAGAAACGCTAAACTTGACGGTGTTTTTTGTTTGTTTGCTTATTTTTTTAATGTGAAAACCTGTATTTCTGTGCTGTAGAGGCATGAATCAGAATGTTCAAAGAAGAAAAACCATGTATCAAACCTAGCTAGATCCTAACATGACTCTTTAATTATTTTTTTTCCTCCAGAGAAGAAATTAGGATTTTCTTTAAAAGAAAAAAAAAATCCCACCTCTGTTCTTTATCCTATTGTGGTATGATGCTGGGGTATATTGCCCTAGGGGATGGAACACTTTAGTTCTCTGCCATTCTTCATTTGACAGGGTTGCAGTTTTTATCTTCTAAATGCACAGGATTATGTCTTAACTGTAATGCTATCTCAAAGGCTAGGCATTATGAACTCCTTCACTGGAAGTTAGATGCTTCCATCAAAATAAAAAAAATCACTGTGTGAAAAAGAGAATAAGCTGGAATAAACCAAACTACTGCTTAGGAATTTCATAACAAGGTGTCTGATGCCTGTTGTAGAGCCTGAATTTCACATTAAATATTCTTTTTATAAATTCAGAAGCACTGTCTTGGAAAATGGAAAATATGTAGGAAGTCTATTTCCATAGACTAAACAAAGAATTAAATGCAGATCTCTGCCTAGCCATTTCTCCTATTATAAGGCAATCATATAAAAACAGACACATCACCTTTACAGTACCTCTTTTCTGAATCCCCACAGGTCATATTCAGAAGCCATGATGAAACCATGTCCAAGCTGGAGTAGAGGGCATGAAAACCGTACAGGCTGGGCACTGTCAAGTGTAGATGGCTCATGAACAAGGATCTTCATCTTTCAGCATTTGATGTGAGTGACAACAATTAAATTTATAAATCTTATAAATGTATATTAATGGTTTCTCTATACCGTCAGGAAAATGTTTATTTTTGTTGAGTATATTATTTGCTGGGAATAATTTGCTGAACTCTACTTTCTAGAGGTAGAGAAGATAGAAAAAGATATTTCTACAGAGGCCTGGGCACATTTGAATTAGTGATAAGAGGATGATTCAAAAAACATTAGAAGCCATGTAAAGATTTGCTTATTTCTGAACCACTATTTAAGAAAATACTGAATGCTTGGTAACAGTTTTACTCAGTAAATATTCCTCTCCTCTGTTTCACATTTTTTTTCTGCTCCTCAGTTAGTACTGAGGGATAAAGTTACTACAGGTTAAACCAACTCATACAGGTAATAATAAAAATGTCATAGAGAAAACATGTTCTTCAGACAACATATTTTTTTTGAAGAAGGAAGTGTAGATAGAGGTCTTCAGCGAGGTTGTTCATTTGTTTTATTTATTAGAAGCTCAGTCATTCTGAAAGTGCTAAAATGGGAAAACTGTATTTTGTCATTTAAAGATTTCTGGTATAATAACATCACTCTTCTGTGGAAGACGTAATCACATGTTGTGCATTGTACTGCCCTTGTAAGTGGGTTTTTGTTTGAACAGCAAAATAACTGTTCTGGAATTAGAAATCAAACCAAAGACTTTTTGTGTCACATTTCCTTCGTTAATTTGGATGTTCACACACCTTCACAGAGTTATTTTCAGACTGGTGTCTTTATAACTGCTGTTAAGATAACATTAATACTGAAACAATCACTGAATGAACTGCTGAAATGTCAGAGCTGGGCCTGTTTTTACATCTGCTGTAGACTATGCTGCACAAATGAGTGCATCATCTATTGGCACTAGTAGTTTGGTATATCCTGTATAGTGTACTGTTGAAACAAAGAGAAATTTTCAGCCATGAGCTTCACAGATTTCTCACAGAGGAACAGTGACACATGAGAATCTTTTTCCCAAGCTTAAGGGTTTCCTACCGGGTACAGTGGTTTTTTTTGTTTCCTTTGGACACCTTCTACACAATCCACTTCAGCTTCTGCTTGTTCCAGATCTCTTTCCCCTATACCTCTTCTTTGTATCTTGGTCTTTAGCCTCCTGCAATTTATTGTAGTCCCCTTTTCCTTCCCCACTTCTCATTAAATCCAGATTGTGTTGGGGAACAGACTTTACAACTCTCCGAGGTTCCTCTCACACATTGGTAGCTCTCTGAGTGCATTGCACAGCACTTGTTGACCCTGTGACTGTGATGACTGATTGCATAGACCAGCTCACTTACAGCCTCCAGAGAATTCAAATTTCTTACAGCTTCTAGAGAGTCAACTAAAACAAGTGAAGCATCTTTGTCCATGGTGGTCTGTGGATGGTAGAAACTGAAGAATAAAAGAATAGTTTTTTAAAACAGATAATAGAAAACCTGGGTTTCCAAACAATACAATTCTCAAATGAAAAGAGTTACTTTGTCACATTTAAATTTAAGAAAGGGAGGGAAACAGTGCTATATATTCTTTCCAGACATTTCTGTTTCATGCATATTTATAACATGATTCTTCTGAGATTCTGGTAATGGAGGTTTCTGGAAAAAGGTATGTTGGTTACATTAGGCATCAAGCTACAAGTATCAATTTTGTTTATATTTAATTTCTGATATTTTATAGTCATTAATTTTTTTCTTCCCTCTATTTCATTAATTTCCCACATCATAGTTCCTTGTGTGTTTTGTTTCAAGATAATAAGAGCCAATTTGTGTGTCATGCAGATTACACATGTAAAAAAAGCCAGTAAAATAAGTTGAATAAACCATGTAATAGAGGAAAAGTTTTTCTTAAAACAAGGCCAGTTCTATCGCTCAGCAATCTCTGAACTGTATTAATTCCAGACTGTTTTTTAATCTAACTTACACACCAGACTTCCTTGCCCCAGAAGCCTGTACTCTGCTTGTACAGTAGAATGTGAAAGTGACATTCTAAAATTAGATGTTTAATGTGTGTTGTCAGCCAGTTTGTATTTAAAGAATGGGAGGCACTGTGAATCTGAACTACCAGCCCTGAAAGCTCACCTACATTAGGTGGTTCAAAGCTGTTGTGGTTAAATTACTTGAAAATGTTCTAGAATGGGACTTAAATTAGAATGAGAGGCCAAGAGTACCACTTGCTTAAAAATTCATGCTTTGATTACCTTACTTCCTTTACTTCTCAAAGTCTTTTTTTTTTTTGTATTTTTTTAATTTTAAAACCTACATAGATTTTTTTGTATTTAAATTTTTATTTAAGTGGTGCTTGAACAGATTCAATTGTTTGATTAAAAAATATGAACATAATCTGTCAGCTCTGACAGTTAGCTTAAAAGACCCAGTTGAAGTCTAGGCAAAAAAACACCTTGAAACTGATATAAGGATTTCCAGTGATGTCATCTAAAATATGGATCAGGACTGCTTCTGGAAGTGGGTTTACTTTGTGTGTAATTACATGTGAAAGCAGGTAGGATTTTCTATGTTCTCCTCATAAATATTTCAGTCTAAATATTACAAATATTTCGGTCTAAAAACCTGTATTAGAAAAAGAAAAACAGAATTAGATCATACATTTAGTAACTGTATTAATTTATTTTTGAAATAAATGATAAAATTGTTCTATTTTGCAGACACATAGAGTCTCCTTCATAGAATATTGCTGTGTTTTTGTCTGGTTCTTGTATTGCTTTTCCCTGTGACAGTTCTATTGTAGATATTACTATAGTGTTTCCTGAGCTTAATTTCCTTGAAGATAATCCTGGCACACAGGAAAAAGTATAAAAATAATAAAGAATAAGTAGCAACCTCTCTTACTGGTTATTGTCACAAACAATATAAAGATACTGTAAATGAGGGAACAGAAAAGTGAACAGCTTTAAAAAACCATAAAATATAGCTTGGAGCTTTTTAAAGTGTAAGCTTTCAAAGAGATTGCTTCAAGAGACATGAATTTTTATCACAGATATTATGTCCCATAAATATGAAGCAACTTCTTATCTGTATTTATTTCTGTTTACTCAATCCTACTAACAGCTTCTCTAAGTTTTTATAATACAATTGTGCTTAAAATGTGTAAACAAACCAAATATATTTTATTACAGACATTAGTATTTTGACTAAGAAATTCATTACCAAATTTATTTATCTTTGTAATTTCAGAGGTTTCATTATTACATTGTCTATGCACTTCACAATTAATGTTTTATTTTCTTTATATAGGTTGAGACATAAGAAGATACCAGTTATCTGTATTTTTAAAAAGAGGAGGTAATGACGACAGGTATGAGGCACAATTCCACAGTTCTCCCTGTGCCTAAAACGTAGGTGACAATCTTGGAGATGAGTAACAAAGCTGGAGCCTTGCCCTGGGAATTGTTTCTGCACTCTGCATAGTGCAGTGACTCTCCGGAAGACACACCCAGTCCGGGGAGCTGTAAGGGGAGTTCAGATGCATTTCCGTGACTCCTAGGCTGCAACATCATGCATGCTTGTGCATTTATTCTCGTTTATCACTGGCCAGGCAATCTTAAACTACTTTTTTGACAACGGAGTAGCTTCAGAAAATGGGAGAGACTGCCCTCTACCATTCAAAATGGACCCTTCAGGTAGAGAGATGTGGCTCAATTTCTGTTGAGGGTGCTTGCTGTTTTCCCATCGTGGGGCAAGTGATCCAACCTTCAGGCTACTGTAAAAAAGGGAAGATAGAATGCCACAGCAGCTGCAGTTTGCAAAGGATGATTTTGCCACTAAGGTATTTAGTAGATCATTAAGTCCCCTACATGTGCATTAAGTGCTGGCTGACTGCCCTGCAAAAGATGCAGCAGGGTGAATGCTTTGATCGTGGAGTTCAGTCAGGTAAAAGAATGCAACTTTGCTGCTCAACACTGGAAGACAGAGTTGTTTTGGGAGTAAAGGTGGTTTCAGGACTAGTGGGTGGCTGAGTTGTTTAGCTCTGCAATTTGGGATGCAACACCTAACTCACATGTCTGTAATAGCTTCCGTATAAAATCTTACCCTAAATGTCTCAGACTTATTCAGGAAAGCTGTGTCAGCAAAGTATACTCAATAGCCTGTATTAGACTAGTTACAAAATTATTGGCTTATGCTTCCTCTTTTATTAAAGATGACTGAAATTTTCAAGTTAAGTAATATCCAAAGGCTGAGAAATCACATTTTAAGCCAATATCCAAGTGAAGTTAATAATTTTTAATTGGTCAGAATACCAAGATTCAATCAATCCCTTGATACCCAGGATTAATAATTATTTAAAAGTCATATGTGCTAGCAGAAATTTAACCATAGACACCTGTTCTGAAGATGTTATTATAGATTTTAAAAGTTACGATTTTTAGTATTACTTTTCTTTTGAAGGTTTAGTTTTCTGGCTTAGTAAAATTCCCATTGATATCTGTGTGACTGAGACTGGAACACTGGAAGTATAGTCCTGTTCACAGATACAAGACAGGCTATTTTGTATTGTTTTCGTTGTGTGCAAATATTCTGAAGTTCTAGCACTTAAATCATGTGAGGTAAAAATGAATACATTCCTGAAATATGTCTTCATGTGGAATTTTGAAACCAATACATATAAAGGTTTCATTAGTTATCAATTAGTTCTTTCTATGTACATATTAAAAGTGAAGAATAAGCATTATTCATATAGAGTTACAAATCAGTGAGAGCTCATTACTCTGTCTCAATATAAAGTCCCAGGTTTTAATTATCCCAATTTCCCATATAGGTTATATAAGAAATAAAAAGCTTTTTATAATTTGATTTCAGAAAGTGCATGATAAAGTTGCATTTCAAAACACAGCAAAGCCAGTTGAATACTTAATTTGTTTCTTCCCTATTATTAAAGCATGAAAAAGCAAAAGAAGAGAGCAAGTATAAAACGTGTTGGAAATTACATATATGAGATTAATGTCTGATCATATACAATATTCAAATCAATAAGCACATCCATCAATATACAATACTGGCTATGATTTTATTCAGTCTTCTGCATTTTTTTATTAAGACTTTATAAAAATAAAAAATACTCTCCTTTTGTAATCTCTGTTTAGCAGATACTGGACAAATAATGACTTTTGTTAAACTGGTTGTGTGTTTAAAGTTTGTGAAAGGGTTACAGGAGAAGTGAGAGAATTTTCCAGGTGAAGAAAGTGCTTATCACCAGTATAGGTGGCTTTCACTGTGTTTCCATGCCTGTGTGGGCTACTGCAACAAAAACAGGAATGGGGATTAAAGAGAGTGTAGGACCTCTTTCAGGTCACTTTAATTAATGTTGGAGAATTTCTGCAGAAAGCAACAACAGATATTGCCTGTCTAGTGATATAAATCTAGGAGTAAACATAAAATTGCACTCTTCTTTTTCTGTAGGTGGTTTTTGTTGGTTGGGTTTTTTTGTTTGTTTGGTTTGGTTTTTTTTATTTCAGGAATTTATGTCCAGTATTCTCTATTGTGTGCTTCTGAAATGAGAAGTAAGACCAAAACTTTCTCTGATTGTTTTCACTGGTTGTAGGATTCCCTTAGAGTCCTTTTCAGCATCACAAAGTTAATGTCCATACTTGCCAGTCTGTCATTTGCTTACATTCTTCCACATCTCTATAAAATCTGCATGTTTCCTAATGTTGTGTAGTTTTTAACTGCAGTAGTAGTATTGCTGATCTCAGCAGGGGCATGCATAGCTCAATCAAGGTTATATTACAGACAAATCATTCTCTGCTACAGGAAAAGCACTGAGAAAGATCAATGTTAAACCTTGATTTGTGGAAAACCCAGAGCATTATCTACTGTTTCAGGAGGGATAAATGACAGAATGGAAGGCCTAAAGAATATAATCTTCCCTGTAATTGCATCAAGTATGAGGATCTGAAGGGAATCGTGATTCCTAGTGCTAAGATACAGATGCCTAGCCTCTGCAGTACTCCTTCGAGACATTCCTCCCCTTAGCAATGTGGAAGGCTTAATGGCCACTATGCTGCAGTCTTCCCGGTTGTGTATTAGTTCTTGCTTCAAAGAACACCAATGTTTGGACTCAGAAGTTAGTGCTGCTTTAAACAAACTGCAGTGGCAGCATAGCATGAGCTATTTGTATATAAAGACAAGTACTTCCTTCAGGATGAGGAGAAAGATGAGCGTGCAGAGGCTAAGTGTTGAGCACTTCAGCAAATAAGGAAATACTATGTGATACTGTGCATTAAACCAACTGGTTATTGCCTTTTTTGTTGTTTTGCTAATCTCATATGAAAAATCTTGCTGGCAGTAAGTGGAAAAAGGATAGAATATTAGGTGGGAAAAGCTGCTAGGCACCTCTAATTCATTAGCATCTTGTTTGTCATCCCAGGACTTTGAGACGTTGTATCTCATGAGATTTCCCTAGAGAAGAAATGTAGAAATACAGAATTCCCATGGATCTCTCATTCTCAGACAAGAGCTGGTCTGGTTTCTTGATGAAGTATTCAGCAAAAAGGACAGCCTAAATAAGTGAGTGAATTTGTCTAGTCATGTCTGTAATAACAAAAAAAACAAAAGAAGAATTTATTCTTTTTTGGTTTTATGTGAAAGAGAATGATACAAAACAACTGCTCATTTTACATTCAGAATGAAACAGCCCTTGCAAGTGCTTGATTGTTTCCTGATATAGATGGGGGGGAAATACTCATATGGTGGCTAATCTTTCTGTCACTGTCATATCCCAAATGTCTTTCCCTCCCTGTGTCTCTGTTTCATAATGAAACAAAGGCAGACTACCTACCTGCAACACACCTACAAAGAAATTCTACTTTGAAGAGATCATGATCACAGCTAGGCACTGGTATATTAAGAGTTGCTCATAGTATCATATGATGTTTACAATACTAAACCGTATGCAAGCAAATATACACATTCAGGCTGGATACTTTGCATATAATCTTCACTGGGATATAACAAAGAAACAGGGAACTAAGAACCAAGAGAGTAAAATGATTTTTTCCCTTTTGTGATGCCTGCAAAATAATATTTAAAGGAAAGAAAAAAGGGACAAAATAATTTCCTTTCAGAGAATCGTATGTATGTCTTAACGCATTGAACAATGTCAGCAACAGTTAGCCTACAGTATGTAGAGTCTGACCCTGGTCTGTAAAATGTAGTCCAGATCAATGAAACATTGGTTATTTGCAGCTTACTCTATGTGCTGACAATGCAGGTGAGACCTGCCCATTCAGTTCAGAGATATTCACATTTAGGAAAAAGCTGAGTCCCATACTTTTGACTTTGTTCAACTTGCACAAGTCTGTTTACTGCCTTTCTTCTTTTGTATTATCTCTCTGTTACACATTGCTTCAACAAAGCACCAGATTTTTATCCTAATCCAGTCACAAATTCTGCTGGCAAATGAACAATTTCACACAAATTAAGATAGAGAAGCCATATTACATGGCTTTTTCTCCTAACATTGAAGAAATCAGGCTTGTGTAAGTTACATCTTGTGTTGTATAGCAACTGAACCCTTGTCTGCTTTCCACTGAACTGACAGATTTTGAACATGAAACAATTAAATATAACTGAAGTCTGATAGTGCTGCCGTTTTTTCATATGGTCTAAACAAATTTTACATAAACAACTGATTTTTGTTTGCCTTCCTAATATTTCTGCTTCAAGGAAGGTTGTCTTTTGCATAGAGGAATAAAACCCAGGCTCATTATGGAATCATAGTTTTGTGACTCTGTTTTATTGGCAATGAAATCTAGGCTTGATATACAAAAAAACCCAGGCAACATCTTCTTAAAAAGGTACAGACAGACCTGAGCTACGTTTCTCATACATTGAGTAGACAGACACAAGATAGCTCCAGGGTGGATGGTTTGTAGTCTTATTTGCATCAGTCTGTGTAGCCATATCCTTGGGCCTGATGAGAACAAGTAACTCCACATCTGACTTTCAGGTGCCTGAAATGTCCACATTTCAACCAGGCAGCTAAGCTCCCTGTCTGATGCCCAGAGAAAGCTAGTTGTAAATGAGAATTGCACCAACCTGAACACTCACTGGGTCATGACCTAAGTTAGTCTGCGCTGAACATTAAAGTAAGGGAACAATCTTAATATACTATTCCTATTGAAGCCTTCACAGATTTATTCAGGGCCAGGTGGCCATATCTATATCAAATGGGAGTGACAGCCCAGAACCTTCTCCAAGATCCAATTGTCTCCTGTGGAAAATGGAGAAGTTATTCCATTATATGAAAAGTTTTTCAAAATACCTGGTTTCGAGTCACAGTCCAGGGCATGGCTTTTGGGTTCTTGGCTCTTTACCATCCCTGAACATTTTCAACTTTGCCTTTTTCAACACAACAGTACAAAAACAGGAAGAGGGATTCACTGGATCGTTTGTTCATTTCTTGTCAGGTCCTTTGGCTCTCACTCCATTCCCAGCTCGGAAACCTCCCTTCCTGCTGTAATACACTACTATGCTGCATTCCCACTACAAATACCTCCCTGCTGCATGTTACAGTTACTCTTTTTTTTGTGGCTTAATCACACTGGAAGCTTATATTCAGCTCACAGCTGGATGATTCAGCTGGGACCACTCTATTTTCATGTGCTTCCAACTAAAGAACTAACTTACAGCTGATGTTGTCATTATCAGCCTTAGATAATGCATATTCTGCATATTTTACTATTGCATATTGTTTAACTTTTATTTTTCAGGACAGTCATCCTGTGCTTATGTATGATACTGTAGATCTTTCTTACACTGACTATGTTTTCCTAAACATCTCCCAAATCACCAGCCCCACAAGCCTGTTTCTTGTATTTGCGCTGTACTCACAGAACTGAATATATTAAACAAAGTTTATACTTTAATGATACCTTGATACCCTTTTGCCCCTTCTGTTACCAGCTTTCCCTCTTATTCATTGCATATGTTTGCCATACTTCATCTTTTTTACATCATCAAAAAAACATAATTATATCATAGTCATATGCATTTTCTTCCAAGAATCCATGTTTCCGTCCTTTATGAAGGAATCAGATTTCAAAGAGAGTTATCAAATTAGTGTACTATGATCTGCCTTTGGTAAATCCATATTAAGTTTTGTGACATCACTGTCCCCTTTTAATCTACATGTCTTCAATTATACTACCTTTCAAGACATGCTCCACTTAGGAGCAAAGCCACTGAAGTAGCTTAGTACCATAGAATCATAGAATCTTTGGGTTGAAAGGGACCTTTAAAGGTCATCTAGTCCAACCCCCTTGCAATAAGCAGAGACATCTTCAACTACATCAGGTTGCACGGAGCTCCGCCCAACCTGACCTTGAATGTTTTCAGGGATGCGGCATCTTCCACCTCTATGGGAAACTGTCTGTGTTTCACCACACTTGTGGTGAAAAATTTCTTCTAAATGTACCTTCTTTTAGTTTAAAACCATTACCCTTTGTCCTGTCGCAACAGGCCCTGCTAAAATGTCCATTCCCATCTGTCCTGTAAGCCCCCTTTAAGTACTGGAAGGCTGCAGTAAGGTCTCCCCGGAGCCTTCTTTTCTCCCAGCTGAAAAACCCCAACTCTCTCAGCCTGTCCTCAGAGAGATGTTTCATCCCTGAGATTGTCTTCATGGCCCTCCTGTGGACCTGCTCCAACAGGTCCATATCTTTCCTGTGCTAAGGATCCAGACCTGGATACAGGACTCCCAGTGGGCTCTCACCAGGACTAAAGGGGCAGAATCACCTCCCTCAACCTGCTGGCCACATTTCTTTTGATCCAGTCCTGCAAGACTGTTTTCTTGGTTCCTTTTATTATCCTCCTTTTTTTTTTATTTCTACTATTTAGTTTTTATGTTATCCTTACAGATTACCCCCTTCACATATAAATCTTCTTAGAAATATTTATTAAAAGATTTTTAAATTCATTCTCCAGCTCCCTGTATTGAAACTGTAACTTCTGTATTGGGAACCATGACACACAGTATGTTTACTGTGGAGGAAATAAAACTCTCAACTGTGAAATGAGAAGATTCACAAGGGCTAAAAGGAAATACTTTCACGAAACCTAAAAAAAGGTACCTCTAGGCTTTCACTGCATCCTTTCAGATGAGAAATCTGAATGATCAGACAGCAGCAGCAGATAAACTGCCTGTGCAGTGACACATCTTTTTCTGTCCTTCAAACCCACATTTACAACAGTGTTAAGAAAGTGAATTCTCCTGCAGGTGCATGGAGACATATTTGCTCTCTTCTGGATTCTATGTCTCATCTGAGAAAGAAATAGGTCTTAAATCCCTAATGAAATCATATTTAGTTGCAATAATTCGTAAAATATGCCATACACAAATAGCTGGTTCTTTCTTTTTAACCAATACAGCCTAAATGGAAACTTGCAGTTTTGCAGTCAGAAGACAAACTGTACTATTCTGCCCCTACTGGGAAAAGTAATAATGTTAAGACTAGTAGTTACACGGCCTTTATTTCTGACAAACATTTTTTATTCTATGCCATCCCTATTATAAACATCTATAATTAAAAAAAAATCATAGTATTATTATGTGGATATAAATACAAACGGCTAAAAAACATTCCAAATATCATTATTAGTATACCCAGCATAATTTATTTTTGGTTTATATTTGTCTTTGTGCATTTCTGCTCTCTGCAGTCTCTGCAAACAATTACAGCAGTGTTTTTCTTCAGGATTGCTAATAGTGTTGGGAAGCAAATTTTACACGATCTTGAAAGAGTTCAGTTTGTATTAAAAAGATACGTTCTCCAGCTGCCTTGTATGACCAGACGCTGTAAAGAGAAACCTGTAATACCAATAAAACTGCAGCAGGTGGCACTAGAAGGAGGGCCATGAGGCAGATGAGGGGCTCAAGGCAAAAGAAAGAAATAGGATAAAAAGAACAGAAAAGTTTGAAAGTTATATCTTTTCGTTTCTAGACTCCTGAAATAAGTATAAAGTGGCACAGCGGGTTGCATAGAGAAAATGTTGGTTTGATGGAGCTGGATTAGTGAAAGTGAGATGCAGAAGGTAGTAAGTGAATAGATAATTTCAAGTTTAACTGATGGTTTCTGAGGACTTCATGGTGAATGAGGAAATTACTGGAGAAAATTAAAGAAAATATTTTCAGATAGCCAGTATGGACACTTTTGCCTTTGCTTACTTCTATTCTTGGGCTTCACAAGCAAATATTCATTTATTACATTTGTTTTCATTAAATAATATGTATTGAATAACTATGACACACTGAAAATGAAAATAACTATTCTCTTGTAAAGTTGACTTTCTGCCAGAGGCAGAAGAAAGTGCATTCCCTGGCCTATAGTTTATAATTGTCCTATGTCCTTACCATCTTTTAAAATTGTTTTACAATTAATAAGCAGATTGTAGTAGTACCAGGAGTATGGTTAGCGTGAATTTAAAAGTGCTTCCTCTTTATAGATGAAAAGTCACAGTGAGAATAATTTTAAAGAGGAATTATTTTTCTATTAGTTTGAATCTATTAAGAAAAAGGACTTCATTACAAAGTCCTTCATTTGTAAATGAAGGCTGGCAATACCCAAATCAAATGATTCAAATTCTGCACAACCAAATTTTGCAGATGTTTCAACAGCGAGGGTGAATATATAACAAGACGTAGTCATTGTTCTGGGGAACTTGCAGTCTTTCTAAGTCATATATGCAGATCCACTGGGGAAGATCTCCTATCAAAACAAAAGGACAAAATGTTACATTTCAAAGAGAGATAACATGATAAGATTTTTGACATGCAGGTGAAATTTCAAAATCAAGATATCAAAGAAAACAAAACACTGAAATAGTGAGGGAGATAAAAGAGGACAACAGGAAAAGAGGTTTATTAGAAAGCTGTGCAGCTGAAAAGGAATGGGAAAGACTTGTCTGAGTTCCACAAAGGAGAGCACAGAAGTTAATGACAAACCTGGACACTGTATGGAAGAGAAATGGGAAATGAGATGCTGGAATAGAGAAATAAGATTAAGTGAGCAGAAACATTTCATGGATGCAGGAGGGAGATATGTCATGATGCAAAAGCAGAGAGGAGGTTGTAATATTCTCAGTGAGTCAAGCTATGCTATTGTATGCACTTTCTAGATACTGTAGATTCATCCCTGAATAAAGATGATGATTATCTTGACATTCTAGATACATATAATTTTATAGAATTATGTAATTCTGTTTGTCCACACACAAACACGTGTACACATTTCAGCATTATATTTTGTTATAAGAGTAAGACTGGCTTGTCCATAATTATAGAAGTACATGATCCCCATCTGTATATTTACTTGTAACTCAGCCCCACCCCCAATCCCATGACTTTCCTCTGTCAGATGTTTCTTTTTGGTGACTGTAAGCTGTTTTATAAGACAAATATTTACGGACAATTGCTCTGGCTCTTTTGCTGAATTTGCATTACATTACCAGAATAATAATTCTACCTAAGTCAAAGCCCTGGGGTTCTTAGAGCTAATCCTAAAGAACATCACTCCATAGAAAGTCCTTGCCAAGACTTTATGTGATATTTGTCCTATTTTTAAACATGGAATTTTGTCTAGCTGTAGAGTCCAGGACCATCTCATGGGATATTCTTTAGAGATGGGATGCAGCACAAGGAACATTTTTATGCTCATATTAATTTAGTCAGAAGGTCAATATTAACTCAAGGAACCATACAACAAAGAAATCCAGTTTATGTATGAGTTACTCTATAGTTGTACTAAACTGTGGAAATAGAGATTATAATTTAAGGGAAGATTTAGGAGAGCTAGAAGGCAGGTTATGATCCACATAACCTTTAATACAGTTTCTCAATGCCTTTTTCATACAAATAAATGTTGATGTGGAGGAGAGGATGCAAAATAGATTATTTTAACTTACTTTTCTGCCCAGTATAGTAATTTAGAAATAGGTGTTTTTAATCTTAATCATGCTGATTTGCTATTTCAAAAATAGCAAAAAACCCCAAAGCTTCATTAAGCACCTTTCAAAATATTTTTTTGTTGTTTAACATTTTTATTTTTGCTGTTTCGGTCAAACCTTGAATATATTTTTGTAAAACCTAAATTAGTTTGATTGAGGTAGTATGAAACCAAAACACAGCATACTCTTCCTTCTCTAGTTGAATCAGAGCATCTTTCAAGGGCTGAGGATGTTGACTTAAATAAGCAACTGAAGTTCAGAAGCTTCTGGGGCTTAATTCACATTTTCTCTCTGTCCCAGAGTTGTTCCTGACACCAAAGAGTTCTACATAGAATCATTTAAGTTGGAAAAGACCCTTAAGGTAGGTCATCAAGTCCAACCATTAACCTAACACTGCCAAGTCCACCACTAAACCATGTCCTTAAGCACCACATCTACATGTCTTTTAAATACCTCCAAGGATGGCTACTCAACCACTTCCCTGGGCAGCCTGTTCCAATGCTTGATAACACTTTTGGTGAAGAAATTTTTCCTAATATGCCATCCAAACCTCCCCTGGTGCAACTTGAGGCTGTTTCCTCTTGTCCTATCACTTGTAACTTGGGAGAAGAGACGGACACCCATGTCACTACAACCTCTTTTCAGGTAGGTACATGTCCATTTGTGTTAAAATGCCTAGTCTCTACAACATGCAAGAAGGAAATTCATCAATATGCTATCCAATGTCTTACCCAGAGACACCAAAATCCTTTTGGATGGAAAAAATGATTGGCATATCTGAGCTCCTAAACAGTCCACATGAAGTAGGAAGACAAAATTTGGGCCAGTGGGCTACATTTGTAATTGCTAACTCTGCTGTTTATGCACCTCACATTATCTAGGAATGTCCTTTTGTAGTGCATTGTCATAGTAATTTCTGCCAAAATATAAAGACAGTCTGTAAAGTGGAAGCCCTCCAGAAGCAACAGTGATGGAACCACTGATGTAGTCCTTAAATGCAGCCTTTGCCTTTGTTAATGTCAGGAATTTGCTAATAAGCAGGTTATTTCCCATACTTGAGGACTGTAACTGTTCTATAGTTGACATACACAGCAATTTAACCTGTTTTGCAAAAAAACACTTTTAGGATATAGTTTAAATATGATGATCTAAAATTCTTCTGATGCTTTTTACCAAAAAAAACTATTTCCCAATGTAACATAAGTACAAACATTAGGACAGTTTAAAGATACCTTCCTCTTTGCAAAACTATAGAAAACAAAATGTGCTCTATGTGGGTATTTGGGGGTACAGTTTTTTGGGGAAAGCTTAGCACAATCATATGTTTACATTATAAGAGTTTACTCATGGGGGTTGAGAATATAATTCTTTAATGTCAGCATTAATAACAATAATCCCAACCACAGACATTCATTCTGCATTTATCTGAGGGGCAGCATCATTCGGTCCTACACTCACTTCATACATAGACTGCTCTTTTTACTTGTAAGCCTAGATTCTCTACTACCAGCAAAATGTGTTCATTCAAGAATGCAGAATTTGTAATGCTATTGCAGCTGAAAATGTAAAAAATTAACACACTGAAAAAACACAAGGAACCGAAGCATGCCTAGTTAATGCTCTCCTCTCCCCCTCGCTCCCCTCCCCAACCCCCCCCCCCCCAAAAAAAAAAAAAAAGATAACGACAAAGAACTGGCCAGGGCAAGCACCTAGCAAGCAGCTGTGTCTCAGTGCTCATGTGCTGGCTGCTCTGTCTTTTTCCTGGCTTTCACCAGCGCCCCACATTTCCTACCTGTCACCACAAGGGGTGTCCAGGAC
Organism: Phaethon aethereus; assembly: GCF_964289735.1. Classification (NCBI taxonomy): domain Eukaryota; kingdom Metazoa; phylum Chordata; class Aves; order Phaethontiformes; family Phaethontidae; genus Phaethon; species Phaethon aethereus. The sequence goes on along the minus strand of NC_138577.1, from coordinate 49,616,712 downwards.
GCGCTGCAAGCGTGAGGCTTCAGTCACCGAGCGGTGCAGGGGAGCCTGGCAATTTAGCCCTGAGTGATTCTGTGAAATTGAAGGAGAGATTCTCGCTGCTGCTCTTCAGGGATTGCTGCTGTTAGAGGGAAAAGCAGATTTGGAGGTGTGTGTATGTGTGCGGAGATGCAGAGTGCATTCGACTGAGGTGTCTGGCCACTGGGAAGCACTGCGAGAAGAGGCAGAGAGGCAGTGAGAAGAGGCAGGAGCAGGACTGAAGTACAGAGCAGCTGTTTCCTAATACTCTGATTCTTTTTGGTGCCTCAGTGAATGTGAACATGGATTCTGCCCCTGAAATCTTCTTGAAGCTGCTGTTTCTCCTGTCTGTTTATAACTGGCACACAGCAGTGGCAGGGAATAAATGTAAGTATTGCATATGATTTAAAACTCAATCCAGAGTGTTTTGAAAACTTCTGGGATATGTTATTTGCATTTAGAATAAATATGATTTTTGAGACAAATGTTTACTGCTTTGAAATAATAACAGCAAGCTGCTAGGCTGAAAATATTCTAAAATCCAATAATTTCAGACATGAGTCTAGGTACAGAATATTGTTTATAAAGCTTACAGTCTAAGAGTATCTGAAAGTAGCTTTTTACTAAGGGATGCCTGTTCAGCCCCATTTTCATTTTTGTTTTCTCTTTGGAAGTGCAGCATTTTCCAAGGAATTTTGTTTTACATGGAAATTACTGGCAGATTTCTATTGTGTAGTGTTTCAGATAGGGTTTTAGCAATTCATAGTTTTGAAAGCTGACATCTGCATCTCTTGAATTAAGCTGGCACTCAAATAAGTCTAATAAACATTACTATGCATTTCAAGAGCAGTACAAATATAAGAAGGAAAAATGTGGATAGCAAGACTTTATGGTCTCTGCACTGGTTGCTTAGGGAGTATTGTTCATGCATGACTAAAGAAGAGAACGCTATCAGTTTCAGCAGAAAGTTTTTTTTTAAAAAAAGAGTAATACATAGTTAGCCAGTAGGGTGGTATTGCAAAATAAAGATAGTGATTACAGTTTTAAAGACAATCTGCCCTCTAGGAGGCAAATCTGATATATACATAAAATCTCCGTTTTCAGTGTTGAATTAGATTAATTATCTTTACATAAAAAGAAGAGAAAAAACTTATCAAGAAACAAATTTTCAGGGGTTTTGTCATTCGGTAATAGCTCTGAGATATTATTGTTCCATTTCATTCAGCTTCAGCAAGCTGAAGGATTTCATTTTGCATATATGCGGTAGAACAGTAGCCTAAATGCCAGATGCTCATAACCTGAACTGAGCACATTTTCTCCTCTTCCTGTAAAGGCACTGATTGTGCCTTTACAGGAATGAGGAGGGCAGGAGCAATGCCTCTATGAGAAGAAAATGCATGCCGAAGCAAGGCGGAATGTTCAGGAATAACCTTACATCTCAGTGGCAGGGGACAGCTCCCTGGAAACATTTGAGCAATGGCAGAGAAGTTTGAAGTGCTCTATGGGTCTATAGCCTAGGGTTTTGCATATGGATGGTTTGTAAACTAAACATGCTCCCATGAGCCAAACATTCACACTGCAGCACCAAAATGATCTTGTGCTGTCATTCGGTAATGATATCTCATTTGATACTCAAGTGCATAGTGTAGCCCTAAACATGAATACTAAGTTCCTCTTGTTAAACACCCTGCTTCAATCCAGCCACAGCTTTAATTCTCTTCATCATTCTGCATTGTACAGTTTATGAATACATCCATTTTCACAAGACAATGATAACTGAATTGCACATTAATAGCATTTGGCACTAAGCACAAAACTAAATCAGTTGCTTACAGGGAGGCGTACTAAAATCATTGTAAAAAAGACTTGCATCACACAGCAAAGCAGTAAAGCACTAGAGGTCACTCTTACAATTTAGGAAGCAAGATCTGAGGAAAAGGCTCGAGATTCTCTCCAGTACAGGATTATGAAGGATAAAACAAATCAGGAATGAAATACATTTGTTACTGGCATTCTCAAACGCTTCTCAAAACCAAGCCAAATTCAATTACAGTATCAAATGAGTGACCTGAATTAACAGATTTTTCACATATATGCTAGTATTACAAATGTATATTACCCGTATTTATTAATGAGTCCTAACTCTTATGTCAAAATGCTCATCTGAACTGACAAAGTAAGAACTCCCCCATGCTACAGGCAAGGAAACTGATTGTGGGAAGAGCAAATGAAATTATTTAAATTAAGGTGGAGTAAGTTCCAGCATGCGAAGAGAACTTGACCAATCTCATGCATATTATTTAATATCTAATCTGGAAAAAAAAAATAAAATCCCTTTATAGATATATACATTACTTTGAAAGTGAACAATTCTGTGTGAAAGTTTGTTTTAAAAGTGACAGTTTCCATCTTATCTATCAATGTATGAATTTGATTAGTGTGTTAGATTTCATAGAATTATCTCAGGAGAAAAGGTTTTTCATAATTACTGATTATAGTAGATATATGCAGCAGTCATTATCTACTCATTTGAACATACTTTACTCCTTTCTTCTTGAGCAGTTGACCAGGAATTGAACTCCTTTTCAATAGGTGGTTCTACTATTGACATTAATGTATCCAAATACATTTACAAAACAGGGAAATTTCAGTTTTCATACATGAATTTTGATGGCTAGATTATCCAGTAGGTTGCCAATCATCAAAGAAAATAGATTTTCTTTTTAATCCTTCCTTTAAATTAATCTATTTTTCTTCTTTTAATTTTATATTTCTTTAATATTTCTTGAATACCTAAGTTTTGTTTTGTCCTTCTTCAGACCAGCTGCCATTAAGAAAAGACCAAAGTAAAGACCTTTACACTTCACCTTCAAGTGTCAATGCTAATGTTACTAAGTTAGTTGTATAAAGAAAATTTCTTGTATCAAAAATTGATGTGTTCAGAATTATTTATGTCTTAAAGGATTCACAGTATTCCTCTTTTGAGTAGAATGATTTTGAAGTTCTCAGGTTATCTGAAGGTGATAGACTCTATCATCTAGAATACGAATATTTATTCCTGTTTTTTGTAGGCGTTTTTTGTTTGTTTTTTTTTGTCTGGTTGTTTGGGGTTTTTTCCCCTGAAAAATAACACTGACACTTCCAGTCAAGAAAGGTAATAATTGCTGCTGGAAACTCAAATCTTTTAAAAGTTCCATAGTAGTTCTGCTTCATGCTTTCCTATGTTTTCTTCCTTACAAAGAATTAGAAGTTAGAAGTGCACAGCCTTGAGTAAGTAACTGTATAAGGTCAAATGTGAGTTTTAAATGAAGGATTAAAGCAATTACTCCTGTAAGTTTCTTTCAATGGAGCTGGGAAACATTTTTCTTTTATTGGGAACTGGCTCTACAGCTGTAAATCATCAAGTTACTAAATAAGCCCTTGAGAACTTGCCAGAAATTGCTACTCTAATAGGTGCAGTACTCTTTTTTTTAACTCTCTAAATTTGAAGTGTTACACAAAACATAATTAATCCCTCTACAAATATCAACTCAACTGTGACTAAAAATTATTAAGGTTAATTCTGACAGTAAATGCAAATAAAAAGAACAAATTAGGGACTTTTCATGTAAATTCTCACCTCTTTATACCTACTTATATACCTACTTTTTTAAAACTCTCCCATTTTACAGATGCTTTTATCAGTTCAGATTTTCATATTTGTATTGTAATGATCATAATTTCTATAAATACAGAAGTGTTTATTATCATTATTACTGTTGTTATTATTTTTAAATATCAGTGATTTCTTGCTAATGCTGCAGTAGAAGACCTACTCTAAAGCTGACAGAGAATGTCTGTTATTGATGCTGAATTTTTCAACTGAGTGATCACATGCCTTGATTATATTATCAGATGCAAGTCATTGTACAAGTAAAATCCTCAGGGAAGAGATTACTTGCTAAAAGAAAAATATTGTATCTTAACTCATAAACTAATTTAATTCTGATGTTAATCATCAGTACCAAACTGTTCCACAGACTATCTGATAACTTTATGGAATTGCATTAAAAATATACTGAAATGTTTATCACAAACAACCTAAATGAAAATGTAATTCTTTTACCATTAGTTTGTGGTTGATGTGAACTGTATTGGAGGAGAAAGTAGAAACTTCCTTAATTTTTTTAGTCTCATTAATATTAAGCTGTTTATTATTATCTATCTTCGGTCTGAGATAGCAATGGCGACCCCATCAGAGATCAGGCCATCTCTGGGCAATTATTTACATGAATAAACCATTACAGACTTCTCTAGTATATTTTTCATGTTTTTTTAGTAAAGTAACGTCAAAAGCTTGTAGCAACATCAAATCTAAAATAATACCAATGGAAAAATCTATCAAAATTTATTTCAGACTTTCAAGGTTAAGAATTCATAGAAAGACCTTGGGTTGATTACACTGAGTATGATCAACAATTTGCATCCCATTTCTCTAAGCTTTCAAATTCCCATGCACATATTTGTCCCTGGGCTCAGTCAGTAGGTTGGATGGAGCAAATGTGGTCATGATTGATGGATAGTGACAGACAAGTAATGACATTGTCGAGGCGGGATAGAATCAACTATAGAAAGAAAATGCAGTAGGTTATATGTAAACTATGTTGTCAGTATTAGTAATAACATTCTCATTATGTGTTAGGATCTACTGTGGTTTTGCTAAGTATCAGTCAGGAGATCCAGACTAATCACTATCTTCTTCACATCTTGATAATTCTGCAGTCATGGCCATTCTGATTTATTTCTTACATAATAAGTAGATGTAACTGTACATCTATGTTCACCGTAAGAAAGACAACCTTTAACTAAGGTGTTGTATCCAATTACGTAGGTCTCACAAAATAGAATTCTATCATTGTATATGAGATACAATGCTCAAGTTCAGTATTTTTTCTGAACAATTCTATGCTGCAGTAGAAAAAATCAAATAGTTTGTCATATATTAGTATGTCTCATATGATATATTTGCCAGTATTCTGCCTACTGATTCATCTTCTGTAAGAACTTCAACAACCACAATTGCATAGCTTCTAACAAGTTTAGCTGGGAAAAAATAGGTAAAATCTCTCCGCCATCCCTTCTCACCCCTACAACCTCCCCACCCCAAACAAGAAAATCAAAGAACACTTGAATGAAGCATTACATCTTTCAGATATTTATTTTCTTTTCCCCAAAAACGACCTTGTGCTTTGGTGCTACTTGTAATTTTGAGAGTCTAGTCTGCAGTATTGCATGGGCTTGGAGTTCTCTTTTGTGGCAAAGTTAGAACTGCTTCTCAGTACTTTTACATGCTTATTCCTTGTTAGTTGCTCTCAACAAGGTGGTAACAGAGCTGGGGGCAGTGAGATCCCTCACTAATTCAAAAGGCTGTCCTTCCTAGAACACACTAGGCAATTTGTTAAGAATGTTAAAGAAGTACCAAATATCAAAATTAGTCATGTCTGTCTCTGACTCCAGAAGTACACATTAAATGTGTTTAAGAGGTTTCTGAAATGAAAAGTTAAAATTTGCTCTTCTCTCTCAGTTTTCAGAGAGAGTTTTATGAAGAGGGAACCAAAACAAGAGTGATAACACTGCTTTTACAAGTTTCGGTACAATTGCTTGGGTTTTCTTCAGTGTTAAGTATGACTGAGGTTAAATGTTTTGGTAGATTGATCTGGTAGTTCCTGAATATAAAATACTTTTTGTAACTTACAACTTGTAACTTTGGCAGTTGGGGTTGTGCATGACTTTTAGATTAAAAATGAAAAAGAGGTATGTGTGCCTCAATACACCAGCATGTATTATGTAAATATAATTATGACAAAAGTTTTCTCTCTAAACTGAAAATAACATAAAATCTATAGAGGATACAATATGTTGTCACAATGAAAATGGTTTTGCTTTATTTGTTTGTAAGAAATTTTAACTCTGCAGTATTTTATACTTATGTATTTATCATGCTTACTTATCTGTTGTATGTTTGCATTTAACATATGTGCAAGTATAACTTTACACACTAATTTCGGCAAAGGAATACTCTATAGGTTTCCTTCCATCAGTTGAAGCCTTTGTTAGTAACCTTGAATTAACTCTGTGAAATGCAGAGGAGGGTTGGTGTCCAATTATTTTGCGTTTCAGAAGAGAGTTTTCAGTGTTTATTATAAATTGTATTGATATTTTTTAGTAAGTGAAATGTAGTGTGTACTGGGAGGTAAAAATGATACTGTTTATATTCTACTTAATATGTATTTTCAGTGCAATAATTTGAAAAGTGATTGAAAACCTGGAAACTTCTGACATTTTAAGTAGATTAAAATTAGTAACTACAGAATTATTATTTAAATACCATACTCACTTAATAGACTAGTGAAGAAAACTACCTCTAGGGTTTTAAATCTCAAAGGATAGAGAAGAAGTATGGTTAGGAAATCTATCCAGCTGGGTAGTGGATCTAATTACTTTTTTATTAAGTATATCTCATTATTTGGTTGTGTTTGAGAATAAGCTACTGCTTGTTCCTTGCTGTTAGAGTGCCTGTTTGTTTTTATAACAATCTTTTAGCAGTTAACATACATATGTGGTCTTGAGAGAAAACTAGATTAGAAACAGCATGTTGGAATATTTGAATTTATTCTTATTACTAATATCATTCTTTATTCAGTTCATAGCTGAAGAAGATCTCACTCTTTTTCAGGTGTTTATCTGTCCATTTTTAAACCTAAATAGAAAGTTTTTTTTAAAACCTAAGTTGTTCCTAAAAATATAGTTTTATAAAGATTTTTTCCTGATTACATTTAAGATTTGCCACCAAAAATCCCCAGCTATATCTCTTTGACAGGTCCAGGGTTATTGTAAAAAATACACCTTTAAAGAAAATTCTAAACAATGAAAAAAATGAAGTTTCATAAAGTATGTGGTTAAACAGGATACAAAAAATATTATTACTCAGATACCATATAACCTAATGAACAACATCACTGGGAGAGCAAACAAAATAAGTTATTATTAGAGAAGGTCTAGAGCAGAGGTTTTGAAAAAGACAGCAAGAGTAAGACCTTCAGAGCGTAACACACATCGTAAAAGTGATGCTGCAAACAGGGTGAGTTGCATAAAGGGAGCCTGAATCGCTTTGGTTAATTTGCCTTTATCATTGTGCTGTCTCTCTACATTAGACTGGATATGCTCAACATGGATATTCTGTAACTATCTCAAAATTTTGAGGAAAGGGGAAAGTTTTTTTCTTCAGGATTATGAATTATGGTAGAGGTCATATGATGTTTACTGCTATGCAGTATTAATAATAAAATACTAATTGGAATCCGGAAGACATTTTGAATTAGAAATAATTATATAGGAGCTGCAGAAGGGAGATTTTTCCTGAATTTTTACTTCTTCATTTATTAGCAAATATGCCTTACTTTTGAGATATATGTTGAACTCTGGTGGCTCCTGTAAAGACAGGAATAATGGGATTTATCTGTCTAAAATTAAAAATCTGAAACGTGGATATTTGCTTCTGAGCTAGCTAAGTCCCTTTTTAATCACATGAGAGAAAAAATAATTCTTACAGGGAGAAGTCATGGGGAAGACAGAAGGAAGAAATTGCATGAAAAGTTACTTATCTATCTTAATAGTAACATTTGTCTCACCACTGATTATGATTCTGCATCTAGATAACTAGTCAGCTGTAGGCTTTGTAGACATCAAAACTTAAATGAATGGATTCCAGTTACACCAAAATATCTGACCCTAAATGAATGTTAGAAAAAAGTATAGCAAGCCATACTGGCTGCCTTGTACAGTAATCACTGGCAATGCCCAACACATTCATGTTGAAGCTCCCAAAGTCTTCCTTGTCTGTGTTTGGGTAAGTGGCTTCTCCTTGATTTCCCAAGGGTTAAGGCTGCTGCTATTGACAGACCTAGACAAAATATAGGGATTAAGTGAGGAGCTGGAAATGTCCTACCAGTGAGACCATCTTTCACTACTGAAAAGATGAAATATACAGGTATTTCAACCGTTGACAATGTTCTGGTAAAGTGAAATTTCATTAACTTAAATAAGTTGGAATTGCCTATTCTACCCATGCGAGACAGTCTGATCTTTCCGTCTCTTTGACAAGCCATGATTAAAGCTCCATTTTAACCCCAGTCTTGTCAAAACATGTAACATTTTTGCTTCTAAAGAAAACATAGAGTGAAAAGAGACTGTTTTATGAACAAAATCAGCAGAATGCTACAGCTTTTCTTTTCATAAAACAGTGATGAAACAGATAAAAGTATCTTGATACTTCTATGGTTACATTAAAACCTTTTTACTATTTAGCATCTAACGATGGTTATAAGCTGACTGTTATACAGGATAGGAAGCCCTTTTATGCTCCAAGCTAACAAACTGTGGCTCTCACTGTAACTTATTTTCCTGACCAATGACAGGATGCCTATCTACTATGCAGCAGTCTAGTTTGCAATAGTTTGTAATCATGGTGAGACTTACCATTCTTTTTTTAGAAAAAAAATGCAATCTTTAGTAACTAAGATTTTTTAAATTGGTGAAAAATGACACTGTTTCTCAATGACCTTATTCATATAAAGCTCCTAGGGAAATCAATGGGAGCTTTGCCTAACTAAATATTGCATAAAAGCTTTAGAAAGAATGAGCTGAATATTCATTCAACAGTGATATACTGCATAGTTTTAATATAACTGGTCTCTTTATTTCCTTTCTATGTACCAGTCTTTTCATTTTGCCTTGTTTGGAGGACTCAGATACAGAACTGTGTAACAAACAATAATCACTCAATTGTCCTGCTTGACAAAAAATAAATATGAGGAGAAAAAGACATTTAGAATTTTAGCTAGTTCCTGTGGTTAGGGAATTTGTATGCCTGCAATGAAAAACTACTGTTCTTTTTTTCTGAGCCAATGGTAGTATTTTTTTTTTTAAACCATTAAGATGATTGATTTTAATTTTCAGGGGTGAAATAGCCGCTCAAAACTTAGTACTTTCAGGAGTATCTGAATGCAGTGGAGCACAGTGGAGATTGCTAAGTTCTGCTCTCCAATTGACAAGATGCGTTGCAGTAACTCTTAGTTTTATCAGCCTGAATGTAGAATTTGTAGAGCTGTTTTTCAGTTGCACCATGTCAGTGTGCTCTGGAGCTCCACTGTACCCTGCAGTGATTAGTTTTCTGTCATCAAGCAAAGTCTGTCTCAGATTCTGCTTTTCCACAGAGTAGACATGTCCTTCAGTAATGAAGATTGAAAATAGATTTCTTGGAGACAGGAAGGATCATCATAAAACCTGTTTGCCAGTACGATGACCCATAAAAAAACCCCAACAAACATGAGTTTAGCTTGTTTACTCTTACATAAAACATATGTATAAATGTAAATATATGTCTCTCTCCTTGTAAATAGGAGAAACACAGCCACAGGGATTTGTTATCTCATTTCCTAATGTGTTTTTAGAAGTTCTAGATGACAGTGATGAGCCTGGCACAAGAAAAGGACTATGGCAGGGTTTTGCTCATGGCACAGTGGTGTAAAAATGTTATTCTGACTTCAGTAAATAGTTAAACAAAATAAAATACAGAAGCAATTCAATGATAGATGAATCAGCTACCAAACCTTTGTTTGGATTTGATAGTCCCACTGTTACAGTAAGAGACTATCAATGTACTTTTTTCAGATGGGTGAAAATTATAGTGCATATAGCAATAAATCAGTGTAAAATTTTCTGTTGTCCTGGGCACAGGTGACAGGTGAAAGGTAAAAGGTAACTATAGCACTGTGCTGAAGTAGTCTTTAAGATATGTTAGGAAATGTATTAGTTTCTTTTACAGAAGTTCGCTTTTCACCATCTACTCCTTGTCTATTTTTAATGTGCTTTGGGGAATGATATCTTCTTTCTCTTTTTTCTCTTTCCTCCCTGAGGGCTCAAAAAAACTCATTTGTACTCAACTGTAAACTTCTTTTGACTTTTGTGAAGTGTGATTATCTCATAGATCATCCTTATGCTGTATGGTTGTGCTTTATTCTGTCCTGATTCATTCTCCTTTGGCAGGAAAACAGAGAACTTAAGAGATAGAGACTGGGGAAAAAGATGATTGATGTGCAAGTACCAATATGCACATTTTTTTGCCATCTCCAGTGAAGGGTTGTTATTTTTTAACCCTTTGCAAAATGTCTACATCTATTTGCTAGCCTGCTGTAGCCCAGAAGTGGTGGACATCCAGTGAGACTGCTCCAAATTTTGAGCAATGGGTAAGGAATGGATTCACAGTTATGCTGAACTTGATCTCTGTTATCCTTAGGATGCAGTGGTAGAACATAAGGTTTTTTCACCCTCTTGTGTTATGTTTTCGGGGCGGAAGGGGAGAGAGAAAAATCTACCATGGCAAAGATTTCTTTCCTTCTTCTATCTCTACAGCAACTACTTAGAAATTTGACACCATTTTGTTTCTTGGGAAGGATGGTAATGTATTCTGTGTAGATAATCTTGGTAAGGACAGACTGAGAAATTCTAACAGAATTCTCTTACCTAACTCTCACCTCTAGTAAAGTGTGTATGTGTGATGGAGGTATTGAAGGGGCTAGTTTCTGTTTTGATGTTTCTAATATATTTTTGTAATGTCTCAGTGGATGTGTTTCTAAGATACTGCCACAGGTGCTGAAAATGTATGTTGAGTGGAATCAAATTATGTCAAGTTTCAGTGCATGGTTGTGCATACTTGAACATTATAGATTGAAAGGCATGAATCAAAAATCTGCCAATGAACTAATATCAGTAAATTGATGGTATGATGGATGACAATGGCTTACTTAGGAAATACTGAATATGACATTCATATTTACATGTTTGCTTTTATAGTTATTTATAGTTATTTGTATCTACATCCTGTTGAATGTTGTAACTGCTTATCAGCAGATTTTTTTTAATGAGATTCATCTTTCACACCTGCATTGTTGTTTGAGAATAACAGAGGTATTACGATTTACTGATTCCATATATATTTAATTATGCATATTATTTTAGTGTCTTTAAATAATGTAGATGTATTTTTGGAAAACAACATCTCAAGTTGGATATGTCTCCTTCTCTCAGTCATTCGTGTTGGATTAATATAATACAATACAAAACAATCCTAAATATTGAAGACCCAGACTCATGAGGATTTTGAAATGTTCTGGTGATCCTTATCTTCCTACCCTTCCTCTTATCAGTAGAGAGGTATCTGTAGATGAAAGCTGTGGTGAAGGAGTTCTTCTGACTTTGGAACCGCACTGCTAAAACCATGTTAAAACCACACTTGCAGTAATGGACAGTTTCAGTCAGAAAATCGGGTACTGTTTAGTGCAAAATCCTTTTTAAGAATAGAACACTGTAAAATACTGAATGTTTCTTAAACTGTAATCTCTCATAAAACATGACCAGGTAAATTGGTGGTAAATGGCAGTGGGTGGTAAGCAGTCAGTGTGTTACCCACTTGCAATATAAATAGTGGTCTGTTTTATCCTTTAAATGTCTGCCTAAAAGTATTTGAAAGTAATATCATGATCCACTTAAATTTCTTCCAATCAAATAATTCATTATCATTTTTCTCACAATTAATCTTTGTCATCATTGAGAGAAGAAATCATATGCCAGATCATAGACTACTATTTGTATTAGAACACACACTTCGTCATGAAGGAGGAATTGTGTTATTTCTTCAGACTGACAGATTTTATTTTCAAAGCCTAACTGCAAGACTCAGAAGAAGATCAAGCATTTTTTAAAATAGTAAGTGGTGTTCTTCTACAAGTTAAACTATTCTTGAGGAATTTTTATTGTACCCCTTAAAGTGAATTAAACACATATTTGTGCTTAAATATATATATAAAAAAAATTGAACATTGAGCAGAAGCCTACTGCAATAAGTAGTTCTAAAAGGAGTCTGCAAAGATGCCTCATGAGCAGATGCCTTATACACACTTGCCCCAGCATCAATCCTGTAAGTGGTTTCACAGTGCACCTCAGTCTGCCATTGAGTCCATCCCTTCACCCAACTCTGCTGCCCAAAGCTGGCCCTGCGGGCTTGTTGGTGTTCCAGGGTGGTTTCAAGACAACAGCGAGTCATTCTGTCTCCGGCATTCTTGCTCCCAGTCTTTGTAAACCCTTCTGCATTTGGGTCTTCTTGTCCTCCATATCAGATCATTTCTCAGTCACAAATTTACCACTGCTGAGCAACTACAGTATGAATTTCCCCCTTACTAATTTTGTACTTGTGTAGCTTTTTAGATATTTTTTTAAATTATGCTTGAGAAGTCCGATTTTGTGGCTTATATGTCAAAATTGAATTTCCAGCAGACTGACATATAATACTGCTGTTGGAGTTCTAGAATATGGACATGGGTAAAACACAAATGTCCATGGCTTAGTCTACTGTGTTTTCTAAAGAAAATTTGAAGTAAAGAATGATGCTAAACCCAAAGTTTTGAAGGAATTGAAAATGCATTCATTTACTTAGAAATATCTATAATTTCCTAAGGTGCAGAAAATATTTGTAGAAAAAACATTTTCTACATTTTTTTGTTTGGTTTGATTTGTTTTTTAATTGATTAATTTTTAGTTTTTTTCAGTGCTGAAGTTTCCTGTAGCATGAAATAATGTTACATGATTAATCAAAACAAAGGTTTGCAGATCCAGTGCTCTGCCAGTGACACAGTATTTTGTAAAGTACTTCCATTCCCTTTTGCAGGCATCAAGTATCAGAAATTCAGATGTCAGGTTGTTTCTTTTTACCGTTGCCTCATTTTTTTCCCTGACAAGTTCTCCAAGAGCTGGAATTGCATCTATTTCTGACACGTGGTTTGGCTACCAAGACTGGTCTTTGCTACTCTGCATTTTACCTTTTCTTACCGTTACTGAGAAATGTGAAGTTTTAATCGTGATATGAGTAGACGGAGATAGATCCTTCCAGCTTGGAAGTCTTGCATGTACATGAATATTTGAAGCAACAACGCATTAAAAAGGGAAGAGCCTAACAGCCACTTAAAATGTGTACTGCTGATAGCCTATCAACACATCATCTTCTGTTCTAGCAAATGAGTTTACTCACACAGGTTGTTTCTGCATGTCAACACTGCATGTACAGTGTTGTTAGCTTGTAGAGTTTTTATGCTGTGTTCTGGTATCGTACACCTTCTGTGAAACTCCAGTAATCAAACAATTGCACAAAATGAAAGCTTGCCAAGGTTATTTTTAAGATCTAATCTTTGTAATTGTGGAACAGAAAATAAAAGCATTTAATGAGCTATCTTACTGAAGGAATGAACAATCTGCATGCAGCTCTCAAGGATCTTAAATTCTGGCGTTTCAGTCCTGGCTGTCGAAGAAAGGACTTTAGCAGGTACCTAGCTGATGTCAGCACCTGTAAAACAGCAAGACCTTTTAAATATATTGCCTGATTTTTGCCTTGTTTTGAGTCTCAGAGTCCTTGTCCATCTTAGCCATTTTTTATTTTTGATGTGAGAATTGATTGTAGTGTCAGATAACTTTTGTCCTTATTTCTCAAAATCTGGAAAAAAAACCAAAAATGCAAAGAAGGAAGAACTCTTTATAATTTAATTCTCACAAGTTAACTTCATAATATTTTTATGCATAATATAAATGAATTCTTTAAGCTGGCAAGATAGCACTTGTAATTTGCAAATCCAGATGTAAAAAATTACTTTGTATACAGGTGGGGGTTGTGTTTTTTACAATAAATAATGATTTTTAAATTTATTTTAATGAAAACATTTAACACGTTTGCATCTTTTTAATGTGCTTCATATTGCAGAGCTCTCTTTCACCTCTATTTCATGCTCAGTTTTTACATAGTTTTCCTATTGATGTTTGTAAGTAATTGCATACATTAATATAATACAGGACACAAGTAGTTTAATTGCAGATATAAATGCAGAACCTGCCTGAGGATGATAAGGAAAAGATCACTAGTTACTGTTCTGAGTAATCTTCAGAGTTAAATTTTGATACACATGCAGAGAAAAAAATACGAATGCAGAACATTCTACACAAATATTTTCTGGGGTTTCTTTTTTTTGGATGCCTCATTCAAAGCTACCATGTGTTGAGCTTAAATCCATAAGAAGTGATGCATTTCCAAATGACAGAAAGCTTCTTTTTATTGCCTCTTTTTCTCTCATTAGTAGCAGTTGTGACAGTTTCTTGGTTTTTTTACGTCACACCATTGAACAAAGGCTTTTTTTTTTTTCTTTTTTTAGTGAAAACACTGGTTTGTGACAAAAGAGGAGATAACAATTATGGCAGTTAGGAAAGAGCTGATTTTTATTAACACTTCTAGAGGCAACTGGTGTTCTCTTTACTAGATTGAAGGATTCAATTTACAGGGTCCAGCAGGAGTCCAGATGGAGAGTGTTCCTGATTGTTCTCTGTGGGATTATCTGAGCAAGGCAGCCTATAGACTATGTGGCCACTGTATGCCTTCTGCAGGTGGCAAGATACAGAAGCTAGCAAAGCTGTGCCAACAGCTAAATGTTGAAGGGTTTTCTATGGGTATGTGCTTCGCAACACATATAATGTTTCTCCTTTTAAGGAGTATCAACATTCTGTCTATTCCTTCTGGTTTAATTATATTTTTGCATAATTATATCAGAAACAGATACCATAGAGTTATGAACTTTGAACTGTCTTAGACTTATGAGTTCAGTTAACTGATAGAGTTATGAACTTTGTCTCAAAGTTGACTAAGAACTTTCAAAAAAAACATGGTGACTCCTTGTTCTAGATCTTGTCACAGGTCTGGCTTTATGTTTTAGAGAAACTGATTCGACATTCCTGGTTATACAAGTGCATGTGTTACATGTACCATAACTGGTTTCCTTGCTCTGTCCATTTTGCAATGTCTTTGCCTCAGCAGAGGGTTTCCTGTGAAGTTGGGTTAAATAGATTACAGTTCTACTGTATGTAACACAAGAACAAGTAAAACTGTATAATTGGTTTTTGACCATGTGGTACAATTTCAAGTGTCCCTTGATTTCAAAACCTCGTCTTGATATTTATGTCTTTGATAGTGTCATATTTAGGCAAAACCCCCAAAAAATAGCTGTTTCCCTCACCACCCAACCTGGCCCCTGCCATCAGTTTAAGTTATTGATGTAATAGCAAGAAATACATGGTCTGATATTAAAGTTAGACACTGTCTTGAGTTAAAAATGGATAGACAATATATTACTAATTAGGGCAGGAGCATTCATTAGAATGACCAGATGAGCTTTATTTTAATACTGCATAAATTCATTAAGCAATAATGAAGTGCAGTGCTTTTCTAGGCATCATGCTATGTTAGGAGATCATTACATTTGTTTTCTTTAAAGGTGAATCACATTTCTTTAAACAGGCCAACAAAATAAAGTATGCAGCAAAGCACAAACCTCTTGCCTTTGTAGCGATACATTCAACTATGTATGGAAATGTGAGGAGGCTGTGCTAAATAGAAGTGTCAAACAACATATTTCCTCTCCACCAGCATGCAAAGACTGCTCTCACTGAAAAGGATGAAGAAAGACTTGAGAAGCTAGGGCCAAGAGAAAAATGAATGAATTCTGTCAGACAATGCATACTTTTCAGAAAAAGGAGCCCATACTTGTGCTATCCACTGTACCTTTGAGGTTTCAGTGTTTGTCAAGAGATTAAGATTTTATCATTTCAGCCTAAAATGATCCTTTTATTTATAGCATGAGTAAACAAAACAGTAGAAGCTTATAAAAATTTTTCATTCTACTAAAAAATTGATGTACTTATAGGAGGTGTGATAATTTAGCTAACAAATTCAGAGCTGTGTGTGTTGGTCTCATAAATATGAAGGCAAATTTCTCTCAAACTCCAATCTTTTTCACTGAAAAAAGAGTTATCTGACTGCAAGATTTATTCTGCAAGTAAATTGAAAATTAAATTATACCTCAAAGGCCTTATTAATTCTGTTAAAACAATTAAAAATGTGATGTTTATGAAGTTTTTTTGGAATGTTACTTTTACACAGTATTTCAGCTTTATTACAGCATGAGGGGAGTATAATAAAGATGTTTTTCCTTTCTTATTTTTCTGTCTTTCTTTGATAGAACTTTGCAATATTGTACTCCAGGAAAAAGTGGAAAGAGAGGATCCCTGTGTATCACCTGTGTTTTTCATTGTTTCAGAAAGCCTGATTAGCTTATACATATATATAACATATATGTTATTTATGTATGCATACATACATATGATATGTTAACAATTTAAATAAAGCAGGATCTCTTCAGGTTAATTATCCATATGCCCATCCGATATCTCTCAATGGACGACAATTATAGTCCACTTGCAAAATTTAAATAATCATTAGGTGTAAGATGTTGATTTTCATTAAATGATCCATTTTAAAAATCTAGATTTTCTGTTTTATATGATGAGGCAAGACTTCATCAGTATATTTTATTGCTTTGTAATGTGTTATTAGTTCAATAGAATTTTGCCATTCATCTGAGAACAAGCATTCAGTAAATCTGAGTATTTGTTTTCTGTCCCACTACTTTATTCTTCCTTGTGAATGTGTAATGTAAACTGTGAAACTCATGCCTCAAAAAGGAACTTTTTCCTTCCTATAAGTCTCCTAGTCCAGAGTGTACAAAATGATTATTTATCTTCTGCTTTCTCTTTCTTTCTTGTCTGTTCAAATGATTGAGGGTTGTGGATGAGATGCTACCCACTACCACTAGCCTACAGTAAATTGTTTATATCCATATCTTTGATGCTGGGGTGTGGATTTGTAATCCTTGTTGAGACAGAAATTGACTGTGATAAATTTTAAGCATCCACTTGCTTTTTCACAGTTATTCATACTAGTAGGTACTTTTATGTCATCTCATGACTGACTAATATACTTCAGTCATGTCTATCTAATGAGCTTCTGACTTGAGCTGAAATTCTTGTTATTTCCTGTCAAGTACATGACCTTGTACTTTCTGGTGCCAGATTTCATTCTATTTCTGTTACTCTGTCATCATCTAGTTCTTTCTTATGATATCTTGATTCTGCTCTGTATTGATGACACCTCCTAATTTTACAGGGGGATGAATTCGTCATACACATCTCTCTTTTTTTGTTTCAAGGTCTTAATGAAATTAGGGCATGCCTTGATTCCCAGACTGTTAATTCCCACACAGGTTGATTCTCCTCTTCTCAGTATCTCCCATTACCATTTTCCTGTTGTCATGCAGTATGTAGCTTTTTTTCTCATCTACGCATGAAAGACCAGCAATTTCCCATGCAACAATAGATAAAATCAGCCACTGCTTTTCAATGTAAAAATTGCCTGTCATAGGAAACCATAGATTACTTTGGCATGATCTACATTAGATAACCTTTATTCCATTTGATCTAGTTTTCCATTTACCTCTTTTTCCATAAACGTTCTTTCCTTTCAAAATTTTTCTAAGGTCTCACATATTACTGAAGTCAGGTTTACACGTTTTTACCGCCTGTTTTGCACGCTTTCTACCTTCCTCTCCTCCTCCATTCTGTATTTATACTACACAGGGTATTGGCCAGTCATTCACTACCAATTCTCCCTGATAGGTTAGTTTAGGGTACTTGTTTCTGGATCTGTGGTATCTTGTATCAGGTTTTCAGAATTCAGGGAAACAGACTTGATCCTGAACAGAGCTGGGGCATTATAATCCACAGCTGTTAATTTTTTTTCCTTTGTTCACATTACCCATCCAGCCTTATTCCCTTTGCTTATCACTGACATTCCTAATATATTTTAAGAGAGATTTTTATATAACAATAGTTAACATTATATTTGAGGAGGAGCAAAGAAATTTCACATTTAATATTAAATTTTTTCATACTTCAAGAAGAAATAAGATATTTGTTACAGAAAGTAGAATGTCTTATCAATAAACATAGGCATACTAGTTAAACATACTGATTTGCAGAATGATGGACATAAAATTATACATGTATTCAGAATTCATTCTTAAATTACATCATAAAATATGAGTAGTAATGGCTGGTAAATATTTAAGTAATATCAATTTTGGAAATATTTCTGGGATTATTGCTTCTAAAATTCTTTACATATACTTAAATTTATATTTGCTTTTTATTATATTATGAGGAAACAATTCAATTTAATTTTGTACTATTGTTTTTTCTTTCACCTGTTTTCTTAAGCTGGTGAAATCGAGTAATGTACCTGTGCTGCCACAAATCGATGAATGGTTTAAATTTAATAAAAATATCTAGTAAAAATGAAGACCCTCAACACACAAAAACAAGTGTAACACAGCAGTGAGTTCTATCTAATCTCCTAAATATTGTGATGCCCAATAGAAATGTTTTAGTCATGTAGTATGCTGTATAAACTCCTTTTTTTTAGTATAATTAAAAATACCTCTCCCAGGTTCCTGAGTAGGGATTTTTTCTTCATATTCTTGATTTTGTTGTAACAGTTATTAATCTATGCCACTCAGCCAAATACATGGTATGTCACCAAGTGTAAAATTTGAATGTCTGTAAGTGTCTGTGTTTCTATATCTTGACTTAACACATACATATATAACTGCAAATAATTACAATCGTAGTATATAGACACTTCTCTATATGAAATAGGGTAAAATACTATGTTTGTCTGGAGTGATCTGGTTTTCAACCTCTCTTGATATGTATAAATTGTAAAGAAAATTATTAAATTGTGCTGCATTATAACAGCAGTGGCCCATCATTTTGAATAAATACAAGCTTTTAAATGTAATGACTGTTTTATGGAAATTACTTTGGCTCATTCCCAAATTTAGGGTATTTTTATTATGTAAATTCAAATAACTTTTAGCTAACAATTACATTAAACAACAATATGAGTAGTATAATAGTACCTCATTGAATTAAACTTAAAAAGAATTGCCAATGGATTATATTAAAATGAGTGTCTTATACAACATTCAGTCCCATAAGGTAACTATCCTGAGATACTCTTTATTTGCTGTTCATCTTAGATTCCTTTGATAATATGGGCAGGGTGATTGTTTCTCTACTTGACTTAGGGCTTTATTTTTTGTTTGGTTGTTCATTTATGTAATGGAAAATATTAATGTTCCACATTAACACAGTGCCTTCCCAACCCTGAAAAAAAAATAACAGAAGAAAGAAAGTAAACTTAATGATACTGTGTGCTTAGGGCACAGTATCATTACCATCTTTCAGAGCGTATCTTTTTGAGACTTTTGTGAGGATAAAACATAGTATTTTTACTTCTACCTTAAAATGCTAAACCTCCTAAAAATAATTTTGACCTGCTGTAGATTGAATTTCAGCAGAGTGCAGTAAGTATTGACTATTGTCACGTGCAGACTGGAGCGAGGTTTTGTTTGTATTCTCAGGAACAGAATTAAGACTCAAAATGGAGTCAAGTACCAGGTAACTTTATTTGCCAGACAACAGGTTCGAGGAAAGGGAAGGGGAAAGGGAAGGGGAAAAGGAGGGAAGGGAAGGGAAGGGAAGGGAAGGGAAGGGAAGGGAAGGGAAGGGAAGGGAAGAGAAGGGAAGGGAAGGGAAGGGAAGGGAAGGGAAGGGGAAAGGGAAGGGAAGGGGAAAGGGAAGGGAAGGGAAGGGAAGGGAAGGGAAGGGAAGGGAAGGGAAGGGAAGGGAAGGGAAGGGAAGGGAAGGGAAGGGAAGGGAAGGGAAGGGAAGGGAAGGGAAGGGAAGGGAAGGGAAGGGAAGGGAAGGGAAGGGAAGGAGAAAAGGAGGGAAGGGAAGGGAAGGGAAGGGGAAACGGAAGGGAAGGGGAAACGGAAGGGAAGGGAAGGGAAGGGAAGGGGAAAGGGAAGGGAAGGGGAAAGGGAAGGGAAGGGAAGGGAAGGGAAGGGAAGGGAAGGGAAGGGAAGGGAAGGGAAGGGAAGGGAAGGGAAGGGAAGGAGAAAAGGAGGGAAGGGAAGGGAAGGGGAAACGGAAGGGAAGGGGAAACGGAAGGGAAGGGAAGGGAAGGGAAGGGGAAAGGGAAGGGAAGGGAAGGGAAGGGAAGGGAAGGGAAGGGAAGGGAAGGGAAGGGAAGGGAAGGGAAGGGAAGGGAAGGGAAGGGAAGGGAAGGGAAGGGAAGGGAAGGGAAGGGAAGGATTAGTTGGAACAGCTACCACCACAGAGCTGCAGCATCCCGACAGTCCAATTCAGTGGGAGAACATTAGCTCGTTTCTCTCCGATCACCAAACACCTGTCCATTTTCTTGCAATTCAGTCCGTAAGATACTCTCTTGGTCTAGTGAATGTGACAAAATTACATGAAGCCGCTGAGTAGTGCTACATTGAACAGTGAACTGGCTTTGCAAGTTTCTTATCTGTTCTTGCAAGGACTCAATTGCCTCTTTATCTGCTTGCTTTTCCTCCTGAGCGGCAATTAGTGCTGCTCCCAACACAGCGCAGACTGTTGCCTTTCTTTTCCCCAATCGCAGTTTTCGTTCCTTTGCCAAAAGAGTGATCCAGTCAACCACTGCCTGCGAGCCACAACAATTCTTTTGAGCCCAAGCCATGCGAGGAAGAGAGGGCAGGGCTTTATAGACCTTCAGTTTATTCGGCCCACTGTGGGTTCACACACCCAGTGTGGATCTTTACAAGAAGATCCTCTGTCCTTTCTCTCCTGTCAGGCACTTCCCAAGGAAGGAGCTGCCCTAAGGGCCCTGGTCCTTTCTGGTTTGTTCAGTTTTGCAAGGGTATCCTGTCCATGATGCCAATTTAGATGTCACAGCCCGAAAGGAGTCTTTCAGGATAACCTCCTTCCCCCTGGGGCCAACAACCAAGTTCGTGATCCCCCTGGACCAAATTAAGGGGAAGCGACACCAGACAACCAATTTAACAACTTAATAATACAAAATGCAAGCCATGAGGTTACATAAATGACTCACCATCAACTATTCTAACTAAACAATTCAGCTAAACAAACAAGTCCTGTGCAACACATCTTTATACTTCTACAAAGGCGGGGGGGGGTGGGTAGAGAGAGAAAGAGGAAGAGAGAGAGCAAGGAAGATATCACCACCCATGGATCCAGCAGCGTTCTGTTGGTCCTTTTGATGTTCCTTGGTGGTGGAGGTCCCCCTTTTCACTTCTGATGGTGTCATTTTTATACAGTCCAAGTCCCACAATCTCCGTATTCCAAGAAACACCATGCATATGCAACAAGCTGATGCAACAGGCAACGGCACATCTGCAGGCCTTGGTGTCTCCTCTCACTGTATCTCTGCTCTGCAGGATCTTGTTCTTCCCTGGGATCCACTCCGTACCAAGACATGCTTGAGCCGTTGTACCAAGAAAGGTGTGGGTTCCTTGAAGCCGCAAAATGTTTAAGACAGAAACTGCATATCAGTCCGCCATAACTATTGCTAAAAAATACAGGGAAGTAGAGTTAGTTATCCATGTCCCACATGTATCTCTGCTTTTCATAGTTTGGTTCTTTTTGTTTGGAGGGGGTTTTTTTGTTTTTTTATTTCCTGGCAGGCTCACCATGAACTCTCCGGCTAAAGGCCAGGGTTCTTAGGACTCTGTGAAATTAAGAGTATAAAAAGTATTTATAGGCAGTCCGAACTTGAGCTTTTTTGAAAGTTCTCAATCTTGATATAGCCTTCTCTAACCTTGGTTTTTCCCATTAATATTTAAGATACTGTCACCGAAATTGGGAATAAACCTCGCAACACCAATGTAGTATTAAAAGGCAGGCATTCTTTATTCACGGCGCTGGGAACACGGGGGATAGCTCCTCCTAAATCGTGTTCGTCGATCAGTTCAAAAATCAAACATTTATAGGCAAGATTAATACATTTTCATCAAGTGTCCATACAATGATTGGTTAAGTATTCCTCGCCTACCATGTAAATGACCACGCATACTCACTATAATTTCTTGGGATTTTACTTCCTTAATCTTTTGAGTTGGAGGGTTTCTTGAGCGGGTGGTCTCTGAGTCGGTGGTCGCGATCTCCCCCTGCCGGAATTACCTTTCCCTCTAAGTTCATTTAAACTTGGCAACGCTAAATACATCTTCACGGGCTATTGGTCCAATATGCAATCATTCACCCCACAGTCCTTTGTTTTAAGACAAGACTATAGAATGAATAATTACCTACCCACCGGACCGTAGAACTGACCAAGGTGTTCCTTCTTTCTGACTACTTGTTATTAGAACAAAACATAATACCATGATCACAATGTTACACTTAACTCCTTGATAATTAAATCAAGATGGGAAGGGTTAGGTGGGTTCTCGAGCGGCATGGCTGGTGCATAATGTTCTTATAGTTACAACTTGCTACAAATTCACAAACCTATTTTCTAACCCTATTTTATTTTAATTCTCTACCACCTTGGTTACAATACCATCAGTACATTCCTTTAGTCACCACACACACTGATTTTATGTGTGTGTGTGTGTGCACACATATGCTATTCTCTACTATAGTGGAGAAAAATTCTATTCTCTTTACACTCTTTTAAACTTTATTTTTCTCTCACATTAAAAAAACAAAACTGTTGAATAGACTGAATAACAAAAAAAAGAAATTATAATAAGATGTGACATGATCATAATAAAATTATTACACTCATATGAATGAGGTTTTCTGTAAGGGGAAGAGCTTGGGAGCAGCTGACTGAATTCTTTAATTCTTTCAAAGACTGAGAATATGTGCATGCAGATATAAGTCATACTGGGCTTTGGTCCTGCCTGTAAATAAATATATGTGTTTGAGAGTAATTTCTGGAATAAGAAACGGTGGAATTTAACTTGCAGTTAACTGCTCTGTGTGAATTAATTCGTTTTGTTTCTGTCTGAGGAGGAAAAAGAAAGTGTCATCACTAAAGAAACCTCCTCTCTATTGATGTACATCATACAGTGTAGGATTAATTATATATAGACTTATACAACATGTTTTGAGCTCCATTGTAAACATTGACCAGGGTTTGTGATTATTCACAGTGAATTGTGTGGATTCTCTGGTGTCTTATAAGATGAAAGTCCAACTTGGAGCCTTGCCTGCAGGCAGGACACTAATAAAAGCACTGTTCTTTATGATCACAGAAGTTTTTAGGAACTTTTTTATCTTTAGAAACAGAATGAAAAGTTGGACAGCAGAATGGAGACAAAAATAGTTATATATACTGTATATATATAGTCACATAATTGTTATACCTTATTTCTTTAGGGAACCAAGTTAAACTGTATATTTCTTTCTTCATGTACATCTTTTAAGTTCTCAGATTAATTGGGAGAAAATAACTGTCCAGTTAAGTAATGCTTGTCAGCTGCTAAATGTTTTGTTTACTTCATTTACACCATCTGGTATGTCTCAAAATTTTTCTGAAGGTAAATATCTTGAATGTTTGACACACTCAGATGGCATAGAAAAGGGTATTGTGAACTAAGTAGGATAGTTATAAACTCCTTTGAGTTTTGGTATATGTGTTGTGCCAGAACAACATCGAAAGGATAAGCTCCTGGTCCAAGTCTAATGCCTCTGGCATTTTGAAGTACATTATCTGCAGCAAATGTCATGAAATGTAAACTAAACAAAACGACAGGCAGAAATCTTACTGGCTAGTTCTGCTTCAAAGTAGCTAAATAAATATAAGTCTGTGAACTTTCTCTTATCTGCTGTTAGTTTTTCCTGGAAATATTATGTGATTGCTTTGAAGGAGACTCTTATAAATACTGTAAAATGAGCAAAGTCAGTTTCTAGTTTCCCAAATGAAGTGTGCACCACCTCCATCTAAGAGCATCAAGATTACTACTGAAACAATATAAAGCACCAGGCTTTCCCCCCAACCCAAGCAGGGACTACTTTTTTCCTCACTTCCCCCCCGCCCCGCCCTGCCCCGCTCCCCAAAGACAATAGGGCAAACATGTTCTCAGTGATATATATGATTCTAATTGAGCTGAATAGAAGGTTGCAGCCACATAATTGAAATCACCATGAAAAAGAACAAATTTTATCAGACTGACTTCAGAGGCTCATGGCTTGGTATTAAAAAACAAGACTTCCAGGCCAGATGACAAGTATGGACAAAATTTACAATTGTCTTAACTCAAATAGAGTTTGCCAGCTCAGCTTCAATTCCATTTCCCATGAAAATAGATGCTGAACCTGAAAAAACAAAACAACAATGCCACAACATTTAGAATGATCACCTGAAATAAACACAAATACGTTGTAGGCTGCCATGCCAGTTCAGTTCAGGTAGTTTCCTTCATTCATAGTATATTTACTTGATAGAGAGAGAAGTAAATCAGTCTTTCTTCAGGGATCAAATTTTTAAACTAATTTATAGGGTTGGTTTTTACTTCTTTTTCTTCCCCGTTTCTTCTCTCTAGCCATGGCAGCTTATTTATAATCTTTAAGGATAAAACAATGACAGTGAGTTAATATGACTTCTCTTTAGATAGATCATTCTTGGATTTGATTTTTTTTTTTTACTTTTCTAAAACTTGAATTTTATTTCATTGAAAGAAAAAAAATTGCATTTTTAAAATTAAATATTAGTTTTATATCAATTCAACTTGAATCAAATTCTTATTTACTGCTGTACAATTATTTTAATCATATAGCTTAAAAATAATCTTTATTGTTCTAAACTGTTGTAATGTCTTGTGTGGCTCTTAGTTACATCAGAGATTTGATTTTTGGCTGACGTGTATATCATGTAATGTACTGTATTCTTCATTCTAACTGAACATCACAGAAAAGTAGTCTAATAAGAAAAACTGACAGGAAAAGGTGTGGATAGGAAAATTACTGCTCCCAGATTTTTTTTTTTTATTTTGATCTGACTAGAAATTAAACATTTTATGGGTTTGTTTCACAAATATTGAGAATTATACATCTTTTAATTTTATATATACATTTCATCCACAGTCAGGATAAAAAAAAAGTCAATTGTCCAGAGAGAAATATTCCCATTTCTTTCTTTACTCATTTTGTTAATCTAATAAATCCTTCTTGACATGTATAGAACAATACAATTCACTCAAACAAGATTTGCATGAATACTTGTCACACAAGAATTATCAGATGTTATGGTTACGTTCTGCCATTATCATTTAATACAGTGTTTGTTAAATGTCACATATAATACTAACTTGCCAAGAAGATTTCATTATTTCCATTTTTTTCCAAGGTACTCCAATTCCCTAGACTTGTAATTATTCCTGTGTTAGATAGATAGGGTCTGGAGTCATGTGCAAAAACCAGAGTTCATATGTAACTTAACTCCACATGTCCATCAAAATTTTTGGAGTCAGCTAGTTTATTGACAAAGTAGTTAAGAAATATTGGTTAAATAAATATACATATTTTTGAAGTTGATAAAATTATCTAAATTGTGTAATAAATAAATACACATATACTTATGTAAAATGTCTAAATTTTAGAATGTTAGAAATAAATTTAGAAATATTTATTTTTAATAATTTAATAATAATTTAATAATAAGTATATTATTAAACAAATAAGTATAAAACAGGTACTAGGTCAAGTAGAGCTTCTTTCTACTCCTGAAGATAACCTTCCAAAAATCAGAAACATGAGAACTCTAAGTTGATACAGGAAAAAAATTATGAAGTAACATATAACAGCCATTGCTCTTTGGGTTGCTGGGAGTATTTAGCTATATGAATAGAAGACTTTTGTTACTGAATGGCCTCTGCACTGAACATATCACAGGCACATTTTATTTATTAAGTGTAGCATTTGTAAACTGTTCGACCTTCCATTTTATAGTGCAAATCATTCCTGCATAAGATGATCATCTGGACTTATGAAGTATCATTTTTTCTGAAGGCAAACTGTATCCAAAACAGAAAACTTCCAATACTATGAATTTTAGAGATGGCAGCATGGAATGATTTGACTTCAAGTTAAAAGAAACAAACCAAAACTTCTGTAAGTTTTTCCTCAGAGTTCTTAACTAATGGAACAATCCTATGTAAGTTCCTTAGGAAAAGGAAGAACAATGTTATGCTCCATTCACTTCCCAAATGTTGAGACGCTGTCATGCCTTATAAATACAATAGGAATTAAAAATGAATCATAAAATAGTCTTCAGTCTTTGCAAAACTAGAAATACTTAACAGTATTATTGCCTTTGGGAATACTTGCTAACTTGTCACAAACTCCTGTAAAATGTTTCTAACAGGTCTTATTTCCAAATAGAACTTTAAATGGGCTTTCTGCAGAATTAAATACTTGAAAAGTATCTCATAATACCAGCTAAAAATAAATCTCCATTGAATAACTGATGCCATTAAATTGTATATGGTTGAATAGAGTAACCTCTCAGTAAATCTTAGGGAAAAAACAGTGATAATAAAAATTCCCATTAAAATTTTAACAATGAATTACTACATATTTATGAAGTGTACAAATCCTATTTAATTTTAATACAAATATTAGAATTGTTTTCTATTAAAAAAATAACAGAGCAATTACATCCTCAAATGAGTTCAAACATTTTTTTTTCCAAAAGTAATTTCAATATTTGGCTGTTAATCTTCTACTGATTTTATATTTTCAAAGTTATAATCTATGGAATGAAGAGTAGATTCATCCTGTGTATAGATAAAGGAGGATAAAACATAATGTAAATTACATAAACTATTTGAACTTTTCTGATGCTTTTAGATCAAAGTCTGTGACAATACTAATGCTCTAGAGGAAATATAGCTTAAACAATCAAAGTTTTTTTCCTTCTTTTCAGTGCTGGATGATGGTTTGGAATTTCTACTTTCATTCATGATAAATTTTATCATTTTGATCTGGTAGCTTGCCAAATTCCAAGTTGTTCTGAAAACTCCTTCTCAGTGTATTTTCTTTCCTGAAGAGGCTTGTAGCATCGTTGTCCTGTTTGTGAGAGTAGAAAGCTTGGCCATTATCTTTTATTTACCCTTATCCTTTGAAATAAAGGGAAAAGAAGAGAAACTTAGAGCATAATCTTTGTCTGATGCCAATATACTGATTCAAAGAAATTTAAATGCAATAACGTCAAAGTATTATTAAGCAGACATCTTTATTATAGTGCTGGACACATGGGGGATATCTCTTCCTAACATGTGCGCCTCATGTTACCAACATCTGAATTTATAAGATAGAGTACATACATTCATATTCATTGCAATGGTTTGCATATTCATTATATTTCCGAGAAATGTTTAACATATTCAAATGTCCTAGACGCATGAGTTGTCAAATGAGTTAGTGGTCCTCTGGTGGTCCTTGGTGATCATTTGTGATATCAAGCCCCTTATTTCTGCCGTCCTTTAGGTGAACTTCTTGCTCTAGTGTATTCTTGCACATGCTCCTTTCTGTTTTGGCTTTCACTGCAACTTAGTACCAATTCTTGCCAGTTCTGTGGTTTATCCTTAACTACAAGATACAGGATGTTCAACATGGTTCACTTATCTTACACAATTCCCTTACACAGCAGTTTCAGTTATAATTCTGTTGTAGTTTAGCCCCAGCCAGCAACTAAGCACCACGCAGCCGCTCACTCACTCCCCCACGGTGGGATGGGGGAGAGAATTAGAATAGTAAAAGTGAGGAAATTCATGGCTTGAGATAAAGGCAGTTTAATAAGTAAAGCAAAAGCCACACATGCAAGCAAAGCAAAACAAGGAATCTATTCACCACTTCCCATGGGCAGGCAGGGGTTCAGCTGTCTCCAGGGAAGCAGGGCTCAATCATGCATAATGGTTTCTTGGGAAGACAGATGCCATCACTCCAAATGTCCCTCCACCCCTTTCTTCTTCTTTGTCCCAGCTTTATACACTGAGCATGACGTT
This sequence comes from Phaethon aethereus, assembly GCF_964289735.1. Taxonomy (NCBI): domain Eukaryota; kingdom Metazoa; phylum Chordata; class Aves; order Phaethontiformes; family Phaethontidae; genus Phaethon; species Phaethon aethereus. Next base: position 49,588,819 of record NC_138577.1, on the reverse strand, counting down.
ATTGGGTATGGAATATCTCTTTGGCCAGCCTGGGTCAGCTGTCCTGGCTGTGTCCCCTCCCAACCTTCTGTACACCCCCAGCCTCATTGCTAGCAGGTCGGCACGAGAAACTGGACTGTCCTTGACTACTTAGCAACAACTCAAAACATTAGCAGTTTATCAACATTTTCTCACCCCAAATCCAAAACATAGCCTCAGACTAGCTTCTATGAAGAAAATTAACTCTACCCTGGCTGAAGATTCAAATGATACAATAGAGATTTATAACATCAAAGCCCCATTCCAATCCTCTGACTTTTTTCTGGCTTGTCTCAGCCTGGTGTAGAAATAAAATTACTTTCAGGTATTCTGAGCTAAATACAATTTTTCTAGAATTAAGTAGAACCTATGGATGGTCACACTCATCTGAAACAAACAAGAATTTGATTCCTATGTTGAGTACATATACAGAAATAATACATCTGGATTTACTGTAAAATTGAACTAATTACAAAGAATAAAAATGAACCCTGTCACTTTCCAAACTTTCCAGGTGAGCACACAGATTAAAACTAACTGTAGAAAACATTTTAAAGTGACATCTTAATTTGCATGTTATTGAAAAACAAGAGGTATGAGTAAAGGAGTGAGGTAGGGACTGAGATGGAGATAACCCAGTGAATAGATTTTTCAGCACTACTTTTCATGTGAACATTTATAATCCCTCTTTGTTCCAAAGTTTGACATCTTACAGTCAATGCAGCCTTTAGAATTGCCAGGACATTATTTTGTTTTGAAATGCAACGTTTTTCCATACTAAGAAAATGAGAAGAGGCCTCAAATCTATATTAAAGTGTAATGCAACATAGGAAGTCTAGATAAGATAAACCATGAGCCAGTATCAAATTTCTGTCTGAAAACAGTAAAATTCCTCAAAATCAAGCATGGTTTTCTTCCGTTTGAATAACCATAGAAGATATTTGTAATAAAAAATCCTACATTTTGAACTTTATGAGGAGAAGTTATTTGCAGTGTTCACATAAAAATATTAAAAGAAAACAACTCAGAATTTTCAGAAGAATTTAAACCAAAATCAATAGCTAGAATTGAAAATGGGTTTTGTAACTAGCTCAGTATCTCCATTATCACTTAACTTTCTACTAGATATTTTATATAGTTAATATTGGACTTGTTGCATCCACTTACCCTGTGGTAAACTGCATCATTTATAAGCCGTAAGCAACTGTAATACGTCCCATATTTACCTAAACATACTAAGATGAGCCAAGCTTACTATTTAGCTAAGAAACAGCTATAATTATTTAGAGAAATACTGTTGCTTTCTCCAGAGGGATTGTATCAGCACATACTATGTTTTCATATTTAAATGAAAGTGATTAATTGATCACATAGTTGTTTTTGAAGTGTAATCTTAAGGAAGAAAAATTATTAACCAATCAATAAAGTTAATCTTCCCCCATATAGTTGTACTTAATGTATTCAAAATCCTTTGGTCTTCTATGGTAATGTAAGTCTATGAATTCTGGTTAACTTTGAGCACTAGAAGATCTCACTTTAATTTTCTAAAATGAAAGAACTTGTCCAGTGCTTTATTCTACCTGTGGTGTTGAATACTTAAAAAAAAAAAAAATCATGTTGAGTGCTCTTCAAAAAAGAATTAAATATATTCATGACGGGAATAAACTAGCAGTACATCAAGTGACTGCAGGAGCTTTCATATGGAAAATACATTCAGAGATATAGTTGCAGAAGGCCAAGTAATGATTGAAACAAAGATCTGATTTACTCATAACAGAAGTCAATGCAGTCATAAGGACTTTTTTTTTTTCCTGCTTATCATCTCTACTGAAGGAAAACACTGTAATGCTTTAGACCAGATAACTGTTCTTGCTTTCCTAATTTAAAGCAATCAGGAAGCTGGTGATGATGACCTAAAGATTCATCCTGCTTAGGGGGCTGTGCATGACTTTGAGCTGTTATGCAGGGTCCTAAATCATGTCAGTTCTAGCCTTGCATTCCTGATATGAATGTTGAAAGAGGCCTACATGATTTTTGACAGCAAAAGTCTTTGCAGGCAGAGTGAAATAACAAAAAATAGCAATGCTGTTGGATTATTCCTCTTATTTTAATCAACATGGATGTAACTATGCAACTTTACTACCTGAGGCAGCTGTTTCTCATTTCATTGCTGTAATGAGATTGGGTGAGAATTAACTTAGTTGAAAATTATAGGTACCAGGGAATATAAATTTCCCAATGCCATATTGTGACCAAGAAAAAAACAGTAAATAACATACTTAGGTAAAATTAGAGGCTGAGATGGATCTTTTCGATTTAAATTAGGTAAAAACCTCAGAATATGATCACATAGAATTTTACTGGTTTCATTTCAATTTTACTGAAGTTAGCGGTGACTAGACTGATCTGGAATAGCATGACGCCATGGTGCTGCTTAAGCTATGGTTTGAATGAGTTACCATGCACAGAGGCAGCTTCCACTGAACTTTAACCAGAAAAAGGAAGTCCTTGTTGTAAGGCAATTCTTACACAAATCACGGTTGAAGTCATAATGCAAAGACACCATAATTTAAAAAAGGTTGCAGTCCACTGTTTTGCTTCCCTGTGTAGCATATTTCCCTCTGCTATAAATAAGGCCACTAGTTTTGTAACAGATTTTGCAGTTATGGTTGCTATTTGAAGATTTATTCAAATGTCTTACAAATAATTTTGTCTCCATGTTTTATTGAGATTAGTAGTAGTAGTAGTAGCAGTACTAGTAGTGGTAGTGGTAATAGTAACAGTACTAGTAGTATTTGGCTATTCAGTTAGAGCTGTGCCAAATTTCAGTCTAACAGAGAAAATTATTTGGGGACAGTTCAGAGAAACATCCCAAAGGAATATAGCATGCAGTGAAACTTTCACTGTTTAACACTGAGGTGGTTTGAATGAATTTATGAACCTAGTGTGTTATGGAAAGAATTATACCTTCTTATGGCCTTCTTCCTGGGATGGAGCTGTGCTCTGAACCAGGGGTGGGAATTTGCCAGCTGCTAATTTTCCAATCCCTTCTACTCTTTACCGTTCTTGGATTTTATCAATACCTATTTGGCTTCAGACTAAATATTGATTTGTTTTATTTTAGACAGTAACTAGTTATTGAGGTATTTGTGAAAAGTGTTATTTTAATTTAAGAGAAACTTCTTCAGAATAACTCTTGGAGAAATTTGTTCCTATGTAGAGTGCTAAACAGCACTTAAACTGTTTATAAGGAATTAAATGATACATGGATAAACTTGTATATAATAGCAGATTTACCCATGCTGGATCTCCATGCACAACTGAAACTGCTAGGTTTTGTCCCTGTGAAGCTTACATTGTAAGGCTTTTTATTTGTGGAATCCACCATGATATTTTATCATTAGTCGTATTGCTGTAGAATATTTTCTCTTGGAAAAAAATGGAAAAGACATCACTGACTGAAATGGGGAGCACATATTTAAACTTATCAGAGAATCCTTAATCATCTGTATTTACTGGATAGCCAAAACCTGCAGGATATTTTACAATGTGCTTAAGATGTAGCATAGTGTAGATCTCCTCAAATTCACTCATGTCCCAAACAGATTAAGTGGATAATCACAGTTAGGTGTTTTAATGTTCCCTAGTGAACTGATAAACACTAAATAACCCATCCAGTGTAAAAGACATTTGTGGTAGCACACTCCAGTGTGTTACTAAGAGGTCGGAGGAGGTTTTATCTCTTTAGAGCAAGGAGCAGTTTACTAGCTAGTAAAATAGAGATGGCAGCCAGCCTAGCAAAGAGACGTCTGCATATTTAAGGAAGCAGAACAAGGATTATTTTAGTTACAAAGAACGGTCAGCTCAAGGAGGAAATAGAAGGCAATGTGGGAGGAAAAACTAAGTCCTTTTGGATTTCTAGGAGACTTTGAATATGAGTTTGCCTGTAAGAGTTAATGAAGCACTCAAAGAGGGTCACCACAGCCCATTCATTGATAGAAGAGCTCTCTCCAGCTGTTTTTTTTCTGTGACAAACAGTCCTAAACAGGCAAGTCTCGAATTTATGTACAAAGCCTGCAACAGTAACTATGCTTTATAAAGATTGAACAACAAGGTAGTTGAGTAAAAAAGTGAGAGGCAAAGAGAAAACTTTCTGATTAGTGTTGCTCTCTGTGTGGTGTCTCACTTTTTTGTGGAAAGAAATTTTACAAACATTTTTTTTCCCCTTCTGCTTTAATTGAAAGTGAATTTAATGTGATTTAATGTACCTGAATAAGAACAAGGCATTCTTTATCCATGTGTGTAGTTTGGAACACTATAACAGGTATGTTAGCTTCCAAAATATTTCTTCCAAAGCATGTGAATGGTAATAGTGTATGACCACTCCAGCTGAAAGGGCAGATGGAAAACTGGCACCAAAAAGGAAAGAGAAGTATGTTCCAGCAAAACGTAATAGTTGAAAAAGCACTGTAACATGTACTGATATTCAATGAAGTATGCAAGCCTAAGCTTCATGACTTGTAAGGAATGTGTAAAAATTGTATGTATTTATACATAATTTTTATTTTAATTTTCATTGTACCTATATATAATTATATATTTATTATAGATAAATACCAAAGTCATACAGAGATATTGTTGTTATTTAAAATTTACCATGCTCAGAGCAGTTTTCATTTTCAGAAAATTAGTAAGTCTGCATAGGCATTCTTTTGAAATCCAAAGATCTATATTCTCTCTTCCCACACCTCTTCAATGGACAGACTACAAGTCAGGGACTGGAGGAGCAGAGTCACTCCCAGTGTAAGAGAAGTTCAGGTTCGAGACCGCCTGAGGAACCTGAACACACACAAGTCTATGGGACTAGATGAGATGCATCCCAGAGTCCTGAGCCAATTGGCTGATGTAGTTGCCAAACCACTCACCATGATATTTGAAAAGTCATGGCAGTCAAGTGAAATCCCTGGTGACTGGAAAAATGGAAACAGTGCACCCATTTTTAAAAAACATAGCAAGGAGGACCCTGGGAACTACCAAACTGTCAGCTTCACTTCTGTGCCTGGAAAGATCATGGACCAGATGCTCCTAGAAGCTACGCTAAGGCACATAGAGGACAGAAAGCTGATTCAAGACAGCCAGTGTGGCTTCGCCAAGGGCAAGTCCTGCCTGACCAAGATAGGGGCCTTCTGTGATGGAGTGACTACATCAGTGGACAAGGGAAGAGCTACAGTTGACATTTTTCTGGAGTTCTGTAAGGCCTTTGACATGGTCCCCTACAACATCCTTCTCTCTAAATTGGGGAGCCATGGATTTGATGGGTGGACTGTTAGGTGGATGAGGAATTGGTTAGATGGTCACATCCAGAGGGTAGTGGTCAACGGCTTCATGTCCAGATGGAGATTGCTGATGAGTGGTGTCCCTCAGGGGTCCATATTGACACCAGTATTCTTTAATGTCTTCATCAATGATGTAGACAATGGTGTCGAGTGCACCCTCAGCAAGTTTGCAGATGACACGAAGCTGAGTGGTGCAGCTGACATGCCTGAGGGATGGAATGCCATCCAGAGGGACCTGGGCAAGCTCGAGGAATGGGCCTGTGTGAACCTCATGAGGTTCAACAAGGCCAAGTACAGGGTCCTTGTAGGGGGTTGACCTTGGCTAGATGACAGGTGCCCATCAAAGCCACTCTATGACTCTCCTTTTCAAGTGGACAGGAGAGAGAAAATATAATGCAAAGCCTGCAGGTTGAGGTAAGGACAGAGATCATTCAGCAATGACCGTCATGGGCAAAACAGACTCAACGTGGGGAAAAAATTAGTTTAATTTATTACAAATCAAATCAGAAAAATTTGGGTAATGAGAAATAAAAACACATCTTAAAGCACCTTCCCCCAGGTTCCATCTTCCCAGGTTCAACTTCATTCCTGAATTTTCTCTTCCTCCTCCCCCCGAGTAGTGCAGGGGGACAAGGGGTAGGGGTTGTGGTCAGTTCATCACAGGTTGTTTCAGCTGCTCCTTCTTCCTAAGGGGCAGACTCCTCACACTCTTCCCCTGCTTCAAGAGACGAAGGGATTGAGAGCAGCCCTGCCAAGAAGGACTATGGGGTACTGGTACTAGAAGGACTATGGGGTACTGGTGCGGGACATGAGCCAGCAGTGTACACTAGCAGCCTAGAAGGCCAACTGTATCCTGGGCTGCATGGAAGCAAGTGTGGCCAGCAGGTTGAGGGAGGTGATTCTGCCCCTCTACTCCACTTTTGTGAGACCCCATCTGCAGTACTGTGTCCAGCTCTGGGTCCTTTAGCACAGGAAAGACATGGACCTGTTGGAGTGTGTCCAGAGGAGGACCACAAAAATGATCAGAGGGATAGAACACCTCCCCCATGAGGACAGGATGAGAGATAGATCCGGGATTGTTCATTCTGGAGAAGAAAAGGCTCTGGGAAGACCTTATTGCAGCCCTTCAGTACTTAAAGGGGGTTTAAAAGAAAAATGGGGACAGACTGTTTAGCAGCGCCTGTTGCAATAGGACAGGGGATATAAGCAAAATTTTTTTTACAGTGAGGGTGGTATAACCACTGGCACAGATTGCCTAGAGTAGATGCCCCATCCCTGGAAACATTCAAGGTCAGTTTGGATGGGGTTCTGAGCAACCTGGCCTAGTTGAAGATGTCCCTGCTCCTTGCAGGGGGGTTGGACTAGATGACCTTTAAAGGTCTTTTTGAACCCAAACTATTCTATGATTCTATGATTCTATGATTTCTGTATGTAACAGGCTTTTCTAGTTGATATTCCAACCATTTTTTTTCAGGTTTTCATTGCATCTGGTTAAATGAGGTCAGATTTCATCATGCATGCTAGTGAAATGGACAGCCTATTACATTGTTTATTATGCGTGATCATTTCAGGTCTCAGTAGATCCCTATGATTCAAAAAAAAAGAAAGTATTACTGCTTGAGGTCCACGCATATCCATGCACTCTAGAAAGATCATAGTATCAGTTCATTCATGGGAAATTATAAAGTAATTAACAAATTTGTCAGTGAGTAGTAGCTAGACTTTAATGAAGTAATAGTTATAGTTTTTAATGTCAGAAAAATACCTTCATTAAAATTTAGGTATGATGTTTAAAGACAAACTAGAGTAATAGTAAATGGGTTTGAGTGTAGTACAGGACTTCAGAGTGCACTTTAGTATTTGGATCAATTGAACGGAATACTTCAACTAATAATCTGAAGACGTAAATGACATATTAATCAGAAATCTATGAAAAAAGTACTTTTAATATTATATACTTGCTTAACTTTTAATCACATAACTTATGGTTGTATAAGACTGATTAAAAGAATTGAGTTCTATGTCATTAATGTAGGACAGGTTAAATTACATTAAAAATTGGCTCAATATCAGTCTCAAAATATGTGGCTCTAAATAAGGGAATATCCAAAGATTGAGCTTTGCTTAGAAGGATGCCTCAGAGACAGTTACTTCATCCAATCCTATTTTGTCAATTACATATACTATGATAAAAATGACATAATAATTACAGATCATGCAAATAATTTTAAAAAAGGAGGTAGCTAGTCATTAGAGGATGATCTGAATTGTCTGTTTACATATTCACAATAAAAACCACCACGTTTCTTCTGAGATAAATGTAGATTGAGTAGTATGGGTGTACATTTGGGAGCTACCAAATCAGGTTATGTCCATTAAATGGGAAAGTATCCCAAGAAGTACTGACCTAAGAAATGCTTAAGAGGTCATTACAGAAAACTGCTTCAAAATGAGACTTGTGTAATGCCATGGGCAAAAGTTTGACAAATACAGTATATAAGTAATTTAACAAAGGAGGTAACGAGCAGAAGTTGGGAATCGGTTTGCTTTCAGCCCACAGCACTGACCTCTGCTACCAATTTCTGTGCTGGTAACTTCCCTTCAAGATATGCAAATGCTGACTGTTAAAAGGAAGCCTGCAAAGTGATGCAAGGGCTGAAAAATAAGGCTCACAGAATGAGACTAAAGTAAGTTAGACTCTGTGTGTGTATGTATGAATTATTGGCTTTCTGCTCTGTTTCTGGGACAACTTTTACAGTCTGTAAATGGAGTTAGATTGGTATTGATCCTTTTAATCCTGAAATTAGTAAGTGTATGCACTTTCTAGTTTCTTATTTTCCTACAGCGCCATAACAAGGATTTTCTGTGTACTGCCCTCAGCATTCTCAGACTTCTTGAGTTTAATAGCTCATGCCTGATGCTTTCAAGTAGAGCAGAGCTAGCACTGTGCCTTTGGGGGTAATGGTCAGAGGCCAGAGTACTAACTAGTTCCCCTCCTGTGTTTGACCAAAACATCAACAGAAGTCACTAACACTGTGCCTAGTGCTTCACCTCGGAGCTTCCTTTTTTTCTATTCTTTCATCCAAATGAATTGCCCTGAATTATATCTCTGCGATAGCTGCCAGAAGGGTTTTGATGTTATTGTTCCTTCCTCTGAAGCCTCAGCTTTGGGGATGTGCTTTGTAGTTGAAAAGATAACCAGAGTTGTTAAAGTCACATTAAACAACTGCAAGTGATATTGTCAGGGATGCTTGAAAAATTATCTTACTTTAGCTGAAATGCAATGCCTGACAATGATTGTCTCAAATCCAGTGTGACGCAGAATGACCCAGCTTCATTTATCTCCGAGTCAGTAACTGTGTTTCTGGTGCTTATGTGCAGTAAGTTACTTATGAACTCTTACACTTCTCTTGCAAGGGAATATTTTGCTATGACAATATAGTGATAGTAATACAAAATTAAATATTGATAAAAGTAGTAAAATCTTTTACATCTTAGACGTTCTTATCTATAATCATTTTCCCCCAAACACCATTTCCTCTCCTTCCCCTCACCTGTTCAACAGCAAGTAGAGTTTTGTCCTGCGAGTGTGTTATTTCTTAATATGTAACCAGATATATAGATAAGAAAGAGCGTTAATAACACATTTCCAGTGACTGGCTTGTTAATTTAGTTTTACTAAATATTGTATATAAATATAGAATTATATATATTTTTGTTGTGTAAAAGTAAAAAGTTGGCTGGGAATCAGTGGCTGTAAGACTGGAGCAGAATGTGAAGTCTAGGGTATTCAGTGTTGTAGCACTTTGCCTATGGGTAGAATCTTGCAGACTCAGACAAATGCTGAGGCCATTTGCAAAGGTCTCCTTAGAGAGACTGCATAAAGCGATTAACATCCAGGAAAAGACAGTTCATAAAGTTTTTGAGTCTTACAAATTGTTCTGATTTCAGCTGGAATGGATCTGGGTTTTTTTTCCCTTCCCTATAGCTGGTATAGTGCTGTGCTTTGGAGTTGGTATGAGAAGGATGTTGATAACACACTGAAGTTTTAGTTGTGGCTAAGTAGTTGTGGTGCTTATACTAAGTCAAGGACTTTTCAGATTCTCATGCTCTGCCAGTGAGGAGGTATACAAGAAGCTGGGAGGGGGCACAGCCGGGACAGCTGATCCAGACTGGCAAAAGAGATATTCCCTACAATATAATGTCTTGCCCAGTACATAAACTGGAGTTACCTGGGGGGTGTGAATCGCTGCTCGGGGACAGGCTATAGATGACTGGGTGGTGAGCAATTGCTATATTAGGCATCACTTGTTCTTGTACATTCCTTTGTGAGTATTGTTATTATTGTTGTTATCATTATAGTTTCCTTCTCTCTTGCTGTTCTATTAAACTGTTTTTATCTCAACTGACAAGTTTTCTCCGATTCTCTCCCCCATCTTACTCGGGGAGGGGAGAGTGAGCGAGCAACTGTGTGGTGCTTAATTGCTGGCTGGGGCTAAACCATGACACAAATGTAATTATCTTTGATCTGAAAAAGACTTAGTTTAAAAACAAAATCAAATATATTAAAAAAAACCCCCACATTTGTGAGTTTCTCTTGTTATTTCTATTTTTGTTAGAGTTCATAGTATCTTTCCAAATGTGAAGAACTTTTTATTTGTGGTTTATTTAAGATTGCTTTGTGTAAAGTGTTTATAAAGATGGCTGTCTCAGTCACAGTTGATGGGATTTACTTCAATGTGACTTTCCTTCTGTTAATTTCATTGCCAGAGTCTTGGACTGAAATTTTATTTTATTTTTTTAGGCACTGAATTATATTGCTTATTTCTCTCTGAAACACTTTGGTATAAAATTTGCCTTGAATAAAAAGAGAGTGTTCTTTTCTGACTTTAAACATGGGAATTTTTTTTTATTGGGTGAAATGTAATCCAAAAGAATACCTCTACCTTTAAGCAAAGTTTGATTTAATAAAATCAAAGTTAAAAGTAACTTTGGAACAAATAAACAACTCCTCCTGACTTCTGTGTGAATTCTGTCTGCATCTGCTAGTTTAGAAGTACGAAAAACTAATACTTCATTCTTCTGGTAATAAGGCATTTGAAATACTCTGACTTTTGTTAAAGATACTTTTATTGATCTCAAGAAAAATTTTACTAAATGCTCTTTATGTTACCTTGGGTTAAAAAAAAAAAAAAAAAGAAAGATTTCAAATTAAAAAAAAAGATATAGCACAAAACCAGTGAAAATTTAATAAATGAAGAAGAAAATGTAAGACATATTTAATGAGAAAGAACATGCTCTTACAAAATTAGTTTTCAGATATTGCACACCTACACAGGAAAAAAATGAATGCTGATAATAAAAGTTATCTGTTCTTGATCAGTATCATATATTTTAATTCTGAATTATAAGTACCTATTTTTAGTTCCCTTATTATATATACATCTTGTTTTATTCTCTCTAAAAATCTTCCCATTTTACTACCACACATGCTTAAGATATTTTCAGTTTACGTTATAAATTACACTCGTCTTTCATTTCTTTTCACAGAGAAAAACCACTATACCTACTGATTTTTTTTTGGTCAAAAGATCATTCTTATTAACATTTAATATATTACTACCTTTAATATTAAAATTTTTTTTACCCCATATTGTGCATTTCCAAAATCCCCACCAAAACTCAATGGCAATAAAAACCACAATGAAAGATCTTTTAATAGTAGAAATACTAAGTAAACAATATTAGTATGAGTTGATACAACTAAGCAAGGGCCCATAAAACCACACAAATTTCCAATTCTGCTAATATTTTAGAGTGTGCTCCACTTAATCCTGCCCATTTTGACTTTTGTTTTGTTTGGTAAGATCTATGCCTTTAAGTGAAAAAAGTCAAGATACTTGCCTATGTGGTAGAAGGTATGCCCTTCTACCTTCTTGATTTACTATTGAGTACAACTTGAACAAGCTGATCTAAAAGCACAGCTGCAGCATATTTGGTTGATTAATAAACTTTGCTATATGTCTTTAAAGTGAATAAGAAGAGCCTAACAGAAAATGACCCATTTCTCCCATCACCTCCCAGTTCTAATTTCTCCTACTCTAATATTTTATTGAATTTTATACTCTTTCGCCACTGAATTCACACACATAAGGTGTAATTGAAATCTATAAAAAAATACAGACTTCATCCAATAATCATGGAACTTAATACAAGGACCTTTTTGATTTCAAAGGGCACTAGGAAATAAGAGTTAAGTTTTAGTAACAGGTCTCTTGCATTGAATTATCGACTGAGAGTTTCCAGAAAACACCAAGAAAATTAGGAGTGAATTAACTCAGTTATTATCAAGATGTCTTTAACATCAATTATGGCAAGAGATGTCGACTCTTGGCTGATTTCTGGGTACTAAGAACAAGGAAGTCCTTTATTTCACTTTGTTAAAACTGATTAGAATATTTCCCTGTGATTTTTATGCTCTGTTTTCCTAAACTATGGAACAAAAGTGGTTCATGAAGTTAGATAAAATTGAAAAGTAAAAATAAATAAATAAATAAAACCTAAGGAAATCATCGTTCCCATCTATAAGAACCATGCCAGCTATCAAATGTTTATTGAAAGGTGTGGATCTTTGCAAATGTCTGTATTTGGAAACAAAATTTTATATGTTTTCCAGTTCTTTATCATTAAATTCTGATTTATCTAACTACAGTCTTTATCTTATTCCTTCAGGTCTGGCATTTAAGTTCTCTGTGTTTAGTCACAAGAAGACTTTCATGCCCCTGGACAACATGAAGGTGGTCCATGACCACAGAGGAAATTTGGCTTTTTGTACTCACTTCCTGACCTTGATCCCTCCTTGACATGAAATAACTGCAATTGTAAAATGCGGATGGACCCTTGAAAGGAAGGAAATGTAGCATAGCATGTTTTTTGTTAAGGTAAACATCACATGCCTCATGTGAATAATATATTAGGAAGAATTGACTACTAAGTGTCAGAATTCTGTGGTGAATTTGTGTGAATCACAGTCTGCAAAGGCTAACAATTTTATCAGAAAACTGGGAGGTTTTGTTTCATATTCAAGAAAAGAATCAGCCCTGCCATGGAGGTTATGTCCTTTATAAATCATTCTTTAAATTCACAGAGAAACTGTGAAAAACCTAAAGACTTTTATTTTTTTGTCTTGGGCAATCATCTCCCCTCCTTCTTCCTCTGCCCCCTTCCAAGAAATAGTTGAAATCTATTGATGAAAACTCATGTTTAAACAAAAACAAATAAACAAACCAGCCAGGGCCAATCACCAATAAAATTTCATCTTGAAGGGTTAACATTTTTCAAAGTAGTAATCAGATGAAAATGGCTAAAAAGCTCAGCAAAGCACTGTTAACTTCTATGGCTCTTATATGCAGTTTAAATGGAATATGTGGAAATGCCTAAAAGTATTCCACAAAATGAAATGAAGAGTGGAAAAGGGAAACACTAGTGGCTAATACTGCTTCAAGGAGATCACAGAGGCATGCACATAACAGTGCAACTTTTCTAGTTAATCTTTTTTTAAGCTCTTATCTACTGATGGGCAGCAGTAGACCCAAGATGAAGTGCTTAGGCTCTCTGAACAGCAATAGCTTGTCCCTGGTCAGGAAACAAATGCAAGGGGAAGCATACAGCAGCAGCAGCAACCACAGACCTGTTTCATATTAAGTGGCATTGCATATTGTGTAGCTAGAAGGTGTGAAACTAGCCTGATGTAATTGTCTGTAAATCTACCAACTTGACTTCTCCTCATTATTCTTATCCTCATTAATGAAGAGTTCACCATAATCAGGATCAGCATAATGGTCAGTACCTCTCAGCAAAAGAAGGAGAGGGGCACACCTCTTTTTATCTGTGTCACATGAATCTCATTAAATGCAATGAATCTTTTGAAACTAATTGCAAGCCTGCACATGGACTGAAGACTAAATTAAAGAATTAACGTACTTAAATGTTCTATTAAGTAAAGTGAGGTATATTCTCACTTGTAACGGAAATTAAATGTCTTCTATTCAAAACAGTACATGAGCTAGAGGATATTTGGTCTTCACAGTAATAGGAAAAGGAGTGCTTTGAAGTCGATATGACTGAATCATAGAATTAATAAATACCTATTGAGGGTAGTTTTTCTGACAGCTTTTTTTTAGGTTTTAGCAAGCATTAGTCCTGTTGATACAATATGACATGTCTCTTATTTTTAAAAGCCTCACTCCTTTTCATTAATTTTTTGAACACAGATATTAATCTGTTCAGTCTTGATGTATTAACGGCAGCAAAACTGATCCATTCTAAGCATTGAAGCTTCACCTGCTTCACCTGGGAAAGATGAACATTAATAAACTTCTTAGAGACTCCCAGAATTATTGTTACTTCTATTATGTTCCTTCATTTTTGTTTCTTCTATTGTGTTATAATGCATTTCCTGTTGTACCTAGCTAGTTTACTTATCTGATGATTAGGTGTTTATTTTTCCCCAACTGAGGAAAGATTGTTAAATTTTCTTTAATTTGTTGTTGTTGTTGTTTTGTTTTCTTGTGGCTTACTGGAACAGAATTTGTTAACATTAAAATGTTTATTATTCTGCTCATTAGGCACTCAGTATTTTCTCTAAGTCCTTGATAGAGCTGAAGAACTTAATAGTTTTTTGGGGAAGTCAATCATTATAATATTTTGTCCTTCTTTGCTACCTATGTCCTGCTTTACTAGAAGTAAATTTTAAAGAAAAAACTGTATACAACAATATAATATCTGGGATTAATTTCATTAAAAAATTAAATAAGTGAAATTGTACTATGTTGATTTAAATATGTTCTTGTGTTGGGATGTTTTAGTTTGAATTAAGATATGTCTTGAATAAAGTGAATATCTCAAAGCAATACATTTATTTTTTAGATAATTATGAACAGACTCCTATTGTATGTCTGCTTGTAGTAACTAAACATTGGACTCTGACATTTGCTTATTCAGAGTAAATTTGCACTCAAATTGAAACACGTGAAAATCTGTGAGCCTATATTATAGAACAAGCTGAAAATTTAGATGACAAACAGGAGCTTGACTGTTTCCTTGGAACTAAAATCAGTGTCTTATATTCTTGATGTTGCAAAAGACGAAAGAAGGTTTGTGCCTGTAAATGACATTGTGTTTTTTTCACTACAAATGAAAATATACACTTATGCATCCTGAAGAAATAAATCTGAGGTTGTCCCAGTATTCTACTATTTTTACTTTTATTTTAGCAAGCTGCTGTTTTGGTCGAAGACACAAAATTTCTTTGATCAACAATAGTGTTATAAATGTAGCTGTGATAACTGCTTTACTACGTGATATCCTATTGGAACTAAAATCAGTGTCTTATATTCTTGATGTTGCAAAAGACGAAAGAAGGTTTGTGCCTGTAAATGACATTGTGTTTTTTTCACTACAAATGAAAATATACACTTATGCATCCTGAAGAAATAAATCTGAGGTTGTCCCAGTATTCTACTATTTTTACTTTTATTTTAGCAAGCTGCTGTTTTGGTCGAAGACACAAAATTTCTTTGATCAACAATAGTGTTATAAATGTAGCTGTGATAACTGCTTTACTACGCGATATCCTATTTGAACTCCATTTGTTATAGATCATATGGCATGATCTATGTAAATTATGATTTATTTCTTGGTTTATGAATTATTTCTTGGTTTACTCTAAATTTGCATAATGAGATAGTATTTGAAACTGGAAGAGAAATGATAGGAATACTTTGTACATGTAACATTTACAGTTTTGTTCTTATAAAACGCCTTAGTTGCTTTATAAATTCAATAAATCTGCACTGGAATTATAGTATATGGAAAGGGATGCCTTATATATCTTGAATAACTTTTTTCATTTGGAGATAAAACAAGTAATATATTTTTGTTTATATATCCTTCCTCCTGTTTGCACATTCTTGTTTTTTTTACCAGTGCACTTCAGCTTTTCACCTCTTATTCCCAGAGTAATGCCTTTCTGTCCTACTGAATACTACTCATTTCAGACATTGTTTTTTAAATAGCAATTGTTACAGCTCTTGTGAGTTGTTGGTTTAGCCAATCCTGGCATTTCAAAATTATTTCTCACTCTTCCCATTGTACAGTTACTGTACAATGAGTCTGTAGACCTGCCTATTATTTTATTCACCACAAGGTCTCTACATCAGCATCACACACTTAAACACATATTCTTTCCTTCACAAATTTGATACCATATTTTTGTGCATATTACAGAAACCTATGGCTTGTTTACATTTTCGTATCCTTAGTTATTGTTTAAAAAAAGAGCAAAAGATTTATCACAAAAATCTAATAAAAGCTTTATGATGCATAGCTTTTTACTAAAATTCTTTGTTTTAAAACTCATTTTAGAACAAACTACTTAAGTATTCATTTAGCCTGGAGGACCTATGCGAAATGTGAGACATTCTACTCTGCCCAGCTCTGGAGTCCTCAGCACAGGAAAGACATGGACCTGTTGGAGTGTATCCAGAGGAGGGCTGCAAAAGTGATCAGAATGATGGAACACCTCTCCTATGAATAAAGGCTGAGAGAGTTGGGGTTTTTCAGCCTGGAGAAGAGAAGGGTCCAGGGAGACCTTCTTGCAGCCTTCCAGGACTTAAAGGGGGCTTAGAAGAAAGATGGGGACAGACTTTTTAGCAGGGCCTGTTGCAATAGGACAAGGGGTAACAGTTTTATACAAAAAGAGGGTAGATCTAGACTAGATATAAGGAAGACATTTTTCACCATGAGGGTGGTGAACCACTGGCACAGGTTGTCCAGAGGGATGGCATATGCCCCATCCCTGGAAACATTCAAGGTTGGGTTGGTCGTGGCTCTGAGCAACCTGGCCTAGTTGAAGACGTCTCTGCTCGTTGCAGGGGGGGTTGGTCTTTCCAACCCAAGCTATTCTATTAGTCTATAATTCTATGATTCTAGATCACGTACATAGATTTGCGGGAAATGTCTTTCTAGTCTCAATTTTCATCTTGGTATCTAGGCTTACAGTGTAGGCTTTGACAGCAGAAAAAGCATCTGTGGCACTTGAAGTGCTCCCTTGCATCAACAATGTAAGTAGTGCTCTGTGTGAAACACAGCAGCATCATACTCTTCTCCTACTGGTTTAGTTTATGACTAACAAGTTCTTTTTATTTTCTGTGCTGGAAAGAAACTGTTCACTAATGAGATCCTTTTCTAAGACTTGCCAGTGCAATGCATTTGCTCGTAAGATGAAATCTTGTTTCCCTTAATCTTTTTTCTTCTTCTGTTCTTACAAGTTGGACAATTTGTCCCGAGTAACACAGCCTTTTTCACCATTATAAATCTAATCTGTGGATAATGAAGTGAAAAATGAGCTTGCAGTTAGGCAATAAAGAGTAGTTATAAAATTTTGCAGTTTGTATTATAGAAGGCTAGAGCAGGAAACTAACTTATGAAAGTAAATAATTATTTTATTTGTTCCTTTCACATGAGTGAGGTATCCTGAATTGGGTAGAAGTATGATATATATGAGCTTATCAAGACCATATTAATATATTGCCTTATTTGCAGTGACTGGGTATTATTTATGGGATTTGAGAGAACTTCTAACTGTAGCCTTCATGGTCAGTATCAGGTCTTCTCTTTAGGAAGTGTTTTGCTTAAAGAATCAAATGAGCCAACTTTAAAAAAAAAAAATGTTTTTAAGGTGATCAAAAAATCCCCTAGAGACAATACAGAAGTCTTACTGTTAATTAGAAATATCCATAAATATTCAGCAGAAAAAAATTATCACTGAGTCAGGAACAGATTTTGAATTAATTGTTATGCATGATTTTGACAGTGGAAATCTGGTAGACAAACATAAAGGTTAGAAGAAGGGCTCACCTGTGACTTGTCACTTATCTGTTGCATTCAGAGAATGTGTTTTTCCTGAAAACCATTTCATAGAGACTAGCAGTTTACATAAGTTCCTCTCATTTTCTAAAAAACAGATGCAGCACAGTAAGACTGAGGAAGGACTTGCTTACACTTTCATGTTTTAAAGTCAGTCTTCTTTCAGCTAAAACTGGAACAGAAATTGATTCTCAATTTATATTTTTCAAGTTTAAATGCAGAATGAACACATGACCTGTATAGTAATTGAGCTGGAGAGGCATTTAACATCCAAAGTATTGATTAGCATTTGCTTGTTTATGCACCATTGAATGTGAACTTCAGTTAAGTTTTTTTCTGAAACATTCAGGTTTCATTCTGTATGATGTTAGGACTTGCATACTTATAACTGTACGATAATGATTTTGTGCCGTGTCTTTATCAAACACACGTACCATTGGCAAAGCAAAAAATTTTCCATTTTTGTCATTCTTACAGTATTTAGAAGGGATGAGATTATTTGTTATTCCATTGGGGTGGGTTGTGTTTGGGTTTTTTTTAAGAAATAGCTGTATTTAATGTGATTGCACATTAAATGTTATTACACAGACCTGTGCTGGCATGAGGTCTAAAGAAAATAGAGAGCATGTAATGAGTTTTTAGCTTCATGATACAACCAGGACTAGAAGAATACAGTTGCTATCCATGTAAATTATAGTGAGTGAGCTGTGAACCATTTATCACTAGGATCTCAGAAGTTAGATTAGAAGTGGGCAAGTATAAACAGTTGAAGATAACAATAAATTATTCTTCAACCTGGTAAAAAAAAAAAAAAGAAAAAAAAGTGCTGCCTCAGTATTGATACTTTTACATATTAAATACTTAAAGATGTGTTGCTCTCAGATACAGGGTTGATTCAGCTATTTTTCTAGTGTTCTCTTTGGTTACAGTTCCAGTAAGTGGTGTCCATTGTATTAACCTGAATGTGATATTTTTCACTGGCAGATAATTGTGATGATCAGTTGGTGTCTGCTTTGCCTCAGTCATCATTCAGCAGTTCATCAGAGCTGTCTAGCAGCCACAGCCCTGGATTTGCAAAGCTTAATCGAAGAGAGGGTGAGTGCATCTTATTGTTTGATTGATGTTATTTTTTTTACAAGTTTTTTCTAAACATTTTTCTGCCTGTGCACAATATTGAAAAGATAAATAGTGAGCATATTCTGCTTTATTGGGCTGGAGAGTGTTACATTTGTTGTTTTAAGGAGAATGGGACAGTAAAACAGTCTCAAAGAATTAACTTTGCCATGTACACTAAGTTTTTTGTGGTAAAATTACATATTCAGACACTTGTGAGTGTTTTAGTAATTGTAGTGTAAAGCATTTGTCCTGACTGAAACCAAAATCTTCATGTGATTTTCCAGCACATGTATGTATTAATCACATAGTCTTAAGATGACAGTAATAAATAAGTTATTTTCTCCTAAGGGACAAATAGAAGTGCAAACATATGAATACCATTGTACATCATTCTCTGAGGAAATAAGGGTAAATACAGATTCCCTTTGCAAAGACAGAACCAGATATTCAGGAAACATTTTTGAGAAACTTTTTTCTCTTTTTCCTGGAAATTTAAAATCTTTATTATTATAACTGTATTTTTTCACTGAGTCTAGAGTTTTATTAATCTTATTCACTGATGTTGTGGCAAACTACATAATTGATGTATGGTCCAAATTTTTACGAAAGTAATGGAAATTTGCCTGTTAGGTTATCATTTATGTTATACATCTACAGAAATCTTCTGAAAGCTCTATATCCTTTCTAAGTTTCTTTAATATAGTAATTAAACACACATTTTCAGTCTTTTTGGTCAATTATAAGGCACTTTCTTTTGTTAAATGTAATTAAACTTTGATAGCATTATTATTTTTACCTTTTCTGACATGTACCTGAAAGTTTTAAATGCTTGGCTTTAAGTGTTTAAAATTTGGAGATTACCCATTTTAGCTGAAGTTTAGTGGTAACTCAAATCTTATATTTTGTGTCAAGCATGTTGCAGGAATGAGAAATTATTAATTTATTTTATTTACTGTAAACATGTTTTCTATTCTTAATGCCAACAGTCATCTTACACTTTCTGTGTGAAGAAGATATATTCTGAAGATTTTTAACAGACATGTTAGATTATATAAATATAAAATATGTCAAAAGAAAGAATTTAAACTCTCAAGACATGTCACATCAGATTTTGTGCTGTGTTTGTGACCTATTTGGAATAAGTAATTATGTTCAAAAGTCACATTAAAAATACATGTACATGGAACATTAAAAAGATAAAAATTAATTTTGAAACACTAAGATATCTGAGTCTGTGATTTATTATGTTATTGGCAAATAATACTAAAATATAATGTTATTGGTAAACAAAACCCCACTTGCTGATATATCTAAAAATAGTATTCTGTTTTAAAACTATGGCTTTAAAACCAGCTAAAGTCTGGGTTGAAATGAAATCCATTTAGATATCCAAGAACATATGTTACTCTTTCAAACAATTTTTGTCTGGTGTTTGTAAACCAACCGTGATCCACAGTGTAGTCAAAGTTCAAGGAAGTTATGAAGCTCAACTTACTACCTCTTTATTTGTAAGCTGTTTGACAACATGAGCACCCAGATTCTCAAATCTGGTCTGATTGGGCCTGGTATGTGTGTTTATGGAAGAAGGAGCTTCTGTGGACACTGACTTTTGTTTCCTCATTATTGCTCATGAGGAAGCAAGAAAGAAACCGATTCAATGACGCAGTCCAGGGACACCTCTTTGAAATATTGTGTCTTGGGTCACAATCAAATCTTAATAATTCAGCATTAATAAAGACAATGAGAACCACACTGGATATTTAGAGCCATCTAAATACATCCAGTTCCCCTCATGTATTTAATTATTATATTTTGTATCAATGTATATAATTCATAAGTATGTGAATTAAGTCTTAAGAATACTTTGCACTGCCAAAAGCATTTACATTCTTGGATCTCCATGATTTACTGGAACATTTGCTATGTACTGAAAGATAAAAACTCTTGAGTGAAGAAGAAATATCTTAATTTATTTCATTATCCTTGTGTACAAATTTGATAAGCATAAACTTCTATTTTAAATTAAGCTGTGTTATTAAAGAAAGTTATATATTGTGAAAGGACTTCCCTTAATTTGAAGTAATATGCATTCTTAGAACCTTAACTAACATAACTTCTCATTAAAGAGTATACTGGTCTTCCCAAAAATATACATTTAAAAGCTTCTTCATTTGGGCCTTTTCATGTGCTATGAAGTTGTTTGTACCATGTTAGCATGCATTTTTTACATTTATAGGTTCCTTCATATTGCCCTGTTGTGTGTGCACACATTGGAAATGTTCATAGCTTTTCATCTGGTATCTTTCTATCTCATGTAGATACAAAGCAACGGGTTTCTTAATTAGAAGATTGCTAGCTCTATGCCTTCTCATTCCATGTACCTTAGGTTCACTATACTCAACAGGGTACAGATTTGTATGTCTTATTCATTTGTTATATTAAATTTTTTTTTGGTTTAATAATTTATGACCAGACAGTTTGGTTAGGTACCTTTTGGTTCATTCAGACACAATTCTGTAGAATTACGTAGTTGAGATAAGATGAAGAATTTCTTCAGTCTTCAATAAATTAATCTTAAATAAATTAGTCTTAATTTGTATTTTTTTTTCAATGAGAGTAGAGACTCGGCACATGCTATGGAACAAGGAATATCTTTTCTGTACTGAATCTGTATTTAACTCTTCTGTGAATTTTCAAGGGAAAACCTGGCTTTATTTGTAGCTGTGTATACATGAAACTTTTATCTGGGTGGAACAAAGCAAGTCATTATACATACATGGTTATAAACAAATAGATTTAGTCACACAAGAAGTTATTGTTAAACTATATAGACTGAAAAAAAGATCTGTTATTAGGACTTAGATTGCTGTGTTGTCAGTGGTCTCATAGAAACAGTGAACACATCATTACAGTTTAAAATATATTGTCCGATAATTGTAAATGGTTTTGCCTCTAATGTAGATAATTCTCTACTTTGAATAAAGCCAAATCATTAATTCAGCCAAAGGTCATGTTTGGGACTGATTGTGACCTTCTAATATTCAATTTAGAAAAGCAAATTATGGTCCTAGTCCAGTAATATATTTGGTTCTTAAAATGACAAAATTGGGGAAAATTGAATCCAATTTAGACAGGAAAAAGTACAGTGTTTTTACACAGATTTCTTAGGAGTCCAATTGTTGTCATTTATCAGTTTCTTTACTTCATAAAACAAATATGCATATAAACCTACACTGCTTCACTTGGCCAAGAAAAGGTAGAAATTAGCAGGGAATTTATTAGGAATGTGGGAAGTTGCATTGAAAAAGGGAATAATTCTTTAACCTTATAGGTGTGTGCTTTCTACATGTAGAAAATTAATAGGAAAAGTTAAAGGGATTAACGTGAGAACATTATAGTTTAAAAAAAGCATACAGTATGGAGTTTAAATGAAGACATAATACAAATGGTAACACCAGAGACAGATTACTAAAACAGCTAATGCTATTATATTTCAGCTCTCTGTAAAGGAAAAGGATAATGTGGTTGAACTACATGATGACAAAAACATTTTTTCAGTCCATTAGCAGCTAAGGAAAATGATAACATCTAGGAATAACTTGTTAAACATCCTATTAAATATTTTTAAAACTTTCAATTATTATTAGTGCATTGGTTCCCTGAAACTTTGCAAATATTCAATACTCACATCAGCGAATACTCCTGCTAACTGCTAAATACTTACTCTGACATCCGCTCTGCTTGCAATAATGGGAAAGTAGATAGAAGAGTCAAGTAACAAGAATTAAATAAAAAAAACTTCACACTAACAGCAGTCAAATATTTTTAATAGAAAAATAGATCTTATAAACACATGATTTAATTCTTCGAGGTTAACTGATATAAATGCAGGGGTTTAATATATGTGGAATTTGGCTTCTGGCCTAAAGTTGTATGACTTTCTAACTTTAAATAATAGCACAATATCAATACAGTCCAAATTAAATGGTTTAAGATATAGCTGGTTGATCTCAAAAAGTGTTTATCATTACTGTATAAAGGTGTTTCCACAGAAGTTCAGAAGAAATTCTAAGGCCAACACTGTTCAATAATTTTGTTGATTATATACAAGTAAACACAAATCATTCATGATGAAATGCGTAAATGACCTCAAGATTGGTGAATTAGTAAATAATCATGGCAAAACAATTATGCAGAAGTATGATAATCATCTACCTATTGAAGTAAGCACTTTAACAGGGTGAGTTATAAGAAGTTTAGAAGAAAGAATGGAAGTCATACTTATTGCATATGAACTGCATCCTACAAAGTTGTGACTATAAAATTAATCTGGGATTTGAGCTGAATTAGCAATTCACCATTAGCATGTTCATTAGCAAAAAGAAGTAATGAAACTTTTGTATATAAGAACAGAAGAAAGGAATTCTTGCTGTCCATATAGCTATATACTTTACCACTAAACTGTGTTGTAAAATTCTGGATCCTGAAAGGCTTGTTGAAAAACTAGGCTGTTTTTCCATGCCAGTTCCACCACTGTGAATAGGAGATACAAAAAATTTTTAGGGGAAATGTGTTTTTTTATGTATCTTTCCACATGACCCTAGAAGAAACAAAAGGGAAAAAAACCCATCACCACCACCCCCCCAAAAAAAAACCCAAAAAAGCAAGAGAAGAAACAAAGAACATCCTGGTTAAGCTTTCAGATCTGCAAAAGGCTTGAAAAAGCCGGGTAAGGACAGAAGAATTTAAGGATTTGTATGTCTTAAAAGTATGCACTTCGTCCAAAGGAGAGTCCTTTTGGGAAAAGATGACCAGCATGCAGAGCATGCATACTAGGATTAGTGATAGGAACCGTAAGTACCAACATCTAAAGTGGGCTGTCAAAGATGTGCCTCTGTCCACTGTTTGCCATTAATATTCATGATGAAGCCATCAGCTGAAGTTTGGTGCTACAGATGGTTTGCTCCATCTGCAAATATAGAAGGTTTCTTGACATATTATCTGCCAGTCATGGTCTGTGGAAGAACCCTATTCCAGACAGGGAGAAGGTTGTATCATTGTTGAGGTCAATGGTCTTCTGGTTTTGTCTGCAATGGGATCAGTATTTCACGCTGGTTGTACATACACGAAGACCTCTCATTCACCATTCCAATCCCACTGGAAGAGATATATTAATGGGACTGTGAACCATTACACCCAAGAATGCAGGCCTTCTTTTGAATTAATGAACTTTTGCAACTTTACAAGTAAAAAGTTCAGAAGGCAGTTGCTCTACAAGAGTACACATACCCATGGAAGAGCTTTGATATTTGGGCAGCTAAATGAGCTGGACAGGGTCTTGGCTGTGATTACCTTGTCTGGTATTCATACACAATTACTTGATTAGAATACGGCAGAAGAAAATTGGATATAGATGTTGTTAAGTAGGCAAAAAATCTGGCTTACAGCTTTCTCTTTCCCTGAAGTAGGAAAAAAAACATGTATTTTAATTATGCTGTCAGCTTACATTGCCAGATTTTCAGAAGCAGCTTGGAAACTTGAGCGCATTAACAGCTACCAGATCTGTTTTTTCTTTCATGTGTATATAGAGCTTCTGTGTCTTTTTTGTTAATCTTTACCCTGCCATTTCACTGAATATCAAAGACACCTTATTGCACTTTTTTTTTAGTAAAAAGAGCATTTAAAGGATAGTTTATTCAATAGGGCACTGTAAAATCCATCATTTGGGTTTTTTTATATAACACTATAGTTTAATCACTTTTTGCGAACTCGCACTAAGTAGGTCAAAATGGATAAAAGAATTTTACTTATCAGTAGTTAAAGAAAACATCAAGGAAACAGTTAAAAAAAGAGAACATTTCTCACATAATAAGAAGATCTATTTTCAGGAATTTCCTTTTTTTTTTTTAAGAAACGGTTTAACCTGCATAATATAGTGCTGAAAGTTAAAATAAAAAAAAAAACAAATTGACAGACTTAAGAGCAGCTAGGTTTGTTAGTCACCAAAAGATAATTAGAAAGAGCTTAGTCCCTCCATTTCATTAGTATGCAAATAAAATTCATTAAGGGTGATATTTTGGTTTAGTACAAGCAAGAAGAAAATGAAGTTAAAATTAAAAAGATCCAATCTGACGGTAATCATTGTGTTTTTATAAATTATCAGCAAACCTAAGTTATCCAACAAACACCATGACTTAGAATTTTATGACTTACCTGACTTCAATATGTGTGTCAGGAAAGAGGTAAAAGTGACAAACGATGTTTTGTATTTAAAATAAATAAAATAAGTGGTGGTTACAGTGACTTATGCATAAAAGACCACATGATGTATACACTATTGTTACTGAAATTCCTGTACCATTCAGTTTCTGAGGAAGAAATGATAGATTTTTTTTTTTCTTTAACTACTGCAATAATTAGGGCTTTCAGTGAGAACATTGTTACCAGTCTCTCAGAATATTAATTACAAAATTGTTTTTACTACCGTTGTACAGCTTTACATTTTCTATAAGAAATGTTTTTAACACCTGTTTCAAATACCTTAAAGAAAATATATGGGCATGTGTGAAAGTTGTATATGCAAGTTTTAAGAAATTATCAAGTTTACACCAGCTTCAGCGAAGGCAGGATTTAAAGCAGTAGTATTTCATAAATGTCTAAAAGTAAATTTGTGCTGGTGTTATTTTTCTTTATTTTGTGTTTGTGTGTTTGTGTGTGGTATGATTCTGATATTGGAAAAAGATGTATGAGAGAAGGAAGGAAGGAAGGAAGGAAGGAAGGAAGGAAGGAAGGAAGGAAGGAAGGAAGGAAGGAAGGAAGGAAGGAAGGAAGGAAGGAAGGAAGGAAGGAAGGAAGGAAGGAAGGAAGGAAGGAAGGAAGGAAGGAAGGAAGGAAGGAAGGAAGGAAGGAAGGAAGGAAGGAAGGAAGGAAGGAAGGAAGGAAGGAAGGAAGGAAGGGAGGGAGGGAGGGAGGGAGGGAGGGAGAGGGGGGGGAGAGGGAGAGAGGGAGGAGAGGGAGAGAGGGAGGGAGGGAGGGAGGGGAGGGAGGGAAGGGAGGGGAGGGAGGGGAGGGAGGGAGGAAGGAAGGGAGGGAGGAAGGAAGGGAGAGAGGGAGGGGGGGAGGGAGGGAGGGAGGGGAGGGAGGGAGGGAGGGGGGAGAGGGAGAGAGGGAGAGAGGGAGAGAGGGAGGGAGGGAGGGAGGGGAGGGAGGGAGGAAGGAAGGGAGGGAGGGAGGGAAAGAAGGAGGGAGGGAGGGCAGGGAGGGGAGAAGAAAGGAAGAGGGAAAGAAGTAAATTAGTCCTGGGTAGAGTAAGTAAATAGGATAAAATTTTTACAAATATTTTAAATTCTTACAGAACACTATGCTTTCATGAACATTTATTAGGACTTAGGAATATTCATACAGTTGTTTCTGGAAACTGTATTCCACCTTTGTTGTCAAAATTCATTCAAACATAACAAAGTATGATAAACTTTTCAGCCAGAGCTATTTCATGTGTGAAACACCTGTGGAATAGCAAATTCAAATTACGGTGAAATGCACAGAAGAAGCAAGGAAATGGAAATAAGGGTATTTAATTGTTGAAATTGTTTGGAACTGTTTTTCTACTTGAAATATAGTTATGGGAATGGAAAAAAGTGAGAACAATTTTGCAAAAAGTTTTATATAACTACAATAGTCAAATACTCTTAGAAGAAAACTGGAATGGTCTGAGGGCAAGATCAAATAAAAATTTACTTCAGAAATCAAATTTGCGACAACTTCTGTATCCTACCACCTTTGTTGAACTATATATAGTAGAAATTAACTTCCTGACACAGCTGGTAAGTGAGTTTACCAGGGGAGGTGCCTTGCTTGACCTGCTGATTACAAACAGAGAAGGGCTGATGGGACATGTGGTGGTTGGATGTCGTCTTGAGTTTAGCGACCACGACACGATAGAATTCTTGATTCTGAGCGAAGTAAGGAGGTTGCTCAACAAAACTGCTACCATGGACTTCCAGAGGGCAGACTTCAGCCTGTTCAGGTCATTGATTGAGAGAGTCCATTGGGAGACAATCCTGAAGGACAAAGGGGTCCAGGAAGGCTGGACAGTCTTCAAGAAGGAAATCTTAAAGGTGCGGGAACAGGCAGTCCCCATGTGCCGCAAGGTGAACTGGGGGAAAGATGACTGGCCTGGCTGAACAGGGAGCTTTTGCTGGGACTCAAGGAAAATGGGAGAGATTATCACCTTTGGAAGAAGGGGCAGGCAACTCAAGAAGAGCACAAGGATCTCGTTAGGTCAAGCAGAAACAAAATTAGAAAGGCAAAAACCCAGCTAGAGCTCAATCTGGCCAGGATCCTAAGGGACAAGAAAAAGTGTTTTTCCAAATATATTAACAACAAAAAAGAGAGCCAAGGAGAATCTTCATCCTTTATTGGATATGGGCAGGAACATTGTCACCAAGGATGAGGATAAGGCTGAGGTACTTAATGCCGCCTTTGCCCCAGTCTTTAATAACCAGACCAGGTATCTGCAGGGAATTCAGCCCCCTGAGCTGGAAGAAAGGGGTGGAGAGCAGAATAAACACCCCATAAACCAGCAGGAAACAGTTAAGGACCTGCCAAGCCACCTGGATACCCACAAGTCTATGGGGCCTGATGGGATCCACCCAAGAGTACTGAAGGAGCTGGAGGAGGAGCTTGCCAAGCCACTCTCCATCATTCATCAGCAGTCCTGGTTAACAGGGGAGGTCCCAGAAGACTGGAGGATTGCCAATGTGACGCCCATCTACAAGAAGGGATGGATGGAGGATGCTGGGAACTACAGGCCTGTCAGCCTGACCTCAGTACTGGGGAAAGATTATGGAGTGGTTCATCTTGAGGATGCTCACAGGGTGTGTGCAGGACAAGCAAGGCATCAGGCCCAGCTAGCACGGGTTCATGAAAGGCAGGTCCTGCTTGACCAACCTGATCTCCTTCTAGGACCAGGTGACTTACCCAGTAGATGAGGGAAAGGCTGTGGATGTTGTCTACCCGGACTTTAGTAAAGCCTTTGACAACATCTCCCACAGCATTTTTCTGAAGGAACTGGCAGCTCATGGCTTAGACAGGTTTACTCTTTGCTGGGTGAAGAACTGGCTGGGCAGCTGAGCTCAGAGAGTTGTGGTAAATGGTATTAAACCAGTTGGTGGTCAGTCACAAGCGGTGTTCTCCAGGGCTCGGTTCTGGGGCTGGTCTTGTTTAATATCTTTATCGATGATCTGGATGAGGGGATCGAGTGTTCCCTCAGAAAGTTTGCAGACACCGCCGAGTTGAGTGGGAGTCTTGATCTCCTGGAGAGTAGGAGGGCTCTGCAGAGGGATCTGGACAGGCTGGATCGATGGGCCAAGGCCAACTGTATGAGGTTTAATAAGGCCAAGTGCAGGATCCTGCACTTTGGTCACAACAACCCCATGCAATGCTACAGGCTTGGGGATGAATGGCTGGAGAGCTGCCTGGCAGAAAAGGACCTGGGGGTGCTGGTTGACAACTGGCTGAACATGAGCCAGCAGTGTGCCCAGGTGGCCAAGAAGGCCAACAGCATCCTGGCCTGGATCAGAAATAGTGTGGCCAGCAGGAGCAGGGAAGTCATCGTACCCCTGTACTCAGCACTAGTGAGGCCGCACCTTGAAAACTGTGTTCAGTTTTGGGCCCCTCACTACAAGAAGAATGTTGAATGTGTCCAAAGAAGGGTAATGAAACTGGTGAGGGTTCTGGAGCACATGTCTTATGAGGAGTGGCTGAGGCAGTCTGGAGAAGAGGAGGCTGAGGGGAGACCTTATCACTCTCTACAACTACCTGAAAAAGGATTGTGGTGGGGTCGGTGTTGGTCTCTTCTCCCAAGTAACTAGCGTTAGGACGAGAGGAAATGGCCTCAAGTTGCACCAGCGGAGGTTTAGACTAGATATTAGGAAAAATTTCTTTATGGAGAGAGTGGTCAAGCATTGGAACAGTCTGCCCAGGGAAGTGGTGGAGTCACCATCACTGGACATGTTCAAAAAACGTGTGGACGTGGCACTTCAGGGCATGTATTAGTGGGCATGGTGGTGTTGAGTTGATGGTTGGACTTGATGATCTTAAAGGTCTTTTCCAACCTTAATGATTCTGTGATTCTGTGAAATCTTGATGTATCCATATTGATGTTTTGGGTTTAGATAGTTTTAAATAATAAATTTTTGAAATCTTAAATAATGGCTGAATTTTATCCAAAATTTGAATCAATGTCATGTCTTTTAGAGAGTCATAGGCTAATTTGACTCGCAAGCCTGCTTGGCAATAATAAATAATTTAAGATCATACCTCCTTCAGTATTTTGAGGAATGGAAAAATAGATTTTGAAAAATAGAATGCATCTGATTTTCCTGAAATTTTCCTCTGATTTTCCTTGCATATTTGAGGCACTTTGGATTTTTTTTTTCTGACAAATCAAAAGCACTCAAAAGCATTCACCTATTGCTAGATGTGTCAAGATCATTCTTCCTGCCACAGTCCTACAAAAACTTCACAGACTTTAATTCGAGAAAGGATCTGTCTCTTACCATCTCTATTTAAATATTTTTCCTTACCGCATTAGTACTTAATTTGCTGGTGTACAAGATATGCTTTTCTGTATTATGATCCTAACATACTGCCATTACACTGGGACCGTACTGGCACACAAGCTTGGCTGGCTGGAGAGCTCAGAATTCCTAGGCTAAATTAACCTCAAAACTTTACAAGATGATGGTGTTCTCATGAATATCTTAGTCACTGTTTCCCTCAGTGTCAGTTAGGCAGGTAATTTAACTAAATACTATCATAACCTCTGTAATATTATGTTATATGTATTATATTGCATTCTAATCTACATCTTTAGACATATAAAAAATGCAAAAATTCCTATACTAAGCTACTTCAGAAAAGAGTATGTAAGAGCTGAAAGTAAATTACACACTCATGAAACATATATCTCTGGGAAGTCACAGGTTTCTCCTGTTAAATTGAACTGGTGGAAAGTAACCTTGACTTGACTCTGTTTTGTCTTTTTGCTGTATAAGCAAATAGAAATAAAATACCCATTAATGGGATTTTATTTTTAAAATTTTAAATCAAATCCAATATTAAAGATAGATAAAGATATTAAATATGAGCTTAAATGTACACATTTATACATATATTAGATAATGGCATTATGTATGCAAAATGCATATTCATGTTATCATTCACTTTCTAAACTTTCTGTTACAATCTGGGCCTGCTCAGGAGACAAATAACTGAGGAGAATTTTTGAAGTAAGATTGACAGTGAAATCCTATTACTTAGCAGTTTTGAATAAATTTCATTGGTCTCCAGGCAAATTGAAGAACAGCAGTCTCCGTCTCACAGTCATATATCCTTTTATTTTTATTCCAAACGAGAAATAATTTATATTCTAGATTAATAATTTTCAGTTGCATGCTGCTGTATATAAAGAATTAGGTACAAAAATTAGTGTTCGATCATGAAAATTAATGTAAAATAAAATAAACTCATTACATTATATTTCACAGAATCACAAAATCATTAAGATTGGAAAAGACCTTTAAGATCATCAAGTCTAACCATCAACCCAACACCACTATTGGATATGAGGATGATCTGACTACTACATCTCTCACCCCTTTGATCGCCAGGGTTGATTCAGCTGATCTGGGTGGCTAGGCAGGTGTCCCCTTCTTCCCTCACCGCTCCATGTGCGTCTTTCCCGAAACCACATGCTCGGTCGAAGAGGATGACCTTCCCCAATAGAGGTGTACTGTTCATCGGTCAAGGAAATACTGTAGCTGTGCTCCCCTGCTAGAACCTCCAAACAAGTACATTATATTTGCTACTATATTTCCTTCAGATTTCCAGTGAACAGTGAAATCTATCCATACTTCCTCAAGCAATTTTGATGTTGTCTGAGAGCTTGACTGATAACCAAGCAGATTGTAATAAATTATTTTGATATAGTGAACGGAAAGAGCATATAACAAAAACTTCAGCTATACAGAGCAGTGCATAACAGCACATTAACGTCCTTGTCCATGTTAGGATGGAGTGCATTTATCACTCCTGGTATAAATATCACACAAAACTGCTATGGTCCAGTTTTGGCCAGTTAAGTTCGTAAGATAACTGGGTGGACTTGATTTTATGATTTTCTTCATCTGCAGTGGGGTTATTTCCATAACTCCTCCCAATGACTGAAATCAGTAGAAAAAGGTCAAGTAGCTCCATCACCAGGATTGCTGGTGTACAAACAGAAGTGATAGTGTACTTTAAAGGTTATTTTTAAGTCAGTTAAATTGGCATGATGGTAGATAGTGAGGTAGAATTAAGTAGAATTGATTTGGATGGAATCTGTAGAATGTTTTATGAAGATTTTTTTTACTCCTTTACAGAAGTAGCCTTTTTAGAGACTTGTCTGCCTGCTACTCCATTTTTCTCTGTCATTAATTAGCAAAAATAAGAATTTAGTTATAAGTTTAGCAATACAAAGTTCAGTATTATGTATTTTTATATATTAATGTAATTTAAGAATCAATATACTGTAATGCATCCTAAAATTGATATTGAAGTCATTTGCAGGATGAAAAGTATTTCCATTAATTATCTTCTACAGTTAAATAATTTATGAGCATGTGGATACTCCACAAAAAAAGTGTGTTCTTTTATTTTTTCTCACCTTTTAAACAAAGGATAAAAAGAATATAAGATTTCCATAAATATTGTGACACATCAGCTTCTTAATACAATTCTGTAGTTTTTACAGTCCTTCAATTTTAAATATTAGGGACATAAATTGCAGTGTCAGAAGATTCAAGAATTTAAATAATATATTTAATACTTCTTCTGTTGTTGTGGTCTCTTCTTAGTGTCACATTGGCATTTGGTACCAGTTAGTCTTTGCTTATAAACTTAGTCTTTGCTTCCTATCTTGTAAATTATAGCATATGATCCATGTTAAATGAAATTAAAAGGTCATTAGTAAATTAAACTGTTCAGTCTTCACTAGCTCAGAATAAAAAAATTCACACACATTATATAGTATATGAATTTACCTAGGCTACATTTTTGTGTTGTTTTGGGGTGGGTTTTTTGGTGTTTTTTTATTTGTTTTTTTTGGGGGGGGACAGAATGACCTTCCTTTCCTACCAATTAAAAAAAAGAAGTTGTTTTTCATTTTATACAGTCATTTATTCTACATATTAACCTGTTTTTCATTCTGGTTTTGACAACTGAAATGCAGTTGTGCATTAAGCTCATCATGACTTTGTCTAGAAATCAAATAAAGGGTGCACTATTCACTACTTGCATTTATGCACAGGTAAATGTTCAGCATTTTTTGTAAGGGGTAGTTTCTTGGGCTTTTTTTAGTGTTTAACATGTGAATATTGCAGGAATGGAGCGATAGCTACTGCAGAAGTCAACTCTGCAGGTACTCTGAGGTCAGAAACTGAGTGTTTATCGTAAATGTATTATATCTTCTTCCTGATGTAGTCTCTAATCCTTCAGTAGAGAATTAACTTGAACAGAAGTGGTGCTGATAGAGAAACCTGTGCATGACTGCGCACTAAGGTTGCTGTCTGTCTGAAGGATTGCAGGATGTCTCACTCATAGATTATCCCCTGTACCATTTGCATGACAACATAAAGAGATCATTGCTAAATAGTCTGACTTGCAAAAGAACAGGAAAAAAAATACATTTGGGATTTATTGTAATTCTACATTACTACAAACAAATTTCACAAAAACATTGCCAAAAAAAAAATTTGAAATAAATTGTTTTGGGACAGTAGACAAACACAAAGAAATGTAACCCTAAATAATACTGTTCGAGGAAATAGGTGTAAATGAAAAAGCAAAATAAAAATCCAAATTATAAAATTTGGATTACAAATATACGTTAACAAATCCATCTCAGGAGAGATTATCCATTGCATTCAAATGTAGTTAATCATTCTCACAATAAGATAATAAACCTGAAAATTCAATAAGAATCATCAAGACTTTTTAAGGTTTGAAAACCAAAACAGAATTTTGAGTCCATTACCCAAGAATATTGTAAAATAAAAAAAAAAAAAAAAAAAAAGAAGGCCATGAGAAACTAATACTAACTAAATCTCCAGAAAAGATGAGAAAGGTTTAGTTAAGACCATTGGCATCCTTGACAGACAAGTGTTTTTACTACAAGGTTTAATCTTTGAAAAAGGAATAAGAAGACTGAAAAAATATATTTTACTTAATAATGGCAAAGAGTGCTGGGTATTATAATAAAAGAAATATCTTTACCAACTTTATCAACATGTATTCTTTTGTTGATAAACTGAAATGGTCTTTTATTTTAAAACTTCTCAAATATAACAAAATATTTGCAGAATCCCCTGCAAGTGTGAGCAGTATACTACATGTATAGCTAATACAATTTTGAAATGCAGATGGAATTTTAAGTAGATCATTAGTGTCATTGATCAGGCATTGATTTAAAAATATCCACAACTGAGACCTCCAGTGTTGTAAACTGTAGGAGGCACAAGGGTGAGATTTTTAACACAGATGCAATCCAGAACCTTTTGATCTTTAAACATAATTCCTGATGATAGTTGTTTAATTTCAGTAATATTTCAGTGAAATTCCATTGAAAAATCTGAATTTTTAAAAGGGAATGTTAAAGAATAACTGTAATAATTTAGTAAAAATGTATAAAAAGGTGTATAAAACAGATCTAATTTAAATCTTTTCAGTGTTATACTTTATATGTGTTGTTTTGTGAGTGATAAATAAAAGTTGTGTTCATTATTTTTAGAAATAAAGCAGCCAAAGTCTGCCTTTGATATTAAATCCTGAAGCTATATTAAGATGGATGTCTTTCTGATGGGAAATCAAAAGGGCCTACTGATTCTAAAGTGTAAATTGTCAAAAACAGACTGACAGAAGCTGACTGATAAATTAGTTTTCATACAGCGTTTGATATTTCAACTTCTAACATTTTAAATGGGATTAAGCTGCTTTATGTCAAAATGTACCTGATTGCTAAACATAGAATGAAGGGATGGAGTGGGATCTCCACTTTTGCTGTTGTTGAGAGGATAAATAGATTTACACCTGGCAGGCACAACCCTTCATTTGAGGTTATTGTCTGTCTGTACTTCTGAAACAGGATGTTTGCAGTTTAAGAGAATTTATAAAATGGCTAGGTTTTTAGTTAACCACAAAATTTTAAAAAAGGCAAAAAATGAACTGTAGCCAAGTATGGATTCATGCTAAATTCAGGTGCTTAAAAATTGCAAAAGTAGCCTAAAATCAAAGCAAAATCAGGACTGACTAAGGCTGAGAAAGACCTGGGAAACTTATCACTATTTATTGGAAATTATTATATGTTTTCTCATTTTGTTTCAGCTCTTTTTCCACAAAACTTTTTTAAAAAGGTATTCAGTGGATGTCTTTCAATGTATATAATGATATTTTATATCCCAAAGCTTCAGGACATCATAAACATATTTTGATTAATGAGACAGGAGTTTAAATAAACATTTCAGCTTCATTAATCATAATAATTCTAGGCAATTTATACAGTGTTGCTTAGTCCTTTGTTAAGATATTGTTTTATGTCTCTAGGTCTTCAGTGTCTTCTCACAAATGATTACCTTGTTAACTGCAGAATGTTCTTTTAATTTTTTGCTAATAAATGTGGGACACATTACATTTCTAATAAAGGTATTGCATTCTGAAGTGACCACTAGTTGGCAAAAGTGACAGTTCTTCCTCTTTAGAAATTAATTGCTCCTGAATGAAAACAAAACTGGAAAACATCTTCCATTTCCTTATAAATCGATGGCTTTACATTTTTTGAAAGTACAGCTATTATAGGTAAACTAGTTTGAATTACTAAAATGCAAGTATTCTAACTTAGGTTTACAAAGTTTAACCCATCCATAACTGTATACATTTCCATTTTGCTAAGATGCAAATATTCAACAGAAAGATAAGTAAAAGTACTTTGAGCATTAATTATGTGTGCCTCATGCGTAATCTAAAAGACAATAAAACAGAATAGATTTTAATTTTATTATTGATTTTTAATCATGAATCAAGCTGCATATATTTTAAAGTAATAATTCAATAGCTTTGTTTGCTTTGATATTCTGTTTTCTTCACTTACCTTCTAGCACTGTAGCCATATTTAGATATAAGGTCTTTTTCATAAATTGAAAGTTATTTGTTTGGCTAGCCCAGACTACTTTTATAAGTTACCCTTTTTACCTCTAATAGTCAAAGCAGTAATAGTTTAAAAATATATTTGGTAGGGAAATCACAGTCTCTAATAAGTAGTTACCATATATACTCATGGGAATAGTTATTAATTTGCTGCAGAAGGCCAGCTGTCTACATTTAGTAAAAAGTCGACCTTGAAACTGGTAAGCTTAGAAGAGTAGTCATGAAAAAGCAGCTCAGGCAAAAATGAAACGACCCATTAAAATCATAGATTTCACAACTCATTACATTGTTGACTGTTTCCTCAAGGGATTGTTTTGTCTTTTGGAGAACTAAGAAGGCTTGATTATTTTTCTAGCCTGTAGATATATGGAAAAGCTTTCATCATTTAATTTTTTATGAGATGGAAGTGCTAGAGTTATAAGTATTAAAAAAAAAGTAATTTCAGCTTATTATTTCCTGACAGAAAACACAAAACAAACCAAACAAAACCCCTCACCTCACCTTCTATTTGGAACTGAATCGGAACAAAGAATCTCTTGTTTTTTCTGGTATATGAGTATTTGTCACATAAAATTAATTATGTGATCATAATTAGCGTCTTTAAGTTTTCTACTGTGTGTATGTGAGAACACAGAGTATTGTAATCTGATTATTATGAGCAAAGATGCTTAAGGGACCATACGCATGCATAGGATTCTTCATGATCAAATAAGAGAACACAAAACCAACAATGGGTCTGTTCTCATTTCTTAAGAACATGCAAGATATTTTTCTTCTTACAATTACAGACATGTTGTCTGTGTCCATCTTTCCCAGGATAATTATAAACTTATTTCCAGATTCATCTATTTGTCCGATAGATGTGTTGCACTTTAGTCTCATAGGCAGTATTTTCAGCCAGAATGAGACCTTGTGAGCCACTGTTAAGGAGTTGTCGCTCAGGTATTTATCATTTTCTGGGACTGGGAATTGAAAATAAACCAGGAAGAATTTGGCAAATTTAGGACTGAACTGGGATTTCTGGCACATAAAAAAATAACCCCAGGAATGTCTGTATGAATACTGCTGGACTGTTTGACCTAGTGCCAGGCTCTGAAGCAGCTGGAGCATCCTCCTGGGAGGGCATACATAGTGACAGACAAGTAGGATTTTTTAAATGCCAAAATTTTGTTTAACGGAAGACAAGATTCCCAGTGCAGTTTCTGT
Source organism: Phaethon aethereus (assembly GCF_964289735.1). Classification (NCBI taxonomy): domain Eukaryota; kingdom Metazoa; phylum Chordata; class Aves; order Phaethontiformes; family Phaethontidae; genus Phaethon; species Phaethon aethereus. Next base: position 49,552,976 of record NC_138577.1, on the reverse strand, counting down.
CTATAGTCCATCTCTCAAGTCTTTTCATGTGCCTTTTCCACTGATTTCTCTAATCTTTACACAATTTCTAAGATCAGAAAAAACAAAGGCATGATTATTTTTATAGCTTCCTACTTACTGAGGCAGTTTCAGCTTACTTGGTTACAAATGTCCTTCTGGCCTTTAATCCAAGTTCCAGACTGCCTGGACTCCATTTCACAGTTGAACTACCAGATGTTCAAACCAGACATGAAGTCACTGCACCTACTTGACTGTCACATGTAAGAACTGACCCTGCAAGTATAGAATATCCTACCATGAAAGCAGTTATCAGGAAAAAGTCCTCGCCCCCAAATCCCTAAACAAATTTAACGTTACCTGCAACTGATTCAGGTTTTGGTACTGATGAACATTTGACTTCTCATTTAATCAAAAGCAGATAGTATCTTAGTATTGTCACGCATGTCATAAAAGTTGCCTACTGGCAATATCTGCTTGTCCTCCAGTTGTGCAAGATCCTTGATCTTTTTTGCCTCACAGCATCAATATTTATGAAAAAAAAAAAAAAAAAACAACCCACAAAGACCCAACAATCAGAGAACATGCTCTTTCTAATATCTTAATTTATTCTCTCTGAGAGTCATTCATTACCATTCCCTATTTTCAGCTTGATTAGAGACTTTCTTCATATATTCTTCACACATTAATATTTATAAATATATGATGTATCTGATGCAGTTTTATTAAACCTCTTTAACTGAAGTCCAGTTCAATTCACAATGGAGTTTTTTGTGCCAATCTATACTTCTTATCTTTAATCAAACTCTTGTCTTTCTGTACTGCACCTTCTGCTTTCCCATCACCTAAAGAAAGCAGATGGAAATGAGTTGCAAAATATAGTTACTCATTTCAGTTCTAGTACCTGGTGTTAGCCCATAAATCTAAGCAGCACCAGTACTTCAGTAGAGCAGTGCAGGCAGACCTTTCGGAGTTACATTATAACAAATCTTGATCATTTGTTTGCAAAGGTTTCTACGTCAGCCAAATGTGGTGATTGATAAGGAAAGAGGAAAAAAGGATATTCTTGACACATATTCATCACCTAATATCTAGCAAACCCCTGATCTAAATCTTAGAATTGCTAAGGGCATTTGTCAGATAAAAAAGGAAATAGAAGAAAGAAAAATAAGCCTGAAACAACTGAAGATTTCAGTCTAGTAGTAAGTCTGATAGGATTTGAAATACTTTGAAACAGGGAATTGTCATTGAAAGTAATGGATAACTTGAATAATGAACCATACTACCAAGATTTCCTATAATGTAATTCTTCCTGCATTTTATACAGACCAGTGGATTTGAAATCCAGATCCATATCTTTTCCATTTCACATAACTTAATAAGGGATGAAGAACATGTCAACTCTTCACAGGCTATGGCTGGACAACCAACATTCAGAGCTGACATCTGTCCGTAAAAGGTGCCATTTAACATGATCAGCTGAGGGCAGGTTTGTGATTGATTGGTGGCCCCCTCGAAGTCCATTTGTATATTATCTTATTTAGTAAAGCAAAATGTGCTTATTAGTGCTCACTTACTTAAGGAATAGGAGTTGAAAGTGGAACTTTGCCAAATCTCTAATTTCTATGGTGCCTCATAAAGTAGACAATCAGACACTGAATAAGAAAGAAAAGCAAAAATAACACTTTTTTTTTTTTCCTGGAGACTATACTTGGACCTCTGAAGATATCAATACCCTCCCACCTAAGTGAAGATACTAATTTTTTGGTTACAGAATCATATACTTATATATTTGCTTTAGCCATTTTAGAATGATACAAAGTCATTGTGTATATTAGTGTAGTTTACAAAAGCTAATTCAGTTTAACTTCCTCCTCTTCACGCCCTGATAAGGCTGATACCTGGATATTCACAGAATCACAGAATCACTAAGGCTGGAAACGACCTTCAAGATCATCAAGCTGGGCAGCTCTCCAGCCACTCCTCCACAAACCTGTAGTGTTGCATGGGGTTGTTGTGACCAAAATTCAGGTCCCGACACTTGGCCTTATTAAACCTCATACAGTTGACCTCAGCCCATTGATCCAGCCTGTCCAGATCCCTCTGCAGAGCCCTCCTACTCTCCAGGAGATCAAGACTTCCACCCAACTCGGCGGTGTCTGCAAACTTTCTGAGGGAACACTCAATCCCCTCATCCAGATCATCGATAAAGATATTGAAAAAGACTAGCCCCAGAACCCGAGCCCCGGGGAACACCGCTTGTAACCGGCAGCCAATTGATTTAATGCCATTTACCACAACTCTCTGAGCTCAGCTGCCCAGCCAGTTCTTCACCCAGCAAAGAGTAAACCTGTCTAAGCCACAAGCCACCAGTTTCTCCAGGAGAATGCTGTGGGAGACACTGTCAAAGGCTTTCCTAAAGTCCGGGTAGACAACATCCACAGCCTTTCCCTCATCCACTAGGCGGGTCATCTGGTCCTAGAAGGAGATCAGGTTGGTCAAGCAAGAACTGCCTTTCATGAACCCATGCTGGCTGGGCCTGATCCCTTGGTTGTCCTGCAGATGCCCTGTGAGCACCCTCAAGATGATCACTCCATGATCTTTCCACACTCAGGCAACAACGTTATTATTACACAGCTATAAAATTAATGTTCTGGCAAAAATTTAAATCACAACAATTGGAAAGTATTTTCCTGTAGTTTAGCCTGTGATTTTGTTATAGCCCAGTAAAAAAAAGACTGGTCACACAATAAAGGATGTTTTTTTTTATAACTGGCAATTTAAAAATATGTTAATATTAATGAATAATTAATAATCTATTTTCCTTTAATTATTAATTAGCAGTTTCACTATGATTTACTTATACAATAACAAACATCAATATTCTGTAAATACTAGTTTTCACTGTGAAGAAGTCTTTACTGTACTATATCTTCGTTCACCTGCTTAAGTAGACAAAATTTCCTCATAAAGACATAAATCTGCAACCCCCCGCAATGTTATCATGTGGACAAATGTGTTATCTACACCACAACTCAGTTAGAAGTTTAAAGCTCTAAATCCAGCTATCTCAAGGCAGTGATTGAGTTTTTATTCTATGGGTAGTTTTTAACAATTTGGCCTCAACCTTTGACTAAAACTCTTCAGACTACCTAGGAGTGAGTAGAGATGAGTTCTTGTACTGATAAATCTATTTACAATCCAGTTAGTAATGCATACTTCTTAGCCACCTGACATTCATAAATCAAATAAGTAATATGCTATTAAAATTTAAGGGACTTCAAGGGATGTGTGTGTATATATATAGATATATATATACTTTTCTGTCAGCTTCTCTTTTTTTACATAAGTGAGTATATATGAGATATATATATGAGATGTGTGTATTTATATATGATGTGAATACATATGTATGTTTATCATAATAATCTATTTCAAGAAATCCTTAAAATATAAATAGCTAAAATTTAAACTCAAAGCAGTCTACTGTTCTATAACACATTTGAGATAACAAGAGAGCAATGAAACCTCTTAGAAATAAGTGCCAAGAGAGCAGTCCCACTTCTTATTCAATATTAGTCTAGTGAATCCTGGATACTCCCATCATTCAGGATAATGTTTCAGGATATAGAATTACTTAAGCTTCCATAAGAATTTTTGCACATAGACAGCAGAACCATATCAATCGTGCTGTCAGACATTAGTTTGCAGCTGGAAGTTAACAATTGCATAAATATAGATGTAAACAAAGAGCAAATACTGTCTGGTCACATTCTAGTTACAGTTATGTCTATTTTTTGTCTTTTATTTTGTCCTGAAAATAATTTTTATTTTAGTAATTAACAATTTATTTACCCATGTGTTACAAGACATTGAAAACAATTTACAAATAAAGTGAGTTTATTCCTAAAAATACAATTATTTAATGGATAATTGCTGATAGCAGATTAACTTCTAATTCATCAGACTCATGCTAAAGAAGTGCCTGTTTATAAAATCAATTCCTATAAGCAAGAAGAGACTATAAGCATTATTAAGTTGTACTGGATTGGTGTCACTTTGACCTTGTTCCTTTAAAGAATTCTCTGCAATATTTTAACTAAAATTAAAAAAAAAAAAAAAAATTGTAATCATAGTGGTCCACAGAAGCCTCACTCTTCAATTATTACTTTTCTGAAATCTCTGGAAACTTTTTTACACAAAAACTACTATGATTTATTTATTTTTACCTATATTATATAGCCTGATTCCAGTAGTTCTGCTCTCCATAATGGCTAACAATAAAAGTAAGAAACCGTGATGCTCTGAATAGACGGGACATGATTATGAATGCATGCATAATTTTCAGTGTGAGAAAAGCTTTTAAGTTAAACATAGCTTTATGAATAATACAGCTTAGCTGTGCATTTGTTATACACCAGTTGTCATAAAACTAACGCAAATACAAAGTCCCTGAATTTCTCATTTTGTTGTTGAGGCTGGTTGATTTAGTTTCATAAACATTATAGCTGTATTTTTGAAAATCACAAATGAGGACTAATGTCATTATAATACTCTGAAAAAAAAAAATCCAAGTTGATGAAAAGTGAAGCCTTGTTCCAAGGACAAAAGAATGGAACGGCACCTTTTCTTGATTTTTAGGTATTTCAATTAATGAATTTTGTCCTCCAAAGTTGCATGAAACAATAATAAACTCTTAATCTGGTAATATTTATAGCTGTATTACCTATAATCTAAGCATTTAACCAACAAAGATGTTATCTTTTATTTCTGATAATCAAGTCAGATGTGATTATATTTTCTGATCATGAAATTCCATTAGTCTAGCTCAATTGCATTTTCCCTACACTATTTTTCTAGCCATCATAGTTATACTCTCAGTCTCTATGCCAACAAAATTGAGTCAGGATTGAACACTGTTTGTCCTTCTCTAATTTAAAATGTTCAAACTTCATCTTACTCATGAGGGCTTATTTCAAATTCTGTAGAGAAGTATGGGCATCAGCATAAATGTATTCTGAAAAACAGATATGGCACAAGGACACAAACCCAGAAATTCCATTGGGTTTGAAGAGAAATAGTGTAGCTTATTTTTAATTCTTTTTATAAGAATAAGAATATTAAAACATGGAAGGCAAATGAGCTAAAAGACTGGTTTAATCATCCTTTCTGAAAGCACCATACTGAATTGCTATATCAACATTTTTAACATTCAGGTCAATACGGAAAAGATGATTGAAAACTAAACACAATAACTTAAAAAGAGTTATACTAACTTTCCAGATGAGGATCTGGCATAGTGTGTCTATACATACAAATAAATGAATTATTATATTACTCCTATTACCTTGGAATTACTGAAAAATGTCAATAGACTGACAAATACTTTCATTATTAATGTGCATATTTTCAAAGTATCATATGACATATAATTGCATAAGTGAACAGAATGCTGGGAGTCATAACTGGAACACCAAATTAGGGGAATACTGTTTATGTAGGGGGCATTGCACTTAATGATTTGATCCCATCCTTTTATGTGTTTGTCAGGTCAAGTGACTCACAAATCTACGTGTACACAAATAAAACTGCACCTGTACATTCATATTGTGACACTTGAAAGACAGTACTTTACACAGAGGTAAAATGCAATCAGACTAGACGTTGAATTGACATGTAGAGTATCTGCCAGTCCATTGGTAGAATATTCATATTCTTGTACACATAAGCACAAATAGACTTTAAGCACCAGAAGGGTGACACTGCACTTGTTCTCTTACTCATAAAATCATGTTCTTTTCCTGTATGTCTAATCTGCATACAGGCCAACAGCCGGATGGGGTTGGCCAATGTTCCCCTGCTGCTAGCTGTAACAATTTGTACCCACAATAATGGAAATAAAATACAGCTTTTATGTTTTAAATACGTACACATAGAGTATTTTTGCTTGGAAACTGCAGGTGCCAATATTTTACCTGTTTGCTTCGCTGTACTAAATGCACCATGTTGTATGTGCTAAAACAGATACCAAAGTCAGTGAATCAGCATTTCCAGAGTTGAAATAGAATTTCCAGAAGTGCCACCACCAGAAAGTGGATCATCAGGGATTGAGATTAAAATAGTGATAAAACCAGCAGATATAAACTTGTTCATCTGCTCAGAGAAACTGCTCTGCTCATTCTCTAGAGAAGTATATAAACATATCACTCTTGCTAAGTACCACTGGAGATGATCTGTCTAGATTTACCTTAAAACTGGGTGATAAATATCAGAGGGATTTAAGATTTAGTTAGAAATTATTTTTAAATCTGTTGACATTCTTTTTACAGATCACTGGTATTGCTGTTTAACACTCTTCAAAGTGGTGTGCAATTCCTCAAGAAAAATACAAGAAATATTCTACTTTCTTTGAAGTACGGTTTAAAAAGTTTTTAATCCATACCTGCGTCAATCTGCTCTTAATAAATGTCAATATTTCCTAGGAAAATGACAGTGGTGGATTTATGTTTGAAGAGACAGGAACACAAATCATAAATGAATGTCTGTATCAGAAAAATACAATCTGGGTATACATATTTGTATTTTTCAGTGTAATTCACATCACTGAGGACTGTAGCTTGATTTAGAAAATTTAATTACCCTGGAAAATATCATCAGAACACTGTCACAGTGGCAAATATTTAACATATTCACAGTTTTTCGGTATCACATATAATGAGGCCAACTGGTCAATACAAAATATTTTAATTTTGTTTTCCTTTTGCTTTAGTTCTGTGGCCATAGTCAGTAAAATACTGGGGATGGCACACTAGCTTGAAGTGAACAGCAGTCAATGAAAAATGTGTTCTGAGATGGTTTGATAGTTTAGTTTTATCTAGTTGTTTCACATCTAAGGGAGTGAAAGTGAAACAACCAGAAAGAAAGAAAAAGACTAAAATTTTTACAAGTGAATGAACCACAGAAGTTCAAATGAAAAAACATCTTTCTCAATGTAAAAACATTTTTAACCATAGAATCACAGAATCATAGAAGCTTTGGGTTTGAAAGGACATTTAAACATCCTCTAGTCCAACCCCCCTGCAAGGAGCAGGGACATCTTCAACTACATCAGGTTGCTCAGAACCCCACCCAACCTGTCCTTGAATGTTTCCAGGGACGGGGTATCTACCACCTCTCTAGGCAACCTGTGCTAGGGTTTTTACTACCCTCATTGTAAAAAAATTTCTTCCTTGTATCTAGTCTAAATCTGCCCTCTTTTAGTTTGAAACCATTACCCCTTGTCCTATGGCACCAGGCTCTGTTAAAAAGTCTGTCCCCATCTTTCTTTTAAGCCCTCTTTAAGTACTGGAAGGCTGCAATGAGATGTCCCCGGAGCCTTCTCTTCTCCAGGATGAACAAACCCAGATCTCTCAGCCTGTCCTTATGGGAGAAGTGTTCCATCCCTCTGAGCATTTTTGTGGCTCTCCTCTGGACCAGCTCCAACAGGTCCATGTCCCTCCTGTGCTGAGGGCTCCACAGCTGGATGCAGTACTGCAGGTGGGGTGTCAGCAGAGCGGAGTAGAGGGGCAGAAACACCTCCCTCAACCTGCTGACCAGGTTTTGATGCAGCCCAGGAGACGGCTGGCCTTCTGGGCTGCGAGCACACATTGCCAGCTCATGTGCAGCTTTTCATCCACCAATACCCCCAAGTCCTTCTTGGCAGGTCTACTCTCCATCCCTTCATCCCTTGGCCTGTATTGACACCAGGGGTTGTGCGACCGAGGTGCAGGATCATGCACTTGGCCTCATGAGGTTCACATGGGCCCATTGCTCGAGCTTGTCCAGGTCCCTCAGGCTGGCATCCCATCCCTCAGGCATGTCAGCTGCACGACTCAGCTTGGTGTCCTCTGTAAACTTGCTGAGGGCACACTCAATCCCACTGTCTATGCCACTGATAAAGGTATTAGAGAATACTGGTCTCACTATGGACTAACCAATTCCTCACCCACCCAGCAGTCCACCCATCAAATTCATATGTGTCCACTTTGGAGAGATGTTGTGAGGGACTGTGTCAAAGACCTTACAGAATTCCAGATAGACAACATTGGTAGTACTTTCCTTATCTGCTGATGTAGTCACTCTGTCATAGAAGGCCCCTAGGTTGGTGAGGCAGGACTTGCCCTTGGTGAAGCCACACTGGCTGTCTTGAATCAGCTTCCTGTCCTCTATGTGCCTTAGCGTAGCTTCTAGGAGCATCTGGTCCATGATCTTTCCAGGCACAGAAGTGAAGCTGACAGGTCGGTAGTTCCCAGGGTCCTCCTTGCTACCTTCTTTAAGAATGGGTGCACTGTTTCCATTTTTCCAGTCACCAGGGATTTTACCTGATTGCCATGACTTTTCAAATATCACGGTGAGTGGTTTGGCAACTACATCAGCCAGTTCCCTCAGGACTCTGGGATGTATCTCATCTGGTCCCATAGACTTGTGTGTTCAGGTTTCTCAGGTGGTCTCGAACCTGACCTTCTCTTACAGCTGGAGGGATTTTGATCTTCCAGTCCCTGTCTTGCAGTCCATCCCCTCGAGACGTGTGGGAAGAGAGATTGCCAGTGAAAATTAGAGGCAAAGATGTCATTGAGTACCTCAACCTTTTCATCTGTTTTTATTGGTCTACCAGCCTTGCTCATTAAGGGGTTACACTTTCTTGACCTTCTTTTTCTGGCTGATGTACCTTGAAAACTATGGTTAATTATCAGTGCTAACTTTAAATTGCAAGACAGTAGAGTAGCATGTTGGGTAAGACCACTGAACAAGAAAAACAAATGTAGATGGTTCACTGAAAACAGCTGTTATTTAAAGAGGATGTAAAAATTTATTAACCTGAGAGAAGTTGTATAACTTGATCAAACTGTGATGAATAGTGTACTGGAGTTTGTTATGCTATTCTTTTGCTTTCTTCTAACAAATACTGTTATAATAAGTACATATTTTCCATTTCCACTCCATTTGTTTTATATTTGCTAACAGTATGTTGTATATATAATTAGAAATTACATCAGTACAGAATTCTAAATGAGAATTCTACTTAAACTCAGCGGTGTATTGAAAGATGGCATCAATGAAATCTTTCTATTTTTGTCTTCCCCATGAAGTTTTCTACGCATCATCTACCTATGAACAGAATGACCTCCTCAGACAAAATTTATGATGATGAGGTGTAAACAGTCCCCACTTTGGTGATGAAGAAAAAAAGAGAGAAGGTTAAGGATGAAAAGTAATGATTCAAACTTCACACAAAGCAGGATTTACTAATACAACCCCCCAAACCCAGTTATACCCAGAGACTAGAGAAAGAAAAGAGAACAGCACTACTGCAAGAATACGTTTTCCTAAGAATGAAACAATCTTCTGAATTATGTCCTGGCTTAGTTTCAGCCTTGCATTATTGTCAGAATACATGCCAAAAGGGCTAAAAGCTCTGTAAAATTCCTAGTTCCTAGAAAGGGAGGTAGTTTGCTGATGATCATCAAACAAAAATGGATGGTAATAGGCAAGAATGATGCAAAACTTGCAATGAACTGGCACCCATCCAAAGTACTTTCTCCTAAGAAGCATTGCCTATGAAGAACAAGAACTGTTTTCCCAGCAGAAATCTGTTGGAAGGATTTTTTTCTGGTACCTGCCTTCTGCTGAGGGAAAAAAAAAAAAAATAATCCTTTTTTAATACATAGCAGGGGTGGCTCCCTCTCAGAGTATATCCTACACAATTACAGCTTCATTATAATATTTCTTTAAAAATCTACCTATTTAAATGAAAATGTGGTCTACTTTCAAAAAGTAAAATATAGTATTAATTATATATCAGTATTTGATGCAGCTTGGGTTTTCCAACACGTACAAAACATGTTGCCTACTTGTGGTGGGTTGACTCTGGCTGGATGCCTTATTCTGCAGGATAACAGGAGAACTAAACACTAGAAGTCAAAGGCTTGACCCAGCATTCATCCTCTTCCCCAGTTCTGTTACTCAAGAGACTTTTCTAAGGGGCCAAGAGGGTTCTTGACTCGTAGCAATCCGTCAACACTATTTATCATATGTTCTCCCCACTCCCCATTGCTGTCGTCAGTAAACTTTTAGAGAACAAAACCCTTGCACTGTTTACTTGTGTAAACCTACAGTTTTGTAATTCTCCATTTGTGAACGAGGATACCTTACTTTTCACCTTAAGGAAGGAAATAATGTCATATTTTGGTATTTTAATTTTTTTGGATGCTTTAAAACATTTTGTTTGACTTTTCTAAGCCTAGGAAACCTCAGCTGTCAATTACTTGCATATATAAAATCTGCTTTGTAATATGTGCAGCCAAATTTATCCCTGGTGCAACTTTATTGACTTCAAATTAAAATCAGCTTCTGTTAAATGATCCATATGGGAAATACACAGCTTGGTTAATCAAAGGAAAGCATCCTTTACAATGTGCATTACTTTAAATCTGAATTTTTACTTATATGCATTGCTTGCAGTTATTACAATGAAATATGCAAAAAATAGACTGAATTTGAAAGTGGCATAAATAGTGATGCTGGTTAAATAGTATAATGACCTGCATATGAAGAAGCTGGTATGAATGCACATATGAGTATGAACTGTGGTTGTGGTTTACGTAACAACATAGGCAACAGTAGTCATAGAACAGGATAAACAAGTAGGGGGTGGTGTTCATACAAAGGGGGAATCTTTACAGCAGTTTCTTTTCTCTGTAGTTCATGGATTTTAAAATGAAGCAAAAGGAGCCTGGCAGCCTGAGAGCTGCAAAGAGCCACTTTGGAAAACTTAAGAATCACTTAATAAATTGTCTGCCAGCAAGGTTAAGTTTTAAACCTGATATAACCCTCCAAATCCACTGTAAGAATACTCAGGTATTTTCTGTCATGCATTTGGGGTTTTGAGCCTTTTCCTCAGTCATTTCTAGTTTTGTTCATTTGTAGCTATTTTCTAACTTTTCTAATTTTTCTATTTTCAATGTCTTAATGATAATGGTGTCATCACCCTTGTGAAACTGAAGAATTATGAAAATGCTTGCCCTTAAAACACATATCCTAGCAGACAGGAAACAGGATGAGGAAACAATATCCATTCAGCATTGTGATGTATTTATATTGGTGACCATGGGAGAAGGCAGAGAACATTTAACCTCCAGTAACAAGGAAAGCACTCTCATAGAATTTAAACTACATGTGAAGTGCATAAGGATTAAATTCTTCTAGAAATCTAGGCAGTCTGAAGGCAAGAAAGTCTTCTGTAAATCTAGTGTCTAAATCCAGGACAGATTACAGGACTATATTCTTGTTTATACTTTAGCAACTGAAATGAGTAAGAAATTGTTGACTAAACTGTAAGCTGTTTGCTTTAATGAATAACACCTCCTTGTGTAACTCCTGCAGAAAAGCATTGTACATTATTTGGGGGGAGGACGCGAGGAAACCCCAATATATTGTCACTTAACTGACTTGAAAATGAATGTTATAACATTGTAGAACAGAAGTGAAGAATAATGAATGTTCACAAGTCAAAATCTGGTTCAATAATACATGAAAGATACATGATTGTTTAGATTTTAAATCTAGCACAAATCAATCAATTTTAATACATTAAAAATATGAAGAGCTTAGGAAATTTTCCCATCATTTAATACTCAGATTATGTATGAACATTACATACAATGAAGGAGTCTATTTATCAATTAGTATCTACAAGTGACTGATGGAAACTTTAAACTTTGATTTAATAGCTGCTAGGCTGTATGAAACCAGCCACTCAGTAACCATAGACACTCTCTCAATTTGTCAACCATCAAGGCAAGCTGGCAAGTTGCTACTAAAATGGGGTTGAAAAACAGATTCATGAGTTGAGAAAATGAGTTAGTACTTCAGAAAAAATACGCGGTTGCTAGATGTGTTCAGTAAGATAATGTACTTTAAAGAGAATTACATCATATGTGAACAAACTTTTTTTTAAACATTTATATTAAAAAACAGTGAACATGGTTCAATGTCCAGATGGAGATCAGTGACAAGCAGTGTCCCTCAGGGGTCTGTACTGGGACCAGTACTGTTTAATGTCTTTATCAGTGGCATAGACAGTGGGATTGAGTGTGCCCTCAGCAAGTCTGCAGAGGACACCAAGCTGAGTTTATTGAGTTTATACATCCATTATGCCTTCAACATCCATATGACTTCCCTGCATCACCATGCCCAGATGTATGCCACAACAAAAAAGATTCTGCCAGCCATTACAATTTGGTATGCACACTAGTCTTTACTGCTGTAAAAAAGATTATAAAGTACTGGGTGAGGAGTTAACATGCTCTCATAGTGTTTCCTGTAGGGCTGGGCAAATGTTTCATCTCTGTGATGCTGCAGGTGGCCATCAGATCCTGGGATGCTAGATAGTCAGACAGGAGAGTCTTGAAGAGTCTTTGCCAATGAAAGCATCATGTGAACGAAAGCGATGCAGTGTTTCAGGAAACATCTTGAGCTGCTGAATGGTGATCCAGACCAGGTTTCACACAGGCCATTGGAGACATCTTGATACTTCTGCTCCGTGGCTATTCTACACAGGTCTTATGAGGCATTGGTCAGTAGAGGGATGACAGAGGGACTGCGGTCTGGGACTGCATCTTTATTGTAATCCCCCAAATCAATGATCCCTGGCATCAGAAGCTGTGAATCTGTGCATCTTTCTCTTCTTTCCACAGGATGTAGTGCACTATGATGAGGGGGAGTAGGCTACCTGGTGGCTTGCCTTGCAAAAATTCCTGGAAAATATGGTACTAAAGGTGGAAGTACCTCCCTCAGGTGGCAGAAGGTAGTGCTGCCATAACAGAAACTTGGCTTTTTAGGCATTTTTTGTTTATGTCATTCTAACTTGCTCTGTCACTTCATTCTGAACAAGACTCTGTAGTTGCTAAGTGAAAATGCATTTACAGATGGGCTTTAAAAATTATGTTCTCAGCAGTCTGCCTGACTATTCCTGTTGACTACAATACAACCATCCCTTTCAATTGAAAAGTTCAAAATTGTCACCAAACTTACTACAGTGACACAGTATTCTGAAAAGGCTTTGGATACCAGAGCACTGCAGGATGATGCTGTGTGGAAACATTAGTGCATGAACTAAGGATGTGGTAGTGAAAGTTAAGTTGTCTGGTCTTGTGTGATGTGTGCCACAGATACAGTATATGCTACGGATGTGGACTGCCCTCCTTGTGGGTGCAAAGTCCTTTGTTTAACTTCCCGGGCTGGGTGTTCACAAATTTTTCTTACTTGCCTGATACTGCCACACTTCTCTGCACAGCCACTAAAAATAAAATGGTATGGACATTCAAGATAAGGCTGTGAAGGCTGCAACAGAGCAGTTCAGGTGCAGCCACTGAAACCAGAGGAGATAATAGCACCTACTTTCCTGAAGAAATAATTTTAAGGAAAATCTGGCCTCTTCTGTTTTAAGGTAGAGCATGTGAAATGTTAGTGAAGCCTTCCTAGCAAGTAATTGTAAGTATGTGAGAGTTATCAGTGATTTACAGAATCACAGAATCACAAAATCATTAACGTTGGAAAAGACCTTCAAGATCATCAAGTCCAACTGTTAACGAACACCACCATGTCCCCTAAACCATGACACAAAGTGCCACATCCACACGTTTTTTTGAACACTCCCAGTTGATGGTGACTCCACCATCTCCCTGGGCAGCCTGTTCCAATGCTTGACCACTCTCTCCATAAAGAAATTTTGCCTAATATCCAGTCTAAACCTCCCCTGGTGCAACTTGAGGCCATTTCCTCTCATCCTCTCACTAGTTACTTGGGAGAAGAGACCAACACCCACCTCACCACAACCCCCCTGTCAGGTAACTGTAGAGAGCGATGAGGTCTCCCCTCAGTCTCCTCTTCTCCAGAGTGAACAACCCCAATTCCCTCAGCTGCTCTTCATATGACTTGTGCTCCAGAACCTTCACCAGCTTCGTTGCCCTTCTTTGGAAACACTCTAGCACCTCAGCATCCTTCTTGTTGTGAGGGGCCCAAAACTGAACACAGTCTTCGGGATGCAGCCTCATCAGTACCAAGTACAGGGGTACAATCACTTTCCTACTCCCACTGGCCACACTGCTTCTGATACAGGCCAGGATGCTGTTGCCCTTCTTGGCCCCCTGGGCACACTGCTGGCTCATGTTCAGCCAGCTGTCAACCAGCACCCTCAGGTCCTTTTCTGCCAGGCAGCTCTCCAGCCACTCCTCCACAAGCCTGTAGTGTTGCATGGGGTTGTTGTGACTAAAGTGCAGGACCCGGCACTTGGCCTTATTAAACCTCATACAGTTGATCTCAGCCCAGCGATCCAGCCTGTCCAGATCCCTCTCCAGAGTCCTCCTATCCTTCAGTAGGTCAACACTCCCACCCAACTTGGTGTCATCTACAAACTTACAGGGAGCACTCAATCCCCTCATCCAGGTCATCAATAAAGATATTGAACAAGACTGGCCCCAGAACCGAGCCCTGGGGAACACCACTTGTGACTGGCCACCAGCCAGATTTAACGCCATTCACCACAACTCTCTGAGCTCGGCCATCCAGCCAGTTCTTTACCCAGCGAAAAGTAAACCTGTCTAAGCCATGAGCCACCAGTTTCTCCAGGAGAATGTTGTGGGAGATGCTATCAAAGGCTTTACTAAAGTCCAGGTAGACAGTGTCCACAGTCTTTCCCTCATCCACTAGGCGGGTCCCCTGGTCATAGAAGGAGATCCGGTTGGTTAAGCAGGACCTGACTTTCATTAACCCATGCTGGCTGGGCCTGATCCCTTGCTTGTCCTTCATATGCCCCGTAAGCACTCTCAAGATGAACTGCTCCATGATCTTCCTGGGCATGGAGGTCAGGCTGACAGGCCTGTAGTTCCCAGGATCCTCCTCTGGCCTTTCTTGTAGACGGGCGTCACATTGGGAAGCCTCCAGTCATCTGGACCCTCCCCTGTTAACCAGGACTGCTGATGAATGATGAAAAGTGGGTTGGCAAGCTCTTCCACCAGCTCCATCAGTACTCTCAGATGGATCCCATGGGGCCTCATAGACTTGCAAGTGTCCAGGTGGCATAGCAGGTCCTTAACTGCTTCCTCCTGGATTATGGGCAGGTTTTTGCGCTCTCCATCCCCGTCTTCCAGCTCAGGGGGCTGAATACCCTGCGGATACCTGGTCTGGCTATTAAAGACTGAGGCAAAGAAGGCATTAAGTACCTCAGCCTTGTCCTCGTCCGTGGAGACAATGTTCCCCGCCATATCCAGTAAGGAATGGATATTCTCCTTGCCTCTCTTTTTTTTGTTAATATATTCATAGAAGCATTTTTTGTTATCCTTTATGACTATGGCCAGGTTGAGCTCTAGCTGGGCTTTTGCCTTTCTAATTTTTTCTTTGCTTGACCTAACATTTTTTTATTTCCACAGTACAAAATGGCATGGCCAGGCCATGGCTGTCAAGGCTGATGGGTTGGAATGAGCATCATGATGCCCTGTCCAACCAAGGGATCCAGCTAACCTGCCTCAAATACTGCCGTGTTACCTTCCTTGCAGGGAGGAACCCTTCCTATTGGGTTGTATGCTATATTCTCCTTAACATCTGTTGGCACAGAGTACATGCCACGCACAGTTAGGAGGAGGTGGGACATAGCAGGGGTAGCTGTGGGAAGATGAGTATAGTGCAAATGGAAGCTGCTGCATGGGAATTTTGAGGGGGGAACTTCTCAATAGGAAAGAGGAGACTTTCATGAAGAACTGAATTTACCTGAAAGGAGGATGCCAGCTTTTTCTTGTTTAGAGATTGTCTTAAAGTCGGTGTCATCTTTATCTTGTGTTAATAATTTTTAGAACTTGTATTTTATCTGAAGGTGTGCTTATTGTGTCTGTGCCTGTTTTCAGGGGCGAGCCTGAATGGGCCACATTTATCTGAGAATGCTCCTTGAGAAAAATTGGAAACCTCACTGGCACCTTCCCAGTGAGAAAATTTGTGATAGGCTCTGTATTGCAGTCTTGGTTTTGCAGTAACAAACACATTATTAGAAATATTATGGTGACGTAAGGTCTAATATCATATAAAAAATTTGATGAGGAGTTGATGAGGCTCTCTTACTTCAGAAACTAAGTGAAAACATTGAATGCATATGTCAGGGAGCAGGATGGGCTGGCTAAGCTCAAATGGGGTCCTGAGCTCACAGGCAGGGCACAGGGGGAGTCCCCACTTGAGACTGGGCAGGGCTATTAAATTCTTTTAGTGCCCTCAGAGCACTGATACTGTTTTGAAAGATCAGTGAAAACAAAATCATGGAAAAGACATAGAGAAACCAAGAGCTGCTAGGTGGGAGTCTGACCAGTCTAGAAAGGAGACTCACATGGTATAACTGAGGACTACAGAAATATTTTAAATATTTTTTCCAGAGCTGTTTGTTTCTTCCCCTGCTTAGGGCGAGGGAAGAAAAAAAAAAGAATAGGAAAAAAATTCATTTTCCTTCAGTGCAAAATAAAGTACATCTGAAATCTTGATTTGTTTCTTTATTTTCTTTTTTTCCTTTTTTTTTTCTAAATTGGCAAAGAGTTTTTTAACATCTTTAAATGTCTCTATGGGTTTACATTGTTGCTGAGTATGAAGAATTTCTAACCAGCACCTAAACATACTGGTAAAATAGATTCTTCTTAAAGAGTAATGGACTATTACAGCACAAGAAATTGATAATAAACATTGAACAAAAGTCAAAACTTTTATTTTAAAGAAATAGACACTTTTTCACCTAGTGATACCTTTTTCATTAAGAAAATGTAACTGAATATGAATGACCTTGTCCCTGGCTATATTAGGATGTCGGTGTGTTTTCACTGGTATGCTGAGTTATTTTCTGTTCTTAATGTAATAAATAATCATTTGGTTAGTTCAGGTAATTATAATTAACAGCAGACTTTTCTAAATCTGTTTTTATATCACTTAACCTGTAGATTTTTGAAGTAAAATAGGCCAAGTAGGAAATTAAATATAAATTACTAACCACCGCCCACACACGTTCTCAGTGAAAACAGACTGATGTGACAAAGTCTATGTAATTACATTTGCCCCCTTTAAGTGCAGAATACCACTTTTACATTATACTTATTTTCACTGAATATTTATCTCCAGTAAATGCTCTTTTCTTTGCTTCTTGCTCTCCATCTTCATTTTCAGACATGTGTCTGTATTTCTTCTGTTAGATATAGCCAGATAAGTGTTCTCTTAAGGAATAATGTATTCCGTGTCAGAACTCACATTTATTAGAGGCAGTTCAAATTTTGAATGAATTTGTTTGCAGTAATTGCTAACCCTTGCCCATTTCATCAACTTGTATGTGCAAACATTGGGGGTTTTTTGAGTTACATGATGTGAATATTCTTCAGAATTGTTTTCTTATCACCTTTTTTGAAAAAATGTTCTAAATTTATTGGGAAAGGAAATGGGTGGGATACAATGGTTGCCTGTAAGTCACTGCTGAGACTAATGGCAGCTGGTTTTAAATTGGTTTGCTAAATAACTATAACACTATGATTAAGTGAAAATGCAAATCCCCACTCAGCTACAGTTTCCATGACAAACAGGCTCATAAAGAAAACACAGAAAGTTCATGTGTAGAAAATGTTATAGATATATCCTGGATCTGATGCCTTCTCTTATGAAGAAATTAATAAAAGGAGAAACTCAATCGCAGTTAAGGCAAAATCTCTCAAAGTATTTACATGAAGTTCTAAATTCTGACTTAGATAAAGAGCTAAAAAAAATTTAAAAAAAATCTACAAACTTAACTCCACCCATAGATTTAAATCTGTTACATTTTACTTAGTTCATAAATGTGTGCACAAAGGAATTGTTACATACATGGAGCTTTATGTATTTCTCTCAGCTCTTTCCACTTGGTCTGTAGAATGTACCTCACTTCTTCTGGCTTATGAACACCTATAAGATTTCATGTATTACCCATATTACACCTGTATGATTACATGTATTAGTGGGCATGGTGGTGTTAGGTTGATAGTTGGACTTGATGATCTTAAAGGTCTTTTACAACCTTAATGATTCTTTGATTCTGCAATTGGTTATATATATCAAGTAATCCATACCAAGTTTTTTAAAAGTTGTTAAATAATATGAAGACAGTTTTGTTGCAACTGTATCTTGAATTAGGATCATAGAATCATAGAATGGTTTGGGTTGGAAAGGACCTTTAAAGATCATCTAGTTTCAAAATACGGCTTTGGAAAAGGACACCTTTCACTAGATCAGATTACTCGAATTAATTATTTTTTTCATATACAAGGTTTGTGTTAGCTTGCTTCTTTTAGGAGTACATTTCAATCTTTTTCATTCTTTTCAAGGTGCTGGTGGCTGGTCTCCACTTGTGTCCAATAAATATCAATGGCTTCAGATTGATCTTGGTGAAAGAACTGAGATTACAGCTGTTGCTACTCAAGGTGGTTATGGGAGCTCCGACTGGGTAACAAGCTACCTTCTGATGTTTAGTGATAGTGGACAAAACTGGAAGCAGTATCGTCAAGAAGAAAGCATTTGGGTATGTTCTTTCAGTAATGAGAATTAAGTTTGTGCAGAAGATTTAACATACTTGTGCTATACATTGTTGCAAATATGAACAAAGGCAGTTGAATATAAAGAACTACAGTGAAAGTGTGTATATTATTAAATATACAAACTAATTTAGCTTTTGACAAGATAAAAGGCTGTAAAAAGCAAACAAACATCAAAAACCTAGCCTTGGCATTACTCCACAAAGTTTCAAGGAGGTATTCTGAGGACTAAAAAGGTACTGTAAAATCTCTTCTGTCTTGCTATGTATTGTAAAGTTGTTTTCCCAAAGTATTGATCCCAATGTGTTAAACTTGGCTTCCTAATTAGGAAAAAAAAATCTAAATACTTGCTTTATTTTTTTCTGCAACATTTAATGTGATTGCAAAAATTAAAAAAAGCAACACAAAAAAATGAAAATCATAACCACACAAATCCCATTTTATTTAAAAACAAATAAATATTAAGCAATATTAAATATTTGGTCATCTAATTCAGAGTCTAGTTGCTGATGTTTCAACGCATTTATCTCTTATTAGCTTTGTAGCTCATAATAATAATTAAGAAGCCTTTCTGTGCTTATCACCTTCTATTCACATGAACATTTTTGAGAGTGAAGGGATATACAATACCACACAAATGATGTCCAAAATCCCATGGAAAATTGAATGATACAGTCTAAACCAGAGTATCATCTTTCCTTGATCCCCAATGATTAGAAGCTTGGAATAAAGAAAGAATATTGGTTCTTGTGGTCTACAATTTTATCCTGTCAAGTTACTTCTCTCTTTCTGTCCATACAACGAACTGATTAATTTTTAAATTTTACTAAGCTTTAAGCTTCAGTTATTTCTTATTGCAGTTAAACATTATGTTAAAACATATTTCATTCTATGCACTTTAATTTTGTTGACTTTTAATTCAAAATGTTCTTGTTACTCTTCTTGTCAAACCACATCTCTGGTATAATGAGATTATGCAGTGGCTTACTTGTTGAATAATTATCCTCTTTTTGAATTTGTTACATACTTCCGCTTCAGATTGTGTTTTCGTAACAAAGAGAAATAAATGAGTTCTAATCCATTTGGCTGTGGGGAGTGAGAAAAGAAAAACAATCTTCCAAATGTTAAATGAGCATAAGCTGCTACAATCTTGTCGTTGCCCATCTTCATACAGACTGATAAAACAAATCTGAAAGGTAGAGCTGCTTGATCTCTTCAGTGAGGGCTCTTTTAAAATCCCACATTGGTATTATGAAGAGTAATGTAGATAGTTATTTCTTGAATAATGCCACAGGTAAAATATCAAACAAAAGTTACAAAAAATTATTAAATGCTGATGCAGACATTGGGATAAGGAGGTTGTTAGATTTGTAGGAGGGGAAAATTAAGGCTTCAATTCCATTACCTCAAACTTAATAAAAACTTATTATTTTAATGATTGCAATGCAGATTGTAGGTATGGCTTGCAGGCAGTGATGCATAATTCACGGATGTAAACCATCAAATTCAGGGATAGTCTATTGATCTTTTTAAAGTACTTTTATTTAGGAGCTCTGCTTCTAGGAGAATACATTTTCTCTTTTCTAAACTAATGCATAGATGTAGTCTTTGAATGAAACTCTTAAATGTCTATTTATTTTATAGATTTTCTCTGACTATTACTTGTTTATGTTGTCATCTTAAATGAAGTGCCCAAGTTCATTTAAGGCAAGAACATCCCACATTTTATGATATCTACTCTGTTATTTTTACCCTCTTTTTAACTGAGTCATTGCCCTATTACAATTTGCTTACCAGATTGCTTACCAGAGGTAACTTCTTTCTTTTTTTTGTTTTGTTTGACTACTACTGTGTTAGAAAGATGGAAGATGCCCAGTTCTGAGGGCCTTGTGTTACTATAAGTACTTCACAATTCTTCACTGTATGTAAGCATTTGCACTTTGTAACCACTCTTTCTAAACTTAAGAAAAGATACTTCTGTACAATTTCACAGCTCTTTACTTTTTATTTTCTTTCTCAGAAGTCAGTTTTTAATTGTCTTTGTCACCTTATGGTTTATCTTAACTTAAGATTCTGAAGCTCTTGTCATCTGTACCTATATGTTACTTTGCTGGACTTCTATTAATTACTTCTTTAAAGCAAGATAATTTTCAATTGATTCCTTGTCCAATCCAAGGTATAGATAATTTAAATAGCTACTCCATCATCACATTTTCCTTAGGTACAGATTCCAAATGCTGCAACTTCAGTATGCAGACTGGAGTGTTACTTTTTCTGTTGCTACTCACAGAAAATAAAGAACCTCTTTATCTATGAATTAGAGTAGGGCAGATGGTGATGACTTCAACACAGTTGGTTCTGATGTGCCTGTATTTGCCATAGCTTGTTCATCATACATTGGTCTTGCATTTTCAGCTAAAAACCTCCCAACAGAAGAGTTTTAACTAGGTAACTCAAGGACATATAACAACTTAGCTGCAACTGACTTCTGTCTTTCCGTAACATCTTCAAAGACCAAATCATCACAGAGTTTGTCAGATTGCATACTTTATGTGTAAAAACTCCAAAGCGCACCAGTATGTTTAAAGTTGTTAAAAAGAAATTGCAGCTTTACATTTTTAAATTCTTTCTTCTAAAGGATAACAGAATAAAAGACAAGCAAACTGTGTTTTACTTTATCGATAATGTACATCAAAAATCCACTGCATCCCATGCAGAGGGTGTTTTAAATAAAATAAAAAATATAGAAAAAGGAAACTGAATGTGTATCCTAAAATTGTAAAATGAATTATTGGTATCAAAATGTCTTTTCTTGAAATGTTCTGTTTCAGGAAAGTTTGTTGCAATAACAATAGGAGGTGTCATGCCATTACTGCCATCCAAAACATTAGATATACAAAATGTAATACACAAAACCAAGAGCCACTGACTGGAGCGATGGGAATCAGGAAAATATTAGAGAAAAATTGTGATCATCAAAATCCGTGCAGGCCAGAAATAAATTTTCTGGTGATATTGAATTAAATATTTGAAATTAAAGAGTCTTGGGGTCTGAAAATAAGATCTGATAGTTAAAAGTTTAACAGCATATAAATAAATCAGCTGTGTCATGCTAGCTTAAGATGATAATTTGAAGACCTTCACCTTTAAAACTTTGTGTGTTATCAAGGTAAATATTAAATGTACTTCTTTTTATAGAGTATGAAGAATGGTATTACATAAACTTTTGTAGTTTCTTAAATTCCTATTTTCTTCCTTATTTCACCATTAGCACAATTATAGTGAACCAGACATAAATAGTTCCATATATATATATTTTAAAAAAATACAAATAATTTTTTCCAGAGTCCTTTAGTTGGTGTATATATAATGGTGCATATCCATATGGTGTTACCTATCCATTATAATAAAGTTCTTTTGCCACTGAATATTGTATGGCAAGGAAATAATTTTATATTCTGTGTAGCAGAATATGTTTATTTAAAAGCTTAATGTAACATAAGGGGTTATTATTATTATGTGTGTGTTGGGAGTGGCATGTTTCTGAGTAAAAGGTGAACCCTGGAAGCAGGCATTATTAGCTTCCATTGAACTCGTATAAGATGGGTCCGAAAAAGAATTTAAAATCCCATCTGAGATAAGAAAGATGAGGTTCAGTGAAAAAAGGTTTGAATATTGAAGCATTTATTGAATTCAGATATCTGAAATGTTTGCTTAGTCTGTTCTTTCACTTGATGTGAGGAGGAGAATACAGACACGTGAATAATTCATAACTAATAATGTAGTCAATGAATGCTTGCATTTTCTGTCTGAGAATTGTCTGTTAGAGTGTGATTTACATAAATGAATTTGCTATTTTCAAAATATTTGTAGAATAGTGCTTTTACAAATAGTTTGCCATTTTTATTCAGCTTGCTACAGTATTCAGGAACATATCCTGGGCTGTTTTCAATAGGTACACAGATCACAATGATATGTTTAAATTCCCCAACTAAGTAACAATAAGTGTTAAGATCAGGGCTTCATTAGTACAAGTTCAGGATAATTTGGAAATTAATTTTCCAGAAGGATTCTGTACTAATTTCATGACATTGTGGTGAATATATTTAGAGTACCCCATGAACCAGAAAAGTGTGGGTAGGGAAAACAAATGAGATATGAAAATGGTTAAAGTAATTTAATTTAAAAAAAGATTATGAGTGATCAGTTTTAATGTCTGCACAGTTCTAGGGGAAATTAAATTCAAGCACCTCGGTACTGTTAACCTTCTGGATATTTCTAGTAACATCTGATTTCTTGCCCTTCCTCTTTGGTTTCACAGCATCCGCTTATCTTTTGTAACTGTCAGAAATAGTACATCGAATAACATTTTCAAAGCTCTTCGGTTACTTGGTAAAATGTTATAAAATGGCACAAAACTTGACACCTTTCTCTTCCTCGCAACCAAAACAATGTTTTGATGTATCTACATGTGCACACTCACAAATGCAGAGACATATTCCGCCATAGAAAACCAACTGACACAAATTCTAATGAAGAGAATTTGCATAAAAATAAACCTTATATGTCTCTATAATTGAGGGAACTATGGGTAGACTGATGTCAGGTAATATTACTCAACCTGTTTGCATAGAGAAGAAGCTCACAAGTATGTAGTTGGAACTCAAAAAGAGGAACAACTGAGTGGAGAAAAGTGCTGGGAGATGCAGGAAGAGACAGAAGAAATCAAAGGAGAAGATCTAACAGGGTAAAAGGAGCTTGAAGGGAAAAACAAAAAATGCAGTATGAAGAAAATCAGAAATACATGGAAGCTTGGAAGGAATAATAAATGCATGGGTCTATCGTGCAGAAGCTTATGTGAAACTAGTTGCATGCATAAGCTTCCATTTGTGATGGGGACATTATGATATTTATCTAGAACATTAAAATTTCTGAACTTAATTTTTAAGCTTCTGGATTTCCATATCCACTTCTGTTTAAAATGTGCTCTGACCACACTGCTATTTTTAGACAATTAAATGGCACTCTAATAAGACTAATTTAGCAGTCACAATGATTAATACTCTGTATAAAATAACTTATAGTAGCTGAAAAGATTAATACATGTTCTTGTGCCAGAATTTTTAATATAAGCTAAAAGGAAGAAAAAAAATATTAAAAAATCACCAAATAATGCAGTTTTAAAAATAAGGTCTAGATAAATTGTATGGGTAAATGTTAAGGAAATTCTTAATTCCATAGTAGGTAAAATATATATTGTCACTGCATATATTATGGCAGTCCATACGTGGAAAAATAGGTACATGCACACAGGTAAAGAAACCATATTTAACTAAGGACAGCAAGATGCCTTGAAAATACACAAGTCCAACAACATATAGAAGTGAATGTTTTACTAGAATTAGACATTCGCAGATTAGTTTTAATGTATGTTTTAGTACTGTGGTCATTAAATTGCCTAGATGAACAGGAGCTTTGGGAACCAAACTTTAATGTCTTAGGATGATTGCTATTTTAAAGACTGCTGCCATGTAAAGTATTAACTTAGCACTAGAGTTGGATTCTGAGTCTAGTCTTGATCAGCACTGCTTTTCTGGCAGTTACCTGCCACATCATGGTCCTCTTAAGAGGAAGCAATAAAAAAGCAACTACAACTTGCTGTGTTTGAGTAGTATAAGAGAAACAGCAAGTAGCCAGTTCATTGCTTCTGCCTTTCTCTGCATGCTTAGTTAGTGACTGTGCTATAAAAGCCCAAGCATGACTTTGCGCTTCTAATATGCATAAATCCTGGAGAAGGCAGTGCTATTTCCTTGAGTTGGTTTTATAAGTATCAATAGTAGTTTTTCATGAATGTAATTATTTTCTTTAGACCTCTGATTATCTCTAATCTAAATATGGTGATGGTGGCACATCATTTTTCCATTAAAATAATTCACTGTGATAGAAGCTGAATATTATATATTGTTTCTACTTAATGGTTGTCTTAAAGTCAATAACATTATAATATCCACTTTGTGGAAAATACTGTAGGAAGTATTACAACTAGAAAAAAAAAGGTTTAGTTCTTTGCCTCTCGGATGTTAGTTGTTCTAGAGTGATATGATACTGATCATATCTTTCTCATACTAGTATAAGAAGTTTGTGCTTGAACATATATTCCTGTCTGAAAATAAGTCATGATGGATAGGAAAAAATGCGCTATGCATAGGAAAATATTGTCCCTAATTTCTGCAACAGACAGATTGTGAACGTTGCAGATGACTTGAGGAAATCAAGCTGTCTTTGAAGAAAGAAGTTTGTCTTCATAAACAGAATGGGATGTGTTTAGTTTGCTCAAGGCCTGTTGAGCTAGTAAGTAGTAGCAGACTGCACATTCAACCTCTTGTTTAGCCCAGCCACTCTCTTAGATGTAGTAAAAATACTTTCAGAAATGGTCTTCAGACCTCTTTTGGAAGCATCTCTCTATTATACATGGATTTGTTTTAAGCATAATATAATCCCTGAGGTTTAAAGTTACACAAAGAGAAAGCCCTAAATTTTTACAAAAACTGTGGTCATTGAACTTCAGAGAAAACCTCAAGTTTATTTTGAGTATATAGAGTCTTAACAGTGGTATTGTGATGGTCATGCCAGTGTATTAGTATGTCATCTTTACAGCATAGTCATATTTGTAACTTCATCACATTTCTGCTTTAGACACTTGAAATTCCTTTAGAAAACTTTTAAACATTGAAATTATAGATTCCCAAAAGTCAAAATAGGAATTTGGAGATTTATGTGTTGCTGATTTGCTTCAACCTGGGAGCTCCAAAATACACTTTGATGCCCAGATTCCTTTTTTGATTTTTAGGAATCAGATTATCATATGTATTTCTGTGATTTCAATCAAATCTTCATCTGTTTCTGCTCTTTCTCTGGAACTGTATTTTTATAAAACAGATACCATAACTAATAATCTCCTACATGATTGGATGTAGTTTGAATAGGAATTGCTGTGCATCACTAGTATTTTATAATTCTACCTTTTTTTTTCTCCTTTGCTGTTGTAATCGTACATTCGCCTTTTGTCCCGGTTCATGTACCAGACTGCTGAAGAAGTAAAATTTGCTATAATGCTGCTGTAGCCATTCTGTTCCACAAACACAGTAGAAGCCCTCATTTGCAATAGCACACTGCACTCTGAACCCATGCCTAACCATTCACCAGAAACCTGGATAACCTGGATAACTCTAACTTGTAATTTACTTATGTAGTTAAGGTTGTAGATAATGCCTAGGCATTAACTTCTAAACACTGTTAGAATATGGAGACTTTTGGGGAAAAAAATTTCGTTCTTAAAGTTCCTTAATGGGCAAATATAACTTAAATGTATGGTGAATCTCTATGACTAAGGCAGAGTTTATAATGGTTAATTGTACAAGGAGAAGAACTTTTTTGAGAGTTCACGAATAGGGAAATTCTGTATCAAATTTCTGATTATTTTCAAAATAAAATGGTCATGTACCTTTTAGTATGAATGTCTTATTTTATCAATAACACCTTCAATTGATATTGACCCAATCAATATCGTGCTAAAATCTCCACTGTGCATATTTCTTAGTTGACTAAGATTCCATGTTGATCATATCTTCATAGTCTGGGGGCATTGTGCCTTGGTAATGCCATAGAATCTGCTAAAATTTTATAAACTCATGTTTACTATATTTTTGGTTTGTTTTTGACAAAATTAATCATGTAAGAACAGACGAAGTTAATAATCTATATATCAATACTGTGTACTTTCTTGTTGCCACATTTTAGGACCTTTTCATTAATGGAAATGAATAGTATTACTCCAATGGACATGCATTTAATTTTTAGCAGCATGCATTTCTATGCTGAATAAAAAACGATTTTTTTTCTGGTAGACTGGTGTTTTACCCATTTAACTCTACACTTTCTATTGCCAGACAATGATATTTGTTCCCACTTCTTTTAAAGGTCATATGTAATGTCATGGTTTGACCCCAGCCAGCAACTAAGGACCACACAGCCACTCCCTTACTCCCCTCTCAGTGGGATGGGGGGGGAGAATAGGAAGAGTGAAAGGAATTAATTCACCTCTTCCAATCAGCAGGCAGTTGTTCAGCCATTTTTTCTCCAGAAAAGCAGGGATCCAGCACACACAGTGGTTACTTGGGAAGACAAATGCCATCACTCCAAATGTCCCCCCCTTCCTTCTTCTTCCCCCAGCTTTACATATTGAGCATGATGTCATCTGGTATGGAATATCCCTTTGGTGAGTTGGGGTTAGCTGTCCTGGCTGTGTCTCCTCCCAACTTCTTGTGCATCCCCAGCCTACTCACTGGTGCGGTGGTGTGAGGAGCAGAAAAGGCCTTGACTCTGTGTAAGCACTGCTCAGCAATAACGAAAACATCCCTGTGTTATCAACACTGTTTCCAGCACAAATCCAAAACGTAGCTGCATACTAGATACTAGGAAGAATATTAACTCTATCCCAGCCAAAACCATAGGTAAATAGGTTTAAAATTAACTTTATTGACTATTTCATCTCTTGTATAAAACTTGCTGGATTTAAACTGTGAAAAGAATCTTTCTATGTGTTTTAAATAAGTGATTCAGCAATTATAGTAGCACTACTCATCTTATATCTAGTACAGATTTCTATGAGATCAGTTCTATACTTTGAAAATTCAGTGAACATCCTTTTCTTTCCCACTTCTTAAATTGACTAATTTTTTGAAGGTCACTACCCGTAATTAAAATATCACTGACAAGAACTTCCTTAATGTGCCGCAAGGTACCCTTTCCCCTATTTCTCTATATAGTTAATTATATGGAAATCAGCTGAAATTACATGGTTTTTTTCAACTCCAGACTAAGTCATAGTATCATAAAAATTCCATAAAACATTCTAACTTAGAGCATTTAACTTGTCTTAACAATACATATCTCCTTTATAATTTTTTTCCTATATTTGTTAATTTACCTGCAACTTTTTCAGCAGTTTTCCTTGTGTGATGGTCACAATTATTTTATTTAAATCCCAATGACATATTGAAACCCTATTTTACATCTTTGACTCATTTCAGCTCTGAAAAAAAACCCCAGGAATTGATCATGTAGATTTTTGTGTAGACTTCAATAAGTCTCTGAATTTTCCATAAAAACCAGCTAAGTTTTAATCTTACCTGTTAGGTAAAATTTTATTTTGTTTAGCAGACAGGTCATATTTGTCTGTCTTGCTATTGCAATCACATTTCTGATAGCTTAGGCTCTACATGACATCAGAGAATTCCTTATGCAACTCCATGGCATTTGCAATAAACATTTTTTAACTAGCTGTCTGTGCAAATTTTTGCTCCTATACCATCATTTACTATTATTTATTAGATTTACTGACAGGAAAAGTTTAGGAAAAGTGATAGTAATTTAACTGCATAATACCTTGCATCTAAAGCACTAGTTGTAGATTTTTGTGTTAAATTATTAGTTAAGGGATTGTATGTTCTTTGTTGAATAGTAAAAACTTGGTTTTAGTGTCTAATAATAAATATGAAGTGGAGTCAGTGTGGGATTTTTCTTCATATTTGTGAACTATAATTTTACCTTTGGTAGAGAATGATAGTCTTCTAGAAACACATCTCCTTAAGTCTCATATGACAGATGAATCTTGTATGAATTACCCATTTTATTGTCAGTACTTTTTAGTGGACTACATTAAAAATAACCATTTTGATAAATTCATTACCACCTTCCCTTTCCTCAGTTCCCTGCTTCTTACTAAGGAATCACAAGAGGTATGTCATAGAGAGAAAACTGAAATATGAAAAATTTGGTGAGCTGAGTTGTGTTCTACTGTGAGAAGTATGGAACTATTAGTGAAAAGATCTGTTTTCTATTCATGTTTTATGGGCTACGGTTGAATACGTCACTTCTTTTCTAGCTGCCACTATAATTAAAAGTGCAAATGTGTAATGTTAAGCATTACATTTTTTAACTACTCTCAACAGTGAGATGGGAGTAGCACTGCGAAAAGGAATATGTAAATATGGACAATACCAAATGGGGAAAAGTTTAAATCTATTTTAAGGAAGATATTTTACACAGAACATGTCTGGGATAAAAGGAGGTGAATTAAAAAATGAAACTGAAAGAGAAAGGAAGAAACTTTACTGTTACTGGAGGGAATGGACTCGACCTTTGTGGATGATATAAAATAATTCTTTGTCCTGTTGTTCGATGTCTCATTTTTCAGATAAAATGATAATTGAAGTCCTGGAAGTTCCTTCTGTGGATGGAAAACAAAACAATAATGTTGTTTCAGTTGTCAGTACACACTCTGTTCCCTGTAATCTATTGTAGTGCACAATACATTGTATTGTCTGATTTATTCAATTTGGACATTGATCTATTTCAGTGATGTTGGCTATATAAAATATTTCATGTGAAATATACTATTTTAAACCAAATATGATTAAATAAAAATCTATATAATACTTTTAAAAAAATCTTAGTGTAAACAAACGTGAATTTATCTGGACCCATATTACTGAGATAAAAATTTAAAAAAAGATTACAATGTTGTTAAGGATCCTTGCTTGTTAAATTGAAGAGAGCTAGTATGTGTGTTTGTAGTAGTGTACATAAATTCTACAATTCAGTTTCTTATTATTTTTAAAATGTTTATTAACCATAAAGTCTTTTCCATGGAGTTTTATATTCCTTGCATAAATATGGAAAATGTTAATAATACTTTGGCTAATATAGTGGGAAGGATGTTGAAGACCTTTTCAGAGGCATATCAATGTAATCAGAAAATTGCTGATGTATACACATCATGCAAACCATCTTTTATATTTTATATTAATTGATTTCCAGAATACACGCATATAACTGAATCACATGGCAAATGTAGTGTCTAGCAAAATGAAACAAGTAAAATTAATGTAAATGTAAAAGGAGTAAAACAGTTTCTAGTTCTATGGACTTAAAGTTGTTTTTTTTTTAAATAGCTGAAGTGTGCAAAGTATGCTAAGAAGAGACTAATGATGTGGAATACAATCGTCAAAGTTAAGCACTCTATTGAAATGCTGTTGTTTTGTGTTTTTTTCTTTTCTTGTTACCCACTTCTGACTTCTTAAGAAAACCAAACTGATTTATCCATATTGTTTTATTTGAGGTTATAAACTTTGGCCGTATCAGATTATCATTGAAATGTAGATCTATCCTATATTAAAAACTCAGTGTTCTTATTATTGCTAACCTTTCCATTCAGTTACGAAAACATCTTGATATCAACATTTTATTAGATGTGTGCCATCAGTATTACGCTTACTGTGTTAGGCTTGTTATGTATTTTGGGAATTTCTCTTTCCCAAAACACATCCATTTTTTAAGATTACTAAACTGAGTAAAGAACAGAAGAGGGAGTAATACAAGTTAAGTTTGTCCTTAGAACGAGCATGGACCTTGATGAAAAAGCAACAAAGTCTTTTCTTCTTGCAGAAAAGAGGTAGAGTTATTGTTAGCAGGTAACTTGTTTATATTTAGCGATTTCATAGTTTGTTTTTAAATTTATTTTTACAAAGTTTATGAGGGACTGTGTGGCATGGGCGGACAATAAATTTTTCAAAGACTTTTGACCCCCTCTGGTTAACAATTAAAAGAGGGGAAGAACAATAAAGTCTTAAACATAAGTAAAAAATGACTAGAGAAATCAGAAAACAAAAAGAAGAAAATAGGAGAGTTTATCTGTGAAATTGGGAAGGGTTTTTTCTTTTTTTCACAGAGGTGTGTGAACCATAAAGATGCTGGCATGGTGAAGATGTACAATGTCTTTGTATGGTTATATCGAAATATGTTTTTTGGTATGACTTCATAGGGAAGATCTTAGGACTGGAAATGCAGTACAAAGTGGTGGAGTTCACATAGGATTTGAGTGGAGGACAAAGCATAAAAGACAGAAAGGTTGCAAGGACAAAATGCACGATTTAGAGACAATTGACGGACAAGAGAATGTGGAAAAAGACTGTGCATGGGAACCTGAAAGTAAACCAAAGATAGTAGAGAAAAACCTGTGATGAAATCAGGGTTTATTGTACTGAAGATGACAGATGAGGTAACAAGCAGAGGAGAAAACATAGGCAAGGAAAAGAAAAGAGGATTTAAACTAAAATGGAGAAGAGTGTTAGCCAAGGAGGAATGCCTAAGGAGAAACATATATGATGACATGAGCAATAGTTAAAAACAAAAGACATAACTGTGAACAGAACAAAGCACCAAGGAGAGAAGATATGAGATGACAACATAAATAAAAATAGATTGAAACCTAGACTGGCATCTGCTCTTTGTGGGCAGGGAAGACTAAGACTAAAGAAGAACTTGAGGGAAGCTGAGGGAAAAATCCACAAAAAAGAACTAGACTGCTGATTATTTCTATTTTCCTAAATACCACAATTAAACGCATGGGAGAATTTCTATTACATTTATTTCAGCCCTCTTGTGTTCTTGAAACTTTGTTTGCAAAACCACAAAAAATTTTGCATGAGAAAGGCTTTACAGATCAGTTGGAAACAGTATCAGAAAAGTAAACAAAAAAAAAATCATGAAAAAAACCCAGAAAAATTGTGGTTTATGTTTTGTTTTGTATGAGAAGCACTGTGTTATTGATCATGATTGCAGACTTGAGGAAAAAAGATCTGAGAAGAAATACTTTTTTATTTTTGCATTGACTCATTAATGACTATGGGTAAATCACTTCTCACTGCCTCAGAGGGGAACATTAAAAGTATATTCTACAGATGATAAGTCAGCATCGAAAAGGAAGTTGTTTTATGAATGTCAGAATAAAATCAATGATTTAAACTTACTGTCATGTACTGGAAGAAGAAAACCAAAGATATTTGTCATTGGTGAGGACTGTCCATTAGTTTTGTCCAAAGAGTTTTACTCCATCAGTACAGGTGTGGAATAGTGAAGATTAGTCTTCAGTTGTTATTGACCTAATACAGTTTAAAAGACCAAGAGAAAACGCTGGTTGTTTTTACCTTTTTCATTAGAAAAAGGTAGAATGTAAACATCACAAGGCATCCTGGACAACCTTAGCGTAAGATTTTTCTAGAAAAAAGTAAGGAAATTGAAAAAATATTAAGACTAGTACTTCGTTTACCCCTGCAACATGAAGCTGAAGAAAATAAATGGTCAACACTGAGGAGTACAAAATATATATATCTAGGATGCTCAAATTATTTACTTTAGGAAATCTGAATACATGAAACACAGCACATACTGCCATACGGCAAGTGAAATAGGAAATAAGTTGATTTTCAAATATGGAATAAAAGAAGAAAAACATTCTGTGTTGGGTAAATGACCCTTCTAGCTAGTAAAAAAATAACTTAGTGTCAATGATGTGGTAGTAAGACTTGATAGCTGATGATCTGAAGCTTCAGAGTTACATGATTCACTATTTTTCATATGACTGTTGCAGTTGGGTTTTTTTTTTTTCACTAAACAGATTATCTATTTTATCCCTTAATTGTCAATAAATGACTTAAAATAGATTTTCATAGGTGTGTTGCACCTTGCACTTCACTAGAAGCCAAAGTTCTTCACTACATCTGAAGTCAGATCCAGGATTTTTATATTCTACTGCTGAATGTTTCCACCTTTCCTTCTCTCATTTTCAGCAAATGAAAACTAGAATGTAATGTTATAGAGACACTGTGACCAGTGAGTAAAGTTTCTTAATAAAGTGTGTGGATGTGGCACTTCAGGACATGGTTTAGGGGACATGGTGGCGCTGGATTAATGGTTGAACTTGATGATCTTGAAGGTCCTTTCCAACCTAGTGATTCTGTGATTCTGTGATTCTGTGAAATAAAGCACAATGTAAATTCTATCTTCCCTAACTGGAAAGCTTGAAAAAAATACTTACAGCTAGACAAAATGACCTGTGCCTTTCCGTAACTGAGTCAAAGAGCTAAACTGTTGGCTTTCAAATTATTTTTTGTAACAAAAATAATGTCTGTCTGTAATATGCCCATTTTCTGAAAGATGGAAGAATTAAAAAACTGGTTTATCAGTCTCTATAATGTTAATGCACCTTCCGACACTTGTGTTGGAAAACTTTCTGGAATAATGATAATAATCAGCTTTTCTTCAATTTAGAACAATTTCCAAATTTCTTAAATTTAAATTATTTAAGCTCAAAGGATCTTTTTGGATGAAAAGCAGAGAATGTATATCTTCTAAAGAGGGAAATACCAAAGCCATTTTGGAGTATTTTCAGTTCAGCAAAGCAAAGAGAATGTTTATTCAGTGAGCATCTAGAAATGCTCAGGTATTTTGGATGCACATAGTTTCCCTCCTAATATCTTTTTTTACTATTTTTGTACAATTATTTTTAAGAATGTTGGAGTGGTCTCATGAAAGTTCATAAAATCTGCCTGAAAGTATTAAAATCCTGCAAAAGCTGGATGAAGGCTAATTGCATGCAGCCAAACTCTGACCTTTGTATGTTTTTCTGTTCTTTTCATTCACACATGTGTAATGGCGTTGAGAACTCAGAAAGGTGTCTGATAGAGGTTTTCTAACCAAAGCTATGGACAGGAAAATAACATTCCACTGCTGAAGATGTCAAGCAAAGATGTGCTTTACCAGTGACTTATGTAAAAAATTTGCCTTTTTGGTGTGGTTCTTCAGACCAGATGGTATTTTTTCATATTTATGAAAGTAGTTCTGTAATGTGGAGTGAGAAATACATGTTAGTTCATCACTAAACAGAAATTTCAAGTACTAATTATGTGTTGTTGAAGTTGCTCTACACTTAAACATAAGGCTAGGAGGCAAACATCTTAATCTTAGAAGTTTGTTTTTCTTCTTTGTAGTCCATATAGTGTTTCAGTGATTCCCCTGCTAGCCTATTCTAAGAAAACTTTGGCCTTCTGCATTGGTAGTCCCTGTACAACACCATATACCTGTAAACCAATTCCTGACACAGACTTCTGAAATACTTCTGCTAGTATTCACAGCAAATGTCCAAGAAACTGTTAAAGCATTGAGTCAAAATCAGTGGTCCTGATGAAATATAATGAAACTTAAATCACAGAATCACAGAATCATTAAGGTTGGAAAACACCTTTAAGATTATCAAGTCCAATCAAAATCAATGTATTGGTACCATTTTACACATGCTGAATGTGCTGTGATACCCAAAGATCTGAAAAGCAAAAAGTTATTTGGCTACTGAGGGTGAGAACTTCTGAAGTCCTTCCAAAATAGGCTTATCATGTTCTGAAAGACCCCTGTTGATACCAGCTACCTTTTATTAATGACGTATTAACGTATTAACAGGCTATATTTTAGATTTCCTGTCTTGTTAGAATCACAGAATCATTCAGGTTGGAAAAGACCTTTAAAGTCATCAAGTCCAACCAACAACCCAACATCACTATGCCCACTAATACATGCCCTGAAGTGCCACGTTCATGCGTTTTTTGAATACTTTCGGTAATGGTGACTCCACCACCTCCCTGGGCAGCCTGTTCCAATGCTTGACCACTCTCCGTAAAGAAATTTTTCCTAATATCTAGTCTAAACCTCCCCTCCCACAACTTCAGGCCATTTCTTCTCATCCTATCACTAGTTACTTGGGAGAAAAGACCAACACCCACCTTGCCACAACCCCCTTTCAGGTAGCTGCAGAGCACGATAAGGTCTCCCCTCAGCCTCCTCTTCTCCAGACCAAACTACCCCAGTTCCCTCTGCCGCTCCTCATAAGACTTGTGCTCCAGACCCCTCACCAGCTTCGTTGCCCTTCTTTGGACACACTCCAGCACCTCAATGTCCTTCTTGTAGTGAGGGGCCCAAAACTGAACACAGTATTCGAGGTGCAAAGAAGTTTTATCTATGGCTATATTCACTGGTGTCAGATAAATTCTTTTAAGGAAAATCATGATTCTGAGAAAAGGAGATGACTGCATTAATATCTATTCTGTATCTTGTTTACTGTTGTACTTAGGGGAGACTGAGGCTGTGTTTTGTGATTTGATCACACAGAATGTACTATGCAATCTCCTTAGTCTTGAGTCTAGGCTCATTTGCATGTGGCTTAATGTTTCTAGCACGTTCAAGGAAAACTCTGGTCTGAGGTGCTTAGTTCTGAAGAGGTCACATTGGTTCCCTAGCAGGATGCTGTCTGCAAAAACAAGAAAATGTCTCATATAAACAAAACAGTCTTTTCTTACTTCCTCCTCCCCTTTGGTAAGTGAATCCTGGCCCTCCGAAGAAAAAAAAAGTCTATCCAATTTAACTAGCCATGTCATATTAGATAAACTTAAGATCTGTGCACTGTCAGATGCTTCCAATTACTGAGAAATCAGGAAAAAACCTGTCAATGTTCAAAACAACATTCAGACAAGCATATTCAAAATATTTTGCCTTAAAGATTGTCTGATGGAGAGACAGAGGGAGAAAAAGTTATTTCACTTAGGGAAAAATCTTTTTCTTCAAATATTCAAAGCAGTTACTTGGTTATTCTTTCCCACATTTTCAAAACACTATACAGTTCTAGCCAATGTAAGTCCCAAAGCAGCTCTGTATGGAAACAGTTTGTTAATGTAAAAACAACAAAAATAAATTCCTTCAATATTGGAAAGCTCTTATAGAAAGTTTACAAATGTAGTAATTTGTAAAAAAATAAAAATCTCTTGCATGTATGGAAGTACTGTGATAATAAATATTAAAATCTAATGCTTTGCAGATCAGCTAGAAATCGAAGTTCATTGACATAATTACAGGTTAAAGTAGTGCGAGTTAACACAGCTTCACTGAGTGCAGATAATATGAATTATTTTCCAATTTTTCATCGTTGGAAATAGAAAAATATTGGAAAATTATTTGTTATCTTTTCTCCATGAATTTGCTGATTTAACTGGCTGTTTTGCCTATATATATATATTAGCCTTGGAATTGCAAGTTGTAACAGCTGTATGAGTTACTTTTATGAATCAATTCAACGTATTCAAACATATGTTATATTGCTCTTTAAAATAACTGTACCTTTCAAAACATAAAATGCATTATTCGTCTTCAGTCAGACATATTTGGATATATCTTCCAAAGTTCTTTGGAAGTTCTTTGGACGATATATCCAAAGTAACAAAGAACCCTGAAACTTTGAAGTCAGTGGAAAACAAAATTAATCAAATATGCCCATAAGAGTATTAGCATTGAACATATCCTCAGATATTGCAGATTATGTTTTAATATGTATTTGGTCTTAGTGCTTATTGCTAATATATTTAAAGGAGATAAAAAATGAGTAGAAAACAGAAACATGTAAGAATATATGAAGGCATAGTCAACTCCTACACCAGGAAATAAAATGGGAGTTATGATCAGGCTTCACCTTCAGTCCTTAGAAAAAAATACAGAAGCTTATATTGAAAAGTGAGAGAAGGTAAAAACTTTCTGTGCTTTAAAGTGTTTGTTTATCTGCAGAAACCAAAGAGTTATCTTTTTCTCCTCAGGTGAATGAATCCCCAAAAACATACAGAAGGCATTTAGTTACATTTTCTTTATTCTTCCGCTGTGTAAAGTTACAGTAGAAGATCTTTACTAAGAGACTGTGGCCTTAGCTACTACCAGGCCACACACCACAGTCTTCCCAAGGAAATTTTTCCACTGCAATATTTTGTCAAGATATTGTTGGCTAATAAAGTGTTGGATATTGAAGTGGTGACTTTGTAAAGAAATATACTTCCCTCCCCTCTGCCAAGTTATGCCCAGGTAAGATTCTGAAATAAATTGGATTTTGAAGTGAGAGACCCGAGGACAGACTTCACTTGATGTTGGAAAAACACTAGGACTTAAAGGAGGGATTTTTCATGCTTTTTCACCCACAAAAGTCAAAATCAATTAAGGACAGACTCTTCAGTTTGCAGAAGTTACACCTTGATTCCAAATTCTTTGTCCTACAGTGTATTTAATTAGAAGTGGACACTCATGAATTCTTCTGCTTTTGCTTTTTTAAGGTTAAAGGTAGTTTTGAGAGGGCATCAAACTCATGAAAATTGACTATGACAAAATTTGAGGTCTTCCACTTGAAAATTCCTCCCTTTTTAAATATTTCTTAATGCCTTAATTCTGTGGTGTTTTTTGTAAGAGCAGATGGAAGTAAATACTGGATAGGAGATGAAGAGTTAATATCAGTCAAAATCAAGGTTTAAGTTAATCTGTAAAACTGTGTATCTTGATTTAAGACATGAACTTATGATTACATTAGTCTTATTAAGTCTGCACCTTTTATAATCTCTTCTTGAAAGTCGTTACTTTAGTGTACTGCAGAATGGTCAAGGAAAGCAGCCAAAGTTGTTGGATTTTTTTTCTTCGTGTTAAATGTGAGATTTTTTTTTTCCCCTCCCTCTAAATAATTCCCTCCTTTTTAGCTTATGGAGTTACAAAAGTTTTCTTTGCAATGTGAACAGATGCAATGTTCTAGTCTGGGCAGAAAATGTTGTAGAAAGTTGGATTTGTGTTCTCAACAGCAGAAACTTTCCAATTCTTCTTTACATTGTTCAGATTTGCAAGCATTCTGGTTTCTCTTCCTAGCTTTCCATCAATCCCACATCAACTTCTGGGACACAGAGTAGGTATTGGAGGTTGAAAGAAAGCATATCAGGTCCAGGAGTGCAGGTTTATGCTTCATGTTTACCAGACTGAAAAAAAAGCCATCATAAAATCAATCTCCCCACTTATTGTCTTATTGTCCATCAGTAGTAAAGTAACTACACAAATTAGGAAGTCTGTTACGTGAGATCTGCAAAGTGAAGAGACCGAATCTTACCAGGGTCCCAAGCACTGTATTCATCTAATCACATGTCTCTCCATTTGTTTATTCTGTCACAAGACCCTTAAATTATACTTCTTAGTTAAGTGCCTGAAAGTGGGACTCAAAACTGGAACAGAGTAAAATTTCCCAACACATAAAACTAATGGTATGTATCTGTGAGATAAGCATATTTAGAGTAAGAGATGTTTAAGACATCTTAAAAATCACAAAAAGAACTATCATATCTTAGCAGTTGTTCAGCAATTTGCTTTCACTTCACTCATGGTAACAACAACTTCTCTATCTTATTATTAGGAACACTTTTTCAATATTATTTTTAAAAATATGTTGAATTTAAAAGCTTACTTAAAATAGTTTCAAAGAAAAAGAACAAACTTGCTTATCAGCTTCTATGCAGAAGCAAGATTAAAATACTGGCAAATAAATGTATGCTTAAAAAGGTTTACATTTTACTTGTCATCTTTTTATGAAATATCAGACTTGAACTGAAACATGTAATTCCGAAGTACAGAACATTTTGAAAATGTTTTACATTCAAGATATTTGAATCATTGGACTTATTAACACTTTAAGAAAGGCAGAGCAGTGAGCTGGCCTGAATAACAGGACCCAAGTTTATTGTTTTGTCATCTTTGCTGAAGATGAGGTGCTCAATTTTGTCTTACTTATTCAAGGTAAAGATATATAGCCATTTTATGATGCATAAATCTTCAAATCCAGTAGAAAATAAAAATTATTCATATTGTATGATTCCTTACATTTAGCTGTAAGACTTTGCACAAAACTTGATTTTACATTAGTGTTATACTCCTATTAAAAAAAAAAATAACCAACTTTAGTTAATTTCTGTTTCTTATGAGGAACTTTGCCTAAATTGCAAAATAAATATAAAAAGAAAATAATTCTCCAAACTATGGAGTATAAGAATATCTCAATGAAAACATACCACAAATGTCATGAAGAAAAGAGCTAAGTGATACAGGAGTATAAGACCTCTTGAAATCTGTTGTAATTATGCTCCTATGAAAATGAAATTTTTTTTTTTTTTAAACCCTCAATCATAGCAAGTAAGAAGCTTTCCTCAGGCTAGAAGTAAATTGGAATTATGTTTCTCTTTCTGGAACTCCAAATACCTTAGACTAGTGGGTTCAAACCACTACTCCATGCTTTTTATTTATTTCTTAGTGGTGTTTCACCAACATCATCAGTTTTCTGTTTATGAGTGTCATTTAGTAATTAATTTCCATACTTTTTCTTCTGTTAAGTTCAACAAAATTTGATTTCTCTGACACCATGAATAAGTTCCAGTATTTCCATGAATAAGTGTTGTAGTGAGCATATTTATAGATTTTTATTATATGCCTTGAGTCTTGTATTTTCCCATCTATGTAAATTTTTTCATCTGTTCCTCATACATCTTCTTTCAGTTCTAAAATCTTTGTAGTATGAGAGTCACGGAGATTGTATTTTTCCTTTCCTTTTTAATGCATTTTGAATGAAAAGCATACTAATTCTTCTCTGGTTCTATTTGCCTGTATTTCTTGCATCATAGAATCGCATCTAGAGTTAATTTAACACTTATTATGATGTAAAAAAAACTAACAAATGCACTAATAGACTTATACAAGTCCATATATAAAGCTAAATCCTTCTTTGCTACAAATATCTGGCAAATAAAATCCATAGACATTTGACAGTTCTGATGGCTTATCCTGTCAGAGCATATTGAACTCTTGGGACATGGAGAAGCAACATAGCTATTTCTTGACTCTCTTGTTCATCAAAGCATGTAGCAAAATAGGTATAGCTGCTGGTAGTACCCTTTAGTGCCAGTTTTTTAGAGTTCCCAATTGTGGAAAGTGGAGAACAAGTGTTTTAATGGAGAACACCATCAAGGCAGTGGAATGGATAGGTCAGAATTTTCTTTTCAGTCAGGAAATAAAAATTTACTCTCAGTGGCAAGGAAAGTGTCTTTGACGGTCGCATTTTTTGCTTTACCAGTTACCTGTCCAAAATCCAATGTTATTCTTGTATTATAAAGAACAATGGAAAATACTTGGCCAGAGCTGTTCACTGGTTCATTGGCCTAACATGGTTCTTCCAGCAAAATGTTAAAATTTAAATGCCTGTGACAAAGCATTGGTACAAAGCCCTGTCCATAGGCTGCTATAAAATTTTCATGGTTTATGATTCCCCACTGACAGAATAGTAAGATCTGCTCTTTGTCTCCATCCATTCCTCTTCTTTGGATCCATTAACCCATCAAGAAATCTGTTTATATGCATATCTTTTCCTCCCCTACTGGAATGAGTCACATTGTACTCAGTATTTATCTTTTGCTGTTTTAATTTCAGCACTGCAGGTCATGTATCATTTTCCTGACCTCATTAGCTCATTACACTGTAGACAGCTTATACACTGGTCATGGATTTTATGAGATTTACTTTGTCAAATACCACCTTTACATGAGGATGTGCTAATCAATGCTCAAAAAGGACTCCATGTGATACAGTACTGCTCATATTGCTTATGCTCAGGATTCAAAGAAATCCTTGAAATCCTTAGTCATTGGAGGTCATTTGTTTCTCACATCTTTTGGGGGTAGTTTGTAGTAGTACGCTTCTTTCAGACTACATTTTTTCTTGAAAACATTATTATCAAGACTAATATTTCTTTGTTCCAACAAATAATAAGAAAGGGTTTATTTTTTTGGGGAATACAAGTCTAGTATTTTAGTCCATCATAAGAAAATGATAGTCAGATAAAATAAACAGGAGATTGATTACAGATCCATATTCTCATTTTCAAATTCTTCATCACATATAGGTAAGAACATTCTATCTCTCCTGTCACCAAAATTGATTTGTTTCATTATATATACTTCTGTTCTATACTGCAGAACCAATTGCAGCTCTGTCTAACAAAGAAATGAGAAATAAAAAATACTTTCTTTTTAACTTTCTTATGTTTTCACAATTCATTAGTCAGCAGGAGAAGATCTGAATTAATTCAAATTAATTCAAGAAACTGACTAAAGAAATTTCTTTCTCTGACTTGTGGGAGAAGAAAATAAGGAAGAAAGCACAGGTTAGATCAACCCTTCTTTGAGGGTTAGCCTTGATACAATATGTACTTAATAGTTTGTAACTGCCATCGGGAAAAAATCTAGAAGCTCATTAATTAAATTTTATGTTATTTAATTTGTCTTGTCTGCATAGAAAAAACAGAGTAGCTTATAAACAAAACTGGATAAGATTGGGTATTGGGACAGTAAGAATGAAGCACCTATCAGTAGCCGCAGAGAGCTGATCTTTTGGAAGAAACTCAAGGCTTGCACTTCTTACCTGGAAGATGCTTGTAAGCTACTAACATGATTCTGAAAAAGGCTATAGATCTTATATGTGTATGAGGCAAAATTATTGATTGGAAAGAGAAATGTTTGGATAGGATTCATGAGTAAAACTCCTCTTGGTATGTTTAATGCTACCCTAGTTACTCATGATAGAGAAGAGTGTAAACTGGAATGAGTAGAGGAGGGTTATGAATATCATCAAATAAATGGAGAGCCTCTAGTTTGAGAGAAAATAAAAATATTTTGGTTTATTTAATCTGGTGAGAAAAGATGAGAAGAGCTTTTGTTCACTACCTATAAATGTGTCAAAGTGTACCAACTGAAAGGAGATAAAATATATTTAAGATAAAATGGCAGGGGGAGGGAACAAAAACCTCTCAGAGTTGCCTCACAGCAAGTTAATAAGAATTCATATGTATTTTTTTTGATAAAATCAGAAAAAAACAGCTGGATACATTTTGATCAGGCTCCAGCAATAGGTTTTCAGCTAATATCTCCATGTATATCTTTCATTTCTATTAGTCTTACATTGATTTTAAGGAAGTCCCAAAAGAAGTTAGCAAAGCTTTTATGATACATTTTTCTTCTCACTCTATTTTTTTTTTTTTTTTTTTTCTCCTTCCTTTTCTTTGTTTTTTTTTCCTGGGAGGTAAGGTCTAATGTAAAGGCCATCCAATTCAGTACTATCTTTCTCATTCTGTCAGATGTCTTTGGGACTTAAGCATTGGTACAGCTTCTTTAACTTATCTTTATAGCACAGAAAAAATATTTTCATCTATGAAACTGTCTTGGTTTAGCCCACCTCCAGGCTAAATGCTAGCAATTGCACTATCACCTGAAACTCCCCTCCCAGCTGAGAAATGGAAATCGGGGAAAGAAAGGAAACTCATTGTTTAAAATAGGTTGAAATAGAAACAGACTTAATGAAATAATAAAACTAGTATTAATACTAAAGTAATATAAAGTACACAGAATTATACGCAGCTCCGACAGCGTATGCCGGTTGGTGGACACTGTGAGCACAGCTCCAATGAAGGGAGGGCAGGCCTTGGGAGAAGAGCAACGGGCGAGACCCTACAGGGATGGCAGCCACTGAGGAAGAGAGATTCCCAGCAGACTCCCCTGTTTATAGTGAGCATGACATTTGTGGTATGGAATACTTCTGTTGGCCAGCCTGAGTCAGCTGCCTGGGCCTCCTTTCCTCCTAGCTTTAGCACCTGGCTATCTAGAGACTGCTAGAGGTCTTGATTACTATGGAAACCTGCACACCATGGCTGGCCATGAACTAACCCAAAGTGTCTTATCAACTTTCTTCTCACAGTAACAGGTGCTGCAGTCGTCTTAGAAATGCAGCTTTGCCAAACAGAAAATGGGTTTTATGATTCTATCCCAGCAAAACCAGGACAGATACATACTTCACATTAGGAGTTTGGTTAGGTTTATTGAGATATGGGGCTATATGCACCCTACAGTTCCATAAGCCATTCAAGACCATTAGTAATTATGGGGAGAACTTCCTATTTACATACACAAGGGTACAATTAGGCACACAGTTAGAACCTCATCATGGTAATGAAAGCTTCAGTTGTGCTTATTTGTACCTAGTCTGCACACTTAAGCATTTTATTTGGACATCTGTTAAACTATTCTTTCTCAATGCAGGAATTCAGTTATTAAATATTCTTCTGTCTCGTTCTTTGGGTTTTTTTGAATACTATATTTCCAGGAGTTTATGAACTCTTCTTCTAATCTTTCTACTTCAATTGAATTTTTAATGATCTTATTCAGATCTATGGTTGCATTTTTTGCAAAGTTTCTTTGTGATTTAATTTTTTGAGATAATTTGCATACACTTATCACATGTGTACCTTCCTCTGAGAGTAGTTTCCCTTCCTTTTTATAGCAATGTAAGATGAGATGAAGGTCTTTCTCTTTCAAGGAAAGATTTAAACACATTAGGGTTTATCTGATGAGGATTATTGTGGTGGAAATGATATGACATGGTTGCTTGTGAATTGCCTTTCTGACTCAGGAATTCCTGATGTTGATAATATTGTTCACATAAAATCAATATATAAACTCAAGTCAGCAGAGTGTGCATGATTGCCTAAGTGTTTGTAAGCTGGGACATAAAATGGGTCAACACTAGCACAGTTAAACAGCTGTATCAATAACTGCTTCAGCCACAGCAGCCTAGTACCTAAGTAATTTTTGTTTGATAGGTGTTAATCCGAGAATGTTCTATAAGAATGGAGGGTTTTATTTTTATATTCTTCCTTGAAATCATTATGAACAAGCGAGAAAGTTTGAAGAAAACTAAGTAACATAGGCCAATGTAGATAATAGACCCTACCAAATTTTAATTTGTTCTGCTCATCCTTTTCTGGGGTTAGAACAAAAGTGTTGCATCACATTATTGTATTTTGATATCTACAAAGTAAACCAGATTGTTTTGGGAGAGGAAGTATTTAAAGTGTTATTCTGTGTACTTTCTTTTATAGAAGTTTTAAGTTATTTATTTATTTTACAGGGGTATTTAGGAGAAAAAATCTCATCTGCCTGTACAGGCTAAATACAAGTAAATGTTGAACTCCTGATGAATATAACTTAGCAAGGAAAAAAAGCTGAAGATAACGAATATGGAACTTTTAATTCCTGTTTTCACAAGCTGCTATATTTTATTGTCCACAAAGGTAATGAAATAATGATTTTGCTTTAATCAGGAACCCCATGACTTTCAGAAATTTTATAATGAATGGTTCCTTGAAACACCTCATAGGTCACTTCTTCAGCTTAGCTTTATAGTCTTGCTAATTTTTCCGCTAGGTGAAAGTATTTAGCTTTGAATAAATACATGTTACTCATATTTTAGAAAAGCTAAATTACTTTTAATCTATATGTAAATGCACTTTAAATCTATCGTGGTGGTTGTTCTCCTTTATTATGTTACTGATGCAACAGATAACATACTCAATGCTGTAATAACTGAAACGTAAAAATTATTACCAGACAAAATAAGCATTCATTACATTTAAAATGTAACATGGAAATGGAAATCATAGTGCTGTTATTAAAAGAAAAAACATTGCAAAAAAAATGTTTTCCTCTTAATCACAACAAACATGTTGAATACCTTGATAAGATAAAATAAATTACTTATACTGTATAAAACCAGCACATTCAAATATTGAACAAATGCCTCAAAAAATCCTCAAAAAGAGTATTTTCACACTGTGTCAGCCAAGATTTTTACTGTTGTACAACTAAATTTGCCATGGTAGATAACATAATTAAACTATGTTTCCTTGATTTTCTTTATAAAAATAGAGTTTAATTTAGTACAAAAATACAGAACATAAAAATGAGAAATAACGGCAGGTGAACATAGCTCAAATCACAGTTTTCAACAAAATATTTTGACCTTTGTTTTTAGAGATAATTCAAAATGTTTGTTCTTGATTTGTTTTTTGAAGAAGTGTTTTTTTCCACTTACGTTTTTTTTGACATCTTTATATTACTTGATAAATCCCTCTGACAGTCTATATGTTAAAGAGCAAAAGTACTTCTTAGAATCAAGACAAAATCACTTCTGAGTTGAGTGTCTTCAAATCATTAAGGTACTTGCAGGGATTGCATACCAGACCCACAGGTCAAAATAGATGGTCATAAGCTGTCACTTACTTGTGCCATATGGTTGAGTGGTGGAGTTCATTCACAGGATAAAAGTGAGCAGGAAGATACATGGCTGTTATGACCATTAATACAACTGTGAGAACTTCCTCTTTTTATTTTTT
This sequence comes from Phaethon aethereus, assembly GCF_964289735.1. Classification (NCBI taxonomy): domain Eukaryota; kingdom Metazoa; phylum Chordata; class Aves; order Phaethontiformes; family Phaethontidae; genus Phaethon; species Phaethon aethereus. The sequence continues at coordinate 49,508,360 of NC_138577.1, read as the reverse complement.
TCTGCTTTCAATATGTGTTATAGAAACATAGAATCATAGAATAGTTTGGGTTGGAAGGGACCTTTAAAGGTCATCTAGTCCAACCCCCCTGCAACGAGACGGGACATCTTCAACTACATCAGGTTGCTCAGAACCCCACCCAAACTGTCCTTGAATGTTTCCAGGGATGGGGCATATGCCACCTCTCTGGGCAACCAGTGCGAAGGTTTCACCACCCTCATTGTGAAAAACGTCTTCCTCATATAAAGTCTAAATCTACCCTCTTTTAGTTGGAAACCATTACTCCTTATCCTATTGCACCACGCCCTGTTAAAAAGTCTGTCCCCATCTTTCTTTTAAGCCCCCTTTAAGTACTGGAAGGCTGCAATGAGATGTCCCCGGAGCCTTCTCTTCTCCAGGATGAACAACCCCAGATCTCTCAGCCTGTCCTCACAGGAGAGGTGTTCCATCCCTCTGAGCATATTTGTGGCCCTCCTCTGGACCTACTCCAACAGGGCCATGTCCTTCCTATGCTGAGGGCTCCACAGCTGGATGCAGTACTGCAGGTACCAGAGCAGAGCAGAGGGGCAGAATCCCCTCCCTCGACCTGCTGGCCACACTTCTTTTGATGCAGCCCAGGATACAGTTGGCCTTCTGGGCTGCGAGTGCACATTGCCAGCTCATGTGCAGCTTTTCATCCACCAGTACCTCCAAGTCCTTCTTGGCAGGGCTGCTCTCAATCACTTCATTCCCCAGCCTGTATTGATAGTGGGAGTTGCCCTGCCCAGGTGCAGGACCCTGCACTTGGCCTTGTTGAACCTCATGAGGTTCATACTGACCCATTCCTTCAGCTTTTCCAGGTCCCTCTGGATAGCACCCTTCCCCTCAGGTATGTCAACTGCACCACTCAGCTTGATGTTTTCTGCCAACTTGCTGAGGGTGCACTTGATGCCACTGCCTATGTCATTGATGAAGATACTCAACAGTACTTGTCCCAGTATGGCAACATTTTTTCCCATTGCAGGTGCAGTTTATTCCCTCAGGAGGAGAGAAAATAGAAATCTTTTTATGTCTTTTTCCCCTCAAAATTCAGTACGTAATTGGAAGATGCCATTGTCTGCCATTTATACGGTCAGATGATGTGTAGCTGGTAACTTTGAAGATATTTGTCCATGTCATCTGTATGCTCAAGAATGAAATCGTATTACACACTTACTGAAAATGTAAAGACATAAACAGATAAGTTAAGAAGGATATAGCAGAGATCACATTTCTAAAGTAAAAGCTTATTTTTTTAACTATTCAAGCTTGGCTTTTTGAAGGAATAAACTTTCTCCCTCTCTCTCTCTCTCCCCCCGCCCCCCCTTTTCCCTCTCCCTCTCCCCCCCTTCCTTCTCCTTCTCCTTCTCCTTCTCCTTCTCCTTCTCCTTCTCCTTCTCCTTCTCCTTCTCCTTCGCCTTCGCCTTCGCCTTCGCCTTCGCCTTCGCCTTCGCCTTTCGCCTTCGCTTTCTTCTCCTTCTTCTCCTCTTCTCCTTCTCCTTCTTCTCCTCTTCTCCTTCTCCTTCTTCTCCTCTTCTCCTTCTCCTTCTCCTTCTCCCTGCCTCCCTCCCTTTTTCCCTCTCTCTCTCATTATCCTGGTGGTTTAGAAAAACATGACAATGCAGACTAAAATATATGCATTCTCAGGAAGCTGATGAAAATTTTTGACAACCTTTATATATTTGTTCATTTTGTACATTTTGACAGTCTTGGCAGGGTAATATTGCAATACAAGGCTACATGCACTTCCTTCCATGAACTTTAATGTGTTCAGATACTTCTGATCTTAAATATAATGGCAGTTTTGAATCTGGGTAAATTTTATTAGGTCTTTCTTTTTATATTTCGCTTTCTTCTATATGGACAATAGTAACACTTTAGAGTAGGTAAAAGTAGATTACAAAAAAGAAGCTGCGACACACCACCTACATTTATCATCCAACACTGTGCTTGTCATCAATCACATAAATATCCCATTTAAGTCCAATACTTGTCTTTGTAGTTGATGGTCCATTCACATTTAAGAAGTTTGTCTGAATAATGGCAGAATTACAGTCCTAACCTCCAAAAAAGACCAAAGTGTTTTTGAACTGGTGATTACTTAGAGAAGGAACTCACTGGAAAACAGAAACCAGAAACTTGGTGTGGGACTGCAAATATCCCACAGGAAGGATAGTATGGCACGTTTGTTAAGAGGGTATTTATTATGGATAAGCTTCATTATGAAACAGTTTTCTTTTTCAATTTTTTTTTTCTGTTCCTTACTACAAACAGGCAGAAAAGTTGTGTATTGTAAGTGCTATTCAGAGTCAGACTTTGTGGCCTTTCATGTTTTTTGGGTGTCAGGTGGGGTTGGCTTACTGCCACCATAGAGTTAAAAATAATTGAATCCAGTTCTGCGTGAACCTGTGTCATGTTAGTTAGCCCCATATATTCAATTAGATGGAAAATATTTCTTCTTTCATGCCATGATTAAGAACTGCTTCTGATAGTAATTTGGAGAAGAAACTCTGGTGTGAGAAAAGCAGCACAGATATTGACACAAATTTCTGCCATTATAAATAAGGAGGTAGTTTTGACTGGAAATGAATGTGTTTAAAAATTAGACATGTTTCAAACTCTATACAAAATAAATAGAACTGTATGATTTTTCTGAGAGGTAAGGTGTGGGATATTATCAAGGGAGTGTAACTATCAATAAACAACAAATAGCAAATCAAGAGGTGTTCTGAAACTGACATGTTATTATGTAAATCTAAATACTTTTTTAGAGTCTGAATTTCTTTGTACGACATCTTTCAGCTCATAATGATGTAAGTAATCCTATAATATTTCCATTTTTTTCCTACCATGTACTGGATATATAACATGGACATTAGTCTCTGTACCATGAGCAGTAAGGAATCATTAACATTGCTAATGCAAAAAAAAGAAATTTACATATACTACAAAATTTTTGGTTTGTTACTCTAAATCTAGTTACTGAGGACATTGGAGATAAATGTAAAAATATATATTTTGCCTGACCAGCATGAGGACTTATACATTGGTAACTATTTCCTGCCTCATGGAAGAAAGTTTTTCATCTAGACTGACGTCTCATTGTGCTGGAGAAGGTGCAGTCCTTGCCTTGGAAAAACTGCTTACTTCCAAGTCTTGTCATTGCTTGTATGCATTCATTAGCAGAGTTTGAAAATAATTATTTGACATGATTTTTTATTGTTCTAACATCAGCAAGTTATAGCAGTGGATATCATCAGAACATTGTATTCTTCTCCAGGAATAAAATTTTGTAATGGAATATAGTTTTTCTACCTTGTTGCTTCTGAAAATATTACAATCTATAACATCCCCTTTTTCTAATAATGCATAACTCCTCTGGAGACACTTCCATGTTTACTGAGAAGAGGAATTATCACTTTTAGGCTTCCATCTGTTGTTTTTGGAACTTTTCTTTCTCTTTGCTAACTATAAGTGGTTAATTCCACCATAGACAGAAATTGTATTAGTGGAGTTAGGATGTAGGATTATAGATCTGTCTTATCAACTTTGGTGAAAGTCCAGTCAACATTTTATTAGTTACTACATTTTGTAGTTTAATAATGAAAAAGGAGTTTTATTCATAGATGAATATGTAGAACATATACTGCATTGTTTTTCCTGCCAAAAAATAGTTTCAGTGGTGATAAGAGTGAGACAAAGCATGCTAATTTAGAGTTGGAATTTTAACTACTTAAAATTACATATTAAACATTTAAACTGAAAATTGTTTGATATGTGTCAGTGCAGCATAAAGAAAATAGGGAAATAGTATAATATAATTAAATGGAGGAAAAATTAATACAGTTTTATGATGTTAGATTTCAGTACTGAATGTCCGTTGTGATAAAGCTGTGGTAGACGTTCAGAACAAAAATAATATTTGTAAACTACATACTTATAAATTAATAAAAATTACCCCTTATCCTTCTAGGATAAATTGGTGATGCAGGGTATCATAATTAAAGCAAAGATACATGCAAGATTAAATTTATGTAAACTAGGCTGTAAAAACATTCATTGATGATGTAAGGAAAAAATCAGCAGTGGTACTGGGTATGTATTGTATATGTACCTACGGTGGTTCTTAATATTCCAGGCTTGAGTTGGAATCTTAAGATTCCAAACTTCAGGTTCTCTGGTACAACCAGGTGGGTGACCACCACCAACAGCACTGTTCACTTGCAGTTAACTTGGATAATCCAAAAATAGACAATGAAGAAGTGTTGTATTAAATAGATAATACAAGTATGGGATAATATACAATTCACCTAGTGGTAAATTCCAATGAGTCATGAAATGTTTTTTAGGAAAATTTTACATTATTAAATTTAATCCAACTACAAGCAGTAACAAAAAATCCTTCACAACAGCAAAATGTGGTATATGTTTTATTACTTAATTAAGTCAGGGTCAGGCTCAAATTTGTTTTCCAAATATGTTTTTGACTTCACACTACATAATAAAACAATCTGTTAGAGCTCACAATAAGGTCAGATAAACTAGAGATATTGTCTTTGTTTTAGGCAATTGCTGAGAACCTCTGAGTTTTCTCTGCCAATAATTTTGGATTTACTCTTGAGCAAAGGAGAGGTATCAGTCATGCCCAAGCTAGTCCTTAGCATCTTCATATAAGATCACTTGAGCAATAAACTCCAAAACTTAAAAAACCCAAAACATTTTCCCACCCTTTCCAAGTATCTGACCTAATGTCAATTATGTTATATTTGTTTTCAGAGCTGTTTTGAAACACAAACGTAGCTCAATGCTCCATTCAACCCTGGATATCAATGTCAATTTGATAGAAAACATTATTGCTGTCAAACTTAGAAGCATACTCTTCTTCCACAGTCTTTCCTCCTGATTTCAGTGCAATTTGTTAGTTTCATAGTGAACATTCTCCCATCTTGATTTCTCATTTGTTTTTTTAGGGGAACTCCATGTGGGAGTTACTAATGGATTTATCTATTAGGAAAAATGAAAATGAATTGATATATTGGAAATTGATTTAGACTATTCCTTGTTTATTACATCCTTTGTTAACCTGTCTTTCAATTCTTTAAATTCACTGATCTTGTTAAATTCCATTGGATTTCATAGAATAATTAATTAAAGTAACTTATCAGAATCTACTTGTTCCTGACTATGCCACATGAATTAAATCACCTGGAACTTCCTTTATTCATGATACTCCTTCATCAAATTTGCACTAGGGGAATTGACTGAAAGAATCCAGTCAAAATACTTTTTGAAGCTGCTGCCTGTAAGCATAGTATTCTACCATTGAAACCATTGAAAACACTTTCATAAGCATTCACAAGGTCAAGATGTGCTAAACCTTCCTTTGTTTAGTCCTGGCTCAAAGTATGGAAAGTATTTGACCATCCTTGTGTAAATTTCTGTCATTATGAATAACTTCATTATATGATATCTCTTCGCTTCACATACAAACTCACAAAATATAAACAAATGAAACAACCATCTTTCCTTCCTCTCCTTCACCCACCATTACACATATTTAAAACTCCAGACTGGCAACAGAGATATGGAATAAAATGATTGATGTTAGATTTGCTGAAGTGGCCAAATGGACAATGGTCATACCCTGAGAGAACTCTAAAACTTCCAGAAATGAGTTAGATGGAATTTTAATGAAAATAGAAATTAGTAGTGCAATTGCAATTGTGAGTGCACAAAATGCTATTTATATGAAGAAAGAATGCACTTTTGGTGTCATTAACTAGGGTACAATTAGAAGGGTCACAGGGGCCTAGCGTATACATTAATTTATCAGATGGGAAATTAATACCTTAATCTAGAATATCAGAGAGCCTTAAGTTACCCTTACGACACCTGCAAGTTTATCTTTAGAACACATTCAATAGATGACTAGTCTTTTCTGTTAATGATAATTCCTTTGTCCTGATCACAACTGTAGAAGAAATCATGGTTTGAGATATAAAGAAAATAGAGTAAGAGGGATGGAGGCTGTACTTACTAATATGAAATAATCTTCTTAAAAACACCCACATCATTGGCCTTGTAGCTATAAGTTATTTCAGACTGCAGAGCTTGTTTATTAGTGCTGAGGGATAGAATTTAGCTCTGGCTAATCTCTTTTGTTTCCTAAAGGTAGGTTGAATAATGTTACTAAAATCTACTGTTAGAAGACCTTTGAACAGGGTGGACTTATATACAGGGCCTATTTTGTAAAGGATTTATGAGGATTTTTTTTTTTCCCTGAAGTATTTTGAAATTTTTGGTTTTGTTACCGCAAAACTTGATTTGGGCTTTAATTTGACATGAAGTATCTCCGATGTATTGTGATTTATGTTTAAAAATGTGGGGTTTTTTTAGTTCTTGCACTAATGGTCTCTTGCCATTATTATACATCAGTATATGTAGCATTACATCAACACTTATTTTATTACTATATCTCAGCATATATGACATTTATAAACATCACAAGATTTGATGCAATTATAAACAATGATTTTGTGGATGTATTTTAATGGTGTGGGAACATTTATCATGCACCATTTCATTGCCTTTAAAGTGACCTCACCTTGAAATTAGAATGTGGTAGTTGTTCTGTTGGTGTCAAAATCCTTTTAAGGACATGAAAATTGCACCAGTTAAGGTATAATGTAAATAGTCAGAGTAGTGGGATTTCATCGGGATGTTGGAAGGGGGAAAAAGGAAGAACTATTTCCGCTATGTATATCTCTGGTAAAAATAAAAATTGAAACATAAAAGACATTTTCATGCACCTATTATCTTCCTATGATTTCCAAGGAGAACAGAGGCAAAAAGAGAGTCATAGAAAGCTCCATGGATTTCTCTAACATCTTCTATAGCAGTTTTAGCCTACTAGTTCTATACAGTGTAAGATATAAAATCTCAAATAGAAGAACATAAAAGGTATGAATGATTCCAGAAATTACATTTTGGAAAAAATTAAACAATGGCTGAAATTTGAGTAGCACCCAGGTAGTATTTGTGTATGTGTGTACAATGTCTCTTATATGTTAAGTAGATAAACAAGTTCCAGGGAAAAAAATATTTTTCCTAGTAATGTGTATGCCATGCTTGAGGCAGCCTGAGAATTTTATTTACTCCCAGGCTATTAATTTGTTCTTTTACTTGCACTACAGATCACCAAAGAAAGAAAATTATCAATTTCTCTGAGAGCTCAAAACCTCTTTGGTATGAAACGACTTCTCTGTAAGAGTAGTGCTGACACTAGAATGCATTTCAGGCTAGATAAATATATTGAACCTACTGATCTCAAACTCAGTAAATTTTAACAAAAATACATTTTAGATTAACTTCAATATGTGAAATATTTGGAAAAAATACAGCTTATAAAAATAATGTTATTCATATTTTATATATGATGTAAGGTCAAATCAACAAAGAACTAGTAACTTTATACAGAGAGGAAATATTTCCTAAGGAAACTTTCTACTAAAAAGTAATTTAACCTCTTCAAGCTTACCAGTAGAAAGACATTTTGTAGCTGCTAAGTAATAAGGAAAATTATCTGGTTGTTAAACCAGCTTTAATTTCCAGGTGTCAAATTTCTTTGGAATAAATAGTTTCCATCCTTAGAAATATTTTCAGCATTTCAACATTTAAATTCAGTTCCCCTGAAATATTTGTATTTAACGGTATTTTTTCTTTCTTAACATTCTTGCAAGGAATGTATATTGTTCCATCAGCAATGATTCTATTAATAGATATATACAGTTCTAAATATTTTTGAAATGTTAAAAAACCTGAAGTATTTTTATTGAGCTACTTAAAAAACCCAAACCAAAACAAAAAACTAAAAAATTCCTGAAGTAACTATCAGTTTCAACATTTTGTCAATGATGACTTTGGATCAATAGGTGTTCACTTCCATTTTGTCTTTGTTATTCACACACCAAAAAAGAAAAGTCAGAGCAGTATTTTTGGAACAGGATAGGTAGGATTGCAGCAACCAGCACCTAGTTCTGTTTTGCCTACCACTCCAGTGAGTTCAGCTGCTTGACTGACAGATATCATGTATTTCTGGGAACTCATTCATGCACAGAAATTGCCATCATGCTGGAAACAAACTAGTAGCCTTCTGAATTATCTGCATTCATTTTTTATTTCTGTGAACAATGTCACAAAATAAAAAACAGTGGACAAGGAGAGTGGTCTGTTGAAATGAAACTAGGGATTTATTCTGGGTATTACCACAGTTTCAACATCATTTAAATTTATTATAGTTTGACATAATTATGGTCAGCCCTGATCAGCCCCAGTATGACCTCTGGTTCTCAGATGAATGTGTACACCTTTTAAGGTCACTTCTTGAATTCTCCTAGCTCTTTTAAAGAGACTCAATTAATGATCATTCAGAAATTGTCTGTATAATTTTATGTGATTTCATTAAATGCAACTGTTTCTATTTCATGTAGCACTATTTTAGATTCAACAGTGAAACTAAAAGGCTTTGTCTTGTCCCATTAAGAAAGAAAGAAAAATAGAAGTCTTCCATTAGAAAAGATTTCCATCCCAGTTACATAAATGTACTTGAAGACATAATCCTCCTCTTCTGAACACTTTCTACAAATCAGTCCATTGCCTCCTTAGGAGATTTAATGCCTTGTAATGTAGAACTTAGAAGAGGGATGGAAGAAATTACCATTATATTACTGTTACGCTCTTGGAAGGTGATGTAAGTTATTTGACTTAATTCCTTACACTAAATTATCAGGAGCACCAAATTACTGCATAAATACACTATCCTTCAGAGTGCTATTTAAAAGAGAACTGCAGTAAAGCTCTTTTTAGTAAAACTATTTTAATTCTCAAAAGATGTTAATAGAAAGAAAAAGGTATTATATATGAGAAGAACATACGTAAAGTTTTGCTATAAACAACATTCCACTGTTCAAGAACTTTATGAGCCACTTAAATTTCTTTTGTTCAGGTTAGCATTTAAGTTGCATTTATTACTTTTTATAACAGCACTGGATAACTGATACTGTGGGGTGTCGTATATTTCTACTTCTGCTGTCTTTTAAACCAAGATCGATTTTACCAAATCCTGAGACTCACTTAGGGTAAAAAAATTAGAAAGCAGAATGAAGAAATTTAGTATTACTGGGATGATGAAGGTATTTAATTCAGGCACTCTGATATGAGAGAAATTGAAATTAAACTTGAGCTAATTACAATATAGCCAAAGTCCCTTCCATAGGATCATGGTATCAAAGATGTTCCTGATATTAGCTAAAGAGGTCTTTCTCTTGATAGTCACTAAAAGATGTTTCTCTTAATAATATCCTTAATGATATGCATCTGGTGTATACTGGCATGAAGAATGAACTATACAAATATTCTAAAACAAAATGAGCAAAAACTGAGTCCAAAGCTGTAATACAAGTGGTGCTTAGGATGCAACTTCTGTAAACAATAGTAAGTTGTCAGGGAGGAGGCTGTCTTCCCAAGACAGTAATTATGCTGAACAGAGAATGGAGTGTTTTTCAATTAGATAGTGAAGCAGAACATACTTTTAACCTAAAGAAGCCACTTATGTTGGATGGAACAGTAGCAACATTCTCATCTGAGTTGATTAACTTATCTTAGTGAGGTTTAAATTAAAAAAAAACTCAGATGATGAGACATTTTATTTCAAGGTCTCCAAGGTTTGCCTTAATTTTACATAAAACTGGCAGAGAATTATCCTAAGTGAGATACTTTTTGTGTAAAATTTGTAGGTTTTAGTTAACTGAAATTCACTAACCTAAAAGGAAAAAAAGAATAATTATTTTGTTAAAAGGTTTTAAAAAAAAATTTAAGAAAGGGTTTCTTTCTTACCCATGTGTTTCATATTTACATAAAGCAAAGAAAATTAATCTGGAAATAATAAGTATTACATTATTCGCAGTGTAGATAGGTTGAATGAATGAAGAAAGCGAAATCTACAGCAGATCTTCTGTGTCCTACTCTAGATTTTTAAGTTCACTATTTTCTTTCAAGATTGATGACTTCAGCAGTGTTATCACCAAGATCTTACAAATAGTCTAAGAGCATATGTTTGTAATATTCTCTGTATTCAGAAAACGAAACAATTCATTTTCTGCTAACTTTGTTGCAACAGAGCACAGACTAAGTAGAGAATCTACTTTCATTCTAGCAGAGCTCATCATTCCTAACCTAGAAGAAACACCTCTGTCAGAGGACATTGTACTGCAGTTTCCAATCTGAGATAAAAACTGGTGAGACTCAAAACACAAGGAATATTGCCAAAGTGTTCTCTGGTGTACAGAATGCTGGACTTTCCACTAGGAACTGGATGGAGATCAACAAAATCTTTCACACAGGTCATCAGACAGTTTTTAGATAATGATATTCAGTCACTGTTGAGTTGGAATAAATTTAAGCTGATCATCTAGAAATGCAAAGATGATTTTCCCATTTCTTGGTTTCTTGAGTATCTCAATTCATACACAAGTTTAACATCTCTATGCTGGGTCAGGTGTACCAAAGAGTAATGATTTCAATATATGGATTAGTTGGGCTCCTGACAGACACAATTGCAATGAAGGCAATGACTTAAATGTTATGGAAATAATTGTAAATCTGTAAAAGGCACTTTTATTGAGTTATAGTTCATTTTTGTTGATTTACTTGAGTACTTGTTCAAGATATTTCTCAGAGATGTGCTAGAAGCTGAGAGAGTTCTACAATAAAAGTGATATACTGTGAAACAACAGCTATTCTTCAACTGCAGTCAAGATGGAAGCTGTTCTGCACTGTATTTTATATCATGTTTTCTCTTTGTGGCCTGCCTTTGATTTTGTTTGCACCTTATATCATGGGATCAGTTTGTCCCTAGAATTCTACTGGGGAAGCTCTGATACCTCTTGTTTATTTTCTCAGATCATATGTTGCAGTACTCTGTGTATCATAGGCAAAATTACTTATACCTTTGGGGATTTTTGTAAAACACAGATAGTGAAGTTCCATTCAAAAATTTATGTCTATGTTAAGGTTACAAATGCCAAACATTAGCTATTTTGTCTAAAAATTTCTGTGCCAGACAACTGTCTCACTCTGAGTCTGGGAGTGGAGGAGAATGTTCAAATAAATCTATCTGTTCATTTCTGATGAAATAAAATAGATAAAATATGTAACTTTGCTACATAAAAGTGTGCTTTTCACTTTTGGGAGAAATTATAGTATCTCCATTCTCTGGGGCACAAAGCCCAAAAGTAGATAGGACTTTCTTCTGTCCCTGACTAGGGTTCATCCCACCTAATTAGAGACACTTTATACTAGAGACTGTAAGTTAGGCACCTCATTTTTGTTTTTTTTCAGTGATGGTGGAAAGAGGAGCCCATCTCTCCTAACAGATAGCTTGTATTCTACATGTACCTAGTTATGTCTATGTTCAAGACATTGTAACTAGTACCCAAAATGTAATTAACTGTTCCAGCATTCTGGACTCGTATGCAGTCACAGTATTATTTCCAAGAAGTGTTGCCAGAATTAAGAAGTGTTGTCAGGATTATTATTCTTCCTGGACACAAAACTTCACAGGACGATACAAGTCACATATCTGAATTGTTGTTTCAGGATTTGCAGGGTTCAGCATCCAAACAGATGTCACACTCTTGTAAAGCCTTACCCCATAACCATGAATAGAAACTTTCACTGACAAATAGTGAAATTTTTCTGGAACTGCCACATAGAAAGAGCTAAGGTGTTAGTAAGAACTTCAGTCTAGTTCTTTTGCAGTGACACAACCATTCTGAGAGAAATGATTCATCAGGGACAGTGTACATCCAGTAGAAAAGGTTTGTCCCTGATTCAACAGGCACTGAAATCAAGTTTCTAGTCTGTATATAATCTTATGTTTTTATGCAAAATATCATCCACCATTTCATCACTAGCATAATTTTTCCTTTCCAATAGAAATATCTATGAAAGACACAGAGTTTCAAACACAGAATAGTAATCAGTAAGACGTAATTACTATCCACATGCTTGGATATATCTTAATATTGTACTTTTGATTTATTGAAAGGAGTTAGCACTGCAGTCCTTTAGAAAGAATGTTAGTTGTGAATGGCCACAAAATTGTTCTGGAATATTGCAAATATGTCTTAGGTGAACTACTTTTAATTAAACAGTCAGTAGGAATAGATTCCTTAATTTAAAATTTATTTATTTATTTAAATAAAGGTAGAATAAAGCCGATGTTTTATTTAGGATTTTTATATTTGGTATTGTGGCAGATTAACTTCACTTATAAAGAAGCTTTACTATTTCAAGAGTATTTCCTCATTTTTAAGAGTACAGAGGAGTTCATATATGTTACATTTACTCTTCATTATTGACCAGTTTTTCCTCATTCTTCACTGTAAGTGTGTACCGAGATCCTAATTTATCTCACTGCTCTTGAAAGAGGCAATTGATCTCTCTGATCTTAGTAACAATAAGTTTTACTTCCTAGGAGGAAATAAATCAGAATTCCATCATTTTTGGTAGGAATGATGAGAATCTTCCTTTCTACCCAGACCCAAAGAACATGCTTAACAATATTTTGAAATAATGTTGTGATGTATGCTCATTCTACAGGGCATTTCATACTGAATAATTAAAAACAGTTACATATAAGACACTAGTGCTGCATAGTGTGTAGACTAAAGGTTTCATTTGTTCAATTGTCCTCATATTTATAGTTTACGTTACTTTAATCCACTTTGTGGAATGTAGATCTCATGAAGCTGTTTGGATATCAAAGTTACAAGAAGATGCACCTACAGTAGGTGCACTAGTACTTTCACTGTTGTGATTTATTGATCACTTTGGACCATAGCATTGTAAACACATGGACTCACAAAACTTATGCTTCTACTGAAAAAAATGAACAGTTTTGTCATAAGAAAAAAAATCCACATGTATTTACAAGCCACACTAATATGAAAAATTTTCAGTCCCTTCCCCCCAGTCTTTTTAACTAGACTCCTGAATTTCTTATGCTGTAGAAGATAAATTATGATTTCTATTTAAATAGGTTATATTTTTCATTAGAGTTTCCTTTCCTGATTTTTTTTTCATAAATCTACTAGTTCTGCCTGAAATTCATTACAATAGCTGACATTATTGCTTCTACACATACATTTCAGTCCTTCAGAAAGACTATTTTTTTAACTTCAGTCATTCAGTCACCTTTCCATGGTGAGGGTTGTTGACCCCTAGAAGAATTCTGAGATATGCTAGAACTGCAACTGTGGTTGTGTGAAAACCCCTAGACCTACAATGAAATAAAGAAGTGTTGGAAATGGAACAGTTAACACTAACTCAGTGCTTAAAAGCATAATTTAGAACTGTGACTTTAATAAGAGAAATATTGTCATGTATATGTTCATGTTTTTGTAAAGAATAAATTTGAACATTAGAACTTGTTATTAAAGATTTTGATTACTAATAACTGTAATTTTTCTTTTTTAGGTTTAAAATAGCTTAAAAAATTTTCTTATACTTTCCCACTTCTAGCATTCCTGCTGTATTGTCATGTTCACAGTTCAGATGTCTTTCTCTTCTTATCTGCCTCTTGTCCATAAATATCTTCTTCCCACCTCTCCCAAAAAATGCCACAAATATTGGAAAATCCAGCAATACAATTGATGGATTAATACTTCCCAGATTACCTGTACAATCTGTTTGTATCAAAATATTTTGACCTAATGTTTCCTCAGAAATTTCCCAAAGGAACCCAGTGACTCATCTTTTCATTTTGCTCAGTATTTTATCAGAACTTACCCCCCAGGAGTCCTTCCTCAAATTTGCAACAGAACCTGGTGAAAGAACAGTGTTTATTCCCCTGGTTCTTTACTGACGGGTGTTTTCCTGTGCTAGGTAAATTAAAATTTTGCACGAAGTTATGCAATAAGTAAATTAACCACATGTCAAGTTTATGAAAGTAAAATTCTAGAAATTTGCCTCTATTTTCGACCGTAGTAAGGTTTGGCATTCCTTAATAGCCTGCTTGAGTCTGTATTTTTGTTGAATTCAGCCAACAGAAAAAAACAAACCAAAACAAACAGAACAAACAAAACCAAATAACCAAAACAACAACAACAAAGCAAACAAAAAAGCCTATTTGATGGCAGTGAAGCTGCTCTACCTATTATTTGATGGGAGGCTGGATGTCACTTAACCACCCTTTTCTAGCTCTAGAAGTTGGCAAAAGGGATGGACGATAACATTTTCTCTCATTCAGAAATTGAATATAAATATCATTGAACAACTTTAATTATAATATCAGTATAATTTCTTAATTTATTATCATGACTTTAGGGATTTCCAGGGATTCTGAAAAAGAAAAAAATCATACTACAAATATTTGTTTTGGGGGGAAAATACTGCTAGAATTACCTAAAATTCTTAAAGAGTTTTTTAACAAAAAGAAGTTAAAAGAATGTTTGAAATAATTTTGTTGCAGTTACTTTTCACTGTCTTAATAAATGAATCTCAGCAGTTAAAACAGAATGGATAAATCAGTGAGAAAACTAAGTGATCTTAATACTTCTTTTTAACAAAGTCTTTTGAAAAGTTATGACATGAAATTATGAGATAGTAAAGCCTTGAATGAAGTAGTGATAAATGAGGTGATCTATAAATATCATCAGTTAAATCCTCAGAAACAAAGATGCAAATGGAGTGTTAAAATTTTGAAGAAGTGAGTAGAGAATGAGACAGAAAACCTTAATATCCCACTGTGTAAATATGTGGTTTTCTCATGTCCTCAGTACAGCCCTGATTACCTATTTCAAAAATTATATAATAGAACTGGAAAAGATTCAGAGAATGATGATTTAAAAGATTAAAAAGGGAACAGCTGGTATAAAAAAAAATAAATTACTGAATAGACTGTGATTCTTCGTCCTGGAAAAGACAATAATGAGTATGGATGCAACAGAAACCTGTAAGCACCGTGGCATGAAGAGAAAGGAGGTCGTTTCCTCTATCAGTATAGCAGGGCGTGAATCATGTCCGCTGCTCATGACTCAACAAAACTCATCCCTCTGGGGATGTTTGTTCTGAGAAGGCTGCTTAAACCAGTCCTTTGAAGACTAAATGAGAGATGCAACTTACACTGTGACATGCCTGACTGTTCCTTGTATATAATACATTCAGAAAAGAACTCAGTCTGGTCATTATAAAAGAATCTTTATAGTGATGAAGATAATGATCAGTATTTTAATTAAAATAAAAATATTTTATATAAAAGTTCATATATATTTTCCATCAAATAAAAAAATTTTGATAGTTGAAATATTTAAATATGCTGGTTATAACAAAATAAAAATTATGTGTTTGATAATATTCCTAAATGCAGAAAACTTTACTTGTTTTCTCTTTCAATTAATTGTACCAAGGGTGTGTATCATATGGTAAACACTTGATGCTGAGTTCTGGATGTTTGAATAATGGATAATCACACTGTGGTATTTTCCATGGCTCTTATCTGTTTAGACAATATTTATCATAATGTTATTATAATTTGTTTGAAGACAGATTTAGTTGTTTGTATGGAGTCTGCATTACAGTTTGGTTAATAAGTGTTGTGTGGAGTTGAAATTATGTTTGCATTCCACTATACTCAGAAGGCAAATACTATTCAAGCTGAAAAATCTTTCATAGAAAATATCTAACATAGAAAATAAATTATTTTGAAACAATAAAGAACCTGTAGCAACTTGTGTTTAGTAAGGCCAGAAGACTATAGTCTTCAGGAAAAAGTGTAGCTCTACATTTGTTAGACCCAAATATCCAGCACGGTTATTATATTCCTTATAACAAAAAACTAAGATTAAAATAAAATAAAAATTTTAAAAATCCATTGTCAAAATTATTTTAGTGCAGAATCTAATTTTTTGAACAACTGTGACCTCTCCAATTCTATTTGTGATGGTGAGCTTTAGGAACATGAAGTACATTGTCTCTGGTGATGTAAACAGGAGAAGCTGAAGTTTTAAAGACATTTTAATGAATACCAGCAGGAAAAATCGGAGCTTGTAGTGGTAGCTTCTGCAAGGCTGGAAAATCTGTATGGTCTCAGGTGACTGAAAATTGCAAGGCAGTAATGAAAAAATATATGTAAATATAACACACATATATAAAAATTATGTTAAAATGTAATGTACATAACATAAATAAATTGCAAGGCAATAATAATTTTTCTTTTACTATCGTTGAAGTAGGATAATCTCAATAATGCACAGCACAACTGTACTTTGGGTTAACTCATAATTTTTTTAATGATAAGAACTTGAATCCACTTACGTGTTTCCATTTTTTGTTAAGGATCAATCAAGTCAGTTAATCTGAAATACATATACAAACAGTTTTGATGTAGAGGAATAGAGGTCACTTGGCCACTTCTTTTTACTAAAGATTGAGCTAACTCATATATTTTAATATATTTTAAATTTAAATTACAATGAACAATATGAAACATGAATATCAACATGCGTGACGTTAGTTGCCATTCTTTCACATGCATATTTTCTAAAAGATCTCCAAAGGCACCTTATTTGAAAGAATTTCTTGAAAAAGAAATAAAAAGAGAAAAGACAAATGTATTTGTTGTATATTACTTGCTTGGCAACCATAAATTCAGATTCTTTAGTTTAATTGTAATATAAACTTTTTTCCTCCTTTTCAAAAAATAATGGAAAAGTAAACAGTTAGGAAATAGACTTTAAAAATAAGAAATATAAATTAATACAATTTAAAAAAAATAATAAAGGTGATCAAAAGGAAAAAAGAAAATAAAAACCAAACCTCCAAAAGCACATATTAACTCTCTGAAAATATAAAGATGAGACATGATTAAGGCTGCCAAATTCTAGTTTGCTGGAGCAAAACAATAAGGAACAGTTCCATTTTATTGGTTTAAGTATCCATAGTTAATATCCTCACAAACAGATTTTATTTAAGGAGGGCTTGAATTCTGCTGTAGAATTTTCTCTGTAGACCTTTAGCACCTAAAAGCTGTTAGATCCACCTGAGACCTGAGGAGCAAGTGTCAGAGAGAAAGACTTGCTTTATCCATCTAATATGATGGTCCGGAGTAATTTTTCTGGGGCACTGTCTATCAAGGTTAAAAGAGGGAAAGCAAGACATACAAATAGGAATCATGTTTAATTACTTCTATTAGATATTTCTTTTCTTTCTCTTTTATTACGCATACAAATTTGTAAATTCAGTCTGAAAAAAAAAGGTGGTTTTTTTATTATTTATCACTGTCAAAATATCCTGTCATGCCAAGAGCATAAACAACACGATCTCACAGATGGTACACGTTCAAAAAGCAACTTTCATAACACTTATCTGTAAACAACAAATAAACTGCAGAATAATGAAGTCTGCATGTTTGTGCTTCGCATTCGTTTATCAGCTTCAGTCATCCCAGCTCCTAATTATCATCCTAGAATTTTTTAATTGCCTGTGGCAGAAACATTTTCTCCTCAATTTTCCATGTCTTCCAATGTCTTCTACATCTTTGGCAAGATGGGTAAGACTACCGGTTTACAGTCCTGTGTATGCTAAAAGCTGATCAGTACGTAGATTTCCAACTTTTCAAATGGCCTTCCTTCTATGGGAGATGTTAATTTAAATGTCTATCTTTACCAACAAATGAGAAAAGACCAAGCAGGCAGCTTGATCACATAAATGCTTATGCCTTTTTAGATATCACAGAGGTCTGAAGAAGTCCTGTGCCTCCTTAGTGATTATTGCCCTGGTAAGATTCCCCTTAAGATAAGACTTCCCACAGACCTAATGACAGATAAAACTTCACACAGACTTAGTAACAAATTGAATGTATGTGCTGAAAACACAATCTGAAAAATTCAAAGTTCATATTTTTTATTTTTCAGTTCTGATTTGTTAATATTTTAGAATAAATAAATATAGAAATGCACACGTATATCTTACGAAAACCCACCTTTTAAGCTATCTTACATAGCTTAAAATAACAACTGTATTATAAAAAAATAGCTTGAGTTACATGAAGGAATTACTAAATTCATATCTACTAAACTGATATTTGTGATGAAGTCCTGCACATCCGCTATTGTATTGTATGCTTCTTGCTTGTTGTTTTTTTTTATTGTGTATTTATTCCAAATATTTATGGGAAATAAACTTTAAAGACATTTACCAAACTTTAAAGACATATACCAAACATTCATACTGTTTATGAATATATTTTTTCAGTAGCTTTTTACCTCATGGCATGAAAAAAAAGAATTCACAAAGTATGACATATATTAATATTTTAAATACAACATGAATTACATTCCCAGTTAAAAAATATTAAAAAAATTTTAGTGACTTTGTCTTGTATGAAGATAATTTGAAATGTAATTTGATAGCTGAAGGAAGATTTCCATATTCTGTCAGATCTAAAAACATATACATTTAATATCCTATTAAATTGTCATGTCCTTTTCCTGTACTTATTTTGACATTACTTCTGATTGCACAGATGTTAATTTATCCTTGATTTATTGAATGATAACAAAGGTTTTTGAGAACAAACAATTCCTTGTTTCAAAGAGAAGGTGCCTATTATAAAGACCAGGCAATATTACAGAATGAAGTCAGTATCAGTTTAAGCCAAAACTTGACAGTGATAAGTAAAAAAACCCCAAACACTAAACAACAACAAAACCAAAAACAACCCCAAAAATGCACATAATGTAGCTGTCATGGAGTAGAAACTGAACAATTTTTAAAACAAATTAGATATCAAGCGTTGGAAACTTAGGTCTTGAGAATGACTGAGTTGATTTCTGTGGGAACTTCCAACTTTTAACTTTCACACTCTTGGTACTCAAAGGCAATCATTGCTATCTGAGTTGCTGAATTGTGATCAGACAACTTCTTGTTTGATATTTGTCTTGGTTTATTGTTTTCCAGATTTGGGTCTTCCTTAGGAAATAGAACAGAGTTTTTACATTAGCACAAACATACTGAAATTCACTGACCAAAGGCAAGGAATAAGCTGTCCTCCACTGTAGTGATAAAATGTTTTTTTAAAACTGTGTTCACTGGAACACCCCCATGGTCACATAGCAGTTATTCTCTCTTTATTTCTTTTTGCTCAGATAACATAAAAATGTTAAATAAGCTTAAGTACTTGCTGTCCTTAACAGTGAATTGTAAATTAAACTGTATGTGTTTAGTATCAATTGTAAATGAAAGAGGAAACAGTCCTCAGTATAATTGCTTTTGCCTGATAAAAACTGTATTTATAAAGTAGATTAAAAATACTTCTCCTAATATGCTTGTCTGCAACTTTATGGTTCCTTCATTCGGGTAAGGAATAATTTTTAGATAGATTTTGGTGTTTGTTAGATGAATCACATGATAATTTGTCTTGCTTATTTTAAAGAGTGCCTATAGTAGATTAAAAAAAAAAAAAAAAGAGAGGCCTACTATTAAAATTCAAATTTAGATTGATACCTTAATTCCTACAAGTTCCCAGACAGTGAGATCTCAGTTTGAATGCATTTTGAAAGCATTTCCAATTGTTTATCAGCTTCATTGGATGCATTGTTTTCTCTAGGTATATTACGCTAATTGTCTGTTCCCTTCTGCCTTGCACTTAGTTTTTTCCAGATTCATGGAGTAGGTAGGGATGATCAGCAAACTAGAAATATCCACCTGAGGCAGCTTTATTGATACACAATCTATAGCACCAGTGGTGCACCAAAGCAACTTTAAAGATGTTACAATGTAAGCAAGATCCATTTGGTTGAAAATTTACACTAAGTTTAGGGCAGTAAAAATTAAACTATGTCATACACTTCCCTGCAGACTATATCAGCTTTCTATACATCTATACATCTAATACAAAAAATTACAAAATTAGTATTAAATATTGTTTGAAATTAAATCTCTTTTGTTACAAATCTATAGTCAAAGAACCAACATTCTTTCGTGAAGATTCTTGTAGAAGAAAAGAGGACTTTGTGGGGCTTTTAGTTCCATAAGCAATGTCTACATTAAAAATTAAAGAAAAAGAAAGTAGTAAAATTCTTATTTTTCTCAGTGTTTAATTGTGTTTTCTTTTCCTACTGTACAGAAAATGATGAGACTCTGTTCACCCCCAGTTTTTGTTTAAAGGCTGTGTTTAGGAACAGTTTCAGTGCACTGTGGAATGGTACTGTTTCCCTTAGAAAAGCTATTCCCATACGGTCTGTTCAGAAATCTAAATTAATGACAAAAATCAATATCAAGACCACACTTGAGCAAAGAAAAATTTAGCTGGAGAGATGTGACCACCCATGTACCTGTAGTCATTTGATTACAATTTCCAGTTTTGCAATGCACAAATGATTCTCAGCGCATCTCATTATTCAAACTTTGTGGTAAATATTAGATATAAAAGATATTAAATATTCTGGAAATTATGGTAATAGAAACTGGAAACACTTGTACTTCAGCAGATCTTTGTGGCTTTAATTTTGTCTCACAAACATGTTTCTGGCATGAGAGCCTCCCTCTAAGGGCACCATGTCAGGCAAATGAAAAGAGAAATTGTTGGTTCTTTCATTTAAGGAGGATCACTTTTAATATAAAGAACTGTACTTCATATTGATAATGCCTCTTCAATGACACTTTATCCAGTAGGCAGTTAATTATTGAAAGAAAATGGTTGAATGTCTAGGAGTAAATGTTTTGTAGTGTGGACTTTGCAATCTATACAAACCCCAACCCATTGCAAACATTTTTCTCCCAGGTCTGTATTTTAACTTTAACCCTTACTGACAGATGTACGCACAGAGATGTAATTTAATGGTTGTTATGATTACATAAACTAAAGAGATTAGCATGACAAGCTGTCAGCACTATTCCCATATATCCAGTCACCTCCACTGAACAATCAGGGTTATGGTTACTTATGTCACATGCACTAAATGGAATTTATTCATATTTACCTTACGTAAAGTCTGACTCCTGATTATTAGAGTTGAAAACCCTTTGAATTTGAAAGACACTTGAAATGTCAAATTGAGTTCTATATCCATCCTGTTGTAACAAACAGATGTTCCTATACTTGTGTATTCTTATTCTGGGTTTCTAGTGATGCATTTCTCACTTGCTATAACACCATTACCATGGAGCTGGATTTGAGCAATATTTGCAGGAACACTAGGAACTATACAGAAAATACTTAAATGCCTACCTTTGAGATAAATCAATGCCAGTGTAAATTGCACTTACAAACTGTATGTCATTTGCATTGCGTATTTTTAAACTTAGGATACAGTAGTTGGTACAATTGAAGTCAAAACACTATCAGCCTCTGATGCAATTTTCTTTTTTTTTCCTTAGCAAACAGAAAATGAAGTAAAATATTCTGTAGAGGAGATGGGATTAGTGTTCAATGAGGCTGATCTGTTTTATTTTTTCTACAGAAAACAATGTATCAGAATTACTATTAATACTGTACTGATACTTTACATTCCTTCTACTTTCCAGTAGATAGCTTGTTATGAAGAAAGCTAGTGATCATCACTGATTTGTCTTCAGGTCACAAACCGTATGTCATGCTTTTACTGTGATCAATGGACTATTCAAATTCATACCTGTAAAGGAATTGTGTCATAGCCAAAGAAACAAAGGCATAGCTGATACAATAGGTTTGATGTGCACATATGACACAGGGTGGACAACTCTGAGCAGTAGCCACAAAGTTTAAAATAGTCTTCTCCCATCTCTATTTGGAGATCTAATTTCATGATGTTTCTGCAGACATCTTCTTCTTTATTTTCTCTTTTCCCACTGTGTGGGCAGCCAACTCATTCTCTGCCTGCTCTTCCCATACTTGATGGGCACAACCATCTCTGTCATTTCTCCTTTCCTTTCCACAATTGTACCATTTGCTCAGATCTACAGGTGTGTCATTTCTGTTCCCTGTCCATTATATGCTCTTGATTGTTTTCATTGCGTGCCATCTGTATTTGATAGTCATTTGTTTGTATTTAAATGCACAACCATGTAGGAAAGGCTGAACCACCATTGTTTTGCTGCTTAGGGTACCCAATTCTGTTGGTTAGACTAATACTGGATTCTGCATCAGACACAAAATTTACACGTAACAAATACCTAGGAACTTCCTATTACTCCATTCACTAGTTAAAAAATCCTACTGTGGCTTTTAGGACACAATTCCTGGGCACAAGACAGCACTCTACTAAATGTTCCTAAGCAACCCTAGCATGTTTACAGTGCAGGCTTTGCAGACAGCCTAGTTATGGGATCTCTGTGTTACATTTCTGAGGCGTGTGATGCCTGTTAGAGCAGTAGTATGCCTGTAAGTACATTAGCTATTAAATACAGTTAAGTCTCTCATGCTGTGGATTTTCTCCATTTCTTTTTTAAAAATAACAGAAGATACAAATGACTCTTCTGTTTGATATGAGCAAATATTCTTTGTGCTTTGTTTTGTGTTTTATCCTACGTGTATCATGTAGGATAAAGATATTAAGGTACAATGTTAAGTCTGGAAAGAAATGCAATTGCAACTGATGGTATGAAACCTTCCAATGTTCACTGAAGCCAGGACTGAGAATGACTCTTTGTCATGGTTTGACCCCAGCTAGCAACTAAGCACCACATAGTTGTTCGCTCACTCCCCCACAGTGCCATGGGGAGGAGAATCAGTATGGTAGAAGCAGGAAAACTTATGGGTTGAGAAAAAGACAGCTTAACAGGTAAAGCAAAAGCCATGCACACAAAAGGAAAACAAAATAAGGAATTCATTTAATACTTCCCATCAGCAGGTAGGTGTTTAGAGCCATCTCCAGTAAAGCAGAGTTCCATCATGTGTAATGGTTACTTGGGAAGACAAAATGCCATAACCCTGAATGTCCGCCACTTCCTTCATCTTCCCCTCTATCCCAGCACACTCTTCCAGTCATTTTCAGATCTTTTCCCAAACATAGAAAATTCTTTCTTCTCCCCTCCCCGCAAATAAATGAGTAATATTCCCTGAATCTATTCTGCTAAAATAGGCTACAGCAAAAGGATTTCTGGGAGGCCAAGTGAACTTTTGCCAAAGTTTATACCATTTTATTCCACAGATGCAGTCTGTTTTCTTTTTAAAACTTTGCTTTGCTTTCTTTAACTCAAATTTCTACACCTCTTTTCTGCTGCTCTGAATTTCCATCTGGGCTTCAAATAGAATCACTACAAAACCATCTCATGCTGCTTCAGTGCGTATAAAGGATTTCTTATTACTGCTAACAGCTCAACACTTCGGGTTTCTTTAACTGTTTGTCTCTCTGATTTTGAAGACAGAACTATATTTTTATTTTGCACCCACTTGAATAGCTAAGTTCTGAACTTGCAAGTGGAAGTGGAGTGCAATTGTGAGTGGAGTGACTTTGTCCCCTGATCTCTGTCTCTTGAACTTACATTGCAGGTGTTTGTAAACACCATGTTCACTAAATTGAAAACTACCGAGAATGCATGTTCCCCAGTCAGTTTTTTTTTACACTGTGTTCAAAAGTCTTAAGTGGGTACAACACAAAGGTCAAAGCTATCAGTTAAGTCATTGATGAAATATGAACCTTATTGAAATGTTTGCATCTGTTTCTCGTGCATGGAAAAAAAAGTTATTTGATTTTATTGGATCAAGGAAAGAGATGAAACATGGCAGGAATTAAATCACAGAATCATAGAAATGTTTTTTCTATGAAAAGTTTATTTTCACACAACAATTTTTTTTTATTCATAATCAGAAGAAATTTAACATAGTCTCCTGACACCTAACTTAAATTTTTTCTTGGGTTTTTGTTTTGTTTATTCTAATCCTGCAAGAAGGAAATAATAGTGTTTTCAACCTGACATTTTCACAACTTCTAATTCAAGTTATGAAGATAATGAAGGAAGCTCAAAATGCATGCTTTAATTTTTTTCTCTGAAAGCATGAAAACTAGAAGTCTATTTTATTTTGACTAATCAATACATACGGGCAAATTTAATTATCACATCACCAATAGACTCCAGAACCCAGATTCTTCATGTGAACACAAAATAATTCATATGTCAATCTAGGTTTTCATTCCAAAGTGATGAAATCTTGCTATGTACAACACAGAAGAAAGACGACTCGATGAAAATTAAAGATTTGCATAGACCTTGCATAGTAAACCTGTTGAAAATAGAAAACCTGTTGAAAAAAAATATATATTGAAGTTACATGGGAGAGAATATGATGGTGTTCATCTGCTTAATCCTTTTTGTTTGTTTACATTAGGCAAATGATAAATTTTAACCATTATTTTTATCTGAATGATGATTTCAGTATCTGTATGAGTTAGGTATAGCTCTGATTTCACTTTGTCTTTGGTTTCTATAGAAGTTTATTAAGTATTCTTGGGCTATTTCAATGCAGGTGTGTAACCAGAGAATAAAAGCGGTCAGCTAGAAGTTTAATTAACTAGATGAGGGATAGTTAGAGAATGTCACCAGGAAACTTCAATTTGGGGGATTATCCTGTTGCTCCATCTATTTTCAGTGTGGCTACAATGAATGCTGAAATTTCTGGAAAACTGAACCTCTGTTTCTGTACTCCAAATGTTCTTAACAGGAAATACTTTACACGCTGGATTTATTTTTTCTAGTCACTGATAACTACTTCTGAATGTAAACTTAACATACATTTGTTGAACATTTATGTTAAGATTTAATACAGAATTGATATTAATATACAGAAAGGTCTTTGAGCTATATTGTTTACAGTCTATCTGAAAAGCTTAATCTCTTCAGTGAGTTTCTCTGGGACTTTATTTCACAGTAACTTTCAACACAGTAAAGAAAACAACATGGAAGCTGCTTGTTTTTGAAAAGTTTTCTTATAATCAGAATGGCAAGCACTATGTAAAAAGAAAAGCTATAATTTGCCACTGAAGTTTTTGGTGAGATGAGTGAAATATTTGTCTAATTTGGAAGCTGTAGCAACATAAGAAACTGATTATCATTGTATTAGTTTGGTGTGTTATACACTATTGTGAGTCCGTAATGATGGGTTACAGAAGAATTTATATACAGGCATTTCTCTAAAGTTAGAAATGGTGAGAGTTCGTATATGAAAAGCCACAGAAAAAAGATTTAGTAGGAAACCTTTTTATTGAATTCTTTTATTGTATATGACCCCGAGGACGTAAGAGCTACAAAGCATTTGCTCTGCCATTTCTATGTTGCATAGTTAATGAGGTTTCTTTCCTTTCTTTCTGGTCATTTAATTTCATTTCAGAGCAAAGTGTGAAATTGTATGCAAAGGAATGTTACACTGTAATATTAAGACAGGGTTTTTTTATATTCCTTTGAGTAAGCAGGATTTCCACGTACTGTTTTGACATTTCTGTAGGTGCACTGCTGTTGCTTTCATAGATATTTTAGTTATAAATTACCTGTATTATCTTTATTTATTACATCTTTCAGGTAGTGTTTATGCTATGCTCTGTGCTGTAGAAGTATAATCACAAATCCTGAATCCTAACTAAATTTGTTATAATGAGAAATATATCATGCTCTGAAATTTTACACCTTTTAGCAAGTAAATATGTTGACTAAACAGGCCAAAAAATTTTACTGCTCTTTGAAAACATTTCATAACATTTATGGAGCTTATGATTTCTAAGCATGTAAATGTATTTGATTTGACACTCAGCATTAAATACCATTAGTAAAAATATTTCTTTACAGTAATGGTTAAACTTCAAACTGATCTGAAAGCAGAAGGGACGGTTATACTGTAGCCCAGATTCAAAATTCAATGTGTTCATATTTTACAGATTGTTTTGAAGTGATTTATTAAAAAAAAAAAGGGAAAATAAATTGTTGTAACACTTCCATTAAAAACTGCTTTTGTTGTTACCCTCGGAGATCATCACAGTTACTTTCAGAATATCAGAATCCATGTTAATGGACTATAATTCCATGTTTTAAAAAGTATATGTATATTCATTTCAGATAAAGAATTAGTTAATCTGTCTTTGAAAGTTGTTAAGGATAAAGATAGTTTAGAATTCCAGTAATACTATTATGAAATACAATTACTGTTTCAATTTTCAGGGAATATATGTGAGGTACATGTGCTTAGGCGTTAATAAATAAAGCACAGTAGTTTCATACTTACATATCGGGTATTAATTAAGAAGAGTTGTTATGATAATTTTTTAAAGAGAGGATTAACAAACCTTAATGTTGCGCCCCGTTGTGTTAATACAAGGGCTCCCTCCAATGGCGACAACTTACTTCACATACAATTTAGTGCTACATATGGATGAATGAAACACGAAATAATGTAGGTGGAAAAATTGAATAATATCATTGTCTCCAGTGGTTTACATTAAGATATTTTTTATGCATACGTTAGTCCCTACACCATGACATCTAGACAATGAAATAACTTTTTATTTCAGGTCTGCTAAACATGAAAAAAAAGACACTGCTTTTTTAAACCGTATTTCCAAAGCAGCATGGCTAAATGGTGATAGACCTCTTCTGGCTAGTACTAAACATTCAAGGGCACTAGATTCATATGCTACCTGCACACCCCTGCAATGCTGTTGAGTAAATGGTGTGTCCAACTGCTATTGCTGCAAAAAGAAAATAAACACATAAACTTTTGTTATCTTATTTTTTAAATATTAAAATCTTCCTCTTCTGTATCAAGATGGAAGCAAACAGTTGCAAATTTTGTTTCTTGAAAAGAAAACAAATAAACAAAAAAACCCACAAACCAAACAACAAACCAGAAACACTAAACGAATCTACAAAATACTAGATCCATTCACAAATCTCAGCTGTCGCCTTTAATAAATTACCTAGTAAGTGTGGTCTCATCCTCTCCATCTCCTACTTCTGGGGTTGCTCTCTTAAGTACAGGTATGCTGATATTCCACTAACATTGAAAGACAAAAAGGAGAAAGAAACGTGATATAACATCCCCCTGAATAAAACACTCACCAATGTGAAGAAATAACAGAAAGAGATAGACTGAAAGTATCCTGTTTCTGACTCACACTGATGGAAAACTCTAAGAACAGGGTGAGGATTTAGTGAATGCTCAACTAGGTATCTCCAAGCCAACTGTGTTTCATGCTGTAGTGGTTTAACATCAGCCGGCAACTAAGCACTACAGAGCCACTTGCTCACCACCTCCACAGTGGGATGAGGGAGAGAATCAGAAGCATAAAAGTGAGAAAACTCGTGGGTTGAGATAAAGATAGTTTATAGGTAAAGCAAAAGCTGTGCATACAAGCAAAGCAAAACAAGGAATTCTCTCATTGCTTCCCATTGGCAAGCAGGTGTTCAGCCACCTCCAGGAAAGCAGGTTAAAGTTTACTGATCAACACCGTTTTCAGCACAAATCCAAAACATAGCCCCATACTAGCTACTATGAAGAAAATTAACTCTCTCCCATCCAAAACCAACACACACGGCTTACTACTTCCCAGGAAAAGAAATTGCTAAGAATGGCAGAAGTGGTGCAAATCTGCACCACCATCACTAATGACACACACTGGAAAATCCAAATTATTTATCTTTAAGATCAGAATTGAAATAAGAAATCTGAAGAGAGAGATAGGCCTAGCATTTTTGCAGAAGAGAAAAAAAAAGGCAAAGGGAAGAGAAAGGAGAAAAGAGGACTGAGAAGGCAATATATTACATAATCAAACATCAACTTAATATTCAGAGGGTATTGAAAGGAATGTGTAGCTCTGAGGGGTGGTTTCTGTATCAAGATTTTGGTGCACTCCCTTGCATTGCATTGGAGATGTTAACATTTTTAGTCCATACAACATGGAGAAGGTGGACCTGAAGGTCTGAACCTCACAGAGGTTCCAGTGGAATTTCAGCCTGGTGTCATGTTATGAACATTATTTTTTTTGCCTCCTACCACCTAGCTCAAAAAAAGTCCACACAAACCCATCATTTTATAATGTGAAACCAAGTATCACAGAATCACAAAATGGTTGAGGCTGGAAAAAGCCTCTGGAGATCATGTAGTCTAACACCCCTCACTAAGTAGTCACCTAGAGCTGATTGCCCAGGAACATGTCCACAGGGCTTTTGAAAATCTTCAATGATGGAGACTCCATAGCCTCTTAAGGCAACCTGTTCCAGGTCTCTGGAAAACAAAATATTTCTTTACAGTAAAAAGTTTTCTTTATGTCCAGACAGAACTTCCTGTGTTTGAGTTTGTGCCCACTGTGTCTTATCCTATCATGGGACACCACTGGAAAGAGCCTGGGTCCATCTTATTTATGTCCTCCTTTCAAGTATTTATATACACTAATATCCCATCTGAGTGTCCTTTTCTCTGTGCTGCACAGCTCTCTCAGCCTTTCATCCTACAGGTGACGCTCCAGTCCCTTCATCATCTTTGTGGTCCTTTCCTGCACTCTCTCCAGTATGTCCATTTCTCTTTTGTACTGGGAAGCCCACAACTGAACACAATACTCCAGGTGTGGCCTCACCAGTACTGAATAAATGGGACGGATCATTTCCCACCACCTGCTGGCAGTACTTTGTCCAATTCAGCTGAGGATACCATTAAATTTTTTTTGCAATACCGACATATTGCTGGCTCATGTTTAATTTAGTGACTTTATGCTTCCCTGCGCTGAATGTCATAAGGTTCCTGTTGGTCCATTTCTCTAGCCTGTTGAGGATGGCAGTGCAACACTATGGTGTATCAGACACTTTTCCAAGTTTTTATGCCACCAGGAAACTTGCAGAGGGTGCACTCTGCCTCATCATTGAGGTCATTAATGAAGATGTTAAACAACACTGAATCCAGTAATGACCCTTGATGTACACCACTCATTAATGGTCTCCACATAGATTTCATGCCACTGGTCACCACTGTCTGGGCCCAACTGTTCAAAGTTTTTTCAAAAGACAGGTTTTTTAAAAAAACAGTTTTTTTTCAAAATTGTTCCAAGTTTTCAAATATCACAGGATTAAAGTCACCAGAAGAATCTACGCTTTTACTACACTTGTGTACAATAGCCAAGTGTTTCTTTTGCATCTGGTCAGAGTAACTAGTAACTTTTATAGTTACAAGTATTAGAAAACTCTGTTTAACAATCCCATCGTTCTTTCATATGTTCTATTTAGGCATTCAGTTCTGTTTTGAGGTTTAATACATCACTGTCAGGAAAAGTGATGGAGTGAAAAAAGTCTGTCAAAAAATTACAGATGAAAAACATTTGATAAGAAGGATGGCACTAACGGTGTTTTGCAGCCTGTCCATCTGATTCCTGGGTCATTTTACGACAGTGGAATAACACGTTCAAAATTATTTGCATAATATATCAATATTATTATGCTCCTCAGCATTAACATTACTAGACTTGGTTTACACAGTGAAGAAATGAGATTGTTGACAGGAAACCTAGCACAGAGGGTCTACAGATATGTTTTTGACTAAGAAAAAGTAGTTTCTCAACTTCACCTTTTACTTATATTGAAGCTTGTGATATTCACCTTTTAATAAAATTTACAGGGATAGCAATCATTCTGCTTCCACATTACCACTGCCAAAGAACTAACTGCAGTGATCTAAATCCAGCACATGGGAGATACAATTTTATATAGACATTTGACCAGCTATTTCACAGTGTGCTGAATATTTAACCTGTTTTTTTCTAAATTTTCCTATCTGAGAATTGGTGAGAATGACAACACTTTTTTCAAGTGTTTTGACATTAATAGAGTTCTCATTATTTTTAGTAGTCATTGTTTTCTTGTTTCTTTCTCTTCTTTAAAATGTATTTGCAAATGCTTTTAGTTCAGGCTGTTTCAATATCATGTATCTTTTTTTAGTTATAAGTGAAACATAGATTCACTTCTTACATTAATCTAAGTTCCCAAGTGACTTTTTTAAGAGGATATTGTCAGCAAAGTACAAAAGTAGAATAAAAATAATATTGCATAAAATACAATTCAGTTATTGGTTGAAAGTATGTCATGGCTTGCCGATTCTATTATTTTCTTTGAAGTTTAAATAATTTGGCTTAATTTGCTTTTGATGTTTAGCTGTCCTTTTGTGTTTTTACCTGGAAAACAGACCTAGTTTGGAGTCTTTGGGAAGAAGTTAATTTTAAACAAGGTTCAAAGATGGGAACAGCAAAAGGAACAATTTATCTTTACAAGTTTGTGGAGAAATGGAGTGTAGTTGATATATATTATAGAGGAATTCCACTGGTCATACCAATCTTCTTTCTGACCGTTTTAATTATATGATGTGTTACTTACATCCTTTACTGCCTGTTGTCTTTTATACTGTGAATTTTAGGAATTTTTTTTTCTGTTTAAAAGCTGGAACATATCCAGAACACTCCTATGGTGTTATAAACTGTCATTATGACCAAAAAAAAAAAAAAAAAAAAAAATCTTAAAGAAGTTAAGAAACATGACTATGCAAAAGACAGGATCATGTAAGAGGACATGGTTATGAACTAGGTAATATAAACATAAATAGAAGGAGCTTGAGTTTTAAATCTAAGAAGAATTATCAGTAGACAACATGAGGATTTTGTCACAGTAGTACTGGCCAACCAACCAGTATAATGCAGTAAAACATTCCCCCTAATGTGCTGCCATAAACAGTGAAAGATACAGGTGGGAAATGATACTATGTTCTGGAGTGTTTCAGGAAATTCTTTTGTATATTGAATAATTTGAAATAGCTATATATCTATATGGTACCTAGAGGTTTATTTCCTCAAAAAGTATCCACTCTTCTCCTGTTTTTCATCATACTACGTGAGAATATTTCACCTTGAGGTGTTTTACAATGAGCAAGGACACAGGTTAGTAACTTCTTATGAAGGGAAGCTACACAAGATAACTATGTACAATGTAATCTTTAATTAAATAAATTCCCTTTTTACATTTCTAGCTCATTATGTATAAAATTATTAGTCATGCAGTTGCAAAATAAACAGTGTTTTGAAACATTCTGAAGAGTGCTCAATAGTCCGTTTTTGTGACCTGTAAGTTAAATAACATTCAGAGATGCCTAATAATTAAATAAGAGAATTGTATTTCTCTTGGTAAGTGAAATGATTTTCTGTTAAAAAAACCCAACACACTAGCACTTTCAGTGATAAAAGATATATGATACCAAGACTAAGCTCTTTGAACTAAAAGTAGAATAAATTATACATTAATGGCAAATGCTACTGCACAATGAATTAAGAGATATTTAAAATATAACGTTAAATGGTATTTCTTAAAACATTCTTCATGGGCTTTCAACCTGTTCAGGTCACTGGTTGAGAAAGTCCCTTATGAAACAGTCTTGAAGGGCACCAGGGTCCAGGAAGGCTGGACAGTCTTCAGGAAGGAAATCTTAAAGGCACAGGTGCAGGTGGTCCCTGTGTGCTATAAGATGAGCTGGAGGGGAAGAAAACTGGCCTGGCTGAAGAGGGAGCTTTTACTGGGACTCGGGGAAAAGAGGAGAGTTTATCACCTTTGGAAGAAGGGGCAGGCAACTCAAAAAGAGTACAAGAATCTCGTTAGTTCAAGCAGAGACAAAATTAGAAAGACAAAAGCCCAGCTAGAGCTCAGTCTGGCCACGGTCGTAAGGGACAACAAAAAATATATTTACAAATATATTAAAAACAAAAAGGGAGCCAAGGAGAATCACCACCTCTTATTGAATATGGGGGGGAACACTGCCAGCAAGGATGAGGAAAAGGCTGAGGTACTTAATGCCTTCTTTGCCTCAGTCTTTAATAGCCAGACCAGGTATCCACAGTGTATTCAGCCCCCTGAGCTGGAAGAAAGGGAGAGCAGAATAAACTCCCTGTAATCCAGGAGGAAGCAGTTAATGACCTGCTAAGCCACCTGGACACCCACAACTCTATGCAGCCTGACAGGATCCACCCGAGAGTACTGAGGGAGCTGGTGGAGGAGCTTGCCAAGCCACTCTCCATCATTCATCAGCACTCCTGGTTAACAGGGGAAGTCCCAGAAGACTGGAGGCTTGCCAATGTGATGCCCATCTACAAGAAGGGCCAGAAGGAGGATCCTGGGAACTACAGGCCTGTCAGCCTGACCTCTGTACCGGAGAAGAGAGGTTCATCTTGAGGCTGCTCACAGGGCATGTGAAGGACAACCAAGGCATCAAGCCCAGCCAGCACACATTCATGAAAGGCAGGTCCTGTTTGACCAACCTGATCTCCTTCTATGATCAGGTGACCTGCATAGTGGGTGAAGGAAAGGTTGTGGATGTTATCTACCTGGACTTTAGTAAAGCCTTTGACACCGTCTCCCACAATATTCTCTTAGAGAAACTGGCGGCTCGTGGCTTAGACAGGTGTACTCTTCATTGGGTAAAGAACTGGCTGGACAGCTGAGCTCAGGGAGTTGTGGTGAATGAAGTTAAATCCAATTGGCAGCTGGTCACAAGCGGTGTTCCCCAGGGCTCAGTTTTGGGGATGGTCTTGTTCAATATCTTTATTGATGATCTGGATGAGGGGATCGAGTGCTCCCTCAGTAAGTTTGCAGATGACACCAAGTTGGGTTGGAGTGTTGGTCTGCTGGAGGGTAGGAGGGCTCTGCAGAGGGATCTGGACAGGCTGCGCTGAGGTCAGTTGTGCGAGGTTTAAGAAGGCCAAGTGCCGGGTCCTGCACTTTGGTCACAACAATCCCATGCACGGCTACAGGCTTGGGGAGGAGTGGCTGGAGAGCTGCCCGGTGGAAAAGGACCTGGGGGTGTTGGTTGACAGCCGGCTGAACATGAGCCAGCAGTGTGCCCAGGTGGACAAGAAGGCCACCAGCATCCTCGCCTGTATCAGAAACAATGTGGCCAGCAGGAGCAGGGCAGTGATCATGGCCCTGTACTCAGCACTAGTGAGGCCGCACCTCAAATCCTGTGTTCAGTTTTGGGCCTCTCACTACAAGAAGGACCTTGAGGTGCTGGAGCATGTCCAAAGAAGAGCACCGAAGCTGGTGAGGGGTCTGGAGCACAAGTCTTATGAGGAGCGGCTGAGGGAACTGGGGTTGTTCAGTGGAGACAAGGAGGCTGAAGGGAGACCTTATTGCTCACTACAGCTGCCTTAGAGGGGGTTGTGGTGAGGTGGGTGTTGGTCTCTTCTCCCAAGTAACTAGCAATAGGATGTGAGCAAATGGCTTCCTGTTGTGCCAGGGGACATTTAGACTAGATATTAGGAAAAATTTCTTTATGGAGAGAGTGGTCAAGCATTGGAACAGGCTGCCCAGGGAGGTGGTGGGGTTGCCATCTCTGGATGTGGCACTTCAGGACATGTATTAGTGGGCATGGTGGTGTTGGGTTGACAGTTGGACTTGATGATCTTAAAGGTCTTTTCCAACTTTAATGAGTCTGTGATTTTGTGTGATTCTGTGACTGCAAATACATTAAGTGAAAAATATAATTATAGATGAAGTAGTCTTTGAAATCTCTTCTTTCAGACTTTTTTTTGCTGTTTTTCAAATAACATTGTGTTCAAATGGAATTGTACCCTGTGAATTGAATTATATTGCTCAAGTCTATAATATCAAAGGATGAAATCAGTATGCTGCAAACATTCGAAATCTTTTAAGCAAGCACATTAGAAATATCATACATAATAAAAAAACTAAAAAACAAACGAACAAAAAAGGAAACAAACCTAAACTTCATTGCAATTAATCTAGATGGTATGTTTAAGGAACCACTGAATGAAAGGGCGAACACAGTATCTTGTGTATGACATCAATACATCTGACACTAATTAGTCATGGTTGCAGCATAGCAGGGATTTTAATAGCTCTCCACTGTTCTGCTTGGAAATCATACTATTGCGATAGCTGGTCAGATATTTTTTCTTTTTACCATAGTATTGGTCAGATGACATGTACAGTGTGCTGATGATATAAGCGCATCAGAATTTGCCAGATGGAGTATGGTCCTATGGAGGCAGCAGAAGATGTTACAAGCAGTGGACATTGACTGGAACAAGAATTTATGATGATTTTCTATACTTTTTTTTTTATCAGGCCTATATTAATCATGTTATCATTAATATACACTAACCTTCTTTACAGAAGACATTATGATGAGTCAAATTTATGAATACGTGCAACTGCCATGTGTTTTTGCCAATTTAAGGTTACTCTAGTACAGTTCAACTATATCTGCAAACAATTCAGAGATGAGATATGGTGAAAAATACAGCGAGTAACTTAGGTCACAGGGCTCCTCACTAAGATGCCACTGCTAATATTTTATACCCAATAGATCTGTCAGTTTTTTCATAAATCATTGATTATAATCAATAAAGCCCTAACAATCTTTGATAATTTTATCTCTGCAATAATTTACTCCTACACATAATTCCAGTCTGGAGATCAAGTAAAGGAGGCAGTTGTACGGTACAGTATTTTTTGGTTGGAGTGAAAGACTTTCACATTCATTTTTTCATTTCAAGCAAACAGTTCACTTCTGTTGACTTTCAGGACTGACTTCAAAAGACTAACAATAACTTCCCACAGTGGTAACAGGGTGAGACGAAAGAGTCTGAATGCTTGGACTTTTGTGTAGTGAATATTTCATTGACATTGATGTTAATTGTACTTTGTGCTAGGTTAACTCAAATAGTCATTTCTTTTGTTACTGAGATGTGAATAGTTAAACTGCCATATGAAGTTGTATATAGCTTAGAAGTTCTGAGAGAAAATAATTTATTTTGAATTTCCTTAGTTCTCAGAAGAGCTCAAAATGGGTTAATCCTGCAACATTATCAGAATAGTTTGAATGATATTCTAAGGTGAATAAATTGCCAGTAACCTGCTGGGATTTCTACTCCCTTCCTGATGACGCCAGGTACTAATACTAACTAATACTAATACCAACTACAGTTTTGGTGTGTGTCATAAGCAGAAGGACTTGTACCAGCAGTTTGGCTTAACAGTGTTTCCAAAACATAATCATCATCGTGCAACAACAGTATTTTATAGGAACACGTCTTAGTAACTTCACACTGATTTTGTCTACTGCTTTCGCTGGTTTTGGTAGTAGAATTCATAACACACACGGTGAAGATCAGACCCTTCTTGACGTACACTAGTACCTCAAGTGCTAAACTTCCTCTTCTGACAAAATTATCCAGCTTGTGGTCCAGTTCCAGTTCTTGTCATTAAACATTAAATGAGTATTTACATCTAAGTATACTTATTTAACATAGTAATATTTGTATTGAATATGAAGTAACATTTGTAATAAATACACTGTTTCTTACAAAGGCTACATAATATGTGTAAAAACATTGTGCATGTAATTTAGTCCTATAGTATGTTTTACAGTATATATACAGTATATTATACAGTAAAAGTTGCATTCATAAATAAGCATGGTCTGTTTCAGGTCATCTAAAGTATGGCTCAGTATACATGTTGTATGTCTCATACACAGCATTACCTATTGGGGGGTTTTTGACTAGCTGAGGATGTTTTAGACATGATGCTGGTGTTATCCCTGCTCTAAAAACACATTTTCTTTCTGGATGTAGGATGGAGAGGGAGACAAAGAACTTCCTTTTTACCTTACCTTGATAAAAGCTTACATTTACAATCATTCTGTGCTCGGCAATGACCTTCTACACACAGGATTTAACTTTACTAAAACACAGTAAAAAACCAGAGCACATGCATGATTTCTGATTCCATAATGAACTGAATAATTTTGTCTTCCAAGCAGGATTAAAATAGCTTCAGGTAAAGAAACTACAGGGTTAGAAATTCAGTAGGAGGGGCAGGGTTAGAATTGCATAGTTTTGAGAGTAGGCCCTCATTTCAGGCTTGAGTACAGCCCAGGATGCTTTTCCTTCATGGAATAAAATAGGCTGTGAAGAGCTATCTACTTAGACATCTATACTGCTGTTAACACTAAACTGCACTATAGTGTTTCCATTTTCCAAAAACTGAGGAAGTTTTTGAGAAAGATGGTATGTCTACATGCTATTAAAAAGCAGCATAATATAGTATCTGTAAGAGCATCAACTAAGATTCAGTAAGCAGTTATATTGGAGGGATTAGATTTATAACCCTATGAATATTTATGCAAACAACCCTTATTATGTGTAACATTCATATTAACTGAGGGTCACATTGAGTCGTTTTAACCATCAGATGCCTGTGTAGGTTGTGAGGACTTTGCATAATCTAGAAAAACGGCACGTTCCCTCAGAGTGATTTGGTACAAGAAGGAAGTGATCTGAACAGACTGAAGAAGGCAGGAGTGGGAGGGAGGAAGCTCATCATACAGTTATAACTGTTGTGTCTTTAAACCATTGCTGTATTGGTCTGTGAAACAGTAAATGTGCTGTACTGTAAAGACAGGAGTATATCTGCCATACTGAATATGGTCCTCCTCTAAAAATATGGTATGCTTTGGGTAGGCCTTTAGTATTTGTAGTCTGTAGGAAAAGCTGTCTGACTGCCTGCTCTTTCTCTTTCTTGTGAAAAGGGGAAAAAAATGCCAAACTGTGTGTTTTTACCTTGAGAGTGTTTAAAATCAAGCAATAAAGACCCATTTAAAACTCAATTAATACACTTTAAAATATGTTCTACCCAGATAAAATCTTTGTAAAATGACACCTAAAAATATTGATTTCTAAACCAACCATTCTGAACTGTTTAAGGACTGGTCTGAATTACTTTTAGGCTGTTACTGAAGTAAAAAACCTAATTTTAAGTTAAGAACACATGGCTTAAGTGTACCTTGCAGTAAAAAGCAAGCAATACACATTCCATGCTCAAAACTTACCAACTAATTTTCATGAAGTGGCTGCCCTCCAAAAATTATTTTGGAAAAAATTTAAATCTTAATCAAATACTTTATTCACTCACAGTACTTAAACTTCTGGGGACTCTGTTCTGGTTCAGTCAACAAATTAATAGGTGCTTTCATTGGCAGTTATATTTGTTACAGGCTGAAAATAAGGGTTGGAAGAGGTCTGGAAGGTTCTTACCCTCCACACAGTAGTTCTTCTCTGGTGTTTATTTTAGCATGTGTCATGGTTTAGCCCCAGCCGGCAACTAAGCACCACACAGCCGCTCACTCACTCCCTCCTCCCCCAGTCGGGTGAGGGAGAGAGTTGGGAAAAAACTTGTGGGTTGAGATAAAAACAGTTTAATAGGACAGCAAGAGAGAAGGAAACAACAATGATAACAACAATAATAACACCGACAAAGGAATGTACAAGAACAAGTGATGCCCAATAAAGCAATTGCTCACCACCCGGCGATCGATAGCCCGTCCCTGAACAACGATTCCCCCCGCCCCAGCTAACTCCAGTTTATGTACTGGGCATGACGTCATATGGTAGGGAACATCTCTTTGGCCAGCCTGGGTCAGCTGTCCTGGCTGTGTCCCCTCCCAGCTCCCCGTGCACCCCCAGCCTTCTTGCTAGCAGGCCACCACGAGAAGCTGGACTGTCCTTGACTGCTCAGCAACAACTCAAAACATCAGCACATTATCAACAGCTCCTCATCCCAAATCCAAAACACGGTCTCACACTGGCTTCTGTGAAGAAAACCAACTGGCTGAAACCAGGACAGCATGTTTCCACCTTCACCTGCTGTGATAGTGAAATTATAAAGCATGAAGATGAAATTTGTGTGGACATTCAGAGTCTCTAACTTTCACTGCTTATTACTAGCTTAATAGGTTAGCTGTAATAAGCCAATTCACTAGCTGTTTTATTTATATTTTATATAAATATATATAATATTTTTATTTATTATATTTTCTATTTATTATATTTATATTCTATATATAAAAAAGGAAAGTAGTCTTATCAGTGAAATACTACCAAAAAAAAGTTTCTATAATAATACTTTATTTTTTTATCTCCCACCTGGGAAAAAAAATTGAAATTTAGAGTTTTCTTTTTCAATAGAACACTGAATTAAAATCTCTTTATAATATTCTGGACTCTTTAGTTGGAAACCAGAGTCTTTCAACACCATAGTCTGTCAGTATAAGAACTTTTGTGGATTCAGCATACCATGCGTCTAAACCAAATTTACAACAATATTTATCTAACATTTTGACAAGAGAAAATCATAGAGCTCACCCTATTGTCTTATGAAAAAGTATTAGTTAGTAAAATATACTGAAATGCCAGGATGTTCTACACATTTTTTGAAAGCAATTTGGTTTTGAAATGTTTCATTCACTTATATTTTTGAAAGTGTGAGATTTTTCAATGAGTGTAGTGTCAGTACTAAGTGCACAGATGACTTAACACTTGATCCAAAAGAACAAGCAAGATTGAATCAGTGGCTGTTCCTGTGGAACTCACTGACAATTACATTTTATTCCAATGCTTGACTGTTTTCCTGATGAAGGTATAAAATGAAAAGACCAGCAATAATTCCATATATTTCTGAATTTAATATAGATGTGGCTAATCTATTTTTCATTCTCTTCTAGGCCTTTTCTGGAAACACAAATGCGGACAGTGTCATATACTATAAACTTCAACATTCCATTAAGGCAAGATTTCTCCGTTTTGTGCCTTTGGACTGGAATCCAAACGGCAGAATTGGAATGCGCATTGAAGTGTATGGATGCACATACAGTAAGTGTTTTGCTAAATCAGCTAAATTAAGTGACTATTCATTGTTGTATTTTTCTACTGAAATTACACTTGAAAGTAGATTTCTAAGCTTAAATTTATCTTGAATAAAACTGATTCAATAGGTTTATGTGCAGTCTTCACTATCTCTGCATCATCTAACAATATGTGATGCTTATTTTCTGGTTCTTTCTGTGTTGGAATGAATGTTGTGGACATAATCTAATAACTGATTTACTGCAAACTCTTTTTTTGATAGTCTTAAAAACTGCACCTTGACATGGTGTGCTTTCTACCCGAAGGGCATAATATGGAAAATGTTTACAGTTTTAAATATATATGGTCTTGGTGTTGATCCAATAAGAGTACAAGTAGATATACTCAAAAATACACAATTTAAGGATACTTCAAAGTTGTTATATTTAAGAGGTACTTTTAGAATAATTTTTGTGTCATTAATAAAACATTAATAACTGATATAAGCATCTAGAAGAAAAATGCGTAAATATTATGGTTATATTGATCTGCTGGA
Source organism: Phaethon aethereus (assembly GCF_964289735.1). Lineage (NCBI taxonomy): Eukaryota > Metazoa > Chordata > Aves > Phaethontiformes > Phaethontidae > Phaethon > Phaethon aethereus. The sequence continues at coordinate 49,469,096 of NC_138577.1, read as the reverse complement.
CAGTTTAAATAATCATGTTGTCATCCTGTTACAGTTTTTCATCCCTGGACTTTTAAAAAAATATCCCTATAAGCAAGTTGTTTACTGCTTTTTATTCCCCACATCTTTTCTCCATGAGGAAGAAACAGAGTTTATTTTAAGCAACCTCTTTAACTGCTTATTTTAAGTACTTTCATCTGTTGTTTTTTGTAGGATTTTTTTTTCCAACTTCAATGTTTAAGTCATGATTTACATGACTTATCTGTTCAGAATGGTCTCCATATATTTCTCTTCTGTTTCTATTCATTAATATCTGACTTTAAACTAACATCAGTAAAACACATTTCTGGGCTTCCTGTATTAAATTTGGCTTTGTAAAACAAGTAAAAGACCATGAACTAAGGATACTGAAAATTTCAACCTGGCTGCAGGAGATTAGGTCACCTCAGAAACTAGGCAAACTGCCCCACCTGAGAGAACAGACAGCTCATACCAGGCGAAGGGTCTGAGAAGATAAAAGCACACAGAATTCCTCAGTGACATCTGCCTGGAGACTGGAACATGACTTATGATTCCTAGAACAATCTAATGATACTGTTGTAAATGAGAAATGTGGCCAAAATTCAACATATCTTCCACTGTTTTAAGTACAAGGACTACTACAAGTTAAAAATGGAGGCTGAACAGATGACTTTATCATTCCCAGCTGAAAGCTCATCTCATTTGAAATGTCATCTCTGTGGTACTTGATGAGAGTACATTCACTGACAGTCAATCATCTTTGCTTCTTCCCAGTTCTTTACCTTGTGCATTTGACAATGTTTAAATCCTTATTCAAAGTTTTGTTCTCAAACTTTTCCAGTCTGAAGAGATCTCCTTTGCACATGCCTAAAATCTTGATTTTATTTATATCCACTACTGCCATTTTCTCTTATCACACCTTGCAAGGTATCTCATAGCTCTCTTCTGTGACATCCCTATTGCCATGCTGCCAACGGAGAACCTACAAGTCTAAACGAGAAAAAGAGGACAGTGCCCATGTTACTGAAAATAATAAAACATATAGAATAAGCAGATACACAGTTAAAATATTTTGTTTGTGGTCAGTAACAATTTTTGAGGGAGATTATGTATTTTTCTGTATTTTACTTATTTGGTACAGGATCGATCCTATAGAAAGCTTATGGAAACAAATAAATTATAATTATCTTCCAAGACTAGGCTGAATTTAAAAGGAATATTTACTTCATTCATTATCCACTGTAATGCAGTACATAAAAAATGTGATAGTGTCAAAAATATGGAAATTCATTTTTAAGCTAGTTAAGATTTTCTCTGTATAAATGATGTGAGTTCTTGAAATGCTTATTTTTTCTATGTATAAATGCTTTAATTCCAAATGAACTTCAGACTGTTTATCATCTTTTTATTTATTTTAAACATCTAGAATTACCATGTGCTTTTAATAGTTCAATTCAGTGGATGTTGTTGAAGGAAAACCAGGTGATTATAGTCTTATAGTTCTGAAATATATTTAATGATTCCAAAGATGAATTCTTTCTTTCCAGTCTTTTCCTCCATTTATCAGACATGTGCAAGTCATGTAGTTGTTGTTGCAGTAATTATGCATGGCTGTTTCTGAATTGCTATTCAGATGGGACCAGAAAATAAAGAAAAACAGAAATGCCAATGATACCTATTTTAACTTTGATTCACACTTTCCAGATTTCCCATTTCTCATTCTTCCCTTCAGAAAGATCTTACTTGTAAGTGGGTCTTATATTGTAAGAGTAAGCAACTGTCTTTCCATTTACCACCAAATATGTGGACTGTGTTCTGTATTCAAGTGCAAATGCAGCAATTTCTTCCTTCAGTCTCATCTGTTGCAAATTACACAGCTAAAACTAGAAGTGCAAGGGTATAAAAAATTGATCTCACTATTCCATAAACTGATACTGAAAAATCCATGTCCTTTACACCCAAAAGAAGCCATTATTCTCTCAGTGAAATAATACTTACAGGACAACTGTTGGCAACTGTTCTTTTCCAGCCAAATACCTGCTCTGAATAACTTAGCCTAGTATCCTCAGAACTAATATTTCCTCTTTAATTACGGTCTTAGTGAGGTTTGGTAATGTCCATGGTAGATGTCCATAGGACAAACCAGGTAATTATTTGTTTCTTATTTTTTTACAAAATCCTTTTTTACTATGAAGTTTGTAGGCCAAGGACAGTCACATTTTAGGTATTTGTAAAGCATGCATCCAGAACAAGTCCTTCCATTTTTGCCTCTTAGCACTTACGGAATAGAAAGGCTAAATAGGGGTCATCAATTATGGAGGTAGATGAATCATTAAAAGAGTTCCCCTGTACTCTTTGTGTTTAGTTCTTCTCCTTCCTCACTCTTCACATACCTTTGCCATGTTCCTCAGTTTTCTTACTCCTGTTCTACAGTCTTTTTCATGTGAGAAAGAAAGATGTTTTCTACCTCTACATGAATCACCTGGCTTCATGTGGACTGATAAAATCTGCTTGTGCCATGACTACACAACAAACATTCTGTGCTGACAAAAAAAAAAAATCCCAAAATCTATCTCAGCCCTTGCCTGTTAGTTCTTCTTACTTAGTGTGTGCAAAAAAGACTGATGAATCTCTACAGACATTTCATGTGTCTTGTTCCTGAAATGTCAGATTGTGACAATTAAGCCATGTAAAACAGAGTTCAGGTTAAGCTATCCCATGGCACAAAAAAAGGGAAATTAAAACTCTCTTTGGCTTACTCTTTTCTCCATCCATTACAACACCCTCTTTCTCATTTCATCCTCTGAAAAACAGTAGGCTTAAAATAGAAAAAAATGCAATTTTTTTTCATATGACAGATGGAAAGATGGGTTTAAATGTGAAAATGGCAGTTGTATAAAATTGTAGGAGAAAGATAACTGGGCACTAAATGCATGATGGGCATTAAAACATCATTAGATGTAGTGCCTAACAACAAGTACTGCAGATACTGTGATATGCAAACCCTCTTCCAGAGACCTCTAACACTGTTAAATATACTGAAGCTTTTTGAATATTCCCTTCCTGGCTGGAATACATAAAAACAATGGCACAGTTACATCAGTCAATGAAAGGACTTCATATCCTTTTTGTAACTGGGATAATGTGCTTTCAAGGGTTTGATGTGAATGTGACTTTAAAAAAGTTCATTTTAAATGCAGTTGATTATGAACAATTTTAACATGCCATTTTTTTTCCAAATGCTTTGTTTAAAGCGATACCTAAGTCCTCATTTAGCTAACTTTTCTGAACACTGTGAATCTTTTTAAGTCTGCTTTCCCCAAAATTGGGAAAGGCCAGAGAGCATTTTAATAGAATGGATCAGGACTAAAGATGTCTCAAAACGATAAAAAATGTCAAACAGTTTGCATTGGTTTAACTTTTTTCCTTACAGAGCATTAGCATTAATTTCAATTAATTTAAAGATCAACAAAAATCAAGTCATTTTTCAAACAAGGATGTTGCAACTAAAACTTTTGCTCAGGATGACTAGAACACTTGATCCTATGGTGTTTGAGAAGGCTTCCACAAGTTTCTCAGAGGCATTTCATCACTTCCAAAGGTATTTTCACAATATACTAGGGATTTAGATTACATTAATTTGAGAAAAGCTTATTGTAAATTGTGAAAACAAAAGATGAGTGTTTACAAAGCAAATCAACCTTTTTTTATTTTCCTTATTTATAACAGTAGAGAAAACCCATGGAGACTGATGTTTAGGTCCAGGAACTACTACAAGATGAGATTAGTTGGTAAATATAAAAGAGGAAAATATTATGGCACCTGGGTATTTGTGCTCATTCTTTCTATCCTGATAACCCTGTAGGGAAACCCTGGTTTTATCTCTTACAACTCTTTCAATTTATTTATAGTGGTAATGCACAGATGGTGAAGACAAACATGTATGAGAAATGTTATGAGAATTTTGATTAACATCTGCAGCCTTTTCACAATCTTCATTCATGCATGGTGGTGGAGGAAAGGTTTGATTTTATTTTCCAAATTTGGACAGAGTAGATTTTGCTTCTAAGGAGCTAGTGCTGCAGAATAGTGAAAGGGATTTGGGAGAGCAATGCTCAATGTTGTTTATGCTCTTGCCTTAATAACTAATAACAAAAGTATGTTCCCAATCAAAAATCTCTGCTGTTATCAGTATCTGTTAAGAATATATCTATTTAACCAGTTTGATACATACAGAGCAATGTAAAAGTTCAATTAGTGAAGTTTTTATTGAAGATATTAAACTTCACGTTCATTATTTAAATTTAATATTGAATAATGATTTTACTCTCCACATTCATTCCATAACATAATGAAGTAAACCAGACAACCTAGGATTCATCTTTAGGTAGAATGTCATATTTATTGGTTGTACATTTGGAAAATGAATTCTTCATAAGTAAGAAGTACGTTGTCAAGATGTGAAGAAAATCAAGAAACCATATTTAAAAACATAGCTGCATTCACTTGACAAGTGATTTTGAAAATGGAATATAAATTACTGACCTTAAGTACTATAATTAATTTGAATTAAGTTCATTTCCATGCCAACAATGTGGAGAAATATTTTATTGTAATTAAATAAAATTGGTAAATAGATAATGAGGTTCTGTTGACTTGCAAGAAGTCAACCAGTCTGTTGAAAAATACCTTTATATTTTATAGAGTGTCTTTTACATCCTCATTTATTTCACGAATATATCTTTCAAGGGTAATTAACTTTTTCTTTTTTACTTGTGAACTGTGAATACTCTATGAGATCTTTATAGTGTTATCAGTTCCTTTGTGTGTGTCTTGTTCAATCTGTACTGATTTTAACAGACACTCTTTTACGAATATTCTTTTACTGGGATAAAATCACAGAATCACAGAATCACAGAATCACAGAATGGTAGGGGTTGTAAGGGACCTCTGGAGATCATCTGGTCCAATTATCCTGCCAAAGCGGGATCACCTAGGGCAGGTTGCACAGGAATGCGCTCAGTCGGGTTTTGAAGGTCTCCAGAGAAGGAGACTCCACAACCTCTCCGGGCAGCCTGTCCCAGTGCTCTGTCACCCTCACAGTAAAGAATTTTTTCCTCATGTTGAGGTGGAACTTCCTGTGCTGCAGTTTATGCCCATTGCCTCTTGTCCTATCACTGGGTACTACTGAAAAGAGACTGGCTCCATCCTCCTGACAACCACCCTTCAGATATTTATAGACATTGATAAGGTCCCCTCTCAGCCTTCTCTTCTCCAGACTAAGCAGCCCCAGGTCTCTCAGCTTTTCCTCATACGGGAAATGTTCCAGTCCCTTAATCATCCCCGTAGCCCTCCGTTGGACTCTCTCCAAAAGTTCCCTGTCTCTCTTGAACTGGGGAGCCCAGAACTGGATGCAGTACTCCAGGTGAGACCTCACCAGCGCAGAGAAGAGGGGGAGGATAAGCTCTCTCGACCTGCTGGTCACACTCTTCTTAATGCACCCCAGGATACCATTGTCCCTCTTGGCCACCAGGGCGCTTTGCTGGCCCATGGATAACCTTGTCTACCATGGAGCCTCTTTCCAGCAGGTCAATGCCTAACCTGTAGTGGTGCCTGGGGCTGTTATTCCCCAGGTGCAGAATTCTACACTTGTCCTTGTTAAATTTCATGAGGTTCCCCTCTGTCCAGATCCTGTTGAATGGCAGCACAGCCTTCTGGTGTATCAGCCACTCCTCCCAGTTTTGTATCATCAGCAAACTTGCTGAGGGTACATTCCAACCTTTCATCTAGGTCATTGATGAAGATGTTGAGCTAAAGCAGACCCAGTACTGATCCCTGGGGATCACCACTAGATACAGGCCTCCAACTGGACTCTGCGCCACCGATCACAACCCTCTGAGCTCTGTTGCTTAGCCAGTTCTCGATCCATCTCGCAGTCCACCCATCCAACCCATACTTCCCGTGCTTCACTGTGAGGATGTTATGGGAGACAGTGTCAAAAGCCCTACTGAAGTCACTGCTCGCCCTTCTTCTACCCAGCTAGTCCCTCCGTCATAGAAGGCTATCAGCTTGGTCAAGCACGATCTCCCCTTGGTGAATCCATGCTGACTACTCCTGGTAACTTTCTTTTCATCCACGTGCCTAGAGATGACCTCCAGAAGGAGCTGTTCTATCACCTTCCCAAGGATGGAGGTGAGGCTGACTGGTCTATAATTTACCGGGTCTTCCTTCTTGCCCTTTTTGAAGACTGGGATGACATTGGCTTTCCTCCAGTCCTCAGGCACCTCTACCATTCTCCATGCATTTTCAAAAATGATGGGGAGAGATGTTGCAAGAACACCAGCCAGCTCCTTCAGCACTCGCCAGTGCATCCCGTCAGGGCCCATGGATTTGTGAGTGTTCAGTTCAGCCAAAGGATCTCTAACCCAGATCTCATTGGCCAGTGGAGAGTCTTCCTCCCTCCAGGCTTTTTCACTTTCCTCCGAGGTCTGGGATTCCTGAGGAGTAGTCTTAGCGGTAAAGACTGAAGTGAAAAGGGCATTCAGCAACTCTGCTTTCTCTGCCTCCTCTGTCACCAGGGCTCCCACTGCATTCACCAAAGGTCCCACATTTCCCTTAGTCTTCCTTTTACCACTGATCTACTTGAAGAAGCCCTTCTTGTTCTCTTTTACTTCCTTCGCCAGATTTAGTTCCAAGAGGGCCTTGGCCTTCCTTGTTGCATCCCTGCATATCCTGACAACACTTCTATAGTCCCCCCAAGTGACCATTCCCTTTTTCCACCTGCTGTAAACTCCTTTCTTCCATACAAGTTTTTCCAGCAGTTCCTTGCTCATCCATGGGGGTCTCCTGCCTCCTTTACTTGATTTCTTACTTAAAGGAATGCACCCATCTTGAGCTGTGAGGAAGTGGTGCTTGAATATTGACCAACTCTCTTGGGCTCCCCTACCTTCTAGAGTCCTATCCCATGGGATACCTCCAAGTAAGTCTTTCAAGAGGACAAAGTTAGGCCTCCTGAAGTCCAGGGTTGCAATCTTACTTATCACCCTGCTTCTTCCTCATACGATACTGAACTCCACCTTGTTGTGATCACTACAGCCAAGGCTACCCCCAACCTTTACATCCCCAACCAGTCCTTCCTTGTTTGTTCATACAAGGTCCAGCAGCACACCTCTCCTCGTTGGCTCCTCCACCACCTGTGTCAGAAAGTTGTCATCAATGCACCACAGGAACCTTCTGGATTGTGTGTGCCTAGCTGTGTGGTCTTTCTAACAAATACCTGGTTGATTGAAGTCACCCATAAGCACCAGGGCATGTGATTTTGAGGCTACTTCTAGTTGTCTATAGAAGGCTTCACCTACTTCTTTTTGCTGGTCTGGTGGTCTATAGCGAACACCCACAACAATACTGGCCATATTAGCCTGCCCCTAGATTCTTACCCATAAACTTTCAACAGGTACTTAATCCCACCCCCCAGGCAGAGCTCAATACATTCCAGCTGTTTAGGTACATGAAGAGCAACACCACCACCTCGCATTCCTGGCCTATCTTTCCTAAACAGGACGTAGCCATCCATGACAACGTCCCAGTCATGCGAGATATCCCAACATGTCTCTGTGATTGCAATGATATCATGGCCCAGTTGCATGGCTGGCATCAGCAGCAATTGCTCATATTTAACAACCTTAGACACTCTCTGAGGATGAAGAGTTGCTAGGAGGAGGAAATCCATCTGACCATGTAGGGCAAATGCATCTTTTCCAACAGGCTGGCCAACCTGTTGAGGAGATTTCTAAACTAAGAATGATGAGGGAGGGAGAGAATAGCCCAAAATCAAGTGAAGAAGTGGTGAACTGGTTTGAGAAACAAAGGCTTCAGGGCAGTGTTGACAAAAGAGATCATGAAAACAACAAGCCAGAGCTGAAGCACACATATCTGATATCTCAAGTGCAAACACAGAAATAGGGAAGTACTGTTGTGAGAGCAACATGATGGGGGAAGTTCTGACACTTTTTCTGAGAAATCAATGCAACTGGATGCCCTTCTGAAGTGCCTGTGTGTTAATGTACACAACACGGGGAACACACAAAAGAAATTGAGGTTATGCATTTGAAGGACTATGATCTCATCACAACCACAGAGACATGATGGAATAGCTGACTGGAGTCATGCCATAGATGGATACAAGCTGTTCAGAAAGGACTAGCCAGGACAATCATGAAAGTTAACATTTATGTGAGCAAGCAGCAGGGGTGTATGTAGCTCTGCCCAGGGTCAGATGATGTGACAGTTCAGGTTATAGATTAAGATTAGAGGACAGAACACAGGTGGTGGCATTGTGGTGGATGTCTGCTACAGACTGCCTGATATGTCAGAAATTAATGAGGCCGCCTTCAGACAACTGGAAGAAGACAACAAGGAAAAACTCATGGTGGATGTCAAAGCAGGCACAGCCTTGGCTGCAACAACCATGAAACTGTGATGTTCAAGATTGTGAGAGAAGGGAACACAGCAAATAGCAAGATCACAGCCCTGGCCTTCAGGAGAGCAGGATTTTTCATGCTCGGGGACCTGATTGAAAGAGTGAAATCGGAGATGGTCCTGAAGACAGGAGGGATTCAGGAGAGCTAGTTGATTTTCAAGGAACGTTTCCTCCAAGCTCATGAAAGGTCTATGCTGATGAGAAGGAAATCAAGCACAAGTAACAGGAGGTCTGCATGGATGTCCAAGGAACTCCTAACCAAACTCAGGAATAAAAAGGAAGTGTACAAGAGGTGGAAGTAAATTCAGATGACCCAGGAGAAATACAGAAACATTGTCTGAGTATGCAAGGAAATATGTTAGGAAAGACAAACCACTTGTATTTGAAACTGATAAAGGTCATGGAAGACAACAAGAAGGGCTTCCACAAATCTATCAGGAGCAAAATGATGACTAGGAAAAATATGGGCTCACTGCTGAGTGGAGCAGGGGACTTGGGGGTAAAAGACATAGATAATGCCAAGGTACTCAATGCCCTCTTCACCTTGTCTTTGCTGGTGGTGTGTTTTAACTCCAGCCAGCAACCAAGAACCACGCAGCCTCTTACTCCCCCATGGTGGGATGGGGGAGAGAATCGGAAGAGTAAAAGTGAGGAAATTCATGATTTGAGATAAAGACAGTTTAATAGGTAGAACAAAATCTACACATGCAAGCAAAGCAGAACAAGAAATTCATTCACTACTCCCCATAGGCAGGCAGGTGTTCAGCCACATCCAGAGAAGCAGGGCTCCAACACGCTTAATGGTTTCTTGGGAAGACAGACTCCATCGCTCCGAACATCCCTCCACCCCATCCTTCTTCTTCATCCCAAATTTATATATCGAGCATGACATCATATGGTAGAGAATATCTCTTTGGCCAGTCTGGGTCAGCTGTCCTGGCTGTGTCCCCTCACAGCTTCCTGTGAACACCAGCCTTCTTGCTAGCAGGCCACCACGAGAAGCTGGACTGTCCTTGACTACTTAGCAACAACTCAAAACATCAGCACCTTATCAACATTTTGTCATCCCAAATCCAAAACATAGCCTCACACTAGCTTCTGTGAAGAAAATTAACTCTACCCTGGCTGAAACCAGGACAGCTGGTAAGACTTACCTTCAGGAATCTCAGATCTCTAAGGCTCACAGGAAAGACTACAGTAAGGGAAACCCTCAGTGGAAGAGGGTCAGGCTATGTAACATTTGAACAAATTGGGCATATGTAAACCATGGACTTACTGGGATGCACCCAAGAGTGCTGAGGGGATTGGCCACAGTCATTCTGAGGTCACATTTTTTTATCTTTGCAAGTAATGACAATGGTGAGAGGTTCCTAAAGACTGGAAAAGAACAAATGCCACTCCTATCTTCAACAAAAGTAGGAAGAATACCTGGGGAACTACAAATTGGTCAACCGCATTTCAATCCCTCGGAAGTTGAAGGAGCAAATAAACCTAGAATCCACTTCCAAACACGTGAAGGATGAGGAGATTATTGGAAATAGTCAGCATGGATTTATGAATGGGAAATCATGCCTGACCAAACTAATAGCCTTCTACAGTGATATAACTGGCTTGGTGAGCAAAAGAGAATGTTTGGTGCTGATTATCTTGAGTTTAGCAAGAGTTTTGATGCTGTGTCCCATAATGTCCTCATAGACAACTGATAAATACAGGCTATTTAGATGGACAATGAAGTGGACTGAAAACAGACTGAACTGCCTAGCTGAAAGAGTTGTGATCAGTGGCACAAAGCTAAGCTAAGTCTATTCACTTGTGGTGTATCCCATGGGTTGATACTGCTTTCAATGCTGCTTAACATCTTCATTAACAACCAGGATGATGAGGCAGAATGTACATTCAGCAAGTTTGCAACCAATAAAAGTTTGGAGGACTGATTGACACATCAGAGGGTTTTGATGTCATTTAGAGGGACACAGACAGGCTGGTGAAATGGACTGGCAGGTGTCCCATGCTCTTCAACAAAGGGAAGTGGAAGTTCTTACACCTGTGAAGTAACCCTAGCAAGCGTTTACCAGTACACACTGGCGGCTGACTGTGGTTTTGAAGAAAAAGACATGAAGCTTCTGGTACTTACCAAGTTGACCATGATCTGGAAACTGGCCCTTGTAACACAAAAGGCCAGCAGCATCCTGAGCTGGTTTAAGAAGAGTGTTGCTAGTGGGTTGAGGGAGGTTATCCTTCCCTTCTAGTCAACTGTGGGAATGAGACATGTCTGAATTGTTCAGTCCAGTTCTGGGGTCCTTACTGCAAGAAATACATGGACATACAGACACAAATCCAGCAAAAGGACATGAATATGACTGAGGGAGTGGCACATCTGCCATATGAGTAGAGCCTGAGAGAACTGGGAGTGGAGAGTAGAAGGCTCAGGGGGAATCTTACCCATGTGTATTAATACCTGACGGGAAGGTGTGAAGAAGATGGAGCCAGGGTCTTTTCAGTGGTGCCAAGTGACAGGACAAGAGGCAATGGACATGAACTTAAATATAGTTTTTTACTGTGAGGATGGTTGAACACTGGCATGGGCTGCCCAGAGAGGTGTAGTCTCTGTCCCTGGCAATACTCAGAACCTGACTGGACATGGACTTAAGAAACCTTCTGGAGCTGTCCCTACTTTACATGGGGAAACTGGACAGGATAACATCCAGAGATGCATGGCAACTTCAACCATTCTGTGATTCTGTGATACCCATACTGGAAAACTGATGATACAAAGTCCTGTATTCCAGTATGAAAACTGTAATTCAACTGAATTAAAATTGCAATTTGTTTATGAATACAGTAAAAAAAAAAAATCTGATTAAGAGAGCCAGAACCTACTCACAACTGACAAATTTTCATTTTAGAATATTTTTGTTTCTTTCCTAGAATATTATGCCATGATATAACTTCGAACTACTGATTACTACTACAGATACCTAGATTGATTTTAATAGTGGTTTAAATCTACAACCTGCATGAAGATTCTGAAAATCAGTTAAATGTAATGGACATTACTTTTCTGATCTTTAGTTCGTTAATTGGAATTAACTGTAGGTAAATTAATAGAGAATTTCACCCTAAGAATACAGTATGAACAGAAATGGTCAAAGTACTTCATGGTTCCAGGGCAAAGAAGACCTTTCAGTATGTCAGATTAGTACTAGATTGAAATAGAAGCCAGATCTTTTCTGCTCACCTTGCTTTATTATGTAGTGATCATGTCATCATTAAAACAGGACAGTCTTAATATTTGGGGAAGAATGGGAATAGCAGAAATAAGTAACATTTTACTGGGCACAGGTGAATCTAGGGATGTTAATGGTGGGACTTCATATCATATTGAAGTAACATGCAATTGTCTCTTTTAGACATAGCATTATACATTATTTTTCATGTCTTTACTTCTAGGGTCTGAGGTGCTTGGCTTTGATGGGAAAAGTTGTCTAATTTACACATTTAATCAAAAACTCATGAATGCACCGAAAGATATGATTTCTCTGAAGTTTAAGACAATGCAAAGTGATGGAATTCTCCTCCACAGAGAAGGACAAAATGGAGACCACATCACCCTGGAATTGATTAAAGGGAAGCTGTCCCTACTCATTAATTTAGGTAACAGCTACAGTCTCATAAAGTTTAACATAGTTATTAAGTATTATTTGACTAAAACTTCTTTTAATTTATTAAGTGGATTTTAATGTATAGAGTATGGTAAACTAGCGGTATATATTTTAATAACTATATTTTTATATGGAATTAACTGTTTTTATCTTTCTTCTTTCAAGGTGACACTAAAACCCATCCTTCAAATGCCCAAATTAATATTACACTAGGCAGCCTTTTGGATGATCAACACTGGCATTCTGTTGTCATTGAGCACTTTAACAATCAAGTAAACTTTACAGTGGATAAACACACTCAACATTTTCATGCAAAAGGAGAATTCAATTATTTGGACCTTGAGTATGAGGTGTGAAAATTACCTTTCCTTTATTACACTTATTAAATTTATTATGTGAATGCAGTGAAACAAGCAAAGGAGACAGAACTTGAAGAAGTTTGTAGTGCCTAAGACTTTAGGGATTTTCTGTCTCCTAAAGGAATGATCAAAGCAAAAGAGATGTTCTTAGATGACTAATGCTCTACTAGACTTTCAACTCAAAATTTTCAAAAAACCATCTTTTTAATCTCAGAATTCATTATCTTAATATCTTTGTTTCAGTACTGCTGCAAATATGGTAAACAGTATGTAAACATAAGGAATGAACCCCAAGTCAAAGTTGTTATTTTACGGCTTGATGACAATTACACTAAATCAGCATAAAACCATTTTAGAAATGTTTAGATTAAGACTTAAATTCCTGTAAAATCTAGCAAATGTACTGTGAAAAAATCTTGCTTACACAAGTGGTAGATTCATGAAAAGGAATGGATGTAATTTGCTGTGACAGTTTCCCACCTATGGTTAAAAACACCACTATTTCACAATTGCAATGTGATGACTGGCTGCTTTATGTTTGCTCCTGTCCTGTTCGTTGGATGAGACAATGAGTGATAGACCAGAGTGTCTGGAACCCACAGATCTAAATTACTTTATTCTACTCATTTGAGTTTTTAAGCAGTTTAAAGTAAGTTTTCACACTGTTATGTGTCTGCATTATTCCATTTCAAAAATATAATTCACAAAATTAAAGTAATGATTCTGCTTACAATTTCTGAATCTAAGCCACAATGTCAAGGCTTGCAGGATTGTACCAATTAAAAAAAAAAAAAAAAAGAAAAAAAGGCTAGTTTTAAAAGTTAGTTTTAACCGATTGGCAAATAGATTTGTTTTACTAAATAAATGGATATTGCAAATTAATTTTGCCTCTGTTCCACATACAGTAGTTTGAAGTATGTGTTACCAATACAAGGTAGAAAGGAAAGCAAAAGCTGGATAAAAGCCTAAAAACTTCCAAAACCTATGAACCACTGTATTTAAAATTGCATTTCTGACTATAAAAATTTCTCAATTTAATAACTTAATGAAGCATTATATATTTAATTTTATTTTTTATTAAATTATTTTAAATATTAAGCAAAATTTCAAAATTAAAAGAGAAATAGTTTAAACTGACCTTTTCTACAATGTCAACCATAATAACTTTGAAATGGGTGAGTTCTAAGGTTCACTTAAACTGGCATCCTGTTTCTGATGGTGCCCAAGAGTGGAAACAGACCAGAGTATAAATCAGATCACCCTTGTGGCAATGCTTTTCTAAAATAATCTACTTCTTTCTAACAGTTTCTGCCTAAGGGACTGATTAAGATGGAGTGATATTCTTGAATTTAATAGTTCTCAGTGGATTTTTATTTTTATTACGTCTTCCAGTCTCTTTCTAAACCCGAGTAAACCTACAGCATCACATCAAGTAACTGTACAACCTAAACACTTTGAGAGGGAAAAATTATCTCCTTTCATTTGTTCAGAATCTCCCCTAGAATAATTTAATTTGATGCACTCTTGTTCTCTGTTATGGTAGTTATGATTTGCACACAGTGGGGAAGTAAGGCTCAAATTTCCTAAAGAAGTTGTTAGCAAATTCTCTTCTCCCTTTTCATACTGTCCAGCATGGTCTGCATGTACTAGGACTTGACCTTCTTGGTTTTGCAGCTGTAACAGACCCTGAAAACTGTTAAAACTCTATATTAAGCAACTGTTAAGAGACAGAAGAAAAAAAAAATCCAACATATGAGATTTATACATATGATTTGATATAACTTAATTTTTGTTATCCTGTTTTTAATATGTAAATGTGGTACAAGGAAATAGCCAAGAAGTAGCAAATTCATTATTGACCAGTCTTTGACTTCTGCTCTACACTGTTGGCAACTTCTTTCCTTAGAAAATTACTTAACAGTATCATTGATTTCTCTTCTCTTTCTAAGCTCAGCTTTGGAGGGATCCCAGTGCCTGGAAAATCAGGGGCATTGTCACGCAAGAACTTCCATGGGTGTTTTGAAAATATTCATTATAATGGAGTGAACATTATTGACCTGGCCAGGAGGCATAAATCTCAGGTCTACTTTGTGGTAAGAGATTCATAGTTAAGAAAGAATATATAAGTAAAACAGAGAAAAGAAAAAAACCACAACCACTTTCACATGCAACCTGTTAACACACAGCTCTAGTAAAATCTGTGTTTAACAAGAGAAAAATCAAAGAATCACATAATTGGACTATTCTATATTTGCTGCTGTACAGACTCATCCAGTAGACAATGTAGGATGCATTTTATTCTTCAGTTCTTTAGCTGATATTTAAATGTGTGTGATATCTCACTGTTGTGTGATATCTCACTGTGGTGCATATACAAAAGCCAGTGAGTAAAATAAGATGTATCTGAAGTCACCAAAGCTCTGGCTTTGACTTCTGTACCTGACAAGTAAGAACACTAGCAATGCATTTTAAAAACCTTCTGTTCCTGAGGACACTGATCCACTCTGGTTTTTCCAGAGCATTATAATTTTGGTAGATAAGTTTTGTTTGCCAATTTATATCACCCTTTGTCTGAAGACCTGTAGTTTAGGTTGGTGGGTTTAATACATTTATTGTGACATCGCCAACAGTTGTATCAGCCAAATCCCTACCATTTAGAGAAACGGTTCCAATAATGAAACAACTTTCTTCTGTGTTACAGAAGCTTTTTATAAATTGTACTTAGTCCTTTGGGTTTTTTTTCCAATAGTACAAGAGACATATCTATTTGCAGTGTTTATTTATTTAGCAGCAGGAAATACAGAGATATGATGGAAACAATCAATTCAAAATAATTAACAAAATGTGAATGCTTTCAAGGTCCAAATTTTTTTATTTGGATTTCACCTCAGAACATGAACAATCAAATTTTGTTGTCTGTCCCAGAAAAAATGGATGACAGGCATCTCTTCTCGTGTGAAGCTCATCTGAAATATTCCAGAATGAACTAAACTGATACTTCTGTATAATATCCAGTACATGATCCTGATAGATATTGGGGAGAAGGCAGTTATACGAGGCTCTGTGTGGACTAATCAAAAGGGCAACTATGAAATTATTTTCATAGGAAATTTCATCATCTTCATCTCAAATAATTTAAACTTGTCCTACTTTCAAAACTATTTAGGAGATGTTTTATAATGTAAGTATGCCAGAAAGTATCTATGTTACCATAGAATCCTTGTTAAATAGACACTTCGCTGGTCTGATACAGTATCTGGCAGCTGTCTGGGGGAATCTGCAGATGGTAAGATCTTAACATTTAACAAGGTTCATTAATCTGATGACTGCCTTTTCACTATGGGTCAGTTCAGTTGACTATTCATTTCTCTACAGCTGAGTTTGTAAGACAGATCTTTTATTTATTTTTATATTTTCCTTGAAGAAAATGAATACAGATAAACTTTAATGTCTTGCCATGTTACTGAGTATTTTTCTTAAGTTGACTTTTTGGCTTTTTACTATAAGGTCAAAGTTTTATATATATTCAAATATTTAAAACATCTCTGTGTTGAACAGAAGTTAAATGTAATTTAAAATCTAAAGACATTATTCTTTTAGTAATCACCTGACAGAACAAATCAGTTATAATTCAAATGGTACTAGGAAGTCACTAGATCAAAGTGCATGCTGTATCACTATCAAGAGTCATAAAGTATTGACTAACTTTGACACTAGATGCAAAAAATGCATTATTCCCATTCCAGTCTTGTTATCTGTATCACTCAGTACAACCACAGGTGTAGGTTAAGCTCAGAGTTTGTCAATGAACTCATCCACAAATTTATTTTGGTACCTAAGAACCAATGATTTCAGAAGCAGCCTAGCACGAAATAAAGGCTTGGTGCCTGAGTATAACTCATGATCTGATCCATATAGGCCCACCTGAAAACATGTTTCCTTCTGATTGGTGAAGTATCTGATTCACATCTGTAAGTAGCAAGAGTTTATATATAGAATTTTCTCTGACAATTTGTGAAAACAAATATTGAGATCAGTGCACATCTCTAGTTGCATCAATTTGGAAAGACTGCTCCTTGGTCCAGGAAAATGTTTCAAATTTTACACTGCCTTAAAGAATCAGTAGCCAAGCTCAACATTTGTCTCTGCATACAAGCAGTTAGACCCGTGTAAATGTTTGTACCGAACTTTGCATTCCGTGGCATTTTATTTGATATTCAGAAACCTGTCAAGTCCCAAGTGCTTCCTGAGGCTGAGCCAAAACAGAAACAAAACAGGTCTGTCTAACTTCTGAAGAACCATTAAATCACCCATGTAGTTTAAGATCTTACCTCATTCATTCATCCTTGCCACTCTTTGCTCAGACAGATATGTCTGTTCTGGTTAAACAACTAGGTAAATATTTCTCAGATTAAGTTCTTACGTATTCATCCTTGATTTTTCGACTAACACATTCAAGTATTCTAAATATTGGGTTCTATACACAACGTTTTGAAATTCTGTAGTTTCCATACAAAACTTCTCATAACTATTCCCCTGAATGTTCCTAATGCCATAATTTTTTCATTTCTTTTTAGGGCAACATGTCCTTCTCATGTTTAGAGCCACAGGTGGTTCCTGTTACATTTCTGAGCTCCAGTAGTTACCTGGCACTGCCAGGCACATTGGGGCAAGATGAAGTATTCATCAGTTTCCAGTTTCGCACCTGGAACAAGGAGGGACTTCTATTATCTGGTAAACTACAACAGGCTTCAGGTGGTTTCCTCTTATATCTGAGTGACGGGAAAGTTAAAATCAGTCTTCATAAACCAGGAAAAGCACTGACTGACATCACAGCAGGTAACAGAAATGAAGAAAAAAAATCCAAGCTTCCCACACGTAAAAGCATAGGTTAATATAAAGTCATTTAAATTACTACCTACATTCTTAACTTCATTTTACGACTCGTATGTGTGCAATTATGCTTTGCTTGTGTGAATTTTAATCCCAAATGTTTCTAAATACTTTCTTTTCCCACAAACATGTGTCTATGTTTTTTTCCTGATGATTGAGTAGAAATTGCTTTCCATAATATAGGCTGCAAAGCTGAGTCCTTAGCTTTACATATATATAGTATATAAAGCTAATGTGTGTAATCTGGGAAATTTGAGACATCTAAGCAATTTTTTCAGTTGTGAAGTGTAAACAAGTTAATTTTATATTCTCTCAAGCTAAGCCATTAATATGTTTTTCACCATTTGTCAGTGACTTCACAAGGCATCAAGTAACTAATTTTTCTCTGAAGTTATGCATTGTTATAAATATTATGTTTATTATTTTCTAGAGTTCTCAATTACAGAGTGGTCCATTGAATTTGGACAGTGGATGCCCAATACCTCTTGTGTTCCAGAAAGCTGGGGCAAGACTGAGTACATTCAAAATAAAAATAAAAAAAAAAAAGATTTATATGAAGAACAAAAAGAAATTGAGATGTTGAGGACACTGCATAATTGAGAGCTAAAGGGTCACTTTTATAGTTAATCACTGAATTGAGACTAGATCATCTACTTTTGTTAGTGTGCACTGCTAAGCAGCCCTCAGGGTGGAGCTGAGGTTTCCAGAAAACATACGCTCTAGTCTTCTTCTGAGCCATTTCTCTGTTGGTAAATAAATATAAAAGGATAAGAGGATAAAGCAAATATAGTAAGATACAGACATGTTAGAGGATATCCAACTTGGATTCTGAGAAGCAGCTCCCAGCTTTCATTTTCACTGAGTTTGGGAGTAAGGGGACTCCCTCTTTCACAAA
Organism: Phaethon aethereus; assembly: GCF_964289735.1. Lineage (NCBI taxonomy): Eukaryota > Metazoa > Chordata > Aves > Phaethontiformes > Phaethontidae > Phaethon > Phaethon aethereus. Next base: position 49,450,808 of record NC_138577.1, on the reverse strand, counting down.
AAAGCTCCTTAGTTTTTCTGAGTGCTGTTAGCACTTGATGTGAGAACAGCAAGACTGCTGTCCCAACCAGGAATCTCCTCCTCTCATGAAATGTGAGAGAAGGATAAAGCTGACAACATCTTCATCTTCCACAACTTTTAAAAAAAATGGTGAGAGGCAGTAACATTACCATGTAGTAATATCAATACGTTCACCTAGCAGCACTTTGTCAGTAGTATGTTATGCTCTGACACTCCATACATCACAGACACCTCAGAGTTTCTTGTCTTTTATGTAAACAAATTGAATTTTGCCCCTTTCTTGTAGAAGGATAAAATGGTCATTCCAGAATGAGTTCTCAGACAGGAAAAACAGAGAGATTAGACAGATAAATGGGATTCCAAAGAATATATGAAGATGAGGAAATGAGGCTGGAATTGGAGTGGTTTCTGTATGGACAAAGAAGATGACCAAAGATCACTAGCTGGAGGAATATGTCACAGAAGCAATGGATAATTTGCCTGCAGAAAACACAATTATGATATCCAAAACATCAGTTGAGTCTAGATTAATTTTGAACTGCACACGATCTTATATTTTATATTTCATATGTATAAAACAGGAATATTATCAGTGCAAAAGAAGCCAGATTAGTTCTAGAATGTCATGTGTAAGCTGAATTAACAGAAGAATAACAAGTAGGAAATCTGTATTTTGTGTTGGTACTTAGAAAACAAGTTCAGGATTTAAATATGTGAAGAATTTAATCTTGTATAGAGTATATTCATTGGAGTGATAGGACCCAAACCTAAGGCACCTTTCAGGGGAGATTTCAAGCCAGAATATAAAGAGCTAAATGATGCTGTTTGGTGTTAGTTTGTCTTGAGCAACAACAATTACAATAAGTAAACTAAGCAGTTACTGAAATAAAAATTAAAAAATAATATATTAAATATCATAAAAATTAAAGTCTCCAAATCTCTTTCAGACCCCACAGAATTAAGAAAGTTATGTAAAAGAAGGAGAAAATTTCACCAAAAAAAAAAAAAAAATCAGTACAAACAGAAAATAAGGATCACTTAACTAAAATGTTCGCAAATCATGTGCTTGGCAGTGTAAGACAGACAAAGACAGCAAAGCAGAGCCAAGCAGAGCAAAGAAACAGCCACAGAACTTGAAGATGATGCCTCCATAATCTTAGTTCTGTGCCCCTGTTTCTTTTAGATTGATTCCTTACTTCAATTCCTAATACAAAATGAAATTTTCTTTGAGGGGAAAAAAAAAGAAAAAGAAAAACAAAAAAATAAACATAACTCTGAAGCTCATTATGTTTCTACAGGTGTATAATGATTAAAAGTAAAATTTTAAACAATTGATTATTTTAATCCAGGAAAAGACTCTAAGGCAGTAATGAACACAGATAATATTGAAATTTACATAAACACTTTGATCCTGTTTCTGTGAGTGATAATAATATCACCCAGGGATCAGCCCTAGTATTTGTTATAATCTAGAATAACTAATGCATAAAGAGTATCATTCTGATGACAAGAAGTTTCCCGAGGCTCACCATTTGAAAATGTCAAGTCCCTACTGAGAATGTCAGTGATATGTAGTTAACAGTGATGAATTTGGCTTCTTAAGAGCTATTTTAATTCCAGTTCAATTAGGTGATATACGTTAAAGAAACTATTGTCATGCAGCATCATTTCAACAGACCAGCTGAAGGTGATGGAACTTTCAATAGCTGTACACTTGCACATAGAGCAATTTATTCAATTTCAATTTACAACACAATACATAACTTGTTAGTTGAAACATCTCAAAATAAGCCTTGGCATTCTATGTTGAAACGGAACTTAATGTTCTTGTGCTATGTTAAGCTGACTCTTCATAAAGTCTAACAAGAGGAATTGTGTGTGTGAATTCAGTAACTACTGCAAAAATACTCTCTTCTAAGAAAGAAGTTATAAGACAAAAACATATGGGGAACTTTTTCTTGATTTTTTGAAGTGCTCTATTGTTTCACTCACTGAAGCAATTCAAGTCTGCATTTGGAGATTGAGTAATTAATTCGTGGATGGCTGGACAGGTTTGTTCCCTGCCAGCAAGGACTTATGACCTGACTTTCACATACACAAACAATATTTGATAATTAAATCAGAGCATATTTCTCTGTGCACAGTTCTTAAATTCATTATTGTGTTTTTTAAAGATTTCTTCAACCATATAAACCCAAAGAGAATAGAATGTTAATTCATGAGTGATTAAGCTGTACTAAGCTGTATCTTTCTTTTATAGAATGGTTGCTTAATATCTTTCCTTTGTTGCCTCTTTTGCAAACTGGTCAACAAATATTCACAAAGAAATAACACTAAAAAAGAGAAATTAACACAAATTTAATTTGTGATGAATGATGAAACCAAATTTAATTACAACATGTACAAATGTTTGAGATCTTACTACTCAGCTTCTTCATATAACCCTGTCTTTCTATGCAGCTTTTAATTTCTATGTATCTTTTAATTATGTTGTTAAAAATCATTACATTTTGTGTTTATACTTCAAACTGATTTATAAATTACTTCCTCTAAACTATTTTTTTTGTTTCTCACTGATCTGCTAATAAACTATATACATTGTCTTTTTATATATGTGTTCCTTAGGTTGCATGTCATTGTTCTGCAAGATCTCCCACAGACAATTTTTTTTAGTACTTAGATATTAAAATTATGGAGGTACTGCTAATGAGAATAAATTGATATCTTGTTTAATAGCTATCTTATTGTGCACTAAAATTTTAATTGCTATTTTTTCATCATTTGTTTCTGGTAAAGCATTTTTAAAACTCCTAGTAAAGTACCAGACAATATGATTTTGAGATGGAATGGAAATTTGAACAGTCTGTTGACCTCCACCATTTATATATGGTACCACTCCATGGCTTCACACAAGCAAATGTGAATTTAATCAATGTTCTCAATTTGAGGGCAAAAATGAGCTGTTTTCTCATGAGTGTCTTGTGCTTCCACAATGGCATTCCTCAGTCCCCTGACTTAATGAAAGGGACTTTTTAGAAGTCTTAACCTGAGCCAGATGAACATCATTTAGTATCTCTAATCATACCAACCTGTGTGGACAGGAAGTAAAATATCCATCCCAAAGTAATTGAGTAGGTCAGTATGATGAACTACAGTAATCAAACCAAAAAGTACAAAATTCATATAACTGATTTTCCAGTAATCAAAAATTTTTTCTACTTCAGTCATTCATTCAGTCTCCTTCTTTATGTTAGGGCATTCTTTCATCTACCTTGGCAGTCAAATATTGCAATATTTGGAATATGGTTTTCCCACTAGAACCAGAAGTTACTGAAGCAGGATGCAAAACTAAGAATTAAAAGTAATTATCCTTGCAACAATTGAAATGAAATTATGAAGTTTATTCTTAGATTTAATATCTTCAGTAATGACATAGTAGGATTGAGTACATCCTTAGTGAGTTTGTAGACGACACCAAGCTGAGTGGTGCAGCTGATTCACTAGATGGAAGGGTTGTCATTCAGAGGGACTTTGGCAAGCTTGAGGAGCGAGCTGATGTGAACCTCAAAAAGTTCAACAAAGCTAAGTGCAAGGTTCTGCATCTGGGTCAGCGCAATCCCCAGTAGCAACACAGGCTGGGAGATGAATAGATTGAGAGCAGCCCTGCAGAGTGGGACGTGGGAATGCTCATGAGAAATTGGATACGACCTGGCAATGTGTGCTTGCATACCAGAAAGATAACTGTATCTTAGGCTGCATCCAATGTGTGGCTGAGGGAGGTGATTCTCCCCCTCTACTCCGCTCTTGTGAAACCCCACCTGGAGTACTGCATCCAGTTGTGGGGTTCCCAACACAGGAAAAACATGGACCTGCTAGAGTGGGCTCAGAGGAAGGCCATCAAAATTATCAGAGGTCTGAAACAGCTATGAAGAGCACAGGAACATTCTATGAAGAAAGGCTGAGAAAGTCAGGGTTGTTCAGCCTGGAGAAGAGAAAGCTTTAGGGAGATGCTATTGTGGCCTTTCAATACTTAAAAGGGGTCCTATAATAAGGATGGAGAGAATTTTTTTCCCAGCACCTGTACTGACAGGACAAGAGGTAACACTTTTATAACTGAAAGAGGTTAGATTTAGATGTCCCACCCCTGGAAGTACTCAAGGTCAGGTTGTATGGGTCTTTGAGCAACCTGATCTAGTAGAAGAAGTCCCTGCACATGGCAGGGAGATTGGACTAGATGATCCCTTAAAGGGACTTAAAGGTCCCTTCCAGACCAAACTATTATATGATTCTATGATTCCTAAAGGAAAAGATAGCATTCTGCAGAGATATGATTGAGGAAAACATCATTCACTTGAAGTACATCTATAAATAGAGAAGCTCACTGCTTAATCTTAGAGAAGTGAAAGAAGATGGAGCTTTTGATAGCTGGGGATGGGGATTAGAAAGAGTAACATAAGTAAGCAGGGAAATAATTCCTTTTTTTAAAAATTATTTTCTGAAGTGGCTAATCTTAAAAACACAATGTGACAAGTAACGTTATAGACTATATTTTACACTTTAGTTTCGTATTGAACAATAATTCTATAATAATTTACAGAAGAAAACTGATTATATTACTGGGAATTGGGAAAAAACCCCTTTCTCAGACTTAATTTTCTGTGCCTTAAAATATCCATTGTTCATGTTCTTTGTTTCAGCATACCTATGATCTATTTGATGGAAGAGTATAGTTCACTGAGGTTCACAAAGGCATAAAAAGCCTAAGGATGCTTTATCTGTTTGTGATTCTTTGTTGGCTTTTGTTTGAAGTTAATAAAACCTTTTGATATATTTGATGAGTTCTTGCTGTAAAATAGTAGGAAAAAAATAGGAGAGATAAATAATAGTACTCAGTAAGTCTAGAAACTTCATAACACAGTGTGTTTCATCTATGCCCATGATATTGCGAGGTAGCATTAATAAATTCCTAATGTTTTATCTACGCTGTTTTTTAAATGTCTGTTACACATATCTAGCCAAAATACAACTAGAGCCAAAATAGCCAGGCTATAAGGCATGTTCTTGATCCTCAGCTTAATAGTATGCCAGCCCTAACATAAAATACACCAGCCTGAAGGCTGCTGTAAGTTCTATTAACTGCCACCAGTAAAAAGGGACTTTTTTGGCAGTTGAACATCTTGAAAATATAGGAAAACTCTAGTCACTCCCTCCACGTTACCTGTAGGACTGTGTAAATCCTTGTTACCAAAAGATGACCCCTCTACATGTGACCTTTTGGTAGCCAGATGTAATAGCATTAATACCATTTTATATCATGTGTAATAATTTCGCCAATATTTATTTTAAAGTCCATCTATATAAATATCACTAATACAGAGTTTTACAGAAGTAGAAAAGACACCTATTTACCCAGAAAATTAATGATAGCTTTAATACTGATTGTTTACTCTGACTTTAAGCGTATTGCTCCTGATCGCAAACTCAAATGCCACTTCTCATAGAGGATTGCAACCAAAATAATTAATGGCTAGAATGGTCATCAGAAAACCCGTGATTATGGTCCTGTGCTTTCTACCATTATATTTAAAAGGTGAATTGTTCCTGAAAGTACAACACAAACATAAGATCTGTTAGCCATAGCTTTTATATGATTCCACTGAGGCTGAGAATAAAGCAGAATGTTTAAGGTTTCTTGTTATGCAGTCCCTAATAAACACAGTGGGTGAAGTAAGGAAACAAATAATAAAAAAAATTATATAAGACTAATATTAAATTAAATATTTAAGAGATTTTGCCAGGTGATAATTTATCTGAATTTATAATATGATTCTAAGATTTATTACTTGACTATACACTGATCTTATGTTTAGACTGTGGTAGTTAACAATATATGGATCCTAGTCATGATGTAATTTGGCTATTTGAACATTCTCATCTTTCTATTTTTATTTCTTTTCCTTCTGTATGAACTAATGGCCTATATTTCCAGAATATACAACACATTCTAGAGAGGACAATATAAATACATGAAAATTCAAGAGGGATATCACAGATCAGAAATCATGGGCACTCTGCAGTTGGGAAAAGGCTTTACATAATTCAAAGGTTGTATTCTTTGTTCTTTGATGAAAGAAGTATCTCTGTTCTGAAGAACACTCAAGAACATGATTGACTCAAGGCACTTCTTAAAGATAATAATGCGCTTACATACAGCCCTGTATAAAATTTATTTAAGTATATGTATGTAAGTGCTTTCCAGAATCAGGGCTTTAGGTTTATTGCTTTGTGGCACCTTACACTTCCACAGCCTGAGGTAATGTAAATTTGTGTTAGAGGCTAAACTCTTAGGAGATTTTCCCATACATTTCCAATAAAAGGCAGAAGTGAAAGAAAAATAGTCTTGTGACATTGACATGACGGTTACTGAATCTTTTAACACCTGCAAAATTTTGCTATTTTACTGGATTGTAATATAATGACTACCTTTGATTTTAAAAGATAATAGTGCAGTAAAAATGTGTATTATGTGTAACGTACTGTATCAGCCATCACAATGATACCTTAATGGTAACTTCCTTAGATTGGGAGAATACTTTTCATAGTCACTCCATTAAATGGATGTATTATTGATAATTAAGAATATTATAACAGTATGGTTTATTCACTGAAGTACTTTTATTTTTTCCTTATCAAATGTGAAGCAAGGGAATAGCAAAGGTTCTGTCCTCACAAAAGATATTTCTCTTCTTTATTCATTTTTTTCCCTTTCATTATCACTTGGAGTTTTTGCGTCGTCTATGATTGCTTTACCAGTCTGTCCTCCTTTAAAAGTCTGTAACATTCAGGGAGTATAATGAATAATGGATATTTCTACTTAATTTTGGTTTTTATTTTCATTCCAGGTGCTGGACTAAATAATGGCCAGTGGCATTCTATATCCTTCTCTGCCAAAAAAAATCGTATCAGTGTAATAGTGGACAATGATGTGACTGCATCTGCTCATGCCTCCATACCTCTGCAAATTTATTCAGGAGATGCTTTCTACTTTGGAGGTGAAAAATTTTGTTTATTTACGCTGGCAATATCCCACAGCTAAACATCATTTTTTCCTGACGTATGTAATCAAATGGCAAGAATTATTTGGCTTGCCTTACGTCTTCTTTGCCTAGCTTGGCTATCTCTCAGAGGATCTGGTTTTCAGGTGCTGTTATGATGTTTCTGAGTTTGTGTTTCCTTAAAATTTTATATTGTTGGATAGAATAAATTATCACCCTAAATCCTTAGTCACTTTTTAAAACATCGTTTTCTGGTATCATGCTCTGATAATTGAATATAGTCTGGCTGACAATCAGACAGACACACAAAGGTGTCTCTTGTTGCATACTTATTGTGTCACTAACTCAATTTTTTGTGAGAATCTTCCACTGGAACGACTTCAAGTTTTCACCTTAAGCTCATGTACCATCTTTACATTATATACACTCTTAATTATTATTTTTTTCTTACCACAATGACAAAACTTTCCTGTGTTTGGAGAATATAACTTGTGCCTAAAAACTACATTTGGATATCTTCATTTCCCTAGGAATATCAACAATTATCTGTGACCAAGTAATTTTGTCATTAATCACACATATTGTTATTGATATAGTTGAGCAAGTTGTTACCTCTAAATCTATTGGTAATAGACTACATAATAACAATGTTAAACAGCATCTGAATGCATTATTCAACACTAGCTTAATGCTTCATCTCTTAGTAGTTTAGAAATTCATCACTGAACTATTTACTAAAAATTCTTATATTTCTGAGAAAATTGAAAAATGCATGCAAAACCCTAAGTAACTGTGGACAAAGCCATCTTCCACAGATCCATTCCCCTGAAACAATAGGTTGTAAACAAATTTCATGCTCACAAGCAGACCATAAATATAGGAATTACTACATGACCATCCATGACACATCTCTGATTAGGTGATTTGCACCATTGTATCTCGTAACTCCTTTGGGTAAACTGTTCTCATATTGTCAGCCCTCATGGTAAAAACACTTGTTGCTAATGTCTGATCAGAATTTGCCATTTTTTTACTTTTGTCCTTTGCCTCTTGTCCCATCACTGTGCACTTCTGGAAAAAGTCTGGCTCCACCTCTCTGTATCATCTTATCAGATATCTTTATCTTCTATTCTTAAGACTGAACAGGCCCTGCTCTCTCAGCCTCTCCTCATACACCCTGTGCATTCAGTTCCATGACCATCTTGGAGGCCTCTGCTGGACTCACTCCAAGATGCCAATGTCTTTCTCAGAACTATAGCACTCCAGGTGTGGTCTCACAAATGTCACATGGAGGGAAGAACTACTTCCACAGATCTACTGGATGTGTTTTTGATAATACCTCTCAGAATGCCATTGGCCTTCTGTGTTGCAAGGACACATTCCTGGTTCATGGTCCACCTGTTGGCTACCAGGACCCCAGGCCTTTCTCTGTGGATCTGGGCAGTTATCCTTGATCTTGGAAAGTTGCATGGATGTGTTCCATCTCAGATTAAAGACCTTAAACTCTTTCTTACTGAGCTTCATGACATTCCTGTCAGCTTATTTCTTTAGCCTGCCCAGGTCCCTCTGAGTTGCAACCCTGCCCTCCAACATTTGACCCCTGAGCCTAATTTAGTTATCAGTCACAGGCTTGCTGAAAGTGCACTCTGTCCCATCACCCAGGTCATTAATGAAGACATTAAACAGCATAGCTCTTAGTACTGATCTCTGAAGGGCTCTCTGTTCACGGATCATCATCTGGACTCTGCATCATCAATTGTCTGCTTATCCCACACATATTTCATCAATCTGGTGATAGGGAGACTGTGGAAAATGGTTAGGGATAACATTTAAAAATTGTTAAAGTCAATGTATGCAATGCTCACTGCTCTCCCTTTGTCCACAGTGCCCATCACCTCAGCAAAGAAAACAAAGAGCTTGGTCAGACATGACTTAGCCTTGAAGCTAAAGTTACCCAGTTACCTTCTTGTCCTTCACATGTTTAGAAATGGCTTCTAAGAAGATTGCTCTATGAACTTGCCAGGGACTGCGGTAAGGCTGACTGGCCTCTAGTTTCCTGTGTCCTTCTTCTTGCCTTTCTTGAAGATGAGCATAACATCTGCTTTTTCCAGTCATCAATAAGCTCACCAAATTGCCAAGAACTTTTGAGGATTAAAATGATAATGGTTTCACAGTGACAATGACAATTGTTGCAATGACATCAGCCAGCTTCTGCAACACTCTCAAGTGCCCCTTGGATGCTTTCTTCCCTTATCATGGGTACTGCTTCCCTTCTTCAAACTCTGCTAGGACATGGGAAACCTAAGGATTAGTTTTACCAGTGAAGACTGAAGAAAAAAAGCCTTGCGCAAACCAATTTTTTCCAAGACCCTTGTCACTAGGTCCCCTGTGCCATGGAGCAGTGCATGTGTAATCTCCTTAGCCTTCCTTTTGTTACTGTTGTACCTACAGAAACCTTTTTGTTGCATTTCACCTTCTGTGATAGTTTTAACTCCACCTAAGGTCTGTATTTCCTAACTGCATTCCTAGACATGCAGGTAATGTCTTTGTATTCCTCTCCAAATTGCATGTCCCTGCTTGCACCTTTTGTATACTTTCTTTTTGTGTTTGCACTCACTCAGGAGCTCCATGTTTGTGTTTGCAGACCTTCTGCCACACTCACTTAACTATTTTGATATCACTATGGACTTTACTTAGGTTACAAAGAGCATTTTATTGAAAAAATATCCAACCCTTTTGCTCTCCAAGTCAATTTCCAATGGGGTCCTCAAAACGGGTCCTGAACAAACCAATACTAGCTCTTCTGAAGTCTAGGGTTGTAATTCTTTTTTTTTTTTCTTGCTGCCTTCTCTGTGGATCATAAACTCCACAGCCTCATGTTTGCTGCAACCAAGACTGTCTTTGATCTTCACACTTTCAACCATATCTCTCTTGTTTATTAGTAACAAGTCCAACAGAACATCTCTCCTAGTTGAGTCGTTGGTGACCTGCATCAAGAAATTGTCATCAGTACTTTCTGGAACCTTCTGGACAGCTTGATAGTTAAAATAATTGTACTTAGGAACTAATTTTTGTCTTATTTGACTTCAGTTGTGATTTAAAACTTATCCAAATAACGTGCACCTTGTATTGTAATCTAACATTTTGTGACTAAGGTCAGTCAGTAAATCTGTTCACATCTTGATTCCATTCATTGCTTTGTAACTGCTGCTTGGGTTATCCTTTACTCAAATTTTTAGTGTTGTTTTTGCATATGTGTTAAAAACAGTATAACTGCACAGAAGTATTTCTTTAGTTACACCAACGTGCCTAATCAGATGAGCTTCTGTCTAGTCTTCCACCATCAAAGTTTACAACATCTGGAGATTATCAAAGTTCAATCTACTTTTGGGATATATAAATTTTTCAATAAAATATTTTTTTCAGCTCCTGGTTTTATGCTTCTTTCAGGCTGCCCTAGCAGTGGAAACACTTCTGAGTGTAATACCTCATTTGGTGGCTTTAAAGGATGCATGCGACTCATTTCCATTGGTAACAAAGCAGTGGATATGATCTCAGTTCAGCAAAATATTTTTGGCAATTTCAGTGACCTTCAGATAGATTTATGTGGCATTATAGACAGGTAAGAAAATAATATTTAGTCATTTATTTATTTATTTATTTATTTGAATGTTTTGTTTCCAGTACTGACTCGATGGCAAAGAACAGAAGGCTTGCAAAATGGCATGCTGGTTTTTTTGTAAGAATTCAACAGTCTAAAATAAATGCAGTATTCGTAGTACAGCAATTAGATTTCCATGCACTGCAAATAAAATTAGAGAAACTGGGGTTAAAATTATTTGATGTTTCTGACAAATTTCAATTAACTTTCTTTTCAAGTAAAGCTACAGACACAAGCCCCCTCCTGTGACATGTAGTCCCATTCACTCTTTGAAATGTTATGTTCTTTCTGCTTCCTATATCCAGAAACACAGTAGATAGTATTCATCACAGTGAGTGAGCAATCTTTTTTAGGCTATGGTCAAAACTGATCTCGTAACTTGCAATAGATAGTATTAGCAACTAGCTAAGAGAAAGTGACTAGTTGAAGTGGATCCCTCTGCAGAGAGGAAAGATTATTTACCGTCCCTGAAATAGGTGGAAGTTCTTGGTAGAAACACCTTGCTGGAGTTGTGTGGAGAAGGCAAAAGATGAGCCAAAAGGGGTGTTGCAGAGCAGCAGAAGCTACTGAGAAAAGACAGAGAGCAGACACATAAATGGGCAATGGAAGGAGAAGTTTTCTGCTGCAGACTCAGGGGACTGCAGTCACAGGCATCTGTGGAAAGGCTGCTTTAATCAAGAATAAAACAACAGGCAGGGGAAAGATGTGCTTGTAAACACTTGTCCCCCACCCCCTAAATTTCTAGTCTTCAAAAGTTATCTTTTGATCCAAAAAAGTCTGGCATTTCAATTATAAGGCTTTCAAAAATTGCTCTCTTTGACTGAACCAGGTTCAGGTTCAGTCACACAGACATATTTCTGTGACTCGCTTTCCATTTGTAGAGATAACACAGTGTACGTCGATCCAGGTTATTATTCTGAAGAAACTCACAATGTCTTGTGAATCAAAGACAAAAATAATACTAGTTCTTTACCTGATTTTTCATAAAACTTTACAGAAGGAACCCTCTGAAAGGAGGCTGAAAAATCTGCCTACAATGGGCTATTTTCAATTAGGTTGTAATGTGTATTCTCACTAATCTTTCTACATCTACCATGTTTTAAGAACATATAGAGTTGCATATATATCATTGATTGTGCTAATTTATACCTTACTGAGTCAATCTTGCACTAGCTCTGCCATGTTTAGTTTTCAGCTCTCAGCATGCTTACCATATGTCTTCCTAACTTATGAAAATAGGAATTTAATCCACCCATTTTCAGCAATTTCATTATACTCATTATCTTTTATTTCAAAATAGACTATTTTTAAAAAGCCTTCCTGGTCTTGTGCTAGCTTGCTCCAGGGGCTGTTTCTTTCCAGTTTCCTCACACAGTCTAATTCCATTTTATATCTGCAGCTCATTATCTGGAACAAACTTACTGTTTCTCTTTATCTAACTAATTCTACATCTCACCATAAATCCCAGTAGATAAGATATATTTATCTTTGCCAACATTAAAATTGCTCACATGTATTAAACTATTTCTAAGAGGTAACTTGTATAATTTTGTGCACCATATCATTTGAAAGAAAGTATATTCTTCCTACAATGATTTCTGTCTGTCTTTGAATTAAGATAAAGTAATCAGCATTTTTGCCACTGTGCTCCCGATGATAGATATCACCCCTACAGGTGAAAGCAAACAAGCCGCTTCTTTGTCTTGGAGTCTTTATGGGAGTCTTTGCATCTCCAATTCCAAATAATGAAGCATGACACATGTTCTGGATTTATTGATGGTTTCTGTAGTAGAAACAATAGACCACTAATTGTAATAGTTTTACACATTTAAAGTGCATGAACACAAATAAAAATCACTGTTAGCAAAATGATCTGAATTTGTATGCAATAGTACATAATCTGAAAATGACTCTGTTAAGTCCATTCTTTATCATATGTATATATTTAACATATATAAAGTATTCTTTATTTTGTCAGATTGACAGATGGTTGGTAACTCATTCATTCATTGGGATATAGTTTATTCACCTCTTCTTCCTTTTAAACAAAAAAACCCCATACCATTTTCTTTTTTTCTATTTTCTCTGTTCCATAAACCTTCCAGTTCCTCCTCCTGTGCCTAAATTTTTATGACTCTTTCCAGTCATTGCCTTTCCCATGCTCCTTCATTTAGTTTTTCACTGTATAGTATCCTTATATTGTTCCATTGCTCATATACCTTTTGGGCATGCAAATAATTCCCTTCATATATGTCACATTAAAATCTATCTCTGAGCTCCTTTATCAATATATATTGGTTTAATAACTACTAATTATATATAAAACATTGACAAAATAATTTTAGAGGACACAGTGTCATTCAAAATACCTTACAAAGTTAGCACATTTAGTCTCTGAGGACAGACTACCAGATGAATCTGTCGTAAATACATCAAGCCCCACATAGAAATACACAATTGTCTACCAGGAGATATTGCCTCTGGTGCCCTGGCAGCAGTGTGTTGTACAAAAACCAGAATAAATGGTTTTATATGTAAAAAAATAAGACATTGGCTCTGGGATAGTTTTCAAATATTTCTCTCTCTTTTTTTTTTCCTAATTGAAGACTGAAGAAAGAAAAATAATGAAAGTTGCAGCAATTAGTTATTCTTTTCAAAATATATTTTAGCCGTAGTTTGCAACCATGATAAGCAGATAATGCACAAAAATGTATTTAGCAGATAATTGGCATATGAAGTTCTTATTTTTTCCTTCTTTATCAAAAGTATATTCATGTTCTGGATCAGTGTTCTCCGTTGAGTATTAACTTATGATCATTATTAGCCCACTGTTCTGGTTTTAATTCATATATCCTTTTCAGATGTCATATACTTAAAAGTGTATTATCAAGTAATATGTGGCAAATGCTTAATCAGCTGTTTTTTTCTGTTTTAAGTAGACATGGTGATGGATACAAAAATTATCTTTTGCAGATGAAATATTAGAAATACTTTTTCTAATATTACAAGTATTTTTTGTTAAAAGATTAGCTTTCTCAGAGAAAACACTTTTCTAAATCTTGCTTTGGATAAGGTCATAGCATATAATGTAATTATAGCTTCACTTTGATGTATCTAGTGCCTATGTTCTATTTTACATTCTGAAACAGAGGGAAGATGTAAAATTTTATGTTAAAAGGTTTAAATTATACTCCAAATTGTTTTCATTTCTATTAAAGTTGGTTCAAGCGCCATCAATTTCATCAAAGCTCTTCATCTTGCGAACACTATTAGGAAGATTAATTAATATGGACAGGAAGTCAATACAAGTAAAGACCATGTAAATCACTTGCAATTTTAGGATAATTATGTCTTTATCAAAAAGGAATAAAACAAGAAAAACTACGACTGAAATACATGCAAGTAGAACAGCTGTCAGAGGATGCACTGAAAGTCCTGAATGACAGTTATGTTATATAAGATGTATATTTATAATAACTGATGACTAGACATATCCATAGAAAGCAAAATTAAACATTTATGCTAAGAATTATTATCATTCACATTTATACAATTACTTCAAATAAGGTATTTATTATCAAAGCAATTGTAAGCCCACTGCTTACAGTTCCAAACCAGAGCTTACTGAGACATATATCATTTACAGCCTTGTCTTAGAAGTACATTCCATAAGTGAGATAAATAGATAAAAGATCAGCTCTTTCACTGGCAAAAATGTCACTTATTTCCTGGAAAATAGGTGACCTATATCACTTTACTTACTTTACCTACACTTTACCTGCTTGTCCTGTTTTCAGCCAGACTAGAGTTAACTTTCTTCACAGAAGCTAGTGTGAGGCTATGTTTTGGATTTGGGATGAGAAAATGTTGATAAGGTGCTGATGTTTTGAGTTGCTGCGAAGTAGTCAAGGACAGTCCAGCTTCTTATGCTGGCCTGCTAGCTAGGAGGCTGGGGATGCACGGGAAGTTGGGAAGGGACACAGCCAGGACAGCTGACCCAGGCTGGCCAAAGAGATATTCCATACCACATGACCCTTGTCTGAAAAATTCTGCTTACCCTTATTTATAAACATGTAAGGAAAATAAAATTCTTTGAGAGTCAGGAGGAGTGAATGTACAAAGGCCCTGAATTACTCATTGGTCAGATGTGTGATCTGCTGGACTTCTACAATCCTATCTAAGTACCCTCCTAAGATTTCTTGAATGAATTAAAAGGTATTTTAAGATCTCATGAATATTAGTTGGCCTGTTTTCTTTTTTTCTGTGGTTACTATCAACAATAAAGACTTTTTATATTTTCTGAGCTGTATCACATGTGCATTTTTATACGCATACACTTACTGCAAATTAGAATGTTATCTAATTTCTGAGGTGAAAAGCCAATAAATAATTGGTTAAATTGTGCCACTCAATTTCACTATATTTGCAGTTATGTTTATAAAAAAGATAATTTTTTTGTTCCTCTTATGCAATATTTCACACTTAGGTATAGTGCTGTGGTCTTAACCATTAAGCAGTTACAGTTAAATTTTCTTTGCAGTCATCAATTATAAAACCAGAAGAAAGACAACAACATTCCTCAGGTTTCTGCTCATATCACACAGAATGAAAACTGGCTTTACTTGTAGTTACCTCTTGTGATGGAACTGACATACTGAATATTTTAGTCTTTCAAGAATGGGAAGTAACCATGATTTTAAAATCAGAAATAGTTCTCAGGTACTATCGTCAGTTGTATTTGTTATTTGATTTTTTTTTAATCTATTATTTTTAGAATAATAGAAAGAAATCCGTTGTGATGCTGCTTTGTTGTGACACACCTTGTTGAAGAAATCTCTTTAGTTGCAAAACTTTCCCATGAAATATCAGCATGTAAATCTTTAACTTATTTATCAATCTATACTGAATTGCAGAGAGTTGAATGGTAATAAGTAACAGTTATGCATCTTACACTTTATTTTTGTTCTCACAGGCTTATTGTGTAATTAATATATTTATTATAGTCAATAGGAATAGCAGGGAAGATGAAGTTAATGTTCTAGTAATTATACTGATATCTTCCCCAAAGACTTTGAAGACTTTCTTCATGTTATCATACTGCTTTTCCATGATTTTGCATCCCTTGATAAGTACAAGTGACATATAAATGAACAGAAAAGAGCGAGAAAATGCTCTTTGTTTTTCATTTCAGGTGTTTACCTAATTACTGTGAACATGGTGGTGAATGCTCACAGTCCTGGAACAGCTTTTATTGCAACTGTACCAACACTGGTTACAAGGGAGCCACTTGCCACTATCGTAAGTCTAACTTTTTTTCTGACTATGCTTTTATTTCTGATTGAATATTTAACCACTAAAATATACATTTGTATTGATCATTCATATTAGAAAATTTTTCAGTCCTGTAAATATTCATAACTAGTTCAAGGAAAGGCCTTGAGTTTTCAAAATGTATAGCAGCAAACACTCATTTAAAATTCTAATGTTTATCTGTTTCTGTTTCACATTTTTCATAATTTACATTAGATGGTCAGTAATATCCTCTTCCATCCATATAATTCCACTTTCTGAAGCAGAATATCATTCAAAAATGTGTTTAGTTCATGTTTGTTCATCACCAGTGTTAATATTATCTTTTTCTGACAAAAAGGGATTACATTCATGTGCAAAAGTAATCACATGCCAAGTCCTAAACACGTTTATGTAGCTTGCTGAATCAGGAAGCAGATTAGGAGAAATTTAAAAAAAGCTAATTGAAACTAACTTAACTAATTTCACAGGACATGCTCTACATTTGTACTCCTTTCAGCATGTTCTGGGAAGCAGAATAAATCATTACGCTGGACTTCATTATATGTTTCTAATAACTAGAAATCCTTATGAAGCTTTACAGATAATTTTAAAAATTCCAGAGACTGCCCCAATGATCAGATAAATAATTCCCTCCTTATAAATTTTCCTTGTAAGATCTATACTATCCTTGTTGGTAGATTTTATGAAAAGAAAGCATGTCTACACACATGAGATTTTTTGAGAAATCACTGATTTTAGAAGACTCCCTATTAAATCTCACCTGTACAGAGTCAACAACAGTGATGATTTTCCTGTAATGCTTCAGTCACAAAGAAAGGATGCCAATAATACACATGCTTTTATATACCACAGTGCATAATATAAAACTATGATAAGCCCAAAGTGAAGATGAAGGTGATTTGATTCAGTATAATTTGGAAAATAATATTTGAACCAATTGATGATGTCTATGAGGACAGATGGAGGCCATGGTTTGAACTCCGTGAGAAAAGTAATAATATGAGAAAAGTTGTTGAATTCTTATTCATTGTCAAAAATACATATAAAAGCCTTCTGTGATGTTTGTTTATGATTAATAAAATGCTGTATCTGTGGATATAAAATGGAAGACCCTTAGTATTTGGTTTTACTGATTTTAATAATGATTTCAAATCAAGAACCTAGGATAACTTTTAGCCATGTTATCACACTTCTATGTAATTTCAAAAGGAAAAGAATGCCTTTGGAATTCTCAAGGAAAAAATCTTTTTGTTATAAACATAGAAATAAGTTACTGATCTCAAAATATCAGTAATCAAAATACCATATTCATAAAACTATTAATAAATAATTGTTTAAATTAAATTGATTATTTACTCTAAGAAACCATAAAATTCCATTTGAAAATTACATAAATTCTGCATTCTGAATATTTCATAGAGTAAACAATCTGCATGAATTTATTATCTTTTATATAGGTGTTGCCATATAATGTCAGTAACCATCAGGCAAAAAATACAGAGATCAGATTCTTACAAAAACTAACTTCTCTTTAAAAAACAGCACCTCCTTTGGATTACTGTAGTAGTACTTCATAGCTTTTTAAAACATTTTAAACAAACTGAATTTATATAAAACAAAATCTTCTAGACTGTTAATAATAATTATCAAGTTATGTTTTTATTTGTATAACACTAGCAACTTTTCTTCTGAATCTAATGGCTCTTTCTTTTTGGCAGTTTGTTTTCAAATTTGATAATAACTGATAGAGCACACAGTCTAATTTTGAAAAGAAAGACCAGAACAGTGTGACTACTCGATAGCAATATAATGGTTAGAGAAGTTATGCTAATGTGGTCTAACTGTTGCATTATCATCAGTGGTTCCTGTCTGTTTATTCATAAGTCCTGCTTCTCAGGTTTTTGGTCATAAAGAAGTCATCACAGACTTTTCTTTAGCCATTGACTGATATAAAGTATACATGACATGGGACCAAGGAGCTGTCGTGTTGTCTTTGCTTATTTAGTTCTTTTATGCCGTCTCTAACAAGTCATTTGCCCTTTGGTGTGAAAGCCAAAAAATGCAAGGAAAAAATCAGAACACCTAGAAACACTAGAAACACTGCCTACCTTCTGTTCTATGTAACAACAACAACAATCTAATTTGGCTGAGGGAGGTAGTGTTTGTTTCCTCAAAATCTGATTACCAGGGTCTAAGTAATACACTTGGCATTCACATTACTTGGTAGTTTTTACAAACATTTACTCACCCAAATTTCACAGTTTTCATCCCAAAGTTTCCAGCTTGAAAGATGGATGAAAATCCTTGAAAATGTCCCTTGTGGTCTTCCCAATAAATAAAACCAAATGTGCTTTACAAATTCAAATTAAAGTATAGTTTTGATTATGTGATTGCTTCTGTATTTTTTAGAAGTGAACACACATAACATCTTTTCCCTATTGACAGGCTCCATGCACTTTTTTTTTTAAATTCCCTGAATAAAATGTAAAATTATGCCATTACAGTTGTGATGGAATGTGTTCTTTTACAGCCATCTATGAGCAATCATGTGAAGCCTATAAGCACAGAGGGAACACTTCTGGTTTTTACAATATTGATTCAGATGGAAGTGGCCCCTTGGGATCGTTTCTTGTATACTGTAATATGACAGGTGAGGTGATAAATTTCTTTAACTCACAGCTGGGTCTGTGTGCATGTGCATTATAGTGAAACATGGGTTATTAAGTAAGAAGCTTCTGTAGCTCATAAGTTTAATGTCTACATGCACAACAAAATAAAGGTGACTCCTTAGTTCAGAATACTGAGCAAAGAATTGGGCAGAGAATTTAAAATAATAACAGTATTCAGGCTGTGAAGCTAATACTGCATTTCTGTTGTGTTTTGCATAAATGGGACATGTGTTCCATATGGAGACAATGTCATACTAGTTCATTTTTGGGCAACAGCTTTGTTTTCATTGAAGTTACAGCCTCTTGAGGACATTTAAGGAAATGAGAACTAAGTTATGTTTTAAAATTACTGATTTTTCCTGGTAGCCGTCTGAAAAATTGCAATTCCAACTGGCCTTAGTTATGAAGAATATAGACATTAAGTTTCATTTATCAAACTGCAAGTAGTCTTTTGGAGAACACAAATGGAACCAATTGGACTGCCACAGCCTCACTTTCAGGCATCCTGCCTTTTCTTCTGCACCCAGTTCTTTGAATCTGACCATTCATATCACTAGAAGTTTTAGATATCAGAGTTTCTTCTCAGCCTGCTTTTTAACAAACCGTTTGATGTTGCCTGTGTATGCATACTGGTATATGTTCTTTCAATGAAGCTTACATTTAAATGGCTTTTTGAAATTTATTATTGTTTTAGTTGTGGCTGTTTCTTTTGTTTTCTACTTAGCCTCTATTTATTTGAATTGCTTTCCAGCCAAAATTATGGAAACACTTTAGTGTTTTATGACAAAAATATTTTTTACATAGTTATAACTATTTAAAAGACTATATGAGTAAGCTGTAGTTGAATTTGTTTTAGGTACATCCTAAGTGTTGATAACTTGAATTAGAAACTTTATCATAAGCTTTTGGTGCTGGTTTGTAAACAATTTGTGGTCATGTCTATTTCTTGAGAAACTGACAGGACTCTGTCTGCCAGTGGCATTTGTCAGTTTTCACTGTGATCTAAAGAATATTTATTACACATGTTGCAATAATAGAATTCTCATCATTTCAAGCAGTCTGTGCAATTTAATTAGTCTCACCATGTCAGGTCCTGACTTTGGCTTCTACAATGAACTGTGCTAGCTTAGGGTGGGCACAGGTCTAGTGTCCTATAAGACTAAAAGACACCAAAGAATCATGGCAGAAAGATGATAATTTTTTTAAGTGGGCATAACCCTCCAAGGTACAGTGTAGTGTCCGATTTATCCTTGTATGTCCATGAACAGCTGTTACTGTTTTCTTCAGTCACTCCTTATTCACAACATTAAGCAAACCTTATTGATCAGTTCTTCATCTTGAGATGCAGCCTGACAGGATGAATCATCAATATTTGTTGTGTTCCCAGTTTCCTCATGACTGGTATTCCCTTTTCCCACCAGAGGTAAAGGCAGATGCCCACATTTCTTACAGCACTGCTTTGTCTTTAACATTCATGGGGCTCTATTTTCAGGCAGCTGGAGGAAGGTGCCTTTCCCTCATTTTATTCTTGGAGGTCTGTTTCAGAATGAAAAGCCTACAATCCACCCTGCCAGTTAAGATGACCAAACTTTGCAGAAATCTGCTTTTCTTTTTCTTTGTAAATTTAGGAGTGTGACAATGAGACTGATAGCTGACCTCTTTGTCTTAATTTTTGTGTTCAGCATAGCCTTTAGATATATTTGTGTTTGTGTGTATGTGCATGTACAAAAAGAACTCTGTTTCCTATATTCCAGCCACCTGCTTTTTGATACCATGAACATGTACTTAATAGAATGTTTAATTTGACCAAAAACTGGTAAGCAATGATAAAAAAGTCAGAGAAATAATCTCCTTTTAATATGGTATTTTTAAGAGGCATCTCACTTTGATATTTCTTTTAGGTTTTCTGATGAATATTTGTCCTTTAAGTGACTATGAGTTCTTTCCTTTCTATAAATAGCTTATAACGTCAGCCATGTGTGGCCTGTAGGAAGCTAACGAAATAAAATACAACTCTGTTAAACGGTTAGAAATACTACTATTAGAACATCAGAAATACCATCATCAACACTACAGGTTAGAAAAAGTAATATTTCTCATATCTACTCAAATTACATTGGCCATTAAGATACAAAAATACAGTGGACATAAATCTAAACTTGACTTGATTGATCCAGACCAGCTTTAACCTGGAGCCTGCTCACCCCTACCTTGAAGTGGATTTTAGTCATGGGTCTCAGACTGTTACAGACTTTGCAAGTGGAGGTTGAAACAGAGTAAGTTCAGTGCTTCCTTATTCACAGGTGAAGGGGCTTGGCAAAAGCATAAAACAGCAGAATCACATGAACCTTTATCACCCACCAATAATTAGGGCAATTTATATTTCAAAGAACATGGTGGCAATAATCTCTTGCACTCCCAAGCAGAGTGTCTGATGTTACATTTCCGTGTATGCAAACTATAGGACAGAGTGACCAATGTATTCCTGTGCTATGGTGCCAGCCATTTCCATCCTTCCTGTGTCTCAGTGTACAGGAAAATTATTTTTATAGTCTCAAAGTAAACATGTAGTACTTAACGTATAACCTCAAGTAACTTATATGAAGTAGTGCCTTCATATAGGTATTGTAACATCAGTTTTAGATCTTGGTTTGTGTGGTTTTTACAATTAAAAATGCTTTCCATAATTGCTGTAGGAAGTTAAAAGTTAAAAGAATATTTGTGAAGTATCAATATAACTGCAAAGTCATTGAACCGTTTTGTTGTTTAGTGTAAACAATATGTCTCCAAGTTGGAGAAAGTCTGTGCCACAGCAGACAGCACATCTTAGCACATGCCTTTTATAAACATGCAATGTACTGCTTATTAGTCAATGATTTGAATTATATGTATATTTATATGCAAGTCTTTTCTGCTCTTTTATTACAAGAGCATTACTTCAGAACATATTTTTTCTAGAAATAACGTTTGGAGTACTGAATATTTACTAGTGAGTCATTGAAAAAAAATCCTGCAAACACAGTTCAATTTCTTCTAGAATAAATACATTGGCAATAATTTGCATGCTCCCAGTTGACATGAATCATAAGGCCTGTCTACACAATGCAACAAAGTTTGTAGCTGTTTTACCCAGAAGTATCAGAGCTAAAAGTCAACTTAAGAGCAGTATGTGTGTTTTAGGGAAATGCAAATCTCAGTTCTGAACTAGTACTTGATCATGTCACAGTACTAAGTCAGGTAGGCATACCATGGTGATTGCCATAAATTAATATTTCATCAGGTGTTTGGAAACAATTTTCTGTTGAACTTTGAAACCTGTGATCCTTAGTCTTGACTAAATACATGTTTTGAATAATGCTTCAGATAATGACTACAATTTGATTTTAGATGGCTAGGATAACTCGCCTTCATGTAATCTGAGTTTTATAGTAAATACAGTATTTGCAAGCTACTTTTACTTCCTTATATGATAGAAAAAGGCTGTAGGATATTTTCTCACACAGAATAAATTAATACTAATTATAATGATATATGTAATGCAACTAGGATCTAAGATAGAATTTAGTGGGTTTTTATAAACAATTTAAGCCTCGGAAAAGTAACAATAATAAGTATTATTTCTTTCTATTTTTTCACTACAATTTACCAAGTAAACTATATCTTATTTCAGAGACAATCATTTGGGTGTCATCAGTTACTGTTTCCTTATTATTCAATAATCAGAATAAGGTGAATACCTGTTACAGTTACGGTATGATAATCTACTTATAAGTAGAAAAAATTATTAATTGTTTTCATTTTTGCTCAGTGATTTATGTCTCTGTTTCATATGCCCAAAAGCACTTTTTGTGATCAAAGAAGTCACCTTAAATTTTAGTTGATTTCCTTGTACAGTCTCTTTCCGTTACCTACTTATGCATCTACTTCTCATTCTTTATTACTTTTCACATGTGTTTTGAAAGATACAACATGGACAATTATACAGCATAACAACACCAACCTAACCAGAGTCAAAAGTGCTAATCGAGAGAACCCACACACTGTGTTCTTCAAGTACTCTGCCAGCCTAGACCAGCTTCAGGCTACAATTAGCCATGCAGAGCACTGTGAACAGGAGCTTGCTTACCACTGCAAAAAGTCGAGACTTTTAGACAAGCCAGGTAAGTAAATCAGACAAATTTTATTATTTTGGATAATGCATTTAATTTTACTGGCTACTAAAAGTATTTATTTTTATCAAGCTTATGGCATTTTGCTACTAGAAAGTTTGAACTACTTCAGATACCTGGTTCTCAGATTCCTGTAAGTTTCCAAGAGATATTTGAACCAGAAAAACACCAATGTCTGTTTATAATGATCTTCTTTCACAGAATTAAGTGCTCTCAAAGTTAATTTCTCTCATAAGTCTTTTAAATTAACAGAGATTATTATTAACAGACCTCCTGTTGGTTTGCCTTCCAGAGATTTTTAAATTTTAATGAAGGAATTACTGAGGAAATATCTCCTAAAAAGAACATAAATCAGTGCACAGATATCAGCAGTTTATTGCTGAATATTTTTGAACACTTAATGTGCATATTGTGACAAAAAACATTGATAACATTAAATTTCCACTGTCCAATATAACCATTCATTAAAAAAAACAAGAGTTAAAATGTGGATTATTGACAAAAATATAATTATTTTAAGATAAAAATAAATGGAGATTCTCTGACATACTTAAAGAAAAATGAAGTTATGTAGTCTACTTCAATCTTAACTCTCACTGACACAGAGCTGCTCTTAGACTTTACTATGAAAATCCATTCTAAGTACTCCAAATAACGTGGAAGTAAAACATTGTTTACTGTCTTTTGAAAAATTGAATGAAATTGTTTGACTTGTCTACCAGAAACTGCTCAAATTGATGACCTGGCATTCTTTCCAACTAAGCAAAGAGTGGACCTTTGAGTGCAACAGTCTCTGGTTCTGTATCTAAACTCTGTACTTACATATTCTTTCTCTTTAATTATGTCATGGACATCACTGGACTTGGACTAGAATACGCTCTTGACAGAATATCTGCTTGAAAATGTCTCCATAGCATAAAAGATGAACATATTGCTTAAGATGTCCCACTGAACCTCCTTTTTCCCTACAGACTCCAAATTAAAGTTATAGTTAGATGTTCAAAAGCCTGCTTTACACTAAGCAGAGGGTTTCAAGATTATGCTCTCTAGGTATTTCGTGTCTTTTGGCTGTTAACTGTCACATAGTCTAAGTGAAAACAAAAAAAACCTACAATAAACCCCACCTTTTCAACTCACCAATTTCAGCAGAGCGATCAAGCTAGAAACCATTAAAAAAACTAGGTCATAGAAGAAAAGAGGGAAAGACCCAGGCAAGCAAGACTTTCTACTTTTTTTTTGGTGATCCAATGAGTTTGCACAGAAATGCAGATTTTCCTAGAAACCTAAAAGAGTGCAGTCAGTCAATTGCTTTAAGCCTTCTAAAATGTAGAGTTTTGAATTCTAGAAGTAAATAGGCATGAGAAAGTTATTTGCAAGTTCTACAGATTTTCTAAAATCATTCTTTGTTTAAACACTACCACAGGCTGTACCAAATGCAACTTGCCATTCCTCTGAAAAGTGGGCTTTAGTTTGTTCTGAAAGAGAGATCTCTCAGAGCAGATAATTCTAGGATCTAGTGATGGTCAGTCTTGGCTTCTTGCAGTGAGGCCATTAAAAAATGCAACACTGAGTTTTGTGATACAGGGATGAAATAACAACACTTACTAAAGAGAGTTAGGGTTTATGTTTCCTCTCTGTTTGAAAGCAGCCAGAGCCACATTTTTATAACTGTTTAGAGGATGTATTAATTTTGCTTTAACTTTTCTAACATTCTTAATTAAATCACTTCCTTAAAATAAAATTCAGATTTTTATATTCCAGGATTTAGATCTGCCTTTTTTCAGTCCAAGTGTAGTGACCATGGTGGATGACTTAATAAGGACAAATCCTCTTTGACCCATTTAGTCACAGTAACAGTGAAAACAGATAAAGTTCCTGGGAGCAGGAGCAGTTGCCCCTTTGTAGATATAAACTGTGCATTTGAAGGGCTAGGTATTCCCTACAAGGAGAAGGAAAAAAGTGGTTTCTTTTCAAAATGTATGTGCTGGTATTTTTTCTCAGGGAACTCAGTGATCAGTGCACCTTAAGTATTCACTGAAATAGATGTTGTTTTCAGCATCTGAACCAAATCAGCAGCAAACAGTATGAGGTTGCACAGTTAGAATCACAAAATCACGAATCACCGAGTGGCCGAGGTTGGAAGAGACCTCTAGAAGTCACCTGGTCCAATGCCCCTGCTCAAGCAGGCCACATAGTTGGTGCCCAGGACCACATCCAGACACCTTTTGAATGTCTCCAAGGATGAAGACTCTACAATCTCTCTGGGCAACCTGTGCCAGTGCTCAGTCACCCTCACAGTGAAAAATGGTTTCCTGACATTCAGAAAGAGTGGGCCATGTATTAGTTTGTGCCCACTGCCTCTTTTCCTGTCACTGGGCACCACTGGAAAAACCCTGCCTCAGTCATCTTTACACTCTTCCTTCAAGTATTTATATACATTGATAAGATCCCCCTGAAGCTTCTGTTTTCCAGGCTAAACAATTCCGGCTCTTCCAGTCTTTTCTCACAGGAGAGATGCTTCAGTCCCTTAATCATCCTTGTAGCCCTTCATCGGACTCTCTCCAGAATTTTCATCTTTCTTTTGTAATAGGGAGCCCAGAACTGGACACAACTCTCCAGGTGCGGTCTCATTTGTGATGACTGGAGAGGAGGGATCACCTCCCTCAGCCTGCTGGCAACACCTCAACCTCCTAATACAGCCCAGGATAGCAGTAACATTCTTGTGTGTGCAAGGGCACACTGCTGACTCATGTTCAACTTTGTGTCTGCCAAGACACTCAGGCCCTCTTCTACCAAACTGGGTGGCCCCCAGCATATATTGCTACCTGTGGCTGCTCCTCCCCAGGTGCAGGTCGTTACTGTTAGCCCATTATCTTCAGCCTGTCAAAGTCCTCCTGGATAGAAGCATGACCTTCTGGAGTATCAGCCACTCCTTCCAAAGTCTGGGTGCATATAGGCATCCAACATGTTTGGTAAGTGGTGGAAGATTAGGATTATATTTACACAGTAATCACTATAGTGGCAGTAGCTAAAAAAGAACTGACTGAATCACCTTTAAACTGTGTAGACCAGATATCTTGCTCAGCATAACACTGTAATGCAGAGCTATTTACAGAATTAGCTACATCAGTAATGCTTTCTCAAAAACATCTGTGCAGTCTTAGATGCAGTCAAGCCAAACCGTTAAGGCAAAACTGGATATGCCTAGATAAGCCCTAGTTACAACTGGGATGCATCTAAACTGGCAACAGTTAGTGTAATGTCAATATATGCTAAAATATTTTTAGTCTCATAAATATTTTCAGTCTTGAACCCAAGAAAGTGTAAGCCCTGGGCTTTTGTCTCTGAAGCTGTGAGAGCTTTTCAAATATGCTCCAATTGATCATCTTTTTCTTTCTGGAAATATAAATTTAGAACTTGCTGCTATCATGGAAAGGGAGAATTCTAAGGTCTTTTGAAAATTCTAAGGTCATGCCACTCCCATTAAATTCTTCTTTCTTTTATCTCCTCGATATCAGAGAGCTGAAGGGAGAGGTGGGGAGGAACTGTGGATCCTCTCTCATTTTCTAGAGAATCCTCTCTCTTTTTTTTTTGTAAGGACATTGCAATTACAAGTGTGAATTATAGTTAAATTTTATAGGATGCTCAACCTATTTAGAAGAGCTCAGAAAGCTAAATAAGAATTCTGTTTGGAATACGAATGCTTTAAAAATTTTAGGGAAGTTTAGGAAGGTAATCTTATTTGAAATTTTGGACTTGCTGACTAAGTTGTTATTTGATCTATCCAGCGTCTGAAGATAGTCTTCACCAAGTTTTCCTGTTTAAGATCACCTTTATGTATTTGCTTGCTGGTTTTTATGCATGGTTCTTTGAATGATTTTATAGTCAGAAGTACAAAACAAACAAACAAAAAGCAATCAATCACACATAGCTAATAACTGAAGCATACCTGGCATTGAAACAAAATTCAAATAACATTTTACTGAGGTAAGTTTGTTTTGTTTCATTTATTATGAGCATATTGAAATATCATAGTTTGAAGTGTAAATAGGTAAATTATCAAATTTCCCACACAATTTAATCCCTGCCACTTCTGCTATCTATAATCTCCACTAGCTATGACTGACAAGTACAAAATTTGATGATAGTCACATGAAATATTTTTTGGAACGTGTTGTCCACATAGTAATTCTTAACTGACTGTATTTTAAGAATATATTATATTGAATCAGCCTGGATAGCATTTGCAAAAAATATTATTAAAGAAGTCACCTGTTAATACATTTATGTGATCATTCTGAAGAAATCTCTAGCTGTTTTAATTAATAGCTTTATTTCACTTAAGCAATATTTTCTGCCAAAGCAGGGATAATGATCTGGGCTAATCAATATGAACTTGCAGCGTTTCAGTAAAAATTCTCCCCTCACCCTGCTGTATGAACAAATAATTGAGACCAGCTTTTAAACACATCCCAATGTCCCCAACGAAAGACTGGGAATATTAATTCATGACTACAATATAAAGCTAAGGCATGCTGTTGAAACAGCAGAAATATTTTACGGTTTTAGTTGTTTGAAGCTTTTTAAAGTGTTGTCTGCTAAATTATTTATAAACTGTCTCTAGTTTTTCTTCCTCCTGTGATGGCTTGCAAACACAAACACTGATATTCGACATTGATGCCATTATGCAAGTTTGACTTTTCCAGAAGATGCTTGCACTATTTTTTATGCCTGCTGGACCGACAGTTGTGTGGTAATGAATGCAGTCAATATGTTTACGATCTGAGAGATTGTCAGCCTAACAGACGTCTAGCCTAACAGTGAGGTTTAATAAACAGTGGCAGTTGTAAGTAGAGACTAAGATAAATTCCAGCTTCTTTTTGGGGCCCTGCTGCTGAAATCTTGGAGCTCCAACAACAGCAAAAACCCTTTATAATTTAACAGTACTTGTTTTCTTCTCATGCCTTGATTCTCATGAATTGCATCTATCACCCTTCTCCCTTCTCATATGAGATAGTTTATCTTCATGCTTCATATCTTTTAGTTATTACATATTCTGTGTGTATTTTCTGTTGCTGTGCTTGCTTGGTAGCATCTTTAAGCTTAATCTGTAGTGCTGTAACATTAAGGAAACATCCAGTATTATAATTTTGCTACAAACAGTGCTGACTGGATCCACCACACAGAGATGTAATAGTCCTGGGAAACCTTACTTCTACTCACCAGATATTGTTTATGGGAGTGCCATTAACATGATTTCTGCTGTCTCCAAATATATAAATTCTGAATCTGCTGCCTGTGACCTAAAAGCTGTCTTTGGGTATTTCTGATTAACACCTCCATTCAGCTGCTTAATGTTCATCACAATTATGGGTAGTAGTACTCTCTAGTACTCTTGGTGGTGGGATAAGACCATTTCCATATAGCTCTTCTGTAAGAATTCTTGTTCTATTGCTGGTAGTTCCATGATCTGAAATTGATCTTTACTTGGGAATATAAACTACCTTTGTTTTTAGGGTGATGGTATCTCCTTTTTCATGGACCATTTAAAAATGAATTCTATAAATGGACTGCTTAAGATAAATTATTCTAATATCATGGCTGGCTGAGCTAGGGACTGTGAGTTCCCTTTTCCACTAATGCAAGCAAAAACCTGTGACAATCATTTAATACTTTATAATGAAGTATTAAAATGAATAATTACTTATCAAGTAAAGGTAGTAATTTTTTTTCCAACTGTTGTTTAAAGTTTTTAGATTTGATGGGTGGTTTTTCTTTGCTTAACCTTTTGGAAACTTGCTTGGATGAGAAAAACTGGTTGAAGTAGGAGACAGAACTGGGCACTGATTTTCTCCAACCTACCTTTTAGATGGGATGCCATTGAGCTGGTGGATTGGAAGAAACAATGAGACGCAGACTTACTGGGGAGGTTCCTTGCCTGCTGTACAAAAATGTGCTTGTGGATTAGAGGGGAGCTGCATAGATTCCCAGCATTACTGCAACTGTGATGCGGACAGAGATGAATGGTGACTTTTTACTGTTGCTTATTCACAATACTTTTTCCTGGAAAGTAAATAAATATACAGGCTTTAGCACATTTAGAACATCAAGGTTGTTGTAAATTTAAATTATCATATTATCACCTGTTTCTTTGATATAGAACATATTTTCTTACAAAATTATAACTACATATGTTAAGTATTATTGATATTTCATTCTGAAATCTGGGGAGGATTTAATTTTATACAGTTACTTTCTAGTTTTGTAGGAAATTGCCTGTTATATATGAAGACATTAGCTCTGGCCTTTAGTACAACTTCAGTTATTCATTTTAGAATACTGAAAGTAAGTAAAGATAAAGTAAATTTTTCTGGAAAAAAGTAAATTAATTTTTAACATAATTTTTCATTACACTTTTAAGTTTAGGCTTAAAATATTCCACTTGTACTTGAAATTCTCTGATGTTATTTATGGTCCCATTCAAATAAGTAACGTAAGAGATGAGTTCCTGTTAAAATGTCAATTCTGAACCTGAGTTTTCACCTGAAAGGATCTGATACGACTTTCTCAATAATAGCTCCTGTGCAGTATAAGACTTTAAAAAGCAGACAGGGACTTTTCAGATGAAAGCTTTTCTGCTGAAACAAGTTTTAAGCTTTTAAACTTGTAAAACATTTTTAACTTACATAAATCTGATTCAGTGAGTAGGTTTGTAGATGCATGTTAATAAATGTAGAAACATCTGGTTTTTGAAAATAAAAAAAGTAAGGAAGGTACTTAGGAACATCTTCCTGTGTACATGATGAAACTATACATTATTTTCTCCTAAAGTTAGATATCCACCCTTCCTTTAAAGGAAAAACTTCTGAATTTTGTTGGACAATGCTTATTCTCTCATCATGAGCAAGGAAGTCATCAGATACAGAAATGAAAATAGAACAAAGGGTTAGTCAAAAAACAATTCTTCACAAGCTTCAAAAGTTTCTGTAGGAAAATAATTTATATCTGCAGTAGAACTCACAGAGTAATATCTGCTGTGATTATTCCAATAATGAAGTTAAACAAATACAGAGAAACTAGTAATTTCCTTACTATTGTGTGTACAAAAATACAAACAATTTTTGATTCACAACAGCAAAATAAGTGTTAAGAGAGGAGTGCATTTTGAGACAGTATTTTGAGTAGTTGCATTTCATTCTTGCTCAATTCTGACAATCATTTCATCCATGCTCACATATAACCATAAGATAAGTTAATTTATAATGGTAACATACTTGTAAATAAAGTAGATAGAGGATGACATGCATGTGTTCCATATAAGTCCTTTGAGTAAATTGCATATGTTGATGATTGTATTACATTAAAAATATAATGACTTCTATTTTATATTTCTGTATGTATCCACTTTTGATTTTTTAATTTTAATTTCAAGTGGAGACTTATCCCAGTCACTCCAATGTTATGGAGGTTATATTTACACTTATTTAATAGTTATGTTTATTGTTACATTTGGTTCCCCCTAGAAACCATGTTTGAATCAGCTGGCTCAATACTTTAGGGTGGAAAAAACAGGTAGAAGCTCTGCTTCACTGAGGTGTTTTCTGAGAACAGAAACAGTGTGGTTTTGAAAACATGGTTTTGATGTTCTATTTTCATAGCGAAATGTATGTTATTTCATAGGTTGGACATAGATTTAGCTCTAAAACTCCTTGTTTGACTAATCAAAATCTTAAGTCTCTGAAAGCATAAAATAAAAGGGATACTTAAAAAGAAATTGTTCCTAAATATCTACAAAAATGCAAAACTTCTCTGCAGAAGAGGTAAGCTAGTTTCTATTCAGTTTTCCTTTATTTGCAGTGTAGTTTTACTGAAGCAAACACTTTTGGTGTTTTGAGATGGGTTTTTTTCAGTTCTAAATTAGAAATCTGCTCTATCTTACCTCATCAAAAATTAACATTTAAAAAAAAATGTTTTCCTTTCCTCACTTAAGAAAAAAAGTTTTGTGGAAAAAAAAAAATTACATTTGTGTGCACTGTGCTCCAAGACAGATAAACAGAAATGGTGATGTTAGTTAGGGAGGAGAGAGAGGAGAAAAAAAATCGCTAATTTCATTCAGCACAAGGATGGAATCTTTTCCTGTTGTCTCAATCCCAGTGCATGTTCTATTGAGAGAGGGGGTTGTTAAGCCCAACCATGTTCCCAGAGAAATGTGGCTTGCTTGCTGAGGTGTGTGTGTTGCATTTAATCTCTGAGCAGTGCAAGTTCCAGATTGCCTCCCCTCTCTGAGATTGTACTGTTGTCTCTGTTTGCTTTGCCCATTAAATGGAAGATTCAGCTATAAATGGATTGAATGAACAGACTGAATTTTCTGGAACGATCCTGAGCAACTGAATATTTCCGTGAGTTCAGGGGAAGCAAAGTTAGGGCCAAAACTGGCGCTTATGGAGTTTAGAAATCTAGTTCTGACACTAAGTTAACAAAGGTTTTAGACAAGGAAAGATTAAAAGTACAGGGTGTGTGCTCTGAGTGCTAGGTTGCATATTCACTTTTCTGCGAGTTACATATTTGTAGTATATGCAGCTTTTCCTGTACACTCAGCATAATTTCATATTTTTCTATTTGATTTTTTTAAACTTTTGCCAAGGTGAAAAAGGAAAAAAAAATTAGACTTATCTGAAAGTTATAGTAAGCCATTTAATATTCAATAATGAAGAGACAGGCTATTATAGATACAGTGTGTCCTCAGCAACATGAAATCACTGACATGGGCAAACACATTAGCTTAGGCAACCTGTTAGGTAACCATTTATGTCAAAAAGAGTTTTCTGATGCATACGCAGACAAGCACAACCATAAAACTGCCCACTTCCCATTAAATTGTTTCATTCCTGTCAAATGGTCACAGTATCAATACCAAAGCACATGTTTGTATTCACAGTTACTTGTATTACTCATAGAGTTATGCAGCACTTTTTTTTCAGAATTTATTTCTTTTCTTTCCCCCAGCAATGTGTCAAAAATAATGAAAAGTTTATCAGAAACATTTAGGAGAGCTATGGCTTTTATTTTACCTTTTCAGGACTAATGATACTGGATTACTCTCCTACAAGGACCATCTACCCGTAACTGAAATTGTGATCACAGATACTGACAGACCAAATTCTGAAGCAGCTTACAAACTGGGGCCTTTGCTTTGCCGTGGTGACAGTAAGTAACAACTTCAGAGTTTTCCCAAGCAACAATGGGTTTTGACTGCAATAACTTTTAAATGGTGTTTGCTAAAGAGCCTAAGATACACTTTTGTAAAAATTTCATCCAATTCTTTTAGTAATTAGGAAAGAAAAAGAAAAAATGCCATGGCCCAGTGCAAACCAGGTTAGAATTGTATAGATATATTTTTGATGATACTCTTCAATAGTGAAGATAGAAATAGTTAGTATAGTTTCAAACAGATATTTTGAGTACAAAATCCAGTATTTTAATGCAATTTGAATTAAGTAATGAATAAAACATTATATGAAATGGAATTCATAACTCATTACCATGTCTTGGGAGAAACATACCCTTCATTAGGTATGCATGCCTCCATCACCAAATCTTATGTATATTAACTCATCTGAGTATTTGTGCAACTAGGAAAACTATACTACTGGAGATTAGTCCAGTATATGCAATTTCTATGAGCAAAATTTTAACTCTACATAAGAATTTAAAATTTAGAAAGTTATACAGTAATTCAAAACATAAAGCTTGTACATTCTGACTATGTATGTAGTAGCCAGAAAAATGTGTGAAGAAATCATTTAAAGGTAATGAGACAAGTGGAGCAAAACTGAGGTCTTACTGAAGATTTGTGATGACATTTCTGATTTCATCAATTTACATTTTTATTGGCAAAGAAAACAGATTTGGTTTATGTTCAACGGTGAACAATTGCACAAGATTCTATGGCTGCAGCTGTTTGTAATAAAAAATCAGGTGAAGCAATGCTATAGCTCATCCTAAAGATCTCTAACTGAACAGTTGAATGGGCAGGATTTTGTCTACAGTTGGGTAAGGGATTAGAATATCTAATAAGCTTAATATCTTTACATAAAGTGTTACCTTATGAGTTTTCATGAACTTCATTATTGTTTCAAATAATTATAAATTACTATTTTTATTCATTATGTGATTTTCCTTCTTCATTATATGATGTTGTGTTTGTTTTTAAAATTTCTTCAGACTTTATGAATAAGAGGAAATGAATACCATTAAAGTACCGATCTCTACTTTTAGGCTCACTCAGTAGACTGCACAGATAAATAAATAAAAAATAGCATATATTTATTTTTATGGCACCTCTGCTTTCATACCTGTGACTTGTGAGGGTAATTATACCTGGAAGATTTGTTAACAGATGTGTGTTACAGCAGTATATTCTAATTTTCTTATGAAAATTTTTAAGACATGAAAAAAAAGTTGTTGGGTGCTTCCTTATCACTTGTCTGACATCTGATTGTGAACTGATCATTTATTCTACCTATCAAAGAACTGTTAAACTGTGGGGTTATCATGTAATTCAGAGTGGAAAGGACCTAAGGAGGTCTCCTGCTTACATCAGCGAGCTCAGACCAGGTTTCTCAGGACTTTGTCAAATTGGGTCTTGATGTCCCCAAGGATGGAGCCTGCACTGCATCTCTGGGCAGCCTGCTCTGCTGCTTGGCTGTCCTCATTGAGAATTTCTTATTACTAAGATCAAGCCTGAAATTATTTTTTCAACTTATACCCATTGTCTTTGATACTCACACCTTACACCAATGCAAACAGCCTGGCTCTGTCTTCTTGTTTATTTTCCCTGAGGTTTTAGGGGCTGCTGTCAGGTCTGCCACAAAGTTGTCCCTCCTTCAAGATGAACCATCCCCGGTCCCTCAGACTGAAGGACAGGAAAAGCGCTCCAGACCTGAATATCCTAGTGGCCTACCCATACTCACTCCTGTTTACTAATATTTTTCCTGTACTGGAGGGCCTAAAATTGGAGGCAGTATGCAGACGTTGTCTTACACGTGTTATGTAGAGGGGGATAACCATTTCCCTCAATTGACTGGCCATGCTCATGCAGCCTATGATGCAGGAGGCCTCTGTTATGGCAAGGGACAATGAAAACAGGGACAATGACAGCAATAGAGCAGAAGTATGTACAGCTTGTGTAGTACTAATAAGTGGGGAGAATTTCAATTTCGCTATTCATCAAGTTCCCAAGTAGTATTAAGTACATAACCTGACCCCAATTATCACAAATCCTAGAACATGGAAGCCAACTAGCTTCCCCTGGTGAATCATTAAAACATACAGACAGCTCTGACACCCATTGACCTCCCCACCTTTATGTGATATTTGCTTAGTCTGAGTGAATGATTTGCTGTAAATTTCACACTTACGCTAAATGATCACAGTATTTCTAGACAAGCTGCAACAGAAAATTCTAAAATATCCTGAGGACAAGCACAAGAAGTCAGAGTCTGAATGTCAGAGAAATATTTTTGTAATGTCAGACAACATTATAGAATTTCACTTCAGAAAGAAGCAATTTGTGGCTGAAATAATCTCAGTGAAAACAACTTTCAGAAAAACAGTTAATGGTAATAATATGGCAAAAACCTTGAAAAAGAACATTCATTTTGATTGTTTAATAAGACCAGTAATAATGCAATTTTTCTCAACCATTTGCATTATAAAGACAAAGATAGTAAGAGATGGCATGCTTTTAGGGAGATAAGGACTAAAATTTGAGAAAACAAAATCATAGAGTACTGATATAAAAAGAAAATGCAAGGTCTTGAGTAAAATATTACGTCTGATAACATATAACAGAATTTTTAAATATGAAGTATCCTATAATAAGTTATATATTTGATATCATCTATTTTATATCAAGTATAATATGTATTACCTATATTATGCCATTATCCTGACATATTTTTAATTGTTATTATTATTTTAATCATTATACTGGAAATGACTGAGCATATGACTTACTAGAATTTTTTGCAATGGTCTTTGTGTATCAGCAGTGGTTTTTGTAATGAAAACTTTCTTTAAAGTTCAGTTTTCCAGAAAATGTAAAAAGCCATAAGTTGTAGTATTTTCTGAGTGTTATATGTTAAATTTCACTCTAGACAAAACCGATGAAGTAAGTCTAAACTCTCTTGTAAGGTCAGCAATAACATATTAGTAGCACTTTGAAGCTGCAGGAGGGAAGCAGACCATTATTAACATTTTTTCTAATCTGAGGTTGCAGACACCCATGAAAGTCTAATTAAATGCACTTTTAATGACATTTTGTTCTGCACCTTTGGATAGCTGGCAAACACAAAAAAGATCTAGTAGCAAATAACCATTCCTCAGAAGTGTTGTCAAACAAACAAACAAAAAAATTCTTGGATTCTCAAACGTGATTTGAGTATTCTCCAGAGAGATTATTGATTATTTCTGCTTCTCTCACTTTCTAAAACTAAACTATACAATTCTGCTTCATAGAGGTATCTTTTTATTAAACGTGGTTTTTGTTCTTTCTGACAGACGTAAGTTTTTCAGAGTAACTCACTGGCATACCTTATAAAAATATGGGGGAGAAGGCTTACTTGCATTTGTGATACACTTAGTACTTCATTAAAATATTCAAAACCAAAAGATCGTAAATTCTCATTGCACCAATAATGTATTCTTTGTAGGACATCTACTTAGAGATAAAAATAATTGTTTATGCACACAGTAAAACAAAGTAGACCCATAAATAGCTCATTGAATTGAATTGTCATAAATCATGCACTCCCTTGACTAACTTTCCAAGTTAGAGTTACTGCATCAGGTACTTCTAAGAAGTCATGTACCATAACTCAAGTGCAGTCTGGCAGAAGTTGCCTATTCTTCATTGCACATTTTTTATTTTTACTCTTCTATTTAACACTGCATTACTGTACTTGGTTTCTTTATGTTCGGTTTTATGGATTGACTTTCTTCAATGAAGTGTGTTACTTATAGAAACCCAGCCCATATCTGCCAGAACAAAGCAGGAAAGAGAAACCTAATATAAGAAAAATTATAGCAAAAGCAATAACAGTATAGTTCTTTTTATGTATGAAGTTCCATTAATGATTTTCCTCAGCATTTGTGATAGAGTTAGCTATCTGTATTTCTAAGATGCCAAAGTGCAAAGAAAATAGTAATGATATTCTAGAGGAATATGACCATTTAGAGAAATTAGGCCATAGGATTTGGTGACACTCAGGTGTATACATGTGAACAGCATTCACCTGTTTCTGTCACCTTTAAAATATATTACCAATTCATTTCTATATTCCCTTTTCTGATGCACTATACAATATCTCTAATAAATTGTATGCCAGAACTGCTGGTATCAGAGTGAAAAATATACCTAAATATAGTGAAAGTTAAATTAAATAATCTATATCAACTGAGTACAGTAACAGGAAAGATTTTCAAGCATATCAGGACAAAAGAAACCTTTGGACTATTAATAGACAGAAATCACACAGAATCACAGAACGGTAAGGGTTGTAAGGGACCTCTGAAGATCATCTGGTCCAATCCCTCCGTCAAGGTGGGATCACCTAGAGCAGGTTGCACAGGAACACATCCAGTCGGGTTTTGAAGGTGTCCAGAGAAGGAGACTCCACAACCTCTCTGGGCAACCTGTCCCAGTGCTCCGTCACCTTCACAGTAAAGAAGTTTTTCCTCATGTTGAGGTGGAACTTCCTGTGCTGCAGTTTATGCCCATTGCCTCTTGTCCTATCACTGGGTACTACTGAAAAGAGACTGGCTCCGTCCTCCTGACAACCACCCTTCAGATATTTATAGACATTGATAAGGTCCCCTCTCAGCCTTCTCTTCTCCAGACTAAGCAGCCCCAGGTCTCTCAGCTTTTCCTCATACGGGAAATGTTCCAGTCCCTTAATCATCCCCGTAGCCCTCCGTTGGACTCTCTCCAAAAGTTCCCTGTCTCTCTTGAACTGGGGAGCCCAGAACTGGATGCAGTACTCCAGGTGAGACCTCACCAGCGCAGAGAAGAGGGGGAGGATAAGCTCTCTCGACCTGCTGGTCACACTCTTCTTAATGCACCCCAGGATACCATTGTCCCTCTTGGCCACCAGGGCGCTTTGCTGACCCATGGATAACCTTGTCTACCATGGAGCCTCTTTCCAGCAGGTCAATGCCTAACCTGTAGTGGTGCCTGGGGCTGTTATTCCCCAGGTGCAGAATTCTACACTTGTCCTTGTTAAATTTCATGAGGTTCCCCTCTGTCCAGATCCTGTTGAATGGCAGCACAGCCTTCTGGTGTATCAGCCACTCCTCCCAGTTTTGTATCATCAGCAAACTTGCTGAGGGTACATTCCAACCTTTCATCTAGGTCATTGATGAAGATGTTGAGCTAAAGCAGACCCAGTACTGATCCCTGGGGATCACCACTAGATACAGGCCTCCAACTGGACTCTGCGCCGCCGATCACAACCCTCTGAGCTCTGTTGCTTAGCCAGTTCTCGATCCATCTCGCAGTCCACCCATCCAACCCATACTTCCCGTGCTTCACTGTGAGGATGTTATGGGAGACAGTGTCAAAAGCCCTACTGAAGTCACTGCTCGCCCTTCTTCTACCCAGCTAGTCCCTCCGTCATAGAAGGCTATCAGCTTGGTCAAGCACGATCTCCCCTTGGTGAATCCATGCTGACTACTCCTGGTAACTTTCTTTTCATCCACGTGCCTAGAGATGACCTCCAGAAGGAGCTGTTCTATCACCTTCCCAAGGATGGAGGTGAGGCTGACTGGTCTATAATTTACCGGGTCTTCCTTCTTGCCCTTTTTGAAGACTGGGATGACATTGGCTTTCCTCCAGTCCTCAGGCACCTCTACCATTCTCCATGCATTTTCAAAAATGATGGGGAGAGATGTTGCAAGAACACCAGCCAGCTCCTTCAGCACTCGCCAGTGCATCCCGTCAGGGCCCATGGATTTGTGAGTGTTCAGTTCAGCCAAAGGATCTCTAACCCAGATCTCATTGGCCAGTGGAGAGTCTTCCTCCCTCCAGGCTTTTTCACTTTCCTCCGAGGTCTGGGATTCCTGAGGAGTAGTCTTAGCGGTAAAGACTGAAGTGAAAAGGGCATTCAGCAACTCTGCTTTCTCTGCCTCCTCTGTCACCAGGGCTCCCACTGCATTCACCAAAGGTCCCACATTTCCCTTAGTCTTCCTTTTACCACTGATCTACTTGAAGAAGCCCTTCTTGTTCTCTTTTACTTCCTTCGCCAGATTTAGTTCCAAGAGGGCCTTGGCCTTCCTTGTTGCATCCCTGCATATCCTGACAACACTTCTATAGTCCCCCCAAGTGACCATTCCCTTTTTCCACCTGCTGTAAACTCCTTTCTTCCATACAAGTTTTTCCAGCAGTTCCTTGCTCATCCATGGGGGTCTCCTGCCTCCTTTACTTGATTTCTTACTTAAAGGAATGCACCCATCTTGAGCTGTGAGGAAGTGGTGCTTGAATATTGACCAACTCTCTTGGGCTCCCCTACCTTCTAGAGTCCTATCCCATGGGATACCTCCAAGTAAGTCTTTCAAGAGGACAAAGTTAGGCCTCCTGAAGTCCAGGGTTGCAATCTTACTTATCACCCTGCTTCTTCCTCATACGATACTGAACTCCACCTTGTTGTGATCACTACAGCCAAGGCTACCCCCAACCTTTACATCCCCAACCAGTCCTTCCTTGTTTGTTCATACAAGGTCCAGCAGCACACCTCTCCTCGTTGGCTCCTCCACCACCTGTGTCAGAAAGTTGTCATCAATGCACCACAGGAACCTTCTGGATTGTGTGTGCCTAGCTGTGTGGTCTTTCTAACAAATACCTGGTTGATTGAAGTCACCCATAAGCACCAGGGCATGTGATTTTGAGGCCACTTCTAGTTGTCTATAGAAGGCTTCACCTACTTCTTTTTGCTGGTCTGGTGGTCTATAGCGAACACCCACAACAATACTGGCCATATTAGCCTGCCCCTAGATTCTTACCCATAAACTTTCAACAGGTACTTAATCCCACCCCCCAGGCAGAGCTCAATACATTCCAGCTGTTTACATACATGAAGAGCAACACCACCACCTCGCCTTCCTGGCCTATCTTTCCTAAATAGGACGTAGCCATCCATGACAATGTCCCAGCCATGTGAGATATCCCAGCATGTCTTATATATTAAAACTATATTATAGTTGTCATAAAAAGGAAAAGGCATCTCCATTTTTTTTTCATTATTCAAGAAAAAGACATGTGTTGATTAAACTCTGATAAAGAGAGTCAGTTAGTATAGGTAGATTTTTAAAAAAACACATAATTCAAAGGGGAGGTTTGTTGTTTTCCTTGCAAGAAGTAACTGGAAATACTCTGATTTTTTACTATGAAGTTCCAGTGAGTATTAGAACATATAAATATATCCTGAACACTCAAATAAAGCTAATGTGCCAAAAATATGTGTAATAAATAAGTTATGATAATCTGTCATCACTGGTCTGTTTTTTGGCCCAAAAATAAAATTGATGATATAAAACTTAATTGAATAAAATGTACTATAAGGATAATGCAAGGAAATGTACAGGTAATATATCATTCAGTATGATTGTATAGAAAGCAAATTTGGCCAAACTTTTGAAGTACTTCAATACTGGTAAAGGTAATACTGGTGAGATGAGATACTTGGAGTCTAAGATATTTGATAGAGTGTCTCATACTTGGTTGAATAGGAAAAAAAAGGGAACATACAAATTGAACTGCAAAATGAGGGTACAGGCAGGTAAACGTGAGCAGATAATCCATTAGACACCAACTGTATTAACTGATCATAAGTGATATCTACAATAAAGCATCACAGTAAATTTCTAAATTTAGCCAAAAAAAATCTGTTTCACCTATCTGCAGTAGCCTTAGAAATCAGGGCATGTCTTTGTGAATAACAAGAGTATACTGAGTCTTCACTTCTTCCTCTTTTTTAGCTTTACGATATTAATTTTTTTCCTAACCTCAGTCTAATCAACATTATTTTGATCCTCTTTACTGCTTGCTGCATAATCAAGAAGTTTAATACAAGTCTGTGGTTACAGTTTTACACCATATAAAAAAGATGTAAGGTTAAAGGATTGCATTAAAGAAGTTGAGATATGCATTTTTTAGTGGAAGCTTCTTAAGCTTAATCTCTTTCTTGAAAGCAGCAGAGAAAATCCGAAAAAGATCCAGTGATTGGAATTTGAATCTAGGCCAATGGCCTGAATGTGTGTGCATACAAAACATATATATAAATTGACAGTAATAACATTTATGCATTTTCCTTAAATGGACAATTTTTAATTGAATTGATTTAATGTTTTTCCTAGAATAAATGCTCTTTTTCAAAAAATAATTGACTCGGGGAACATATACAGTCTGTGGCATACCAGAGGTAGGACTATGCAATGATGATTGCAGTTTCCCCTTATAGTTTTTTAGTCTGAGAATCTTATAATCAGCTGCAATGTAGCAGAGATCTAAGTAGTGATACAGATGGGACAGCTACACTCCACAAATTCTCAGAGGCAAACACTTGCCATCTGGTCAGACTTCGTAATGTTAGGAGGATAGCTTTAGAAGAAGCAACTTGCACACTTCGCAGTAATTTTGGCCTCCTCTCTGCAGTGTTGGATGAAGGGAAATTTTTGCATGTAGCAAAACTGACAGAAATATTCAATAAATATGGAAAGAAATAGTTGTAACTAATATAAACATATAATAGATAGTGATGATTTTCCTGTTTGCTTTTGCACAGCAATAAATCGAAGAACCTCACTCCCCCCCACACACACCCCAAAACAAAAAACAAAAGTACCAAACCCAAATAAAACAAAACGACTAGGATACAAATAATAGATGATCACATAATTTAAAGATCAGTTTAAGAGCCCAGTTAGGGAGGAGCAGACCAAAGATAACAGGCAAAATCCTCATAATCTATGGGTACTTTAATTAAGATCAGGTAACACAGTAGCATAGATCAGACTGGCTAATAGGATCTACAATTTACAGTGAGCACATTTTCTACAGTATTAACCTTCTACATTACTAATACTATGCACTTATAATCTGATCACAGTGACATTCCAATGAAATTCAAAGATCCTATTGATGTACAAGAGACCAGAGAAGCTGGCTGTTACAGAAAAGAGCAATCTCTGGTGAAAGCTCTCTCAGTACCTTTTAAATGTTTCACAAAGCCCCTCTAAAAGGGTGTCCTGTTTCTGGCTGGGATAGAGTTAATTTTCTTCCTGATAGCTGGATTGGAATACAAATAACGTTGATAACATGGTGATGTTTTTAAGTTGTTGTTAAGCAGTCAAGGACAGTTCATCTTCTCATGCTGCCCTCCCAGCGAGTAGGTGGGGGTGCACGGGAAGCTGGGAGGGGGCACAGCCAGGACAGCTGACCAAAACTGGCCAAAGGTATATTCCATACCATACGATGTCATGCTCAATATATAAAGCTGGGGGAGTTGGCTAGGGAGGAGCTTAGGAGCTCAACTCGGGAGCTGGCTAGGCATTGGTCAGCAGGTGGTGAGCAATTGTGCTGTGCATTGCTTGTTTTGAATATTCTTTTATCACTATTATTATCTTTTTTTTTTTTAATTCTTATTAAACTCTCTTCATCTCAACCCGTGAGTTATACCTTTTTTCTGATTCTCTCCCCAATGCCTTTGGAGGGGAGTATATGAGTGAACTGCTGTGTGGTTGTTTTAGCTACCTGCTAGGTTAAACCATGACAGAGAGAGAATATGGGAAAGACGGAAGGCACATTAAATGTCATCTTCACAAAGACTACAGCTGCTTTGAGAATATAACTAGCACCTCCAGATTAACAGCAGTATGCCTTAGCTGTGTCAATCTGTAAGAAAAGGGTAGTATTTTATGTGTCATGTCATTAAGAGATTTGTTTTGTTTTGGGAAGAGGGAAGACCAGTCCAAAAAAAATGTACAGAAAGTATTGTTTGACAACGTAAGATCTTTATTTTCTCTGCCTCAGCACTCACAGAATCACAGAATCGTTAAGGTTGGAAAAGACCTTTAAGATCATCAAGTCCAACCATCAACTCAACACCACCAAGCCCACTAAACCATGTCCTGAAGTGCCACATCCACACGTTTTTTGAATACTTCCAGTGATGATGACTCCACCACCTCTCTGGGCAGTCTGTTCCAATTCTTGACCACTCTCTCGGTAAAGAAATTTTCCCTAATATCTAGCCTAAACCTCCCCTGGTGCAGCTTGAGGCCATTTCTTCTCGTCCTATCACTAGTCACTTGGGAGAAAAGACCAACACCCATCGCCACAACTCCCAAGTAGTTGTAGAGAGCGATAAGGTCTCCTCTCAGCCTCCTCTTCTCCAGACTAAACAACCCCAGTTCCCTCAGCCAATCCTCATAAGACTTGTGCTCCAGACCCCTCAGCAGCTTCGTTGCCCTTCTCTGGACATGCTCCAGCACCTCAATATCCTTCTTGTAGTGAGGGGCCCAAAACTGAACACAGGATTCAAGGTGCGGCCTCACCAGTGCCGAGTACAGGGGTACAATCACTTCCCTCCTCCTGCTGGCCACACTATTCCTGATACAGGCCAGGACGCTGTTGGCCTTCTTGGCCACCTGGGCACACTGCTGGCTCATGTTCAGCCGGCTGTCGGCCAGCACCCCCAGGTCCTTTTCCACTGGGCAGCTCTCCAGCCACTCCTCCCCAAGCCTGTAGCATTGCATGGGGTTGTTTTGACCAAAGTGCAAGGCCTGGCACTTGTCCTTATTAAACCTCAGTTGACCTCTGCCCATCGATCCAGCCTGTCCAGATCCTTCTGCAGAGCCCTCCTACCCTCCAGCAGATCAACACTCCCACCCAACTTGGTGTCATCTGCAAACTTACTGAGGGACCACTCAATTCCCTCATCC
Source organism: Phaethon aethereus (assembly GCF_964289735.1). NCBI lineage: Eukaryota > Metazoa > Chordata > Aves > Phaethontiformes > Phaethontidae > Phaethon > Phaethon aethereus. The sequence continues at coordinate 49,407,926 of NC_138577.1, read as the reverse complement.
AGATCATCAATAAAGATATTGAACAAGACCGGCCCCAGAACCGAGCCCTGGGGAACACCGCTTGTGACCGGCCGCCAGCCGGATTTAACATCATTCACCACAACTCTCTGGGCTCAGCCATCCAGCCAGTTCCTCACCCAGCGAAGAGTAAACCTGTCTAAGCCACGAGCCGCCAGTTTCTCCAGGAGAACGCTGTGGGAGACGCTGTCAAAGGCTTTACTAAAGTCCAGGTAGACAACATCCATAGTCTTCCCTCATCCACAAGGCGGGTCACCTGGTCATAGAAGGAGATCAGGTTGGTCAAGCAGGACCTGCCTTTCATGAACCCACGCTGGCTGGGCCTGATCCCTTGGTTGTCTTGCAGGTGCCCTGTGGGCACTCTCAAGACCAACCGCTCCATAATCTTCCCCGGCACGGAGGTCAGGCTGACAGGCCTGTAGTTCCCAGGATCCTCCCTCCGGCCTTTCTTGTAGATGGGCGTCACATTGGCAAGCCTCCAGTCTTCTGGGACCTCCCCTGTTAACCAGGACTGATGATAAATGATGGAGAGTGGCTTGGCAAGCTCCTCTGCCAGCTCTCTCAGTACTCTTGGGTGGATCCCATCAGGCCCCATAGACTTGTGGGTGTTCAGGTGGTTTAGCATGTCCTTGACTGCTTCTCATAATCTTCTCCCAAGTAACTGGTGATAGGACAAGAGGAAATGGCCTTAAGTTGCGCCAGCGGAGGTTTAGATTGGATATTGGGAAAAATTGCTTCCCTGAGAGAGTGGTCAGGCATTGGAACAGGCTGCCCAGGGAGGTGGTGGAGTCGCCATCTCTGGAAGTGTTCAAAAAACGTGTGGATGTGGCACTTCAGGACATGGTTTAGGGGACATGGTGGCTCTGGATTAATGGTTGGACTTGATGATACTTCCTTTCCAACCTAGTGATTCTGTGATTCTGTGATGAGAGAAGATGAGAAATTAAGAAAGGAAGAATAAAACTTCCTATCTCTGCCCTCCCCCAAGGACTCTCTTCTGGTTTGCAAAGATCATTCAAATGCTTTATCGAAGCTAATAGTAACAGTAGTCTACTGGACTGCTACCAATGTTATTGTGCCTCATCTAATTACTAGCATAGTTTTACCAGTTTGGTATAAATTACTAGTATTAAACTTCCTCTTGTGTTTTAATTGCCGGTAACAGACAGCTCATTGTTTTTTAAATACCTGTCGTATACTTGAGTCATAACTGTCATGAAGTTTGCTCTGTGGGAGTCATGACCTGAAACAGTTGAGGAAAACGAGATTAAAATTATTCCCAACATGTAAGGCTGCTGCCTTTGGCTGATGGCATTTTGCACAGGATGGTAACATCGAGGAGCCCATCAGGCAGCACAGGAGAGTGAGGTGCAAATCTACGCTTTCCTCTCAGTCTAAGCCATCTGTTCACATCTCTGCCCTACCATGTAAAAGTTGTCCTGATGGCTGCTTTAACTTGTGATGTCTGGCAGTAGTCCCAAGTGGTGAGCATCGCAGCAAGCAATTGCCAGAATATGTATGAATATCTTACCATTCTGTGTTTCTAGTTGCAGGGTCCAAACCCTGATTAAAACTCTGCTAAAAATTCAGGAGGAATGAGTGAATGGACTTTGATTTTACTTCACTGGGATGAGAACCTGGCCACTGTGTACACTGTATCATTGAGTTTTATTTTGCAGAAACGAGAGAAATTTGCAAATTTTTTTCTTCCCTCCCCCCAAAACAGAGAGTGCCTGGAGGAAAAATCACAGTTTTGTGTGGTATTTAGACCCAGATGACAGCATTATCAGGAGAATGTGTAATGGTCTTGTTTAATTAGATAGGAAGGTACTGAATGCCTCATTTGATTTAGAAAGCAATATAGCTTAATAAAGAAATACAGATACGTCTGTAATAATTCAGCAATAATAACAAGGTTCTCCTAGTTGCACACCATAAATGCAGATTATGTCCTTATTAGAAGGTGTTTTTAGGGATTTTACATAAGCTTTTGAACAATCAAGAACTAACCTAACAAACTATAATTAAATGCCAGATTAAAGAAAACTCAAAACAGCAAAATATCTATGTTTGATCTTGTAACCTTTTTTTGAGTGAAACTGACATATTTGATTTATCATGTAATTAAGATTGCATATGAATTTTTAAACTTCTGTCAACTAAAGGAGAAGATACCTTCATAATTTCTTTTTTTTTTTTTTAAACTCCTTCAACAGTAATTACTAGGAGCTGTATCTTACCTTCTGTGTGATACCTGGTAAAACTTCACTGGACTACAACAATGACAAGACTCTTTTCCTTGTTATGTGAGAAATATACATAACAACTGTCATAGTTATGGTTTACAGTAGCTAATGTAGGTATAGCACTTCATTCAAAGATGTTATGTTTGTTTACTTCATAAAAGGATACATCAGGCCCTAGCTGGACTGTCTAGCTGAGATGGCAGGCATTCTTTTTCCATTAATTGTTTTTTGGTTGTATGAACACGGAACCTTAATTGCTCTTGCTGATTTGTTTTTCTATGTTTCCAAGAACTCCCATTTTTTGTTTTATAGACTAAGCAAGAGGCTTCTGTCAAAGTTAGACTCTGTGATCATTGCAATCCCTTGCTAGACCTGGGCATTTTCCCTTGTTTAATCAGTTTTAAAACTTATACTGGCAATATTAGATAACACTATATTTGTCACTTAATCTTTCATTTTGACAAACAGGAACATTTTGGAATTCAGCATCCTTCAACACAGAGACATCCTACCTGCATTTCCCCACGTTCCATGGAGAACTTAGTGCAGATGTCTCATTTTTCTTTAAAACTACTGCTTCCTCAGGAGTGTTTTTAGAAAACCTGGGAATTCAAGACTTCATAAGGATAGAGCTATACTGTAAGTAACATGACCGATGGTGGTTGTTGTTGTTATCTTTATCTTTATCTTTATCTTTATCTTTATCTTTATCTTTATCTTTATCTTTACCTTTATCTTTATCTTTACCTTTATCTTTATCTTTATCTTTACCTTTACCTTTACCTTTACCTTTATCTTTATCCTTATCCTTATCCTTATCCTTATCCTTATCCTTATCTTTATCTTATCTTTATCATTATTTATTATAGGTTTCCATTTAACTAAATTAGAATAAACTTAAAGGGGAAATATTTTAAAATTGTTCTCTAGTTTTATTACTGTTACTACTGCTATTGGAGCTTTATCATTCCCCCCAAAATCCCAGCACTGAGACTATACAAATATCCATTCAAAGATAATTTCTGCCCCAGAGGGTATTTAATCTAAGAGCACAGCAATCAGCCCTCGTCTGCTCAGACTGTTCTTCTGTCGCTTTGCTACTTTCCACCAAATTATTTTCCTCTAAATTTTAAGGCCAAGCATTACATGTGGCTTCTACGAGATTCACTCAGTCACAATGTGCGATTCAGACCTTCTGTGGTATAGTATCTATCTCAGTCACACTTTCTCATTTATTTCTTTTTATTATTTTCTTTGTATGTACCCAAATCTTTAGACTTTTACACATTAATAAATTTTTGTTGCACAAGAGAAAACTAAATGTCTCACTAAATTCACTAAGATTACTAATGAACTAATGTATGATGAAAGCTTTTTCTTAACTGACTCAATGTTTTAGTCTGATATTGTTCATTATTAAAAGTGAGAATATTTAAAAAGATGAAGTATTGTTTAAAAAAACCCTTTTGGATTAATTTGAAATGACACATCAATTAAAAAGCTTATACTTGACAGGTGCCTCTGAGAGTTCCTTAGAACTCTTTTTATCTTGGGATTAGACAGTTCCTCATTTTTTAAAAAGCTATTCTGTTACCACGCTAACGTATTTTCCAGTGAAAAGTACAAATATACACATATGATATATATCATATAATACAAAATATTACTATAGAAATGTTAATGTTTCCATATTAAAAAATAAAATATCCTGTTTGCTTGTGGTTTTTGCCAGTGTTAATGTCTTAAGTTATTCAAACAAACAGGAAAACACCTACTGTGTTCTTCTGCAGGCAGTTCAATTATAAAATTTTGTGTAATGTTTAATCGGTTTGGTTTGTGTAGTGCTGTATTTGAAAGATACCTGGTTTTCAACAATGGTTTTGCCATGTTTATCAAGACTATGAACTGCCTTCTGTTAAAGTTCTATGGACAGCTGAAAACACAGTAGCATCATAATCTCAGTGTCATGCAATACAAAAAATATGGGTCAGCACTTCAGTGGAGAATCTCTGAGGCAATGATGACATTCTTATGTGATAAACAATTTTCCATTTTCAAAATAAACAGTTAAATCATGGAAACATTAAAGGAACACTTCTGAGAACTAAATTTATTCAGACAGTTGGCAGAAGACTATAACTTTTTCTTCAGAATAATAATATGCAGACAAACTCATGTCACTTGTCGCATTCATTCATAAGCATCCGAACTACTGTACACTTATGGTTTTTATACGGCTTGTTGGTAGTGAGGCATAAAATAAAGTGAAAAGCTGAATTGATCTGTATTTTCAGCATTTAAAAAAAACAAAATTTATCTCTTTATTTATCTCTTCAGTTCCAGAAACATCTTAATCTTTTAAATAGACAGACCTATACTTTTTTGTACATCATACGTAGGATTGTTTGTACTGGAGCCAGAACTGTGTGTTTGCACTGAGGGTAATATTGGTCAAAAATGAGCAATATACATTTCCATCACAAGTACCTTTCTCTCAAAAAAAAAAAAAATCACCTTGAACATTTCATATTGTATAAGATCATTTAGATTTCATCATCATTTACTTTTTTATAATAGATGTGAATGGAAACCACCAACCTACACTTGCTATTCTATTAAAAGTTCCACATAAATCAATGTCTTTGATTTGTGTAATAATAAATAACAATAATGAAAATGTCAGGTGTCAGTGTTTAAGATGAGGATGTATTAGAATTATTTAAAACTCATTATGTCATTAACATTTGGCATTCTATACTTGTGAACACAATGATTTTTCCTAGCATTTTACTGATTATTCTCAAGATTTATATCTAATTATTTTATTTATGACATAATGATCTTTATAACTTTAAGTTTAATTTTCCCAAAGCAAAAGTGTCAGATCAAGAATCTTAATAGGGAATGTGAAGTTTAGTGCCCTTTTCTTGGTTTTATGAAGTTATAAAAACTGCAGAACATCAGTGTATAATACTCTAGAAATCAATTGTAGAAATGAAGGTGTGCATCCTAACTGTATTTTAAAACACAGAGGAAGTGAATTTTCTTCAAGAAGATATTTGATCCCTTTTTTTCTTTCACAGATTTATAAAAAACTCAAGTCTTTGAATTTTTGTCTGAGTTCCTGTAATCTTCTGCAGAATTAGTGATTGAAAGCAACAAGGCTGATTCAACTCTGCATAGTACACTCTATTAAATACTTATATGACAGGTTACATCCTCTAGCTGAAAGTCTGAGTAACTATTTTATACTATCTGAGTGCTCACTGAAGGATTATTTGCTACTTGAAAGCAAAGAGTTAAACAGAAATTTAAAGTAAGGTTGGGAACACTATGGTGCATTTATTAATTCGGAGGGTCTTCTGTGGTTGCCTTGGAAATAGTTCTGAAGAGTCCAATATACAGCTGCTGTTGGCCATCATCTGCCCAAATTCACAATTTATTTTCCAGGATGAGTGGAATTCAATTGTTTCCTTTATGGAAAGTGCGCAGGTTTTGTATTCTGTAGCGTATTACTTGGTAATCACTTTTTGCTTCCGCGTGTGATGCTCAGATTTGATACTCTGAATGATTCTCAATGACTGTGCTTTCTGTTAGTCATTTTAGCCACAGCTAACCACTGACCACTCTCCATGATTACCATCAACTGCATCTTTCGCTCCACTTTGCCAATCTATAGCTGTGCTCTGCCTATGTTTGAATGCATTAGGGCCACAAGAGACCCTGCAATATTTGGAAAATTTTTGAGTGACACCAAGGTAGGTAGGCCCAGAAAATATTTTTGCACCAGAAGAGAAATCCTGCATTTACCCTTCCCTGCTGCCCAGGAAATGACCAAATTGCTTTCTTCCTCAGTCCTTATCAGCAGAAGACACATTCTAGAACTTAGTCAGCATCTCTCCATGTCCTGTGGCATACCTGCCACAGGTTTGAGCACTTATAAATGTGAAATTTCTTCCAAATTTTCAGTGTAGATGGTTTTAGCAGAATTATTAAAATATTATACAATGTAGCATTTTATAGAAATAGAATATACTGTAGAATATACTATACTGATTACATTTTTTGCTTTTTCTGACATATTCTGGTCAGTCTTCAGATACGCCAACAGATAACCAGATACGTGGTCATCCTTGTTATCTGGACCTTTAGCTCTGGAACTTCTGGGATTGGTTCCCTTTTTTCAAGATTATATTATTTTTTTAGAGGTGCTAACATAATTCATTATTTCAGTGGTTATTTTGAATTCTTTATTATGTGTTTCTTTGCCTTTAAAATCTAAACAGTAACATTATTTATCAGATCTGTCATTCTGATATGCTATTTAATAGGCACATTCAGTGAGTTCAAAGCAGAATTTGTGTTTCCAGGATTCACTCCAACAGTATCCAGAGGATTACAAAGACCTCCCTACAGAAGGTAACATTCAGCAGAAATTCTCTTTACCAGATCACATGGAGTTTCTGTTGCTTTTGTTCTCCTACTGTGCGGTTGTTTTTTTTTTCTTTTACCCCTCAATAAGGGGAGACTGAGCTCTCAACTTTGCCCAAGTGAAACAAATTTATCCTAAAATTCATGTTACTGAGGAACTGTTTTTAGACATCAGTTATTATTGTATAAAACACTGTTGATTTTTAAGTAGAAGAGATAATTTATTACAAAAGACGTTCTGTTTAAAAATTGACTCGCATTATGACTTACTTTATTTGGAAAGTGAAATGTTTTGTGTATTTGTCATTTTACTTTACTCTCTCAGGTTAAACTGTTATAGAAAAATACTTTATAACTACCAGATTCAGGGCTTATGAAATTGAAAGTATGTGGCATTACTCAGTCTAAAGGTTGGCCAAAGTGGATCTAAATGTTATAAAAAGTTTAATCTTTCTTTAAAAATTTAAAAGAAAATAAAAATATTTAATTGAACTTTTTAAAAAATTCAGTAAATTCATATTTGAAAATGTTTGAGGCTGATTTATTTCCCTTGACTACTTCTAACTGTTTTGCTTTTCTCTCAGAGTCCAATGATGCAAATGGGAACCTTTCTCCTGGATTCATGGAAACTTCTCAGGCCTCTAGTCCTTTAATCAATAATCCTTGATTATTCAAAACGCTGGTAATCCCTTGTTTAGGGATTACTTAATTTCAGACATCATTGTCCTTGAATATGTGAAAGAAACTGTTTCAGAGAGATTATTAATAATTTTCAGATCTTCAATTCTTGGGATATTCCCCATCTTACTATTTCGACCTAAAAAGATTCAGTTCTGATTTTCTAAGCAAACTATAAAACCATGTAATGCAAAAGTTGCTTAGGGAATGACTCAGTTTAGTTCACTGTATACATAGTCTTATAAACTACATAAAACATTGCCCTCTGATATTTGTAAAGGTTGTGTGAATAAATAACAAAAGCAAACAGACAGTAGAAGACGTTGATTGGTTTATAGTGGTGATAATTTAAATACAGTTAACAATGGTAGTCAATCAGCATGTAAGGAAGAGATGCTTTTTATCCAAACTGAAAAATAATGAAACTAGCACACTGTTTCTTGACTACTATGCTCTCTAGGGGTCCACAAACAGTTTGACTTCTATGTTTTTGACAAATCATTGTTCTCACAATGTTAAAGTAACTTGTTCTGCCACATAACGCTTTTGTGACCAAATTAACTGTGAAATAATTTAAATGCCCTTTACTACTCTCTTCTTTCTAGCTCCATCTGAAGTGATCTTTTCATTTGATGTTGGAAATGGACCTAGCGAAGTTACAGTGCATTCACTTACTACTTTAAATGACAACCAGTGGCATTATGTGAAGGCTGAACGAAACATCAAAGAGGCATCCTTACAAGTAGATCATCTTCCTCAAAGGTCTGACAGTGCTCCGCCTGATGGGCATATTCGCTTACAACTCAACAGCCAGCTTTTTGTAGGTAGGCACTCATTTAACATTTAGTTATCATCATGAAAATATGAAAAGAGAAGGGGGGAGAAAAAGAGGAGGAGGAGAAAAAAAGATGGCAACTGGGTCTTTTGAAAACTGTATGATGAGTTGAGACCCTTTGTGAAAAATCCGTGGAGATGTAGCTCTATTTTGAGATTACAAATTCAGTGTCTTAGCCTATAGTTACTACTGGACAGGATTTGAATCAAAGTTTTCTTCTTTTGAGGTTTGTTTTGAAGAACAACTATAGGATCATTAAAGGTCTCTTCCAAGACTAACTATTCTATGACTTTATGATTCTGTGATCTCCATTTGCACCATTTGTTGAGAGGATGTAATTTGCTGAAGGAAGATGCGTTACTTCTGTAATTTCAAGGAAATTTTGTTGTCTTTTTTCATCCACAACTTCTCACATTACCCAGAAAATTTGTGAATGCCCCATTATTGGAAGTGTTTATGGTCAGATTGGACAGGGCTTTGAGCAACCTGATCTAATGAAAGATGTCCCTGCCCATGGCAAGGGGGTTGGACTAGATGATCTTTAAAAGTCCCTTCCAACCCAAACCATTCTGCTATTCTACCAATCTCTGATATACTCCTCTGCCCTTTGTTAACACATTTTATGCAATAATCAGACTGTGTTTACTTAGTATTAGAAACAAGAGAAATGGATTATTCTTTGATTTCACACAACTAGAAAAAATGCAGATCTATTGTTGTTTCTGTCCAAACTGTGAAAGCTTCAAAGGAAGAATTTTACCTGAATCTTTCTAATTTAGCAAATATGACATTAATGCATTTAAGTAAAACACTGGAAAAGTAGAAATGGAATAATAAAAAAATAGTTAACTTAATACATAGAGTCATGTAGAGCTACACGTTATGTACATAGTTGTGTTCTTACTGTAATATTGCCATATTATGAATTTGCAAGGTTCTAGTGTATATGTATGCTATACAGTACAAGAGCATGTAAAGTCTGCCTTATTTTTAAACAGATCTTTATCTGTATCTGCTGTGAGACACATCAAACTAAATGAATATATGTTTTATTTGCTCTGTGTTGGGGAGGAGTGAAGTTAAAGGGAATGTTGTTATGAAACTTTAGCTACAGAAACTGCGAATGCTAGGAAAAAATTAAATCGAGAGGGAAACTGTATTCTGGGATGGGAATTCTGGCCTGTGCCACAAAAGACATCAAGGGTAGAAGATGTAGGCTAGACCAAATATTGAAAGTTTTTATATTTTTATTAAAAGCGTGGAGGAAGTTTCTACAACAAAGAAGATATCCATGACATTAGCTATAGTGGAGCTAAGAGGAGTCTTAAAATTAGTTTATATTCACAGTAATGGACTAGAACTATTAACAGAAGGAGTAGGAGAATTCTGTTTACTATACTACAGTAAGTTATATTGCTGTCTTCTGACTTCACTTAACATATAACTGCTATTATTATTTGAATAATAATATTTATTTAATAATAATAATAGTAATAATAATAATATAATCCAAATAATAATATTATTTGAATAATAATATATCTGGGGGTGCTGATTGACAGCCGGCTGAATAAGAGCCAGCAGTGTGCCCAGGTGGCCAAGAAGGCCACCAGCATCCTGTCCTGTATCGGAAATAGTGTGGCCAGCAGGAGGAGGGAAGTGATTGTGCCCCTGTACTCGGCACTGGTGAGGCCACACCTTGAATACTGTGTTCAGTTCTGGGCCCCTCACTACAAGAAGGACATTGAGGTGCTGGAGAGTGTCCAGAGAAGGGCAACGAAGCTGCTGAGGGGTCTGGAGCACAAGTCTTATGAGGAGCGATTGAGGGAACTGGGGTTGTTTAGTCTGGAGAAGAGGAGGCCGAGAGGAGACCTTATTGCTCTCTACAGCTACCTGAAAGGGGGCTTGTGGTGAGGTGGGTGTTGGTCTCTTCTCCCAAGTAACTAGCGATAGAAGGAGAGGAAATGGCCTCAAGTTATGCCAGGGGAGGTTTAGATTGGATATTAGGAAAAATTTCTTCACTGAGAGGGTGGTCAGGCATTGGAACAGGCTGCCCAGGGAGGTGGTGGAGTTGCCATCTCTGAAAGTGTTCAAAAAACGTGTGGATGTGGTGTTTCAGGACATGGTTTATGGGACATGGTGGTGCTGGATTAATGGTTGGACTTGATGATCCTGAAGGTCCCTTCCAACCTTAGTGATTCTGAGATTCTGTGATTCTGTGAATATATAATATATTTCATATTACATGAACAGTTGAAATTAGATCACTTTGAATTTGCAAGGTCTGGCCTGTGAAGAAAGACTCAGAAATGGTCTAATTTGCCAGAGTTTTATGATAATATCAAGGCTAAACAGTTTTCTAATGATTTTGACAATTAATTGATGTCTAGTTCTTCTAATCCTTCTCCGAAACAAACTATACAGTACTAACCTGTATTGACACTTGCATTTTCTGGCAATTTTTTATGAAGTAATTGCCCATTGAATAGAATGATTTTTTTTTTTGTCAAATAATTTGACAAATTCTACTAAATTTATATACAGCCATTTCCTGTATGGAGCTGACAATTTAAAAACTGTTTTGACTTATCTACAAGCAAGCTGTCTATTTTGTTTTCTTCAGATAATATTCAGGTGAATAATTGTATAAGAAGAATGATTCTGTTGTTTTGCTTCTGGTGTTGTGAGGTTTTTTCCTCTCTGAAAATTCTTGAAGATCCTGGGAGTAAAATGAAACAGCATTAACTATAGTACTGTGTACCTTGAAATCCCTTATGAGTTTGTGCAACTCTTTTGAAATAATTTGGAGGAGAACTGATAAAAATGGCGTTTGTTTAATTTCATTCAGTTGAAACAGTGTTTTTGAAGTGTGAAATGACAAATGATAGTGATTCATTTGAGTCATTTGTGTCATGCATTTCCTGAATATAGTTTGTGAGTGCTTACTATGACTGGAGCAAGTTTTTTTGGGTAATGTTTCTGCAACAGCAACACTATCATGTGGATCAATATGGAGTCTAGTTTATTTTGTGTTTGAGTTAAACCAGTCTTTTGGATAATGCAATGTTTTATAACTCCCAACTACTTCCAAGATATTTTCATCTCTACAATTAAATATAATTTTCTTCAGTGGAGGGAGTAAAAAGACTTACTGTTTGATTACTTCCACTGACAGTCCACTGGCACAGACTCAGGTTTGTCTGCTCAAGCCAGTGACAGGATCTAGAAAAAAATGAAACATCAATGTCTGAAGAATTACATTAGCAGAGGCACTCTTTATTTAAATGTCATCTCATATACCTAGTGCCTGCCATAGCCACCCATCAGTAAGTTACTAATGTACTAGGACTGTGATTTCTTCAGGCTAAAACACTCTTACTTCTTACATGCATATATGTGGTTTTCCAAAGAAGCCAGAAGAAGAACTAAAGCCTAAAGCTGCCATAAAAAAGCTCATATTATCAAAGTTAACATCAAATCTTCATATTATTAAGTGATTTTTTTGCACAACAGCTATGTCAAGATTTTCCATGTAACACCAAGAATTTTACAAACTTTGAAATAGAAAATGGTGAAAATCAATGATCACATGGAAAAGTTTAACCAGAAATTAATTGGAAATGTACAAGAATGATAGCTGGTAATCTTACATACTGTAAAGTATTTTCTGCTTTTACTTTATGAAAGAGAAAAAATGACAGGAAATACCACATGTGCAACAAAAGAAAATAGAGATGGTATGTAGATTGCACACCTTGCTAAGCGATCAGGATGAATAAGTCCTAGCTATCAGGAAGTGTGCTAAAAATAAACAACAGTGAAAACTAGTTATTGTTATCCTTAGGATTGACCTGTACCTTTATCACGTACGTTTGGTAATCAGATATAGCCTAACCAGTATTCCTGTGTGGTGAGGGATATAAACTTTCCTGTTACTCCATAATGGACACAGCTTCCAGTATGGCATGAAGTATGTCAGAACAAACACCAACTGTGGGGTATCATGATCCATACCATGAGACTGACACATGGACAGACACACAGATCAGTTGATCAGTCAGTAGGATCTTGAAAGAGTAAAACTGTACAGCTCATCACTCTCCCATCCCCTTTTTCCTTTTTTCCTTTTCTCCTTTTCTCCTTTTCTCCTTTCTCCCCTCCTCCTCCCCCCTTCTCCCTTCCTCCCCCTTCTCCCCTCCTCCCCTCTCTCCCCTCCCCCCTCTCCTCCCCCCTCCTCTCCCCTCTCCCCTCCTCTCCCCCTCCTCTCTTCTCCTCTGCCCCCTCTCCCCTCCTCCCTCTTCTCTCCTCTCCCCCTTTTCCCCCTTCCCCCTTCTCCCCCCTCCCTCCTCCCCCCTTCTCCCCCCTCTCCCCATTCTCCCCCTCCCCCCTCTCCCCATTCTCCTCTCCTCTCCTCTCCTCTCCTCTCCTCTCCTCTCCTCTCCTCTCCTCTCCTCTCCTCTCCTCTCCTCTCCTCTCCTCTCCATCTCCTCTCCTCTCCATCTCCTCTCCTCTCCTCTCCTCTCCTCTCCTCTCCTCTCCTCTCCTCTCCTCTCCTCTCCTCTCCTCTCCTCTCCTCTCCTCTCCTCTCCTCTCCTCTCCTCTCCTCTCCTCTCCTCTCCTCTCCTCTCCTCTCCTCTCCTCTCCTCTCCTCTCCTCTCCCCTCCCCTCCCCTCCCCTCCCCTCCTCTCCTCTCCTCTCCTCTCCTCTCCTCTCCTCTCCTCTCCCTCTCCTCTCCAGAAAAAAAAAGAAAGGAACCCATCTAATTTCTGGATGTTACTCCTTCGTGAATTAATAGAAGTATGCATCATTGCTTGGTATCTTACTGTGTAAAATCCTTGTTTCCTATTAAAAGCTTCAGGGGTCCTCTGTAAGTACTTTACAAAAAAATAAATCAGATATGCTTTTAAAACTATAAATATTTTCACATGTATAGTCTTGCATCTTGGAAAATCATAACAGACCGTTTGCTGTAACTCATAAAGAGGTTTTTACACACCAATTCTTTTTATTTGTTTAAAGCTCATATGAATTTATTTCAGGTGGGACAGCATCCAGGCAGAAAGGATTTTTGGGTTGCATTCGTTCATTACAGTTGAATGGAATGGCCCTTGACCTGGAAGAGAGAGCAAAAATAACACCGGGAGTTGAACCAGGCTGTCCTGGACATTGTAGCAGCTATGGTAACCTGTGTCACAATGGTGGAAAATGTAGAGAGAAATACAGTGGATTCTCCTGTGACTGCAGTTTCTCTGCTTATGCTGGGCCATTCTGTAAGAAAGGTAAGAAAGCCTTTTAGCTTTATCAATTACTGAAAACAGGACCATACAGTGCAGAAGAAGATCTTTACATCCCTTTAAAGATATGCTTCAATACTTGCAAAATATTTATGTTTTACTTAACGTAGGGAAACATTCAGCTGAATTTGTTCAGTAAGTGTAAATTTTGTTAAACACTGTCTTCCAGAGATATGTTCAACATCTACAATTTAAAACAGGAATCGCATTACCTAAGAGGATCAGCATCTTTTCTTTAATGTTATGCAACTCCTTTTATTCTCTTATATTATACTAAAGCTAGGAAATATATTGTTATGAATAAACTTTTGGATTTTTGTCTTTGAAGTCTTAATCTCAAATATAAGACTAAATTTGGAAAACAAACCAAGAAGCAGAAGAACTTTAAGCTTCTTTTTACTGTAAGAAGAAAGTGAGATCATTAGAAACAGGACTAAGCCCATGTTTTCAGCCAGTTTAAAGAGGTTCTTTGGTGATGGTGTCATACTGGTAGATGACCACAAGTTATCAAGTTTGAATTTTAAGAATAGAACTTATCTATAACTTTTGAAATTTGGCAATAATCCTGATCTTCTAAAAATTACTTGCTTCCTCCAGGTAGTAAATGCGTTCTACAAAGTATTCAAAAGCTTAAATACCATAACTCCATGTTGCTCTAAATTAGTGAGCACAACATATGTCCAGCCACCACTGCCACCACAAGAATGAAGTACTCGTGTCAAGTCCTTCCATATCTATTGATGTGGAGCTAATGCCACTGAGTGAGGAATGGTATGTTCCTCCTCCCTTGCAAACAGTAGAAGAGACTAATGGTCACACTCCATGTTTATAATTCTGCAGGGGAAGAGTGGCTCCTGCTGCTGACAGTGTGGGATGGCCTATACTAATAACCTTCAGTCACCTTCTATCAAAGATACTGAGCCAGATTACAGAAATTTCCAGAAATTTTTCTGAAGTGTGGAGGTTGTGTGTGAAAACAGGATAGCCTCAGACAGTTACTTATAGCAGAAAATGGCTGTGGGATATCACAGAGATACAGAAGCCCTCAATAAGTGATTCATCCATAAGAAGACTGTAACCCAGTTTGTATTCTCTTTTTATTTCTCCAGCCTGACCAGTCTCTTTTCACAGATAAGTGTTTCAGATGTGGCCAAGTTTCATCAATATGTTACGATTTGAACTGCTGTACCCATACCTCTGCAGGAGCAGTATACATACAAAACAGGACATATTGGTCTTGAGGACCAACGGATAAATGCAAAAATTTAGTAGAATGCATGTCTGAAACTAGACAAAAAGAAGCACTTCTTCATGCAACAGATATTTAAAACACAAGTATAACTGGGCTTTTACTCTAGCCCAGGTTGGGTCTTATTTTCTTCTATAGTTCTAAATACTAGTTCTACTTGTATTTCTTTTTCAGCTTTATCATAATAGTTAAGAATACATTTTATTTTACTCTGTGTTAGAACAGAAAAAAAAAGAACTTTAGTATCATTTTGCATGATATTTAAAACTGAATCACTTTTTGTTCCAGAAATCTCTGCCTATTTTGGGACTGGCACTTCTGTGACATACAATTTTCAAGAATACTACACCTTAGCTAAAAATTCCAGTTCTCATGCTTCTTCTTTCTATGCTGACATGACACTGAACAGGGAAGCAATTACATTTGCCTTCCGAACAACACGGATGCCAAGCTTACTGCTTTATGTCAGCTCCTTCTACAAGGAATACCTCTCCGTCATTCTTACCAGAAATGGTAAGTGTTCAGACAGGCCATCTGGAAACACTAATGAACATCATACCTGCCATCTCAGATTCACTCCAGTTCCCAGACTTGAGTCACAAACTAAGCATTGTCCTGTTGTTGCTTTAAATAGTATATTTATTTTTCAGCTTCACCAACCTATGCTTTCCATATGAAAAACATTCATTCTACTGTAATTTCAACTTTTATTACTGTGGTTTTTTTGGTCATATTGGCAAAAATACTTATTTCAGCAAATCCTTTAGATTAATAATCTAATATTTAAAATAATAAATAATTCAAATTAATCTGTTTTTAAGTTTTGAAATGAAATTCAAAATGTGTCTGATCTGTCTGCTACTCTCATGATGTATTAATTTCAATCCTCACGATAAATAATGAAATAAACTACTTTTTGAAAGTGCATTATCCATTTTCCAAATTAATCAGAGATCATTTACTTAAACAAATTTCATAAGCTACTTACATACCTATGAAACATATATACCTGTGAAAACACACATAATGTAGTTGATGTTCCCGTTTAAGCTGAACATTAAATGTTAATTGGATCTTTCTTTTTCATTCTTTCATCTATGTCTAGAGGATTTTCTTCTACCTTTTTTTTTAATTAAAACCCCCACATACTGAGATGAATATCTGGGTTTATCAAAGACCCTTTACAATCACAGTCATTCTGATCTGAAAGAAGGTTCTGTACTTTCCTGGATACAGATTTGGATGTAGAATAACTGTAGTATCCTCACATCATGTGATGGCAAACACATTTTACTCATGACTGGCCTGGTTCAGGCCTGAGCCTTGCTTTTCAAGGGATGAGTAGACAATTGTAGTTCATCTACAGCTGTGAGGCAATCTCTGACAAGGAAGACATGCTGCCTCTGTGTTCTGCTGTGATTGATTCTCTGTGTGATTATATGTATACAGACAGCATGCTGGGAGTTAATAACAAGGAATAGAAAGTGAGCTAGAAATTATAAACTGCATCCTACTGAATTGTCAGACATTTACAGGTCCGAACAGTGTAAACATTATTCAATAACCAATAACAGTACTTGTAAGATACTGAGTTTTGTTTGATAAGTGACATTGATATGAGATGCCAGACCAAGTTTTTCTCAGCTGAACTATAAAAGTACATACTAAAATTTCTGCACAAATTTTAACTCATTATTCAGATTTGTGACAGTTTATGGCTGTCTTTGCCACTATGTCTTACTTTCAACATTATCATTCTATCTTACTATTCCTGTTGCCTTCTTTCATTTCTTGCTTATGTAAATTTCTCATAAATAAAAATAAAAATAATAAAAAAAAATAAAACTAAAACTATATATAAATAAGTAAAACAATTGTTTCACTCTACAAGTATGCCTGCAAAGCACAAGGCATTGTACATGATCTACACTGCCTGTATAACAGGCAGTGTAGTATACCTTTTGCTCTATTTATCCTTGCAGGAAGTTTACAAATCAGGTACAAGCTAGATAGCCATCAGGATCCTGATGTCTTCAGCATCAGTATGAAAAATATGGCTGATGGACAACTGAATCACGTGAAGATTAACAGAGAGGACGAAGTACTCTTTGTAGAGGTAAGTCACATGCTCTTTGTAGAGGTCAGTCAGTTACACACACAAAAAAAATTGATTATTGTAAAAAAGTAAAATAAACAAAGCAAAATGAAGTATGTAGTTACAACAAGGCAATTATCCCCAAATAGACAATGTTTTAAAATCTCAGGTAAAAAAAGCAAAGGTTAACAGACTCGTGATTAAAAGCCTCGGTTAGACAATCTCTTTGGTGTTCATCTTGTCTATTTCAAAACGTCAATACCTCCTCATCATTTTATATTAAAATAGAAAAAATTGTTCTATGGTTAAATTTTCACAATTTCTGAAATGTGCATGACTGTTGTCATTTGTTTTGGGTCTTGCATTTTGATTTTTGTTTCAAGTTAAGTATCAAACTACAGTGCAAATATATTACCATCTAAAAAATAATTTAAGTCAATTTGTCTTATTTTCTTTGGACCCTTTTACATCAAAGGTATATGACTATTAAGGAAAAGATTTTGGGGTTTTTTTTGTGGAAATTTGATTATAAAATAGAAATATTTGATTTTCTAGTAGTAGATACTAGCATGTAAAGAAGACTTAATTTTTTTAAAACTAAAATGTAAAAAAAAATGGTTGTTACAGGTTAGTATTTTGAGGCTAGAACTGAGTTTGCTTAATTATATATTGGTACAAGGCTTGAAGGCAAGTAGCTCTAGAGGTACCCTGGGAGGCAGAGCATCTACAGTATATTTGATCATTATGAACTAAATATTGAGTCCCTTTTTTAATGAAAAGAGTCTTTTTCATGTTTTTGAAGGTTTACTATTTTTATTCATCTTACAGATGAAAAAGAAGGCATCAACTAAATGTATAACATAAATAAAAGTTTATT
This sequence comes from Phaethon aethereus, assembly GCF_964289735.1. Classification (NCBI taxonomy): domain Eukaryota; kingdom Metazoa; phylum Chordata; class Aves; order Phaethontiformes; family Phaethontidae; genus Phaethon; species Phaethon aethereus. The sequence continues at coordinate 49,390,203 of NC_138577.1, read as the reverse complement.
AAGTGGGATGTTTAAGAAGTATCACATCTATAATCAGTGATCTGAGGAAGATGATAATCTGTTTTCTGATTAGTTTTTATGCTATAACTAACAAATTCTTCCCTCGGTTCCTTTTATTTTTAACCCTGATTTTATCTGCTTTTTTGCAAGCTTTGACTAATATCTCTTCCATTACTCTACCTTGTTCGTCACTACACTGTTCTGCAGGTTAACCAAAATGAAAGAATGAAGTTTATTCTGTCTTCAGGCACAGAATTCAATGCAATCAAGTCTCTCACACTTGGCAAGATTTTAGGTAAGTGGAACACCACAGGCTTTTCTAAAACATAGATCAAAATGTCATCATGGCACAGAAAAAATAACAACCTTAGTGTCATTGAAAGACATTTTTTTTCTTGAATTTAATTATACATTGAGTCACAATCAAGGTAGAAACTTCAGTCTTGTTGAAATACAAATGAGTAAGTACTTCCTGAAAAATGATCAAGTGGGTTCCATTAAAAATAATTTCACACTTCTCTCATTTTGCAATCAAGCATTATGAAACACCACTTTTTTTAAGTTTCAGAAAAAAAAAATCACTGTGAGATCATACACAAAGACCATAGAATACTATTAATCATGTACCATATTTGAAAAAAATTCTGTGATTAGATTTTGATGTAAACACTTAGGGATAAAGTAATGTAAACAAAAACTCCAAAACTTACAGTTACTTTTTGAAAACAAGTTAAGCTATGAAAAAATATTTTGCCTAGAGATGACTCATCAAAAGCTGTCTTTTCGTCTATAGTAATGATTAAAATGGAATTTACCTATCTACAGTTACCATTTTGTCAATTTTGTTAATATCTTCTGATTTAAAATTCTCAAGATCTTATTATTTTCATATTTGTCACATTGGGAAAACTCAACAATAGAGGAAGATGTAGTGAAAAGTTAGAGGATATTTCTCTTTCCTCTAAAGTAATTTGAAGTCTGTGTTGCTATATTCCCATATCAGGTAAAGGTCCATTTGTGTATTCTTCCTCTAACAGTACTTTCTGTTGCAACAATATGAAAACAGAGCTGGTATAGTTTGTGATATACAGTAACTAAGGCTACACTGACCTTTTCAACACCTTGTAGTCAGACTGATTATTTTTACCCTTTCACAACTGGTCTTGGGCTAAGTGTACAATAAATAAGTTTACCGAAATACGGATTATTGGAAAAGATTGTATCCAAGTTTATACACCTTGAATGCTTGTCATTTCATATGGCACACAGTTTATCACCATTACTGAAAGCAATTCTGTTTATTTTTAATAAAAACAATTTTTAACAGAAATTATGAATGAAGTTCCAAATCAAGATTGGGCAAATTAACTGTTTCCCTCTCTAACTCTTTGGTGCTTTCATATTTAGCCAATAAACTGCCTGCAAAGGAGTGATGGTTTCCTACTCTTTAAAAATCTATTTAAGTGAGCTAAAAAGTTAACAAATACTTTTTATAGAAAACTGTGATATGTGACTTAGAAGAAATTGAGTCTTCATCTCAACTTTGTATAAACAGTATACTACTTTACCGTGTTCCCCCAGGCTTATGGGAACTATTTAAATGTTTTATATAATACCTACCCTAAACCAGAAGACGGAAGAACTAGTTTTTGTCACATTCAGTTGTATGTGGTTTAGTTTAGAGGAATTTTATTACCATGTACCGGAGATGCTCCTCCAGGATCCATACATCTACCAGTTTTTGTATAATACTTTTGGGAATAACATAACAGCTTTGATAAATCAATGTTTCTGCCATTGTAACAGACCCAGAAATACAATTCTGGCTATGAGGGTAGAAAACACTGTTATGTTTTCCCAAATATTCTCTTACAGACAAGCAAAGCATTCTCTGAAATGATCCATCATGCCACTGGGTGGGAGGCAGTAAGAGTCTACCATTTTCTGTCTGATGTCTATCTACATTTAAATAATGTAAATCCAAAACAAAATGTCTATGAAATTAGGTTTTTACTCTATTTTGAGTAAAAATTAAAGTTAACTCTGTCACACATTTTACTTGAAAGCAGTGTAATGAAATGCACAATTTTAGGCAAATAGCAGTCTCTTTTGATGAGGACCAATGTCTCTTCCAAAGAAACCACACTTTTATAAGTTCAGAGGTGTGAATTTCTTCAGTTAGTTATATGATGGCTATTGCATCATCACAGTGATGTGAAGCATGGAGTTAAAATGACCTGTGGGGGCACTCAGCCCAATTTGGCTCAGTTTACTGAATCTGTGCTGAAGAAAACATTTGTTAAACTTCTCTCCCTTTCAAAGGAGAGATGCTGTTGAAAAGTTGCAGTTTCCTCTATAAATCTGACTGCTTTGGGTCCTGATTCCTGTGAAGTCATGTGTAGGGATTGAAGGAGACTCTGTGAAGCAGCACACTCACCCACAGATTTCACAGGATACAAGCCAAAGGGCTCCTTATGTTTTTGTTTTCCTTCTCAGGAGATACTTTCTCCCAAAACACCCCACAGTGTAAGGAGGCTGTAGAAACCTACCTTTTTACAGCAATCTACTGAGGAAGTAATTTGCTTCCACTTTGCCCAGGACAAAGTTTCCTACCCTTCTCCAGCTTGAGCATGCAGAACTGTGGGCAACATTTTTCTTCACTGAGAGTTGTTAACGTTTCCATAGTAACTGAAATAAAGATAGGCTTTCAGCAAGATTTACTTAGGTCTGATTTATACACAAACTTTCACCAGTTTAAGAGAATGTGTGATTTTAAGCTAATTCACTTAAATAAAGGCATCATACCGCATATGGACATCTCCAAGAATGTAAAAAGTAGCTATTTCAGTAATAAATAAAAACAAATTTTCACTGAAGTCTTAATAATTAGGTCTAAATTAAACCAGTAAAATATTTATACCCATATTTGAAATGGAATTTCTGTGTATTCAGAGTATTCCATTCTATTTGTAGTGAAATTGTCCTTTCTTATATTGGTTTATTGTTAATTATATTTGTCTCTGAAATTATAAGATTGTATAATTTAGTTCTGTCTTTATTGGAATATCTTTGAGGATAATGCACAGCTTACTTAAGAGCTCTGATTATTATAGTTTTATTGATAAAGGAATAATGGAATTACAAAACTCTCATTGTGCTCCATTCATATGTAAAAATACAGTGATAATTCAAATTGTTAATTTGAAAATCAACCTTTTAAAACAATACTGTTTGGGTAATCCCCAAAAAGTGCTGCAGTGAAGCACATGCTAATTAATAGTTGCTTTAAAAATGTCCATTTCTTTTCATGCAGATTTTTCTACTGTATGAATTTGAGAATGTGCATAGTAATAAAATAGTAAAATTCAATCTTTTAAATTTGGTTGAGAAAAGTCTTTAATATATGTCTGTTAATATAAAATATGCATTTTTATGCAGCTCCCACAATTTAAATTACATATAATTTTACTCCAGCAAATTTATATGAAACCTTTTTTTAAATTTTTTTAAATCAGATTTTTGATTTAGTCAGCCAAACTTGTCAAGACTTGCTTCCAATACAGAAGCTTTTCAGCATAATTATTTGGGGAAAGAGAAAGTTTCCACAGTCTGACAATCCTGGACAGGATACCAGTATTTAGAAGATCAATATTCAGGGTTTTAATGGAAGTACTTTAGTTTGATGAAATAATTCTGTTGGCTTGTTGCTTGCTGCACCCCAGGACATGGTTGGCTGTTTTCTCAACACAGTCAAAACTGTGATTGCATAGTTCTTATCTTAAAATGTTCTTTCTGCTAAGAGCTGCATGTCTGCTGACTTTCAGTATTACTTGACAGAGGTAAGATGGTTGAAGCAGAATTCAAGATGGTTATTGAGTTTGTGTCTTGGTTTTGGGTTTTTTTCTGAAGAACACAAGGTTGGGTGGAATACTTTTGTCTGTCTTTGCTGAAAAAAAATGAGTACACTTAGCAAATGAATTGCTATGAAGATGCTTAAGGATGCATAACAAATTTATCATAAAACACAGTCTCTAATAAACAACTTGTGTGTGTGTGTGTCATTTTAAGTCAGTTAAATATGACTTAAGCACTAAAGCAGAGTTTAGGGGACTTTCTCCCTAAATGTTATCACTTTTACCAGCAAGATTGCTTGATCCCAACAGTGTTTTCTAACTGAGTCAAGTGAAGTCTAAGGATTTTAAATATCTAACTTATTTTCATATTATACACATACAATGTTTACAAAATGGTTTGTATCAGAAACTAGAAAATAATAGCAAACACTTCATTCTTGAGGTTTTCAATCCTACTTATAGATACATATTTTTATCACAAAGCATTTTGGATATTTTTTTCTTGCCACTTCAAGTTAGTCCTTTTCTTAAGATATCCAGATCTAGTAGATCCTTCAGTACAGTGGGGCAATCATCAAAAATGGTGTATGCTACAGAGAGAACAGAGGCAGTTAAACATCCAACATTTTATGTAATCCATCAGTGTAGGTGTACAGACTCTTGTCTGACATCTATCTATCTAATAATATATGATCATTGCAATAAGCAGAGGGTAACTGAGGAAAATGTTGCTATGCTATTTTGCAATATTCTACCAAAACACATTAGCCCAATTTTCACTATTAGCCTAATTGTACTGCAGAGTGCATTGTACATTGGTATTTAAAATTGTTTTGGTAGCCATTGTAAAGATCACAAGTTCATTCATGGGTTCTAGGATAAGTTGGAGGCAGACACGAATAAGATTAAATTCCTGTCTTATTTACACTGAACTTTAAAAATTACTTCCCTCTTTGAATAATTAGTACTTCCAGAGTTTTTGCTTAAGCTAGAACTGTCAGAGTAAGTAAACTATTTTCCATTTCCAAAGTAGTGCATTAGTGAGCATTAGCTGATGAATAAATAGAGAGCTCTGACAGAATACATACATTCAGGAAGGCAGCTCAAGAGAATAAGGGTGTGTGTGTCTTTTTTTGTTTGCTTGTTTGTTTCTGATTTTTTTCTCTTAGTGTTCAAGATAATGGTATCATGTTTAAAATGTATGGTAAATTGGAACAACATTCATTTTTTTAGAATTTCACAGAAAATATCTTGATGGATTTCCAGGATCTGAGGTCTTCAGAGAGTTTTTGCTTTGACAGACATCATGGTGATGGGATGGAGTTGATACATCAATCTGTGGAAAGAATATGATCCAATAAGATACATATTTATGAGAAGAAAACTAATAAAATATGTATTTTTCATGAATGCATGTCTCACCGTTATATTTTCACAGAATGAAAAAGTGTTGCATTTTAATTTAAATATTTTAGTTACATTTGAATCTTTTTTGCTTTGGAACTTGCTATAGTAAGTTAAAAGCATTTCCCTCAGCAGACTAGCAACTGTCTTCTGTTAAAAAAAAAGGTTTGAATGTGTGTGACTCTTTTCATTAAAGACAGACAAGAAAGAGATTCAGTGTACCTACATATGTTGCTGTAACTCAATTATACTCAGAGGACCACAGGTTAATTATTAATTTATTCTTCTGTCACTTTATTTAGTACATTTGCACTATGATTAGTTGTGTTCTGTTCCTTTTGATTAACAGAAAACAGTGATGTAGATGAAGAGACTATGAAGGCAAACTCTCAGGGGTTTATTGGATGTCTGTCTTCAGTGCAGTTCAACCATATTGCTCCTTTGAAGGCTGCACTGCACCACAGCAGCTCAGCCCCCATTGTTGTAAAGGGACGCTTCACTGAATCCAACTGTGGTACTTTAACTGGAGCTGACTCAACATCAAGTGAAACAACCCATTCATTTGCAGGTAGCATATGGTTATCACTTATTCTGATGTCTGAAGCAAAATCTAAATAGAGTACTCATGACCTGAATCAAAACTGATTTTTTTTTTTTTAAATGTGTGTTGACATCTCAGAAGTAGTCTGAAAAATAATTCTCTTCTATATGTACTTTTTTTTCTCTACTCTTTCTCTTTTCCTCTAATCATTTATATTATTCTCTTTTTCTCTGCAAAGTATCGTCTACATCACTGTTCTTTGCATGCTTATGGACCCACATTACTGCCACTGTACCATACTGTACATGAGCTGTAACCATGTGAGAATTTCTTGAAAATCCTTCTTCTATTTGTCTCACTTTACTTTTTTTCTGCTGCAGATCACTCTGGACCAATAGATGAGGGAGAGCCCTTAGCTAATGCAATCAGAAGTGACTCTGCAATTATTGGAGGTAATAAGGACCATAACAAATCCACAGGAGCATTTTTTTTCTAATAACTGTGAGCCTTTCAATGCTGAAGTGAAGTCAATTTAGTCTTGCATGCATATTGAAACTAGTAAAAATGACTTATTTTATTACAACGGGTACACAGACAAAAATCAAACATTGTTTTAAAATGTAATAAATAGCTCACATGCTTTCTTATTACATAAATTTATGCTATCAGTGTTTCTATAGATTGGAACATTCTGCTGAATCACAAGATATGAAGATGAAGTTTCCAACCTATCTAATGACAGTGTCTATGACTTTAAAAAGTACTTGGATATATTGTGACAAACAGCATATTTTTAAGAAGGAACAATCTTCTTTGACCATGCCAAAAAATTATATTTTACTACCCAGTCAAGTTCAAAATCTTCTTTTATAGACCTGAGAAACACAGATTTTTCTTGAGGAAATGGTGTCAAACAGTTTGAATCAATCCTTTGACAGACTGAGGCAAATTTCATACCGGTTCTACATTTGGAGAGCAATGTACTCTTGTACAGACTATTATTTGCATTAATTAACAGCTTAAAAATGAAATGTATGTTAAAGTAATAATAATAAGAAATAATACATGTTGGTTTGAAATACCTTTTCTCCTCCATTTTCTCACTATTTCTTTTGGCCACTTTCATCAATTCAGATAGAACTACAGTGATCATCCACAAACTTTTTTCAAAACACTTATTTTTAAGTGGAATAGAGGAAGAATCATGTACAGTTGCTCCTAAAGTGAATATGTTGACAGTTCCTTTACTTTCTCTGCCTATCAGAACAAGAATGGTATAAAGCTTAGGATATATGACTTGTGCTTAACATATAGGGCTGATAATCAGGATATTCAGGTTCCATTACTGTGTCTTTCTGATTGACTGTCCTTAAGCCAAGATCCATCTCTGTTGTAGTGGGGAAGCGTAACAGTTCTGTCTCTTTAAGGGGAATGGAGAGTACTCAAGTGAACCTTAATAGGGAGAGTTTGGGATTGGCAGCCTGTTGCATGTCAGTCATAGACTGGAGTGAGGTTTTGTTCGTATTCTTGGGAAGAGAAAGGAAAGAAAAGAAAGAAAGAATTAGTTGCAATAGTTACCACCACGGAGCTGTGGTGTCCCGACAGTCAGATCCTTCAAGTCCAGTGGGAGAATGTTCCTCTTGATGTTTCTTGATGTTCTCCACAATATTTTCACAGATGTTTTCCCGACGATGTTTCCCCAATGTTCTGCCCTTTTATACGGTCGTCTTCATACTCCTTCCAAGAATCACTTAGCATATTCTACGAGCTGCTTTGCTTAACTGCACCCACCACCCATGTGGTACACATGCCCAATATCATCAGGGGTCTCCGGGTTGTGTTCCAGGCCTGAGGTCTGGGTGCGTGCATGGGATTAAATTAGTCAGTTTGACATTCAGATTTGTATGAAGACAGGAAACCTTTAGTCTTGACAAACATCATGACAGGAAACCTTTGGTCTTGTGGCCTGCTCCTGTTGCTATGGCAGTGGTACCAGTTGGTGGCTTAAAGTTTCAGCAATGTTGAGACAAACATCCAATACAGTCGCTTACAGAGCCTTCAGGAGAGTTTCAATTCCTTTCACCTGTGTATGTGTATGGCTATTTCAGTTTCGTTTTTTTCTTTGACGGAATAGTATTGTCTCTTGTGACAATCTTCCCCTGTGACAATTTCTGGTGGTATTTCTTCCCTTGGAAGGAGGTGGGGGAAGGAAACTTGTTTTCACTCATGAAGATGGAATTTTCACAGTATAATTCACTGTTTCAATTTCCATTAGTTACTTCAACAGAAAGAGGGCAATGGGAGGGAAAGGTCATCCCCTCCATCTTCTAAATTCTGAATTGGTTTCCTTTCTAAGGGTTTTAGGAGCCTCCGGAGACAAATGACAGTGGGATTTAGCAGAATAAAGCTGCCAAGGCTTCTCACTGAGGATAAAAGCATTTGGCCTATGGAAAGTGGAGTTCAGATAAGAACCTGCAGTCACCTGTGTGTCTGCCATTTAAATAATGGTACCTGTTACGGTTGGTGCCTGCCAACAGTACACTTCATAGTCACTACCTTTAGCATGGTAGTGCTAGAGATACTTAAATAAGAGGTAATAAAACCTAGAAGCTTCCTTGCCTGTAAAATGATACTTATGTCTGCATATTTTTATACACACAACCTTTCAGAATTTTACCACTGAATTCAGTGAGGTCAGAGTTTTAGAATATCGTTTCTTCTACATGTCTAACTTTGTTAAAGATTACTTTGCTGTTTCAAAAGATAAGTATTATTTTACAGAAGTATCTGTACATAAAGATCCCTTTATATACTAGGTAATTTAGTGCAGGTGGAGATTTTTAAGTGTACTAACAACAAAGTAATATTTGAACTGCAAGCTACAATAGTTACAGTCTTTTTAAGTTAATAACAACAACAATTTTATTGTTATTAAACACATTTGGGAATATGTACTCACAATTTTTCTACTGCTTAATTATGGTTTAAAAGTCAAAATAAAGCCAGCTGTAAAACACTTAGTAAAAGTTTAATATAAGTACCTTTAAATGCATATAACTGAGAACTGTACCAATTCAGCTACTTCAGATAAGGCAAGTTTATAGAAAAACCATTACAGGTGACATGTACTGTGACTGTGAAACAAAGGAATGAATGCTCTATTTAATCTAAATAAGAACAAGATTTATTCAGATTAAAGAGTCTATTCCAGAGAAGAAGATACTGCACACAAAAAGTTTATATTCCTACCATTAAGGATGGCTGCTCATATTACAGAATGAAAAAAATGACAAGTACTGAAGTTTGGATGGTCTGTTTTTATTCACAGCACTAAGGAACTATGCATTTTTTTTTTCTTGCAGTACTGGTCAAAGTTATGCAGCAAATTGTTCCTTCATCTCGTCCTGAGACACTGCGTAACAAGTGTTTCACAGACTATTTAGTGTTTTTTTCCTCCCTGCAGCCTAGTCTTGCTTTTTGCCTCTTTGTCAAGCACATTCTGCTTCCCTTTTGTTTCATTTCTCCTCAAGTTCCTCTCCTGCCCAACCTCTGACTCATGAACTTGAGGGCCTGAGACCATCATGAGAGGATGAATGAGGAATAGAGGAGATGGGCTGGAAGCCTGTAAGGTCATGCTTATCTCTGTAGGAAGTATCTCCTTCCATACTCTTTCTAATATCCTGTGGCAGGAGCAGCATGCCCTGCTAACAGTTCAATAAATCTTATATAGTCACCTTTAAAACTAAGTGCCCATTCCCTTTAGTCTCTTATGTGTTAGGTATGTGGTACATATGTTACCTGATGAGTTCCCTATATAAAGGTTATGCTCCTGCCCCTTAGCTTTCTAAGTGATCATCTAGAATACCATAATGCAGGTGGCTGTACTGATGATGATTTTACCCTACCAGATGGGGCTGCTAAAGCTGTTGGAAAAGGAAGCTTGCTCACAACCACCTGTGTAGGGAGGGACCATGTTTACTTATGAACCCATGGTCATGTAGCCATATGAAGCAAAAACACATCAGAACAAGTGCCACAAACCTGAAGGGAAGGCAAGGCGGCAAACCTGTATTATTTCACTCTGAACATTAAGTGAACCTTGATTTTAGTATTTTAGTATTTTAACCAGTGTCTATTCATTACAAATGATGCAGTTAGAGAAATGTGAGCCCTAGCTAATGTAGATCATCAAAATCTCTTCATCCCTCTATGATGTACCAAAGGCGGTCAAAGGGAAATGGGATTTTCTTCCATGAGACAGAATAAACGTTAGAAATTCTGTCCCATTTGACCTGATAATAGGTGGCTATAAACACTGGCTAATCTTCCCTGGAGTCCCTATGAAGAACTGTTTTACATTTTCTTTTATAAAATTTTCTCATTAACTGCATTGTTTAGTCAGAACCAGTCATCTGTGGCATGAACTAATTTGTGTGGAGGACTGGATGTGAATGGGAATACTTCTGTGCAACCATTTTTACTGCAAAAGGTCTGAGGCTTGAGCGTTGTGATGTACACAGGAAGAGCTGATAGATGGCTTGGTTCAGAATTCCAGATTGGTAACTTTGTCCTCACCCTGTTCTGCTCTTCCCCAGTGATATAAGAGCTGATTGGCAGGTGAAAGCTGATGTTGGGACACATGTCCTCTTCCCTCCTGATGACATATCATGTGAGAAAGGGTTCTGAGCTACATGAGTGACTGAAAAAAAGGAGAATACTTTGCCCAATAGTCATAGGAGTTGGGGAAACAGAAAAAGTCATAGTGCCCTTTGTGATGTCCCGTTGTCTAGCAGGAAAGTCTCTGGAGAACAGGGACTTCCTTCTTCATCCTACTCCGGCCCATGAGTTATGGTTTGTCTATTCTTTCTCTTGACTTTTTTCTCTTTTCTTCTCCTAGGTGTAATAGCAGTCGTGATATTCATCCTACTTTGCATCACTGCCATAGCCATACGCATTTATAAAAAAAAAATAATCTACTCAAAAAATGAGGCAAAAGGATCTGAAAATGAAGACAACGCTGAATCTGCACTGAAAAGTGAGCTCAGCGTGCAAAACACCACCAATGAAAATCAAAAGGAATACTTCTTCTGACTGGCGTTGATGATTTAATTTAATATAACAATGTGACAGTCTGACTTTCTTGCTAAGCCAGGGTCTCTCAATGGACAGAAAAAGCTCTTGCACTCTACAGTAAATGCAATGGATTTGAGACTTATTATACTGCATATGTTCAGTCTCAGTGATTGCTATAGGGGCCCTCTTTAAATTACATGCATTCCTTAGCTATTATACCGTAAAAGCATTTTATGTAACAGTGAATTAGATATTGTAATCAATTTCATTGTTGGTAGTTTCCGACTGTTCTGATGTGACCTTCTACAACTGAAATTTAACGTACATGCTGAATATGATTTTTGAAATCAGAAAATTGTTATGGAGTTATTCCTATGTTTTTCTTTAAAATTTGATTCTGGAATTTTGTTTAAGGTGAAAGGTGGATTCTAATACTTTGCATTACTAAAGAAATTCTGCTCTGTCGCATTATAGTGATCCTTCTTACTTCCTCAAACTCAAAATGCCTTTTGAACTTCTGTTGGCTGGTGTCAGCATCTGCTTGTGAGACATGGAGTTTGGTGTCCAAAACAAACTGTACTTCTTTCCCCTGGGATGTGACCAATATCATCACTATCCCTTCTTTTTGGCAAGCCTAACAGGACTTAAAACTGAAGGATGTACAATGTTTTGAAATGCCATAAAAGCTCTTTTGCAATAGGTTTTCACTTATGGTCAAGTTACGGCACCAAGAGACTCACACACATTCTAGGCATTTTGAATAAAATTGGGATCACAAAAGGCAAGATGTTTGCTTGGAAAGATCAAATAATATATAGTTAAATTATCATGAGTGAAAACACCAAAAGATCCGAAAGATGATCAAGGTTATGCTCCCTGGAAATTTATAATGCTCATTCTGTCAAGAAGTAATGTTCTGTGCACTATCTGGGACATACTCTCTGAAAACATTGTAGCTATGATCTGCTCCGGACCTCAAGATTAAGTTGTTCTAAATTACATAAATTATTTATGATTATTATAACAACAGAAGTAGGGCATTTAAAGTCTAGTACAGTGGCTGCTACTTGAATGCTTTTGTTCTTCACCCTTAATGGTACCTATTATATACCTCTGCAAGATAAGGTCTGATTGTACCACTCAAAATTAAACAGGTGCTTACTATCTTGACAGAGTAAATGAAAGCTGTCTATGACATTATATAAACAAATTATCAGATATAAAGAGTAGGCTTACATTGTCTGAAGAGAAGATTGTAAGGTTGCTATAGACACCATAGGGTATCTGAAATACCCATGTGGTCTGGTGGGAATATCACAAGTTCTACAGAAGGTACGTGTCTTTTGGAAGAGACATCTGGCTATTGGGTAGAATACCCCAAGGCATCAAAAATAGCACTTAGAAACCAATATTTAGGTAACTGGTTCCCAGACAAAGGATTTTTTGTTTTTCCCCAGACAGAAGATTGTGATTCTAGAGCTTGGATCTGAGGAAAGAATCAGGAATTCTGTGCCCTTGTAGACTTGAGTTTAAAATTTAAATAGGTCTCAATTGATTTATATCTGCTCCCATTGAATGCAGTGATAGCAGTCATTGCTTTTCTCCTCTTTCAGTGAGGAGAATCAAAGCTAAACCTTAGACTGTGAAGTTTAGAAAATGTTTATCATAGATGTTCAAGAACATTATAAAGACATGGAAACCTGACATGGTGTGCCAAAACCTTAAATGTAAATTCCTTTACATAAATGGTAGTTGTAAATATACGTGTCCAGCAAATACCAGCTTTTAAAGCTTATTTTCTTCCATCAGTCTTTACTTTCTGTTTTTTAGAATTCTACAGTTCCTGTTCTGCTTCCTCCTGTATTTTTAGGAATGATTTTTTCTCTTTTTTTGGTACCTGGAGGCTCTGCAGTCAGAAATTGTTCAGATTAAGATGCACTGCTTTCTCATCCTTCTCATTTTTGCCATTCTGCATTCATCTCTGGTAGATCAATCAAGATGAGGACCCAGGATCACGAACTGTGTATCCGTGTCATGTATACATTAATGAGTTCACCAATCCAGTTTGCTCTGTAACAATAAATCATCTTTAGAAAGGATGGAGCATGGTGAGGGAATGATACAGGACTGTTCCTGATAGGTGATATGCATAAGAAAGAATTGTTATGTTTGCTACTTTGGACCCTCTCCATCTAGCTAGCTGCTTTAAAGTTAAAATTATGGCTGTGACCTAAATTGCACTGAATTTAAGAGGAATCCTTCCATGGACTTCTCTGTAACTCAAACCCTCTGTATCTCAAGAGGCTTTCCTTTCCTGTGATACATATGTCAGTGTCCACCTTTTTGTGTCACTTCTGTCAACAAATCTATCAACAATGGTGAGTCCCAGACAACCCCATTTTTGTTAACGAGGGATGTAGTAACCATGTGGGACAAAACTTGTATGATAGTGTTGATTTTAATACATTAGATCACCAAAATAGACATTTCAACTGAATCATAAAAGACAGACTATCCACATGAGAGTTACTGATATAATAACCTAATAAAACCTAAAGAGTACATACACCAGGACAAGCTGCAAGTATGCAAACCTAACTTTTAAATCACTTCCTTTTACTTCTATTTCCTTGTTAATTTTTATTGTGTGTCTTCATGGAGAGAAAGGTCTCTTCCCTTAATTAATTTTCTTCCAAATGAATAATCATTTTCTTTCCTCATTCCTTAGAATTTTTAAAGGAAACAGGAAGGGAAAAGCTGAGTAACAACCCCTATTTCACAGACTAATTCAAAAGGAGGGGGGAGGGTATAAATGCCTGTGTGAATAACACATTATTTCATTCAAAGACCTTTTTAGGGCATTTTATTATGTGAAGGATTCTAAGGGGAAAAACAGAAATGGATTTTGTTGAATGCAGATCCATCTGCAGTTTTGTAGCATACAATAATTACATCTCTCTGAAGATGCAAATGCTTATTTTCATCCATAGGAAGAGTGATCATAGATTTGTCACCTGAATCTAAAGTATATAGGTTCATAGTCAACAAAACATCATTTTCCATTACTTGCTGCATTTCTGTGGGTACAAAAAAATAGTGGCACCGAAGTATGCTGAGACATCATACAACATTGTGCTGTCCCTTTTTTGATTCTCTATTCCAATATGTGACCTTTCACGTCTCTGTTAATAAACATTTTTTTAAATAAAGTGAGGAAAATATTTTTTAAAAAATTTGTATTGAAAAGTTTAAAACTGACAACAATATACTGATTTTTTTTAAAACAGTAAAAATACGTAGAAGTGCACATAATATATTGATGAGTGTGGTTATTTATAGATATTACTGAGTGCTAATGTAATAAATTTACTATGCATTGACACATTTTCCATGGCAAGTATTTTTTTTTTCTTAGGTACATTAGAAAATAAATAGCAGCATATATGCTGGTACGTTTTTAAAACTTTGTATGGGCACTAGCTACAAGACGATTGTAATTATTTATGTACTCAACATTTAGCACATAAACATGATTTAGCTGGGTTTTGGGAAAGCATTTTCCAATACATCCACTGCTGAGTAGATGAAGAACATGTAATAAGCTAAGTGCACAACTTAACATGAAATGTACTAACAGTCAAAATAAATTTACAGAATCATTATTCATGGCAGTGACGTACAAGGAAAAAAGCGTGTAAATGACAAAAGAGACAGAATTTCTTGGACAAATCAGCTGCATAGATTAGAATACACAGATTTATATTCAGATGCCTGGAAGCCTGCAGCAGCAGTGTGAGACAAAATCAGAAGATGCAACTACTGCAGGTAAGTAGAAGATTGGAAAGAAGGAAGGAAATATCCTTTTGAAATAAAATTAATTACTTTGAGAATTAATTGCAACAGTTTACACTCAAAGCCGAGTTGTAGCTGTATAAGCCATGTGATGTCACAGGGGAAGAAAGTTCTTTGTAACAGAAAAATATTTGCTAATTCAGAAAACTTAATGCCGAAAAAGCACGTCCCCTGGTCTTTCGGGTGCGAGGCACGTTCTCTGGAGAGACCATGCACAAATGACACATAATTTTATCAAGTCAAACTCCTAATTCTGCAACCAAAAGTATAATGAATCTATAGTGTTTCTGATCATCTAATGAGATTGTTCATTATCAAGAAACAATAAAAATGAAAAATCATACAGAAATTACAGATGAATAAAAGGTACTGGTGTGAAGATACTGAAGTAATTTCAGAGTTTTTTTTACAGTACACACAATGACATGCTTAAAAGAATAAGGAAAAGAAAGAAACTTCCCTTTAAATTTACTTTTTTCAGAACTTTCTCTTGGGGCTTTTTGCTAGTGGTGGGAAGGAAGGGTTTAATGGGTTTGTGTACAGAAAGTGCTAAAGGTGCTAATATGAGAAAAAGAAAAAAAAACAAAGGTGCTTATAGACTGTGCTCTTCTAAGAAGCCATGTTCATCCTCATTCTTGAAAAGGCTGTCTGAAAAGTAATTTTGACAAGAACTGGAACTGTTCTTTGGATACGTTGTCCAAACATCTTAATTTTTGTTCTTAGCACTAATAAGAAAGGAATCAAACATCACAACTGCATTGCAGGGAGATGGATGCCTTTCCTTCAAACGCTGACATAAAATGTGATTTAATTTCATATTAATTTCGGACTTCCATCTCTGATGAAATTCTGAGGCTGTTAACATTTTATATAAATAACACTGAATAAATCATGCCTAAAGTCCTTATTAGATAGCGTGGTAAATAAAAAAGTAAAGGTTGCAAAAACATCCCTCAAAATTTAATATAAATTCAGTGATGGATGCCTGTTTATGAATTATTTCAGTAATTAGCAAATTTTAACCACACTTCTCCAATTACAGAAGTGTGTGGATTGAGCTCTGAGGAGCCCAAGAATAACTATCCCATCCTCAAGTGTATGGCGTTGAAAAAAAACATTAACGTTTACACTCCATTTGTACAATAAGGAAAAATACTGAATTTTTTACTAGCTTGCTTTTTTAATATTTGTGAAACCTTTTAAAGATGGAAGCCTTTATATAAATGGACAGCATCATAACAGAATGAGATTCTACCTTTTATTTAGCAAATAACATTGTGGTAAGTAACATTAATTATCTGTATTTATTTTAGTATATTTATTCCAGGAGATGGTCCTTTTTCTTTCAGTCAGAAATAACAGCATTTTCCTGTTCTTTTATGCATAGAGTGACACATGAGTAAGGAGGAGAAAACAGATCTTGGACTGTTTGCTGTAGTATAGATTTGATTGCACGTCTTCTTTCATCAGCAGATTAGAGCCTGGAACATTTTCATCTAACTAGAGGTGTAATAGTTGAAGCAAAAAAGATATGTGTCATATAGATAAATACAAAGCGTAGATTATAACAACACATCTATATTCTTACAAAATGTCTTTTTCTAATTGATTTGCTCAAAGGGAGCATCATGTGTATATATTTTAAGCGTAATTCCTGGTTCCTTCTTAGTAGCTTCAGCTGCTTCATTAGCCATATTTGCTGCTAGTTTTAGTTACCACAGAGTTACTCTTCTACCACCAGTAACTGATAGTCTCAGCATATTTAATTTTTTAGATGACAGCATAAAAAATTTACTGTGTTTTAACACCTTTAAATCTATTGTACATATAAATACTCCTTAACTAGGTAAAATAATATTGTGTATCTATTAGCACGCATGCTCTATATGAAATAGCAAGTCTAAAAGTAGACATATACTGGTTTGAAGTTTGAGTCGGTTTTTTGTTTGATTTCTTTGGGTATTTTTGCTGCCCCCCCCGGTAAACAAACAGGGGGTTGTTAATTTTAACTTAATCACATACTGCTTGTGAACAAATTATTTTAAGATTATATTAATATATAATTTTTAAAAATACTGACACTCTTATTAAGAAAACATTCAGAATTTTTCAGTAATTGCAGCCCCAAGATACAGCCTCTCTCTTTTGTAATTGAAAAAATTTGTAAATACTGCTTATGTGGAATAATATTTTTTCCCACTACATTCAGTGGCACTAGAAATAGAGGTTTACACCACCTCAAAAAGAGTAACTACTCAGTTGTGGTCCCCTCACTATGGAAATTCAAAAATTTCACCTGCAAAATAATTTGGTATTTATATATAGGACCAGGAAGTCCTTTAGCAGTCACTGTGTTTTTACTGTAAAACTTACAGGGCCTTATTCTTTCACAGCAAACACTTGCCATGAAATTAATATTTAAATGGACTATTTAGTGTTGTGACCTGTAAATCAGAGACTTATATTTGAATTATTGGTGTTGTGTTTCTATAATTTTGTCTCTTTGATGTTCAAGTTTATAATGTGCGCATGTCTGATTCAAAGCCATTTTTAATTAATTCACGTCATAAACATAAAAGTGCTAGGTTTCAGGTGTCTTACAGATAAATCCCACTAGAAAGTAGCAGTTAAGTATAAAATAGGATTTTAAAAGTGTGTCACATATTCCTTTACATTACACATTGATGAAATTCATTTATTTTTACAGAACATGTGCTGGATTTATGATTCATTCCCAGAAAAAATAATGGGAATAAATGGGCAAAAGTCATAGAAAAGGAGAACAATATGAAACAGGAATTTTCTTTGTTGAGAAAAATGTTTTTATCAGAGTCCTGAAAATCTAGTTTTATGATACACTTGTACAGCTATTTATCAATTCTTATTGAAATGTTCATTTGTCATCATATTATCAAGCACATCTCCTTTCAATTATTTCCTTTTGTAAAAACAATATAACAGTAATTTTAGTTTCAAGCTGATATTTAGCTGTCTGTTTGCCTCAATAAACTATTTCAATCTGTAAATTAAGCACACCATGAAGTATATAGTATGTACCTTCTTTCTGCAAAATAATAGCAGTAATTAACAGTCCCCTGAAATAGTAAGATCTTGGAGTGTCTAGAGTTGCATTGACAGTCTTATTTTATGATTATAAGTAAACCTATTTAGTTAGAGTCTAATTAGGAAAGCATTAGTAAATGCTTGTTATTCAGTACTCTAGAATGGTTAAGTGCGACATTTGAGAAATGAAATGTTTCTTAAATTAGGCAAATAATGCATATTATAGTACTAATGTTGCCCTTGTGTAATACCTGCTTGCCCATTGTGGCACTTACTAGTGATTAACAGTCATTTCTCCATTACCAGTTTCACCTTAAGGTTCTGTAGTATACTTTAATAGACTTAAAAACTAAATATGTTTGCACTAATCATCACTTATTATTTCACACTAGCTTTTTTTACTTCATCTAGGAATTTCCTTATTTTTTTGCACCAGCGTTATTCTCATAATCATGTAACTAATGGAAAATCTATAATTGTAGTTGTAATTACATATAAGGTTGCCGCAATAGAGATTTCTTTTCGAAGTGGCTGTTGTACTGCCAGTTAGGTCAGAATAGGTCAGGTCTGTCAATATTCCCCTGCACTGTCAACTGGCATGGCTGTCCTATTTCCATCTTGCTGACCTATGTCCCACCAGACTGCGTGCATTTCAGTGCCTCTGGGCTGAATTCCTGGGAAAATAAACCCTATCACCTATCTTTGGTGCACAGGTCTCCCAAGCACAGCATGATCCATTCTATCTGACCAAACATCGCCAGTCATGTAGTGCTTCCCTGCAGTTCTGACGCCAGCGGGAAGCTGAGAGGAAGCGTGCATGCTGCTGTTTCTATAGGACATAATGCTGCAAGGCCACCTACAGCAGCCACATATGGATATGCCTGGGCTGGAGACTTTTTCTCATTACATGAATGAGAAATGAAAAGAATACGAAAGTCAAGGCTGGCGACTTCTGCTCAGGCCTCAGAAAGGAGGCATATGACAGGCGGTCAGCAGGGAGGCTGCAGTGCAGATTGTGGCTGACAGTGACCTGGTCTGGCCAAAAAACTGAGGGGGAAGGTGCAAAAGTGGAGCAGGAGCTGATGGTTTCTCCTCCTGTTAGTGGAGTGAAAATCAGACATGTGACCTTTAGTACACTCTTTGAAGGCATTTCTAGAGAAAATAAAAAAAAATTAGGAACTACATACCTAAGCTGAGCACAGCTCTGTCCCTGTAACTGTCAACCAGTAGAGGCAAAGCAATGATGTAATACAGCCTCTCCTGAGCATGTGAGACAGTAAGTGCAGTACATTTGGTGGGACATTATAGTTTCCTTACCACCTTCCAATTTCCAGCTTGGGGTAGTATTATTTAAGAAATCTGCGTGTGATGCTCTGTATTCAATGACTTAAGTCAAGAGCCTTATCGCATGCTAGCTATTTACCTCCTTCTGAGAACTGAGACATCTCTCACAAAATTTTTGGCTCTAGCTCCAGGCAACAAATGCCAAACAGTACCTGGCTCTACTCCAGGGTCAGTAACATGAGGCAAGAAAATAATACCTGATAATGCATTAAGAATGTGCTCCCAGAAGTCAGTCATCCTTGCTCAGAGAGGATAAGCAAGATTTCAAAAACACTTAAGTTGATTCAGGAATTATGTACCTGTTCAGCATTCTGAACAAAATTCCTAAACATTCAGTTCACAGAATCATGGAATGGTTGAGATTGGAAGGGACCTCTAGAAGTCATCTGGTCCAACATCCCTTCTCAAGCAGAGCCACCTAAAGCCGTTTGCCCAGGGCCATGTCCAGACAGCTTTTGAATGTCTCCAAGGATGGACACTCCACAACTCCTTTGGGCAACCTCTGTTAGTGCTCAGTCATCCTCACAGTAAAAAGTTGTTTCCTGATATTCAGGAAGATTGTTCCAAGTATCAGTTTGTGCCCATTGTCTCTTGTTCTGTCACTGGGCACCACTGGAAAAAGCTTTCTTTACACCCTCCCTTCAGGCATTTATATGCATGGATGAGATCTCTCCCTGAGCCTTCTCCAGGCTGAACAGTCCCAGCTCTCACAGTCTTTCCTCATGGGAGAGATCTTCAGTTCCTTAATTATCTTTGTGGCCCTTTCCTGGACTCTGTAGTGCCAAGGAGAGGGCGAAGGATCACCTCCCTCCACCTGCTGGCAATGCTTTGCTTAATGCAGCAAAACCAATCAAGAGATTCAGTAATCATTACATAACAGGTATTTTTTCTATTGTTTTCCTATCAGATTTGTCATACATCTGTGTGAGACTGAATGGTAGAGTGAAGAGTAATGTTCAGCTTTTTATTTTGACTGTGATCAGTTCTCTAACTTTTTATTTTCTTTAAAGTGGGAGCTTCTCAGTATTAGAAGGGATGTTGCTACATGAGATGTAGGGAACAGCATTAGTCAAATGACCACTACCTTTTTTCTTCATGTTGATTTTACATGTCAGGCTCTCCCTCACCAGTAGGTATTAAAAAAGAGCTATGACAATGACAAACAAAGCATATCACATCGTATTGCTTTTTTTCAACATAATTTGTAAAAATGGTCATCTTGCTGTAAATTCTTGATTGAATTAGTTTGTGAATACATGGCATACATCAAATTTTATGTCACTGTTTCAACATAATACAAAACTATATAGGTTACAATAAAAGGAAAAGTGGCTTAAAAGGTAAGAGAAAGCTCTGTTAAAAATACTTAGGGCAGTATGTAATAACAGACTACCAAATACCTACAGATCTTTAGGATATACTCAGTAACATAAGGTCAAAAAACAAAAGACTTTCAAATAGATATTCAATACTCTAGCAAGATTCAACATTCTATCTGTTTTTTTAAGTAATATTTATTTTAAACAGTCAACCATATCATTTATCGAAAAAACCGTCATGACAGAAGCACAAACAATCTGATACAATGTAAAGAGCTTGCAGTACAATTGATATACATACAGAGCTAAGGAGATTAGTATATCTGATGACTTAGCAATTTTAACAGTGCATTTCCCTATTCCATGTATTCCTCATTCTTTCTAAATTTTTATTGTCTGTTTGTTTTATGGCCTATAGTCTGATAGAAAATTCAGACTGTCTACATTATTGTTTTTATCTTAGTGGTGCCAAGAGATTCAAGCTTAGACAACCAACATGTTGCAGTAATGGAAAAATACACATACATGCAGTATAAGATGGATACTGTCTAGAACAGCCTATCTACTAAATGACAGACACAGGCAGAGTAAATGAACTGATGAAAAAACAGGAAAAATTGGCAGGGCTGGAAGTTGATCCCATTACTCCATTTCTTTTCTTTAACCACCACCTCAATTTGCCTCCACAGAGAATATTTTTTATTTAATTTGTCTTATACAGGCATCACCTCCTCTAATCCAATAGATAGGAGATGCAATCCATTTATATCTCCTCTAATGCAATATTTTCAAATATAAACAGAAAATAAAAAAACCCTAACCTTTTTTTTTTTTTCTGGTTCTAATGGAAATACTGAAAAAGTTTTTTTAATTGTAAAATGAAAACTCTGTCTTTAGCCACAGTTCTTTAAGCAGTAGAAAATAATATTAAAAGATATTATTGTGTGTTGTTCATGTATATTTGTCTATATTACTCACTTTCTCATAATGTTGGGACTGACTTATCAGTGAATTGGATTCTTTGATGACAATGTAGACTCAAGAAACATTGATAAAGATTTATGAAAACTGAGGGTAATAATGAGAAAACTTCATATGGAATAATTACAAGCTGGTGTCCACTCTCATCAGGCTATGCCATTCAACTTTTGGGGGCTTGAGGGTTAACCCATGTCAGTACCTCGGGAACTTACTCTAACTTGTCACTTGCAATTCAGGATTTGTTCCCATGAAATGCACTGGAATAATAGTTTTGGGATATAAAGTTTTCATGTCTGGCCTTCTCACATAAGAAGAGATTAATGCGAGATTAAAACCATCAAGAAGTTGTCAGTGGCAAAACGGTTGTTGCTAGCACAGTAATATCAATTGTTCCTGACTTTTTAATGCATATCATAGACAATGTTTTGCTCTGTGGGTATATTTTTAGATATATACTTCTAAAAACGATTGTTTAAAAGAAAAATGTTAAAATAATCATGCCTGAAGTGCATGTGAGATCGCATGTTACATAAAAGGGGATCTGCTAAACAAACCATTCTGGATATTTTATGGGTAAGAAGTATACATTTTCAAATATGACACTGCTGGGTTAGCTCTCCTGCATGCTATAATAATAGTTTTCTATTCCTATCGTAGTTCACAAGCAATTGTTATCCTGCGGAGCTGACTTTGCCTGTGGGCATGTTCTGAGACCTGCCAGCAATGCTCTTTGGAAGTGCTCCCCTATGAAAAGGACTGGTGAAGGCTATCTAAAATCTTAATCAGTGTCACCCTAAGCAAAGCAAAACACAGCAGCCAGCTCAGGATGTCAGTGATCAAGCAATCAGCACCTGGCCTTTTTATTTGTAAAGTTATTCTGGCCCTTTACACATTCAGGGCAAGAGAAGGAAGGCTAAAACAGATTCAGATGGATACTTTTCTTGCAGGGTGGTGAATATATCAACAGTGAAAATACAAGAAGTCTTTATACTAGTGTAAGGCTGATGGAAGTAACACATATTTAATAAATCAAAAAGTATTTCTATTTAAGATCTAACACATTTTTATTGTCTCATTTATTTGTCTTGCATTTGTAGTGGTTACTCCTTTAAATTATTTAAAGTTGTTATTTTTAATCTGCATAATTATTCTTAGATTGATTTCAGAATTCTTTGTTCACATGGAATTGCTAAGCCCTAATATAAACACAGTACTTAGAGAATTACATTGGGCATTTCTACACATTCAACCCTTGAGTTTACACAAATATCCTTTTAATTTTGGAAAAGACTTCCCAGCATCCATCAGATTAATAATTCTTTCACCAAAGAAAAATGCAAAATAGTCACTATGAAATAAAATACACTCTTCCATGTTATATTCCGATAAGTATGGAAGCTTAATAAATGTCATCTTGTTCCTCTTTTGTAGGTAAAAGAGGTAAAGTTTCCAATAATCAAGATTTCAATCAGTATCAGATGGCATTCTTTTAATACTCTGGAAAAAAGATTAAAGTTCAACTTAAGGATCATGTATAGATGACTATAATAAATTGACTACAATCTGTGGGACTGTCATTTATTACTGTCTCTTTACAGCTTCTTGTCTATACACTGCATTTCAAATGGACTGTAAAGTTTGTTTCCTATAAACTAAGCATGTTTTAAAGGAAATACACAGCCTGAAACGAGGAGAACGACAAAAAACAGTAAAAATACTTTTTAGGTACTTGTCCTTGTTTCTCTTGACAGAACTAATAAATTTTTCCTCACATCTCTCTGTCAGTTTATTATGTTCTCTAAAATGTTATTCAGTTCTAAACCAACAAAAATAAAAGAAGTTAACCTGACAGCATTCAGAGGGTTATCATAGGCACAAAGCTAGCAATATAAAAAATTGAATAACCTGGCTTTCTTTCCTAAGCTTATGTGAAATATGTAAACATTTTATAATCTTATATTAAGTCACTTGACAGCAAGCAAGCTCAAGTATGAATTAAAAAAGTGCCTTCAATTTCAGAAAAAAGGAAAGTACATTTTCATAGGGCATAAAATTTCCTTTTGAGTACCTACAAATATTATCTGTGCCTATTTAAACTTGTAAATTTCATAAAATAGATATCAATTATAAATATATATTATGTAAAACAGTTTAAGTCCTCTGGTGTCTTGTTTCATTGCCCTTGTGCTTTTCTTTTGCCTCACTTTCACTACATCAAAGGCAAAACAGTTTCTGCTTCCTCACTTAAAAGCACTTTGTGTTTAGAGCAGGCATGATGATTTTGTAACTTTCTATCACTAAAAAAAAAATCCATCCTTGCTTCACACTCCCAAAAAAGAGAGCTTTATTATGAAAGATACAGTTTTCCCCTGCAGCTCTCAGTGTGAGTTCTAATGGATTTTCAAGTTTCTTAATACCATTTGGATTCACTGTTTCTTATACAGAATGAAACTGTGAAAAATACCTTATGAGATTAGGTTAGAAAAACCCCATAAGTAAAAACAGAAAGTGATAGTTTTGTGAAGTAGTATCAACAAATGCCATTGTAGCACAAAAACATATAAACAAAAATATTGTAGTGACATAATTATAATATTCCCTTTTCATTTAGTATTGGCTTTTGGTTGTAAGAGCTAGAAAATGTACATGGTAAAACTATGACAGCACAGTTTGTAGAGGTTCTGTTATTAGCACTGCAACATATGCTGCTGGTATTCTCCTAAAAAAACACCAAAACTGTGTTTTTCTCAGTACTGTTTCCCAGTTTTCAAATATACAAGAGCAAAAACCAAAGTAGCATGTCATTGTACAAGGCAAGAGGGAGATAATCAAGGTAGCAGTGTAGTGACTGCTTCACTTGCTTGCGGTCAGGAGCTTTTTCCTGTTATAAGAAGTGTTGTTCACTGCCCCAGAGCAGACTTTGGAAGTAAGAACATAGGTCACCGGGCTGCCTACAAGGTGGAAAATACAATCTGAAGATAAAGCTAGCCTTTCAAACACTGCTGCTTCCTAGTGGAGGTTTGTCTTTTAATCTTACCTGCAGCATAGCTGTCTCTAAAAATTTCCTCTTACACAAATTTTCTCTTGTATTACTTGCAAAATCTGGTGACTTTGAAAGCTCATCCTTCATTGTGTTGAAAGATAATGTTTAAAAACTAAAGCAGGACTCGCAAACTTCATTGTTGATGTCAATGTTGGAGAGAAGCACTGAGATTTTGATCTAGCCAAGTAAAAATGGGTTATCCTGTGATGCTACAAATAGATAATCTTATACACAGACTAAGACTAATGGGCTTCAAAATAAGACCTGTGACAGAGAACAGGTACAGAATGGAAGAACCTGTGAAGATGTGTTTGCAAGTCATAACGTATCCTCGTCTCTGGACTTTCTACAGTTACTAGGGGAAAAAAAAAAATTAATAAAGGATGTTAATGCTGAGTCAAACTTCACATTATGAACACACAGAGTTGCAAATATGTAAGCACTTTAGTCAAAATTAAGCAGATACTACCTTACTTCCATTTGTGAGGTATATAGTTTGCTGTAATTCTCAGGCAGTAGGAAAAAAAGACCAAAACCATGCTGTGTTGTCATGGATAAGAAGGAAAAAAGATTATGATACTTTATACCTTAAGGAGAGATACTAATATTGAATCTTTTTTTCTCAGCTAACCTTAATAGTAAACAAATGACACTTGCCAGCAGCAATGTCCCTATTCCTTGGCTCTGCACTCCAGACACATTACCAGGCTCAAATCAGTCTTTGGAGCAAAAAAAAAGAAAGAAATCCAGCATTCATTTTAAACAAGGACTCAATGTCATCCTATAAAATACATTAAAAAGTCCTTCTATTTATTTTGCAGCTGAGAATCTGAAAATGCATAAAACACATTTGTCTATAAAGGATGTATTTTGTTACTTCTATCTAACTTGGACGTGGAGATACTGTGAAATATTAAGAGAGAACTAGTAGCTAAAGGCCAATCAGTTTTTCTTCTTGCCAGTGAGGATTTAGTGACTTATATGTGAACTTGAAATAATATATTTTTGTTTATTTTGTGCAGCCCCTTTACAAAACCATATCCATGGTGCACTCAGGGACAGGAGGGAGATAGAAAGACAAAATGGAGAAGAAAATGTGAGTCAGAGGAGGTAAATGGAACTTAATAGGAATAAGAATGAAATGAACCTTGGCAGCCAACCCCTCCCATCGGCAAATGTTTTCTGTTCCATTCCCAGAAAAGAAACATTTTCTGGGGCAAATTAGGAAGATTCTATCAGTGGCCAAGGTTAGTTCATTCAATTACCTTATAAATAAATTGAGATACATAGGAAAAAATCAGATGTAAGCAACAGAAAGTAATCCAAAGTAGATGGTACAATCAGCATTACTGGAGTTTGTCATTCCTTCTTCCCTAACCTTCCTCAAACACTTGACAGTAGTTTTCAGTATGCAACATACTACTATGTATTTATAGTAAAATATTGTATTATCTACTATATAAGTGGTGTGTTTGACTTTGGTTGGATTTCAGATGCCCACCAAAGCCACTCTATCACTCCCCTTCCTCAGCTGGACAAGGGAGAGAAAAATATAATGAGAAGCTTATGGGTTGATTAAAGGAAAGGGAGAGATCATTCAGCAGTTACCATCACAGGCAAAACAGACTTAGCTTGGGAAGTTAGTTTAATTTATTGCAAATCAAAATCAGCATAAGATAAGGAGAAATAGGACCAAATCTTACAACACTCTTCCCCCACCTCTCCCTCCTTCCCAGGCTCAACTTTTGCTCCTGATTTCTCTGCCACCTCCCTCCCAGAGCAGAGCAGGGGGACAGGGAACAGAGTTTGGGGTCAGTTCATCACACATTGTTTTCTGATACTCCTTGTTCCTCAGGGGAAGGACTCACACTCTCTCCCTGCTCCAGCATGGGGTCCCTCCCCGAAGAGACAGTTCTCCATGAACTTCTCCAACACGACTCCTTCCCACAGGCTACAGCTCTTCATGAACTGCTCCAGTCTGGGTGCCTCCACGGGGCGCCGTCCTTCAGGAGCAGACTGCTTCAGCCTGGGTCCTTCATGGGGTCACAAGTCATGCCAGCCAACCTGCTCCAGTGTGGGCTCCTCTCCCCATGGCAGCTCTCCTGCCAGGACCTTGCTCCAGCACAGGCCTCCCACATGGTCACGGTATCCTTTGGGCACCCACCTGCTCTGGTGTGGGGTCCTTCATGGGCTGCAGGTGGAGATCTGTACCACCGTGGAGCTCCATGGCCTGCAGGCACACAGCCTGCCTCACCATGGTCTTCACCATGGGTCTTCACCATGGGAATATCTGCTCTGGCACCTGGAACACATCCTCCCCCTCCTTCACTGACCTTGGTGTCTGCAGACTTATTTTCACGTTCTCACTCCTCTCTCTGGCTGCAAATGCTGTGTGCCTTTTTTCTTCCCCTTTCTTAAATATGTTATCACAGAGGTGCTACCACTGTCGCTGATGGTCTCAGCCTTGACCAGCAATGGGTCCGTCTTGGAGCCGGCTGGCTTTGGCTCTGTGGGACATAAGGGAAGCTTTTAGCAACTCCTTGCAGGAGCCACCCCTTCAAACCCCCACCACTACGAAAACCTTGCCACACACACCCAATACAACATATTATATAGTAGATAGTATGATGTTATAGTGCTATGTAGTATATTGTAACATACTACATATTAACATATTATAATATTAATATATATTAATATATGATATATATTGCATATATATTATATATTATACATGTATATATACACTGTATTATACAGTGTAATATATTATGGTATTGTAGTAGATAGTTTTACACTATTTTGCTTAAAGCATCAAGCAATTATTTCTATCTACATTACCAAAAGAAAAAGTAACATTTCATACTGCAGGAAAATATGCAGAGTCAAATGGATTTCTACAGCCCTGTATGTAAATGACATCCAAATCCAAGGCCCTGTCTCCTGGGATTGACTAGACTATTTGCTTAAATCGTAGTCATATTATTCAGTAGCTACTACAAAATACTGCAAAAATCAGAAGTGTGTTTGAATCTTTTTAATTTCCTTTGTGCAAAGAGCTGGCATATGATTTCGCTTGAAAAATACAGATTACAGTCTTAGACATTTCTAAAACTATTCAGGCTGTTCAAAAGAATACTAGCTAAATTTTGATAAACCTTTCATTACCTTTATAATAGATGAAAAAGAATTAGGCTGATCTAAGATACCTGGTTACAAAAGAAGTTATGTTCTAGGTTAATCTAATCAATTTTAAAAAAACATTCACTTTTCATCTCTGTCTAGATTCAAATTTAACTCTCAAAAAGTTGCAAATGCAATGCTAAATATAAATGTTCTTTGAATTTATAATGCAAAACTTTGTCCCTACAGGTATACAAAAAAAGAACATTCTTGACAAGGTTACAGTTTCTCCTAATCTATTTTTCTAGTAGGTTAATTCCATATTTCATCATTGCTGCAGATTTATTGATTATCAGTTTGCTCCTGCTTTACGCCTCTGACATCTAGTTCTAATAATCTACACCCATATCCGTAACACTGACAGCTCTTTAAACAAGTAACTTGTGCAATGTGATGCAGTACTGCATATTCAAATGCTGAGATGTTTATTGTTAAGAGCTTCATGTACAATGATATGAAACTATTTCACTGACTGAAATGTCATGTCTGTACTTAAACCTTAAAAAAAAAATATTCCGGTGATTTACATGGTAGTTATCTAAAATTACAAGTAAACATCTGGCAAGCTTTTATTACTATCTACAACCAAGAAAATAAGGGAGAGGAAAAGCTCATGAGGAGCTCCCTAGCCTTAAGCAGAGACCTAAATACATATATAATGAGAGTACACTACTTATAATTTTTTCCAGAGCTGTCTTAATTCTGGAGACCTAAGTTTTGAAAATGCTTTTTTTCTTATGGTTCAAGACTAATTAAATGCAAATGCAGAGGTTTAACCTATTCACAACTGGTTTTGGATCTGGAATACATAGTGTGTCTTTAGAAAATTCAAAATACAACTCTGGAATCTTAAAAAAACACAGATAATAGGGATTTCTCTCCTTAATCATATCTCCTTTCAGTGACTTTTCAATCATCCATTGAATTGTTGATTTTCTAGTCTACTCATAAGTAAAAGATCTGAACTTGAGGTAGTAGCAAACTGCAAAGGAGGATCTGGAAGAGAAGAGGGTCCAATGGTATTGGGCATGGAGTAGCTCTGACCATCATGAGTGCCACTAGAGCCAGGACAGCAGTCTGGTCAGAGAATGCAGAAATGAGATTGTTCCTTCCTTGCCTGATGTACTATCACTGCTGACAGTTCTTGTAATTTAGAGATGAGGGACAAGATTAGGGAGGAAGGATCATGGTCCTGCCATCAGCTGCACTGAGACCTAGGTCTCCCAAACCTAGTGACTTTATGCCAGATTTGCTTTCAATGCTGTCAGAAGTAAAGCCTTTCATAAGTCACTAATTAGAATTCCTAAATTACTCCTCCTCTAACCAGCCTGATTTCTTGAAGCATATTTTTTTCCCAATTTGACATAATGTCCTAAAGCTCCTCTCAAGTTTAATAGCAGAAAAAGAAAGTCTGGAAAAGGAGAAAAAAACCCTGAAGACTCTGTTATAAAAAAGTGTAAGTCCGCTTCATTGCAAAATACACTATGCATCTGAAAATACGTCTGCATAAACTGTGCATAAACAGACATGTCAATGAGTTCTGCAGGCAGTAGGAAATAAATGTAGCTTGGTAGTTTTGAACTCTTGTGTGTATTCTTCAAAACTGAGATGTGAACTTTGGTAACAATTTTACTGCAGAAAATGAGTCTTAAAAAAAGAAAGCTTTTAATAGTTTCCTTAAAAGATAGATGATTGTAGACATCTTTTAAACAATAGAATATTATAATATTATCACAGTTACTAGTCCTGCACCATTGCTTCTCGGTAATGGATTATATCAATTTTCACCAACATTATTGTTGTGTGCCTTTTTACCCTTGATCTGAAATAGAAGAACAGCCTTATGTTACTTACCCTCAGATAGTGTGCAATCTTAGGGATCATACTGAAGACACATATATAGGATAAAAGGGCAAACAGAACTCCATGCTCAACCTCTTTTTTTGTTGTGGTTTCTTTTTATCATTCTCCCACATGTGAGTATACCCAGCTGAGGCCAGTGGAGACCAAGGAGACAAGTCTACTGTCTATATGATTGACTCAGATTGCCTGGCACTAAGCAGATAGTGTACTGCAAAGTGTCCTTTATGGGAACAGATAATAAATAGCAAGTTAACACAGAGTGACAACTCTGATTCTCAAATGATGTTAGAGTTTGTTATCGAAATGGCCAACCTGTGAACATCAGCATCCCTTCTTACTTGGCCATTTGAAGATTTATTCCATAAATTTATGTTATTCTATAGTTTAAAGTTTATTTAACAAAACTCTGCAGTGCCTAGCTCCTAGAAAATTGTATGTTTTTACCAGAATTTAACACTGATGTGTAATTGACTAAAGCCTCCTCAAAAGAAAAACTGACATATTTAATTCACAGTTCACTGAATTTTCAAAGAAACTTCTGACCATTAAAAAGAAATTACAGTGCTGTCAATGGGTGATTTCGCTGCCTCCTAATACCTACAGTAATCTCTCTGTGGTTAAAAATCCAGTCTGAATGTGTTCCTCTGGTCCTTGAACAGTTTGTTCTGTTAACAGTTTCCATGTCTAATAATATTCCATTTTCCTTCATCTTTATTACCTCCACAAATCTTCCCAGGAGATATCTAAGCAACAGATTCATCATGCCTCCATTTAAATGTATCACAGGTTCTTCTCTGAAATCCTCAAAGGTGGAAGAGACCCGGTGGAAGAGGTCCAGTGGAAGAACAGCTGATGGGGTTCAGTCCCTGGGATGATGAAGTACTTCATATCACCTATCTTCTCTTTGTATAAGGAAATTTTGGCCATGATATAAAATAAAGACAAACTACGTGAGCCCTATTCAACTTGATTAATCACAATGGACAGGATTTATTTTTGTAACTGTATATTCTTTTTATTTATTTACTAGTCCTTGTTTAACAACCTGTAAAGTATGGAAGCATATGATGGTACTACAAAAATATGAAAAAATCTCAGAAATTAAAATTATTAGTCATCAGGAGTTTACCACACCAACCTGTGGATGGAATTCAGCTGCCAACCCAGCAAGATATGAGGCACATGGAACTGTACAATAAAAGATGGCCCAAGAGAGATCCTCACCCTTCTGGAATGTTATCTAAAGACCAGATTGATTCCACTAGAGCATCTCAAGAAATTTTACACATTAGTGTTCAGATAACTGAATGCCACCTCTTAACTGCATACTAGTATGGCTGTCAAATATTAAAGACAATCTCTTTCAATTCACATGACAACTCTTCCTTGCTGAGGTTTATGGAAGTCTTTAACGCCTCGATATAACAAGAATATTTACTCTGTAAGTACCTAAGCACCATTGCTGTATGAAACTTTAATGCTGTTTACTGACAATGAGTTTATTCTATATTATATTTGAGACAAATATTTTATTATTGCCTTACATTATTTTAATTATTTAACCCAGCTAAGGTTTTCTTTTGTTCTTTTCCACTTAACACTAGTTTAAAAATAGATTGATACTGCTGTTTCACTCTCTGCAGGACAGATGAAAATAATTGATAAGTTCATAGCTTATAAAGGTTAATTCAACTGCTTTGTTAAAAGTTTCATTTGGAGTTTGTTAGCCTAAACATCTGATAATATCAGTATCATCTCTTATGAGGATATCTGTAAATTAGTTTAATGCTCTAGTTGATTGAAACAGCTGATTGAAATAGCATGCTCCCAGATTGCTTTTCTTGGGGTGGAAGTATTTAAATATTTACTTAATAAATATTTAACCTATGTGATTATAAAGTAGAGCACTTTCATCTTCATCTCGTACTTTTTAAAAGAAAAAAACAAAGTTTAAATATTTGCCCATGGATTTTAAGACTATTAACAGCTACTAAAAATGTGACAGACACTAGAAGCAAATATAGGAATAAATTTTTTTTTTTATGAGCCCTTTCAGTGACAAGGACGTTATGCATGAAGTAGTTTTCAAGGTCTACTTTTGCTAGCTAAATATAAGACAGGGCTATATAATCCATATCAATGTATAAGATTTGGCAATGACATATTTGTATGCATCTGGTTGTCTGGATGTGTTTTTCCAGAAATGACTGAGGGAACTTTTGCAAGTATATCACAAATGAGTATTAATTTTTCTTTTTCTTTGGTACTAATTTGAAAAGTTAATTATTTAAGAATTTTTATTTTATGTGTGTACACACATTTTGTGTGTGCCTCTGTGTGTGTATGTGTGTGCATGTACGAACAGTGCATGGCATAAACGGAAATCTAATCCCTAACCAAAGTTTTGATTGCAATGCAAACAGAAAATAATAAAAGTTTATAGACTTTAGTGGTTGGATGATAAGAACTGAACCTCCTCCAAGAACAATCACAACAGTCCAGTTTACGCACAATTTAAACACAGGAGAGTTAGAGAGGACTGAACGTCAATCCCCTGATGCTTTAATCTGTGTAGTTAGATGGATATCAATTTACAACAGCTGAGAATTTGGTTCATTATAATTTCTGAAGCCTTATTACATCTGTAACAATCTGACACCATGCTTGCAGGTTTACCAAACCCCATGTTCTTCTTGGACCCAGAGTGAGATGGCTGTGAGGTGCCTGTGCACGCCTTCCAGGAGGCAGAGGTGCTTCCTGTCAGGGACTCTGCAGCTAGGGATTCAGAGTTCCCTCTCTGAGCTGGAAGTGCTGTCATATGATTTCTGCAAGTAAATGAAGGATTGAAGAACTAGAGCTTTTGGCTTGTCAGCAATGCTAAAACACTGTCGTGCAGAAAAAAAAGGGGACAAAGTTCATGTCTCAACAGAATGTGTAATCAGCTGAGCATCTCTAGAGGCCTAAATATAAATTTGGGTACAAGCAGATTTAGGCAACATTAGAGTGATACTGTAGCACAGTTTAATGAACACTTACTTAAATTTAACAAGAGAGTGATTTTACCAAACAGGATCAGAGACCTTATTATGTCTAAATAGAGGGAACATCAAACTGAAGATATTGCCTCTCTGGATCAGACTGGTGCCACATCTGGCATGAGGGTGTGAGCCTGACAGTGACAGATCCTCTGGAGGAAGGCACAGCAAACTGCCGACCTGACTGTTGGCGGATTTTCTTGCATAGACAGTTTCCTCCGACAGAGGTGGTAATGCTCTGAGGTATGAGGATTTACATTTCTACCCTATCTAAAGAATTTATTTATGTTCTCAATTTACATGTGAATGCCAAATCCTTTTTCAATGCCTTTAGTCACAGTCGCTATGATCTCTTATGTCAGTAAGTCCCACAGGCTGATAGTACATGTCCCTCTTCCTCCCCAGGCTTCTCTGTTTTACATCCAACACATTTGCAGTTTAACACAAGGTAAAGAAAGGCAAATTTATTTAGTTGAATAAAAAGAAAAAGACGAAAGTCATGGAGAGGCTAGGTTCAAAGTATTGATAATGTTTTGGCAACCCTGCCATGCAGTGATGTTCTTGTGGCTGGTGAACAGACTGGGGCTTGCTGGAGGGGCTGACAAGGCTTTGGAGGACTTTCACCTGCCAGAAGTAGCTCTTCTAGCTCGTTGCACAAAGGGAAACTCTTTGGGTTGCCCAAAAAATTAGTGCTGAGTGAAAATGTGGGCTTAAATCTTTGTTTGAGAGTTGAGGCCATGAACCTCACTTCTTCTGGGACTGCTGTTGCTGTGGATGTGGGAATAGGTAGGCTGTGAGGCCTGTGTGAAGTTAGGTAGTGAACTGGTAGTGTTGGTGTGTTGACCAGGTGATGGCACAGACATCCTTGTGTTCTTAGTGCAGGACGTCTGCCTGTCAAGCCCATTGGCACATATTCAGACACTTTTAGAGGATTTTATTACCTAAGACTTAGGATCACTAAGTCTTAGGTAATAGTTTTGAGATTTCAGGTACTTGTAACTTTGTAACTGGCCCACAGATTTGTGTGCAAAAATGTTATGCACAAATACAGAGGAGAGTAATAGCATGTCCAGTGTACTGAGCTCTATCTAAGAAATACTCTGTTACTAATGAGGAACTGAGTCCTAGAAAATAAGTCAGGATAACTATGTGGCTTTCAATACAATGTCTTTCTTACAGAGGACGAATCTTTGGGTCAGATGATGAACCCTTTAACTTTCAAATCTAGTTTCTATCAATGACTGGGCATGGTTGGACAGAAATGTGTATTGAATTTAAATTTTCTCATAAAATTTAATCTAGATTTGCATTGAATCAAAATAAGTATAACATAAGAATCAAGATCCTCTGTACCACTGAAGCAAAATGAATATAATACAGAAATCAAGATCCTCTGTGCAGGTTTGAAAAGAGAAATATTCACTTCTGCACAGAACATAATGAAATAACTTGGAAGGAACATTAGCATATCGTTTTCTATTTCAATCCTATGAAAGAAAGTTATTACGAAGTTTAACATGTGCTATTTCCTTAATGAATAATTTCTCTATACCTCCTTTGTATAATGTAATATATTTGCATATCAAGGCACTAAGCCTCTCCAATTGTAGAAGAAATTTTCTTTTTTTCTACACTTAAAAAAAAATCCAACTCCCTGTAAGTATTTTCAGTGAGCATGTACATATATTTTTATTTTAAAGAAACAACTTATTGGAAAGCTGATAAAATAAAGTGTGTTAAAAGGAGCAAGGGTTGGATAGCCTGATGGAGAGAAAAACATCTCTTTTCATCTAGTTCTCATTGTATTATACCAAATGATGTTTTGAAAACAGTAAAAATAAATGAAGAACACCTACTGTCTAAAGTAACTAATGTTGGTTATTTCTCTAATGACAGATGTTTTGTGAAATAAAAATTTAAATGAAAGAAAGATTATTTACTTTAATGGTAATTATACAAATTTCTATCTTGTTTTGCACCAGAGAAACAATCACTGACAGTCATAGCTTCCAAAACAGGTATGTCCTTTGTTACTATTCTGAATTCTTTGTACTACTTTGTCAGTATTTATTACTGCAAGATCTCCCAGCAACTTGTAATGCTTCTGATCAAATGACTGTGCTGGATGCATGTGATACGTGCTCATTCCGTCCAGATTGTTAACAATAATGGAAATATACATTTCTTCAATAAACTTCTTCACTTTTGAAGTTTTAACGTGAGAACCCTGAAAAGCTATTGGCTCCAGCATGCCAGGAGACGGATGACAATGTGTTATGTTTCCTGTAAAAAGACCCAAGTTGCTTGTCAACAGCACTGGAAAAAATCATTATCTCCTCATAGAGGAACTGGGCATGGTTGTCCATGATTCAATAATAATCTGAATTAGCAATATCTAATTAACAGTAATCTGAACTCGGAAATAATCTGAAATCACTTCAGAGCTTGTCAGCAGCACTGGAAAAAATCATTATCTCCTTACAGAGGAACTGGGCATGGTTGTTCATGATTCAGAAATAAAAACTGAAACAGAAGTGCTTTGTCAGAGAATCACCTTGAGAATCTGAGAGACATGCATTTGCTGTTCATGTAGCTTGAGTGGCGGTTTTGGAGGTACCAGTCATCTCCAAGTGGTCATCCCTACCACAGGCACAAGCACGGCCTCTCAGGGATACCACAATGCTACCATCAATGGCAATGGTCTGCCCATCTGTTCATTGGTTTTTGACAAAGTAATAGAGTCAGAAAGGCTATTGTATAAAAGGAGAGTAACACTGCCTCAATGGTCTCAGGAGCTCTGTTGTTTTAAGATATGTAAACTAAGTAGTGAGTTATTTAGAGGAAAAAATAGAAAAGAAATTATTTTCTAGTATGTAGGTTGCCATACAGTCTCCATCTACCTAAGAAGAATTCCCTTTTTTTTTCAGTGAACTGTGCTACTAGTTGTTGTTTCAGGATTAAATTTGTGTCTCTTCATCTCTTTATTTCCAGGCAAGAGTTCTTCAAATCCTCAGGTACATACAGTCCTAGATATGGAGCCTGCACAGGGTGGTATAATATTCAATAGTTCTTTTTTAACTCCAAAAAGCATTTGAAAAGTAATCTTAGACCTGTCCTTGTAATTAAACTGGAAAGCTAGAAAAGTCAGTTTGTGTCTGGCAGAAAAGCCATGTTATCAGTAACAATTACCCAGGGTGGTTTTGTTTATTTTAGTTGGACATTTAAATGAATTCAGATGAAAAACAAATTTCAGATTTTTGACTAATATTTTTATTGATTTAAAATAATACTTTAATGCTAAAGTCAGGGTATCAATGAAGACCATATGAATACAAATAGAGTTTTGCTATTATTGAGTTTTTGGGGTTTTTTAAGTTACCCTTTATACCATCTAGATATTCCTTAATATTTATTAAAGATACTTATTTATTATAAAGTTATTTATTAAATTTGCCAAAGCGAGTGTATTTAGAAACTTCCAGAAGAAGTTTCTGTTTTCCCATGGTAATGGAGTATTTTCAACGGCAAGTTTTGGGCACATGTTGAAGGAACCTGTCAGTCCCTGTCCTGGCGGAAACTTCCTTCCTAGAGCTCATTTCACCTTGTGTGTCTTCATATGAGTCCAGGCTGATTTACTCATTCACTGTTTTTTACTTCCATTCTAGTCCTCCTCTTCCCAAGAAGGTCACAGTTTAACAACTTTTTTTTAATAAGGATTCTCTCCTTCTCTAAGTTATGAAAGTATTTTTTATACAGGGAGTGGTCTACTTTACTTGACTGATTATTAAGCACCTCCAAATATCTTTGAGTCATTGCTTTAGTATAAAAATACTTTCGTATAGACCCCCATATTCCTAAAACAATAAATGTACTAAAAAGTATGCATGGTACAAACATGTAAAGAGGTAAACCTCATATCTGGGCTCTTGGTTGAGACTACTCACCATTGCAATCAATGATTTTGGGGTGGATTATTTTGGTTTTGGTTGGTTATATTGAGTTTGGTGGACCAATTTGGGGTTTTTGTGATTTCGTAACAAACTGCTGCTCTGAATCTATAGTAGAATATGTATGTAAATGGGTACTCTAGATTTCAAATAAGACATATTTTCATTAGTAGTTCATTGACTTTTACTATTTTGAAAACAAGTTTTGAAACTGAAAACTTCCTATTATAACTGATGAAGAAACGACTGATTTTATCATGTGATTTGGGAAATCAGATTTTGTCCAGTGTAATCCATTATTCATACTTGCCAAATTATTCTGAAATAACTTTCAGTGCTCTGGAAGATTTTATATAAAGGAATATGACAGAAGTTTTTCAGCTTGTCAGGTAATCTGACTGGATATACTATATAAATACTGAGGATTTTAATAATTTCTGTTCTGCACATAATGCTTCTTGCAAATATAATTCATCTTTCTTGGATTGTCTGTCAGATGCCTGAAGAGAGTCTGCTTCTGTTTGAAATTGTAATTTGGTGCTAATTTGAAGCCAACAGGGTTTAGGTTTTTGTGTTCATTATTGTTATTAAGTGTATGCAGAATAATGGGTAATCAATCTACTGAACTGTTCATTTCTTTTCTATAATTATGATATGTATATATATGTCTCTGTATGTGCATGTATGTTTTAAAAAAAGAGAGAGAAAAAAGACTTCTATCTCTTGTGTGGGCAAAAAGCCAGAGAACAAGAATAGCTGGATGATATTTCACCACAGTTTGCAGTTCTCTGTTTATCCAAAGGAAAGACAAGTGTGTGTTTTGCTCCAGCTATCTACAGATGACAGTTGGCTCCCCAGGGACCATAGTCAGCTGGCATAGGTTAGAACAATCCCCAGGCAACTTTAATCTATACAGAACTTGAGTCAGACCATCAGGGAATGTCATTTATTTCCTCATGCAACACAGGGTTTGCTCTTAGCAAGAAAGTCTTAAAGTGTGATAAGGCAAAGGACTGACATACTCAAAGTCAATATTTTTGAGTCCTTTAAATAAATTAATTACTGTTGCTGTAATGCTTTATAGTATTAACATGTGTTCAGAAACTTTTTTGTAACCTTGCATTCTGTTTCTGCAGTTGCGTGTGTTATCCGTAAAATAAAAGTCTCATAAGAAAGTGTAGAGACTGGGCATACAGGAAAAAGATGTGACTATTTCTCCCTAAATTCCCACCCCAGTGATACAGCAGGTATTAAGAGAGCCGGATGGCTAAGTAACATAAAAAATAAGATACAGTGATAACAAGTGCAGTGAGTGTGGACTGCCTTTGCTGTTGGCAGTCATGTCCCTCTCACTGCCACAGCAACCTCAGGCTACAATTTCAGTTCAGAATAGAGTTGCAGCACAGACCCAGTTGGCTGCACCACAGTGTTTCTAACACCACTGTTTCCAGAGGAATAACTCAGCTCTGATAAGCCAAAAAAAGCCTAAACACAGGTTTCTTTAGTCAGGCAGTGCGTCACATGAGGGTTGTCCATATAATAAAACATGCTTCCAGTGTGTACCAACCTAAGCCCCCAAAATAAAAGTTTACATATTATTAGCTTTCTATTTTTTTTCTTTTACCATGCATGTCTTAATTCATCAATTTACATATTTACTAAGCATGTACCCCAAGTCCAGTGTTTACAGCAACATGTAATCAGTTCATACATGCATTTTCCTAGTCTACATATTTCCATTGTATAATAATGTAGGTGCATGTAAACCTTTTCAACTTATTCGTGAGTATGGATGTCCTCCTCATTAGTCTATTAACCAGCTGCTGATCAATCTTACTTTCAAGCACTGTCACAGTTTAATTGCACAATTGAAGTATTGAAGATACCCTGTTTTCCATGCAGCATAGCCTTCCTTTCTAGTCAGCATGACACAGAATTAGAATCCCATCTTGCCTTTGTATTTTCAACCAATCTTTGATTCAAGACTGTTACCAAAAGGTTTTTAGATTTATCTCAAGTAGATAGCACATCAAAATATAATTCTTAATTTTGCATGTTTTTTAAATTTTATTATAAATTAGTCATTTAATTGTAAAAGCTTTTACACTAGTTTGAATACACAGAAAAATTCTCTTTCAGTTGCTATTTGTTTTGATTTGAGAATAAATTGTTCAATTCTCCCCACCCACTTCCAGATGAAAAATGTACCTGTCTTTACAAACACTCAGGAAAGCTATAAATATATTTTTAGAACTGTTATCTTATTTCGCAAAACCCACTTATCTGAAGTAACTGAAGAACAAAACAGCAAAGAAGGTGAGCCTGGATGCTTCCTTAATCGTTATGAATGGGAACACTTTAAAGGTTATTTGAAGACATCAAATGCAAAGAAAACAGGAGAGAGTAAAAAACAAACAAACAAACAAACAAACAAATGGGGGAACAGCTCAATTGAGAAGGATCAAAATAATCTCAGTTTGTACTTTTCTCCCTGATCCAACTCAAGTGAAAGGTAAATAAATATATTTTTGTGGGTTGGTGTTTTTGTCGGGTTTTTTGGTTGGGTTTGTTTTTTTTTTTTTTAACCAGTAATTATACTCTTAATTATAAAGTGGTTGCTATTTCCTAAAGACTAAACTTGTGACAACAAAAAAAATAGTGGAGATATCAATTAAAAAACCCAAATGAAACCAAAAGAAAGGCATGCATTCTTTCAGTCTGTGCTGAGCAGGGTAGTAATAGTTTCTTGTGAAAAGTGTGTGTGTGTATACAATTATGTATCTGAGGTCGGTTGACTGAAGGTTTCAGAACCTGGTTAAAAGTTTTAAAAGTACTTAATTGAACTTTTTGTAATAATAATAAAAAAAAATTATTGCAAGATAAGGAGCAACCTGATACAACCTTGCAATTTGTTGTACTGAACAAGCTGAAACAAGACAAGAAGTTCTGCATACCCTGCCTCTGATTTTCTTTTTAAATTTACTTTAGTGCTTTTGTTTTACAAAAAAAATTTCCCAGCATAACTTATCCCAAAGAGCAAAGTAGTACATCTCAAAGGAAGAAAGGTTACCAATCTGCAGAACGCTAACACCTTAAGTCAATTTTATACAAGTATATAAACAGGACACTTCTGCTTTCATCTTCTGTGCAGATAGTGTCTTGGAGAGCCAAAAAATAATTGCTGGTAGGCTGCTTTATGCATAGGAAAGAACAAATGACAGCACTATGATCTTACATCCCTTAAGGGTAAAAAATAAGTTTTATGTATGTGAGTCTCAGCATCTACTTAAAATGCTAACTGGATTTATTCCAGCTTCAGGGAGGAGGTTTAACATCAAATCCAGAGTAAACAGAGCCAAATAAAGAGTTATACTGTAGCTGTTTTTAGTACCGTATACTGATCCCATACTGGTGTAAATACTGTTGGGCAATGTAGATGTTAAATCAGGGTCTATGAGGTTACTCACATGATCTTAGAACTTGAACAACAAGATTACAAAAAGACTTTCATAAATAACTATATTAGACAAATTAAGAAAACATTTGTGCTATTTTATCTTTTTGGATAATTATCTTCCTTGCACTTTGATACTTGTAACAGAATAATTCTTTAAATACTTCTCTCTGTTTACCTGCAGGATTTAATCTAATATGACCAGGTGATGTACTCTCAGGGAGTCCTGGGCTTTTGCCTTCTTATGTTAGGACTGCAGAACATCTGGATTTCGTTCCTGCAGAAACCATGACTTGTGGTAGCCCAGCTGTTTACCATCCCAGTGATGACTAAGACATGCTAGGACACTGGAAGCTGAGAAGTGCTCTTAGTCCATCAGCATAACCACAAACCACATCCTGAATGGACTCTTGTCTTGTGGCTGACTGAGATTACTCTGACTTTTCATGCCATGAAGGTCAGATTTTTAAATAGAGCAGATTTAAATAGAGTAGTTTTTTCCAAAATAATAAGTACTTTTATCTAAGTACTTTTGAAAAACCAAACAGGTTATATTAATTTATTAGGTACAATTTTACCTTTGAAAATCTGAGCGATCTTTATGAAAAACATTAGAACTATTTTAACCAAATTCGTCAAATTATCTATAATAATGACTCTGATCAAGGGTCCTTCTGGCTGGATAGTATGTCTCCAGTGTTTTCATTACATTCAGCTTATGTTATAGCCGTGTTATATTTCATTACTTTGAGTGAAAACCACTTCCTGATTTTTTCTCCAAATTTTTTTTAGGCAAATAAATACCAAACCTCTGTATTTCCTTTCATTTTTCAAAATTAAGCTTTGGATTGTCTTGATTTTGTATCATCGTACGTCTGCTTTGAACTTTGTTAGTAACTTCATGTATCAAGGTCAGTGGAGAATAAGCTCAGTTGTGCTTCATTCGTTATATTCCCAAGGTCAAACAGTCTTCCTCAAAGTATAAAACCAACCAAACAACAATAACAAAAACATTGTTCATGGAACTACTTAAGAATGTAGAGAAGATCTTTGTACTGTGAGGGTGATTGAACATTAGCACAGGTTGCCCAGGGAGAGTGTGGGTTCTCCATCCCTGAAGATACTCAAAACCGGACTGGATGCAATCTGGAGCAACCTGATCTGGCCAGCTGTGCTCTGAGCAGGGGGATGGACTCAGTGGTCTCCAGAGGTGCCTGTCAGAACTCAGCTACTCTGCTATCCTGTAGAATGGAAAAAACACCAGGAGAAATGACAAGCAAAAAGTTACCTCAAATGTTCTGCGAGATCAATACCTAGGAACGCATATTAATCTGACTTCTGCAAACATTGCTGTGATCTAAGCACTCCTTTGTGTCCATGTGCTTCGGTCTGTCTGTATATTCAGTTTCTGAATATATACATATATGCAACATTTCTAGATTAAATGTTCCAGGATACGAAGAAGAACTTTCTGTTTTAAAACATAGATACTCCTTGTACCCTGACATAGAAAAGAGTTCAAGTTCCTCCTCTCCTAATTCAGGGCATGGTTACTCACGCACCTGCTCCCTTGGCACTGTGGGCCCACCCATTTCTTGGGCCATAGGACCCTCCTTCTAACCTTGATGGGGGTGACCTTCCCATGGATGAGGCTGGGATCCTTGTCGTCTTGGTGTCCAGCCACTGTGCCCACCAGCAGGTTTACTGCCATCCTGTATGAGGAAGGGGTTCATGAGGCCAAACTTTGGGGATCATATGGGCATATTGTGACCTACATGGCCCTTTCATGTGCTTTGAGAGTATTTTGTCATCTCTTATCATGTGTATAACAAAGTTGTAAAGTTAGAAACTCTGTCTCCTACCCTTGCCTGAACAAGAATATATCAGATTTATCTATTTATTTTAAGGTTTGAAGACAGGGCTTGGGAGAGGCATGTAGGGAAGGTGTATCAGTGGGAAAATGACTGCAAGGCACAGGGGACAGATGTGCGGTACAGTCCGTTCTGACAGGTGGCAGAGGATTCACAAAAGTGGTGTGAGCTGAGGCATTGCCTGAGGTGATCCCATGAGGTCCCCTTTCCTCTTCATTTTGCCTAATTTCTTATTTAAACCTTTCTCTTTAAGGTGTTTTTTAAAAGCCAGTTATCTAGAATTTTCTATTTCAGGTCTGGTATACCTGTAAATTGCTTTTATTCTTTTAACTTGACAACTGGTGTCCAAGACTCAAAAAGAAAACAACAAAAACCCAAAAACCCACAAACATACAGCACAAGAATCAAATTGATAACATGTAGCTAGCACTCAAAAAACATTATGAAAAAGTAAATCCTAAATAATTATAACAGAAAAAAACTGTTTAGCTTTGCCTTTTAGCATAAGCATTTGACAAATTGCACAAAGCAAAGTCACTCTCTTTTGAGACTCTTTTAAACCTGCCTCCTTCTTCTCTACATGGTCTTCAATGCATAGGGAATAAATTCATCAGTGCAATGAAATGACACACTGAACTACCAAAATTGAGAAAAAAACCTTATAACTTTCTGATAACAAATGTGCTTTTGTGCTATACACTGTAGTATATGCTACTTGTCTAATTAAACTATCAAATACATAATTTTTATAGAGTAGACAACAGGGAAATCTGATGATGACAGAACAATAGTGTATGTTTTCAGAACAGCAATTTAAGAGTTTGTAAGAAAACACTTCTAACACAGCATTATCCTCTTTCTCCATATTTACTAGATTATCTTGGGTTTTTTTCCTAGAGAGAGAGACTATTCTAAAGTTATCAAAGCTATAACATCTTCAGTTCCTAATTTATATTAAAAAATATGAACCATTTTCAAGCTGTTATTTATCCAGCAGCACCTCTTGACCTCAATCTGAAATCTCTTCATACTTACATTCACAGATTGTTTGAAATAATCAGTGGTTTTGAATATTATAATTGTAAACTGTAAACATCAAACAAAAATGTAACATTCAACTATCTGCGGTTTTTGTTTTGGCACTTGTCTTCATTGTACAAAAATAAAAGGAAAACATAGTTTGTTCTTATGTTTCTGTATCACCAATCATTTATAAGCCATATATAGTTGTTCTTAGAAGATAGTCCTACAAGAATATACTTGTTACTTAATGTAATGTCAAATTGATTGGTGTAGCACTAAATAACATATTTTTGTTTTAATTGTTGTTAATTTAGGTTAATATAAGTATGTATACAATTTATTTTAACTCCACAGACTATATGTATATTAGTCTGAGAATAAAACCAGGATTTAAAGTAATTACAATGTTTATGTTCTTCATCCTCATTCTGCCAATCCATTTTAATTGCAGCTTTCACTATCCTATTAGTAATTGACCTGTGAATTCTGAGGTAGTACTCTTTCAGAAATATGCCAAACCAGGCCTTTATTTTATGAGTAATTATAAAACTGTTTTAAAAAAAGTCACTGAATAACCATTTTCTTTAAGTAATGATTCCTTTTTTTTTTAATGGGTAGTTTTACAATATTACCTGTTTTTTCAGGGAAATGCATAGTATTTTCTTTATCTGTCAGGGTATCTTCAAAGGCGTAGTAGAAGTTTTTAAAAACAGTCCCATTTCTGTTTTTCACATGGCTTCCAAGGATAGGTTTAAAATGGGTGTTGAATTCTGACACCTACTCCCACCTCCCTCCACTCACCAAAGCAAATGTTCAATTTTTTCATTCTATGAGGCACTCATGACCTGATTACTAGGTCATTTGCCTAATCAAGGTTTTTAAGAATCCAAATCCACTTCCACAATATGTGTAAATTTTTCTTTTCTCTGGTAACGGCAAATCTAAAATGACATGTAAACTCTTTAATTTCATACATTATATTTTGGTATCTAGACACTTGTTTATATTTTTTTTTTTAAGTGCTAATGAAATGATACTTTTTATTGATTAAGAAAAAACCCAGCTAAATGTTAGGAGCTTGCTTTCTTGTGAACAAAGAATCACTTAAGGAAATCTGTTTACTGTAACAGTTTCAAGTTGAGAATTAAATACCCATAAGTTGAATTTATATTAAGAATGTTTGGATTTATGTCTAAATATCTCCTAGTCATAGGAGATATTTAAATGTGAGAAAACAAACTAATTATTAAAGATAATATATTGTTAGATATAAAAAAGTGGCCATACAGTGTGCATTGATTCTATTATTGCCAAATGTTATGTTCATCTAGACAGTTTTATGACTAAGAAGGATTATGAAAGGGAATTGAAAAATTAAACTTTTCTAATAAAAATAATAATTGAAATATTTTTCTTGAAGATAACAGGTGAAATAATTTAGGAAGTGATGATTAAAGATGTTGTGCACATCAGTACATAAATAAATTTGAAGAGGTACGACTGTGACAAAGTTCAATGGGTGACAACTATGTTGAAGATCT
The DNA here is from genome assembly GCF_964289735.1 of Phaethon aethereus. Classification (NCBI taxonomy): domain Eukaryota; kingdom Metazoa; phylum Chordata; class Aves; order Phaethontiformes; family Phaethontidae; genus Phaethon; species Phaethon aethereus. The sequence goes on along the minus strand of NC_138577.1, from coordinate 49,345,812 downwards.
GGGCATTTTTGTGTGGTTTTTGTGATGGTTCTTTGGCATTACAAACTTTGTTATGGGAGTCATAAGTGGAATATAGAGGGTACGAAGAAAAGAATATAATAAGAACCAAAAGACCTGTAAATTTCCAGATAAATCTGAAGCTTTGGAGGTAGCATTGGAGCAACCAAAAGAGACCATGCAACCCCGAAGGCTGCTTCTTACCCACTGTTACCTAAATATTTCTTTATAGGGGCGGGGGGGGGAACACAACCCTTCCTCTCTCCCCCACCACTGTATTTTCTGTTCTGCACTGTTTTAATTTACCATGCACACAAGTCTTTACAGGGACTTATCTCCTCTGTCAGCAGAGAATACAAGGATAACCATTACCAAAATTCTACTGAAGGTATATCATAATGTGCAGTCCTAAAAAACATGTATGGCCTTGCAGGCAGTTGCTTTGCCTCAGAGTCTGGTTTATTCTTCTCAGTCCATCTTGAGTTTATTCTCTCATCTCTTAGCCTGGGAGGATTAACCTACTAGAGGTTATCCTTTCCAGACTTTACAGGATAATCAAAGGAAAGAGAAGACTCGTATCTTCTGTTCAGACCACTGTCTGGCACAGATCTTTATCTTGAGACTGACTTTTACCCTGAATTTGTCAGCAAAACTTTCAACATTCCTTTTGAATTTTTATCCTTCCCTCTTAATGTTGTTGCTCTGCAGTTTGTTTTATTACTGTAACCTACTCATTCCTTTATATTCTTAGGACAAAGTCCTATAAATTATTATTTCTGGAGAATTTCTATACCACAGAAGATTTCACCTGCAATGCCCCTTTCTTCTTCTCCCTGTATTCCTCTTCCCCATCAGGAAAAAAAAAAAATATCCTGACAGTCTTTCATGAACCGTGTCGGTATTTCTGTTTCTTCAGCTGAACAGACACAACTATATACATATACACATGCAAGGAAGCTGTTGCTTAGTATGGTGTGAAGCCAAGATTCTGGTTTTTGCATGTCATACTTATTAAAATAGCCCCTGAATACCAACAAACTGAGTTCTATAGGAAACAACAGATAATATATAAATGCCGTTTCAAGACTTTTTCTAAAACCAGGGTATATTTAAAAACAAAGATAACATTTATGTGAGGGGAGGGCGGGGCAGGGAGATGTTGCTTATCTTAAGGTCCTGTGACTCAAAATATTTTATTTTTTCTTTCCTCTCAGATCCTGACATTGAAATAAAGTTCTTGTGTTGTCTGTTAAAAGATGAAAAGCTGCAACAGTATTATAAAGCAGTTGGAGAGAAAAAATCTTTTTGGAAGGATTATGTGAAAAAATAGACTTCAGAAGTAGAAGACAGCTATAGCTAACCCTGGTGACACGATTTATGACTTCAGTGTTTGAAGATCCTTTCTTTGCTGGAGAAAGGTGTATTTTTATAAAAAGCCATGACAGTAGGGTATATACTACTAAGAAAAGTATACAAATACATTCAGCTTAAAACAGAGAGTTTTAAGAGTGGTTGTATGGGGGAGATGTCATGGTGATTCTTTACTTCATGAAAAGTAACAGACTCTTTCTCACTCTGCTGTTTCAAATGACTATTTGCTATAGAAGGAATTGTGAGTTCATTTATTAAGGGCTCACTCCATCATGCAAGCAAAAAACTTACAATGCACTGAAGAAAACAAAGGAGAACTCCAAAGAGTTGTGAATCAAGAGATGACTCAAAGGCAGCCAAGTAACAAGAGAAAATCTAGAAACTGTTGGGGTAGGAGAACGCTCATGCAGGAAGGTGATAAATAACATAAGCTTAATAATGATAATGTGCAGAGAGAAGGGAACGTGAAAAATTGGACCTGAAATGTCTGTGCAATAAGGGGCAAACCAAAGACCTAGACATGGCTTAAGATTAAATGGAAAATGCATAATTTAACATACGTGAGTTTGGAGTTTACTCTCCAAGAAAAGGGGAGTTAATACTTGAATAAAAGGACTGGCAACAAGATTTTAGTACAGTTTATATGAGAGGTGTTTTTCCTGTCTAAGCAGTGTCACATTTAGGATTCTGAAGGTGGAAGAAGTCAGCTGGCTGTCCTGGCTGCAAAACAAAAGCCCCCAAAGCCAAACAAAACACCCACCAGAATCTTTCCTCCAATAAATTACCTTTTCATTGAATAGTAAGTAAAGAACTAGTATTCGGCAAATCATATGTTTCTGAACTGCTTAATGTGATTGTGTGAATTTATTGCAAACCATACATTAAGTGTACAGGGGAAAGCATTCCAGGTCCAGTATGACAAAAATTACTCTGATTGTGGAGAATGAATGTATTATTATTCTGCGGGGGAGAAGGTAAGTTGATTTATTATTTAAAAAATCATATACAATTCATTACAGAGCAGGGGAAGGGTAAAAGCAGAATTTAATTTCAGGGGCTAGGAAGTGATTATGAGAATGTAAGGTGCTTATCTTCATGTGATTATTAATGAGAATTGATAATTGTTTGAGTTGATGCAATGAATTTATTTTCTTCTCAGGGATAAACCTGATTGGTGTGGGTTTAAAAGTGGACAACTGGCTTTGGAGTTAATTAATTTTCAGTGACTGAGAAAGCAGAAAACATAGCTGCTTCATTGGAAACTGAAAGAAGCACCACCCTGAAATAAAGCACAGAATAGTGCAGTGGACTGCATTATCTTTAAAAAGGACAAAAGGAAGTCATGGTACTCTGCCATTTGAAGATTAACCTACATTTGAGTGTATTTGAGGTGATATCCAGTGCACTAGCTGACTCAGAGGCAATGTGATTACAGCAATGACTTACAGAAAGCCCTGACTGAGAGGTAATTTATGGGAGATTCTCAGCATTGAAAGGAAAAGGTCCTTGCTACAAAATGTGTATCTGAATTTGTAATTAAGGATTTTCAGAAGCAAGACCAGAAGTATGAACTGACTAAGTTATTTCTAGCACATCTGATTACCTAATGTAATGCAATTTTGTGCCCATCTTCTAGCTTGAGTCCCTGACGAGATATTTTTGACAAAAACTACTTTAACTCAATGCATGTTCATAAAGTGCTGCTCATAGCACAGAAGCTGTTCCAAAGACTTCAATCTGTGGTACATTTCCAAGACTTTTCACAAGTTTACTATATTTTATTCCCCTTCCATTGCCATTCCATAAGCGCCAAAAGGGTAGAAGGGTCTACTACAATGTCTAGTTACAGTACTGCTATAAACGCCCACCAGCAAAACACTTCCAGTGGATTTTCTGTCAAAAGATATTTCTTATCTAAAGAAGCTTAGACAGAATATGCAGCCTATAGCGTGATAATTTCTACAGTAACATATTTATACACTGACAAAGAACAAAAAAAAGAGCTAAGGAGAATCTCCGTTCCTTATTGGATATGGGGGGGGGAACATTGTCAGTAACGATGAGGAAAAGGCTGAGGTACTTAATGCCTCAGTCTTTAATAGTCAGACTAAGTATCCTCAGGGTATTCAGCTCCCTGAGCTGGAAGACAGGGATGGAGAGCAGAATAAACTCCCCATAATCCAGCTGGCAACAGTTTTAACAACCTGCTAAGCCACCTGGATACTCACAAGTCTGTGGACCTTAATGGGATTCACCCAAGAGTACTGAGAGAAGTGCCAGATAAGCTTGTCAAGCCTCTTTCCATCATTTATCAGCAGTCCTGGTTAACAGGGGAGGTCCCAGATGACTGGAGGCTTGCCAATGTGACACACATCTACAAGAAGGGCTGGAAGGAGGATCCTGGGAACTACAGGCCTGTCAGCCTGGCCTTGGTACTGGGGAAGATTATGGAGCGGTTCATTTTGACACTGCTCACAGGACATGTACAGGACAACCAAGGGATCAGGCCCAGCCAGCACGGGTTCTTGAAAGGCAGGTCCTGCTTGACCAACGTGATCTCCTGCTAGGACCAGGTGACCTGCCTAGACAATGAGGGAAAGGCTGTGGATGTTGTCTACCTGGACTTTACTAAAACTTTACTAAAGTATTTGACAGGGTTTCCCACAGCATTCTCCTGGAGGAACTGGCAGCTCATGGCTTAGACAGGTGCACTCTTCACTGGGTAAACAACTGGCTGGACAGTCGAGCCCAGAGGGTTGTGGTGAATGGAGCTAAATCCAGTTTGCAGCTCATTACAAGCGGTGTTCCCCAGGGCTCAGTTTTGGGGCCGGTCTTGTTCAATATCTTTATCGATGATCTGGATGAGGGGATCTAGTGCTCCCTCAATAGATTTGCAGATGACACCAAGTTGGGTGGAAGTGTTGCTCTGCTGGAGAGCAGGAGGGCTCTGCAGAAGGGTCTGGACATGCTGGATCAATGGGCCGAGATAACTGCATGAGGTTTAATAAGGACAAATGCCAGGTCCTGCACTTTTGTCACAAGAATCCCATGCAGCACTACAGGCTTGGGGAGGAGTGGCTGGAAAGCTGCCCAGTGGAAAAGGACCTGGGGTTCCTGGTTGACAGTCAGCTGAACATGAGCCAGCAGTGTGCCCAGGTGGCCAAGAAGGCCAACAGCGTCCTGGCCTGTATCAGAACTAGTGTGGCCAGCAGGAGTAGGGACGTAATTTTGCCCCTGCACTCAGCACTGGTGAGGCTAGACCTCGAATCCTGTGTTCAGTTTTGGGCCCCTCACTACAAGAAGGACATTGAGGTGCTGGAGCATGTCCAGAGAAGGGCAACGAAGGTGATGAAGGGTCTGGAGCACAAGTATTATGAGAAGCAGCTGAAGGAGCTGAGGTTGTTCGGTCTGGAGAAAAGGAGGCTGAGGGGAGACCTCATCGCTCTCTACAACTACCTGAAAGGGGGTTGTGTTGAGGTGGGTGTTGGTCTCTTCTCCCAGGTAACTAGCGACAGGACGAGAGGAAACGGCCTCAAGTTGCACCAGGGGAGGTTTAGTCTAGATATTAGGAAAAATTGCTTTACTGAGAGCGTCGTCAAACATTGCAACAGCCTGCCCAGGGAGGTGGTGGAGTCACCATCACTGGAATTGTTCAAAAAGCATGTGGACTTGGCACTTCAGGATATGGTTTAGTGGGCATGGTGGTATTGGGTTAGTGGTTGGACTTGATGATCTTAAAGGTCTTTTCCAACCTTAATGATTCTGTGATTCTGTGATTCGGTGACATGTTACAGGAGAACTTTACTCATTGTTGCGTTGTTGCACTGTTGCATATGGGTGTTTTTCCCTACAAAAGTTGAGATCACTGCAAGCAATATGAATGAGGTCCTTCTTTTATTCAAAGCTCACCAGGTTCACTAGCGCTAGATGACCTCCTCTCTAGGAACCTCACTTTTGGCCCAGAGACTATCTTGTGTTATCTTCATAGGATAGGTATAGGACTTTTCTAAAATACTAGAGAAAATTGTGACTAAGTATGCATATGACTTTAAAAAAGCACCCATCTCAGGGGATTCTTGACACTACAGTTTTTAATTTTTTCATACATACTTGCATTTGAACTGCAGTCATGTTGAAATGTAGAAACTGTGAGTAAATATTGAAGCACTTGTGCAGTTGTTTATCTGTAAAAAGAATCCACTACTAAATGAAACCTCATGATCTAGAATGAAAATGAAAGTAAATTTTTATAATCACAAGTACACAAATTGATGAGATTTTAGGCAGCAAATTATAGTTTACACTCTTTGGGGAAGAATACAGTTTTGGGGAGTTGGCTAAGGAGAAAGACTTATGCTAATTAGTTTCTATTTTCATTTTCACCTGGGATTTAACTGGATTCCCTACAACATTTAGTTTGAGCAAATGTCTCTGGTATGTAGCCTGTTCAAAATCAAAGGAAAAGCTACCAGTTCCTATTCCTGTGAAAGGAGGTCTGAACCTTGACTTTTTTAAATCCAATATTGTAGGGGAATAGGGTTAGATTTGTATGATGCTCACCTGAAAATGAGTAGTCAGGTTTCAGGAAATGAAACGTATATATAATTCCTAGAATTATACAATAATTTAGGTAGGAAGGGACATCTGGCCACACAATCTGCCTACCAAAGTAGAACAGGGACAATTTATGTCATGTTATTTGGGGTTTCAGATGGCCAATGTCTCAGTATCTCCAAGGAGTGGGAATCCCATTCTCTCTAGTCAGTACCCTTTGGTGGTTTAAGTATCATCACTGTGAAATACTTCTGATATCAAACTGGAATTTCCTGTATTCCAACTCCTCTTTCTGCCTCTGTGTACCTCAGGGTGAGTCGGCTCTTAGTTTTCTGAACCTTCCCACAACAGTAAGTTCTCTTCCTGTCCCTCTTTCCTTCTGAATGAAGAAGGCTTTCTTCACTGCCTCAGCCTCTCCTTGTATAGCATGAAGCCTCTTTTTATTCCTAGCACTAAAATAAATGAAAAAAATGTGGATCAGTATCATCCCAAGCTGAGAGCAAAAGTAAAAAGATGACTAGATGACTTCAAATGCTCCTGAGCATAACATTTATATGCTCCTGCAAGGTATTACAGAATCACAGAATCACAGAATCACTAGGTTGGAAAGGACCTTTAAGATCATCAAGTCCAACCATTAATCCAGAACCACCATGTCCCCTAAACCATGTCCTGAAGCGCCACATCCACACGTTTTTTGAACACTTCCAGGGATGGCGACTCCACCACCTCCCTGGGCAGCCTGTTCCAATGCCTGACCACCCTCTCAGTGAAGAAATTTTTCCTAATATCCAATCTAAACCTCCCCTGGCGCAACTTGAGGCCATTTCCTCTTGTCCTATCACTAGTTACTTGGGAGAAGAGACCAACACCCTCATCGCCACAACCCCCTTTCAGGTAGCTGTAGAGAGCGATAAGGTCTCCCCTCAGCCTCCTCTTCTCCAGACTAAACAACCCCAGTTCCCTCAGCCGCTCCTCATAAGACATGTGCTCCAGCCCCCTCACCAGCTTCGTTGCCCTTCTCTGGACACGCTCCAGCACCTCAACATCCTTCTTGTAGTGAGGGGCCCAAAACTGAACACAGTATTCAAGGTGCGGCCTCACCAGTGCCGAGTACAGGGGCACAATCACTTCCCTGCTCCTGCTGGCCACACTATTCCTGATACAGGCCAGGACGCTGTTGGCCTTCTTGGCCACCTGGGCACACTGCCGGCTCATATTCAGCCGGCTGTCGGCCAGCACCCCCAGGTCCCTTTCCGCCGGGCTGCTCTCCAGCCACTCCTCCCCAAGCCTGTAGCATTGCATGGGGTTGTTGTGGCCAAAGTGCAGGACCCTGCACTTGGCCTTATTAAACCTCATACAGTTGACCTCTGCCCATTGATGCAGCCTGTCCAGATCCCTCTGCAGAGCCCTCCTACCCTCCAGCAGATCAACACTCCCACTCAGCTTGGTGTCATCTGCAAACTTACTGAGGGAGCACTCGATTCCCTCATCCAGATCATCTATAAAGATATTGAACAAGACTGGTCCCAGAACCGAGCCCTGGGGAACACCACTCGTGACCGGCCGCCAGCCGGATTTAACGCCATTCACCACAACTCTCTGGGCTCGGCCATCCAGCCAGTTCCTCACCCAGCGAAGAGTAAACCCGTCTAAGCCTCGAGCCGCCAGTTTCTCCAGGAGAATGCTGTGGGAGACGCTGTCAAAGGCTTTACTAAAGTCCAGGTAGACAACGTCCACAGCCTTTCCCTCATCCACTAGGTGGGTGACCTGGTCATAGAAGGAGATCAGGTTGGTCAAGCAGGACCTGCCTTTCATGAACCCATGCTGGCTGGGCCTGATCCTTTGGCTGTTCTGCAGATGCCCTGTGAGCACTCTCAAAACCAACCGCTCCATAATCTTCCCTGGAACAGAGGTCAGGCTGACAGGCCTGTAGTTCCCAGGATCCTCCTTCCGGCTTTTCTTGTAGACAGGCATCACATCGGCAAGCCTCCAGTCTTCTGGGACCTCCCCTGTTAACCAGGACTGCTGATAAACGATGGAGAGTGGCTTGGCAAGCTCCTCCGCCAGCTCTCTCAGTACTCTTGGGTGGATCCCATCAGGCCCCATAGACTTGTGGATGTCCAGGTGGCTTAGCATGTCCTTGACTGCTTCCTCCTGGATTATGAGGAGTACATTGTGCTCTCCATCCCTGTCTTCCAGCTCAGGGGGCTGAATATCCTGTGGATACCTGGAGTGGCTATTAAAGACTGAGGCGAAGAAGGCATTAAGTACCTCAGCCTTGTCCTCGTCCTTGGAGACAATGTTCCCCGCCATATCCAGTAAGGGATGGAGATTCTCCTTGCCTCTCTTCTTGTTGTTAATATATTTGTAAAAACATTTTTTATTATCCTTTACGACTGTGGCCAGACTGAGCTCTAGCTGGGCTTTTGCCTTTCTAATTTTGTCCCTGCTTGACCTAACGAGATCTTTGTACTCTTCATGAGTTGCCTGTCCCTTCTTCCAGAGGTGATAAACTCTCCTCTTTTCCCTGAGTCCCAGCAAAATCTCCCTGTTCAGCCAGGCCGGTCGCCTTCCCCGCCAGCTCTTCTTACAGCACGTGGGGACCGCCTGCTCCTGCGCCTTTAAGATTTCCTTCTTGAAGACTGTCCAGCCTTCCTGGACCCCTTTGTCCTTCAGGACTGTCTCCCAAGGGACTCTCTCAACCAGTGACCTGAACAGGCCAAAGTCTGCCCTCTGGAAGTCCACAGTAGCAGTTTTGCTGACCCCTCTCCTTACTTCGCTGACAACTGAGAATTCTGTCATGTCATGGTCACTAAGCCCAAGATGGCCTCCGACCACCACATCTCTCACCAGTCCTTCTCTGTTTGTAAACAGCAGGTCCAGCAAGGCACCTCCCCTGGTGGGCTCACTCACCAGCTGTGTCAGGAAGTTATCCTCCACACACTCCAGGAACCTCCTAGACCGTTTCCTCTCTGCCGTGTTATACTTCCAGCAGATGTCCGGTAGGTTGAAGTCCCCCACAAGAACAAGGGCCAGCGAATGCGAGACCTCCGCCAGTCGCTTATAGAATGTCTCATCCGTCTCTTCATCCTGGTTGGGTGGCCTGTAACAGACTCCCAGCAGGATGTCTGCCTCATTGGCCTTCCCCCTCATCCTTACCCACAAGCACTCTACTTGGTCTTCACAATCTTCGATTTCTATGCAATCAAAACACTCCCTAACATACAGAGCCACCCCACCGCCTCTCCTTCCCATTCTATCCCTTCGGAAGAGCTTATAGCCATCCATTGCAGCACTCCAGTCATGAGAAGCATCCCACCATGTTTCTGTGATGGCAACTACGTCATAGCTGTCCCGCTGCACAATGGCTTCCAGCTCCTCCTGTTTGGTGCCCATGCTGCGTGCATTGGTGTAGATGCACCTGAGCCGGGCTATAGATTTCAACTCTGGCACGTTGAACCTACCCCTAGGTTCAACTCTAGTGAGCCCGGTTTTAGCCCCTCCCCCCTCCAATTCTAGTTTAAAGCCCTCTCAATGAGGCCTGCCAGCTCATGAGCAAGAATCCTTTTTCCCCTCGGCGTCAGTTGCACTCCATCATTTGCGAGGAGACCTGGTGCCGTGTAAACCGCCCCGTGGTCAAAAAACCCAAAATTCTGACGACGGCACCAGCCCCTGAGCCATGTGTTGATCAGGTGTGCTTTCCTGTTCCTTTCAGCGTTCTTCCCCGTCACTGAAGGGATTGACGAAAACACTACCTGTGCTCCCGCTCCATTGACCAGTCGCCCCAGTGCTCTCAAGTCCTTTTTGACTATTGTAAATGATCTGCCAGTTTTAAGAAAAAACAAAACTTTTCTCAGGTTTAGGTGAATTCCTCTAATAGATGTTATTGCTGTTGCTTTTTGAGAACCAACCTTTCTTTTTTTTCCCCCCACAGAAAATAGAGAAGCTTTTACTCTATTATTAGTATTTAGCATTTACATAGGAGTAAATTTCTCCACTACCCTCATTTGGCATGATTCAAATACCAAATTCAGAGGAAAATAAAGTAGAAAAAAAAAGATTAATCTTTGCATTAAGCTTTTAGATTTTTATTTTTATTTAAATAAACTAGCACATCAAATTGATCCAGTGCTGGCAGATTTCAAGAGAAAGACTTTAATGATTATGTCCTTCAAGGTTTTTAAAGAAAGAAAAGTAGCATAGCCATAAAAAGCAACCATCAAAAAAATCCTTTGCTACTTAAAAACAAAAGACATTGAGACTTGAATAAGAAAGTCAGGATAAGAGTCACATTTGCAACAAGTAGCTTACAATCCAACTTTCCTGTGTCATGAATGTATGTGGAACAAGCTCTCAGCGGCACTGCAAATAACAAATAATTAAATCTGCTCTAACGTGTTTTTGAGGATAATACTTTGCCTGAGAATGTTTAAAATATACTAATGATTTCAGGGGGACAGGTGTCATGGTTTAACCTCAGCCAGCAACTAAGCACCATGCAGCTGCTTGCTCACTCCCCCATGGTGGGATGGGGGAAGAGAATCAGAAGGATAAAAGTGAGAACACTCATGGTCTGAGATAAAGACACTTTAATAGGTAAAGCAAAAGCCACACACACAAGCAGAGAAAAACAAGGAATTCATCCCCTACTCCGCATCGCAGGCAGATGTTAAGCCACCTCCAGGGAAGCAGGGCTCCCTTACACATAATTGTTTCTTGGGAAGACAGACGCCATCACGTCCCTTCTCCCCATCTTTCTTCTTCGTCCCAACTCTATATACCAAGCATGAAGTCATACGGTATGGAATATCTCTTTGACCAGTTTGAGACAGCTGTCCCAGCTTCCTATGCACCCCCACCTTGATGTCAGGCCAGCATGAAAAGCCGACAGTCCTTCACTGCTTAGCAACAACTGAAAACATCAGCATGTTATCAATGTTTTCTCATCCCAAATCCAAAACATAGCCTCACACTAGCTTCTATGAAGAAAAATAACTCTATCTTGGCTGAAACCAGTACAGTTACTAACAGTATTTTCATCCCAAATCCAAAAGACAACACTACCAGCTATCAGCAAGAAACTTAGCTCTATCCCAACCAAAACCAGGACATATTTCAATGTGAATTCTGATGACCAGTTTAAGATCATAAATTTATTTTACTAAATTTATTGAGTAAAACAGTTTAAACAGCACATGCCAACGTCTCATCCTTTTTTATACTAATACAATATTCATTACGTTAATATATTCCTGACTTAAAGTATGTATGAGAGCTCATCTGAAATGAAAATTATTTCCTGTAGCAAGACACAGTACAACACATAACACAGCAGAAATCAAGCAATACTAAAAAACTATCCCAGCTGAAACCAGGACAACAGCTCAACCTCATACTTGACCTGCAGCATCCTAGATGTTGGTGCCCTTTCTAAAGTATCATTAGAACTGAGGCAGATGAGAGTTGTTATTTTTACTGTTTGCATCTACATCTTGAGCATACTCAAGGGAGGAAAAAAAAAATCAACTGCAGTCTGAAAATCGTTTTGAGAGTGTAGTCAGAATTAAAATGAGTGACTGCTTTAAATCACTGCAACATAAATCAACTACAACTTTTCAAGTCAAACTTACTAAACTGAATTTTCTCAATGCTGTAAGAGCAGAATACTACATGGAGTTTTAAAATCTTTTGTAAACAGATACTCTATGAGTATTATTTTCCAAGGAAAAGACTAATTACAACCAATTACAGAAAAGCAAAAGGTTTAAAAATAGTTCCAGCAACTCCTACTTCCAAGAAAATGTACTCCTACATGGTCAGCAAGCCTTAATGTGTGAGTAAATATTTTAATGCATGTGTTGTAATCTTCAGTTACCTATGAAAAACAATGACGAATGCTTTTTAAGTACAGAGTTGCACAGTGTGGGATTCTGCCACTTAAATTTTGAACTGTCAATTAGTAATTCAGAGCATTTCTTCTATGCCACTGGGCTGGCCAATTAAATGTTAGTGAAATAAAATACTGCTGACTGAGTGCAGATTTTTTTAATTACAAAACCTCAGACATACATATTATATTCCTAAATTGCAAGCTAGAAGGAGAAAATAAAGTTCTGAAAGCCAAGAGACTAATGGGAAACGAATTAAGATCAAGCTGAAATGGTATTACAAGGCAGTGCAGGGAAAATAAATGAAATTTATCAAAAGTTAAAAATGAATTGTATAAATCTTATCTGGAAATAGCCACACAAGGAAAACTGAACTAATTTCTGTGTTTTTACATTTAATATCACTTTTATTTTTATCCAGTTTTTCTTTTTGTGTTACCTTTAGGCGATGTATTCTGACAGTAATTTTGACAATCTCTCTAGAAAACATTTTCATGCTTTTGACGGGTAGGCTTTATGGGAGAACATATGGTCTTAACCTCCCAAATTTTACAGTAAACAACATGCCATGTTAACTACAAAAATTCTTTTCAGAAGTGAGGGAAAAACATTGCATTTTTGGTTTAAGAAACTAAAGCTAAAGTTAATTTTCCTATCCTTATTCAGAAATGTAAAGCAAAAGCCAAAAATGTGTAAACTTATGCCTATACAAGTACTTTATCAGAAGTACCCATCTCTACATGATACTCTAATTGCATTATTGTGTGTAGGTTTATAAATGCTAAATAATGTGCAGGTGAGAGATATGCATTCCTTGACTTTTTTACCATAAAAATATTAATTTATTTGTGTATGTGCATATATTTATTTTTACTATATTATTTACTATATATATTTTGGGTAGCATTTCAATGCAGTATATGACTACAGATTGATTGGAAAAGATTCAGACACATACATCCATACTAAAGAAAATGATGAGACATTTTTGAAAAAGCATAACAAATTTAGCAGCTTAATGTTGCTGGGTTTTCTTTGTTTTAGCTTTCTTTCAAAGGAAGCTATCAAACAATTTTTGGTAGCGTTTCACTGCAAAGTGAAAATATTCTTGAAATTATGAAATCATCAGAGGTGAATTCTAAGATATGGAACTCTTAATAATGTACCACTAGTAATGTTGTCTGTGATTGCTAGCATTTCATTCTCTTTCTAGAACTGATTGCAAAACATTAGTAAGTCTGATGCCAGGATATTTCAAACTTTCAAATGTTAGGTTGCTACATTAGAAAGACGCAGTCGAAGTTCTTATCAATAAAGTGAAATGACCTACTGCTAAGATTCTTTTCCATCGTTCACTTTCAGTATACTATTAAAACAAAGACAACTGAAAGAGAACACTTTTGTAATTGCATTATTTTAATTTGTTATTAGTTATTAATTCTGTCCCACTGAGAGTCATTCAGTTATTGTGATTTCACTGTGCCAAGAACAAAAAAATTATCTTAAACTTGCAGTAATATGAAATATAACATACATCTATAATAGTCAAAGACATGGAAACATCTGAACTTCTGCAACATGTACACAGTAGTTCTGGGCATTACACCCACTCCTTGGAAAATAGCTGTAGTCTGGAATCTTTGATGTCTGACTTTAAAGGAGGATGTACAGGACTAGCTGATTTGTTTGATATTACCTCAGATAAATCAGTGCTCTATTATTTTGTTGTTCTATACTATATATCATCTACTCCGGAGGCAATTTAAGTACTACTGAAACTTTTCATTAGCTTTAGCTTCATTTTTGCTTACAAATCTCCTTTGTCCAATTTTGGACAAATGGACAAGATGGAATGAAAACAAGATAAAGTGGCTTAAACAGATGGATTTTAACTTTGGTTGTCAAGAATGTCTCTCTTTTTTTAATACTTTACAGAAATAACTATAAAAATCTTCAGTCAACACCCCTTTTTTCTCTAATGACAATTTCTTTGTCCATTGCTGCCACCCTACTGTTGTGCCCTCAAATGAGGTAAAAGACAGGAGAAAGAGGATCTGCCTCCTTATTTTGTCAGGCATGAAGATTTCTGGACTTTTCCTTATCTTTTTTTGCAAAATGTTGCTTCTGAAGTCTGTTTCCAAGTCTGTTTATGAGAAAACTAGATTCCCTTTAGCAGAAAAAAAAAAAAAAAAGATTTCTGCGTCTTACCTCTTTTCCTTAAGAGTTTTGTTCTCTCCCTATTCTTAGCCAAATATATACATATAATATATGTATATATAAAGTCCATGAATGAATAAAGTTCCTCATATAATATTTTCAGTGGATGATTATTGATCTTTCTGTTCCTGATGATTCACTTGTCTCCTGGTCTTACCAACTCATGAAGACATATAAGCATTCAACTGCTGTTAAAAATCTCTGTAGTAAACAAAGTGTAAAGCTTTTCTTTTAAACATAAATATTGAGGAGGGGGTTTGTTTGTTTGTTTGTTTGAGATTGGTTCTCAAAACATGATCAATGACTTTGAGCAGAAATGGGGGAAAAATAAGACACAAAATGAATATGTATGACAGTGTGAGTTTAACTTTTAAGATGCCATGCTACACTAACCTTAATCTGAATAAGTATTGCTCTTCTAACTGTTTAGTTTTAAAATCACTTTCCTTTGATGTCTAATTGCCATCTAATTCTTGAAGGATTGGAGTAGTTGAACCTCAGTATTTTAATGTTTATTTGTTATAAAAAGTCTGATAAATGAGTGGGAAGAGGACAGAGAGAAGAAGATAAAAATAAAGAATGGGCAACAGCTGACAAAAGAGGTCTGGCAACAATAGTAGGAATAAATCTCCATTGGAGTCAAATCATATGTTCCCAGTACTGGCTCTGCATTAGAAGAAAGGAAATTAATGAAGATTTAGCAAGAATACATTCCAGCAATAATCCCCTTTTTAGAAAGAAACTGGAAACTATTAAAATCAAAAGAGGACTTGTACAGAGTGATACAAGGAGGTATGAAGCATATGACTACCTCATTGGAGTAAAGAGGAAATTTCATTATCAGAGGAAAATTAGGCTGGAAGAAGGAAAAAATAGCATTATATTTAGAAACCACTGAGTTTGATTCAAAGCAGAATAACAGAGAATAATTATGTTTTTACTCTGATACTCATTTTGTTTAGATTATACCTTGGTAAATATATTTTTACTACTCACAACTTACAGACAAGAACATAATATATATGTTGAAGTTCATTTGTTTTTTATAAAAATTATCATAATAAAAATACTTGTATTTCATTTTTAACAAGCTTTTATCCCATAGAGATGCTTCATTTTTATATTACATTATACTATGATATATTATAATATGTTATACTAAGGAGGCCATAGGTTTCTGAAGTAATTTCATCTTCTTCTCCTACCAGAATTCATGTATGTTAGGCTTAAATAACAGTCTTGTTATCAAATATATCTTATGCATCTTATACATCAACTTAAAAAAAAATCAAACAACTTTGTTGCATAAATAACTTTACAAGGAAGGAAAAATAACTTACAAAGTGAATTTTGTAATGCAGAACTTTAAGAAAGTGAGACTTTAAGACCTCTTCCACTTCCATGGAATCTGAATGTTAAATTTAGACTAAATGTACAGAAACCACTCCTGAAATCTTAATATTCTGTAACTACTTCCAGGAAGATTTTATTTTTGTGGAGTACAAAATTATAGTTCAGAATTTACCCAGAAATGCAGAAAATATACAAAGAACAAATATTAAAGTGTCTGGGGGCTTATTTGACAAAATGTAATAATGGAATTTTATAGCCATATTTCCATTTTTAAAAATTACAAAGCAGTACATTTCACAGGGAATAGAGCTAGGTTACCAGTAAAATCTCCATTAGAAATATACCCAAGACAAATCTCCAGGTTCAATTATTCAAGTAATTAAAGGGATTTTGTGCATAGCAAGAATGTGGGCTGAGATTTGCTATAGACAGTTTTATACCCAAGAGGCTCTTCATATTTTTTTATTAAGCTTAAAGGTGATCTTAGTTTATGTCTCAACAATGCTGAAGATACGCAGTGTCCTAACATTAATTTTTACTATATTGGTTGTATTACAGAAAGTTTTCTTCTTCTTGGCATTCAATGTCACATGTCACTTAGACTAATGCAGGGTTCAAGATTAATTTTTATCAGATATTTATGAATATTACATATATATTAATCCCAGGATATTCAATGACATTAGTCTCCCATTTAACATTCAGCTTTAAAAAGTGATCTGTAAAACACCTTATGTGAACTTACAATTGTACAAGTTTATTTTATGGCCCACAGTTTGATTCATTAATAAGATTACAAAATTCAGACAATACAAAGCTCAGGGTCAGACTCTAGAATAATTCTAACTGTATGAAATTCTATACACTTCATTGTATTATTTGGACTAATAACTAAAATGGAGAATGATGAAAAATAGAAAAGGAGGAAAATGAGTAAAACAAATAGAAAAGAGGACACTTTGTCTTAGGTTCTTATATACAAAAAAGGCAATTTTTTACAAAGATTTAATTCATATTCTCTTATGTAGTCTGCTATAGACTGATTTCAAATATATGGCTTTGCATATAAACATGTGTGTATGTTTCTGTTTATTTGTGAATGTCAGTAAGGAATTTGTTGGTGTTGTGAATATGTTTGTAATTTTGATTTTGAAAAATTAAAATACTGGCTTTTTCCCACATCTCTTGGGCTGTCCTTTCAATACTAACTTCCGCCAGTAATAACTGGTGCATTCTCTATTAAATGGCCAGGGATATGTGAAAAAAAAATTAAACAATGTTTAGGTTCTATATACTTTAAAAAGTTCTATACACATTCTTCCAACCACATTTGCTTTTGGATTAATATATACACAGCTCACTGTTTTTCAGCTGTGTTTGGGATCTTTAAACAAATATTCCATTTGTGTCATAAAAAAGTAAAGGTGAAGTCCTAATATTCTAATGCATCAGGAGGCAAATCTGAATGCATCAGGAAACCACAGTGTTCCCATAACAGCTGATGCACAAGTTGGGGGGAATTGACACAAACTGCAGGTGGGGAAGAGTTTGGTTGGGAAGGACTGTAGGGGCATGGCTACATGCAGCCCTTTCTGTAGCATCTGTTTCGATTCTGAACAATTTTCTAGCAAGTGAGACATGATACTGCCCCAATAACAGAAAACTAAAGTGACAGGGAGTGGAGGATGAGCTGTTAGATTTTTGTGTGCCACCATATTTTTGAGGAAATTTGATTATCAGAGTATTCAGGGTATAAATTCTCATGAGCAGCTATATAAAACAAAACGAGGGAAAAATATTCTTGGTACAACTCCACTATCTGCAACACTAGAAATCCTTTTGCTCTGAAACTTTATCAGGTCTAATGGCCTTACAGTCTGAATTAGGTTGACCCATACTAATGGATACCAAAGGGAGACATTTCCTAGGTAACAAAAATTGGTACAGAGTTGCTCCTGGCTTTTGCAAAATGTCAGCCTTTGTGAGGAACTGGAATAAATCCCATGACCTTAAAATGTTTATGGGTAGAAGCACTATTTCTATGCAAAGGTCACTAGGCAGTCAGTGTTCGCAACTAGTTTAGCAGCTTAGTGCTTCTCTCCAGTTGACAACATAATTTAACATCTTGCTGATGCATTGGCTATCCAGCAGATATTTCAAAGTAGACATCTGTCAACATGCTTGAGGAATCAGCTGTTGAGTGATACCTTTTCAATGAACAGGCAGATAATGAGGATGATTTTGAAATAGTCAGAAGACAAACATGTAGCTGAAATGAAGCTTTCAGTGTTTCTGTGTGCAGATTGCTCTGTTAGTCAAAATTGCAATCCTTGGACATTTCTGCAGATAGTAGGGTTATGTTTCAGATTATAAGTGCAAGGAAAAAGTTGGAGACATTATATCTATTTGTATCTATTTGAAACTTAAATATATTCCAGAAATAGTTTAATGAAATTTGAAAGCATTTACCTATTTTTAAAATTTGGGACCAAATTAATTCAGGATGAATTGGTTTACACCTTAAATAAATACTTATTTTGTAAGAGGAATTGTTAGGGCAAAATATTTTTTACTAACAATCTATGTTTTAAATACTTTGTGTGTTTATAGAGATGCATTATTCCAATAATTTCTGTTGAAAAATAAATTAAAAATTAAAGTTATTTTTCTATTATTTCATTTTTATTCAAAAAATAATAGAAAATTTAAATATATCTAACTATAATGTAACCCAAAATAAGATATTTTGTCTGAAATGCTGGATTCCACTAAAATCACTTTGGACCCTTTTCTAGAACTAGAGAATTAAAAAAAAAATCCGTTATGATCACAGGTGTAATGGTGTTACTGATGTCTGAGGCTATCCAACAACAATGCAATCCAATGACACATAGTAGTATAAATGTCAAAAAGCTTAAGTCAGTTTATGGCAATGGATTTCTTCCCCATTTTGTTAGTTTTATTTTTGATTGTTTATTCATGAAGTAGATTGGTTGGATTTTTGTGGTGGTTTTATGGTTTTCATTATGCTCTTGAATACTGCATGTATATATTCTTTTGAATATATTAGAATACTCTAAAAATTCAGTGGCCATAGCAATCTACTTTAATATGATTGAAACCTTTTTTTATAAGACATTGAGATAGATGTGATAGATGTGGATTTTCATTACTTAAAGGTTTACGTATATCAAAAACTGATGTGAGAAACTGAGGCATATTTATTTTTAAAGTAATTGAAAAATATTTCTATAGGCTAGCACATAATATTTTATTGTGAAAAATAGACCTTGTAACATGAAAGAACAGGGCTGGACAGTGGTGAAAATAGGAACATAGTAATAAAAAATTGATTGAAACTGAAGGAAAATAAAATGCTGTGCTTAAAAAACAGTTATTCATTGAATAAATGTTCACCATAAGGAGCTTTTATTCCACTTTTCTGCAAAGCAAAGTACCTAACATTTGACTGAGAATCTATGTTTCAGTAATAGCTCTAATCCCTCATTTTAAATCCCTGCAGACTTTGAGCATATGTTAAGGTACTACTTGCTTTCTTTTACAGGTCTCTGTTAAAACATCCACTGTCTGACACTGCATATTAGTGTGGTGTTTATCTAGTTGAGTCCTTTTTATGTTCTTATATCAGGAAAAACTGATCAAGGTCTGATGGAAGGAAGGAGTATCAATTGTTTTAGGGAGACCACAGAACTAACAGAAGAGGAAGCGTGAGTAAAATAAGAATCTGAAAGGAGGAAAGAACTAGATAGTTCTAGGACTAAGAAAAGTAAATATTAGCTATTTTAAGTAGCCGTATTCCGTGAACAATTAATGCTGTGGAGGTGATCATTTTTCCAATTTTCTAAACCACAGAACATGGACAGGAATTTTCTAGAATACATGTTTCAAGAAATATAATGTATAAAGGTTTTGTGAATGGGAAAGATCTATGTACTATTATTTATCAGACCTAGGTGTTTCAGTAAAAGTATGGTAAATGTTGTTTTCTATTTTACATTCACTGATTCTAACGGTCATCTCAAATTCAGAATAGGCTAGGATGTTCGCATGTCATTGTAGACAATTGAAATAACAGATGAGATGTTTTCAGTATTTTGAATCAATTTTCCTTTTTTCCAGCCAAAATGTTTGCCTGTAACATGCTTCAAAGATCAGTGGAAAAAAGCAGTGCTGATTTATAGATAGAGTGAATAGATAGGAATAATATGCAAGCAGGACAAAATTCCAACTAGGCATGTACTTTCTAGTTCCAGGTAAATTCAGAAAAATGAAGCTTCTTAAAAATAGCTGTTCCTATTAGTATTAATATTGATACGTATTAATGATCCTCTAGGTTCTAGATTCAGGTTGCAAGTCTAATTAGCGTGTTTATTTTGTCTACTGTTAAATATGGTCAAAGAAGAACATTACTGTGCGAAATTTAATGAAGCTGTACCTCCTTATACTGGAATTGGTTTGGTACTTCCAGGTGAACCTTTTTTTTTTAAGTCTAGTTTGATCATAATCACAGGACAGTGTATAAAAGATAAAGCATATGATTAGAGTTAGACACGTATTTGCCTTAGCACAGAGCACTGATAGCACAGTATTTATGATCCAGTGTAATGCATTTGAAAACCACAGTAAACTATTTTCCCTCCTCTAATTTGCCATTATATAAATTGCTTCAAATAAAAAACCTAGTAAAACATTCTGCTGAGTGGATATACAACTCTTCAGAAAATTTCTTAGTTTTGAGGCTGCTTTAGACTGAGATGAATTCTACCACAAAAAATTATCTAAGGGAAAATGAACATTATTTCTACAGGCTTAACACAGGGACAGTCAATTCATTTAGGTTTAATAAACAAACCGATGTTTTTCCTCAGACCTCGTGTTTCGATATATGAACACGTTACATCTAGATAGCAAATTGCTGTAGACCAACTAGTCCTTGCTAATTGCCTATGTGTACAATTTTACCCAGCAGTAACATGCAGTAAACTAAAATATTTTTTTCCCGCTGTGGAGTAAGATTGCACAGTCATTGCAGTTTAGTTAATATGAAATAATGTGTTAATCCAGTCTGAATAATATTATTTTAGTTCTATAATCATAAATGTAATTCATTATTTTCCTGTTTTACATATTCTATGCAGATATTTTTCTTGTTATATCTAAAAAAAAAGTGTTCCATGAAGAATATTAGGTGTCTTGCTTTATGTAGACTCTCCTCTCACTCTTCTTTTTAGTTATCACTGCAAAGATTATTGAGGCAAGCTGCTCTAATGTTGTGTATAGGTTCTACTATTGCTGTTTAAATCAGTATCTCCTTTTAAGCTATCTGCTTTAGAAAGATGTCCAGTCAAAAAAGTGTTTCAATTTTTCTGAGGTTTTGATTTGAGTGTACAAAGATGTTATTTTATATCTTTTACTAAATTCTTAAGAATAGAAAACAATACATGAATGCATGATGGAAAAAATCATGTGGAATATTGTCCTCTATTCTTTCTCTTCAAAATGTTTTGACTTGTTCAGGTCTTACGGTTACTTAGTATATCAGTAACTTATCCCCAGAACATACAATTATCTGATAACAAAAATAGGGAAGGAGAATAAGAAAAGTAAGATATGTATACAGAGCAGAAAAAGTGTGAATCTTAGAGTCAGTTCAGTGAATTCTAAATCTTGTTGGGAATAAGTTGTAAGTGTACCTGTTAGTATTATCCTGAGAAAGGTTGAACTGGGATGAAGCACCCAAGGCTATCTTTATGAAGAATGAATCAGATGTTCAGCTGATCTACTAGAGCAATATCAGGTGGCCCTGTCCAGGAGCATGGATTTGTGGTGTGGATTTTGCAGGATAAGGCAGACACAGAAGGGAGATTTCAAAACATTTTTGCTAATTAAGGAGGTTTTAATTGCACTTAACTGTTGTGGTAAGTTCCAAGTGCCAGCATGCTAGGCAATTAATGATTATAAATATAGGATTGATAGTGACCCTGTTTATGTAATTTTAATTTCTTACAGACTTTTTTTATTAACATGTCTGCATTTATTCTCTGCTGAGTGAGAATTTATGCTTTCACATTTCCAAATGCTTCCAAATGTCTTTATATTAATGCGGATAACTTGGAGACCAAGTTCTGAATGAAAGCTGTACTTTGTTGAGATCCACTGCTATTATCTCTGCAAATTGTCAATGAACTTTTTGTAGACCCAATATCACAAGAGAGAAAAAGGATGAATTTTTACACTCATGAGGAATATATATATATAAGAATCAAAGGGAGAAATGTTAGGCTTTTGTAGAACTGATGAAGTTGTACCACAAAAGTAAATTAAGATGTATGACAGGGCTTGTCATAGCAGGCTAGGTAAAGATGATGTACAGCTTCCTATTTTGCAAGCAGCAGAAGACATGGATCTGTACCTCCTGAGATCACCCATTTATTCAGAATGAAAATCCAATAGCAGTCTTTGAGGATGCTAATTATAGTGATGGATCTGGAAGATTAAGTACAGGACAGCTTATAACTCAGTTTTAGCAAAGAGTCCATTACACTGCTGGTCACAAAATTACCATTGCCCATTTTCCTACCTATGAGGGTCTCCAGCTGATAATACTTCTTGGTGTACCATACAATCAGGAAGAATTAAAAATAGCTGTATTATGAGTAAGTATACACTGATTAAAAGTAGTCTTCATTTAAGTCTCATTTAAAAGCCCAAAAAATTAGAATGTAACTGTGGGCATAAACTCAGTAAGATCAGATATTAAATTCAATGCCATTGAGGGTCTCAAACAGCTACCAGTGAAATGAAAGGAAAATGTATGTTCAATTAATAAATAGTAATTTTTTTGAGTAAAAAACTGAAGAAAAGAAATGAAAAATATCTAAAACATGAAAGAAGGAAATATTAAGGAAAGAAACAGTAATGACACAGTTGTGTAGAGCTCTACTTATGAAATAACTTTAAAAATTTTAGTCTGTTACCTATTCACTTTAACAGAATAAATTTATCAAATAGACTTTTACAAAGGTCATTCTAGCTGGGATTTTATTTTGCAATGTATAAAATGAATAAACAGCTCCAGCTCAGTTTCACTGGAAAAGCAATTTGATTCAATACAGCTTAGTTCTGTACAAAATCTGAGCTCTGGTATATGAATGGATCATCCCAAGGTATGAAGTTTCTCAACTGCCATAAGCAAAGATTCATCTCCTAGTAGGCATACTGAGAAAGAAACTGTCCTGAAACATTGTAAATATTTGCTTATAAAACACTGAAAAACAGGACAGTTAACATGTGAAGCTAATAATTCTTTAGTATCCTCAATACATTCTAAAATCTTGGTTTAGCTCTGTGCAGATCTGTAGTCTAAAGGAAAGTTTTCTGTTAAAAAACAAACAAACAAACAAACAAACAAACAAAAAAAACCCCACCAAACAAATCCAAGAGATTGAAGGAAATAAGGATGACTAATGTGGGATTTTTTTCAGTAATCTCTATAAAACAAACAAACAAAACCAAACCAACCAACCAACCAAACAAACAAAACCCCTTATCCAGGAAGCATGTAGAGATAAAGAATAAACAAAAGAAGATGTTGTAGATATTATATCAGATTTGTGTGTATGTGATACATTACTTCAGCTTAACCAGTCATGCAGTCTTTGTAGCTAGTTTAGCTGTAGTCTTGTGGCGGACTGACCTTGGCTTGAGGCCAGGTGCCCAACAGACACTCTCTGTCACACCCCTCCTCAGCTGGACAGGGGAGAAAAAATATAACAAAGGGCTCATGGGTTGAGATAATAACAGGGAGACATCACTCAACGATTACCTTCATGGGCAAAACAAACTTGACTCAAGGAAATTTATTTAATTTTTTACAAATCATATCAAAATGAGAAATAAGAACAAATGTTAAAATACTGTCCCCCATCCCCCACTTCTTCCCAGGCTCAGCTTCACTCCCAATACCTCTACATCCTTCCCCTGACTGGCACAGGGGGACAGAGAATGGGGGTTGCTGTCAATTCATCACACTTTGTCTCTGCCACTCCTTCCTCCTCACACTGTTCCCCTGCTCTAGCATGGGGTCCCTCCCACAGGAGACAGTCCTTCATGAACTTCTCTAAAGTGGGTTCTTCCGGTGGGCTACAGTTCTTCATGAACTGCTCCAGCCTGGGTTCCTTCCACAGGCTGCAGTCCTTCAGGAATGGACTGTTCCAGCCTGGGTCCCTCATGGAGTCACAAGTTCTGCCAGCAAACCTGCTCCAGCATGCCTTCCTCTCTCCACAGGTCCTGCCAGCAGCCTGCTCCAGCACAGGTTTCCCACAGGGTCACAACCTCCTTCAGGTACACCCACCTGCTCTGGTGTGGGGTCCTCCATGGGCTGTAGGTGGATATCTGCTCCACTGTGGACCTCCATGGGCTGCAGGGGGACAATGTGCAGCACCATGATCTTCCCCATGGGCTGCAGGGGGATCTCTGTTCGCCTTCTTCTTCACTGACTTTGGCGTCTGCAGAGCTGTTTCTCTCACATACTCTCATTCGTCTCTCCCTTGTGCTTCTTAAATATGTTATCACTGGGGTGCTACCACTGTTGCTGAAGGACTTGGCCTTGACTGGCCCCAGCTCCATCTTGGAGCCAGCTGGCATTTGCTCTATTGGACATGGGAGAAACTTTTAGCAGCTTCTCACAGAAGCCACCCTTGTAGTCCTACCACTACCAAAACCTTCCCATGCAAACCCAATACATGCATGTATCTTTTTTATTTTCTATTCCTCAACTTGCAGCTTTGAACTTACAGTCCCATAATATCACAATTCATTACTGTTCTATATGTCACCTTCTCTGCTGACTGCCACAACTGTATTCAGATATGTATTTAAATGCTCTCATAAGGACTGGCTTACACCTATGGCCCTTCCTGGTTTTGTCCCTACGCATAAAATATACAGTAATTTTCACTTTATAACTTCCTTTTTGCCAGAGCATACAAAGTCTTCCTACTTAACTGATTGTTGTGTTAAAAGGCTAAATATATGATACCCAGGGTGGGTTTGGAGTGCATTTTGCCATGCTAAATTTCAGAAAAATGTAACAGACAGTTCTAGCACAGGTGAGATTGATTGGACATGAGGTGATCACATATTTAGTAAAAAAATCTAGTATCAGATTATTATTTTTCAAGACTAATTATCCTTTATGATTATTGTTACTATTATTAAATTTATTACTGTTGTTATTATTATTGTAAATATTAAATTCCATTATATATTTGTAGCTAAGAACTAGTTCTTAATTTACTAAAATCAGTTTCTCTTGTGAAACTATAAAGAGTACAAGAAATAAGACAAATCATCAAGCATTTGCATTATAACTGTCTGGTGCCACTATTTGAACACCCTGAAACAGGTCATCCAGGTGTACCCACATGGTCTTTATAGATGTTTTCCAGAAGGCCTCAATCCCACTCACACTGAAATCAATGTAAAAATTCTTTTGCAAATAAATACAAAAATTACCTGAAACAATGTTTGACAAACACAGACAAATGGCTAATCAATTGTATTGTCCTATTCAATAGTCTTAGCTGGACTTGGGAGCAGCTTGGAAGAGAGATGCCAGGCGGCACCTATGTTGTTAAACATTCCCTTTTTAAACTTTTGCAACTCATACATAACAGCTGCTGTTAGTCTGATATTTTAAGAGGTTATCACTAAATTCTCATTAAGGTCTTTAAGCTACTAATTTTAAATTAAAAAATCAGAAATTGTACCTTTTTAAAATTTGAAATGGCATTGCCTAAGTAAATGAAAATCAAATTGTGTTTCACTAATTTCCTTAAAGGATATAACTCTTGGAGCAGAAGTTTTCTGCATATTCTAAATCTGTAACCATGTAATTTAAATAGAAAATAAAATGTTTTCTTCTATAATATTGATCCCAAGTTGTGCTTTACAGTTGCTACTTTTGATATGTCCAGATAAATAAGTAAACCGATATTTTAGCAAAATAATTAATAAGAAATATGGTGATATTTACAAACAATAACCAGTCATGTTTTTCTTTTATACTGTGTCATGGCTTAACCCCAGCCAGGAACTAAGCACCACAGAGCTCCTCGTTCACACCCCCCATGGTGCGATGGGGGAGAGAATCAGAAGAGTAAAAGTGAGAACACTCACTCATTGAAATAAGGACAGTTTAATAAATAAAGCAAAAGCCAGGAACTCAAGCAAAACAAAACAAGGAATTCCTTCATTACTTCCCATCAGCAGGCAGGTGTTCAGCCATCTCCAGGAAAGCAGGGCTCCATCAGACGTCATGGTTACTTGGGAAGACAACCACCATAACTTTGAACATGCCCCTCTTCCTCCTTCTTCCCCCAGCTTTATAAGCTGAGCATGAAGTCATACTCATTCCGTATGGTATGGAAAATCCCTTTGGTCAGCTGGGGGTCAGTTGTCCTGGTTGTGTCTCCTCACAACTCTTTGTGCACCCCCAACCTACTCACTGTGGGGTGAGAAGCAGAAAAGACCTTGACTCTGTGTAGGCACTGCTCAGCCATGACTAAAATCTCCCTGTGTTACCAACACTGTTTCCAGCAAAAATCCAAAACATAGCCCCATACTAGCTATTATAAAGAAAACCAACTCTATCCCAGCCCAAATGAGCACATACTCTTTTAATTCTGTTTCTTTGTTATTTTTGAGAAAGTTGGTTGCATTATCAACTACCACATAGTTAACATCTATTATGGACAATTTTGTGTGAGTTAGTTGTCTAGACTCCACAGATAAAAGAAACTGATATTTCTACAAGATGATTCATCTTCTCCTAAAGTAGTAGCTCAAAATGAGATCATTCCTATCCACAAAGTGCCTATTTCTGCCCACTGATTGCAAAGTCAAAATGACTGGCATAGGCACAGCCATCTGTACAACAAACATCTATAAACTTTCTGTAAAGTCTACACTTATTCTAACCAGTTCTGGTCAGGACTACAATTCAAATCCTTTCACATATCCATCTTTTTGAAAAATATTCACTTGCAGATGAACTTTCTATGACTGTCCTGAATGCAAAGTTGTTTTTTTTAAGAAAAATATATTAAAAATTCATTGGCTCTTTATCTTTCCCTTCTGCAACATATTTTTTGAATGTGTGATCCTGGAATCACTGAAGATATGGGCACAACCATATATCATAATATAAATTATATATAAATAATATAAACATTTTAAAATTTGATTTAAAAATAAATGAAAAATGAGTACAGTTTCGTGTATCTGTTTCCTCTGTATTTAACGTGTCACTTTTCATGTCCACTGACCAACATGCATAATAATATTTCCTTTCTGGTAGTAACAATGGAATAATTAAATAATCTGGCCTAGTTTTATTTACAAGTTATTTGTGATGGTTCATTTATGTTCCTAGTACTCTGATGTGATCGATACACACTTCTGACTTAAAACATGTAACATGACTCATATCAATAAAGTGCAAACTACTCATTATCTTAAAATTTAGTTGCCCCATAAGTAAACTGCTTGAAATTTGTTTGTCCTTCTGTATGAATGAGCATTTCAGTGATGCTAATCCTTAAACAATAATTCACTATTGTCCTGGTTTTGCTGAGATAAATCATAAAATCAGTTTTCTCTTCAGGAAAGCTGCATTTCTAAGACGACTGCAGCACCTGTTACTGTGAGAAGAAAGTTGATAAGACACTTTGTTTTAGTTCATGGCCAACCATGGTATGCGGGTTTCCATAGTGATCAAGACCTCTAGCAGACTTGAGATAGCCAGGTGTTAAAACTAGGAGGATCAGAGGTCAAGACAGCTGACCCAGGTTGGCCAACAGAAGTATTCCATACCATAAACGTCACACTCAACATAAGCTGGGGAGTCCTCTGGGAACAGCTCTCTCTCTCTCAATGGCTGCCATTGCTGGAGGATCTCACCCGTTGCTCTGCTCCTGAGGCTGGATCTCCCTGCTCTGGAGTTGTGATGCTCGCAGTGTCCACCAACCAGTGTTCGCTGATGGGAGCACACAGCTCCCGACCACTATCTGGGCTGCGTATAACTCTGTGTACTTTATATTACTTTAGTATTAATATTAGCTTTATTGTTTTATTAAATCTGTTTCTATTTCAACCTATTTCAAAATATGAGTTTCCTTTCTCTTCCTGATTTCCCTTTCTTGGCTGGGAGGGGTGTTTCAGGTGATAGAGTAAATTGCTAACATTTAGCCCAGAGCAGCACTAAACCAAGAAAACTATTTTGATAAATAATATTAAAGAAGCCAAAGGCTATGATCAAAATGCAAGTTTTTCTGAGTTTTACCATTGTACTATGTAATTTTACTGTTTTCAAGTTGAAGGACCGTTCAGAGTATGAACAAAGATACTTTATTTTAAAGCTCACATTCAAAAAAAACCTTCTTGAGTAAACCAGCTATGGAACTGTAGGTTAAGGGATTGTCAATAAATCATATTTTGGAGAATGGTTTTCCTCTGCTTCCTGGAGACAAATTTTAAGACTACAAATCTTTCTAACAAGGATTTTGTCTCACTTCTATATCAATCAGCTAACCAATTTAATTTTGAGATATCAGACTAAGTATATAGAACTGACAGTGCAGGAGAGAAATGTATGTCTACAAACTCATAAAATAATGTTTTGATTTGGGACAGTGAAAGCATTGCTATAAAAACCCACAACGTCTTCTGCACAAGTTACTTAGCACTTCGATTCCAGATATAATTTGCCAGTTAAAATTAATTAATCAGAAAGAAATATTTAATGTTCATTTAGGAAAGGAAAGAGACTTTAACAACCATATACTTGACTAATATTCTTTGCATGGGGTTTTTTTTGGTAATGTTTTCTACAGTTCTCATAAGGGATAATTAGAAGATGTGGTAACTTCCCAACAGCTCAGAGATTTTGTAATTGTAGTCTTAATATTAATAACAATTCAAATATTTATGCTTAATGAAACAGTGTCAGGGATTTAGATGATCCAGACACTGGAAGAAGTGATAAATTGACCTTTAATTTAAGACAAGGAATTTTCCCAGATCATGTTATTTAGAATTTGTGAAAGGATCCAGAGTCTCATCCAGTTTTCAAGAGGTGATTTTCAGCAAGATTAATGAACAAAAAATTCCCTGAAAATATTTATTTAGATTATTTTACTCTTCTAATGTCAGGATATTTTCAAAAGAAATGAGAAATAATAAAGAGTTAAGTCTGTGACATATAGGGATAATGACCCTCACATTATATAGGCAGCCAGATAGTGATGATCAGTTTCTGTCCTTGAATTTAGATCTTACATTTTCCTGCTACATCCAAAGGCTGTGATGAGAATACAAATCATATTATGAGAAAATTTCATCTTCCCAAGAAATCAAAAGTATATTGTTCTTTCAACCTTTAAGAAACAAAACTAACCAACAAACAAAAAAGAATCTGCCTTCTATATGACATTCCCAAATAACATGCACAATGTCTATCTGAATGCTTGTACACTTCAAAGTTTTGTAAGTAAATATTAAAAGCATACAGCCAAAAGTATTATAATGTATGCTCATTAAAATAAAGGAAAATGATTGCACCAAGTTCAATACGACAGGATGTCAGCCTTAGACTCTTAGTTTTTCTCATCATAAATGCTTAAAAAAATATTTTGGGACTGCTTTTTTGTATCTGTTTACATACACACATTAAATTGATAAGTATTACAAAATTCTACCATTTTAAGATTTTGCTTTTATTAACAGTGATAAGTAAAATCAGTCCATTTAGAAACTGTAAGCGTTTTCCTATGTGATTCCAGAAATCATCCTTGATGGTCCTTTCTTTTTGTCTCTCTTTGGAAAGTGGCCCAAAGGAGATATAATTTTTCTTCCTTTTCAGGTACCCTTAAAACTTTTTCCTGTAAATTTCACAAAAGTCTTAACCTTTTTCCTTATTTTAATTGGTAAGCTAAACACAAAAAATTTGTCCTTTGGCCAAAGTTTTGTGAATTTAAACATCTGCTTCTGAATAATAAAATGTTCCATATTATCTAGGGTGTTGTAGATATATTACTCTATTCCAGTTCCTTAAGTTTTCCCATACTAAATGCTCATCAGACGGATTATTTTGTTTGTCTCTTTCTTCATTTCTTTCCAGCTGATTTACTAATCCTGTGAGTAGTCTACTGGGAATTAGTGATTAGAAAAGAATCTGTGGACTGGAACTGGATTCAACTTACATGGAAAAAAGTTACAGAAGTGCTATTTGAGTAATAGATAGAGGTAAATTAAAACTAGTTTACTCTGACCTTTTTCTCCTTGTTAAGTGATCACTATATAAAGTACCTTTGGACTTCACAGAAAATGGTCCTGCCCCAGGCTGTCTTGCGTTCTAATCTTCTAACCAACCTCTAATCTTTGCAATTGCAGTGAAAGTAAAAGAACACATCTTAATTAATGGATAGGCACAAAGATAACAGTATTAATGTCGGCCAAAATGAAATTAAATCGAGATTTTGCTGACAAAGTAGTTCTAATGTTTTAAACAATGTGCAAGCATGCATAGTGCTGATGGATTTCTAATCAACTGTGAAAAAAATAGATATAAAACTACCTTCTGAGACTTCCAGATATGACCATTTCACTAGAAGGCAAAAGGTTATATAGAATTAATCTATTTACAAAATTCTGCCAGCAATATGCAAGCCAGTAGGAATATCTAAAAGGAAATAATATCTATGTAGGAGTTGCTTTACTCAGCATGAAATCAGTTAATGAACATTAAAATATAAAGGCCAAGACCAGTCTTCTGGAGGTGTTATTATCATCTTAATGTATGGTTATAAATCTGGGAACCTGCCAAAATTATAAAAAGTTTTCTAAATGTCTTGATCATAAATACCACGGGAAAATATCAAGTAGGAAATAAAACAGATTTATAACAAGTGCCAATAATAATCAACAATTTCCTACCTACAAAGTTATGTTAAAAGAAATTTCTCAAATTGTGTTGAAAATGAATGCAGAGCACCTGCTTTGACAGATGTGTTATAGGGCAGCAGCTGCAGGGTCATGAGAAAGGACAAAAAAAGAATCTAATTAAGAGGCATTAAGGAAAAATAACTTGTAATTAGTAGACTAGTGAAAAATGAGGGAGAGGGGAGGCAAATTGACAGTCTTATTCATAACCTGAAGAATACTGGTTTCCATGTTGAAAATTTACATTCAAAAGGCAAAGTGAAACACATTAATTTACATTAGTAAGATTTTTAAACAAGGACGCTGAAATCTAGTTTCCTGCAAGATTTTCAAAATTATTCAGCATCTCCCAGGTATCATTGAGATATGGATATTTAGTACTTCTGAAATCAGTGCATTTAGGTGATTGAGGTTGATTTTAAAACTCTGAAACAAATTTTGAATATTAAAGCCTCAGTTTTTGCAATAAAATAGGATTTTTGTTTCTGGAGGATGGGATGGTTTTTTGCTTGTTTGCTTGCTTGTTTTTTTGTTTTCCAGTTTATGGATTTTCTTTTTCAAGGAAAGATAGTTGAAAAGGGCAATTTGAATTTGTCATGCAAGTTCTATCATAGCATGACCCAACTGAAATAGAAAGTCTTCATTAGAGGTACAAATTTGTTCCTACCAAATCTCCCTTGAAGAATAAATTGTTTGTAAGGCAGAAGGATTCACATAATCCACAGGTGACATCAACAAGCATCCAATTACACTGAATATATGTCTATAAAATTTGTAGATAAATTCTTGAAACTTCAACCTGCTAAAGTAGTTGACAGATCAACTCTCTTTTATGAGGAAACATACTAAAAATTCATGCAGTAAAAAATATGTTTAACTTCTGTTTCAAATATTTTCTACTGATACTTACTGTAAATCTCTAAGAAAAATAAGTAGCAATGCATTCCTCTGAGTAATATAATACTCAGTGACAGTACAGCTCCTACTTTATGTAATTTTAAGTTATATATAAAATAGCAAATTTAAACTGTAAGAAATTATTGTTTAAATTTTCTCATTGAATAAGTAAAGATTATTTATCATAACTTTATATATCTTCTTAAATCACAGTCTGTAGTTATCACTGATATGCAGGAAATTGCAGAACATTTTGCTTGAAAAAACAAGATTCTGCAGTAAATAACTTCTTTTGAACGATGCATTATTATATTATGTGCACCTATTACATTTCACATACAAAATAAAATACTATAGATCATTAATTTGTGTGAAAAAAATTGTACTTCTTCACTACCACTGAATTAAAGCTCTGTTACATTTTTAGTTTTGTATTTAGTGTTTGGCTTTTTAAACAGATTTTGATCTCTGATTTTCTCGTGCAAGATCTGAGCAATTCAATGGCCTTACATCCTCCTCTTACATGTAATCTAAGACTTTACTTTCCAGCTCTGTGGTACCATGTGTTGTTTTGGCAACCTGAAATAGTAATACTTTGTTCCTGTGTTTATAAACTTGGTGGGTTGACCCTGGCTGGATGCCAGGTGCCCACCAAAGCCACTCTATCATTCCCCTTCTTGGCTGGACAGGGGAGAGAAAGTGTAATGATAAACTTGTGGGTTATGATAAAGACAGGGAGAGATCATTTAGCAATTATTGTCATCGGCAAAACGACTCAACTTGGGGAAAAAAATAATTTAATTTGTTACAAATCAAAATAGAATAGAGGTAATAAGAAATAAAACCAAATCTTCAAGCACTTTCCCCCACCCCTTCCTTTTTCCCAGGCTCAATTTCAGTCCTGAATTTTCTCCACTTCCTCCACCCAAGTGGTGCAGGTGTACAGGGAATGGGGGTTACGGTCAGTTCATGACACATTATTTCTGCCACTCCTTCCTCCTCAAGGGAAGGACTCGCACTCTTCCCCTGTTCCAGTGTGAGGTCCCTTCCATGGGACACAGTGATCCACAAACTTCTCCAACATGAGTCCTTCCCTTCTTTATGAACTGCTCCAGCCTGGGTCCCTTCCACAGGTGGACCCCCTTGGGATTCTACTCACCCTTAGGGTGCAGTCCTTCAGGAGCGAAGTGCTCCAGCATGGGTCCTGCATGAGGTCACAAGTCCCACCAGAAAATCTGCTCCAGCATGGGATCCTCACTCCACAGGTCCTGCCAGGAACTTGCTCCAGCATTGGCTTCCCACATGGTCACAGCCTCCTTCCAGCATCCACCTGTTCTGGCATGGGGTCCCCCATGGACTGCAGGTGGGTATCTGCTCCACCATGGACTCCATTGGCTGCAGGCGGGCAGCCTGCATTTTACCATGGTTTTCATGCTCTGGCACGTGGAGCACATCCTCCTCTTCCTTCTTCACAGACCTTGGTGTCTGCAGAGTTGTTTCACATATTCTCACTCCTTTATCTCTCTGCAATTGCTGTGTGCCCTTATTTTTCCCCCGTTCTCAAATATGTTATCAGAGAGGCACAACCACTCATTGCTGTGGGCTCAGTCTTGGGCAGCTCTGGATCCATCTTGGAGCTGGATGACACTGGCTCTACTGGACATAGGGAAGCTTTCAGCAGCTTCTCACAGAAGCCACCTCTGTAGACCCCCTGATACCAAAACCTTGCCATACAATAAACTAATGCTTACTGAACCACCAGGACTTGCAGTATCATAGGTTTCAAACATTTATTTGTAATCCTTTTAATTATTTGTGAATAATTTCACATGATTGCAAGTGTTCTCTTCCCCCTCATCCCAGATGCCAAAATATCAAGTCTTCCCACAAAATGAAAGGTAAACAATGTACTTTGAACTGATCAGGCAGGCTAAGAAGGTGTCAAGAGATATAGGGAACTGATGGAGCAGGGGATGGTGGTGCAAAGAAATTAGATATCTTCCTTTCTCATCAGTCCTGAAGGGGAGTGTAGGTTAGTTACAATTTTCCTGTGACTTGCAACAGAGGAAAGGTTTGAATTTTGTTCATCTTAAAGATTTGTGTTTTAATTTGAATGATGATTTATAAATTGAAAGACAGATGAGTTTAAACTGGAAAAAAAATCTACAGTTTCTTACTTAGGTCAATAATATTAGAACTTTATTTTTAATTTCCAAACTCATAAAGTCAGTAATCTAACTGCTTCACCATTTCCCACATTCTCCTCCATCTCTTCTGGTATCAAGTTTTTTCCAGGTTTTTCACCGTGAGGTCCTGTGTTTCCTTGGTGTTTTGTTATTCTGATATATTACTTTACAGTTTCTAAGCTGAACCTCCCTTTCTTGTCAGCCCATAACGTTACAGTCCCCCTGAAATATATTCTTGTATTTAGTACTTTCTCCAAATTTAGTATAATTCACGAATTTAATAGTCTTGCTGTCTCCTCCCTCTTCCAGACCATGAACAGAGCTGTTGAACTCATGTCCTCATCTTGAAGTGCTGTTTCACTCAGCTCTGTTTATGGACATGTTTCCAGCCCATCTTCTCACCTTGCATGTGAAAACGGTTTGACATGGTTCACATGATCGTTGAACTCACCTCTCTCTGCACTGTGTGCAAGCCACAGATGTTTGCCTGAATGTGCTGCAAAGTGCCTGCCGGTGGGCCAGCAGAGGACAGGGGACACAGTCAGCATATATTACAACATATATGTAATAACAACACCACAAACTGCTTCTGCACTAGCTGTGCAATTAGACAGCTGCAACTACTGACGGGGCCACCCAACGCTCCCTGTAATCCAGCAGTTTGACTCTGACCTGGGCTGTATGCCAACAGTGGAGATGTTTCATTTTCTGCCTGTGACCCCTGACTAGTCACTTTACTAGAGAGAAGAGAATGGACCTGATACAAGAGTTGTACAGATTATACGCAGCCCACAGAGCACTACTTAGACCTCGTCTAAGTGAGAATCATAACTGTGAAAGAAAATAAAATCCTAACAAAATAATGAGCTAGATTCTTATCCAGTAAGCATTGTTGCACCAGCTAGAGTGAAACTGAACTGAATTCCACCAGCTGAGGTCATTCTTACCTCATTTACCATTAAAACTGTAAAACTAAAAATGAAGCACAAAATTATACCAAGATGTCATCATTTTTCTGCAGTGT
The DNA here is from genome assembly GCF_964289735.1 of Phaethon aethereus. Lineage (NCBI taxonomy): Eukaryota > Metazoa > Chordata > Aves > Phaethontiformes > Phaethontidae > Phaethon > Phaethon aethereus. Next base: position 49,311,301 of record NC_138577.1, on the reverse strand, counting down.
AATTACAAAAGAAAGAAAGGGGCATTATCAGCTAAAATTTAAGGAGTTTTAAATGTCTTTCATTAAAGCTTCCCTAAGCTTTTTTTGCTAATAAGTGATACGCTAGCCTGTCTCTGGCTTTCATTCATCTGTTGGGTTTTTTTACTCAAACGCATACTGAAGACATTTAAAGGAATTCCACAAAGGTTTTGGAATGAGCAAAACCAAGGTTATATTTGCTGTGGGGAGTTAGGAATTTTGATTATTTGCATATCTTCATGTAATTATAGTTAATCATGAGGTATGGAAAAAGGCCAATGCCACAGATTAAAATGCCTTTATGTTATTAAAACGATGGTCAAATGCTTCACCTTCCCCGGGGAGACCTAAATAATGCAGACATTTCCTAATATCTCGTAAAACTTGTGAATTTGAAGAATATATATTTTATTAATGAAATAACACTCTAAGCTAGAATTCTGAGATTTAAATCCTTATTTTCAGATCTATTGAATTTAATACCTTATAGCAACAGAAAATAGACTCTTTTTTTTTTTCCAAGTGCTACTCATGACAGTCCATGGTCCTAAGCAGGTGCACAACAGAGGAGAGAGCTGAGGCATTCTCCATCACTATTTCTCTCACTTCTGTGGCTGTGCAATGCAGAACCATGTTTCTGATCATTTGTACAAATATTGATTAAATATTGCTAATCATCAGTAATCCCTAAAGCTTCACTTCAGTAAGCTTTCATTAGTAGTTGTTAGAACTCAGCTACCTAAAGAAAAGAAATCTCCTGCCTTCTAATAGGCAGTTTCCATATTGAAGTGGGAAATGATTCATGAGTAACAGTATGTGATGAAATTGTTTCAATCCTTTTACTAGTAGTGAAGATAAAGAACCCTCTGATGCCATAGTCTATATTATCATTGAAGGAAGAATCTTATTTATTAATGGTTCAGGAAATATAGAGCTGCATTTTAGCATCTACCAAACCTAGAAATCAAACTTGTAAAAGATTTATTCTTCTTATGAATAACAAAGAGGTGAAATCATAACAGAGATGGAAATGTACTGCTTCATTGCTTGACACTAAGAACTTCATTCCCCTAGGGAGGAGCAAAACATGTAAAAATAATCTCTACTGTTTTTCAGTGGCAGTGATCTGTTGCCCAAAGATAAAAATTTATCCAAAACGCAGTTCAGAACACAAACCAACCACAAAATTTTTATTAGTAAAAGTTGAGCGATATTCTGACATAAATTTTGAAGTCTTGTTATTAAGGAAACAGTTTGAAAAATGAGTGAAAACAATCTAAGAAATACTGAAAATGCTGTGAAGCATACCTAGTTTTGATATATTCAGCACACTTCTGTAAACAAAGAGGTCCAGATAAGACCAGACTTGCATATTATACTAACTGGATTAAACTTCTTAAGTTAACTTTTAGTCATCTAAACAAATTCTAAAATTCAAGGAAATTGTAATTTTCACTGTCTGACATTTTTATCTACCTTTTATACTCAATTCCCTCTTCCATTACTGTCTTGTTTCCTTTTCTCACACTTTAACCCTCTCCCTCTTCCGCTTTTGACATTCAAATAATTTTCTCTTATTATTTTACCTGGAATCTGAAATACAGCAGATAATTTTGTTGATATTTTCACCAGCTTTAATGTTCTTCAAAAGAGAATGTGGATTTTGGTTGTGCTTTCTGGTATAAATGCTTCTCCTCGATTCATAGTAATGTTGTTAATCAAAAGTAGTTGTTGTTGCAAAGTACTTTTCAACATAGTCAGTGGGTCTGTGTAGTTGTTTAATTAAGTTTTCTACATTTTATTATTGCATAGTTTAACAACTAAGAAATCAAGAAAGCTTGGATGAAGTTTGATATCAAACTTCTGAACATTCAGACAACTCTAATACACCAGATTTTTAGAATAGTATGTAGAAGCAGCAAATGAAATTTAGGCCTGACCAAATACCAAGTGAAAGACATTCTCATTCTTAATATTGCAGAAGTTCTATAAGGCTGGTATGCTTTAACAAAATGTTTGAGCTGCCAAAATTCTCTTACATGCTTACAGCAGTATTTTTTCTTCTCTTTATAAAGCATTGTTCTGTTCAGCTGGAACCTCTGCCACAGCTAGAACATCTGCCACAGCTTCAACCAACTAGTGTAAAACCAGACAGAAGTCAAACCAATTTCAAAGCCACAGGTGAGTCTACATGTAGCCGTGGGCTACAAGCAATTCAAGAAAAAATTGTATTGCCCTAAATTCTGCAATGTTGTTGCAAGACTGCTACCAGTCCTGAGTCAGCTGTCTTTGTAGTCATTGTATGATGCTCTACCCATGTGGTAAGTCTAGTTTAGAGTCAATGCTCTTAAGAAGTTGCAAAGTTTGCCACAGAGTGGATATATGCGAGTACAAACCTAATACACTCTTAGCTGGCCCATTGTGAGCATGGAAGACAGCTATTGATCTCCTTTATTGACTTTTAAAATGTTTACAGTGATCTTTATGCACTTAAGCTTTTCTATGCTGAAACCTGCATGCAAGGAAGGGGCTTCAGTTTACATACAATGTTAGGAGCTTTTTCAAACCTCTGCCCTCTTATTTCCTTGCAAAGACCTCCTCCACTTTGATCTCTTCTCATCAGTTCTTGTGCAGGCATATATGCCCATCTATTTCTTAAAATCAGTGTTAGATGAAGCAGTACCATATTCCTTCCTAAATGTGAGGAAAATATGAATTTATTTCAGATAATATGAATTTTCAGATAAGTGACATTTAGATGATCAGAATGATGCTCTAATTGTATGCCAATGACCTCTTTAATGTTTTATCTTTTCTCAGTCAAGAATCTTTGCTATTTTCTCCTTTTATCTTATAAGCAGTTGTTTATGGGGCATACAGTTAGACCAGGCACATATTTTCCTAATAATAGAAATACTTCCCCCACTATTTTTTTCATTCTACTACAGTTTAAATAATTACACCTACCCTACTGAATATGGGGGTAGATATATACTAGACTTTTTGTTCTTAAAAAATACTGGGCTAATGAAATCTTAACTAAAGTAAGAACCATTATCTCTCTTGGAAAAAAAAGTTTGAAAATGCACTTTATAAGATAACATAAACTGCACATTGAAAACACAGTGACAATCATTCTTAAAAGGCATATGTAATAAAGAACCATGGTATTGCCTGAGTTGATGCTTAGGAACACTTCATGTAATGGTGAGAGTGATGCAATTATCTCAGTACTAACTGCCAGAAAGAGCAGGAGTGTTATGCTTGGACAAATGACATCTACAAACTTTTTGATCCTTTTAAATCATACCATGTGGCTGACATTTCCATATCTGCAGACATTTACAAAACCGATGAAACATGAAAATGAGTTTATTATTCAAGTGATAATCTAGCTATGAACCTGTGTGGTATGCTGTTCTCTAGTGTCTAGAAGAGATGCTTCAAAACTAAATCTGTATAGCTCTCCTGGGTGTTAATATGTTGGACATGCTGCAGGAATTGCACAAGGCATTAAGTCACTGTAGCATTACAATTCTCATCTTTAAGTAAACTTCTTACACTCAGAGCTCTCATTTTTTACAGGTTGTTTTATTCTTTGATGATTACTCTGGTTACTTGAAAATCCTAAAAATGGATGTGGCAACTTCCCCTACAGCAACATAACACCAACACTACCTTCATTGCAGCTATTGATTAAGGGTCTTTTTATATTTCTTCCTGTGCAAGAGAAAAAGTAAAAGCACTGACTGAGAAATGATAGAAAAATATGATGCTATCAACATATGATGTGAAATTCTAACATTAAACAGGTTGACTTAGTGTGGAGAAGTTGGGAACTCAGCCTATAAGTCAAATACTTCCTGAATACTTTTATAAATATTAAACATTCAAATATCTCTTTCATGTCTGTGTGGAAAATGTCAATTACAACTTAGAATGATTGAAACACAATGGCAAAAAAGGTTTTTCATGGATTCTGTTCAATTCCCTTCTGAAAGTTACAACTCTGCTGCAACTTTTGGAACTGCCAACGTTTGGAGCAAACATGTTGACATGGTCACTAAGGGAATGCTCTTCTAGTATATTTGCGCATGACAAGACACTTTTGCAGAGGAATATATTGTAAATCAACTAACAAACTCTAAGCCAGACTAATGGCTTGCCAAAAGCAGCAGATGCTAAAATATAACATTTAGTATAATAAAATACAACCTCCTTTCTTATTTAATCTAATCCAAAACGCAAAATGCTTGTATTTGAGATAAAGTGCAATGAACACTATTTGGCTTAAAATGTGAATTAAAAAAAAGTGATGCACTAGATGCTTGAAAAAATAAGAATAGAATTGGCTAAGCTGACTACCACCTCTCAGTGGATTATTTGATTTGATATTGATGATAGGAAGAAAACTATCTGAGTTTTGCTATTCCTTTATACAGAACATCTCCAGATCCATTAGGTCTGAATTGAAGAGGTGAGAGGTGTTTCAGACCAAATTGGACCTAAGAACCTTGAGACAGGTAAAACCAAAGGTAAGTTCTCCTGCACTTCTTTTCCTTTCTCTATTTTTTTCTTTTTAACTTCTTGAAAATATAAATATGAGATATTTATGAGTAACTTTTTGTACTCCCTGTGGCATGGCCTTTGTGTCCCGTTTAAGCAGAAGACAAAGGTAGAATACTTAATTGTTTGGGGTTTGTTTGTTTGTTTGTTTGTTTCTTGCCAAGGATCAAGAACCTTAACCTTAGATACTAAAATAAAAATATTTGTATGGGAATAACAAAGCAATTTCTTTAGGTCACTTTTTTGAAGGCATTTGGATATTACAAAGTCAAACTTATGAAACAATGTGTATTTGTCATGCATTTACTTAGGAGTTTTGACACAACTAACAAGTAAATGATCATCATTATTTTCTTTTATTGTTTTGTTGTGCAATTTTTTTTAAATTGGAGATGTTTTAAGGCATGTTTGCTTCATCCTAGTCTGTTACGTACTGATAAAAACACACAAAGAAAAAACACAAAAACACTCCCTTTTATTCTTTGACTATCTTGAAGTAGTAGTGTTATGTTTTTCTATCTGTCTTGCAGGAGAATCCCTGAGAACCTGCTTCTGTTTTAATCAATAAGAAAACAGAAAAAGTGGAAAATTAATTATATAAATAAAGGTCAACAGGAAGTTTTGAAAAACTCATGTTTTCTGAGCTATGAAACTCAGACTAAGGAACTATATGAACTTTATGTAAGTATAATATAAGGTTAAATAAACATCATTAGAAGTCAAGATAACAGGAATCCAGTTTCAAGGTTCCGTGATGTTTCAAGAGTTCTGTTTAAAATCCTTTATGAAGAATTTTGGTGTGATCTCCTGAGATTTATAGCTTTAAAAAAAAAAAAAATTCTGCAGCCTACAGCTGGAGACACTACAAGGCTAGTTGCATTCTCTTCCTAATGTAATGGACCTTGAAATTAAAACATACATACATTTTATAGCATAATAAACAATCTCATTTCCAGATATTAAAACTCACAGTTTACAACTTTTTAATGCAGAAAACAAAACTTGCTTGAAAAAAGCTCCCTCAATTTAAAGTCTTATTCAGTTATTGAATGTATATAAAATATAATAAGCCCACTAAATTTTCTGGTAGTGTTTTAAGGGGCATCGGTTACAGGCTTTTAACTAATGACTATGCATTTTTGTATAATAGGTACATATCTACTATAATATCTATATATAACTACACGTTTAGCAGCAATTGAAAACACGATATTAAACCTAACCTAGAGCTTTTTTAGCATTTCTCTTGGCAATATTCTGCTATAGAATTACTCATTCTGAAGTGCTATACCTACAAAGATAATAGTAAAAGTGTTATCAGAAAAGTGGGATTGTATACCCGGTGTGCAACATGCCAATATACACACAGAGTAAATTTATTTTAGTTATAGCATATTTGCACAGATATGAGTGCTAGATGGCATTCCAAAAAGCCAGCACACCACACAGAGGAATTACCATGTACTTATCCTGTTACATGATTAACAAAAACAATAAAGAACCTACCCAAGTTTACATTCATTGGCTAGTAATTACAATATTGCTTATTATTGGTTTCACATATTCAAATTGGCACACATGCTTCTGGGGGGTGGTAATTTACATAGTCCCTCAACTGAGTCAGTGTCTGTGATCTCCCCCTGCCACCTTTACCTTTACCCGAGTTACTGTGGATTCTGCTGATTTCATGACAGTCACATTTTTTCAAGAGTGAAGGAACAGCTAAGTCTTCATAGTTTACTGCTTAAGGACAAATACTTCTTTATCTTTTTGACCACCAGATCCAGTTTCATTAATCTTTATGACTGTGTTAACTGCTACTGATCTGCACACTAAAATCTTCCATTTGCCTCAGTTGTCAAGAATGTTCCTAGTCCTGATAGTCATGCAGCGAAAAGGTCTTTAGATACCAGCTGCAGCTAGCTGAATTACAGGATATCTGAATTTGTTTAGTAAATGACAGCTGTTAATACGTATGAAATTTGGTCTAATATGGACAACTATTAATGGAACAGGGTTAATTCACTGGTTTTGACAGAATTCATCCATGGCCATAATTTTATCCAAATATGAATAATGATATGAGGAGTGTTTAGGAAAATAAAACTTTAAGTGCCTTGGAAGCATACAATAACATGAAGTATAGTTATCATGTACATTATTTTGTATCATAAGTAAAATGATTCTCTCCTAGTAAGACGAAATTAACCTGAATAATGTATAAGCCTTGACATATCACAAACAATATTTGCAGGTTAGTGTTAGGTTTTGTTTTCAAAACCAAATGAGCACATTTAAATTTAGAGTTAGACCAGGTTCTCTAATGATCTAATGGGACCTAATGATCTACTTTTTTTGAGATAGCATGACTTTCTTTTCTGCTATTTTTAGGCCAATTAATCCCTTAATTTGTCTTGTAGTTTTGACCCCCTCCCCCTACTTTCCCAGTAATTCCCTTCTTCTGAAGCAAGAGTGCAATTCACAGTGAAATGTTTAGGCAACACAGTTCATCTAAAAATTGTTGGAGTAGATTGTATGGAGGGAATTTGCCAACCTTTGGCAAATTATCCCAATCACAATCTTTGAAATGTAGATGGGTTGTTGGGTTTTTTTATGGAATGACTGATGTATAACATACAGCTGGTCAAATAAACTGGTCAAATAACAACAAATACAGCTTGTATTTGGTCCGTAATTTATTATTTATTCGGTCCATGATTTATTTGATATCAGATGTGCAGAGAATGTTGCAGCTTGTAAAGGCCTCCTAGCCACAAAAGTAGTACTTTGTTCTCAAATCTTCTGTGATAATTAGTTCTGTTGAAAAATTATCAGTCTAGCCAGATTCTGCAGGGGATGAAAATGCATCATCTGTTGATGTAAAGCAATCTTTCTGTTACTGGAAAAGATGATTTCTTATAATAAATTACTTTGTTTTGAACCTTTCAGAACAGGAATTTGAACTAGATAATAACCATATTTCATTAATGTTTATTTAAGGTTAAGAACTTGAGAGAATAGTGTTTATCATGCCAAGGGAAAATTGGCATAAGGGAGACCAGCTCCTTTTTTACCTCCTGGTCCTTTTCTTACCACCTGGTCCCTTATTCTAGCTGCTTGTTTGGCCCTTGCTCCAACTTCTTCCCTTTCCCCTTCTGTGGTCCCTGTGGTTTGGTAGGATGATCATCACATATTCATAGCTTTGAAAGTGTTTGTACCACCAGATCCCATGATATTGTATCTCTGTCTTCATCCCCAACTCACTGAAAAATAAGCTCCATAATAGCCATAAATATCACAGAATCACAGAATCACAGAATCACTAGGTTGGAAAGGACCTTTAAGATCATCAAGTCCAACCATTAATCCAGAATCACCATGTCCCCTAAACCATGTCCTGAAGCGCCACATCCACACGTTTTTTGAACACTTCCAGGGATGGCGACTCCACCACCTCCCTGGGCAGCCTGTTCCAATGCCTGACCACCCTCTCAGTGAAGAAATTTTTCCTAATATCCAATCTAAACATCCCCTGGCGCAACTTGAGGCCATTTCCTCTTGTCCTATCACTAGTTACTTGGGAGAAGAGACCAACACCCTCATCGCCACAACCCCCTTTCAGGTAGTTGTAGAGAGCGATGAGGTCTCTTCTCAGCCTCCTCTTCTCCAGACTAAACAACCCCAGTTCCCTCAGCCGCTCCTCATAAGACATGTGCTCCAGCCCCCTCACCAGCTTCGTTGCCCTTCTCTGGACACGCTCCAGCACCTCAACATCCTTCTTGTAGTGAGGGGCCCAAAACTGAACACAGGATTCAAGGTGCGGCCTCACCAGTGCCAAGTACAGGGGCACAATCACTTCCCTACTCCTGCTGGCCACACTATTCCTGATACAGACCAGGACACTGTTGGCCTTCTTGGCCACCTGGGCACACTGCCGGCTCATATTCAGCCGGCTGTCAACCAGCACCCCCAGGTCCCTTTCCGCCGGGCTGCTCTCCAGCCACTCCTCCCCAAGCCTGTAGCATTGCATGGGGTTGTTGTGGCCAAAGTGCAGGACCCTGCACTTGGCCTTATTAAACCTCATACAGTTGGCCTCTGCCCATCGATCCAGCCTGTCCAGATCCTTCTGCAGAGCCCTCCTACCCTCCAGCAGATCAACACTCCCACCCAGGAGTTTGTCAGGTAAATGCCCCCTGGCTATCAATATCTGTAGTATATTGTGTATACTGTCTTTCCTTTCCTGAACCCAGGCACAAAATATGCTTTCATTATGTCAGGGTTAGTATCCAACAGCTAAATCTTGAAAAGTAACAGATTTTCAACTGGTCTCCTTTTTTCAGCATTTCCTACCTGGCACCGTAGAAGATGTGAACAATATTCTAAAGTACACCTCTCTTCCCATGCACCACATGAGCGTTATCTCAAGATACATTAATGCTCAACATAAAGTGGCAAGAGTAAAATTTATTTTTAAGGGTTCAAATCAAGAACTATTTCCTATTTGTTCCAAGGGAAAACAAACTCTTCTACAAGTTTATTCTGTATGCTATTGTCCATAGTTGTGATACTTTCTGAGTTGAGTGGGTTATTATCAGTCCATTAGAGTTGCAATAGGAAATAAAGGTACAAAAGAATACGAGCACATTACTATTTTGTGGTCTTATTAGGGTCAAGCTTACAAATGGAAGTATTACATATAATTTCTCCTCCTACACCATATGTTATGACTCTGAAATGCTAACAATCAATCAATCTGCTGCATTCAGCTGGTATGATTGGGAATTTTTCCTCTAGATTTACGTTTTGCTTTTGTCTGCACATCACAACTGCTAGATAGTATTGCAAAGTGTTCAGCACAGAGGTTTTCCAGACCATGAATTACATCCCTTTTAATTGTGTCCCTGAATGCTTTCTCCTGTCTGTGGCATCCCAGATCCCTCATTCAGTACAAGCAACCCACTATTACTTCCTATATGAAATACGATATGTATGCCACTGACAGGTGCCCTCTGAGATTAGATACTCTCCACAGATTTTTTTTACTACAAAATATTAGAAAGGAAATACTATGTATATGTTCTAAAAAGTGGGTTAGAATGAATTAAATTGATGTAAGTACAAAAAAATATATTTAAATTGAAATAATGAAGCATGGGTAGTATAACCTCGGAAGATCAAAGGTTTACTCATACATTAGCACATTTAGGAGACAAAACCTGTTGTTGCAGTCATCAGCCACAAGGGAGTCACACTGCCACAGTGGCATCTTGCCAACATATTCTTCCTAAGATGAACAATAATTACTTATTTTTAGCAGTGAGAGCTGAATGTAGCTTTCAGTGCAAGCTTAAAACAAAGTTTGACCTTGATTAATATCTGCTGTACTACTACATCCTTACAAATAAGTAGAAGTAGTTATTTCATAATAAAAATGGCTGCTAGACAGGTTTTCTTGATGTCCAACATCCTTGCCCAGAAATCTTAGTATTCTTTTGATATGTTCTCTGGGTCCTGGAAGAAATCTCTTTTTCCCTTAATACAGGAAATATGTGTAGGAAAAAGTAAACACGTTAGCTATGTACTAACATGTCTTAAGAGTTCGGCTGTTTCTTTTTTTTTTTCCCCCCCATCTATATCTATCAGCTGACTTGTCCTGTTTTCCTCTTTTTAACTGGTTTCCATAACGTTGACATTTTATCTAATATCCGTGAATAAAACCTAAAAGGAAATAAACACAAAATTATGAAAAATAATAAGGTAAAGTGCTTTTATACCTGGTAACTCAGAGCAAACACAATCTCACTACTGCCACCAATATAGTGGTTCAGGATTACACTTTCCTTTCTTTCCAGATCTCCTCAGAAATCCTCTTCAGACATTATGTTCTGTATCATTTATTTCTGCTGGAACTGGGATTATTCCTATTTGGTATAAGATTCTTCTCTCACTCTGAGGCTAAATACCTGGGCAATGGACCAATCACTTCTATTGTGGGTGTAGCATTCTGCATGTGGATGCATATGATTCACGTCCCACCCTGCAAGCTCTCAGTCTGTGGGTTTCTGTGGCATCACTGTGTTCTGAAGAATACTTATTATGCATTTTAAGGAGAATAAATCAATGTAGAAAGGTCTTTTTACCTACCAGGTGTTCTCTTGACTAGAGTAACAGACCCACTTTGTGCAGGCCAGTTGTTTCTGCATTCTCACCTTTATCTTAATTTCACCTGAGAGAAATTACCTTTTTGCTGCATATCTGCTTCTTTGGGAACCATCCTTTTCAAAAGGCTATGTCTTTTGCTATTACACATTCTTTACATCTTAGGTTTCCTCCCTTGACAAGAATACCTGTCAAGTGGAAGTGGTGGACAAACCCATTCTTTGCCTCTTAAAGAGGGTGGGTGTGCAGCTCTGTGTCAACCCTCTGTAGTCCAAAGATGCATTTCCAATAACGCACTAACTCATCTCCCAGTATTTAAACATTTAAATTATATTTTAATTTCAGAATTCAGACTGAGAGGTAGAGCACCACTCCTAAGGAGTTATAGTGAACTTCAAATCTGTCATAATGATCTTAATAGAAACTGTTGACTAAGAGAGAAGCTGTGAAAATAGACGAATCAGGTAAAGTAGAACAGCAAACTTATTTCCATTTTGAAAACTCTGGCAGGTTAACAGAGTGATGTGATATCTCTGAAGAACCTAAAATCAATTTAGTTTTCATAACATCAGACAAATTCTACCCAACTTGTGACATTTTTAACGATAACAAACCATCACTCTTTTCAGCCTTCAGAGAACTGAGTGGAATATGAAGGAAGACTTCCTTGGACAGCAGGCCAGCATTATGACTATTTGGAAAAGAACAAGTTTTTTGATCCCAAAAGTGTGTCAGGACACACATTGAAAATAGCAATGATAAGTTTAACCTTCTATACAAAAGAATGAGTATTTTTAGTTGTTGCCAATTTGATATTTGCAAAAATATATTTGATTGACTTTTATAGCTTTTTAAGAAATAACACTTTCAGGAGTGTGTCTTGGTGTTCCACGTTGCATTTTAGTAGCCTGTGAGATATTACCAAACTTATGAAAAGCTCTGGTGGGACATGGAAAGTCAAAATTCCTATAACAATTTGATGATGTAACATAACACAACACAACACAACACAACACAACACAACACAACATAACATAACATAACATAACATAACATAACATAACATAACATAACATAACACAACATAACATAACAATATGTTAACGAACACTACATCTTTACTACAATTTAGACAAAACCAGTGTGAGGTAATATTAGGCTTTAAATTGAAAGTACTTGATACTCCCATAGCTTCTAACCTAGCAGTGATATTCAGATATGAAAGAATATGGAAGTGTCATTGTGTGGCAACATCCTGGCAGCTGCTGCTCTGTCATTTCATTTTTTCCAACTGAGAATGAGAATCGTTCATCATGGCTGAAAGTTTGAACCAGGACAATTCATTTTGTGAAAGGTAAAGTTTCTGTTACATGATTGCTTTTACAAAGAAGTCAACAACCAGTGGCAGTTCAAGAAAAGAGCCTATGGTGATCTGGGTGACAAGCAAGGATGACAGCAAAGATAAAGTGTCAATAGTTAAGGAGAGAAAGGGAAGAAAGACAGTTTTGCAGTAAAGGTAATTCAACATTGTTAAAGTTTAATGAATAAATTCTTAAGATACGTCTATGCAATCTAATAAGTTTCAGTCATAGCTATGTGTCACCAGTTAGTGAGTTCATCAATACTTTCCAAACATCAAGTCTGGCCATGGTATGACCTTTATCACCTTGCCTAAGCTGGAAATTAACAAATAATACTCAATGTCAGGAAGTAACTGCCTGCTCCTCAGTTTAAACTCACCTGTAACTAACATCATGAGAACCCTTTATCTAAACTGTTTTCAGTACCTCCCATACTTATTTAATGAATCAGATTCAGCTGAGATGTAAGGATTGAGGAAATGAAGATACGTATTGAATATTAATGATTTATTTTAAGAAAAATAGTGCATTTTAAGGTACAAAACAGTGATTTAAACTCACTTGTTTTACTTTTCCTGAAATAGTCATACAGCTACAGATATGTGGAGGGAGCTTTAGACTGTGTGAACATTTCTGTGTGATTCTCCTGATCTTCAGTGGATCCTTGGTTGATGATTTATTTTTATCTTCCATTACCAATTATTTAATTTATCTCAGCTACATCTTTTCATTTTCTTCAACACCTTTCATCTTCAGAAGTCAATGGAGTTACAAAAGTGAAGGTTAGAGAGTGATAACATTATCAAAATTTCTGAATATTGGGATAATTTGCCTCTCAGAAGTTTCAAAACTTAAATGTTCAAGACTTTATTTTATCTTTACATACCTGGGCAATATGCCAGTGAGTATAAAACAGAAATAAGTAAATGTCTGAAAAGGCAAAACCAAATAAAAAAATGCGGAAGAACAAATATATAAAATACAAAGAGTCACAGTTTTGATGGGTCAACATAACATACGTATTGATAAGATACTTATGTTTCTCATAAAACCAAACTAATAAACTTGTATATAACACAGCCTTCTGTTTATTTGTGCATGAGAATTTCCACTTAAACAAGCCAAATATGATAGTTCTGGTCTCATGTCCCTGAGAGGGATTTGGGAAAAAGGACACAGTTAAGGTCAACAACAGTATGTTCCATGAATCAGTCAGTGGCTTTCTAGAAGACAAAATACCTTATCTATTCATAAGAAAACCTGTTAATAAATCCAACATACACTTATTTCTTATCTGTCCAAGTTAAAAGAATTTGCTCATGAAACCCGTCATGCTTTTTTTCCTCTTTATTTTCAGTCTCTGAAAATATGAACTGATTACTATTTTCTTTACTCTGTGTGTTTATAATTTCTCTCCCACATAATTCTTGCTTCTTAATGTATTTCACTTTTCCTTCAGTAGTTTGAAGTTCTTTGCTCCTAATATTTACCTGCACTCTTCAAATTTTAATTCTTTAGTTACTGTTTTTTTCCCACTAGGATTTGTTTCCTCAAAACAAATTTGTCTTTCACCATTGCTCTTGGGACTACCAAAGGAGACAACAAATTGATGGGGTGGGGGGCTTGCACTTTGTACTAGAAAAAACAATTCTTTAGTAAAAGTCTCAGCCTGAATGTTTTGTCCTCTGTTGAAATTATGTGGATAGGGAAAGAAAGGCACAGTATTTAACCTGATCATAAATAACAGTTCAATAAAGTTCAATCAGTGTATAAAGAACTCAGATTAGCATTCTGCTGTAAAGGAATGTAGATTGAGAGTGAATAATGAAGCTCTAGCAGGGCGCTAGGAAACCAGCATAGCTATGTGTATTTATTTATTTATCTATGTATCTATTTATCTATTTGTATATTTATATATTTACTTAGTTATTTAGTTGTTTATTTTTATGAATCTGAAAATCATAGAACATGTACCACACAATAATTTAGGTCAGAACAACCAGGATCAAATCATACAACTAAAAAGAAATGTTACAACTGTCTTTACAAATTTCCTTGCTTAAACAAGAACAGAATTACCTGTCCACAAATATGCCTGAAAAATGTAACTACTTCTGAAAATATTCATTAATGTGGGAAAAGTCCATAAGGGAAGTAAACACTTACAACGTCAGCCACTTTACAGCAACATCATGATTCAGTGCAATGCAGTACAGTCTTCTAAAACACTCTGACACATCTTAGACTGAAAATGGTTCCAAACTACTCAGTTTGCCAAAATAGTGATAGTAAAACATAAAGTAATATTGAGAATGAACACGGTATCTTCCTGTTAATTCCTATTATATTTTTGAACGGAGAAAATAGAATGAAATATAAGTGCATTTGATTGTCCTTTACTGCTAGACATAGCCAACAAGGCCACAGTCATGCTTTGGCTTTGTGATGAAAGTGAAACTACCACTTCTGAATTTATATTCTTTTTTTAAATTTCTAGTTCGTATCATGTAGAAAGGAAGTGTGTCCCTTTCCTGACTTGATTCTCCTCATGCTCTATATTAGCATTTTATGGGATGAATTCACCCTTCAAAGATTCATTGTGGGCACCTGCTCATTTAGCCCATTGGACAACTTCAGGTCTTCTTGCACAAATTACTTCCAAAGTTACCAACAGAACAACTATTTTGCTGTACTGCTGTTGGGTCTCTCCACAACCACTGTTTTTCCCAGGGGCTCTCTACCATCACAGGTGTGGACAACTTTTGGTCTCTTATTAAGAAGAAAGTTAGATTAGTAAATAAAGCCGTAATTAAAGTATTGGTTTTAAGTTGTAACATAAGGAAACCCATGGAGAAAAGCAGCACACACTGGGAAAAACACCTAAAGATGGTCAAATAGTATTAAAGTGCTGTTTGTTGACAAAAAAAAATCAAACTACACCTACAGGTTTAAGGAAGTTAAAATATCCTGAGTTATTTTACCATGTTATAGCTATTTACAGGACAATGAAAAAGAGCAGAATCTCTAACAAATTTCTAATACTATGGTCTCACTGTTACTGAATACCTTTGATAAAGATACTGCATCTGAAGTAAATTTTAGTACAAGTTTTCATTTGTTCATAGATAGTGAAGGTTAGAGAATAAATGTCTACATGAATCCTGAAATAGCAATTTCACAGGAACAAAATCATGAGTCAAATGTATTTTTAAGGTACCGGTATCTGATTTAGTATTTTAACAAGAACTATAATAAAAATAATGGGTTAATTCTTTTATTTTCTTCTTTTAGATAATAGGAAGCAATATTTTTAGGTATTCCTTTTACTCTATATCTTAAAAAAAATATATATTTTAGGCAGAAAGATACAAGCTCCTTAACACTTGTATGATAAGTTAAATCATGTAACTTTAATTTCAATTTCATGTTTTGTCTGATCTGTGAAAGCAGTGAATAGCAAAGTTAGACCAAAGGCAACCAAATGTATCCTCTCATGTACTCCTACAGCAACTGACAGCAAAAGTGTTCAATTAATTTTAAGTGCTATTACAGTGAAAAGTGAGAGGACACACTGGGAAACAGACATAAGCAGCAGATAATTATAAATATAATCCTGAAAATATGTACGTATGTACTTTGAGAGAGAAAAAAGAACTAGCATAAGCCCTGTAGTTAGACTGCTAACAGCTGTTAAAAATGATAAAGCTAGTATTTCCCATAGAAATAAATATTGTAATTCTCTTCTCTGGAGGAATATTAAATTTTGTTTACCTGGTCTTCAGTGTGTGTTTGGGAGATGTTTTCAGGCTAAAACAGTGTGTTTTCAGCAATTTCAAAAGAAAATAAATTTGCCACATTACTGAAATAGCTTGCATTTGTCAACTTGCTATGCTAAGAATCTTTTAATTCCAGCACCTCAGTAACTGGCAGTTAGTGCACTGGGGTGTGCCAAAAATCTGCCACAGAAGTGTGGTCAGTGGCGACAGCAGATTGCCAAAGTGATTATTACTGGTGGGAGACATAACCATAAGATATGGTTATGGACATAACAGGTCAGATTTCAAGCCTGCAACTACATTTGGTGTTGGGATAGAGAGAGGGTATAGCCCTTGACCCTATGATTGATGCAGGTTGCATACATCTTAATGAGCAGTGTTAAAAATGAGTAGAAAAAAGGTCCTAGAAAGCTCTCTTCTTTCTAAAAATTTGAAGTGATGATCAAATTGAACACCACCTGTTGAGGAGGTATACTGCTTCTTCCCTGGTATTTTTATTATTAAGTCCACCTTTTATCAATTGTTTCTTCCTTCTGTATTTTGCAGAACTGCATTCTCAAAAACATACACATTCATAAAAGATATGTTTGATGGTTGCTAGGTCGAAGGTCATATTCTAACAAATGTTCTCAAAATTGGAAATCTCTAAAACACACAACTCAGGACCCAGAGAAAATGATAAGAGGTTGTATGCATAAAATGTGAAAGACAGAAATCTAGATAGGTGGTTGCAAGAGACATGTACTACAACAGAATGGATAAATTTTCAATAATTTGGTCCCCAAATAATTAATATGGGAGATAACATACTTCTTTATCTAATGTCCGTTCTTATTTTGTAGACATATGTCCCAAGTATATTTTTTCTAATAAAATATTTGCATGCATTCTAGTACCTGTAATTTTTTTTCCCATTTTCTTATCTTTCAATTCTTTATAGTACTATGAAAATGTTATTTTCCTCTTTAAGGTTAGTTATATTTATAATGAGCCACAAGTTTTGGTACGACAGAGGAACATCCCTTACACTCACAATCTCATGTCAAAAACTGGTGAAGAGTCTGTGAATGTATTCTGAAAACAGAAGTTAAAATGTCAAGTAATTTTACAAAATCACTGCATAAATTAGTGGTCTGGGAAAACTTTGCCAGTACATTTTGATCTATTACATTTTTCTTAAAACAAAGTTTTTCCAACCTTAATGATTCTGTGTGATTCTGTGATATTCAGATATCACCCTGTTGCAAAGGCTGATGATTTCTGCAAGCATTTAAGACTCCATTGCATGGTAAGCTTTTTTGGTGGGTTAATTCTAAAAATCTCCTAACAATAAGAACTTATAATTTATTTTGCTTTCCTAATGAAAACAAATCCACTCTGGATCAAAAATTAATAGGAACAATTTGCCTCAGTATTTTTCAAACAATTTTCTTTCTGCAGTATCTTTGCTGGGAGACTGGTTAGCTTATTTCAGATTCATTGGGTTAATTAAAAAATCAAGCCAGAACTCTTTGAGGCAACTTTCTTATGTTTTCAATATTGATATAATTTCCATAGGATATTATTTATTCTTCCCAATGGTTACCTGATTTCAAATTACATAATTTTTTACCAGTGTAGAGGAGAGTTAAAATAAAACTCTCACAAAAAATAAAGTGAAATTCCAGTTCTGTTTAGACAGGAATCTTTTCCTCAAGGAAACACTTAGCAGCAAGTCATAGAACTATGTTCTTTGAAACATTGGGTTAACTCTTTCACCTGGTGGCTGACACTTTTTTAGGTAAACAAAGAACACAAGTTGCTAGTAAGTGGGCATACACTTTCTTTATTAAGTCACAGATTCCTATGCTGTGTCATATGTTTGAGTTTGACCAAACCTGTCATTGCTTACTGACTCTTCAGGCATAATGTTTCCTGACCTTTGTGGAGCTAATGAATGAGCCAAGTATATCTGCAGTGCTGGTAACCCATATATGGGAAATTTTTAGAGTAATGAAACTGATACTAATTGTCACCCAGATGATACCTCAACAAAAGGACTAAAGACTGACTATACAGGGAAAATTGAGACATCATACAACACCAAAAGGTTTTTTTTAATGTATGTTTTAAAATATGATAAAAATACATTAATTTGGTGAGAGAATTTCTGTTGTCTCTGCATATGGTTTCTCTATATTGTGTAACAATAGATTAAATCCATCTCTGTGAAGGTCAAAGAGGCTAGCACATTTCACTATCTCTTTAAAGAATTATTCTGATATGGTGAAATATGTTTTATTGCCCTAATTTGCATGTTATATGAAAGAAGGAGATGAACTATTATCGTGCTTTGCTTCAGTTATATACCCAACAAGTAATCAATTAGTATGATAATAAGAAGGCAATGGAGTGGAATAAGGTGATGAGGGATATGCATCTATTTAATTCTTTAAATTTTGAAGTGATCCTATAGAAATTAAAATGTGTAAATGGGCAATGGAGCAGAAAAAGGGACATATAAAGTCTATTGGCTCAAAGTCAAATAGCAAGAAAAACAGCTATTGTGCACCAACAACACAATGTGAGTTCCCTTTCTGACCTTATGACAACATCTGAATGAACTAATCTTACTGGTGTCCCAGAAATTCAAAAAGCAGAATATGTAAGGTAAATTAAAAAATTATATCACTGTGATTACCTCAAATTCTTGGATTAAATTTAATACCGGCATTCTTATCCGTGCTCTCTCATTCAAGCTATGGGGAACTCTTTAAGACACTGCAGGCATACACCCAAAAAAGGGGCTGCATTAGTAAAGAAGTAAGCAAAGAATAATCTCTGTCAGTGACATAACATCTATTATTGTTAAAAATAGCCTATTACAAATAGAGGGCCATAGCAGTACAAAAAGTTGTCATTCAAGTCACAGTGCAATAGGCATAATCTACCGGTTATATGTGGAGAGAAACAATCATCTAAAGATTTAGTCTACATGAATATGATTTCCTTGAGTACTTTTGTCATGTGTCACAGAGTCTATTTTGTTTGCTAGCTTTTCTTTATTTTGAAGTTTAATTCTTCAAACCCATCTGGCATTAATCAAAGAATCACAGAATCACTAAGGTTGGAAAGGACCTTCAAGATCATCAAGTCCAACCATTAATCCAGCGCCACCATGTCCCCTAAACTATGTCCTGAAGTGCCACATCCACACGTTTTTTGAACACTTCCAGAAATGGCGACTCCACCACCTCCCTGGGCAGCCTGTTCCAATGCCTGACCACTCTCTCAGAAAAGAAATTTTTCCTAATATCCAATCTAAACCTCACCTGGTGCAACTTGAGGCCATTTCCTCTTGTCCTATCACTAGTTACTTGGGAGAAGACACCAACACCCTCGTCGCCACAACCCCCTTTCAGGTAGTTGTAGAGAGCGATGAGGTCTCTTCTCAGCCTCCTCTTCTCCAGACTAAACAACCCCAGTTCCCTCAGCCGCTCCGAGTAAGACTTGTGCTCCAGACCCCTCACCAGCTTCGTTGCCCTTCTCTGGACATGCTCCAGCACCTCAACATCCTTCTTGTAGTGAAGGGCCCAAAACTGAACACAGTATTCAAGGTGCAGCCTCACCAGTGCCAAGTACAGGGGTACAATCACTTCCCTACTCCTCCTGGCCACACTATTCCTGATACAGGCCAGGACACTGTTGGTCTTCTTGGCCATCTGGGCACACTGCTGGCTCATGTTCAGCCAGCTGTCAACCAGCACCCCCAGGTCCCTTTCCGCCAGGCTGCTCTCTAACCACTCCTCCCCAAGCCTGTAGCGTTGCATGGGGTTGTTGTGGCCAAAGTGCAGGACCCGGCACTTGGCCTTATTAAACCTCATACAGTTGGCCTCTCCCATCGATCCAGCCTGTCCAGATCCTTCTGCAGAGCCCTCCTACCCTCCAGCAGATCAACATTCCCACCCAACTTGGTGTCATCTGCAAACTTACTGAGGGAGCACTCGATCCCCTCATCCAGATCATCAATAAAGATATTGAACAAGACCGGCCCCAGAACTGAGCCCTGGGGAACACCGCTTGTGACCAGCCGCCAGCCGGATTTAACATCGTTCACCACAACTCTCTGGGCTTGGCCATCCAGCCAGTTCCTCACCCAGCGAAGAGTACACCTGTCTAAGCCACAAGCCGCCAGTTTCTCCAGGAGAATGCTGTGGGAGACGCTGTCAAAGGCTTTACTAAAGTCCAGGTAGACAACGTCCACAGTCTTTCCCTCATCCACAAGGCGGGTCACCTGGTCATAGAAGGAGATCAGGTTGGTCAAGCAGGACCTGCCTTTCATGAACCCATGCTGGCTGGGCCTGATCCCTTGGTTGTCCTGCAGATGCCCTGTGAGCACTCTCAAGACCAACAGCTCCATAATCTTCCCCGGTACAGAGGTCAGGCTGACAGGCCTGTAGTTCCCAGGATCCTCCTTCCGGCCTTTCTTGTAGACGGGCGTCACATTGGCACATTTTGTATTTAAGGATAAAAGAGCTAGGTGATAACACAGGCAATACTGATCAGCTCAGAAAAACAACAATGTTGATGAGAATTTGCCATTATTGTTGTGGGGTTTTTTTCTGTTATCTGTAACTGTGTCAGGATCTTACTTCTCCTCCAAATGTTTTTGTGCTAGGTGATTGGCTCTAAATAAACCATTTCTGGGTTAAAAAAAAAAAAGTCAGCTATTTAAAAAGCCTAAGACAGAAGATAGTAGTAAGAGATATTTAAAAAACCCTCACTCTCTAAAGAATGTTGATGCTTTTGTGCTTTGGAGCAAGGACTGTCCTTGAGTTTCCTCAATGAAACTACTTAATGTTGGTGGAATTACATACATCCAATTAAAAAATGATCATTATCTTTTTGAGAAATGTTGAAAAAATGCAGGGTTTTCATTTTAGTCATTAAAAATATTTTTACTTTATATTTTGGCAGGAAAAAAAAAGAAAAAAGTTCTAAGTTAAAAGTCTCAGAAGATTCTTTTCTCAAAGATTTACAAATTTTAGAAAATGCTTACTTCAAAAGATGATAAATGTTGTTATGAGCATGCTCCAACATCACAGGACTTATTTTGTGTATCCTCAGTTCCCTGGTACAAGTCTCCTTCAGGTTCACACAATGCTAGGCTGTCAGACTTTTGGGCCTTAGGAAACTGAATGTCATCAATCTGTGCAAAGCTTTGAGTTCATAACCTGTACTTATGAGCAAGATCTCGTAAGAGTCAAGACAGTGTTCTTTGATAAAACATGCAACAGGAATGTCAAAAAGGTCACTTCTGGCATATCTGAGAAGATAAACAAATATGTCCATGTCATAGCAATCTTAACTACCTGACCTTTCAAGTAAATTTGTCACAGCTAGGTGCTTCAGCTTTCTGAAACCACAGGCTTTACTGGAAGCATAAGGAAAACAAGTATTTATCTAAATATTAGTGTCTTTTATTGTGACATATACATAATAGGCTGTGTTTGTCACTGTATAATAATTTTTCAAGTATTACTAGTACTGCTAATAAATAGGTATAGTAGGCAAGTAAGCAAACCCAGCAAATTTGTGTTCACATTTACTAAACTTTTGACAGTTTTGAAGAAATTCACTAACTCAATTACAAAAAACCCCAAGGTCAATAACCTTATAAAGAAGAATCACAAAAAAAAAAAAGAGTTGATGTGAATGGAATCTAAAAGAGACTACCAGAATGTCCCTGTGGATAAAATATTTATCTATTTTTCTCTGAACACATTTGAAACACAGAGCATGTGAGTAATAAAAATATAATTGTTCATATCTTCTCCTAATTAATGGTTTCTCTTTATTGTTGTTTCATATCAAGTTTTTAATCTTTATAAAATGTGTCTTCTTAATTCTGTTAATTCTATGTCTTCTGGATACTTTAATAAAAATTCATTGTGAAATTACATCAAATGCACTGGGAAAATCCAGATATATGAAACCAACACAAGTTGCCATTTTCAATCAGGACTGTTAAACCATTCAAAAAATTTAAAAACCCCAGTATCTCTGACATGTCTCTTGGTCATGTGTGAAAGTAGTTTAAGCGAAACACATTACAAATGGGACCTTAAATTAGTGTACTGTCTGAATGGGATAGAGTTAATTTTCTTTTTATTAGCCCATACAGTCCTGTGTTTTGGATTTGTGACTAAAACAGTTTTGAAACACACCAATATTTCAGCTATTGCTGAACAGTGTTCGCACAGCACTGAGTCTTTCTTGGTTTTTCACACTGCCCCTCAGGCTGGGTGTGGGCAAAACGTTGTGAGAGACAGAGCTGGGACAGCTGAACCAAAGGGATATTCCATGCCAGAATATCATGCTCAGCAATAACAACTGAGTGGAACTTTTTCCAAAGTAGCCTTTGTGTGCAGATTGGATGGGCATCAGTCTGCTGCTGCAATGGGGTCAGTGACTGCCTTTGAACCACTCATTTGTTTCAGGGAATTTTTCCCTCTATTCTTCATTTACAAAACTGTCTTTATCTCAACCCATGAGTTTTTCTCATGTTTCTATTTCCAACTCTCTTCCTGACCCTGCTGGTAGAAGGGGGGAGTGATTGAATGGGTGGTTAGATGCTGGTCGGAGTGAAGCCACCATAGTCAAAATTATTGTAACTGCCATAATTAGTCAAGGCTGACTGCTGTGGTGGCAGTGTCTTAAGTTCAGCATATGTTTGTGTAATATCATTGGCTTATTGTCCTGGTTTTAGCTGGGATAGACTTAATTTTCTTCACAGAAACTAGTGTGGGGCTATGTTTAGGATTTGGGATGAGGAAATATTGATAACTGTCTGGCTTTTCATGCTGTCTTGACAGTGAGAAGGCAGGGAGTGCACAGGAAGCTGGGAGGGGACACAGCAAGGACAGCTGACCCAGGCTGGCCAAACAGCTCCTGCCAATGGGAAGTAGTGAATGAATTCCTTGTTTTGCTCTGCTTGCATGCGTGTCTTTTGCTTTACCTGTTACAGAATCACAGAATCATTAAGGTTGGAAAAGACCTTTAAGATCATCAAGTCCAACCATCAACCCAACACCACCATGCCTACTCAAGTGCCACATCCACACATTTTTTTAATACCTGCAGCAATGGTGACTCCACCACCTGCCTGTGCAGCCGGTTCCAATGCTTGACCAGTCTCTCAGGAAAGCAATTTTTCCTAATATCTAATCTAAACATCCCCTGGTACAGCTTGAGGCCATTTCCTCTCCTTCTGTCGCTAGTTACTTGGGAGAAGAGACCAACACCCACCTCACCACAACCCCCTTTCAGGTAGCTGTAGAGAGCAATAAGGTCTCCCCTCAGCCTCCTTTTCTCCAGACTAAACAACCCCAGTTCCCTCAGCCGCTCCTCATAAGACTTGTGCTCCAGACCCCTCACCAGCTTCTTTGCCCTTCTTTAGACATGCTCCAGCACCTCAACGTCCTTCTGTCTTTATCTCAAGCCATGAGTTTTCTCACTTTTACTCGTCCAATTCTTTCCCCTGTCCCATTGTGGGGGAGTGAGTGGGAGTCTGCATGGTGTTTAGCTGCTGGCTGGGGTTAAACCATGACATCTATGAACGTAAAATAAGGTCTCACCATCACTTGAAATATTGAGGAAGATCAATAGCGCATCATTTTCCTAGTATGTTTTGAACAGGTCTATATTATCACTCACTTTGATACTCAGTTGCTGCCATGCTGAGAAATCAAGAAGGATTCAGTGCTGTGCAAACACTGTTCAGCAATAGCTGAAATATTGGCCGTGTTATCAATACTGTTTTAGTCACAAATCCAAATTTGTGTCTAACAGTTCAAAGGAGTATGTTAGCCTCAGTAAAAGATGTCTTTAGGGAAGTTTTGGGCACTTTCCAAGCAGCTCCCTTCAACTCACCAGAGTAGCTGCTTGGGAGCTGGCAGTGTCCATTCAATCTGCGTACGCAGCCTGCAGCAGCTGGACCTTCATATCAGTGCACTTGTTGTTCATTCTCAATGTGCAGGAAGCCAGCAGGCTGCAAGACCTCATTCCTGATCATCTTAGCACATCTATCTCATCTGAAAGAGAACAAGCAAGTTTTTCCAGTTAGTGGATATTTCTTCTGCACCATATCCTGTTCTCACATTCAAGTAGTATCACAGTAAGATAACATTTTAACATGTCTTTTGTGTAGTGGAGAGCTTGATTCCAGCACACCTGATTAAGTCCTTACACAAACCTCAATTACTTTCTGGATACAAGAGACTACCACTCTATAAATATGATCATGATTATTCCAAGCACTTTCAAGAAAAGAGTAAACTCATGATCGGTCTGAAGATTCAGTTGCACTAGTATATATCTAATGAAGAACATATCTCCTTAGACTGGTTTGCATGCAATATTATTTTTTCTGAAACTATTCTTTAAAGCAAAGCTGATTTCAAAACTTGAAAAATCAATGTGTCACCAACTAGAGATCTTATTTAGGTGTAATCATAGTACACAGGAGCTTCTGAATAGTCTGTTCAGCAATTTCAGAAAGTGAATGCAAATTATAACGGTTAAAAGCATCCCTATTATTTTGTTGGGGTTTAACACTACAGGTAGCTAAAACAACGGCACAGCCATTCACTTACCACCACCACCCCCAACGGCATGGGGGAGAGAATCTGAAAAAAGGTAGAATTTGTGTGTTGAGGTAAAGACTGCTTAATAAGACAGAAAAAAAGAGGATAATAATACCAACAACAACAATAAAAGAATATACAAAACAAGTGATGCACAGCTCACCACCTGCTAACTGATGGTCAGTTAGCTCCTGAGCCATGGCACCTCCCCAGCCAACTCCCCTAGCTTATATATTAAGCTTGACATCATATGATATGGAATATCCCTTTGGCTAGTTTGAGCCAGCTGTGCTCTCCCAGCTTCTGTGTACCCCCTGCCTTCCCAGGCCAGAGCATGGGAAGATGAAAAGTCCTTCACTGCTTAGCAACAACCAAAACTTCAGTATGTCATTGTCCTGGTTTAACCCCAACCAGCAACTAAGCACCATGCAGCCACTTGCTCACTCCCCCACAGTGGGGCAAGGGAGAGAATCATAAGGGTAAAAGTGAGAAAACTCATGGTCTGCGATAAAGACACTTTAATAGGTAAAGCAAAAACCACACACGCAAGCAGAGGAAAACAAGGAATTCATTCCTTACTCCCCATGGGCAAGCAGGTGTTCAGCCATCTCCAGGAAGTAGGGCTCCATCACATGTAATGGTTTCTTGGGAAGGCAGACACCATAACTCTGAACGTCCCTCTCCCACTTCCTTCTTGGTCCCAACTTTATATACCAATCATGATGTAATATGGTATGGAATATCTCTTTGACCAGTTTGGGTCAGCTGTCCTGGCTGGGTTCCCTCCCAGCTTCCCATGCACCCCTTGCCTTCTTGCTAGCAGGCCAGCATGAGAAGCTGGACTGTCCTTGACTGTCTTAGCAACAACTGAAAACATCAGCATGTTATCAATGTTTTCTCGTCCCAAATCCAAAACATAACCTCACACTAGCTTCTATGAAGAAAATTAACTCTATCCTGGCTGAAACCAGGACAGTTATCAACAGTATTTTCATCCCAAATCCAAAAGACAGCACTATACCAGATATCAGTAAGAGAATTAGCTCTATCCCAGCCAAAACCAGGACATATTTCAATGTGAATTCTGATGACCAGTTTAAGATCATAAATTTATTTTACTAAATTTATTGAGTAAAACAATTTAAACAGCACATGCCAACATCACATCCTTTTTTATACTAATACAATATTCATTATGTTAATACATTGCTGACTTAAAATATGTATGAGACCTCATCTGAAGTGAAAACTGTTTCCTCTAGCAAGACATGATACAACACATAACACAACTGAAATCAAGCAATACTGAAAGTGTTGGGGATATTGCTGCCTAATGTTTTAGTAATTTATGATTAGTCCATTTCCTCCTTTACTCTTGGTTAAGTGTCCTTATTTCCTACACTACACCACAAGCTACCTGAACCCTAACCTGCCAACATTGAACAGTTATGTACACTGTATTAAAGTCAATAAAATAATCATTTTGTATTCTGGAAAAAAAACCTGCATAAACTTGATGGTTGGTCATCATTAGGGAAAGGAAATATCAGCAGATGACAGAAAATGTGTTATGTTAGAAGAAGTAGTGACACAAGACAGACATTGTGTCATGGTTTCCAGAATATAGATGGTACAGATGAGAGGAATAGTAGCTACATGAAAGGTTGAATGTCATTGTTGTCAGTGGAAAAAAGAAGCTTTTAGTGGCTCTAGAGCATGTACTCTAGTTGACTGTCTTTAACAATAAGAGGTTCATCAACCAGATAGAAGTTGGAACGAAAATGTACTAAGCAAAAACAAAGTTTATAGACTTTTTATTCCCCATGCCCTTATGAAGTAACCCTACATAGTACATTTCTGGTAATTTTCCACTCAGAACAATAAAAAAAGAAAGGGGAGAGAATTACATGCCTTAACTGACACCTTAGTAGAAGGAGAACAGTAAAAATAGTGTAACTATGATCACCAGAAGATTAAAATGGTAACTGTAGACCACACCTTGAATACCGTGTTCAGTTTTGAGCCCCTCACTACAAGAAGGATGCTGAGGTGCTGGAGCGTGTCCAGAGAAGGTCAAAGAAGCTACTGAGGGGTCTGGAGAACAAGTCTTATGAGGAGCGGCTGAGGGAACTGGGGTTGTTCAATCTGGAGAAAAAGAGGCTGAGGGGAGACCTCATTGCTCTCTACAGCTACCTGAAAGGGGGCTTGTGGTGAGGTGGGTGTTGGTCTCTTCTCCCAAGTAACTAGCACTTCACTGGCAAATATTTTAATCTGATGTTCAGCTTTTTTTAGTATTTTATAAAGGCAATTATATGGTTTCAATGACTGGAGTTTCAAGAACAAACCAGAGATGCAATAAAGCAGTGAGATAGAAGGAGAAGAAATGGCCTCAACCTGCACCAGGGGATGTTTAGACTAGATATTAGGAAAAATTGCTTTACGGAGAGAGTGGTCAAGTGTTGGAAGAGGCTGCCCAGGGAGGTGGTGGAGTCACCATCACTGGAAGTGTTCAAAAAATGTGTGGACGTGGCACTTCAGGACATGGATTAGTGGGCATGGTGGTGTTGGGTTGATGGTTGGACTTGATGATCTTGAAGGTCTTTTCCAACCTTAATGATTCTGTGATTCTGTAGAGGCATCTGAAATTCAGAGTGGATTTTTAGATATTAATTGATAAAACTTTTAGACATAGAAGGACATGGGATTAAAAAAAATTAAATGTATTGACAAGTAGTATATTCTTTGATCTAGTGGGTTGTTTTGCACTTGGAAAAGCTAGTTCATTAGTCCCAGTAAGAAAGGCACTTAGACTCTGTAAGTTATAATTTAAAATGTTTTTTATTACTGCTAACAGTGTAAGAGAATAGCACAGATAATCTTATGTACCTTTAGATTCTTGGACCCCCAGAACAGTGTAACATCAAACAGACTCTGACCCACATGCTGCATTCCATGCAGAACTTTTCCATAACAGAGATTTTCCCATTTTGGTCATTCAAGCTATTATAAGATTTCAATGGTACAACTCTACTCATCATTTGTATGGTTAAAGAGAAATTATGTCCTTACAAGAACTTTTTAATGCACTTTTAGGTAAAGGCAATGCCACACTGATTGCATTATCACTTGTAATGAGTGAAAGCTGCCTTGCAGTCTCCTCTGTTGCTGTAAGGTGGCTGACTTTATCCTGTAGCCAAAGGGTTTGTGCAGCAGATCACAGACTGAAGGTCACACTGGATGTGCAGTCCCATGCAGCAAAGCACTGGCCTGGGCATACTCAGGTTAACTGTATTGTGGATGCCTAACTTCACCATGTACAATGGTCTTCTGCTCAGGATCACCACACAAATCATTTGAATCTCTTGCTGATATGACTTTTGGATAAAATTTGAGTGGTTAAAAGAGTTTTGGAAAATGATAACTGACACTGAAAGTATCCATTTAACAGGAGAAGAGAAACAGTTTTTAAAAATTCCTAAGTGTAGCTTTCAACCTGACAATATTTCCTTTTAAAAGTAATTTTAGGTATTCAAGTAAATTGTCTTTTTTCTGTTTTGCATATTTTACTGGTTTTACCTTTGGTTTTTTCAAATCTGATTTTCTGTTTCACTGGAATGTACTTTCCTCAAAAGTAAGCTTTTGTCAGGAACGGAAAAGGTTTATTATATCTCCAGCAACTATACAATGTCATTAAAAACAATACTGTACCATAGCTGTTTTAGGAAAAATGGCATTTTCTCTTCATTTTAGTGCTGGAGAATGAAAGAAGTGAGATTGACAACTCTAGAGATTGAAGTACTATGTACAGAGCATTTATACAGCACAGCCAGAGGTTATGCAACTTCCTCAGATTATTGTATCTGACATGGGGTCTGACCAATCAGTATCTTTAGACAAAAGAAACAGTTTGCAAACAGTTTTGGTTTCTTTGTGGTGAGAATGTAAAATACCCCTTGTTACGTTTCCTGTCAGATAGGTAGTTGTCTGTGGACTAGATTACCAAAGCCATTGATTCAATTTTCATATTGAAAGTACCCATTTTAATGTCTACAAATAATTTGGATTTGAAGCCGTATCTACAACTGTTTCGTATTTCGTGTAATTGGACTGTAAACTACCTCTCTGTACAAGTAAAGTGCTTGTCAGCAAAGAATTTGTTTATCATCAGCTACATTAGTTAAATAGCTTGGAATTTTTTTTTTTTTCATTTGAACGTTCATTCCTTGTTTATCTTTGTCTCAATGTAAGTTATAGGTTTATCAATTCTAACTGACTTTATGAAACATGTTATGACACATACAAAGACGATCGTCCAAAAACTGTGTTCTGCTTAACTTTGTCCTGGTTTCCAGCATAGAGCTGGTTTTCTTCACAGAAGCTAATGTAAGACTATGTTTTGGATTTGGGGTGAGAAACTGTTGATAACGTGCTGATGTTTTGGGTTGTTGCTAAGTAGTCAAGGACAGTCCAGCTTCTTGTGCTGGCCTGCTAGCAAGAAGGCTGGGGGTGCACGAGGAGCTGGGAGGGGACACAGCCAGGACAGCTGAACCAGACTGGCCAAAGAGATATTCCCTAACATACGACGTCATGCCCAGTACATAAACTGGAGTTATCTGGGGAGTGGGAATTGCTGCTCAGGGACGGGCTATCGATCGCCGGGTGGTGAGCAATTGCTGTATTGGGCATCATTTGTCCTTGTACATTCCTTTGTCGATATTATTATTGATGTTATCATTGTTGTTTCCTTCTCTCTTTCTGTCCTATTAAACTGTTTTTATCTCAACCCACGAGTTTTTTTTCCAATTCTCTCCCCCGTCCCACTGGGGGAGGGGGAGTGAGCGAGCGGCTGCGTGGTGCCGGCTGGGGCTAAACCACGACAGCTTACGATTCTGTAATTTTACTAGCTACTCACTGGGCAGCACGTACTAAAAATATTAAAGTATGGGACAGGTAACATTCAAAATACATGAAGAATATCTTCAGAAATAACAGAAACATTTCTATAAATCTAAATTTTGCAGATATTTTATGCTTTATGATATTTTATGTAGATATTTTGGCTTTAATTTAACCTTCCAGTTAAACTAGTTAAGATAATACAATAATGAAACAAAGTGAACAAATGCAAGCATTGCTTTGTTAAATATTTAATGACAGACCATTCAAACATTAAACCCCTAAGAGAGTTCATTAAATCCTTAGAGACATCAGAAGCCAATAAGTCATACCATCATAGAAAAAAAGCGCTGAAAAGGATTTATAGCGTTTTTATAACTCTAAGTATTTTTTTTGTTTGTTTTGTGTTGTGTTTTTTTTATGGTGGGATGTGTAAGAAAAATATAAAGTTAAATGCACAAAGCTGGGGCAAACTGTACAACCATTCAAAGTTGGCCATACAGACATATTTCTGATGTACTCTCTGCCAGTGCTCTCTGGGAGAAGAATTACAAACCTTTTGTTCTGTGCTCCTCAGTGGATAGAATATTGTCTCATAAAGGTTGTTGAGCTTGACAAAGGCAACAGACATTCCGTGCATGTTGGAGCATCTGCCCATTCCAGCTGCTCCAAACACCTATACTTTTTGTCCATCAGAGACTGTCCCCAGCACCTTAATAATGCTTCTCCTTAACAGTGTGGATATCTGCTCCACCATTAACCTCCATGGGCCCCAGGGGACAGTCTGCCTCACCATGGTCTTTACCACAAGCTTCAGGGGAATCTCTGCTCTGGTGCCTGGAACACTTCCTCTCTCTCCTTCTTTGCCTTGTGTCTCTGTATTGAGTTTGTGTGGCAAGGTTTTGGTAGTGGGGTGACTACAGGGGTGGATTCTGTGACAAGATACTGGAATCTTCCCCCACATCCAATAGGGCCAGTGCCAGAAGGCTCCAAGGTAGACCTGCCACTGGTCAAGGCTGAGCCCATCAGTGATGTTGGTAATATCCCCGTGACAACATATTTAAGAAAGGGTAAAAAAAATGCTGCACAACAGTAGCTGAGAGAGAGGAGAAAAATTATGTGAGTGAAACAACTCAGACACCAAAGTCAGTTCATCTTGAGGCTGCTGACAGGGCATGTGCAGGACAACCAAGGGATCAGGCCCAGCCAGCACAGGTTCATGAAAGACAGGTCCTGCTTGACCAACATGATCTCTTGTTAGGACCAGGTGACCCGCCTGGTGGATGAGGGAAAGGCTGTGGATGCTGTCTACCTGGACTTTAGTAAAGCCTTTGACACTGTCTCCCACAACAGAGAAACTACCGGCACATGGCTTAGAGAGGTTTACTCTTCAAAGGGTAAAACACTGGCTGGACAGCTGAGACCAGAGAGTTACGGTGAACGGCATTAAATCCAGTTGATGGCCAGTCACAAGTGGTGTTCCCCAGGGCTTGGTTCTGGGGCCAGTCTTGTTCAATATCTTTATTGATGAACTGGATGAGGGGATCGAGTGTTCCCTCAGTAAGTTTACAGATGACACCAGGTTGGGTGGGAGTGTTGATCTGCTGGAGGGTAGGAGAGCTCTGCAGAGGGATCTGGACAGGCTGCATCAATGGGCAGAGGTCAACTGTATGAGGTTTAATAAGGCCAAGTGCAGGGTCCTGCACTTGAGTCACAACAGCCCCATGCAAGGCTACAGGCTTGTGGAGGAGTGGCTGGAGAGCTGCCTGGCAGAAAAGGACCTGGGGGTGCTGGTCGACAGCTGGCTGAATATGAGCCAGCAGTGTGCCTAGGTGGCCAAGAAGGCCACCAGTGTCCTGGCCTGTATCAGAAATAGTGTAGCCAGCAGGAGGAGGGAAGTGATTGTGCCCCTGTACTTGGCACTGGTGAGGCCACACATTGAACACTCCGTTCAGTTTTGGGCCCCTCACTACAAGAAGGACATTGAGGTGCTGGAGTGTGTCCAAAAAAGGGCAACGAAGCTGGTGAGGGATCTGGAGCACAAGTCTTACTCGGAGCGGCTGAGGGAACTGGGGTTGTTTAGTCTGGAGAAAAGGAGGATGAGGGGAGACCTCATCACTCTCTACAGCTGCCCGAAGGGGGCTTGTGGTGAGGTGGGTGTTAGTGTTTTCTCCCAAGTATCTAGTGATAGGACGAGAAGAAATGGCCTCCAGTTATGTCAGACGAGGTTTACACTAGATATTAGGAAAAATTTATCTAGGGAGAGTGTGGTCAAGCATTGGAACAGGCTGCCCTGGCAGGTGGTAGAGTCACCATCACTGGAAGTGTTCAAAAAATATGTGGGCATGGCACTTCAGGATTTGGTTTAGTGGGCATGGTGGTTATACTTGATGATCTTAAAGGTCTTTTCCAACCTTAATGACTCTGTGATTCCATGATTTGTGGTTTCCATAAAATGGCTGAGAACCTTGAAACAGTGCCAGTCCTCACTGTGACAGGACCACAGAGTCAGAAATTTGAAACATTTTCTTCCAAAAAGAGTGACAGAACAATATCAAAAAAACCTAATATTAAAGTATCATGGTGAAAAAACTAATATTAAAAGTATCATGGTGCATTTGAAGACAGAATGAAACTTTCAAATCCCATTCAACAGGCAGAGTAAATCACAGCCTGAAATTTGTTCACTGTAGAATGCCAGTTGTATAATGAATGGGATCTTATTAAAAATTGTTTCTTTGAGCATAACAGAAGCAAAGAAAAAGGAGAAATTAAGCCAATGATTTTTTCTGCAGAGAAAATTTTCACACTTCTGCCAATGATTTTTAGTCATCAAGAGAGCAAAAATCCCACACAGATGCCACATTTATTCTCGTTCTGTAAGCTGTGACCGTTTCTGATTGTGGAAGAAGCAGTAACGGAGAAAATCACAATAATAGAATGGTAACATAACCTCCCAGACAGTTACTTCTTTGCCTGCCAGGGCACGAATTTATGACAGAAAATATACCATATCACATAAATTGACTGTAATTAACACATATGGTAAATAAAGATATTTCAAATGCTTTTACACATTATATTCACTGCTTATACAGAAGGAACAATACAAATTATACAGACTGAAAGACACAGTAAACTGCCATAAGAAATTAATTTGATGAATATCTTGTACCTTAGTTGCATTCCATCCCTGCTGAGCAAGGAGCAAAATAAATTTGTTCCCCTGTATTTTTCTAGCAGAGTGGCATATTGTGGGGCAATATTTCATTTCTGGTTTTTTGCTATGCCAAAGTGGTGGCAATAAAACACTGCCCTCTGCTAAATCATTACAAAGACCTATACATTTTTATAATTTGTGTGTGTTTTTTTAAGATGATCTCGGAAAAACATTTTGTTAACATGATTTTATTATGCATTGTATAACACCACAGAGACAAGGAAAATGACATTGCTCATTCGCTGTGTAAGAACTGAGGCACCAGAACCACCTCTTCAGGAAAACTTCCATGTAGAATGAAATAATATAATTAAATAAATTTGACAAGCTCAAAACTCAGCAGTCATTATTTTCCCCACTCATCTAACCTTTCCAATATTTACTTATTATTATAACAAAATCACATCTTTCAGTTTTGTTTTCTGCAGTTTTTAAGGGCTCAGGGTACCACAAGGTACTGAGAGCCCGAAGGAGAGGATTTAAGCCTTGGTACACCTCCCTTTCCATCATCATTCCTTCCAGCCACAGTTGCCTGTGCACTGACTCTGTTACCATGAACTTGAAGCTTTTATTCCTTATTGGAAGTACTGCTGGTTTCTCCCTAAAACAATCCCTTAGAGTGTACTTTGGACAAACATCCATCCCATTTCACATTTGTTAAATTATGAGTTGTTTTTTTTTAAAAAAAAAACAACTTGAGCTTATGTGAGATCCTTCAGCTGCACGTTTCTTCCTCTGCCTCATCACAATATAGTAATTTACTGCTGATCCTATCAATGATATATTATTATCTAATTCCTCAGTGACTCAGAAACTGTTGTTAAATCAAGTTGCTACAAATTTTTCCATTTTGTTTCATCTACTTCCTCCAAGGTAGCAGCAATCATACAGCTGCTTTATTCCTGCATTTCCAAATTCACTGCCCACTGTGGCTTCACTGCACAGCTAATTCAAGTTACCTGCAGTCATCACTGATGGGAGCACTAGAAGACTGTGTAAGAAAGAAACACAGATCTGGTTAGAAGGAAAAAGTCAAGAGACAGAATGCATGGAAAAAGACTTCAGAAGGAATAACCTCATCATGTGCTGTGGTTTAATCTGAGCTGACAAGTAAGCACCACACAGCTGCTCACTCAATCCCTCTGCAGCAGGATGGGGGAAAGAATCAAAAGAATAAAAGTGATAAAGCTGATGTGTTGAGATAAAGACAGTTTAATAGGTAAAGCAAAAGCTGCACACGCAAGCAAAGCAAAAACCGTGCACACAGGCGAAACAAAATGAGGAATTCACCACTTCCCATCGGCAGGCAGGTGTTCAGCCATCTCCAGGAAAGCACGGCTCCATCACGCATAACTGTTGCTTGGGAAGATGAACACCCTAATTCCAAATGTCTCCCTTGTCTTCCTTATTCCCCCAGCTTTATATGCTGAGCATTACATGATGTAGTGTGGAATGACCCTTTGTGGAATTACCCCCGCAATGACCCTTTGGTCATTTGGGATCAGCTGTCCCAGCTATGTTCCCTCACAGCTTCTTGTGCATCTCCAGCCTACTCACTGGTGGGGTGGGGTGAGAAGCAGAAAAGACCTTGACTGTATGTAAGAACTGCTCAGCAATAATGAAAACATCCTTGTATTATCAACACTGTGTCCAGCACAAATTTGAAACATAGCCCCATACTAGCTACTATGCAGCCAAAACCAGTACATCTCCTAAACCAAAACCTTAAGTGCCAGAAGATCAATTATACTATTCAACAAAAGTCTAGCTAGCTAGTGTAATCCGATCCGCAATGAAGAGAACTTAGTTTATTTAAAAGTGGTCATGTTAGTATGTGCATAGTAAATTATTCTGTAACTTCAACCAGTCCAAACCGCCTGATCTAAATTCCAAAGAACAAATGGGACACAAGCCAGAGGCAACATTTGGGTCCATAAATTGTGTTAAGTTTACATCCATAGACAGGTTCTCATTTCCAATTATATCCCCAGCGAGGCACATAATGTGAACCTGTATCTAATTTCCTGTTTAAGGACATTTGCCAGTATCTCAATAAAAATAAGGTCTTAAGGATATACCTGGGTTCACTTAATTGACTCCTTTTAACACTTATTCAGAAAGATTTCATTGTTCTCCCTCAGAATCCACTATCCTTTTTCAGTTACCCCATTGCTCAAGGTTTATTATGTGTAATCTCTCCTAGTGATTTTCTAGCGCCACACTTTCTCCTTTCCTTGACTTTCTAGATGCTTCATACATAGTTTTTCTGCATTTTCCTTAGGTCTTTGTCCTGGTTTCAGCCAGGATAGAGCTGGTTTTCTTCACAGAAGCCAGTGTGAGACTGTGTTTTGGATTTGGGATGAGAAACTGTTGATAATGTGCTGATGTTTTGGGTTGTTGCTGAGCAGTCAAGGACAGTCCAGCTTCTCGTGCTGGCCTGCTAGCAAGGAGGTTGGGGGTGCATGGGGAGCTGGGAGGGGACACAGCCGGGACAGCTGACCCAGACTGGCCAAAGAGATATTCCCTAACATACGACGTCATGCCCAGTACATAAACTGGAGTTGGCCGGGGGGCGGAAATCGCTGCTCAGGGACGGGCTGTCGATCGCCGGGTGGTGAGCAATTTCTGTATTGGGCATCACTTGTTCTTGTACATTCCTTTGTTGGTATTATCATTGTTGTTTCCTTCTTTCTTTCTGTCCTATTAAACCGTGTTTATCTCAACCCACAAGGTTTTTTTCCTAATTCTCTCCCCCACCCTACTGTGGGAGGGGGAGTGAGCGAGCGGCTGCGTGGTGCTTAGCTGCCGGCTGGGGCTAAACCACGACAGTCTTCTTTCAGCTTTACTAATTCCCTTATACTACACTCTCAGACAATAACAATACTGTATACATTGCAAGTTCAGGGCAGTATTTGAAAAACTATTTCAGCTACTTCTAAAGCAAAGATATTTGCTTTCATCTGCTAAGTCTGCACAAAATTGCCAGTCATAATGAGAGAGAATAACCATTTTGAATAGGCATGGAGAGAAAGCTGTCAAAAGATTAAGGCTGTAGTAAACTCACAACACATCAAAGATAACCTGAAACAAGCCTTACACAAAGGAAAGCCTTTACTGTAGTGATGGGATGCTTTCAGGTAGATAGCACTGAAATATTAGAAGGTCTTTTCCTAGTTCTATGCTAACAGTGGGTTTATAAAATGCAACAAATATCCTGACTTTACAACCGCTTTGCATCTGTTTTGCCATACACTCTACAGAAGATGCATAATAAGATCATGGGGGCATGATGCAAATAATATTTAAAAGTCAGAAGTCAAATTACAGCTGAAGCATTTGTATACATAGTATGTCATTAATGAGAAATATTTCTGATAGAAAATTAGAATCATAGGAATGAATAAAGTATTGGCCTCATCATAAATGAGGCAAGAGATTTTATGGGCAAGGTCATTCTAATATCCTGTCTTGTGATGAAAAGCATTACTTTTCAACCTATGTAAATAATCATCTTTTTAAAACTGTAAAACATGTAGCATCTTATTTAACAGTTAGCATTATCTAGAGAATTATCTACAATTCAGAAATTAGTTAAGGAGATCTTAAATAGCAGGTAATGAGGGTGTGTTTCCTTTTTTATTCCTTTTCTTCCTTTTGCTTGAGGATCCCGGAGCCAAATAGATACATTTAAGACAGCATGTGTTCTCAAGTTCCAGTTCACATTGTGTTGACATTCTGATCTTTTTGATATATTCTTCAAAAATTCAGCTAGTTTACACCACTTCTAGGGTAAAATACGCCATTTCTCATCTTACTGCTAAATACATCATACACTTCCCTGGGATCCAAGTCTTTGTATAAAAATAATGAAATTTCTAAACTTTCTGAACCTACAAGGAAGTACATACTTTTTAAGCTTTCTGTTTATTTAGAGCTACAACTTATATTAATATTTGATGACCAAATGTGAAAACAGTAAAGCCTTCTAGGCAGGAAGGTATGAGATTTTTTTTTTTTAATTTAAATATATGTGTGTATGTATGCACAGTGTGTATGTTCTCCACGGAGATAAGTTTACTGAGAATATTTTGATGGCTGTTTTGAGGCTTTTCCTATAAAATGGCTAGTCAAACACTCTGGGTGTTACTTTCCTTGATAGTTACGAAAAGCTTTATAATATTTTTCAGCTGAGAGGCTAGAACTATCAGAACATTAGAGACACTGAAGAGTTGGATCTTGTTTTGGAACAAAACCGTTCAGAAGACCTGGAAGAAAGTCCCAGTGCTAAACTGGACTTCTGTGAGGCACAGAATAAATATGATCAAAAGACAAATGCTGCAGATTCAGTGGTATAACTTTCTGGGCTTCAGTTTAAGAAACTAAATGTTGATCACTTTCTGAAAATTCATACCAATATAAGTATTTATGATTGCTTTAATAATTTATAATTTATTTGGTTCTCACTTTCCTCTGAAGAAAGGCTGGTAGCAGGAAAATAAAGAACATGTACTTAATATGCAAAATTATTACCAAATTTTCTCTGATTCAGTGGTCGAAGCAGAGAAGAAATAGATTAAATCTGTGTTAGGAACAGATGTTCTATTGTAGTTATCCATGCTGAAATATTCCAATCAAAACAAAGAGTTATTTGCCAATGAGTTATGATAAATAGTACTTGAGTGAGAACCAAGACAAGAGTTGGTGTTTGTATTTTCCCTGAGCCACACCAAGAAGTTTGCTGTAAGAAATTACTGATTTTCTTGAGAGTTTTGATTTTTGTTTTCATTTCTTTTCCATAAAATAAAACAGAACAAAAACAGGTTTGGTAAATTTCTCAGTTACCTATTTTTACTTTCTGTTTTGTTCCTACTACTCTTTATAAGTATGGCGCTCAACTTCATATCCTGGACCTTCTTTTTTTCACTTTTTTTCTCCAGTAGCCTGGCAGCTACAGGAATCTTTAAACTCAGAACTGAACAGCAGCTCTGTGTATGTTTTAGACCTTGCAATTAAACTTCACTTTGCTGAATGTCTGCTCATACCTGCCAAATGCTATTTAGGAATCTCATTATCACAGTTTAGGCCATTAAATAACAATGTCTCTCCTTCCTTGTCCCTAGCAAATTTTTTTTAATCTTTCTTCAGTCTACCTCCCTTGATTTTATGAACGGTAATATTACTTAATTAGTAGTACTATCATTAGATTTAATTTCACTTTTGAAATAAAGCACATAATTTTTTAAGGGTCATAAAGAAGGGGAAAAAAAAAAAAGATCCAACAGCCAGTGCTTAGAGGACAGCACAGACTGTGACCTGTAAGCCAGATAATATTTCTTCTTCTTCATAGAGAGGGACAGATATTGAGAAATCTTCTACATCAATTTTTATGAAGTTATTGACTTATGATTGCACTATGCTCTATAGAACTGCTGGAACATTTCATAAAACAATCTACACAGGTTAAAATGTCTCTGTCATGGCAGAAGGAAGGTTCAAGACCTTGATGTTAACAGTGTGAGGTATCTACTCAGCAGCAGGTGGTAAATTGAAAATGGTCCCAGAAGTGTACAGTAAAAAATTCCATAAAACTTCGTAAAGTTTTGCTTCTGGTATCCATCCTTTCAACAAGATCTTGAAATAGCAACTATAATAGCTATCTGAAGAGTAGTTCTCAACTAGTGAAAGGAATTTAAGCACTTAATTTCTGGAGAAGCTGTTTTTCCGGAATTTCCCAACTTTGTTCATACTTTGTTATTTATACAGAAATGAACAGTAAACATTTTCATTGCATAATTTTATCACTCCCTCAACAAACGCACGATAACAGTATAGTCATTCATAAGGAAAGATTTGTGTTACATCCATGCACCACTCTGCAGTAAGTTCCTTGCTACTATTTAAACCAAAAAAAGGTAAACCAGACAGTATCTGGAGCATGTACTAAATAGAAAATGAAACTAGATAAGAACATAAGTCCTTTCAGAATAGCTGAAAAATGGAAAACAACCCAGTGCATCTCAGATGTTTGTATTTTGTCAAGGCTGATGAGCTAAACTGCAGCCCCAGTAGACAATCATCCTTCCCGGTACGTGAGTGCAGGACTCACACTGATAAAGGAAAGAAAATAACTGCAGGTCAAGAAAACAAAAAGTTACAAATTTCAGTTTAAAATAAAGAGAAACTGAGACATATCAGTCTTTATAAAACAAGAACAACAATAAAAATACCAACCAAACAAAAAAACACCCTCCAAAACCAAACAACAACCAAACAAACAAAACCCCCAGCATAGCAGGAAGAAATATTGTTCTTTTCATACTAGCAAGAGATAATATGTTTGAATTTAGTTAGGAGAAAACAATCTTGTTGTTAAGCAGAACTTTGTAGTACAATTATTACAACCTGAGACACGCTCCTTTAGAAAGATAAAACAATATTCAATATTAAAGGGAACAGGAAAGATTCAGACAAATATCTGACATGTTTGGCAAACCATTCCATGCACAGGATGATTTTGTAGAACTCTCAAGCACTTTTCCATTCTTACTTTTTATGAAAGATTTAATAGTAACAGTAAACAAATTCTAATACCTGAGATGAGGACCAAGATGTGAAGAAAGTGGACTTTTTTTCTCTTATGAGAACTTAAAAGTGTTGATTAATAGAAAAAAGCAATGTCTATTGTGTTCTAATATACAGTATTCCATTATCGCTTAATATTAGGCCTCAAAATCTTATTATTCATGGCTCATTTTTTCCAACATTAAAAATAGCTTATAAATGGCACTGTATTTTCATTAAAAATCTCATTGTTTGGACTCCATTTTATTGGCATTTCGTAAGGATTATACATCATAATGCACTGTATGTTTGTGGATATAAACAGTATTGATAGTAGTTCAATTGTAATGAGCAGTTTAGTAATTGCCTGATAATTTGACTTTGAGCAGAAGTTCTTTGTTTTTCAAACTCGATCTGCTTCTAGATCATTAAAGCAATGATAGGCTGCTGCAGAGGGTTTTTTTAGCATCTAATTAAAGATGCTGCTTGAATTATTCATGCATTATGGTCTTCTATGAATAATTTATGCAGAAATTTCATTGGCAAAACTTAATTTTGAACTTCAATAAAACCTTAAAACTTATTACAGTTTTCAAGATCTTTCAAAATAATCTCTGCACAAATTTTATAACAAACAATTACCAATTAATATTGTAAAATTGAAATAAAAAAATAATTTTAAGGAATATATTTAATTCATTTAAAAACATATGAAGTTTGAGTAGATTAGCTTTTCCTTAAACCAAAAGTGGAAATTTCAAAGTCAAATCAGAACAACACAGACCCATAATCCAAACAAGAACTGTGGACAGGACAGAGAGCAAGGGAGTATTGACTCTGATGGAATAGGACAAAGAGCATAATAAGAAGTTGCTTTTGTCATGAATATCGAATTCCTGACTAAAATTTCACCCTTAAACTCATTCTTGAACAATTCATTATAAGAACAGATTTGAGAGAGCTGAAAAACTTATAATTCTCTGTGTTTTCAGATAAATTCCAGATTATTTGGGTCACTGTGCTTAGAGTGCTCTGCATAAGCTGAGAAAGCCAGAGAAAATGTCCACAACTTTTTGTGGAAGGAAACACATGTTCCCAGGCAGTAAGGAAAAGTGCTGGGCTCCATGAGATAGGTCCCTTATGCTGTGGACAAAGGAG
The DNA here is from genome assembly GCF_964289735.1 of Phaethon aethereus. Lineage (NCBI taxonomy): Eukaryota > Metazoa > Chordata > Aves > Phaethontiformes > Phaethontidae > Phaethon > Phaethon aethereus. The sequence goes on along the minus strand of NC_138577.1, from coordinate 49,270,962 downwards.
CAGAATACAATTGCTTATCTATTGTATATACAACAGAAAATAGCCAATAACAATTAAATATAGACACTTCACAGTGAATCTCAATTTTCTTTTGTATTACTTAAGTTGATCATTCAAGCAAAATGCAATGTAGATATTTATCCTCCTGACATCATAGCAACAAGTTCTTAAGTGTGAGCAAGCTGAACTATTGGCAGACTGAACAGCTGTGTGCCACCTAGCATCTAAAGGTTACAGTGTCTTGATTGTTGAAAGTAATATTGCATAATATTAGAACGGCTTTGAGACTTATGCAATAAAGCCTGCCTTTCCCATTAAAGCTTGTTAAATCAGATGAAGACATTATTACAGATAACATTATGCATGCTGTAAACTTTGCAAGAAATAAATAAGAGAATTAGACACCAATTTTCTGAGAAGGGTTGTCTAAACTGGCTAAGACAGTCTGAAGAAAGGAATGTTTCTTGAATGTAACTCTCATCTAGTTTTATACAGACAAATCATACCAACCACACAGGAAAAATAAAAAGAACTCTTTAGAATTTTTTAAATAAAACTGACTCTTTTGCTCTGAAAATTGATTGGTAAAAGTTTTACAAAATTAAAATATCATATTTCATCATAAAAAGACTCTCATATTTATTTTAAGAAACACTCCACATTTTTCAATTTAGAGTTTTTTGTAATTATAGTGCTTGTGCAACATTATCACAACATCATTGGAATTTTACATTTCATATTAATTTTCCTGGAATTTAAAGTGACAAATGGTTAGAATAATCAATCTTCCAGGTTTTGTAAATATACAATTTTCTTTCTGCTGACTCTGCATCTCTGTGAAACATACTTGTATGGGAACACCAGAACACTTTTTGTAAAGCTCTGAGGCATCTGTGTACCCAGAGATGCAAAATCAAACACACAGCGTGCAGTGTGAGGAGCCATGTGTTATACAACTAATATTCCCCTGTGCACAGGTACTGAACATTTGCACAAATATTCTAGACTCCTGAGGAAACGTACACTGTGACAAACACACAGAGAAGCTCTTAAACATCTGACTCAGATTCTAGCTGCCTACTTAATTGATTGCATAAAAATTAGGTGTCTATTGACCTTTATCAGAGAAAAAAGGGGAAATGATGAAAAAGCAATAAAATAAAGCAAAAAAAGCACCTTGATATGTATTCCATTATAACGAAGCACAGCAATTTTGAAATTTAAGAAAAATATATGGCCAAGTTAATTTAAATATATTAGAAAAGAACGACTGTAGAGGAGAAGCAGAGGACACAAATAACTTAGGTTTTCAATGACACACTTAGATGAGCTCATTAAAGGAAGTTGACAATATCCAACACTAGTATGAGTTAAGAAGTGTTTCAGAACTGGGAAGCCAGAAATAATAATTAACTTCTGTTCACTCAGCAACTCTCTGTGTGAACAGAAGTTAATATTAAGGTGTTCCAGCATCAGTTTGGGGACTGTTTGAACACAGTAAATAAATTATTCTAGTTACATTAAGCTTGTATAAGTCACTAGGTACCTCCTTATGTTGAATTTATTTTTTTTTCTTCATTTTAACCATATGATTTCAGGAAAGCTGTAGCAGGAGCAGATAATGGTCTGAGAAAGAGATGTGTCTGGGAAAAGACAACACAGACCCAATCTAAAAAAAAAAAATATTCATTGTAGTATTATTCAATACAGAAAGAGTAAGATGAGATGGTCTGCAACAGTAAAGATATTCAGTATAAAATATTGCAAGTCCTGTGTAAAGCTAGAAAATGCCTCAAAACTATCTAGAAGTGATTTTCAATGAAACTTAAGGATTGCTAGCCTTCAAATGAAGTTAAAAACCTTAATCAGTTCACGTAATGTAAGCCCAAAGGATGTTGTACAAAACAGTTACAAATTAAAATAGTAAGAAATTAATACACCAATAAAAATGAAGACAATATCTATACATATAAATAGTTTTTTATAGTTCTCTGAGGATATCAGTCACAATCAGAGACCGAATCCAGAACAAAACTATGTTTATTCTAGAATAAAATATCTGCATATCCATGTCTCTGTCCTGAGTGATTTTTTAATATATTATGGTAAAGACCTATGGCACACTACGTATCTTCATATTTATTTTAAAAACATTACTATGCTACCATCAGCTTTGTCCACCTTGTCCTGATTTCAGCCAGGATAGAGATATGTGTCTTCACAAAAGCTAGTGTGAGACTATGTGTTGGATTTGGGATGAAAATAATGTTGATAACACACTGATGTTTTCAGCTGTTACTAAGCAGTCAAGGACTGTTCAACTTCTCATACCTGCCTGCCAGAAAGAAGGTGGGGGGTGCACTGGAAGCTATGAGGGGACACAGCCAGGACAGCTGACCCAGGTTGGCCAAAGAGATACTCCATACCATACAATCTCATGGTCAATATATAAAACTGGAGAAAGAAGAAGGAAAGGGGGGACATCCAGAGTTATGTCATTTCATCTTCCCAAATAACCATCAGGCATGATGGTGCCCTGCTTTCCTGGAGATGGATGAACACCTGCCTGCTGATGGGAAGTAATGAAGGAATTCCTTGTTTTGTTTTGCTTGTGTGCACAGCTTTAGCTTTACCTATTAAACTGTCTTTATCTCAATCCATGAGTTTTCTCACTTTTACTCTTCTGATTCTCTCCCCCATCCCACTGGTGGTGAGTCAAGCGAGCATTTGTGTGATGCTTAGTTGCTGGCTGGGGTTAAACCATGACAAACAACTTCTCTTATTCTCTTTGTAAATAAAATTTAATGAAAGACACACATTTTGGAAAAATAACAGCACCATATTTTTTAAATAAATTTCCAAAGAACACACAAAAACATCATGTGTATTTTAGGAAAAGTCAAGTTGAATATCATTCTGACACTGTCAAACAAACTTTGACCAGATTTGGAAATTTCTTAGGTGAGTTGTGGTGCAGTTTTCTGTTTGGTAATATTTTCAAAATTGCTTATTTGTCCATTTCAGTCATGGAAGACGGAGATGGAGGACATAGGCAAAGAAGTGTTAATCCTGTCACACATCTGAGATTCAATAAATATTGAAATAAGGGCAATTAAACAATAGGACTAAAAAAGAGAAAAGTCTAATCGGTATTTGAATCAAAGATGTCTCAGCAGATTAAATTATTTTTCTTTCTAGAAATACCAGTCTAGTGAATATACTTCCATCCAGAAGGAAACCTACAATGAGAAGAACTATTTCTCTGTTCTGATCTCAGTAAATCACAAATGAAACTTGAAAGTCCAGAGAATCTGAATGAAATTTAATTTTCTGAAAAACTGAGAAAGCTCTTTTTGAATAAACACATTTCATAGAATCAAAGAATCATTTAGGTTGGAGAAGATTTTTAAGATCATCAAGTACAACCGTTAACCCAACACTGCCAATTCCACCACTAAACCATGTACCTGAGCACATCTACAAGCCTTTTCACAGAATCACAGAATCAGAGAACCATTAAGGCTGTAAAAGACCTTTAAGATCATCAAGTCCAATCATCAACCCAACACCACCAAGCCCACTAAACCATACCCTGCCTGGGTAGACTGTTCCAATGTTTGACCACTCTCTTGGTGAAGAAATGTTTCCTAATATCCAATCTAAACCTTCCCTTTAGTAACTTGAAGCCATTTCCTCTCATCCTATCGCTAGTTACTTGGGAGAAGAGACCAACACCCACCTCACCACAAGCCCCCTTCGGGCAGCTGTAGAGAGTGATGAGGTCTCCCCTCAGCCTCCTTTTCTCCAGACTGAACAACACCAGTTCCCTCAGCCGCTCCGAGTAAGACTTGTTCTCCAGACCCCTCACCAGCTTCGTTGCCCTTCTTTGGACACACTCCAGCACCTCAACGTCCTTCTTGTAGTGAGGGGCCCAAAACGGAACACAGAATTTGAGGTGTGGCCTCACCAGTGCCGAGTACAGGGGCACAATCACTTCCCTCCTCCTGTTGGCCACACTATTTCTGATACAGGCCAGGACACTGTTAGCATTCTTGGCCACCTGGGCACACTGCTCATACTCAGCCGGCTGTCGACCAGCACCTCCAGGTCCTTTTCCGCTGAGCAGCTCTCCAGCCACTCCTCCCCAAGCCTATAGAATTGCATGGGCTTGTTTGACTCAAGTGCAGGACCCGGCACTTGGCCATATTAAACTTCATACAGTTGACCTCAGCCCATCTAGGCAGCCTGTCCAGATCCCCCTGCAGAGCCCTCCTACCCTCCAGCAGATCAACACTCCCACCCAACCTGGTGTCATCTGTAAACTTACTGAGGGAACACTCGATCCCCTCATCCAGTTCATCAATAAAGATATTGAACAAGACTGGCCCCAAAACTGAGCCCTGTGGAACACCACTTGTGACTGGCCATCAACTGGATTTAACGCCATTCACCATAACTCTCTGGGCTTGGCCATCCAGCCAGTTCTTTATCCAGCAACGAATGCAGCTGTCTAAGCCATGACTGCCAGTTTCTTTAAGAGAATGCTGTCAGAGACGGTGTCAAAGGCTTTACTAAAGTCCAGGTAGACAACATCCACAGCCTTTGCCTCATCCACTAGGCAGATCACCTGGTCCTAGAAGGAGATCACGTTGGTCAAGCAGGACCTGCCTTTCATGAACCTGTGCTGGCTGGGCCTGATCCCTTGGTTGTCCTGCACATGCCCTGTCAGCAGCCTCAAGATGAACTGCTCCATGATCTTCCCTGGTATGGAGGTCAGACTGACAAGCCTGTAGTTCCCTGGATCCTCTATCCAGCCTTTCTTGTAGATGTGTGTCACACTGGCAAGCCTACAGTCTTCTGGGACATCCCCTGTTAACCAGGACTGCTGATAAATGGTGGAGAGTGGCTGGGCAAGTTCCTCTGCCAGCTCCCTCAGTACTCTCGGGTGGATCCCATCAGGCCCAATAGGTTTGTGGGTATCGAGGTGGCTTAGCAGGTTGTTAAATTGTTGCCGGCTGGATTATGGGGAGTTTATTGTGCCCATGGGCAAAACCACCAAAATTCTGCCAATGGCACCAGCCCCTGAGCCATGTGTTGACCACATGTGTTTTCCTATTCCTTTCAGCGTTCTCCCCTGCAACTGAAGGGATTGACGAAAACACTACGTGTGCTCCTGCTCCATTGATCAGTTGCCCCAGAGATCTGAAGTCCCTTTTAATCACTTTTGGGCTTCTTAGCACAACCTCATCATTGCCAACCTGTATGACCAACAGTGGGTAGTAATCAATGGGCCGAACCAGACCAGAGAGTTTCCGGGTGACGTCTCTCACCCGGGCCCCAGGGAGGCAGCAAACTTCCCGGTGGGTTGCATCAACATATTGGGCCCTCTGTACCCCTCAGAAGGGAGTCACGTACAACAATCATACTCCTTTTTTTCTTAACAGAGAAAGTCTTGATGTGTGGGGCTGGCTGACTCATCCTAGGCAACCCCCTGGATGGGCTTTCATCAAGGTCCTCATGTTCCTGGCCCTCAAGTTTAAAATACCTCCAGGAATGGTGCCTACCATCTCCCTGAGCAGCCAGTGCCACTGCTTGACCAGTAAAGAAATTTTTCCTAGTATCTATCCTAAACCTCCCCTGCCACAACTTGAGGCCATTTCCTCTTGTCCTATCACTTGTTACTTGGGAGAAGTGACTGACACCCCGCTACAACATATTTTCAGGTAGTTGTAGGGAGTGATAAGATCTCCCCTGAGTCTCCTCTTCTCCAGGTTAAACAATCCCAGTTCCCTCAGCCACTCCTCATAACATTTGTTCTCCAAACCCTTCATCAACTTCGTTGCTCCTCTTTAACCATTCTCCACCTCTTCAATGTCTTTCTTGTAGTGAGGGACCCAGACCTGAACACAGGAATAGAGGTGTGGCCTCACCAGTGCAGAGTACAGGGACACAATCATTTCCCTCTTGCTGCTGGCCACACTATTTCTGATACAGGCCAGGATACTGTTGGCCTTCTTGGTTGCCTGGGCACACTGCCGGCTCATGTTCAGCCGGCTGTCGACCAGCACCCATAGGTCATTTTCCGCCAGGCAGCTCTCCAGCCACTCCTGCCCAAGCCTGTAGCATTGCATGGGATTGTTTTGATCCAAGTGTAGGCTCCTGAACTTATCCTTAATAAAATTCAGAATTTTTTAAGTCCACTTTCATGACTCTTGATGGAATCTTTTGTAAAGAACAGAAGCTGTTTTATAAAAGTTCTACAATTTTTTTTCAGTGTTTTACAATTACTGCTTTGCTATAAGACTCGACAAGGCACAAATATTGCAGAAATATTTGGCAGTCTTTCAGGTATGTTTTGATTTCTGGTGTGAGTGAGATTTGCATAAAATATTGAAACTATTAAAGTAGCAAATCCAGGCTATGTGTTGCATTAAAAATTATACCACTAACCTTTTTAGAAAGTGAACATATATTATGTTAATAATTAAACATAGTACTGATAAAAAATGAAAACTCTAGCAATATGTAATCTTAATTTCTAGTGTGTGTTAACTTATCCTTAAACTATCTCAAGGGTAAAACTTTGAGTTTCAGTCTGTGATGACACAAGACATGGATTATCTGTTTTATGGATTATGTACATAGGGTTAAATATAAACGATATGGATTACCATATGATTACACTCATAACACTGAATCTCCAAATTGCTGTCTGACTGCTGCTGTTACATGTGTTATGCTTCATCTTCTCGTCCTGATTTTTTGGTTCTTTTTTTTTTTTTCATCTTGTTTCATACCATTTCTGTTATTATTTATTTATTATCCTAAGATACTTCTAATACATATTCTAAGGGACCTTGACTGACAGGTTGTCATAGAAGTCCTGAAAGGGAACAAATACTTTCTGTGAATGCTTAGTGTGCTTACAAAAACAAAGACAGGAAGGAAAAAGTGCAAGTAGAATGCAGAAGGGTTAGGGAGCAGGGCTACTACATATTATGAAGGGTTTTTCCCACAAATCTGAAAAAAACATTCCTTCAGTGAGAGCAGCCTCCATGTAGTGGATGTCTAACCATTCTACAACCTGAGTTGGAAAATTTATTTCCACATGTCCTTCAGCTTAATATTGAAGAGAGTTCAATGAAATATGTTCTACACTCTATCAACAAAAAAGCTGTGAAGTTACCTTGAGAAGAAAGACAGAAAGTGCATTAATCCCTTAATACAGATTTTTTTCCCATCAAGAATCAAGATTCTTTTCCTTTTATCTAGAAAGTAATATCTGCCTAGTTTTATTGTTAATAATGGATAACAAGATAATTTTTGTTATTGTGTAATCATTTAGTTTTCTACCATTTAACATAATTTACTAGATTAGATAAAATTAGTTAAATAAGATTTGAAATTATGGACTTAAATAACCTGTAAAGAGTTCTTTTCTTTACTATACAATTCCTAACTCAGCATTACTGAGCTCTTCCTTTGTCATGCTCACTTAACATGTTAAATGTTCTTCAGAAGAGAAGAAGCAGTTCTATCTTTTCTTAACCTATAAAGTATTGTCATTACCTTCTTTCATACTGTTCTGTGGTAAGACCATGAAAGGAACCTCTTTTACAATCAAGTAAAACACTGACTGTGATATTTAGTATTAACACAATGCATATATTAATATGTCACTCTAGAAAGAAAAACTTCCTGAAGTAAGACTCTTTTTGTTAATAAGAAGTAGTGCTTCAATGCAGGACAAGTTCTGTCCCCTTCAACTGGACCAGTTACACAGTAAACTATAATTCAGGGAAACTTGGGATAATTGAAGGTCTCAGTCTTCCATGTTATTATTGAAAAATTTGTGCTGTGTCAAGTTATAGATACAATGACATTAGTATTAGTTATATTGAGTAAGTCAGAGCCATTTGATGAAGATGCTTGGTCTTTCTGTTATGGAAAAATCAAACAACATTGAACCATTGTCAGTGGAAAAGTCAGCAAAGTAAATGTTCTTTCAATTATACCTTCTCAGTAACTTTTCATCTTCCTTTGTTGAGTGTGGATATTTTTGTTCGTGACACTACAAACTTGGGTTCCTTTTGCTGCAGGTGTATTATGGATTATTTAAAGAGAACATAACCAATAGCAATCAAACTTCTTTAATTTATTAAATTTAGTCATGTGCTTACCCTAAGATTGAAAGGAATTTTCCATTTCCTAATTCATTTATGCATCAGCTGGGGCAGATAGTGTTGGTTTGTCTGGAAAAACATTTTATTTTATACTTGAAAATTGTACTTTTCTTACACATGCTGGAATTCCTGCAGTTGCTCAGTTCCAGACAATTCATAATTTCAGACATATTTGTACTAGAAGCCATTTTATGACTCATAAATGAGAGAGTATTGTAGTTATATTTTATGGAGTATTTGACTTTTATGGATATTGCCTGTAGGTAATGTTCTGTCCTGCAGAGAAGCTTACCTTGATCTTTCTCATAACCTCACAGTTTCATAGATCTGTGAAGAAAGGAAATATGTTCCCCTTTCTCCCAATACCTCTCCCTCAACCTGTATATGGGATATCATTTACCTTTTAAGAAGTGTCCAGCTCAATGCATTCATTAATTCAGAAAGATTTTTTTAATGCACATGGATTTTTTATTATGTGATGAATGACCTGATGGTTTTAGAGATGTTTGCCATTGGAAAAATTAATAAAATGTATATATGTTAATGTAGAAGACAGTTAGTTGTCTATATATGTGTCTTCTAATTTATCAGGAAATGTCTTGAGATCATAAAGTGGAAGCTGATGGATTTTAATAGTAGAATATCACTGGTCTGGGTTAGGAATTTAAACAAGTTTTTCAGTCTTCTGCCCAATGCAGCTCAAACTTTACAGCAGCATCATAGCAGAGTCAGTTAGTCTTATTTTATTATACAACACACAACCACACCTTGTCAACAAATATTGTATTATTTTGTAATTACTGTCTCTCACCTTTATTTTTTTTTTGTATTAGTCTCAGATGCTTTGTATAGGTCAAGATTATTTACTGGGAAGTACATATTGAAGCTGAAAAGCAACATTTTAAGACTCAAATATATATGATGGTTATGATAATTAAAAAAATGTTCTGTGCTTTACTACTTCATTATAGAAAAATTGCTTTGTATAACAAAAGTTCTTTCATGAATCATATGTTCTACAATACACAGATTTGTTTGCACAAAATATGTGACCTCATAAAAAATCTTGTTAGAGAAAGATCTCATTATGTGAAATCCTAATCCATAAAACTTCAGTAAAAACCACTATGTTGCGTGTCACCTGAAATAAACTTTTTGTGTTAGGCATACAGAAACAATTTAGGCTGGAGTCAAAAACTCCGTTAACTCCTCATTAACTCCCACTTTAAACATTGAAAAAATGTATTTTTGAAAGGTAAGAGTTAAGGGCTTTCTCAGCAGCACTGTTTACTCTGTCTCTACTCATTTCTCCACATCCTGGGTTTTCTGTCAAAAAAAAAAAAAAAAAAGAGAAGATTTTCACTGGGGGGTATTTTGTTCACATTACATTGACAAGGAGGCAAATTTTCAAATTGAGTGTTTCAGAAGCAAATCATAAGCTCACATTTAGCTACTTAAATCTGTATTTGATTTTACAGCTGTCTGCTTCTGTATACATTTGATTTTCCAAGTTCATTATCTGCATGTTCTGTTAAATATCTCATGTTTGGCAATTTAAGCAAAGACTGTAATAGCTACTTCTGGAGATATGAGACAGAATGGAAGATAATGTTCACATTCAGAATTACAATGAGTAGCATATATGAGCAAGATAATTTTATTTTCTCCAGGAATTTTTAACCTTTTTAAGAAACTTGCTAGGAAAAGTGAGTCTTCACAATGATTTTAGAAATTAAAACATCACACTATCCTTAAAAATGTCTACATTCACGTACAGATTATAAACAAAAGGAATCGACTTAACAATTTTCTAAAAGAGCAAAATAAACTGTTAATGTCTTTTAATAAAAGGATGCTTTTAATAATATCCCAAAAGAGACTACTCCCCTTCTACAAAATGCTCCTTGATCAGACATGATAGTCAAAACATTGTTAACGAATTCTCATTTAAAAAAAAAGTCTTGTGACAAATGACCTCATGTCTAAAGGAATTATTTCAAATATGCTGTCCTTCAATGCTATTCCAGAGTAGTTAACATGACCAATTTATCTTTCCAGTTTCTTACTCAGTATTCCTTCATAAGCCTGTTTCTTTATCTCTGTCCTAACACACATCCACTGACTTCTTACATTCAAAGATCTCTTAAGAGTATAATGACTACTATCAGTTTAAAAAAAAAAAAATAAAGTGTGGTTTTCACTTTGTCATTCCAGTGTTCCCTGCACCAGTTCTAAGAGTTGTCCTCAAAACAGATTCATGATTTTTTGTGAAATCACTGGAAACAATTTAAGGAAGACAGCAATAAATCAGTGAAGATAACAAAGTTACTGTATAAATCAGATCAGATACCTGTTTCTTGGCTTCCATGACAAGTCCTCCCATCCTTTTGACCTTAGGTCTGTTCACTTCAAATAAAGGTGCATCCCTATAGCATCTAGAATTGAAGTGACTGTTAGTAGTTACAGGCCTTTTGTCTTCTCTCCAGACCAGCGAGAAGTTATTGTTTGTAAATGCAAACAAAAGAACAGATGTATCCCTTCTCAAGGACATGTAGAAATATGTCCCTGTAAACAACATATCTACAAGGGTTTTTAAATCATGTCTCCTCCAGGAACAAATCATTGAGAAAGGGGTAGGGAAGACTTAGAGTTATGGCCATGCCCCTATTAGCAGCAGACCATAGAGCCTGATCAGTGCAAGTTGACCACAGAAGCACTGTGCTATTACCAAGAAAATTTTGGATATGGTCAGGGAACAGAGTGATTATTAGAGTTCTGGGCCAAACCAATGACTTCTAGTTGCAGCAATAGTGATTCCCAGAACAATTTTGAAACTCTTGCCCGGTGAAACAGGACCTGGGGCTGCTGGTTGACAGTCGGCTGAACATATGCCAACAGTGTGCCCAGGTGGCCAAGAAGGCCAACAGCATCCTGGCCTGTATCAGAAATAGTGTGGCCAGGAGGAGTAGGGAAGTGATTGTGCCCCTGTACTCAGTACTGGTGAGGCTGCATGTTGAATACTGTGCTCAGTTTTGGGCCCCTCAATACAAGAAGGATGTTGAGGTGCTGCAGTGTGTGCAAAGAAGGGCAACGAAGGTGATGAGGGGTCTGGAGCAGAAGTCTTATGAGGAGCGGCTGAGGGAACTGGTGTTGTTCAGTCTGGAGAAGAGGAGGCTGAGAGGAGACCTCATCGCTCTCTACAGCTGCCCGAAGGGGGCTTGTGGTGAGGTGGGTGTTGGTCTCTTCTCCCAAGTAACTAGCGATAGAAGGAGAGGAAATGGCCTCAAGCTGCACCAGGGGACATTTAGACTAGATATTAGGAAAAATTTCTTCACTGAGAGACTGGTCAAGCATTGGAACAGGCTATTCAGGTATGTGGTGGAGTCACCATCACTAGAAATATTCAAAAAACCTGTGGACATGGCGCTTCGGAACATGGTTTAGTGGGCATGGAGGCACTGGGTTAACAGTTTGACTTGGTGGTCTTAAAGGTCTTTTCCAACCTTAATGATTCTGTGATTCTGTGTGATTCTGAAAGTCCCAAATGCTGGTTTTATTTTTTAACCACATTGTAAAATGACCGCGGATTCCTTCTGTAAGTAGAGAGAAAAGTCCACAGACTTCTAGAGGGCTATGTAGCAAAAAGTGTGATTTACCACTCTTAAAACAGGTTCCTAGCTTTTCCATAATCCAACGTTAAGTAATAACAAACATTAAACTTCATAAAAATCATGAAGTTAAACAATCTTATTTGTCTAGATATGTAAGCAACTTAACTTGAAGAACAATGTTAAACACGTCCAAATAGTAACCTTCATATTTCAAAACAAAAAAAGGTATACTTTTTGCATATTAAAAAGCAACTTGTGTCATTAGTTACTAAAATGTAACTTTTTTTTTTTTCACTTCTACTGGTGTTGTATTGTATACTTGTACAGAATCTTTACTTTAATTGAAAATCTGAAATCATGTTTGTTTTGCAATGTATCATTTTCTGTAGGCCACTCTCTGAGTCAGAAAATCTGTTTGGTTTCAGATGGGACAAAGATATCTTTTCCATGCTTTTACTTGACTCAGTTTGCTCTTTTTAATATTTATGGACATTTAATTTTTCATCTGGAGAAGTCAAAACTGACTACAAAAATGCTGCTAGCGTCATTTGGGCTGTAGGGCCAAGCTTTCAGCAAGCTGTCAGTGTGCAGCAGTATGGATTGCTGTGCCCACGTCTGTCATATTCCCAGGTATAAGCCCATATTTTTAATTAGAGACAACAGAAATTTTGCATCAGCACATCTGCTTGGTAGTTTTCAACGACAAAATGTAGACCTGACCAGCCAGAATATAGACCTGACCTCCTGATGTTGCAAATGGGACAAGCACTGTTGAAAAACATGGTGGTTACTGGCTTCCAGCTCCCTGCAAAGTGTGATTGTAACAGATGTATAACCTGGGTAAATATACATGTAATTAAAAAACCTTTAGACCTACCTCCTCAACTGTTCTATACATTTGGATTAGATCCTGCAGTGCACTGGTTAGGAAGAGAAAGAAAGGTAATTTGTGCATTAAGTTCTTTCATTAAGAATCACAGAATCATTAAGGTTGGAAAAGACCTTTAAGACCATCAAGTCCAACCATCAACCCAACACCACCATGCCCACTCATCCATGTCCTGAAGTGCCACGTCCACATGCTTTTTGAATACCTTCAGTGATGGTGACTCCACCACCTGCCTGGGCAGTCTGTTCCAATGCTTGACCACTCTCAGTGAAGACATTTTTCCTAATATCCAGTCTAACCTCCCCTGGCACAACTGGAGGCCATTTGTCTTGTCCTATCACTAGTTACTTGGGAGAAACATTTTTTGTTAACCTTTATGACTGTGGCCAGATTGAGATCTAGCTGGGCTTTTGCCTTTCTAGTTTTGTCTCTGCTTGACCTAATGAGATCCCTGTACTCTTCTTGAGTTGCCTGCCCCTTCTCCCAAAGGTGAAAAACTCTCCTCTTTTCCTTGAGTGCCAGCAAAATCTCCCTGTTCAGCCAGGCTGGTTGTCTTCCCTGCCAGCTCTTCTTACGGCACATGGGGACCGCCTGCTCCTGCGCCTTTAAGATTTCCTTCTTGAAGACTGTCCAGCCTTCCTGGATCCTTTTGTCCTTCAGGACTGTCTCCCAAGGGACTCTCTCAACCAGTGACCTGAACAGGCTGAAATCTGCCCTCCGGAAGTCCATGGTAGCAGTTTTGCTGACCCCTCTCCTTACTTCACTCAGAATTGAGAATTCTATCATGTTGTGGTCACTGAGCCCAAGAGGGCCTCCGACCATCACATCTCCCACCAGTCCTAGTCCACCTTGAACATCAGAAAAGTATTGTATTTCTTCAAGAGAGTGAAGTTACAAAGGAAACAGAAGTGAAACAGCAGAACTCTGAAAGCACAACATAAAAGTATAAGAGTATTTTGACACCTACGTGAATTATATATAATTGATCGCTGCATTAATGTGTAGAACTCAAGAACAGAGGAGTACTTCAGCTTTCCACTTCCTTCGACAGTAAGGCAAGTGAAATTTCATGCTTTTCCCTACCATCCTCCACAGCTCACCTCATACTTAAAAGATTAAAAGAATACATATTTTATAGATTTTTCTGTAAATATTTAGGATATATTACATACTGCTACAATCAGATTAAAAATAATCTAACAAACCAGCCTGATGAACTGGTAGCAGCAGCAGTGGTAGCATTGACAACAGGTGCTTGTATAGTGCTGCTAAGTGGTATAGCAATGAATTACAAGTGTGATCCTTTGTAACTGTCACCAACACGCACACACAAACACACGCACAGACACACAGACAGACACACACACGCACAGACACACACACACACTGGGTAGAACCATATACAACATTTCCCACTACAGAGTTACACTAAAATGATCTAAACATTGATTTTAGTATCATCACTTTTATTATTAGTTGACATTAAGGTAGGATACTCGTAAGTGTCTTACATCAAATTGTTACTATGTGATGAATTAATACCTTTTCTGTCTATAAGTAGAAAACAGTGGGGTTCTTTAATACAGATCACAGCTCTACCACCTTTTCACTTCAAATTATTTTAGCTTCAACTTGAACAAAAAGAAACCCACTGACAGTACTCATCAGGGATAGGTACATCTCAGTTCTGGACTGGCTGGAAAAAAAAAAACAAAACAACAACTTTTGCAGATGTAAGCATCTTTAGGCATAAAGCTTTTAGCTATATAGAGCTAAAAAATCTATCTTCCATCTTATTAAATTTTTAAATAAAATTGAATCTTAAAGGGATTGAAAATTTTACCTTCATAGAGGAAGCAAGATGATATTTTCAAACCTTTTTTTTTATTCTAAGCTGTAATACAAAGTCAGAAAAATAAAAATTTAAATTTAAAGTTTGGAAATTATATTTTGACCAACCATAAACAATTTTTTTTTTTTTTAAATCTGTGGCCATCTTCTTGATAGGTGGAAGGCAGCCTATATGACAGCTGATAGGTGAACACAGACAGGTTTGCCATGAGACTTTGTAGACAGCTGCAGTAAGCTTGAATCAGTTTTTTTTCCCCATCACATAAAAATTTTGACCAGCTTTGATTAAAGTATAAAATCAGTATTTTTTCTCTTTTACTTCTTTCTTATATCTATCCCTCCATCTTCTAAAATCCTGTTTTCATGCATATTCCCTAACTCAGTCTTTTCTGAAATAGAATGTCACTTGTAAGTGGAATTTTATTTTACAGTTACAAGTTAATCTAATCATCTATGCCATAAAAGAAAAACCCTCTCGCCTCAAAGACTGACAATCATCACATTTATATTAAGAAAGACTCAAAAAGTACAGTATAATACCTAAACTAGGTAACCAGTTAACAATCCACTTTAGGCTTAAAATTTGTTTTTTTAATGTTCATATGGTGTTAGGTAGGATATATTTAATCTCAACCCAATCACACTGTTTTGTCAGACTCATTAATCTGTACATTATTAAGGCTGCAGCTATTTATGCTTACTTGGTCACATTCTCAGAGTGTCTGCAGTTATGAAGGGCGGGGGGGTGGGGAAGCATACTATGCAATTTAAACAGGAAACTATAAAAATTATATAACATAATATTAATCAGCTGAGACATTGGAAAAAAGTATATGAGGCAACCCTTCTTAATGGAAAAAGTTTCCTAGAAGCATAATATGTTTTGACAAATCTCCAAGAGAACCACTGCCGTGAGAGAAAGACCTAACTTTCATTACATTCAAGTACTGCACTGTGCTTTATGCTGAACACCAGCTATTTCTAATGTATTTGAAAAAGCTTTTTATATTTCTAACATACAGGAAAACCCCTATGAGGTAAGCAAAAAACACCGAAACCTTTGCCATTATCACCTAAATGTGTGGTAGAGAAAATAAATTACAACTTTTATGTTTGTCCTCTCCTACAAAGGATAGATTTAGCAATATTGTTGTCTGACCATTTTCTTAAAATATATGGGGTTTTTTTGCTTTTTCAACCTAATGGCTGTGCATCAAAATCTATTAAATACTAAATTGTTTTATTTGTTCAAAGTGATCACAATGATCATAACGCACATCTCTTTTTCCCACCTGGAGAAACACAAACCTCAGAAATAGGTTTATGAATCTATTTTGTTTATACTTATAAAGGTCCAAATGTATCAATCTGTCATAATAATTCAATGGAATGTTATTTTATCTCAGCAAAGCATTTCACCAGTATAGGTTTGCATGAAACTGCCACAGGTCCAGCCAAGATTTGAGAAGTTAGATGAAGTGAACAACACCATGGATGAAAAATTATACTATCCCTCACAAATGCGGTATAGATAATGCACAAGCTATATCCTAAATAAAGGATTACTGTTGAAACAGTTCTCTTAAGAAAGTTGTAGAAAAGCTTTGGGAATACTAACTTATCTCTGCTAAAGAAATTTTACATATAAGATAATTCACACATTAAGCTCTAGTATTCCCCCTTACAATGTTAATAAGTATTCAGATCCTTTTTTATGGTTCAGACATTTTAAAGGGTGGAAGAGCAACTGTCAAAGTTTTAAGTTAGATGCAAGATTCCCCATAATACTGAGTTTCATTAGATCTCGTTACATTTCTAACCCTAAATGAAGTTAGGTATATGAGCCTAAGACATGTCTAGACTTTCTGCATAAATTTATTATTCATGAAACCCAGCTATACATCCTAAAATTTATTCCTTGTCTCATTTCAACAGCTAATTACTGTAAGATAAAAATATAACAGCAGCTAACCCAACATCAGTTTTCTTGCTGTCAATGATATATAGTTTTGTACTGCTCTACACAGTAATCTACACACCATCAGCTCTTCTACTGTGTAGCTCATTTTCTATTTATTTTTGCTTACACAAAGACTTATTTAAAACTTATTATCTCTGATGTACTGTAATAATGCAGATTACAATATAAAATAATTCAAAATACATCTGGAGAAAGATACCTTTCAGGAAAGACAATTCTTAAGAAATTATAATTAAAAAATAGCCATGTATCTCCAGCAGTTAGCCACATTATTTGTGAAGTTTGAGGTTTCTGTGAGAAGGAAAATATGATCTTTCAGGCAGTCCTGTTTGTTTATTCTTTTTCTCAAAGTGGTATGAAACAAAGAGCAGCAAGAATTTTTCTGTTCACAGGTGCAGGTCTTTTGCCAGACGTTGTGGTGTTTGTTTTTTTCTTTTGTCTCTGTTTTTTGTTGTGTTTTTTTGGTTTGGGGTTTTTTTGGTCAAAAAACTTCTCTCTCCACTTCCTCAGCTGCTAATGCTTCTTTTGTTCTCACCTTTTTTGTCTTGGCTCAATTCTGCCTGCTTAAGCTCTCAAATGCTGCCAATTCCATGAGGTTAATACACAGTTTTCTACATTTGTATTCAGCCTAATACACTTTCAGCCCCTTGATGCAGACAGCTTAACTTCTGACCTGTCTTGTGTTTGCTAGTGTTTCACACACCAGCTGTTATTGTTTTGACCATTTCACTCCAGTAAAGAGTTTCTACTGTTTAGCCTGAAAGATTGGAATAATTGATTCCTTACCTACAATACCACCTTTTCAGTAGGTTTGTTTTTTCATCAGAGTCATAACCAATGACTTTTTGACATTGCATCACCCTTACAGTCACATTATTTTATTAAACTAGTTGATTATAAAGCCCATTAGAAGTGGTCCAGTGTTTAGCATTCTGTAAAGAAAAGGACAGAGACTTCTAAAAATCATTGACTCTGTTACTCTCTTTCAAGATATCATCTAGTTTTTATAGGATTAACTTCTTTTTCTTCTTTAAAGAAAAAAAAAAAACGCAAAAACAAACCCAAAACACTGCACACAACTAATGATGCTTCCAAATTTGCCTAGTTACAATTACCAGCAAAAAAATTCTTTGTAGTATGAATTATTCTATGTATAAGTTGTGACTCTTGTGTCTTTTATTCTGGTTCTTTAGGCTGGTGATCCAGTCACCATTTAACTTTCTGTTCAATAAATTAAATAGATTGATCTCATGGAGTCTCTCACTGCAGGCATATTTTCCTACCCCTTCTATTTTTTTTTTTCAAGCATTCCCGTCTTTACCTAGTCACTGCTACTGTAAGCCTTCTAGCCTCAGCTCTGTACTACAGTCTCAGCAAATTATCCACCCTGCCTAAAAGTTCCTCTTAGAATCTTCCTTTTCAAGTCTGTTCCTGGCATAGCACTACCTCCAATCTAGGAGCATGAGCTTGATTCTTTACATCATGACCATATTTTCATTTCTTGAAATTCATATGGATTCCTTGTATGCACCCTAGCTAGTGGAGTCTTAGGATCTTGGGATCTCTTAGGAACACATTATTTGCTTGAGAATGTGTCTGTATTTAGCCCACCATGACCTTATATGCCTATGAAGGAACTAGTTTCAGTTCACTATCACCCACACCCAGTTTTCCTAAAATAATTTAATTTTCACCCTGCCAAATCACTCCAGAGAGAGTAGTATCTGGTAGTTAACAATCCTCTAAAAACATCAAATCTGAATTTTTCCTCTTGTAAAATATTGTTTGTTCCATTACATAACATTTTTGGTTGCTTCCATCCTATTCTAACTGCAGGTCTCTTTTCAACGAAAAATATTTAAATTTACTAAATGCAGATTAAGGACTAAGAAGAACAACCAAGTGTAATCCCACACATGTATGCAGATGCAAGTACACACGATTGCTCAAATATTCATCCTTATTCACCATTTTCACAATCGTCATGTGATGATGTCCTGAGATTACTGAGTTTTGCTGGGATGGAGTTAATTTTCTTCATAGCAGTCCATATGGTGCTTTGTTTTGGATTTGTGACCAAAGCAGTTGTGGTAACACACCAATGTTTTAGCTGTTGCTGGACAGTTCTTGCCTTCTCTGTAACTCACTCTGTGTCTCAGCATGTAGGCTGGGAATGGACAAGAGATTGGGACAGCTGACCCCGATTGACCAAAGAGATGTTCCTTACCATATAACATCATTCTCAGCAATAAAATCGGAGGCAGTTTTTCCAAACTAGCCATTTCTTGCAGACTGGCTGGACATCAGTCTGCTGGTGGGAGGTGGTGAGTGATTACCTTTGCATCACTCTTCCCCCTCGCCCCCTTCTCTTTCTTTCATTTATTAAACTGTCTTCATCTCAACCCATGACTTGATCTCAACCTTACCCTTCCAATTCTCTCCCTCCATCCCACTACAGGGGAGTAAGTGAGTGACTGGGTGGAGCTTTAGCTGCCAGCTGTGGTCCACATATCACATATGGTTAATATAGTAATTAGAAGTCACTGAGATGAAATCCTTTCTTAGTATTTTGCTTTTTTAAATTCAAGATCAATATGGAAGAAAAATGTTGACACCAGAAAATCTCCAACCATTTCTGTCCTGCTTCTCGTCACAATATAGGGTATTGACCTCTGGCTACTTTATATATCAAATATTCACCAAGGATTTCTGTACAAAAAAGTTCTTTTTATTTTTTCCCCCCAAAAATAGTGTACAACATATTCAGCAAATTAGTAATGAATGAATGCAAAAGGAAAGAACAGATAACTCAGCAAAATTACTTGAGTGGCACTTTTTAAGATTTATTTTATTTTTATGCTTTCCCAGAGGAGCTCCAAAAACTGGGAAGTGGTGGTACAGAGGGCCTTATTACTGGTATTCATTGTAATACTAATTACTAAAAAAGTAAGAGAACATTACTAAAATAAGAGTTTGATCCAAAAACCAACAAAGTTAATTTGTGATAGTGTCATTGGCTTTCAGCAGACATTTATTAAACTAAAATGTTGCTACTATTTTTTTTGACTGTTGTTTTTGTTTTGATTGTGAAGTAAGGATGAACTATTTTTTCTTTTTATGTTTGACGTCTCTTCATGACACATTTTTGGCTAAAGTAATTTTTAATTATCAACAGCAGACATCTTTAAAAGGAATGTGAACAGAACATAGAATAATCATTAAGTTATCTTTAACTGATGAGTATTGTCTGTTGTATGGAAATTAATAGACTAAACAGAAAGCTCAGTGTATAATAAAGTGTGAAATGAAGTTTTGACAGCTGTATATCCCATACTTTATCAGCAATCAATGGCTACAGGTCTATAGAATCCTCAGAATGCTGCTCTACAGGCTGAAATTAACCAGTCAAACATAATTTGAAGCCACCGAGGCAAAGGGCCCCGGAGTGGAGGATCACACCAGGGGACCCTTCCCAAAGCAGCAAAACCGCAACAGCGAAAGCACAGGGAGAGAGAGGGTGCCCTAGCCAACCCCAGAGCCAGAAGAGTGGGCTCTGGCTCAGTGCAGGTGGGAACAAGGGCAGCAGTGGCCAAAGCTCCTCACGTACAATAGCAGTCTCAGGGAGCTCAAGCAACCTGGAGCATGGCAACCAGGGCAGACAAACAAGACATGGCATGTCAGAATAGCGAGGTGCGGCAGTTTTCACAGCAGTTTGCAGGGCAGTATGCACAGGGAAGGCATGCTAGTAGGGAGCAGTTGAGTCCCCCCTGGCTCTAGAGGCTCATCTCAACTAGTGGCCATAGCCCTCCCAGAAGACATCCAACTATGGTTTCCACTTGGGTGAAAGCCATCACACTCAAGCATGTGGCTGTCCCTGTCTCCAGCTGCAGGGAGTGCCTGAGCCTGTCAATTCTGACAGAGAGTGGCAGAGACAACACGTGTGTGTGGTGCGACCAGGGGAATGATCTGCCCAGCCTGGTGGCAGAGCTGAAAGAGGTTCCTGGAGTATGTGGAAGATAATTTCCTCACAGAGCTGGTAATTGAGCCTACCAGGGGAGGTGCCTCACTTGACCTGCTGTTTATGAACAGGGAAGGACTGGTGGGAGATGTGGTGGTCAGAGACCCTCTTGGGCTTAGCAACCATGAAATTATAGAATTCTCTGTTGTTGGTGAAGTAAGGAGAGGGGTCAGCAAAACCACTACCATGGACTTCCGGAGGGTAGACTTCGGCCTGTTAAAGTCACTGGTTGAGGGAGTTCCTTGGGAGACTAACGGGCAAAAGGGTCCAGGAAGGCTGGACATTCCTGAAGAAGGAGATCTCAAAGGCACAGGAACAGGCGGTCCCCTTGTGCTGTAAGATGAGCTCGTGGGGAAGACAACTAGCCTGGCCGAACAGGGAGCTGTTGGGACTCAGGGAAATATGGGGAGTTTATCACCTTTGGAAGAAGAGGAAGGCAATTCAAAAAGAGTACAAGGATCTTGTTATGTCAAGCAGTCAAAATTCAAAAGGCAAAAACCTAGCTAGAAATCAATCTGGCCACGGTCATAAAGGATAACAAAAAATGTTTTTACGAGTATATTAACAACAAAAAGAGAGGCAAGGAGAATCTCCATCCCTGATTTGATGGGGGGGGAACATTGTCACCAGGATGAGAAAAAGGCTGAGGTACTTAACACCTCAGTCTTTAATAGTCAGACTAAGTATCCTCAGGGTATTCAGCCCCCTGAGCTGGAAGACAGGGATGGAGAGCACAATACACTCCCCATAATCCAGCAGGAAACAGTTTAACAACCTGCTAAGCCACCTGGAAACCCACAATCCTATGGGGCCTGATGGGATCCACCCAAGAGTACTGAGGGAGCTGGCGCAAGAGCTGGCCAAGCCACTCTCCACCATTTATCAGCAGTCCTGGTTAACAGGGGAGGTCCCAGACGACTGGAGGCTTGCCAATGTGACACACATCTACAAGAAGGCCAGGAAACTACAGGTCTGCCAGCCTGACCTCCATGCCGGGGAAGATTATGGAGTGGTTTATCTTGAGGCCGCTCACAGGGCATGTGCAGGACAACCAAGGGATCAGGCCCAGCCAGCAGGTCCTGCTTGACCAATGTGATCTCCTGTTAGGACCAGGTGACCTGCCTAGTGGATGAGTGAAAGGCTGTGGATGTTGTCTACCGGGACTTCAGTAAAGCCTTTGACAGCATCTCCCACAGCATTCTCTTGGAGAAGCTACTGGCACATGGCTTAGAAAGAACTACTCTTCACTCAGTAAAACACTGGCAGAGCCCGGAGAGTTCTGGTGAGCTCAGTTCACCACAATCAGTTGGTGGCCGGGAACAAGTAGTGTTCCACAGGGCTCAATTTTGTGGCCAGTTTTGTTCAATATCTTTATCAATGATCTGGATGAGAGGATAGAGAGCTCCCTCAATAGGTTTGCAGATGACACCAGGTTGGGTGGGAGTGTTGATCTGCTGGAAGGCAGGAAGTCTCTGCAGAGGCATCTGGACAGGCTGCCTCAATGGGCTGAGGTCAACTGTGTGAGGTTTAATAAGGCCAAGTACCGGGTCCTGCGCTTGGGTCACAACAACCTCATGCAATGCTACAGGCTTGGGGAGGAGTGGTTGGAAAGCTGTCCAGCAGAAAAGGACCTGGAGGTGCTGGCTGACAGCTGGTTGAATATGAGCCAGCGGTGTGCCCAGGTGACCAAGATGCCAACAGCATCCTGGCCTGTAACAGAACTAGTGTGGCCAGCAGGAGTCGGGACGTAATTGTGCCCCTGTACTTGGGGCACTGGTGGGGCCACACTTTGAATCCTGTGTTCAGTTTTGGGCCCCTCACTACAAGAAGGACGTTGAGGTGCTGGAGCGTGTCCAAAGAAGGGCAACGAAGCTGGTGAGGGGTCTGGAGCACAAGTTTTACTAGGAGCTGCTGAGGGACTGGGGGTTGTTCAGTCTGAAGGAGAGGAGACTGAAGAGAGACCTTATCACTCTCTACAGCTGCCTGAAAGGCTGCTGTGGCGAGGTGGATGTTGGTGTCTTCTCCCAAGTAACTAACGATAGAAGGAGAGGAAATGGCCTCAAGCTGCATCAGGGGAGGTTTAGGCTGGATATTAGGCAAAATTTCTTCACCGAGAGAGTGGTCAAGCATTGGAACAGGCTGCCCAGGCAGGTGGTGGAGTCACCATCACTGAAGGTATCCAAAAAGCATGTAGACGTGGCACTTCAGGACATGGATGAGTGGGCATGGTGGTGTTGGGTTGATGGTTGGACTTGATGATCTTAAAGGTCTTTTCCGGCCTTAATGATTCTATGATTCTATCATAATTTAATACAACCTTAACTGTAAACATGGCAGCAGAAAGATTTTTGAATATATTGTGTCTAAAGCAAGGAAATATTCTGTCTGCAGGTAAAAGAAAATATGCCTTCTGGCTACTTCATGTTTGAATTCAGAGATTAAAGTGTTTTTATGGTTTTTTAGACTATAAATTCCTTGCATGGAACACTAAATTGTGCAGCATGTAATTCAGATTACATGAACAGCTTTTTGGAAATGTCACCTAGGTCACCAGTGAACATCTACTTGAGAAGTGTACCAAAGGTGCACTTACCTGTCTGTTTATTAACTGGCCAGAAATAAAAAAAAGTGCAAGTAAAGTAATTTCTGTGGATTTTCAAATCTGAGTAAAGTATGGAATACCATAAATCCTCTGCCTGCCACCCCAAAAGCCCTTTCCTTTTTTGCTTTAACACAGAAAATGCAGGCACATAATTAATTAAGATTTAGTGTTTCAAAATAAATTTTCAGACATGATCAAAATCAAATTACTTACCCCAAAAGGTTGTATCACCAAGTAACCTTTTGACATATTTTCAGAAAATTATCTAAATAACCTCAGCTGGAATAGCTATTCCATGTGACATGTATCATTGCAAATCCAGTAAAATCAGGACAACTTTCTTTTGTTGTATCTCCATGTTTTCACTATCCATAAATGTTATAAATTAAACTTTGTGTTATTGTTTGGGAAGTGAATTCTTCTTCTAAGGCAACAGATTGCACACATCACTGGGACTCCACACATTTAATAGATAGGTAAAGGAGGGTTTTATATTTGTTTTACAACTTTGGGTAATAGTTTTGGGATATCATTGCAACATATGGCACTGCACATTTACTAGCCCAAAAGTTCAGTTGTACAAACGCAAAATCAATCCCACCAAACACTGCTACTAAGGTACATTCAGTATTGAGTAGTAGGATCAGCACACTGAAAAGTCACTAAAAAGCCAGCATCTTCCACACAAAAATGAGAATGCAAAATATAATCTCTATTAGGTGAAGGTCACATGCAAGAAGTGAAATAAGAATCACTATGCACTTGAACTTCTCCAGCATAACAACAAGAATTGTACAACCCCAATAAAGTGTAGGATATGTATATAAGGTTTACATGTACAAAACCACATAAATAATTACAATACAAAAGTACATACATGTAGAAAATATACTGTATCTAATGAGGTATTGGAGAGAAAATTACACATCATTAAATTTTCCTCAAAAACCTATTCACGTGAAAACTTAGATGACTTCAGCATAAGGCAAAAAATCTGTCATAGTGTTTTGTTTAAATATCTGCATTACCAGAATAATTTCCACTTACAGTCTGGTATGAAGATTCAAACAGCTTGCTTTATTCAACTATTTGTCAAATATGTTGCTTCATTCGCATTTAACTAGCCATCAGTTTTCATAGTATCTTCATAATCATATGTTATGTAATAGTTTTGACTACATAATGGATGCTTTCATTTCTTGGGTTTGATTCTTTTCTTATGTGTAAAAGTTATATAGACATTCATGAAAGGAATAATTTTTTACAATGTCTGCCTTTACAGCTGTCTGAATTCTTTTAATTAGTGCCTCAAGACTAAGGGGATGTATGAATCCCAGAAAATATAAAAATTGCTTTTTTATTTGAATTTTATGATAACCATCAGCTTTTCTTTCTATATTTCCCAAGATTTGGAGGTTCGAAAGTCTAATATGCATTAAATTTAAAATAAGCTTGCTCTCCAACTACAAGTCAAAATGTTAATTGGGGTAGTGGGAATACTATTTAAAACTTTATGGCTGTCTAGTACACAAAAACAAAAATAAAACTATGCAGGCATCTTTTTCTATCTTCTTTTACACTGAAAATTATTTTGAAAAAATGGCCTTGACTGCTATGAATTCTATCCACTGAGCTATATTATGAAGAGTTGTATTCTTGTGAAAGAGCTTTGGATAGACAATACAAGCTTTTGAATCCAAGTCCACCATATTGGTATCTGGTTTGCCCAAAGGAGAGCTAAATTGTAGCTCTGATAATGCTTATAGTAAATGCCTCTCAGGAAGAGCACTGCTTCTCAAAAAAGAAGTGTACTGAGAGCATGGTGTTTTGCATGCAGAAGCTCTGAGAAGCACCAGGTTTTGCTTTGTGAGGCACCTGCCTGCATGTGGTTGGTATTTTTTCAATTGCAGAGAAATAATCACCAAAAATTTGGCTCTGAACCTGAATTATCTGGTATGAGGAGGAGATAATTCTTAGGAGGAAATGCAGAGATTGTATAAATTTGACTGAAAAATAGAGATATTTTCTATGTAATAGAAGATGTGCATCTTAAAGGCTGCTAGGAGTTGAATGTTTTTAATTCTTATTGCTGACAATAATGATGAATAAAGAAATAGAGTTAATGTAATTAAAAGATTCGTTTTGACACATAGTAAGTAATTTGGATGACAGAAAACATCTCTGCTCTAACAGGTGGATATATTGCCCACATTTGAACAGAAAACTAGAGCACTATGTTATAAACACTGGAACAAGTCACTTTTAATCTTATTTTGTATGGAGCTGGTTGAGCAGAGAACCATACTGATATTGTGCTTATTTGCAATAAGTAATTATATTTTCCAAACTTTTAAGGGTGCCATTCAACTGAAACTGGAACTGCAATTCAGAAGGCCACAGAATAATTACTCACATCAGTGAGGAAGGAAAAAGCAGAATATAAATAAGATGACTTCATGTGAGGTGTTAGAACATGAATAGCTGTCAAGACAGTTTTATAAACATACTCATGAGAAGACTTGAACCATACATAAAACTGGAATAAAAGCATCCAGACATAACCATGCACATCAAAATTATGCCTAGCAGAAAATTTCAATAGAAATTTTAGTAAAAGGTGAATGCTGCATAATACAGTGGTTCAACTCAGATAAACTGTCCCAGGCATCAAAGCTTGGAAGTCAGCTATTCCCTTTTATAGTGAACATATCATCATTTGTCTTGCCCAAATCTCTATTACCTAGGATCCTATGAAATAGATAGATAGATAGATAGATAGATAGATAGATAGATAGATAGATAGATAGATAGAAACATAGATAGAAACATAGATATAGACATAAAGATATATTTATGTATATAGATATATTTGTACATACATATGTATATTTTTATATATGCACATGTATATTTATATATTTCTGTTTGTATCTATGTATATATTATGTGTATATATGCACATATAAAATATGTAAGTATATGTATGTGTACATAGACACACAAATGATTATATACACATATACTTTATTTGTTTTTTTTCATATATACATATATACTTTATTTGTTTTTTTCAATAGAACAACATCAGCAGGAAAGTTAAGTGATTTTCTATTCTAAAATAGGGACTAGGAAGCAGGCGTTTGAACATACTATGCAGACAGAAATGAACAGGCATCTTACTTCTTTATGTGTAAGCTGTCGTATATAGATTGTTGACCTGGGGGGAAATAACAACTACCAGAACCCATCTGCGAAAAGAAAGTAATGTTAAATCAATTTTATATACTGTTAAATTTTGCTAGTGTGTTTTAAAGCCTTAACAGGATACTTTAAGACAGCTACCCAAGTGTTGATTTAACATTGGTATAAGATACGTGCTGTCCTACTTTGCTCTTCGAAAACTGTGGGATGTGTATAGGAACTCCTTAAACAAGTGTGAAATGATAGGTGTGTGTTTTTACATATAAAAAGTTGTATAATAATTTAATATATTACTATATTTATAAACATGTATCAGTCCATCTGAATATAGCCTTTCTGATTCAAAATTCTGCCTAACTCAATTTTAATGTCCTTTTCCTACTTAATCTTTTTCATGTTTTGAATCATTACAAGAATTGAAGTCATAGTTATCTTCCTCTTCTTTAGTGTTTCCAATATTTGTGATAAAACCATAGAGCAAGAAATAATTAAACCTCCATTGATATCTGCACCATTTGTTTCTGAAGAAAATATTAATTTCTGCTTTTTATTATTACTAATTATTATTAAGTATTAATATTAACTAAAAGGACTTTTTAAAAAAATGTATTTGTCTTCTCTCATTTAGACTTGAGATTGGCTATGGCATAATTCTCAACCCCTACTTTCACTTTCTCAGGTCAGTCATAAGCTGTATTTATGAAGCATATATATATATTTATCATATTTTATCTTTTCTTTCATATTGCTTGCTAATTCATATTGCTTGAACTACTTCAACTACTTGTGGAAATATCCACAAACATATTTGCAATAACAGTCAGGTTTTGATTCAGTTTGTTTTATAGTGTCATCACTGACAATAAGCATATCTCTCATTTAGTGGAACATAGAAACACAAATGCATTATGACACAAACTATTATTCTAACAGTGTTTCAAGATAAAGATAAAGATAAAGAAAGGTGGTTAATCTTCCTGTGATTTGACTGTGTGACCAGCGGAAAATAATCTTAAATTGTAATTTTTACTCACAGGTGCTTTAACTGAGAATGGCAGGCTTGCTAAGTTTTGAGGAGTACCGCAGCCAAAAAAAGATGTTTGAAGGAAATTTTCCCAGAGAATGAAAGCTATAAGTGTGGGTATCAATTTAAAACTTCATATTAAAAGAAGTCATCTTAACAAACAGGTGGTCATATACCATCTTTTTGGTTTATTGCATTTAGGCAGAGGCATAAATTACTGTATTTAAACAAGTCAATGTGATCAACTACCTCAAATTGCCATCTCTGAAAACCATAGTAACTCAAAATTCGCAGAAATGATTCACAGTGCTACAGCAGTCTGCAAAGCACAAGGCATCACTGTGCTGACTCTTACAGCAGCTACCATTTATAGTCAGATAGTCAGAAAAATGTCAACTCCATGCCCAAAGAATCTGCATATGCTAAGAATTGATATGCTTACACAAAAAGTCAAGGTGAGTAGTTATTTATCCTCAAGGTTACCTGGTTGGTATTTAAAAAAAAAATTTTGTTCCAGCTGTTAAGAGAGAAGGCAAGAGCACGTTAGGACTGCAGTAGAGCAAAAATCAGCTTTGCTAGCACAAAAACAAAAAAATGAAACACAGCAGATAGTATAAAAAGTTCAGGATATCAGAAACTTGATCTTTGGAAGAATTTTTTGTAAAACACAATGACTGATTAGTCAATGACTGTCAGTACATACTGTATGTCTTGTTTTGGAAGGATTGAATGAATGTGTATTAATATCTGAAAGGAGAGTGTGAAGAAGATAGAGGCAGGTTCTTTCCAATGGTGTCCAGTAACAGGACAAGAAGGCACGAACTGAAACACAGGAAGTTTCTGCTGAACAAAAGGAAACACTTTTTACTATGAGGATGACTGAGCATAGGTTGCCCAGAGATCTTGTGCAGTCTGGGTCCTTTGAAATCTTCAAGACCAATCTGCATGGTCCAGGGCAGCACAGTCTGGGCAAGTCTGCCTGAAATGGCCTCCAGAAGTCCATTAGACCAGATGGTCTCCAGCGGTCCCTCCCAACCTCAACCATTCTTGCAGGTAATTAGCACTTGCTACTTGGTAAGACTGTATGCAACTTTATATAGAGTTCCTCTTTTCAGATCCCAGCTATTCCCGAAACATTTCTTATACTCCTGTTCACAAGTATATTAGGTTTCCATAGTTGTTTTCAAGAATCCTACTGACAGTTAATATCTGCCTTTTAATTTCAAGCTTAACTTTACTCATAACTTGTTTATGTACATTCTAGTGTGTAGAATGTCCATTGCCATTGCTCAATACTTCATGTTCATCCTATCCTCCCTTCACAGATGCATCAATAAAGATCTATTCTCTTCTCCAGCTCCATTTTACTAGATTAACAAGTCAGGTTCCACAAGCTTTAATACAGACTGCCAATTCCCTTGATTACACCAAAAGCCCTTTTCTTGACCTTTTTCAAATTGAATTAATCTTTCTTGAACAAACAGAATCAGAATTGTACATAAAATTTCAGATGGCTTCTTAGTGGTTGTCTTGGCCTTCTGAGAATAGTCAATTTGAAATAATATAATCCTTTGTGAATCACCAGCCTTCCTGTCTGTCTAAAGTAATTGCAAGAAAATTGGTTACCCTGTAAAATGTTTTTCTTTTTCTACTTTCTAAAAAAACCTAAAACAGTAAAAAAGAATTTGTATTGATTAACCTGTGCAATTGCTGCTCGCAAGATGGCAAGTCTATGGGGAATGTTTTGTCTCAAATACTAACATATACTAAGTGGTTGTTTCCTACCACTCAAGGGTTTACACTCTTGCCCTTGTGATAGTTGAATTGTTCTGTTATTTATTAAGCACCTGACAGTCAGCTCAGTTGGACATTCAACATAAAGTAAACTGTATAATGCAATTTCAGACCTTTACAACATTATACAACACCAAGAACAAGATGGGATCCTAGTGTCAGGGCAATTTAAATATTGCAGAGTTTTCAGAAAAAGAGTCCTTTCTAATTCACTACACGGCATCAAATGCCTAATGATTCTGGTGATATATTAGCTGTACAGGAGTGACCTGCATTTTTCATTTCACAATCTAGAAGACAAATTTATTATTTAATCTGTTGAAAGTTAGACCTTCTATTACAATCAGAATAAATCTGGTAAATTAGAATACAATCACATATTAAGTTCCTGAGTCAAGCCTAGTAACAGCATGTAACAGAAGTGCAGGTATCTACATGTAAGAACTGCTTTTCAGGAAGCAGAGTTTTCTCTTTTGTGAATGATGATATATGCACATTTATTGATGAGAGAAACTGTAATTTTTTGGCAATAGGGAGAAGAAGAAAGTGCAACTACATCACAATGGAATACAGAAACTTGTGTCTGATTGCAAAGGGAATCAGATGGAAAGGGAAAAGGAAAGACATGAAGGAGGAGTGTTATAAGGCAAGAGAAAAAAGGAACAGAGGAAACCTTTAGGTTGACTGTGAAAAAATATTAAAAAAACAAAACCAAACAAAACAAACCTTTAAGAAAGAGGAATCTGCTCAAATTTTGATTAGATAACTAAGGAAAAAAATTAGAAGAGATATCATCTGAGACGTAACTAGGCTGGACAACACCTGGTAAACATAAAATAAAACTAAACCTGTATTGACAGAGAGACAGATGACAAGACATATTGATTGTTTTCCAACTATAGTACACAGATCCATGAAGCAGAGTGACTGGAATGCGAAACAGATGACAATTTTAATTTACATGTCAGTAGACTTTTTCTTTCTTAACTATTCCAGTGTGAACAGCTAATTGGCAGCCACCTATTAATTGGCTAGTCAAAGCCAAAAGGCCAGCTGGCACAATTTTATATTCTTATCTCCCAGGGTTCATAGATGAATTCTGGGTAAGGTGTGAACAGTGTTTTACAGCAGCAATTAGTTTATTCCTGGGGCAAAGTACAAATAGAAGTGGGTTTGTATGTACAGCAAGAAGCTTGTTTCCCATTCCACTGTGACTGAGGAAATGACAGCCAGTTGGCAGTGGGCCATACAAATAAAAAATACCAGCTGGCAAATGTCATTATTTTTTCCCACATGGCTAGAGGTATGTTGGATGACAAGACGATACGTTACTGAGTACTAAACCATCTATTCCTTGATGGTTATTTAACTCACCAGTCACAAACTAGTTCATAACCAAAAGCAAGGCAGTCATTGTACAGAAGTTATTTGGAAGGTCTGAACACACCAGATTATCCAGAATGATCACAGTGGTGATACAAAACTGATTTGAACTAACTGCTTTCTCAAAGTGTATATGAAATTTCAGGTTTGTATTAAAATTCCCTATGAATAATTCTCAAATACTGTGTCTTTAGGGTTGGCTGGAAATTTTGCAACTTCTGCCTTTTTAGGGTCTTTTCAGTAATTATTAATTTTAAATTCATTTTCTTTCTGTTCAGTACAGTTCTCTCCTACAGACAGTTGGAGCATCAAATAACATAAACAAAAGTGAATTTATTGCATCAGTACAGAGAAAATAGATCATTAAAATTTAAGAAAATTATTAATGTCTAAATTAGAAATAGCCAATCTAGATACACCTCTGATGTATATTTCCGTACCAGAATTGAAAATATTTATTTTATTTTATTTTATTTTATTTTATTTTATTTTATTTTATTTTATTTTATTTTATTTTATTTTATTTTATTTTATTTTATTTTAAGATGACATTGTCAGAGAAGGCATTGTGCACCAAGTGGAGAGAAACAGAAACTCTTTGGGAAAATATTTTTAATAAAAACTCCTCGCAGTTCTCATCCAGTGATTTTCATTAGACCAAACTCCTCGTAAAAGAGAGATGTCATTCTATGATGCTTTCTACATATTTTACTCCAACTTTTTCATGTATGACATTAGTTTGTCTAAAACATGCAGTTGTCCACATATTATATCCTATATTTATCCATGTAGTCCTCAAGAGTTAATCAATTAGTCAATTAGATACCAAAAAAGTTTCACATTAATAAAGCCTCGATCTTCCATTGGTTAGCACATAAAAATTTACTTTAGCTGATACTCTTATCTATTTACATTGTCAAGTACTTAAAACTGTCTAGAAATATTTAAAGCAGGTTGCATCCATTGAAACGTTAACACTTTATAGCTGTGTGATTGCAACTGTTTAAAATGAAATCTGGTAGCATGAGATCTCAGTGATCTGGTAGACGTGACTCACTGGTATGCATATATTACTAACTAGATAGAAAGGTAGATATTTAACATGTACATCCTGAAATGCCAGGAGGTTTTCTAACTTTTGAATAATTCTTTTTTACCTGATTATGCCTGAAGAGGCATTACCACTTGAACACCAGTATAATATAATTTTTAGATATCTTTACTAATTAAATTAATTAGACTGGTTCTCTTTTCTTTCGGTTTCTTTGTTTGTTTTAGAGCTACAATTTTATCAACTTGATATTGTTCATATTAGATCCTGAGTAGAATGTGTTAATTCAACTTTTAAAGCAATAAGATTTCATTCAAACAAACCATAAGCTGCCATGACATAATGGTTGCCCTAGCTCTTCCTTGGTTAATTTTTTGTATTTTTCAGTTGCCTTCTACATCCATCTACCAGAAACTACTTTTGAGAATCCTTGTATCAAAATTTACTGTTATTAGTACGCTAAATCTTGCCCTTGGCTAGGAATAATTTTGTGATTTGGCATGGTAGGTACTTATTGACATACTCAGGAAAATATTTTTGTTATTAATTTATTAAATAAAAAAAGACATATGCTGGCTTGTTAATCACATCTGTTTACAAAATAAAAATTAAATGGAAAAAAAAAGGTAGAAACTATGAATTACTAACTTGAAGATCTACTTATTTAATGGTTGTTCCATGATCACAGTATTTACTCCACATTATTGGATATTTATTATACACTGTCTCAATTGCCATGACATAAGGCATGTCACAAATGTCCCTAAAACAGAGTCTGAACTCTGTCTAAAACAGAGTTGAACTGATAACATACAAGAGTCATAAATAGCTATTGTTTCTCCTAAGATATTGATACGAAAAGAATTAACTGTTGTCCTGTATGTATATGAAGGGAGATAGCATAGCACCTCTACTACAGAGAATATTACTTCCCTATAGTTGTACAGTCTATAGGTTACTTTTTCAATATGATAAGAAAGCTACAAAACCAGATCACCACAGAGACATTCAATGAAGGTAACAATATTGTGAAAGGCTGATCTTTGGTAAAACTGTTTTTTTTTCTTTTCACCGTGATAATGAACCTGTGTAAAAACTAAACAAATAACTGTGTAAAGAACATGCACCCTATCATGACTTGAAAATGAAATCCAATTAAATGCGTCAAAGCATTTTTACAAGATGTCTGGACCCACAGAATGTAATAAACAAAAGAAGATGCATGTCAAGCCCAGAACGTAGTCTTTTATCTTTGTTATCTAAGTTCATATCCTTAGAAACACAAATTATATTGTTACTCTGCTTAATTCCCATGTATTTCAACAATTCAACTCGTTTGGCACCAACATGTCGGTATTCAGCATTTTAGCTGTTAATATGAAAATATAAGACAACACAGGCTACACAGAAATTGCTAATAGAATGCTTATCTCTGTCTTTACAGGTAAAATGTTTAATGTTACAAAGTAGATAAACTGAGTTCATTCAAGTTCAAAATTGTACTGAATATATCTGCTGAAAGGAATAATTTAAGGAGCAGCTAAAAACCAGATGTAAAACAATGAAGGCAAATAAACCTCTTCTTTTTATTATTTCTGTTTTGTTGTTCTATTATACTAAGACATTTTCATAAGGAAGCCCCAACTGAATAGGCTACATATAGTTCAACCAACTATTTCCACTGCCAAAGGAAAGTACAGACAAAGCCCTGGAAGTGTGATTATAATGGATGAAAAGGGAGAAAAAATATCCAGAAAACACAGTATCAGCCAAAAATATCTCAGAATAGCTTGAGTTACATTTTCAGAGATGTTCTTGCTCTTTTAACTTCCAAGATAGTATTATTATTGCCTTCCTGTGTATATATTTTTATGAGACAATAGAAAAATGGCCAGTATATTTTTGGAGTAACTAGGAAGACTGACTGAAGGCATTTTATGGTAAGTAATGAGCTACCTGCTGAAAAGAGAAGTTTTTTAGGACTGCAACCCTAAGCAGAGTAATCATTCTTGGGTAACAAATTGAAGTAAAATACAGCAATAAAATGGTAATTCTTTAAGTTTACAGATTTTTCATGATTTCTTGAAAATTATCATCAGACTACATAAAATACTGATTGGCTAATGTTCAAAAGTAAAAAAGCACTGCAAGTATTTATTGTAACAATTTTTGTGAACAAACAAGTATTTTATCTAAGTTATTTTGGGGGTGGGGGTCGGGGGGAAAGATTCCTGCCATTAACTGGTGATGAGAAGGCACTTTCTGAGGTTGTTTCACATTTAAACTTTAACTTTGCGGTTTATAACCGAGAGTGATCCCTTTTCACTCACAGAATGACTTTTAAATAAATGGGTATGCTAAAACCTTGCTCTCCAAACCCACTCTGTTTACCTCTCCTGTTATTCTCTTTGTCTTAAGAATACTGTAATCCATAGAAATGTCTTACCAGTGATCAACAGATTTACTATCCCCATAATAAAACTATGATCAAAATCACAGAATCAAATTCATATTTCTCAATTTCATTTTTAATAACTATGTAAAATTAATTTTGTTTTCTAAGGGATTATGTTCCAGCAAGACTGCATTAGGTTTTAATACCAGCAACCCACTTCATTCATGAAATACATTGTTTTAAACCAAAATCTAATGATATAGGATTAAGCTAGACTACATACTGCTGTATCTGGATAAAGGTGCTTTCTCGCAAATTTTTCCATTAGCAAATCAGTTAGCAGTTCCCAACAGAAACCTTCCACCTGCATGGTCTTTCTGAAAGCATTGTTTCTGACAGAGTACCACATTTCTTCTCATACTTCAGGCAGCTTGTCTTTAAACATATTACATAAAGCTGGTTAACCCATCAGCTTACCCCACCAAAACAGGTAAGCACACTTAGAGAATTTAAAAAAAAAAAAATCAGAGAAGTATCTTTTGTTCTTCAAAATGTTAATGAGGATAACCTGGAACAGTCTCTGTGCACTCATAGAATGTGTGCATGAACCTCAGCCCACCTCTGCTTACAGGACTCCCTCGCTTTCCAGTTACAATTTCTGAGGCTTCCCAGGTACCAAATTAGTTAAAACCTTCACAAAGTGTAAAACAACTCACTGTTGAAGAATCATAGATACCAAGGACCTAGGGAAACATCTGCTTTTCAATTAATTGCAGGGTTTTCATGGGATCTGAGGATTAATACAACTGTCCAACAAAATCAAACATCAACACATAGTTTCAGATCCTTAAAAAGACTATAGTTGCTGACAATCATTCAGAAGACCCAATATTTTATTTGTCTCAACTGTAACCAGGTACCAATGATCCACTTACAGGGATTAATGCCACCAAGGGTAACCATCCAAGAGGAGGATGAATATATTGTTGTCTTACCTGGCAACTTGGGGTACCCTGGTTTGTTTGTTTGTTTTCTACTTTTTTGACCACTGGCTCCATAGCAGTATTTGCTTTCCTAATTTCTGACTTTGACACTTTTTTCCAAACCTGGTTTAGACTGACTTCAGGGCTAGACTGAATTGATCATGTCGTTAGTAAGAAACTTGGATTTGAGATAGCTATAATCTCACCTTAAGTTCCTATAAAATGAAAATACCTACTAGCCAAACAAACATTGGTATCTTGCCTCTGTGACAGTAGATATTTTCTAACTCCTGAATGTCACCTGTTTTGACATTTCAAAAAGAAAATTACAGGCTAGCATATTGCTCTAGAAAAGCTTAAAGCTGATGTAACCAACCGTCTGCAGCAATCCAGTTATCCTTAAGCTGAAATAACTGGGTAAATATTTGTATTTACTATGTTAGCTAAAAGTGTTAAAGGCTACAGATTGTGTCATCCTGAAACACAGTGAGAATTTTGTCCCTAAATTTGTATTCATTAAATTAATTCAAAGGCTGTAGAAGAAAAGCATGTTAGTTACTCTTACCAGACATTACCCACAGGTCTGCAGACACTGAGAACCTAATGAGAATGTGGATGGGAATAGGAATGGGAATGGGAATGGGAAAGAGAAAGGGAAAGGGAAAGGAAAAAAGAAAAGGGAAAAGGAAGAAGAAACCGCATAAAAACAATCAGGAAAGAAAAAAAAAAATCAAGAAGTAAAAACAATTGAGTTTCTTTAGTGAACTTTTGCAATTATTTCTTGATGTGAGAGTTTTGTACTCATTTAACATGGATTTGTAGATCTGATCTGTTAGGTGTTAATTAAGTCCCAACAATTAATGAGGTCACCTCTTCTATAAACAGAGATTAGTTCTTCAGTCCTTTTGAAGGAATATGTACCAGTAACAGTAGATGACCCTAAGTGAAATACACAGACATTTGATAGACACCCCAAATTGCATGTGTTTTGGTTTACATTGTAAAAAAAGATAGTAGTTTGGTGGCTGGTTAGAAACTAAAATTATATCTTGAAGCCCCTGATCATGATAAATAATTAGCATTGAAGTAATATTTGATGTTCATAATTTATGTTGAAAACCTAACTTTCTCATGTAATGGTGAACTATAATATTTATATTTTGAGATCCTTAGAAACATTCACTTGCAAAACGTTGAGAAAATTTAATATGCAAAATGAAATATTCGTTAATCAACATTGATTAGTCCCCATTATTTAGGAAAAAAAATCTTTATTTATTATCTATAAGAGGTTTTCAAAGTCTGAAAAATTATTTTTCATTTGTGAAAGTAAAATAAAGGATTTCAATGATGGAAATGCATAAAGCAACGCAGTTTTAACTCAGATGAAGTAGAGATTAATAAAAGAGGCCTCAGAAGCTTTTTCAAACAAACAGCTTAATTCTGTAACACATGAATGTCCCTATTATGAAAATAAAAGCTTATACTAAAACAAGTACACTAAAGAAGTTAGCATTTTCTTTACTTGTACCCAGCTATTTTTAAATAGTACACACTATCTATTATCTTAGATCAGTATGCAAAATGCAGATGGGTAATACCATGGGGTAACTGTTACCTGTTTAGCAGTGCAATAGTAGATGACCCTTTATAACTCAAGACATGGTAATAAATTAACCAATCATGAGTGAACTAATATATAGAAGGAAACAACTCCGTTAACCTGGAACTTTTATGGGTGTTAACCTGTCCCCCATATTTCTCAAAAACAAAAATGAAAAAAAAAGATAAAGGTGGAACCTCCAGCCGGATAGTTAATGAAACATTTGAAATATTTTGCAACAGACCACAAAGAAATATTTAAAAGCATGGAATCTAG
The DNA here is from genome assembly GCF_964289735.1 of Phaethon aethereus. Lineage (NCBI taxonomy): Eukaryota > Metazoa > Chordata > Aves > Phaethontiformes > Phaethontidae > Phaethon > Phaethon aethereus. The sequence continues at coordinate 49,234,117 of NC_138577.1, read as the reverse complement.
ATAATTAGTGTAATATGTAAGCTTACATACGTAGACTTAAACATAAAGTTTATTTTGCTAAATTTCTGAGAAATCACCATCAGAATCAGAATCAGAATCAGTTTATACCATTAAACCAGTTGTGGTTTTGACATGTATATTTTATGTGATTTTTATATCTTCTTATAAACTTCGCTTTCGGTGTCCTCAAAAATAACATTAACTGTCCTTACCCACTTCTGTATAGAGGTCCTTAAAAATCATTTACAATTTCCTTTTATTTTAAGATGTAACATATTTTTTAATGGACTTTATACTATCTTGATTTTTGTATCATTCTAATTCCTAGGTTAGTCCTTGCCTAGATTGAGATTTCTTATGTGAAATAAACTATTATAAACCAAACTTGAAAAGGAAAAAAAATTGCTTTGCAATGTCTGTTTTCCATAAACAAATCCTAGCGTTGTTACTGTGTTACTAATCTTCAGTTCTTCATTCGATGATTTCTAGCTCATCATTTCCAGTATTTTTCTCTGGAATCAATGAAGAGTTGACAGTCCCACAAGTACCTAAATATTTGTTTGACATTTTAAAATATTGGCACAAGACTATCTAGCCTCATGGAACTTCTCCAGTATTTTAAGGCTTACTGGAAAATTAATATTAAAATATTAATAGTCTAAGAAGGTTCTTTGTCAGTTTTCTTAAACCTTTTGAATGAAAATTCCCTGAACGTGCTGCTCTCAAAAATCTATTATCTTGGTTAAAAGTGTATTACTCTGTTATATGATTATTTTCCCCAAATAAAACCCATAAACCTCACACTTTTGAATTCTTCTGCATTATTATCTGTGTTTTTACTGTTCATATATACTAAATAATTAATATCATTGCTGGGTTTATTTTTGTTCCTAAGATACTTTGAATTTATCTTGCACTTTTTTTTTTCTATCCATAGTTTCACCTTGTTCTCTTTTGATTCCCTTACTAATTTTCTGGGGAAAATATTTTTAAATTTCATATTTCCATACATTTCTGTACTTATATGACTATTAATGTATACATACATCTCAGTGTATGTATACATTAATATACATCTCTATGTATGTATACACAATACAAAAGCAATGGTGAAAACAGTTTTTCTCTTGATTCTCCTCACAGGAATATTTATTCTTTGTTTTTTTTTTTTCTGAATGCTAAGAGCTTTTAGGGTCTTTCATTTCAACAGGACCATTTCAGGAGATGCACTAATGTGTATTTTCATTCAAAAAATAATCAAATACATAGAATTTTGTTGTCTGTCTCTGATTTTAAATAAACTTTATTATGGACTATACTGATGATGTTATGAACATAAACACATTCCTTCAACTTATTCTCTAAAACCAAACCAGAATATCTAAACCAAATTAGCCATCTTTCTTCAAGAAACAGCTATTTTTTTGTATTCTCTGGAGCATTTTTATCAGCACAGAGACAAAATTCTGAGCGCAGCGTAGGAGAAAATAATGTTACATTGAAGATACAGAAGACCATTGTAGGGCAGGGAGCTAGTTTTCACAATATTAACCTGCATTGTTGTTTATTCCTTCACATTTAATCAGCCTTTTTTGCAGATAAATATTGAACTTTCACAACAATACATGTTCCTTCAACACACGTAAGACATTGAAGATATAGTGGCTTTGTCAGCTCACATACTGATACAAGACTGAGAGACTAACAAGACCAAAGCAATGAAGGAGACTCAAGTGATGAAGTCTTGTGTTCTGCATCATAGCTTCTTTCACCTGAAAATGTAATTCAGTGGCAGGATGTCACTGCTACAGAATGAAGCACTGGAGTGCTGTATCTTGTCCTGGGCATAAGGGAGTAAGTAACAGACCTTTGATTTCACCGCTTCTTAATGTCATAAGAGAGATTTGGCTCATAAAGTTAGGTCTCAAGGCAGGAAGAATCTTGCATATATAAAGAGGAGATGAGCCAGTTTCTGTAATTTATAGCTGAGGAAGTTTGCGCATAGAATTTCCTAAGTGTCAAAAGCATTGTCAGTGTAGACCATACTAAATAAAATCATGCTTCAGCACTAGGGTTACTTGTGCCTGTAAAAACTCATGATGTGTTTTCATAAACTTGCAGAGTACTATTTTATCTCAATACATTGCAAATTGTTATTTAGGAAATTAAAAAAAAAGGTACAAAAAAAAGATGGTGTGGAGAAAAGAATTGGGGCAAAAAGTAAGTATTTTGCATGGATGCAAACAAATTAAATTAACTTTCTAAATAACAGGGACTAAGTGTAAGGAATACTGAAAAAATCAGCATGAATTTCCAGGTATTCCTGCTCAAGAATTCACTACTGAGTATGCAACAAGTTCATGCACAGAAGATAAGTAATATTTATGCTTAAGCAAATTGGTTATGTGATTGTGTTGAAGCTGCCAATTAACTTTGTGAATAACATTTAGGTGCAGACAGGGACACATCAGCAGCATGATTTGGTCCTTTACTATAGGTAAGGGTACTGTGGTTTTAAGGATCATTGGTTTTACTACTTCTAAAGTTACTGGTGTTTATAGTTGCCTGTAATGCCCACCAGCTTGATGGAACATTAATAATGTCACAGGAATAGCCCACAAACAAAATCTCAGATCCAAATGGATCGGAGATTTACTTTTGTTATTTTATTTTTCATTGATTTAAATTTTCAGACTCACACTTTTAACTTTATATCTACATATTTCTTGATATCTTTTAGTGGGCTGTCATTCTGACAATTATTCATCTCAGGAGGAGACACTCATTGAGTAAATCCTTCAAGATCATGTTTTTAATAAGATTAAAAGTGCCAATTGATGGAATACATGAGAGCACACCAGCAGTATGCTTTTACCATAACCAGTTACAATTTCCACAGCCAACTGCATCTTAACTAAGAATATTCTTTACAGAAAGAAACATATGGTTTCAGTATGCTTATATTAACATATTTTGATACACCAGCTTTTCCAGCTTTGTATTCTGCATGGGAGCTTTTAATGCTATATCTCATAAAGCTTCATTCATAATGCTCAGCAGGTATTGGAAAGTACATACCATAAATGTACTGAGCCATCAAGCTAGAATTCCTGCGCACTGAGATAAGAAACTTGAAAAAAAAATGCTATTGTCATAAAAGTAAAGAAATGCTGAGGTGGGAGAAAAATCAGTTAATTTTCTTGAGGATTCTTTGCAGAATGAGTGAAGAACATACACAGCATAGGATAAGTACTTAAACAATCTCTGGATTAAGAGCAATTGCAGATGGCTAACCTATGTATAGAATTGTTTGCAAAAAATTGGAAGTATTATGATTCTTTGTATTTTTAAATTCCTCAACCTTTCTGTGAGCATTTGTTTAATACCATTTATATAGAAGGCTATCTGTCAATGACATGACCTAAACTCCTCTGCAAAGTACTTCTGTTTTCTTCTTTTTCCTTTAATGGTCAGAAGTAAAAATTTAATTTGCTTTAATCTTAACCATTTCAAGATTGCACCAGGAGCTGTGATGTATTATAAAGCCATTTCAGAGAGTCTTGCTAGATAAGTGACTTTCAGTAGCCTAATTTATATGTTTAAAGATGAGAGAGGAAGGAAGGAAGGAAGGAAGGAAGGAAGGAAGGAAGGAAGGAAGGAAGGAAGGAAGGAAGGAAGGAAGGAAGGAAGGAAGGAAGGAAGGAAGGAAGGAAGGAAGGAAGGAAGGAAGGAAGGAAGGAAGGAAGGAAGGAAGGAAGGAAGGAAGGAAGGAAGGAAGGAAGGAAGGAAGGAACAGAGAGGAAATAGGACTGGAAAAATAATATTAGGAGAAAACTAATTTTTTTTAGGGCATTATTTTCTTTGTGTGAACTACATAAGGAAGAAACACGTCTTCTTACACTATGCAGGAATACATAGGAATGCAGATGAATGAGGGATACTCATCCAGCCTCAAGTTCAATTTGTAAAATATTTTTTTCATATTTATGTGTGAAAGTGATTATTTACCTATAAACACCTATTTCCACAAGACCCCAAGTAATAAAACCATAAATAAATAAATTTGTTTTATATATATGCATACTTATTCCCATTTCAAATGTAGCACGGAGATAAACTGAGGAGTCAGAACTATGCCTCTCTTCAAATACTTGATCAGTAGCCAGATTCTAGTCTATAGATTAGAAAATGCACTGAACAGCACCAAATGGAACAGCAAACCTTGTGCTGAATCTTTGTTTTCAAAACCACACGATACATTGAACATCAACAGTCAAGAGGAAGATGTTTTCTCAAAGAGGAGCTGGATTCAGTGAAAAATACTGATTCATGAACAGTAACTTTTCAGAAGCACATGTTGGTTTTATAACTAGTAGGAAAGATTTCTCAACTCCCAGAATGTAAGGTCATGTCGGTGAATAAAAACATGTAACAATCAAAGCCTGTGGATTAAGGGCACTTCTTTGGAGTACTTAATATTCCAGTGGTACTGCAAAGACACTGAAAGAGTCCTCACTTTTCAAATTTGCATTCCCTAATTCACTGGATTAGGAAAGTCGAAACTTTCCTAATATTTTCAATGGCTTTCTAGTCACGGTATAATTTCATTATTAAAAATATTCAGAATACCATATGCTTGGAGATATGCTTTCCTCTGGGCAATGTTACTAAGGCACAGCCATCCCTTGGTCCATATCCAGGTCTACATACAGGGTACAATGATTTCTCCACTGAAATAGATTAAGTAGATAAAGCTGAAACTTACTACTTTTTAAAAAGTGTGTATATATTTAAAATTCGTCATTAAAAGTTCTGTATTTGGCCTTGGGGAGGCAGGGGCGGAAATCAAATGGAAAGCCTTCTATCTGCTTTAAAGAGATACTTTCTTTTCTTTCTCCCAAGTAGCAATTTACATTGTTTCAATCTTGGGCATATAAACATAGCTTTAGTTCACTGGAGCATAGTTTGCAATAATGCACCTCATTATGGGAAATGCTGTAATGAATAACATTACCTTCCACTTGTGATTCATGCTGGCTTGTCCAATCTTTGTGGTCAAAAATTGTCTCCTCCTCAGCCTGGCCTCAGTAAAGACAGTAACATTGCATTGACTTCAGACAGCATCAGTGAAAACAAGATCTGAAATAAAAAGAGAAAAAAACTGAATGAAACAGAACAAGCCAAAATAAAATGCATGTTCTATTCAATATTATGCTTGGACATCTCTCACATACAAAAACCAGTGCTTCTAAAGGGTATGTATAAGCACACATGGCCCATCCATGTGTTTTATTAAAACAATATGGTTTAGGATTTATCGGGATTACATTGGGTATAACAGCTGATTCAATTTGTTTAGAAATGCAGGGACCATGAAAAGCCAGTGAGATTTCAACATTTACTGTTTTGCAAACTGACTTGCCATTGAAAGCCAGCATTAGTTGGCATTATAAATGTTATAGAATCAAATTACAGTACCTCATTATTTTATGAAAACAGTTAGGCTAATAGGGTTTCAGTAAAATAATGCACAAATATTTTTTTTCCATTAAATATTTTAAAGGTATGGATTTGTCTCAGGCCCAAAACTGAAAATGGGACTGTGACAAATTCATACCTTTAAAATAGCTAATGGAAAAAGAATATTTGTGAATGACTTTACTGAAACTCTAGCCTGATATTTACAACACAAAATATCTGTTATAGTTGTTGAGTAAGGAATGGCTTTTACTTTTATTGAGGCACCCTAAGAAAAAACCAGTCAGATCCCGTAATGAAATTTACATTTTAATGAAACTACGAACACATTATTTTTCATAGCATTAATAAACTTCCTTTTAATGAATTATAAAATAAGTTCATGCAACAAAAAGCCTCTTCTCCATGAATCATTTCCTTTTGCTTGCTTTGCAGAAACAGAACTAAAGTAAAGATGTAACTTTTGTCTTCATATGCATTTTTCTTTATATGGGTTGAAGTTTTTACTAACAGACTAAATATTGTGGTCTTAATCCTTACAAAACTATAGATGCCTTCATTGTCTGTATAGCAGAAAATGAAAAGTAGCAAGAAAACCATAATAAATATCCATTTTAAGATTATCCTTTACTCCTACCTAAATGTCACTTTGGAATCCTGTTTAGACCAGTCTCAAGGTCAGAAGTCAAAGCAAAATAATCCATATCTTCTGATGTGGCCCTCTAAGGTCCTGCCTAGTATGGGTGTTTCTAAAGCAAATCTCACTTGTGCAGACAACTTTACGGGTGAAGAACGTATAATTCTGGAGATTTTATTACCCTCTCTCAGCCCTTCCAGACTGACTTTTCTAGTTCTTAAGAAAAATTTCTTGTTTTATTTACATTTTCTTGAAAGACAGTAATACCAAGTCCCTTAAGAAAGATAGATTTAGATAGTTACGCACAATTTCAAAGATGGAGCAAGCAGAGTTTGAAGAGGTATTGCAAACTTTAATTGGTAGGAAAAAATTTATGAAATAAACTTTTAAAAGTAAGCATATTTCAAGCTTCAAATGTATAGTTTCATGATTGTTTATATACATACAAATATATGTAGTTAACACCGCCTCTCCTCTGGGAAGTGTAATATCTTTTCCTTAGGATTCACTACTTTAAAAAGAAAGATCTGTAATGATCTGTAATTCACAGTAATGCCACATACTAATACTAAAATACAGCTTGAATTAACGAGCCATGGCAGAACCTGAACAATTTTTTTTTCTAATTAAAAAAAATAGAAATTTCTGTAATTGGTTAAGTTTCCAATCCATTTATTAATTACAAAATTCACTAACAGGTTACAGATGAGGTAATTCTGGGGAGTGCTTTTATACCACTGTTACCTTCCCAATACAAGCTTTCCCTACTGTTCAAATAAAAGGCAGTTCTACAAACAAACTTGGTCTTTCATACCCACAATCCTGACATGGCAGAATCAAAAAAAAATTCAGGCATTGCAATATCATCTACCAGGAAGACCCCCAGTGAACCACTGGTTAACATCCCCTTTATTTTTAAGCCAATTAATTTATGTATATTATTGATATGTCTCTGCCTGCTTGTATTGGTTTTGGCGGGGATAGAATTAATTTTCTTCATAGCAGCTCATATGGAGCCAGGTTTTGGATTTTTGACCAAAACAATATTGATAACAGAGGGATGTTTTAGTTATTGCTAAGCAGTGCTTATACAGCACCAAGGTCTTTTTTGCTTCTCATGCTGCCCTGCCAGAAAGTAGGCTGGGGGTGGGCAAGAAGTTTGGAAGAGACACAGCTGGGACATCTGATCCCAACTGATCAAAGGGTTATCCTAAACCATATGGCATCATGCTCAGCAATATAAACTGCAGGGAAGAAGGAGGAAGGAGAGATGTTCAGAGGCATGGTGTTTGTCTTCCCAAGTAACTGTTTGATGTGATGAAGCCCTGCTTTCCTGGAAATGGCTAACTGTCTGCCTGTCAATGAGTAATGAGTGAATTCCTTATTTTGCCTTACTTGCAAGTGCAGCTTTTGCATTACCAATTAAATTGTCTTTATCTCAACCCATGATTTTTCTCATGTATACCCTCCTAATTCTCTCCCCCATCCCACCAGCAAGGAGTGAATGAGCAGCTGCGTGGGGCTCAGCTGCTTACCAGGTTTAAATCACAACACTGTGTCAAAACATCAGTACTGTATTGATTGAAGACCATTTTATTTACTCTTTTCCCAAACTCAAAAATATTTCAGTCTTAAAAAAGTGATGCATCGTAAGATGTATCGTTGCAGAGCTAGTTAAAAACAACAAAAACTTGATGTATGTCAGGTCAGTGATTTCCATGACTTCTTCCATATTTAACAATAAAGTTGCTAGTTGTTGAGGCCTTTATTTTTTCCAACTCAATTTATTTTCCTTTACTATTTTCAACATGAATACCAAAACAGAAACAAACCACGCAAGAAACATGAGAAATATTTTGAGAATTATATTTTGCAATATCTATGGATAATATTTTAAAATTAAATTTTGAGGAGTAGTGAGTAATGTAGATTTTACTGTAGTGATAAACTGGAAAAATATTCCAATGTTAGCAGAAATACAGCTATTACTGATTACTTTTTCTCAGCACCTTTCAGGGTAACTGACAGCTGGTAACCCAGATATCAATGGAAAGGAAATTATCCACCCTATTCTCTCAGTAAACTCAACAGAACTGTAAAAGATTTCAAATGTGCGTGCAAATTTAAATGAACATTATTTTCAACCGGCTATTCCCCAAATCCCTGCCAAAGCTCACCCACAATTTAAGATTTCAACTCTTCCTTGCAAATTTCAAAAATAAGGTATCTATGGCCATATGAAGTGCTGTGTTGTCACTAACACAACAGCAGAACTGTGTATTTTGCCAAACTGAGATTAAAGTTAAATATCAAAATAAGATGGTATGGAAAACAAGTGTCTGCCAACTCTGAAAGAAACTTTAGCAGGAGATATCTGAGAGTAGAAGGTTGTCATCATATTTATTTAAACAGTTTATTTTAGAAGTTTATTTTAGTGACTTAGTTTTTTTACCAGTGCATGACAAGGTTTATGTTCTACAATGTTCATTTAAGGTCTTAGAAAATCTTTTGAACTTTACATTTTCTGTGGAAATCATAGTGAACACATTTCACTGGATTTCAAAAAAGTCTTGAGGACAATCATTGTCCTTTCGTTGATCTCTGCATCTCTAAAAATTGTTAGTCATTTAATTGACAGTTTCAAGTAGCATGGATTAATGTTTTCTAATTTTAGCCCATAATGCTGGAATTTCTGCTAAACCTGCTTATCTTTTCTTCATATAGGAGACAGTTTTGATTAACCTTAAGACAACAGCTGTAATTCCTTATCACACTTTTTAACTCTTCTCTTTGAGAGTTAAAGTTCTTTTCAAATAAAGATGATGTCATTAAGTGATTTTAATATAGAGAATTTATTGCATTTTAGAAAAGAATAAAAGTAAGTTTTAGAGTATGTTTATAGAAATTAATAACCTATGGATTTCTGCTGATCATGAGAACCTTTTACAGTTCTAGGACATCAGCTATACTGTAATCAGTGGTCAGTATGAAATTTATTCTGTGTAAGTCTGCAAAATTAGTGATATAAATCTATGTGGTTTTGGTTTTTTATATATATTATAAAAATATAGTACATAGATCCATCAGACCTAATAGATACTGATTTATTTTAGCTGGGAACTTGGACCTGGAAGAAAATTCTTTTTGTGTTGTTTGCTTGTCCATTTTTTAATGGATATGGTTTAATAATCTCTCCCCTTAAATTAATGTAGGCATAAGCTCTTCTGCAGATCCACATACATTGCCAGCATTTGATTGACATATGACTATTTAACCCTGCTGCTAATAGTACCAGCACCAAAAAAGTTTTGTTTATTTCCAGAGAGTTAATAACCAAAAGTAAAGTGAGCAGCATAAGTTGTTAACCTTCAATTTCTGTCATGAAAAAAATACATGTGCCCAAGTTATATTAATTTGTTTCAACTGCAGTCAGAAGTAACATTCTCCATATATATATATTTACACTTCAAAATCTGCATTTCACGTATCTCTGCACAGTTTCTGAACTACACTGTGTCTACATCATTTGCATCTGTGTGGAACATTGGTATTTCAGTTATGTATAATCCATACAGAGACAAAAAGATGCAGTTGAAACTCATTCAAATGCATAAATAGAGCTATTATCCTTCATTTTAGTGAACTATAGGATTTAAGCACATTATGTTCCCATCTCAAAAGAAAACCACACTCAAAGTTGCATGACTTCTTGTTGCTGGGATAGAAGAGTTGACAAGGTTTATTTGAGACAACGTATGTGTAAAGACAGACATCCCAGGTGAAGAAGAAAGATATGAAGCAGGGAGGAGGGAGTAGAGCTTCAGTCATGCTTGAGCAAAACAGCTATATGGCCTTGGAACAATCTGCAAGAGTGACTTTTGGGATGGTAGCACAGTCTGAAAAAGCGGTGTGGCTGAGAAGAGGCAAATACTTTCCAGCTGTTTGATTCTTCTTCTGCTCATTAGTCTATGTCTCCTTGGCAAGATAAAAACTTTATCGCTATACTCAGTCTGTCACCACTTTCCAATCCCAGATAGAATCATTTAAAATCCCCTTATTTTGTTTTGTGACTTGGATAAATCCATTCCAAAGTATCTTCTGAAAAAAAAAAAATAGTGATAAACACTCTTCTGTAATTGTTTTCAGATCACAAAATATGGAATAAGACTGTCAAGCATTTTGCTTCCTGTGGTAACCTAATCATGTATATATGAAAATGTCCTTTCTTTTTGCTCTATTTTAAACTTATGTCAGGAGCATTAAGTTAGTAGTTAATTTTTAACTCTGATTTACCCTCTCCCTTTCCTCTTGTCCTGCTTCAAATGGATATCTCTCGACATTTCAGTAGGGGTGGCTTTTTTATTGCAATTCCCTATTCACCTTCTCTATATCATTCATTATTGTAGAATTTTTATCAGATCAGAATGTGTTACCATTGTAATGAACTCTGTTGTATTTAGCCTGCTTTATATGGACACTGTTCCACCTCTCTCATTATTACTGTCATTCTACTTTTAGCCTTTTCTAGTTCTACTAGATCCTTTTTAGCCAAAAAAAATCATGCAATAGTCAAGCATGTTTATAGTCGTCAAGTTTATAGCCAATCATGGTTATAAAGAGTGTTGTAATAATCAACCGCAGCAAAAAAGGATGGCAGAGAAGTAGCCTTCTTCTACTTAAATATGTATGGCATACTTGAACAAATGAGTGCAGTATGATACGGTTATAAAGTATTTTTAACATTCAAAGAAGAGGTGGGTCCCAGAGAAACAGACCAAAAAGTGAGAAGCAGGCATGTAGTCTTTGCTTGTTTATTTATGACTACTGCCAGGCAAACTTAGTTGACAAAAACTTGAAATTATCCTGAGTTTCACCTAGAAATCAAGTGCATGTTTTTGAGTGCTCATGATGAGAGCTTGTCATTATCTCTTGGGGTTTTTTTTTATCATTTATTTTTGTCAGAAGATATGGATTTCAAAACCAAGTCTTAGAAATGTATCATCCTTTGCATGGAACCTCTGAACAAGACTGCAAGGAAACACAGGGAAGAAAAAAAACATTCTTAACTCTGTTGCTAGGACTCTCATCAGAGATTCAGAGTCAGATCCAACTTCCTATTTAATCAGACTGGAACTTCCTATCCTCAAGCCTGGAACTAACACAAAAAGCTGTTTCTTCTGACTATACTTTACAGCTCACACCAAGAACACATTGGCCTTTCTGTCAATGGCTGATTAATAGGTCTTAAAAAATTCTGGGATTTTTTGTAGATTTTATCTATTCTAGCTGCCCTTGCATCTGTGCCATGTCACTGATACTGGACAAAGAATCGGTAGTGTGCCAATGCCAGCTACAATAAGCAGAGACAGTGAGTTGAATTCAGGCTCCGAATAAAAGAAATATGTGCTTTGGTGTCAAGCTTCACAATCACCTTGGTCTTCTCTCTAGTCAGATAAACACAGATGTAACAACTCAGATCAGAGACTGCCATTTCCCACTCTGGATGTTTGTACTCTAGTGATCAGTAGCTGTACTGAACTCTTGTTGATGTTTTGGCAACTCACATTTTCCTTTTGTTTGGCAAGCTTCACACTCTACTGAGGACAGTAGTGTTCACCAGAATAGCTTCCAGGCATAAAGAGTTTAATTTCCTACTTGATCCATCTATTGGTAAATTCCACAAATTATGAGAAACATATAATTAGGTAGATTTTCCTTTAAAAAAACAAGAAAAAAGCACAAGGATAATAATATCATTTTTTAAAAAGCTAGATTGTCATTTTTTAATAGCTCTAGTCATTCCGTGAAATGTATCATTTTCTTGTATGGAATGAAATGCCAATTTTCGGAAGATATGGCTGTCATGAATCCACCTGACTGACAGTTTTCAACCTTATTTATGTCAGTTACAGTAGCAAGACTGAAAGCCTGTATTACTGGCAATCAAGAAGAATACTATTTGTTTTAGAATGACGTCTTAAACTGCACTCTAGTAACGAAGATAGCAATGAACACAAGTCACTTGTTGACACACTGGCAGCACTTCTGTTCCTTTGCTTAGCTGCACATGTTTCCACCATTAAAAGTTTATGTCCCAGTGGGGCACTCTGATGAAGGTAGTCAGTATTTCCAGAAATGCAGACAGTTACTGTGTAATCACAAGCAAAACCAGCAAACAATCCCCAAGAAGGCCAGGATATTTTTCAACACGTTTTACTTCCCAGCATTGTTGGGTAAAGCAATTTAAGCTTGCTTTTGCTTAGTACACTACTTGTAAGGAAAGGCACTTGACATTAGAGTTTCTTCAAAGAAAATAAAAGAAAAAAAAAGGAAAAGGCAGAAAAATATCAATGTTTGTGGTGTTTTGAGGAATTTCATCTCTCATTTCATCTACCACTTGTAGTTCTGACCTTTACTTGTTTTGATTACTCAGAACCTGTGTTCTGGCAGTCATACTGTGTTGACAAGCATTATCAGCTCCTTACCTAGTTCTAGCTGGAAAGCCTTAAAAGTCACGGAGTTTTTACAACTTCAGTAGGCTTTTGGATGAGGTTCATAACAAAGTAAAAGCAATAAATTCTCTGGAAGATTCATGTTGCTAGCTTGCATTGAGCAGCAGGCCACACTGTGCTGAATCACTCTTTATTTCCAAAAGACTAATACTATGTATGCTTTAAGGTCAATAAGGAAAAAGATGTTTTACAAGGTTAGGATAGATCAGTGTGAATATAAGGATGAAGTGAAGTAGCTAAAAGGCCATCCTGAATTCATTTGGAATCTTCTCTGAGAAATTCTCAGCCTCCAACTGAGCATCGCTTGGAAAATCCACTGTGGAAAGTAGAGTAAATCTAGAGGAATATGGGTACTACTATTACTATTAATCATTAATAATGGCATGTGGCTTACAAAACATACAACTGCCTTATTGCATATAAATCCAGTCTTCTGAAACATCTCTTCAAGAAAGAAAAGTGGACAAGGTTATAACTATACCTATTTCTATTTAAATTTCAGGAGAAGATGTTACATTCCAAGTGTTGTTTCAGTAGGTTCAATAAAATAACATTTTCAGTGATAAAAGTTTTGGCTCAGGCAAACTTTAGACACAGAAAAATGGAATTAGATTATCTGTTAATTTCATCTCCTATTCATTGCATATTACACCATTAATTTGTACTCAAGAGGTTTTAAGGGGAAGCAACTGTATTTCTATTTATAATAAACATACCAAAAATGCATTCTAAGAGTGGATGTGATCTATTTAATTTATAATGTGTACATATACACACACACCATATATATACACATAAACATCTGTGTTTCAGATATGACATTTTCACATATGATTTATGAAATGTGAGGAAAACATGATTGCTTTGTGGAAATATATTTTAACTGTCTGCATTTAACCCTGAAACATATCTCTGCATGAGTGAGACATGACTTTGGGCACAGTGGTAAACACACTATAGCTCTTCTGACAACAGTTCTATTGTATTTTTTGTCTCTTGAAATTAAAAAAAAACCTATTCAAAAAACCCATCCATAATCATTTCTTTACATAATAATGCTTAACAGCCTGTCAAAGTAACTGTCAACTAATGATTGCATAAATAGGTTCTAATACCTCAGGCCACTACTGAATTACTTTGAAGACACATTTATCTCTTAAACTAATTTAAACTCCATTTTCCACTGAACCTTCTTTTTAAAATCCTCAAAACTCTGGTGAAGAAGGTGAACTGTCGAAACTGTTTTTGTTCCACGAATAATACTAAAGTTAAAGAACTGTTTTATAAACGTTATTTCTTACATCTTCTGTCACAAATATTTTCTGAATATTCAGATGAGTTTTTCTGAAATAAATTATGTTTTTGTACACATCAAGAATTACAAACTTCACCTGAGATACCACAACTGAAAGAAAAGAGTCTGCAATATTGCATAGTGAAAAAGGTTAAAATCCTCATCAGCTTTACTAACTACTGTCAGACTTCAAGACTTTTGTTTTATGTTAGCTTAAGTGTAAATGTTGTAAGAATGAAGATATTCAAAACTAGGTCAGATACTCCATTCTTATCTTCTGTTATCATAAGCATACAATTAATTCAAGTACTGAATCCTCCATTACCAGCAGTTGTCGGTCTTTTCAACCGATGTGAAACCATTAAGGTAATTTTAGATGTAGATATATTTTAACTAATATATAGTCAATATATGCATTTGCCTGTCTAGCTGTATTAATATTAGATATGTTATATACTTATCTATCTGTTGAAGTCGGTGATTTTCCATATATTGTAATAAATGTACAATGTCCATTCCTGTTATGTATTCCACACTAAAGTCTTGACAACAAGCAACACATTCTAATATGTTACCTTGTCTGTCTTAGAAGTAACACCGGAAGCCTAAATTAAACTTGTGTATATCCACACTGGTGTTGCTTATAGCACAAATATAGAATCATAGAAACATAAAATCTTTGGGTTGCAAGGGACCTTTAAAGGTCACCTAGCCCAATTCCCCTGCAATGAGCAGGGACATCTTCAACTAGATCACGTTGCTCAGAGCCTCATCCAACCTGACTTTAAATGTTTCCAGGCATGTGGCATCTACCACCTCTCTGGACAACCTGTGCCAGGGTTTCACCATGCTCATGGTGAAAAATTTCTTCCTTGTATCTAGTCTAAATCTACTCTTGTTTAGCTTAAAACCACCTTGTCCTACTGCAAAAGGCCCTGCTAAAAAGCCTGTCCCCATCTTTCTTATAAGCCCCCTTTAAGTACTGGAAGGCTGCAATGAGATGTCCCCAGAGCCTTCTCTTCTCCAGGATGAACAACCCCAACTCTCTCAGCCTGTCCTCGTAGGAGAGGTGTTCCATCCCTCTGATCATCTTTGTGTCTCTCCTCTGGACCTGCTCCAAGAAGCCCATGTCCTTCCTGTGCTGAGGGCTGCAGAGCTAGATGAAATACTCAAGGTGGGGTCTCACCAGAGCAGAGTAGAGGGGCAGAATCACCTCCCTCAACCTGCTGGCCATGTTTCTTTTGTTACAGCCGAGGATGCGGTTGGCCTTTAGGGCTGTGAGCGTACATTGCCAGCTCATGTGCAGCTTTTCGTCCACCAGTACTCCCAAGTCCTTCTTGTCAGGGCCTCTCTGAAGGAAGAAGGACTTGGGGGTATGAGAAGCTGGACTGTCCTTGACCACTTAGGAACAGCTCAAAACATCGGCACGTTATCAACATTTTCTCATCCTAAATCCAAAACATAGTCTAACGCTAGCTTCTATGAAGAAAATTAACTCTACCCTGGCTGAAAACAGGACATAACTCCACCATAGAAGGCCCCTAGGTTGGTCAGGCAGGACTTTCCCTTGGTGAAGCCATGGTGGCTGTCTCAAATCAGCTGCCTTTCCTCCATGTGCCATAGCATAGCTTCTAGCAGGATCTGTTCCATGATCTCCCCAGGCACAGAAGTGAGGCTGATAAGTTGGTAGTTCCCAGAGTCCTCCTTGCTACCTTTTTAAAAAATGCGTGCACTATTTTCCCTTTTCCAGTCACCAGGGACTTTCACCTGACTGCCATGACTTTTCAAATATCATGGAGAGTGGCTGGCAACTCCATCAGCCAGTTCCCTCAGGACTCTGGAATGCATCTCATCAGGTGCCTTAGACTTGTGCCTGTTCAGGTTCCTCAGGTGGTCTCAAACCTGATCGTTCCTTACAGTGGGAGGGACTTTGCTCCTCCACTCTCCATCTTGCAGTCCATCCATTCAGGAGGTGTGGGAAGAGAGGCTGCCAGTGAATACTGAGGCAAAGAATTTGTTGAAAACTGTTTGTATTAAAGAACCAGTATGTCAGCCCTTTCTTGTTCAAGTATCATTATAGCTCAAAAACCAACCTTTGTTCTATAATTCTTCTTAACTTAAAGTGAAGCAAAATTCATTTTTACCCTTCAAGAACTTAATTTCAAGTTTACTGGCTGGTTTCTGTCAACCTTGAATAGACTTCATTTATGTCTGTTCTGTGATACTGAGAAAGAAGATTACACTTTCCACTTTCCATTAGACTTTTGCACTGGCTATATGGGGCTGTTAAAGGATGACCGAGTCTTGCTGATCACTCCTTGTCTCTCCAGCCAATGAATCAGCTTATGGATGGGGATCAGGGAGTCTCTGTTGGTGCGATATTGCCACCGGTGCACTGTTGTGGTAGCAATTGGCACCTGTTGTTCTTCAACCCTCAGCAACCCCACCACAGAAGGGTCTCTGAGAGACCAGGAGAGGTGGACAGCTGTTTAATTTCTTCTGTTTCCATGGCAGCTGTACCAAAAGCCCACCGGTACCCTTCTCAGTCCTTGAAATACCCTCTCCTGAGATAGTCTATCCCCAGGATGCACGGAGCCTCTGAGCCAGTCACAATGGGGTGCTTCTGCCACTCATTCCCAGTTAGGCTCACTTCGGCCTCCAGCACAGTCAGCTGTTGGGATCCCCCCGTCACTCCAGAAATACAGATGGGTTCTGCCCCTATATGGCTTGATGGCATCAGGGTACATTGTGCACCGGTGTCCACTAAAGCCTTATATTCCTGTGGGTCTGATGTGCCAGGCCATCTAATCCACACAGTCCAATAAACTCGGTTGTCCCTCTCCTCCGCCTGGCTGGAGGCAGGGCCCCTCTAGTCCTCGTCACAGTACTTGTTACCCACTTCTTGTAAATATGAATCAGAAGTCCCTTCAAGAGGATCAGAGGTAAGATCAGCCCTTCTATTCTTTCTGGGGAGCTGCCCACTGGAAAGTGGAGCAACAATTTTTCTGGAGGAACCTGAACCCCCCTTTGTAATTGTTTTTCCTTGCAGCTCGCATACTCGTGCCTCTATGGTCAAGGTAGGTTTTCCATGCCACCTCCTCATGTCCCCTCCGTGGTCAAACAGCTGAAACCACAGAGTGGCTCATGGTGTGTATCCTCTATATCCTCTCTCTTGAGCAGAAGAGTTTTTACTCCTAATAGCTGAGATACTGGTCTGTACAGGTGGAGGGTAGGGCATAGCTTCTTTGAATTGCTGGAACTCCCGGGACAGTTTCTCCACAGCAGAGATGCAGGCCCATAGAGAGGAAGAGAGAATTCCTTTGTATTGCCAGCGTTGGCCAGCCAACTCATCAACTGTTGGTGCCTCTCCGTCTTGCCAGGCCATTACTGTTAATGAGTTGGCATATGATGGTTGTGCACTCTGTACAAACTTCCTCCACATAGGTCGTGTGCAATTGACTTCATCTGGATCTTTGGATGAATGCCCATTGTCCAAGTCACCATAAATCACCTCCAGCACAACTAGCTCCCTCAGGTACTGGATACCTTTCTCCATGGTGGTCCACTTGCCTGGGTGTCATAGAACATTTTCCTTGAAGGGATACCTTTCCTTCACACCCGACAGGAGTCGTCTCCAGAGGCTGAGGACTCGTGCACCTTTTCAATTGCTTTGTCGATACCCCGTCCCCTAGAAAGGGATCTCAGCTGCTTGGTTTCCCCACCCTCTGATTCCAGGCTACTGGCCCCATTATCCCAGCATCAGAGCAGCAAGGTCACCACCTGGACGATGGCTGAAATCCTTTCGCACATCCTGTAGTTCACTCAGGGATAGAGATCAGATAGTTACCGTCTCTTATATGAGTTCTTCCTCTTCCTCCTCTTCAAGCGATGACCCGCTCTCTTCCCTCTTCGGTCCTTGTGATGGCCCTGCTTCAGAGCACTCTGCCTTCTCAATCTCTTCCTCTGGCTCCTTCTTGGAAATAGCTTCTTCGTCTGTTATTAAACGAGTTGACTTCTGTTTCCAAGGTTTCTTCTTTTGTACAGGGGCAAACTGATACTGAGATGGGCTGATTCTCTGGTTCAGCTGCAGCACCTGTCACAGGGGTTGGAGTAGTCATAGTGCCCATTACAAGAGTCTGAGTAGCTACAGTGCCCATGGCAGGTGTTGGAGTAGTCACAGTGCCCGTTCCATTGTCAGATCCAGAGAGTCTCTCTCCCCTTTGCATAGTGTTAAATAGAGCTCGGTAGGCATGGGCCAGGCCCCAGCACATTGCAATGATTTGTGTCTCCTTGGAGCTGCCAGGCTGAAAGCATACTTCTTCCAAATATTCTGCTAGTTCATCAGGATTCTGCACTTGTTCAGGAGTAAAGTTCCAAAACACCGGAGGTGCCCACTGCCCCAGGCATTTGCCCGTGCTGTTCCACACACCCTGCCATTCATAACTATCCAGCCTTGGGGCAGATCTCTGGGTGATATTCTTAAATTGCTTGCCAACCTTAGACAAAACCGAAACAATGTTCTCCAGAAGTAGCAATAGAGGTATTTTAACCAGCCAAGGGTGTTCAAAATACTGAAAAGTTATTGTGATAAAGGAGGAAACATTATGATAGAGGGTAGCAAAGGTACCATTCTGCATTTCCTCCACAAAAAGCCTTTTGGAGGCAGAAGTATAATTTTTAATTTCCTCCACAAGATAGTAGCCAAAATACAGTAATGGCTTTAGTACAGAGCTCAGATACTACAATAAGGTCAAGGCCAGTGTTCTAAAAACAAATCTTGCAGGTGAGACATTACTAATCATTGGAGAGTACAGCAGCCTGCAAAAACCAACACCCATCTTGAACATGTATGGCAAAGACGAGAGCATGATGCAAATCAAATAAACTGATATCATGACCTGCAACCGTTATTGTCTCAAGCCTTTTGCCCCAGGTTGGGCACCAAAAAGGACTGTTGTGGTTTAGCCCCAGCTGGCAACTGAGCACCATGCAGCTTCTCACTACTTCCCATTTCCCCAGTGGGCTGGGGGAGCAAATTGGGAAAAAACCTTGTGGCTTGAGTTAAAAACAGTTTAATAGGACAGCAAGAGAGAAGAAAACAACAATGATAACAATAATAGTACCCAAAAAGAAATGTACAAAACCAAGTGATGCCCAGTACAGCAATTGCTCACCGCCCAGTGATCGACAGCCTGTCCCCGAGCAGTGATTCCTACCCCCCGGCCAACTCCAGTTTATGCCCTGGACATGATGTTATATGGTAGAGAATATCTCTTTGGCCAGCCTGGGTCAGCTCTCCAGGCTGTGTCCCTTCCCAACTTCCTGTGCACACCCAGCCTCCTTGCTAGCAGGCCAACACAAGAAGCTGGACTGTCCTTGACTGCTCAGCAACAACCCAAAACATCAGCACATTATCAACATTTTCTTATCCCAAATCCAAAACTAGCTTCTGTGAAGAAAACCAACTCTGTCCTGGCTGAAACCAGGACACCATCACTACTAGTTTATTGTATATTTTTTCTTATTTATGTGGCTGGAATATTTTTATACCTGTGGAACAATTTCAGGTTGCTTGGAAATTTCAGGTTATGATGTTGAAAGTCCTTGTTTTCAGATATTCTTAGAGAAAAGATAATTCTCTCATGTGGGAAAGTGACAGATATACAACATTCTTGTCATGCTCAGAATTTTTTTCTGCAGTCTCTACAGAGAATCATAAGGAAAACATACAGTTTTCAAAACCTTCAAAATAAAGAACATTCCTAACATATTCCAGCAACATGCAATTAACTGTAACTTAGTCAAGTCTGCATCAGAGCTGCCAAAGCCCTCTTGAAGGTAAGTAAAAAATATAATTAAGTAAAGAGGTAAGTAAAAAAATATAGTAATTTTTTTTGTTTCTTTTGTGGGAAGTCCAGCTGCAAAAATTTTTTCCCTACTTCTTTTCAGATTTTTTTTTGGCCTCTATGATTCAAAAAACACTTTAGTTGAAGTGTAACTCTTGAAAATAAGTCAATTACATTTTGTGAACACCACAGCTGTATTTCTTTCAGATGTCATTCAGTTGCTGGTGTTATCCGTTGCTAGAAAGACCTCTTTCTGCCACATGTTACATTCTCCATTCCTGGAGGTGTGTAGAAAGGCAGAGGTTGCAGGATGATGCTGAAAGCTACATTTTCTGAAACATACCTAAACTGCAACAGGAGAAATGCAATTCTTATGAGACAAGAATCATAATTTCAGCCATTTTTTTAACTAAAATAAGTGCAGTTTGTACATTTCTTAAACCTACAGTTTTAGCCGATTTTTCTGTGGTATATTTCAGGTCAGGCAGCTGAATAATGAAACAACACCAACAACTTCTTTCTGTGGAAAAGAATTTGAACAGATCTATGTGAAAATAAACCAACTATCCAGATAAAAATTTATTTATAATTTGATTAAATTTTCTGACACTTCATGAAAAGGAAAAAAAGGCATACCTATTCATAAGATAAAAGTGCAGGGAAAATTCTTCAGGAAAAATTATCTGGGAAAAGGAATGGAAAATTCCACAATGCAGTTTTAGCTTATAGTCTCATCACTATAGTTTTTCAGTTAGGGATTAATTCCATTTCAGTCATGAGCCCATTCACAGTCATGATTTGGCTGAGGTGATTCACAAACTACATTTGCTCCAGTCTTTATACTTAGGGAGATGGTTTTAAATACATCTCTATGTATCATTTTTTGGAAAAATGACATTGTATAACACCAAGCCCATAGGGCTTAAGCATGTTTGCATTTTCACTCCTATTGATTTAAACTTAAAACATTAAGAGTGGTTGTAGGACTGACATATCAGAGTTAGACCCACATCAAAATTTGAGACAATTTTTTTTAAGAGTACTTTCAGGCCATTTAAGTTGGCCTTTTGTTCTTACGTTATGTATACAAAATTTGGTCCTTAAAAAGAGAAATTCCTGCAAACCATGTGCTGTTTGTTATTAAGTTACCTGACATTCAACATTAGAGAGAGGTTGTGTACTGCAGCATGTTCCTAATATGGTCTTTTTTCTGGCATCAGGGTATCAACTATTTCATACTGACTCCCAGCCTTTCGTGTTCTCATGGAGCTAAGAGCCTTTGCCAGTATTTTGCTGCATAAATAGGTGAAATTGTAAGAACTGCAGCCTTTGTGATTTAATAGTTCATTTTTAGAGTACATGTGTGATGTATTAATCTGAGACTCAATTTTCCTTTCTCACTTCACTTCTGTTAGTCTCTTCTGATTACACAACCTACCTCATAGGCTAAAGGGAATGCTGGATAAATAAATGTATCTCCTTTTATCTACAGGAGCTTTATTTTGCATAAAATAATCAAATGTTAATTGGAAGAAGAAAAAGAACATGCATGAGCATGACTTCCAAAATTTATGGCTTTGATTTGGCAGAAGTAGCTCCCATCTCTGTGCTGACATACTTAAGATAAAATGCTTCAATGTTCCTTAGAGCTACGACTTGAATGTAAATCTCTCCTCTATCAGGTTACATTCTTAGTCATAACATTAATTGGTTTTGCTTATTTTCTTCCTCTGAATACTCAACATTTATATGATTATAAGCATGGTAAAGCATCATAAATTTAACTATGTTTGACTTCAATATTCTAATGATAAAATATTTTAAAAAATAATGAAACTAAAACATGGCATTGGCTAAATGGAGGTCCATGATTTATTTTTCAGGAAAAAAAGACAAAAGGAAAAACCTGAGCTTAACTGTGATTTTTTTGCAGTTGCACTTACACAGGCAGACCTTTAAGTAATGAAAATCCAACACTGACGTCAGGTTTTTAAAATTTGTTATATACATGAATATTCCACTGCACTAAACTTTCTCCATCTATTTTCACAATAAATTACTGACACATTTTCTTAAATGAAGAACACAAATTATTTCTAAATAGGCCCTTGGGAAAAATAAATAAACTCCCAGATTACTGCAGAAGAATGTAATGTAGTTAAATGATTCAGTATAGCCCTATTGCAAGCACCTTATTTGGTCCCTGTGCTGGGTCTGCTTGGGAGAAAGAAGGGAGACAAGAAAGATGCATGACACTTTTGAATGTCTGATGCTTGCTTCCCACGTTGTCCTTTACTTTTCTGACAGCAGCACAGGTCTTGTGGAGACTGTGATTTCTTATGCAATAATTTTCCTTGAAGACTTGGTCATGACACCAGGGAGGATTCATGATGTATGTGTACGGACTTCTTTGGCATCCCTCCAAGGGGAGACTCAGAGAATAACTTTGTTGCTCCATTGAGAAAAGCCACGATCCAAGATAATTTATGTTAACTGTTCTATAAGGAAGAACCCTTTCTTCCTCTCTTCCCTTATTGGAAGTGAACTCTGAGTATAGCTTTAAGTACATTGCTATATATATTTAGTCCAACACTCTTAATGGTAATTAGGCTTAGTCCCTGCACAGCACAGTTATCTTTGGGGAACAGGTGCATGAATTGCAGTCGTGCACTACTGGCAGCCAGAATAAGACTTGCTTGTCAATTGATTAAGTCGTGGAAGCTAAAAAATCCACAAAGGCTGAAGGATCAAAGTCAGAAATATATTTAAACTTAGAGACAAGAGAGGTAAGAGAGGTAAGTGCAGTAATAGTTAGGAAAGAGGACCTCCAAATGTGCTGATGATAGTTACAAGTTCACTTTCCAACCATATGTAAGTGTTCTTCATTCTAGTCCATGGAAATATTTGAATGCCTGTTTCCTTTCACACACTTTCACATCTTTTACAGACTGGCATTCCTTTGCCATATGAATGCTTCCAAGGGCATTATGGGTGTTCAGCTAAACCATTGATTTAATTAACACTTCCTTTGACCTACCTGGGTAACGGATGAAGCCCTTAGTCAGCTATCTGCTTGCTGTATCAGTCCATTGACTGAAGTCTGGAGAAAGTCTACTATGCATGTATATCTGACAGCAGCTATACAAAGAAAAATATCTTTGAGTCAGGTAGTATTTATATGACAAGATAGTAAAATGGCAAGCTAATTCATACATCTAAGTCATAAAATAATCAAAATTATCACTCTAAATCTTATTCATTTCTGGAAAAAATACAAAAAAAAGAGCTGAAAATCAAAAGGTAGCTAGCCCATTTTGTCTACTACAAGCCAGTCCCAACTATAGTGAGTAAAAGTATAGTGAGGAATATTTAAAATGTCTGAGTATATACCTGACCTATGCAGTTAGCTGCTGAGCAAAATACATGGATTTAAAATATATAATATACATAAGTAATTGTGTATATAATTAAGCAGATACTTATGTAACTTATCTATAAAGCTCTCTAATGATGGTGGCAGCAGATACTTTCTAGTCCTTATTTTGTCCAAGAAAAGAAAAGAAAAGCTGAGACAGGCTTTACAAGAGAGAGGGAAGTTGATAGTTCCATTTAGAAACAACACACAAACACAAATTATTGCGTTCTAATGAAGACTTTTGGATAATTTGCATGGAGCTTTATAGCTGTGTCTTTAAGGAAAGCTCATCTTCTTTTAATTCTTTTTTTCCTTTAGGTTGGTCTCTTAGAGGTCTCACTTACCATTTTCACATTTATTACTTTCCTGAATGTCATTGCTTATTTTTTTTTTTAGAATTCCTGATTCTTCTTTTCCTAAACATCAAAAATTTTGAGGTGTCATGGACACTCTTGACTGTCTTGCCTTTTTGTCACTCATTTTAGCCATTTCCTCCTGGCTGGATTTGATTCTGGACACAACCAAACCAAGAAAAACGTCCACTTTAGTTGGTAAATCCACTTTTGAGACAACGAAAAAAAGTCACTAGGGCAAGAGTAACTAACAGGCAGTCTGTCGCACTATTTTTATGGCAATCGTCAAGGTAACTAGTATCCCTTATTGTCAACAAATTTGTTTTATCTCATTCTGCTAGTTAGTCCCAAAATTATTTCTTCACAGTGGCATTTGATAATAGAGGATGATTTCCCCACACACTTTTTCTTTTTATAAACTAAACATTAGAGGAAGTATATTAATTACTGGTGTTATTTTTGTCAAAAATTAAACCAGCATTTTTTACAAAACTGTCTCATCAACATTTTGATAAAATATTATTTTGAAGATGTAGGATGTTATTTTCTATATTTCATGTCCTCTGTATTTTATTGTAGTGGTGACAGGTCTAAATTAATATAGAACTGTTTGCTTCAAGTTATGCTTGTGTGCAGTGTATGTAGGTTTAGAAGAAGTTATTTTCTGAGAATTTTTATACAGTTTTAAATATTTAGAACTATCTGCACGTATGAGATGGTTTTCCTTCTTTTGGCCTGAATCCAGTTTCTGTGGTATCCTTGGTTTCCGGAATAAGTGTGCCACAAACTTTGTTGACAACGCTGTGTTTAGGCATATTTGCACAGACACAAATAATTCTAACATATTGTAAGCATCGAGTTACTTCAGAAGGGATAAGCTTACTATTGTTTATGCTCAGCAGTAATTGCTTGTCCTGGTTTCAGCCAGGGTAGAGTTAATTTTCTTCACAGAAGCTAACGTGAAGCTATGTTTTGGATTTGGGATGAGAAAATGTTGATAAGGTGCTGATGTTTTGAGTTGTTGCTAAGTACTCAAGGACAGTCCAGCTTCTCATGCTGGCCTGCAGCGAGCAGGCTGGGGGTGCACAGGAAGCTGGGAGGGGACACAGCTGGGACAGCTGACCCAGGCTGGCCAAAGAGATATTCCATACCATATAACGTCATGCTCGGTATATAAAGCTGGGACAAAGAAGAAGGAAGTTGTGGAGGGACGTTCGGAGTTATGGCGTCTGTCTTCCCAAGTAACCATTACACGTGATGCAGCCCGGCTTCCCTGGAGATGGCTGAACCCCTGCCTGCCCGTGGGGAGTGGTGAACAAATTCCTTGTTTTGCTTTGCTTGCGTGCGCGGCTTTTGCTTTACTTATTAAACTGTCTTTATCTCAAACCATGAGTTTCCTCACTTTTACTCTTCCAATTCTCTCCCCCGTGCCACCATGGGGGAGTGAGCGAGCGGCTGTGTGGTGCGTAGTTGCTGGCTGGGGCTAAACCACGACATTGCTTTATAATTTTCAAAATTTTCATTTCATGCTGAATTGAAAAGCAAAAATTTATTGAACAGTTTATGAGTTTGTCAGTTTGCAGTCACCGGTTTATGGCTGCTTCATATACTAATGTTGTTTTAGCCCTTTGGAGTACCTTGGCACTTCCAGTTCACTCAAGGTACCTAAGGATAAGATTTGTCATATTCTACCATTTGGACAGTCCACCAAATTCTTTGTGGCTAGAAAAAGTTATACTGCTTATTGTCTTCAATATACTGAATTGAATGAACTTCATGAACAAGGAAAATATAATACTTGCTTGAAAGTTATTTCACTGTTGAAATTTCCTGTAACATGGTTAAAGTGAAGGGTGAATAAAGAAATCAGAGCTTTTGATTTTTAATGCACCTTAAATAAATATAAAGTACTGGAGCATTCAGAAATGACCTGGAAAGACAGCCAGTGAGAGAAACCATTGGTGAGCATAACAGCAGGGTGAATTCATTTCTTGCAAGCCAGGTGTTTGAGGTAGACAAATGTTTTTCTCTAAACAGTTTCAAACTGCTTGTTAACATGATACTTGTGATCCACTTTAACACTCATATTTTCATTTGCAAAAGTGTTTTGGCTGTTGAAGAGTAATTCCTGCCTAATACTGGTACTGTTGAATTTAATCCTATATTTTTTTAGTGTAGCTTATGAGGAGCTTTGATCTTTAGAGAACCTAGAAATTTACCTAGAAAATGTCAATATTTTTCCAGCTAGTTTTAAGCCAGTCTTCACCCACTTCACTGAACAACTACACAAACAGTTTAACAAAAGGAAGGGGCAAGAAGGAAAAGTAAAGATATGGGAAGAATTAACTTAACAAGTATTGTTGCTTACCCTCAGTCCAGAGGTATCTGAAAGATGGTGAGAAAAGCAAGCAAAATCATGGTTTAAATGTGGACGAAAGGCAGAGCTTTCAGAATTGGACATTGTTGGACAAAAAAGGCTCAGAATTTCTAAGTATGAATACTGTTTTTTTACTTTTGTTTCTACTCTATTTACAAATTTGTCTATGCTTTTCTTTCTTGAGTAAAGAATGATTTCACTAAAGAATACAACTGATTCATATAAACAATATTTCTCCTCTAAGGTGAACCAACTTATAATGCTCCAAATACCAGGCTACTACAGCACCCACAGTACTATTTTTTTCTTATTTTCTTATGTACTGAAGTTCTTAAAAACGATGCAGAACCTTTTAGTCTGTTTTTTTTGTTGTTTGTTTGGGTTTTCTTTTTTTTTCTTTTGGTCTGAGACGTTTTTGTTTGTTTGTTTCACAGGCTACAGAAAATTGACCAAGGAGAATCAGAGCCAGAGTCTGGAAACAAGTGCAGGACCCAGACCCACCACCTCACAGCTCGTGCTCTACTTGCAGAAGGATCTAATCTTTGACATTAATACTTTCTGCTGAAGCCTAGCAAAAGCATTGGTAAGGACTACAGTTAAACATTTTGAAAGTTTCTTTTGAAATCACTGTTATCCAGCTATAGTCTCCAAACCTTTGGTAATATTTTCTGTTAATAAACATCTTTTTTTTTATTTTTTCCTTTTTTTCATTTTTTCCTTTTTTTCAATTTGCTTTCAGTCAGGCATTGTTGCTGGACCTTTATTGTATGCTAAAAAAATACTTTGGTTCCCAGTAAATAGAAAACCTATGTCACACCTAGGAAAGGATTATTTCCTGCTGACAGAAAGCAGAAAAAAACAGCAGGCACTTTGGTTTTGGCACACCCCTAATAAGAAGATTGCTGCTGTCAGTTGAGTTCCTAGCTGACAGGTGCCTCCACAACAAGAAGAAACAAAATATCATTCACAAATGACAGAGTCAGCTTCTACCTAAAAGGACAAAAACTACCAAAGGGCCAGAGTTGTCAGAAGCTAAATTCCACCTTACCATAGCACAATGAAACTTGTGCTGACTTTTGTTATGCTGTGCTACTCCTGAAAGTAAAATGGGAAACAAAAGCAAAAAAGAGGAGCTTTTTTTTTAATGTTCTCAATCTATTCCAATTCTTTCTTTTCTAGGGGAATTAAAATCACTTTTAGATCTCCCAGTTTTGGGATTTAAAACAAAGCAGTGTTCAAATCTACTTTCTTGGTAAATAACAGAAGTCACTGCAGCAAAAACCAGAAAATAGCACTGTGTAATATACTGGAGCAATACATTTTACATCAGTTATTTACACCACCATACTGTTGGAAAAGCCAGATTTCAAAGATGTACAGGCCTCCCAATTTGGTTTGAGCAACTGAAGTATAATTTTGTATTTTATACCTAGACACTTCATGATGGTGTTTGTTGTTGGTTTTTTTTTTCCATAGGCAATATGTAGTACAGGGAAATAAATTTATTCTTGGAAAAAACATTTAAACAGCTGGAAAAATATTATTCTTGATTTTCATCAAAATGCTTCAGATTACAGATCTTTATACTACAACTAGGTGGAAAATTTCCAACAATAGAAGTCACTTCTTTAAATAAAATTAAATAAAATAAAAATTTAAATAAAAAAACCACAAATATTTACAAACCATATAAAACTATGCAAAACTTGTATGGATGTCCTGCTGAAGAAACAGAACACGCTTTTGGAAAATAGTCTTTTATTTTTAAAAAAAAGGATCCAGTGTTATACAACTAACAAATGTGTCTTGTAGCAGAGAGTTGCACTGTTGTTTTTTTTTTTAACCAGGCTTGTCTTCCATCACTATATTTATCAAAGAATAGTGTGTTTGGGATGATTTTACATTCTACTTTAATTTGGGAAGTGATATGGCTCAAAGGGCTTTTTCTCTTCCCATAGTAGTTTTGTAACAGTTATGATTTGTGTCCCCTTAGACAGAAAGGTGATAGTGTGCTGGCCTACAGAGGCAGTGCTCCTTACCAACCATGTGAGTAGTCATTCAAGACACCACCTCTAAGGTTCTGGAGCTGCAAGAGGCAACCTGAATGATTGTGCAAGTCTTGTGTAGAAAGTGTCAGTGAACTTACCCCATGCTGTTCCTTGCTACTTAAAGCTTTACGCATAATCTTATTTAGCATTGTTACAACTTAAAACTTTCTGGATTAACTGCCTGAGAAATGGTAATGGATGTATGTAGTAATTAAATTTCTGACGAATTACAGTGTATTTATAAGGCAATGAATTTGTAAAAATTACTAGCTGTAGTTTCAGCATTTAATAAAACATTTTTTGTTGTTTTTTCAGAGCCTGAAATATTCAGTCTCTTCCTAGTCAACTATAATTCTTACAAAGTTTTGAGAAAAAGAAATAAATATGTCCTGCTTAATCAAAAGTGGCAGAAAGCATTTATTCACCTAATGACTGAAATAAACACATATATTTATTGTAAATCATTATATAATATTTAATTCCTTTGTAGGTTTCCTACACACACATTGCTGCAATAAATTTACCAAATAAGTTGTTGCATTTGTGCATGACAACTGTAGTCTTTAAATGAGTGCTTCCAAGAATATAATGTCTTTTGAAAATACAAAAATGTTATTAACTTCATGGAAAACAAACCTTTCTGAGATGTCTGGGAATACCACATAAGGAAAATGAGCACCCTCATGAAATTAGAACTGGGTCCAACTTACCTTTATTTTTCCTTGGACCACAATCTGTCATGAAAGGTGATGATATGTGATGACTTGTGTATATTTCCCAACCTTGAACCTTAAAAAAAGAAGGAATTTTGTTAATTTGGAAAGAAAGGTCTACCAGTAGCAACTCAAACAAAAACATTTATTTTTTCTTCTAGCTACAAATGATATATCAAAGAGGTTCCAGAAAAAAAAAAAACAAAACCAAAAAACAGCCAAAGGAAGTAACAGCATATGTTAAGATTTATTTCACAGCTGAAAGAAATACCATTTTAAATACATGAATAAGGCTTTAAGCAGCCGTGATCATTTGTCCCGCCAACAGTTTTTAACAGAAGTCATGAGTGAGCATAGACAACAGTAAATTTGATTAATGTGTCACCTGTGTGCAGCCAAGGGGCTAGTGGATTTTAAGATGTGAGGGTCATGTCAAAATTTTTTGTACAGAAAGGTTTAGAGCTGGTACCATTTTATGACCTTTTTATTTGTCAGATAAGAGTAATTTGAAAAATGTATAGTGAGTGTCAAAACCTTGGCATGTATTTAATTTGCCACTCTAAATATATAAACCTCAAAAAGTAACAAAACAAAGAGACCATCAGTCTGATTTTTTTAAATCAGTTCTTTTGCTTTATTTCTCCAGAAGAACGATGGGCTGTGAGAGGCCACTGGTCATATGTTGCCCTTAACCAAGAATAAAATGACTGGGTTGTCAATGGGAGCTGGCTGTATGGGCTGACCACTGTTTATAGCCATTGGACATCAATATTTATGAAGTCTCTCAAGTGAGACAAATGGAAAAATAAACCCCTCCATCCTGAAAATTGCTTTTCTTTTTTACACGGGTAATTTTCTAATCTCCAAAAAAAAGCCTCCTTCCAGAACAGAAACAGTTAACCTTGAACTCTGAAGATAATCGGCATGCAATATTATCATTACAATGTCATTAAAAGTAACATCCTGAAATTACAGTCATGCAGAAATGAGGAAAAGGAAGGAAATTGTATATTAATTTAATAATGCTTTAAACAAAAGAACATACCAGTACACATTTAACTAAAAATGATCTCCAATATTGAGACCAGGTTTATTATTCTAGAACTAGAAAGTAACTTACTGATTATCTGATGTTATTAAAAAGGCGTTTTATGAACTCAACATCAAATTCAGTTCCACACTAAAGAAAATAAAAAGCTTTGATTTATTGGATTTGATCAAATTGATCAAAATTTGATCTTATCTGAGTAGTGTCAAGGACACAATTAACCTATCCTTCCCAGTTATATTGTTGTATTCACAGCCATGGAATAGAAGATCATTTCAGGTTCCTTTGGAAGTTCAAAATCCTTTTTTTTTTTTTTTGTGCTTCTATTCATTTTGGTTTTGTAGAGGACTTTTAGATCTTTATTTTCTTTATTTTTGTTTAGATTCTTTATTTTCTTCTTTTTTTTTTTTTTTTTTTGCTAAACTGTCAAACAAGACCAATACAGTCTTAGTCAAATTTGACCTAATGATTCTTACAGATCTCCTTTTTAGTCTCTGTCTCTCTTCTTGTACATAGATGGGAATAAGTTTGCTGGATAATATTGCATTGTGGTGCATCAAAGTGAGGTTTTCACACAGTTAAAAGAATAGAGAATGACTATCTCATAACTTCTGATGATAAAATTTTACAACAAGGCAGATCTCTGTAAGTATGATGTCTAAAAAACTCTCTTTTTTTCATCTTGATATTAATTTGATGCTAACAAAATCATGTGAAATAAAGAGGTTACATAGTGGTACCACTGTTCTTTTCAGGATCACACAAAGACCTGGTTCTGTCTTACATATGTTTCTCTACCAAAGAACAAAAGGACTACTTATATATCATTTTTATTTACTTGACTCCAGATTTTCCTGTGCCCTCACAAGCCCTTCCTCTCTAGGTAAAACTTCATGCACTGAGAAACCACAGCAATGCAGAAACTCCAAAATTTAAATCCTCCAGCTTCTGAAGCTTGATTTAATCCCACATAGTCAGTAGAAATACACTCAACCAATTCCAATTATTTCAGACCTGGCCAGCAACCAAACTTAGGCTAGATCACTTTATAAGTGGTTTAAGGAGCATGTTTTTAGGGCAAGGGTAATTTCCAAGTAATATAACCTCTAGTTTGTCATTAGAATAATTTTGCAGCACATAGGTTCTGTATTCTTATTTTTGGAGGATTTATCTTTAAGAAAAGATTATTCAATTATTTGCATTTTGAAAAACATTGAAGAAGCTTTCGATATTCTTAGCTTTTGGAAGCAATTTGGTATTTCATTTGGTTTTAATATTTTTTTTTCCACTCTTCTGCACAATAACCCTTTCACAATCATCTTCTGAAAAGAAAAATATTTTACCTCACATCTCAAAATCTACCTCACAGAAGCCACAGGTGCAACTACTTACCTTTGGATTTTTCCTGTGAGAAACTTCGTAGTTTACCCAGTTCACTCTGTCCTTCCTGTACTTATACACCATTGTGATAACTGGGATAAAAAGGTGTTATGTAATTGGGGGTACTGTGTATTCCTAAATAGTAGATGTTATGAATTGCTTTTTCAACCTCCTCTACCCCACCTCCCCGAAAGAGTTCATGGCCAAATGAAGGGCAGGGCATGTGTTCTTACATTATCAGAATGACTTGTTCCTTTTAATTCTGCAAAACTCTCTGCATCACAATAGGAGCTAGTTGCCCCTCTCCAGGTGCATCTACTCAGAAAAGGTTTATGTATTTATGTATTTAACAATGTAAGTCCAAATGGTATAGATCTTGATAGTATCTTTTTCTTTAGTGCTGAGGTTTTCATCTGTATTCTGCAGGCTAACAAAACCCATGTGCGTTTATCATTATCATTGGATATACAGTCATTGGTTTAGTTACAGAACTCCAGTCAGGTAGAGGTGGAACATGCTGGCTAATGGAGACAGAGAGGGAGAGAAGACATCACTTAAATAATCTGCGAATACTTATATATAGAGTGAGGTATAAAGGCATGACTGTAGGTAAGTCAACAACACTAACAGAAGTGTCATGGAAACTATAAACACTCAGGACCTTTAAGTGCTGCTCTGA
This sequence comes from Phaethon aethereus, assembly GCF_964289735.1. Classification (NCBI taxonomy): domain Eukaryota; kingdom Metazoa; phylum Chordata; class Aves; order Phaethontiformes; family Phaethontidae; genus Phaethon; species Phaethon aethereus. The sequence goes on along the minus strand of NC_138577.1, from coordinate 49,202,337 downwards.
AACAGATATGATAATCAGACAAACTCTACTTACACAGTTAAACACAGCAATATTGTGAAGAGACATTTATCATAGTGCAAATGTATACGTGTGCACGCAGAAAAAAATAATAAATTTAAGACAGTCTCTTTCAAATCAAGAGACTCGACCAAATGTTTTAGCGTTATTTACTCACTATAGGGACCAAGAAAAAATAGCTACAGAATTGTCTACTCCACAATGTGATACACAAACACGAGGGGGAAAAAAAAACCTAAGCTCAAAACTCCACTAAGTTAACAGTATATGCAGACATGACTGCAAAAGCAAGGGGATTTCAGTCTCCATTCTGTGTCCCTAAACATGACACTAGCCGATATTTCCAAGCATGTCCAGCTGCATGACCATTGTTAGCAGCCCAGCAGTGCCAGGAGTCTTTGAATGATCATTAGTCCCAACAGACCACAGTTCAATCTCCACAGTTTTTTGAAAGATAATCCAAGATATACCTAGGTGCCTTTCAAGAACAAATTATCTTCACACATGTCAGCAGCAGCTAAGACTGAGGCTGGAGAGTATGGGCAGATATTAAGAGCTAAATATCTAACTTCTTTTTTTTGTAACTTGACTGCAAGGAACATTGTACTTCACCAATTGTCCTTAGTCTGAGTTTCTACTTCCCACTGGAAGATGTTCTGATCCTTTCAACTTTTAATGGGAAAGAAACACTGCTTGCTGTACCAGTTGCCTCCCAGACAGCTGCAGGGAGGGATCAGTATTATATGCTAATACAAAGTCTGAAATTAGAAGGGAATAAAACAGAATAGGCTAGAACCAGAATAGTTCCATTGGAAAGGACCTACAATGATCATCTAGTCCAACTGCCAAATTACTTTGGGCTGACTCCAGTTGAGTTCAGAATTACCTTGAGTTCCTACTGCATGAAAAGTTGCCTACCGTATGCTCTGAGCAGGTCTATATTTGATACAAAGTGGATAATCATCTCTAACAGGTGCCTGAATTCTTCAAAGATGTGAGAAATGTTAGTGGTTTGGAAGGTTTCTCTTTAATCCAGTTGTGCAGTATTACCATGTCTTCTAAGGCTCAACCTTTCCTCTCTTAGGTAAAGCTGCAATCCATCTTTCACTAGCCAGTCCTTGAAGGTATGAAGGAGTATTCCTTCCTTCCTCTCAGGCTGTAGTTCAGGTATCTGCAAGCCTTCTCAAGACTGAATACTCTTTCTGTTCTGGGAACAGGCTGTCTGTCATCTGTAGAGCTCACCAGACTGTGGCCAAAATGTAGGAAAGCAACATAGGTGGGGAGGTGTTGGAATGCTGAGAGAAATAGGTAGAGAATTTCTGGAAGCATGTGTTACATTCCTATTTTGTGCTGCAAAACCACAATTAACATAAGTCTTCCCATTGCTATTCATTAATATATTCAGAGTCACTATATCATCATTTTGAAATGGAAACCATAGAAATTGTTTTCATGACATGGTGGGAGGACATGTGAGAGAAGGGAAAAGCCAGCATGTGCAATGTTATTGTGTTTTTACTATCTGTGCAACTAGGTACAGCCAATTAGGTTTTACTTCGCTAATTAAATGTTCAAATGTAGAGCTTGTTGTCTGTGAATGTGTTCTAATTAGTAACCAAAAGAAATGATAGTCAGATTGACCAATTATTCCACATTCTGTATTTTAAAACTTAAAATCAGCTTATTCTCTACAAAAAGACAATCATCTCTATTACTTGGTATGTTACTTTGTTATAAACATATTTTTTTATTCTTATTCTGATCTAGAACACAATTTCCCCAAAGTACTCATGTGGTACATTCATCTACACATGGAATTTCTCAGCTTTGAGCCTAACTCCATTTACCACTTCTTATCACCTTTCTGTGGCTCCCTTGTGCTATATTTCATTTTAAACCATCAACTGACAGACGTTACCTGCCAGCTGAGAATAACAGAGAGAGTTAAAATGTCTGGAACAAAGCCTCGTCATGTGTCTCCAACTGAGGTGGACAGAGCTGAGGTGGCCTGAGGTGGTGATTTATTACTGGAAAAAGTCTCAAGCTTATATTGCTTCTTAATATCCTATTACATAGCTTTACTTCTGTGGCTAGCACAAGACAGCATTTTATATTTTGTTATCTGACTTTGTACTAAATGTTGAGGGCAAAAAGTGCCAGTGGTACAATGCATCCCATTGCCACACTTGATGAAGTGAAGACTGATCAAATCTCGGCATAGTTTGGATGTCTTAATTAAAATTCAGAAATAAATAACCCCCAAGATGATATTTTCCATGGGCAGGTCTTATTACTAAGAGCAAAAAACATCTATCACCTTTAGGCTAAATGATCAGAAATCAGGTTGAAGAGAGGCTGTAAACTAAGGAGAAGGACCAGCTCTCAGTTCTCTCACTGCTTCAACCACTTCCTAACAAAATGGGAAGTTTGTTAAGAAGGGAAATACAAAATTAAACAATATGTGTTTGTATGTATGTATCTAGTAATTCTCTTCACTAGTTATTATTAATTTTTCATTATCTGACTGACATTGTGGCAAGATTTGAAATCTTTATCTAAATAAAGCAGAAATAAAGAACACTGAAACAACTTTTCAGATCATCTTTCACCGTATTTCAGAACAAATTTACAAATAGGCATGTACAAAATACATCAATTAATGTATGTGAAACATGCAGTTTTCTATTCTATACATCAGAATGAACTTACCATGCCTATGTGTAACTATTTCTGTTTCGATTCAGAGCTAATATGCCTCTTTCCTAAAAAAAAAAAAAAAAGAGTTTAATGCATGACAAAACATCTTTGCTTCTCTAAACATGAAAAAAAGTCAAAATATTATTTGGCATTATTATAGTCATGAGTATAAACTGGGGTGTATGGGAACAGAACTGACTTAAATGTTCTCGAACATTGTAGTTACAAATTGAAAATAGTTACAAATCAATTAAAAAATTTAAGCTGAACTGGCAATACACAGGTTAAGGAACAAAAAGATACACTTCTAATTCTGGTTCTATTACACATATGAACCTCAAGCAAGTTGTGTAGAATTAGATCCACAGATGTAACTTTTAGGTACTCTAATATATTATTAATCCAGCCAAAATCTCAAAGGTCATGAGATTCCTCTTTTTATATATGTTTATATGTAAACAGAAGTAAACTTAATTACCTTGCAGGACTTTATTCATAAATATTCAAAAGTACCATGGAGAGTGGTAAATGGAAACTTGTTAGGGGCTGTGTTGTTAGAAAAATTTCATGTTTAAAACTCATCCAGCTTATTTCTTATTTTGTAATTACCCTACATGCCTTGTTAGCTCAAGCAAAATTTGGAACAGTTGGATATTCTGAAGTACATAACTGAAGTTACGCTGCTAGAATACAGAAGACTGCTTCTTTGCTATTATGTGTGATCTTGTCGTGATTTAGCCCTAGCCGGCAACTAAGCCCCATGCAGCTGCTCGCTCACTCACCCATGGTGGGATGGGGGAGAGAATCGGAAGAGCAGAAGTGAGGAAACTCATGGTTTGAGATAAAGAAAGTTTAATAAGTAAAGCAAAAGCTGTGCATGCAGGCAAAGCAAAACAAGGAATTCATTCACTACTCCCCATGGGCAGGCAGATTTTCAGCCATCTCCAGGAAGCAGGGCTCAATCACGTGTAATGGTTTCTTGGGAAGACAGACGCCATAACTCTGAATGTCCCTCCACCCCTTCCTCCTTCTTCGTCCCAGCTTTATATACTGAGCATGACGTTATATAGTATGGAATATCTCTTTGGCCAGCCTGGGTCAGCTGTCCCGGCTGTGTCCCCTCCCAGCTTCCCGTGCAGCCCCAGCCTTCTTGCTAGCAGGCCAGCATGAGAAGCTGGACTGTCCTTGACCACTTAGGAACAACTCAAAACATCAGCATGTTATCAACATTTTCTCATCCCAAATCCACAACATAGCCTCACACTAACTTCTACGACAAAAATTAACTCTACCCTGGCTGAAAGCAGGACAAACCTTTTTTCATACAAGGCATACATATTTGCCACATTCCAGATAGTATTGAAAACACTATTAAATTTTCATGAGTGCTAAAATGTCACTTGAATTTCTGTAGTGGAAAATGTAACCTAAAGCAACATTAACAAATCTTTCCAAAGATCAGCATGAGTATTTTTTCACCTCTGATTCATGCATTATTTGAGAAAATGCTTTTATATGCAGTTAATTTATTTGGTTCAAGCAATTAATTAGTGGATAAGTTCAAATATTTTTCAGGCACAACTTGGTAGTGGCATTTCAAAATCTATTGTTTTAGGCTCATTTTCTTTTCAGAGAGTAACCTTAGTCTCCTCAGTAACTCATTCAAGTAGTATTTTTCTCATCTTTGTTTAACCCTCAACTCCAAATGGATTAGCACCTTGTTTTGGAAGTCTTGAGAGATTGCTAGAGGTTAAGACCATAAACCCTCTAAGACAGTTATTTCTAATGTAACATTTCATGTACCAAAACCTTTAAAACATGCTTCATAAAATACAGTTTATATAAAAAAAACTACTCTTAAATTAAGAAATTGCCTTTGCAAAGATTGATTTTATTACATTTTATATAGGTTTTATGTGCTGATGCATACAATTTTCTTTCAATATATTACACAACAGGAAAATTATTAATCAGAAATGTGATACTGTGTTTTCATTATTTTTGCTATGAACTTTGTGAAACAGAAATTATATTTTTATTTTGTATTTTAAAAGATTATTTGAACTAGAAACTAGTAGCAAATTTTCTAGTAAATAATCTCTCCCTATGCAATAAAACCCACATATTACTGACCATCTACATCTAACATGTTAGCAGTAACTTAGTTGTAACTAGCTATCTTAGTAATAAACACTATCTTAGTAATATGTATTTTCTATTATACAGGGACAGATTATTTACAAGGGAAGTTAGCACCAGTAGCATGAACAGGAATCATGCCCAGCAGAAAATTCCATTGGTGGAAGCAAAATAAAAAATGATGAAAATTAATCTTGACCTGTGTTTTTGTTCTTTAGCATAAAGAGTATGCTAAGAGACTAATGCATTCAACAGAATAATCCACAAAATATTTTTTTAGTTATTTCGAAAAAAAGACAATAAGACAAAACTTAGCTTTTTAAGTTCTTCTTAAAATAAATTGTGAAATATCATGTGCTCTGATTTGCTATTAAAATCACTTTACAATACATTTGAAATTATACAGCAAGGATATCCTTGGTACTTTCTACATAAAGTGAATTAATTCACAAGTATTTATATATAACCATCGATTATCAGAATACCTACTTGTCAGTTATGGTGGCTGCAAATTAGTCTCAGATACCAAAAAAAAAAAGTGCTTTTCTAGATATTAATGATGTTGTATGCAGTCCATCCTCAACTGCCTAAGAGAAATTCAGAAACCAGTCCACAAGGAGGGATGCAAACAGAATTGTCATACTACTCAAGTTATTCAAGATGGGGATTTGAGTCAAATACTTTGATCTAAATTCTACCATGAGGTTTAAGTTGTTTCTGTGACTTAGACACTGGTAACATGACGAACAAAAAAGTTCCTTTAGAAATCTCGGAAGATTAAAAAAGGAATTTGTGTACTTCATGAAACTAAGACTAACCACGTAATCTACACTTAATATAACTGTAGGTTCAATACGAGTCAGCTCTGTGCCCTGGCAGTCACGAGGGTAAACCACATCCTGGGGTGCATCAAACACAGTATAACCAGCCAGCGAAAACAGGTGATGATTCCAGCCTCGCCTTGAGTATTATGTGTGGTTCTGGGCCCCAAAATTTAAGAATGATGTTAAGGTACTTGAAGGTATCCAAAGGAGGGCAACAAAGCTGGTGAAAGGGCTGAAAGTCATGTCCTATAAGGATTGGTTGAGGTCTCTGGGTTTGTCTAGTTTGGAGAAAAGGAGACTGAAGAGGGGAAGTGGAGAGGAAAGTGATGATTTTTCCTCTCTCGTATCCAGCAACAGGATGCGTGGGAATGGTTCAAAGCTTCACCAGAGAAGGTTCACACTTGATGTTAGGAAGCACTTCTTTACCAAGGGTGTGGTCAAACACTGGAACAGGCTTCTTAGAGAGGTATTTGAGGCCCCATGCCTGCCAGTGCCTTAAAAAGAAGCATTTGGACAATACCCTTAATAACATATTTTACTTTTTGGTCAGTGCAGAAGTGATCAGGCAGTTGGACAGATCACTGTAGGTCCTTTCCACTTGAATTATACTATTCTGTTCTACATCTACTCATCTTTATTAGATTGCCATCTTGTAAGCACAGAAACACTGAGAATGGCATCTGAGTATTACTGCAATTATATAAATCAAATGCACAGCTGTCACTGGGAAATAAAATAAAAAATGTACATACACAAACAGAAAACAGGTATTTAACCTGTCTGAAGCTGTGAAAGATGTCTAAAAAAACCAGCAAGCAAACATATAATTATTGCAACATATGGAGCATGCTTGGTTAACGTATAACTTATTAACTATATAACATGTTAACTTATTAACATATGACAAATTAACTATACCTATTCTAACTGGGTGTTAATTTTATTTTATAACTTACTTCCAAAGTTACTGACAATGTTTTTTTCTTTCCTCTCTATACAATCCATTTTTATTTCTACTCTCTTCATTTTCCTCTCCCAGCTAATAACTCATCAATTGCTTTCTGCTGTCAGTCTGTGATCAATCTGATTTACAGCCTTATCTCCCTCATCTCTTCCAAATTTTCTCTATCTCAAAAGTTCAATTTCTTAAGAAAAGGTTTAATCTTCTAGTGCTCCTTGCTTTTTCTTTCCTTTTTGCTTCTCACTACCATCATTAATTCATTTCTGTCTTGGGTGCCTTCTCCATGATTCTAAAAGGAATAAATATGTTTTTTTCTACTCCTTGGTACTTTTTGTAGGTAGCTGTCATGGTTTAGCCCCAGCTGTCAAGTAAGCACCATGCAGCCGCTGGTTTGCCTCCTCCCCTCCTTAAGTGGGATGGGGGAGAGAATCAGGAAAACCTCGTGGGCTGAGGTTTAATATTAAACCATTTTAATAGGACAGAAAAGGAAGAGGAAATAACAACAACAACAGCAACAATAATAATAATAATGGAATATACAAAAACAAGTAATGCACAATGCAACAATTGCTCACCACCTTGTGACTGATAACCGTTCCCTAAGCAGTGATTCCCACCCCCTGGTCAACTCCATTTTTATATACTGAGCATGATGTCATATGGTAGGGAATATCCCTTTGGCCAGTCTGGGTCAGCTGTCATGGCTGTGCCCCCTCCCAGCTTCTTGTGCACCTCCCTGCTGTCTGAGCACAGGAAGCTGAAAAGTCCTTGACTTAGTATAGCACTACAACTACTTAACAACAACCAAAAACATCAGTGTGTTATCATTATTATTCTAATACTAAAACGAAAACACAGCACTGTACCAGCTATTAGGAAGAAAATTATTTCTATCCCAACTGAAACCAGGACAGTAGCATAGTTTTAAAACCAACTTTTCTTTTTCAAATGTCTCATGTAATAGTGTTTTATTATCCTAAAAGACTCTTTGTTTATTGGGAAGAATGGGGGCTTACCCTATTTGAAATAGATAAAGCCAGATTCACCAGCCATAAAAACAGGCCCATTTTTTCCAGTTGTTCTGTGTCTAGCCAGGAACTTGTCTTGTAAGTCCCTGACCATTTAAAAAGAAACAGAAAAAAACCCCAAAACACCAAAACTGAATACCCAAACAACACAAAAAAACCCAAAAACCCAAACCAAAAAACAGTCTCATATTGAACATACAGAAACCTACAGCCAGCTGGGGACACCACTCAGAAACATATTAAATATAGTTTGGCCTTTCCTTCTGAATGAAATGCAAAGATAATGCAATGAAAATGTGCCAGACAGGAGAGTATTTCATTCTCCCTCCCCTAGGGTCTGCTGGTTAGTGTGATGGGGTTTTTTTTTCATTCACAGTTTCTATAAAACTTCTAAATATTGACCTTCAAAGACAACTTTCTTAAAACATATGAATGATCTATCCAGATGATCAGGGAATTAAGCAGGCATGGCCAGAGGCCAGGCTACTCCTGTCTGACTGCAAGAAGGGGAGACTATGGGAAATATACAGCATGTATAAGTGGGGAGAGGCTGCTTAGGAGGAGTAGAAACTGGGCATTTGGGGATGGAATTCAGAAACTCAAATTTCATCTGAAAGAGAAACTAGTGAAGGCTTTAAATGGCAACAAGAGAGGTTTCCATGGATATGCTGGCAGCAAATGTTGAACCAGTTGAGTTCAAGGGTGCTGAGAGAGCTGGACAATACCTTCATAAGAAAGACCATCTATTATCTTTGAATGGCCTTCTGGGCAGGTCCCTATTGACTAGAAAAAGGTGAATACTATGCAAATCTTCCAAAAAAGACAACAGTAGAGACTCAGGAAATCACATGGTACTCAGTTTCACCTCAGACCCTTGGAAGATAATGGAGCAAACCCTCCTGTAAGCTGCTAAGTACATGGAAGAAAAGAACATGAGTGAGAGCAGGCAGCAGAGATTTACAAAGAGAAAGCCAGGCATGGACAACCTGACTGCCTTCTATGATGAAATAACTGGTTTTGTGGACAAGAAGACAGCAGTGACTATTATTTACTTTAACTTTAATACAGCTTTTAACAAGGGCTCCCTTAGTGCCCCTGTAACCAAACTTAGGCAGTGAAATCTCAGTGTCTGGACTACAAGATATATGAAAAATGGGATGAATAATGGGCTGAAAAGATTCAGCTCAAAGTTTAATGAATAGTTCAAAGTCTAACTGACAGATGATTATGAATGGCGTTCCTCTCAGACTGATACAGGGACCAATACTTCAAAACCTTCATCATCAACATGGTAAAATATGCCCTATCAAGTTTATACATGATGCTAACTTGAAGGTACTGGTCAGTACAGTAGAAGGCAGAGCCACCATTCAAAGTGACTCCAACAAGCTGGCAGGAACCTCCTATATTTCAACAAAATGAGAAAGTGATATGTCACAATAAGCCCATGCCACAATACAGGCTTGGGACCAGGTCTCTGGGTAGAAGCTTTGCAGAAAAGTACTGGAGATCTTGGGGAGCATGGCAAGCTGAACATGAATCAGCAAAGTGTGTCTCTGTAACAACATATGTCCTAGTGGGCCCAATGACATGGGCTGTATCTTTCTAAGGCTGAGATTGAGGAAAGTGATTACAACACCCTATTAGCACTTGTGAGAGTGTATTTGAAGAATTTAATACAGTTTTGGTAGTTCAAAAATATAAGACATTGACAAACTGATGGAAGAAAACTGAGGTACTGAAGAACATCACTTTCAAAGAGTGGCTGAGGAAACTGGATTTGTTCAGCCTGAGAAGAGAAGGATAAAGGGAAAACATAAATGCTGTCTTCAAATCCCTGGTGGTAAGGGTTATAGAGAAAACAGACTCAAACTTTTCTCAGAAGTGCATAGTGAAAAGATAAATAAGCAGTGATCAAAAGTTACAGATCAAAATCACAGATAGAGACAACTTAAAAAAAAAAATCTCAACTGTGATTAAGCACACTTAAAGGATTGCTCAGAGGAGATGTAAAACCTTCAAACAGGTCATGGAGACCTGCATCGAAGCAACCTTATCCAATCTTAAAGTCAACTGTAGTTTAAACAAGGGATTGGACTAGATGACCTCAAAAGGTTCATCCCAGCCTAAATTATTCTGTGATTCTGTTCCATGTGGCAAGAAAACCAAAATGCCAAATCTCAACTGAAATATTTCAAAATCATCAAATTTTTATTTTGACAGATAAACATATGAATGGCTTAAGAGAAGAAGCTGGGAGCAATGAGCTTGTATAATCTGGAGATGAGAAGATTTATGGGGAAACTGATAGAAACCAAATAGGATGTTATGGGGAAAACAGAGCCAGGCACTTTACGGAGACACACAAAACGAAGACTTGAGAAACCAAGTGAAAGAAGAAAACTCCAGAAGACATAACTTGTTGCTTTTTCACCATGGGGAATATCAAGCAATAAAACAGGTTGCCCAGAAGCATTATGCTGTCTCCATCTTCAGAGGTTTCAAGCCTAGAATGAGCAAAGCCCTGAACAACCAGGCCTGAACTCCTAGTTGGTCCTGTGATGATCAGGGATTCAAACAGAGACTTTCCGAGGTCCCTTCCTATCTGGATATCCTATGAGTTGAGTACTTTGTATGATGACACCATGTCTATGTGGTTGCTTCTGTTATCATGGTTCAAAATAATTAATCAGTACTACCAATACACACACTATCCTTCAGTCTTACCAATAATTTAGCTGCATTACTGTCAGCAGAAAATTTAACAATTATACTACTGTTACACCATGAAGAATCCCATGATCATTACTTCATGTAGTGAGTATGGTATAGCCCCACATATTCCTATAAATAGTCAGGATCACAAATATTAACCTGAAATACCTACTACAGATTATATATTATGTAAATGTCACCCAGTAATGAGATTTAAAGGAAATAAAGAAATGAAAATAAAGCTGGGTTGAAACAACACAATGTTACTGATTTAAAAACAATATATTGATACAAGCTTTCAAGAATTTGTGTTCTATGGTTACAATGTCATAAACAAAAATTATGATAGTTGAATCAGCTTTGTAAAATTGTTATTGAAATACAAAATTATATACCAATCAGGATCCGTAAGAAGGAGGGAATCAAGATCATCTGATTTTTGCTTCCTTCAGGGATATTTCATTTCAGCACCATATTGTGTTGCTTCTGTTAACAGCTGCCACCTGTACTTTATCGCCATGGTGCTCATCACAGTCAGGTGTGGGATAAATGTAATAAAGAGAGGGAGGGTAAGGAAATTAATGCAGTTTTACATGCCATTGTATGAGGGGTCATTAAAAAGTACTGAAATGTTAGAACACTTTTTGGATTTTCTTACATTTTTTTTTCCAATTCACAGACTACTTTACTTTGAAATACTGCTGAAATGTAAATTTTTGTTGGTGGAGTAGTTTCTATATAGGCTGAACCATAGTTCAGTAGCAATGTTTCTTTAGGTCTGCTTGAAACATCCAGCTCAAGTGAAAGCTGATCACTTACATGTGTCATGAAATCTAGTTGATTCATGGTCATTCTGCCCATGCTATGGCAAGACTGTAGTTTTTTTTATTTTTGCACATTATTTTCTTATGTTCCTTAAGGCAACAGTACAGGTAAATAGGTAGAAAGGCTGACTATCTGATATCATGTTGCTATGAGCAGCAGCACAGCTAATTACTATAGCTGTGAAAAAGACATAAAGAACCTGGTATAATCTTTAATTTTCAGGAAAAATCTTGCATTTTTTTTGCATGGACCTGTTTCCAGGTCATCCTCATGACACAGATGTTACCACTTTGGAACACTAATCAGATTGCAGAACACTGCAGAGCACTAAATATCAGAGCAAAATAACTAAATATATAAAACTAGATCACTTAATGCAAATTATTAAACAGAAAGATATTCTTAGTCTGGCTGATTGTAATCTGTCATAGTGCTATAATCTAATCAGAAGAGGAGATAGAATTAGTATTAAGTCCTGATATATATGATTTCAAACATACATAAATGTTTTTAGTCCTGTTTCAACAGGACTAAAAATACCTAAAGATACATGCTTCACTGTTTATAGGGTAATGATCAGAATTATGACACAAATGAAGTAATAAACAGAGCGAGAAACTTTAGAGAAAGATGTAGTAAGCCTTTATTTCCCATATGAAGTGTTTACATGACCTAATAAAAAAAGAATATTCCAACACGCATACAATGTAACATTCATTCTTTATTTGAGAGTTTGAATAATGTAAAAGACTGATGGAGTGAAGACTAATGAGCTTAAAAAGCAAGAGGGGAGAAAAAGTCTCTTGACCTCAGGGACATTGTACTGCTATTACTTCAGCTTTTCAGCTACTTTAGCAATTAGTCATAATGGCACCATTGAGCTAAACAGGAATTATTAAAATGAATTAGCAAGACTTAAATCTCAGTCAACATTTGTATGAATTCCTTGTTCTGCTATAGGTTTAGGAGTCTCATACTTCACAATCACACAAACCACTTTGACAGATACTGTGGACTTAAAAGAAAAATGTCTGTACTGTGTGACATGGAGCACTCAAGAATATCAAATGTAATACAAGAAAACATTTTTAATGCTTTCTCAGTCCTTTGCTATTAAAAACTACTTCCCTCTCATAACTGCATTAATCTGTTTCCACTTATGCTTAACCTAAAGAGTGGAACTAGCAAAACAGTCTGTCTCTCATGTCAAAGACAGCTGGCCTAAGCTAATATGACAGTTCAGCTGGAACTAGCCACACATCCAGAAGTATAGCCATGGTACTACTGTCCTTTACTCAGCTGGCTAATGTGCTGAACCGTTATAATAAAATTTTGGTGCAAAACCACAATAACACTACTAATCACTTCCAGGGTGTCCTGAATTATTTGTTCCAGATAGATGCCTCCCTGGATCAGACTAATTCTTGGTTCTCTGCTCCATTCACGGGAGTAGTTATGCCCTTCATAAGCACATGGTTAAGGCAGAAATAATAACAACTAATTTTCTGAAAGAATCCAGCATATGTCCCTTCCCGAAATTTACAGTTTCCTCTCAGGAAGCACAAAAATTCTGAACAGTAAGGAATAGTCCTTAATACTTTTCAGATTTAGTATGTAGTGCTTTCCTTGCTGATTCTGTAATGACTTTGTTCTAGTTTCTTTCCCTTGACATCATATCAGAGGAAGGATTTCTATAATCTTCCTGGGAGATGTTACTGGCCAAGTGTAAGTACTAAGACAGAGTATATTATGAGATGAGCCAACATCAGTACTTTACTGCTTTGCCCTTCTTTCTTTTATTAATTTCATCTTAAGATCCATTTTTCCAAGGTGTCTTCTAATCTGATTACCTTTCCCACATTTCTAGTAAAGCCTTACAAAACTATTCTCTCATTAAGTCTCTATGCAGTAATTTTCATTTTTTATCATGATGAAGGCTTATTCTCTTTTCTACTCCTTTTTCTACCATCAGCTGTAGTCTAGGGTACAATTCCCAGTCATCTGTAAAGAAATCTGGATTGTGTTATTCAGTCCATCCCACAGCAGGGTCAATTTAAGATGGGCAGCCTTCAACAGCATTATGCTCTCAATGTACGAACTTCCAAAGCAAAATTGCCTGAATCATTGCAAATTGTTCTCACATCAGCCTCCATCTGCATTTTCTTTCACTCGTTTAACCTTGAGAACATTATTGGAAGCTCAACTTCACATGTCTTGCTGGTTCCATACTTTATCTCTTGGAGAAATTAATATGCATTATTCTGTGTCTGGATGTGTGAAAATCTCTAAAAAGTTTTCTACCAATATATTAGTTATTTCAGTTAAACTTTTGTTAGATTTCATTAACTCTTGGCTTTTTGCTTGTTAGTCACTTTATTATTGCTTCTATGTATGTTAAATATTGTTAGTTGATGTAAAATTAAAATGGTTTTATTTTCTTGCTTTAGTCCCTCCGACAATGTAACTAAACAAACTTGCATAACACCAAACTTTTTCTTTTCTTTTAAAATCCTGTCCTCCAAAACCTTTCAGAATCTTACTAATTAGTATAACTCAAATACATAATATATAATAAAACAGTTTCCCTTATGCATTTTTTTATATTTTTTCTAGTTTAATTTGTAAGTCATAGATGAGAAGCTTCAGGTAGCAATCAGGTAGGTAAAAATTGGAAAGGAGACAAAGAGAACTACAGAATACTGTGGTGATAAACATTAATCACATAATGAACAGGAAGGAAGAGTGTGTGACAACTAGTACACCACTATGGCAGATATTTCCTGTATAAAAGGACCAGTGACAACTTAATTATCAGGTTTATGCTTATTTCTTTTTATTCATAGATATCATCTGTACTGGGAAGCACAAAGCTCCAATTATGGAGTCTATGTAATTATTTAAAATATTTCTGTAAAGCTCCTCTAATACTATTGCTTTTTTAATAGCTTGAAAATGTATTGTTCAGTTTTTCAAAAGGCAGCAAATGTTGATATTGCACTTCTCCCTTCCATCCTTACATTATACCCTCTGTGTAGATTTCTTTCAAAACTCTTGTAGTCAAATCCTACCTGATACCCTGGTATGTCTTCACTCTCTTTCAATATTTTGTTTTCTATTACTCACAGACAGCATGTCTAGAAAGTTACTCGAGCAAGTGAAAAGAAATCAAATTGGGATTTGTTCCACTCCTTTTCATATCTTGCCAATAGCTACTGTTACTCAAAATATATTAAATTCAGCCCTACAAAGTGTTATTTCTGGGAATCTTCTTGTCATTTCTAGAAAAACTGAATGTGGATTTCTTTTGAGTGGCCTCTGATGGAAAGGCTTGCTTCCTTTTGGAATAAAGTAAGGATGGTTTAGTTCAATTTCTGATTTTATATTTCTTTATTTTGGAAATCAGGTTCAAATAATTATGAATAACTCATTATTAAAGAATAACTAATTATGAATAATGAATTATTAGCATCTCTTAATAATTATAGCATCTCTTCTGCTGAGTAACTGAAGCTATGTGAACTTTTAGCTTTGAAGTGGAATTACTGGAATAATTTCTTCTAAAATATTAATATGTACACACTAGTCAAAATTTCACTGTTGTAGTAAAACTAGTTAATTATGGTGTAAAAGTTGCCAAAGGACTTACATAACTACCAGACTAATGTGTCCTTTCTCATCAAAGCATAATCATTCACCAGGAATAGGAATAGGTGTTCCAAGTCAAGTTTAACAGAGCTTTGAGCAACATGATCTAGTGAAAGTTGTCTCTGCCCATGGCAGAGTTGGACTAGACTACCTATAAAGGTCCCTTCCAACCCAAACCATTCTGTAATTCTATGGTTAAAGCACTTCCACTTTATATGAAAGAGTACAGAGGACAACTGAAAAAATTATAATGAAACTTCCTTTCAAGCTATATAGAAATACAAAAATATAGAAACTAAACACCAGTCAGCTGAACACCAATAATACAACTATAAATGTGTTTCAGATTTCATAACTACAAAACCTGTGAGATTAAAAATTGACGTTCCCAAAGTCATCTTAATCTTTGTTGCAAATATATAACCAAAAGATCTCTTTCATAAGCACAATATTTAATACAAAATGCTGGCTGACATAAAAAAGATTGAAAATGAGATTAAATAAGCCGTTATGTCAGTTATTAATTCCTTCAGCAAAAATACTGTATGAAGTGGAGTTCTGTGATCATGGTCTAAGGCATCCTCAGAATCGCTTGTATGTCATCATTTGGCTTTTTCTTCACTGTCTTCAATTTCTGGATTTTTCATCAGACAGAGGTGTTGGTCAGATCTTAGTAAGAATCAATCATAACAAACTAGATTCACAAGGGTGACACTTGAGGGAGAACTGACCTGTGATAATGTGTTGACACTTGCCAGATGACTGTGTGCTTCTGTATTTGTTGACACAATTACAGTTTTCAAAATATAACTAAGGAAATTAAGAAGCTCATTTGAAAGGAGGAGGAAATTCTGAGGTAAAGGGAATTCACATTATCAGTCCTCTACAGTATGATATTGTTAAGGGAGCCAAAGAAAGAAGTTTGCTTACTGAAGAGAGCCTAGCAAGAACAAGAAAGTGCAAATAATAAAGACTAATTGTGTTACTTAAAAAGCAGGTGACTTAAAACCAGAATGAATAACACAGAGGAACAACTGCACAGAGAAAAGAACCCACATGTGTTCTTTAAGGCAGCATTAATCACACAGAGCCTGTAAGGTCACTTGAGTCGAAGGCAGAAAGAAGCATCCCACAACCTGCCTGGTAAGTTCAAGCAAGTCAGACTTCTCGCACAGCAAAAAGACAGAAATCACAGTGTGTCAAAAACAAATTGGCAAGTTGGGTCAAGAGACTAAAGAGACAAATGATAATGGAGAAATATAAGCGAACAGTATTATGCAAGAGTTTGAAAACATGCAATTGAATAATTTAATTTTAAGTATATGATTACAGGCAAAGAAATATTATATAGTCAGAAACCACAGTTTATGAGTAAGGGCAAAATTACTAAATTATACATCTTATTTCCTCTTCTGTTGCTTTTTGTACTGGATTCACTGCATTAGTCTTCACTCTGTGGAAGTGCAAGCTTCTTTTCAGGACCTACACCAGTGTAAACAGCGTATACCAGAGAGACAGGTTTATCTAACTGCTAATATAGTTTACAGAGCCATATTTATAAATGTAAATCTGTATATGTATGTCTTGATAACTGTATATTAGTGTATACAACTAAAGTGAAAAAGGACAAAATACAAAATACAACTGCAATCAAATATCATTTGCATATCATAACAGAAATGCTATCAAGATTGAACTCTATATGGAATGGGGAATGCATAAAAGGTTCTGGATTCTGTATTACTCTTTCAGTACTTTGTAAAAAAAGATTTCTTTTAGAAAGCTTAAAGCAGACTCACAATCTTACTAACTATAACCTACAAAACACCAGTACCTAATTTGTAACCAGAATGAATATTGGAAAAATTGTTAAGAGTTTCGTGTCAGATCCAGCAAGCCAGGGTGGTGCAGTCCATGTGCCCAAGTTCAACTTGTATGAAGACTGAAGATAGTCCCCAGAAGGCATATGCACACAAAGAACACATACATACTACATGTATACATATATATACACACAGCCAGACACATGGATCACCTAGAGACATTCAGAGCACCCACAGGAACACAGATAGCAACCACAGTCTCATCCTGCCCCTCTCTCTCACTTAGCAAGATGGGTGTCCATGAATGACAATATCCATACATGTATATAGGAATTGGTACCCTCCAACAGCCTGGTTCAAACTCACAGCCTGCCAAGCAGCTGCATCTGGGTGCCAGTGTCCCCAGCTGCTTACACAGGCACACACAGTCCCCAAGGCTACAGCCCCACTACAGCTTCTGGTATAAGCATTGCACACACACATACACACACAGAGTTGACAAGGACTCCCCTGTCCTGCATACCTGGACACTGGGGCTGAGGGTCTCCTGAGAAATCCCTGGAAGGTGCCTGGAAAACACATCCTCAACCACCTGTGACTTTTGTACCCTGCTACTCTGGTCTTGTGCAGGTGGGTCTTGTGATGGGCTGAATGGGACCTGTAATGAGCCTAGGGGTAGCTGGTCCAGGGTGTTTTTTGGACTCCATCTCCTGCCATTGTCTCTATACTCTTTGGTGCATGGACAGATGAGTTTTTATCATGTAACTTAAGAAAACCCAAGATGCTAAAGAAAATAAGGAACCTTAAAATTGCTATCCATCACAATTAAAATATTTTTTCTGCAATGATGTATAGGAAATTTACAATTTTCTTAGTTAACATAGAATTTCATTTTGCTAACCTGAGCCCTGTATTTGAAATTGTGAAAGGATAAACAGTAACATATAGAAATAAAAGTAAATGTTGCAGCTATAGGCAAAAACATTATCCACTTTAGGTCAAACTGACGCCATTTTCACTAAGGCAATAAGCCTGTTTATTAGTGACCCTGTTTTTCTTCCACTGATATCAATAGCAAACACTCCATTAATTTCTACTGCCCCGCATTGAGAATACACTAAATAATCTTCTCCTGTTTAGCAATTTTTTTTCAGACATGTGTTAACACTTGACAGTTTGGTAAATCTGTGCAAAGTAGTGTGACATTTTGATTTTTTACAATTTAAGAAAGATGTAAAGTAATTTATTTTCCTATGCAAATTGGTATTAATCTCCTCTGATAAAAGTGTAAACCTAAAGGAGTGTTAAAAGAATGTAGATATTAGTGATTTTTTTCTTAAACAAAAATAAAATGTTTCCATAAATTTGCAATTTTTCAGAAGCATTGGCTGAAAATTTAAATAGCAGGCATAGTGAAATATGCATAGACAGAGTGAGATGAGCAAGATACCCCAAGGAAATCTCCTGATGGCAGTGTCAAAGAGGAAGAACAAAACACAAAAAATCTCCAATCCATTACTTATTTAAACCAATTTTCCTTTCCACAGCCAGGCTGTGTTTCCCTCTATCATAAAAGACACGGACAGCAGATCAGTAGACGGGTCTTATTTGAGGTCATTCTTTTCAGGATATGTTCATGGACTAACTACAAGCTGGTATAGAGATGAAAACATGTATACATATATCCTTCTTACATATAAGGTTATACACCTGTGGGTTTAGTTGGTACTTAACAGAGACAAGAGGGTATTGTTTTTCCCTATCCTGACTTTCAGAAAAAAATAACTTTTCAAGTTGTTCTCAGGAATTGTAATTCCTGAGAATTGTACTGTTCTCAGTAAGTTGTAATTCAACTGAAATAATTTATCAATTTAAGTAAAAAACCCACTGAGTAATTTTTCAGGAGTATTGTTCATCAGCATTACTGAATAGGTCACCCAATATTTTACAGGTCAGAATACATGCAATTTCAAGTTCATTTCCTGAAATATGAAGTTCAAGTTAGCCTTTCACATAGTTCAAGGATAATTAGCTTCATGCTACGTATACACTTGAAAAGAGAACCTTCCCATACAGCAGCAAAGATACGTGTTTTGCCATAAGTAGCATGGAAGAGGACCATTGCAAACAGTTTTTTGGTTTGTGGTTTTTTTCCCTCTGATCAACAGAGGTGAAAAAGGCTGTGTGAGCAGATTTATCCCTTTAGACAACAAAGTGGCACATACAAATATAATTTTTAACTTGGCAAATGCTGACTGTTCCTGCTGACGTTATTGAAGAGTCTTAACAAACTGAATAATGAGTCATGATCTTATCTTATTTAACTTGCTGAAAATGGAAGAGCTTTAGCTGGTACTGGACAGTATTTTCATCAAGAAGGCTGAACTCTCAGATATTTACTCATATCAGTGATGCTATCCATATGACTAACTTGCAAGACGTCAGTAGGAGTAATTATGTAGTCATTACCAGCAAATACCACTTTCACAATCTGGAAAACAGAAATAATTGAGTATTCTAAAATATCTGTCCTCTTTTTTTTCATGTTAAACTAAGACTCTTCTTCAAACATTAATTTAATCAGAAAGAGTAAGAATGTGCTATACATTTTTTTCTTTGAAAAACAAACTTTTTTTTTAACTTTAGGTATTAAACCCTCAAATCTTCAAGTAACATTTGTTGATTGGTCAAAGATTTGACCTGCAAGCAAAATACTGTGGGAAAAGTGGCTATCAATTTAGTATTCCTTTTAATATTCATCTTCCAGTAGAGATCATTACAATAGCATTTTGTAAATGTTCTTTGAAGTGTTGAGATCATAACTGTAAAAGATCTGCACTTATCTTTGTAAAAGATCTTTGTAAAAGATCTTTGCACTTTCATGCAAAAACTAGAAATTCTAACCAGTAGAAATTCTAACCAGTAGAAATGAACCAGTGTAGGATATAAGTAGACCTAAATGGCAATTAGTTGGGCACTCACACATACACATGCACACACATGAGACTGAATCGTACAATTCAGTCTCTCACAACACACATACACAAAAAATAAAACAGCCCTTTGTGTTCAAGGGATAAACTAATACAAAATGTCACTTTGCTGGCAGCCAGATTTTTGAAGACTCATATTTTAAACCACCTTCCCTGATCATATATATTTAAAAAATGGTGACAATACAACATTGGAACATACTGGTATGGGTGTTGAGCCTTGTGACAGAATGTAAAATAACAGAGACATGTTTTAATTTTTTTCATATTTGCTATAGAAGGATAGTAGTCTTTCCACTGCCCAGAAGTCTCCAGGTCTTGCCTTATGCCATTCCTGAAACAGTTGAGAACTATATCTTGAAAGACAGTAGGTTATAGCTCTCTAATCCCTGGAGTGCCTTTCAAAGAAGTTGCTATGTAAAGGAAAAAAAATTCTCTCAAGGGAAAAAAATGCTTCTGGTTCTTATAGCATGAGCTATATAATATACTGGGAAGTAAAACAGTTTTAATGTATACCTGCATATATGGTGGGATGGAAAGGGAAAATGTGAATCGTAATGCCTCCAAAGCACATAAAACCCAGGAAAGCCTTTAAAAATACAGAGAGAGGGCAGAAACTATTGGAAAGAACCAAGGAATCTCACTGCACCATGTAAAAACATATGTAGCAATAGCAGAAAGTCTCATTGAAATAGTTTTGTATAAATATTTTATGTCTAAAATGGTTCCAGTTCTGGATTATGCTCCTATCACTATTAACTAAGATCCGTAAAGTAGTAAATAGCCATTTGTTCTAGCTGCCAAAATATTCTAGTGTTTTCCCATTTGGTATGTATGGTCCTGAGCTAGTATCCATGCAGCAACTTGCCAGTAAAGGTCTGCCTGCACAGAATTTTAGGACAAAATCCCACTGAAATCAAAGGGATCAGTTATTTATCCTGACCTACCCAGTACTTTTTTTTCTTGCTCAGTTCATCAATAACTTGATCACTAGTAAACTAACCCCAAAAGAAACATTCATATCAGGAGAGATGAGGAAAAGTCAAATAGCAAATGAAATGTTTTCAACTACTATAGAATTTAAAATTTGATTTCAAATCCAAAATCAACATTTCTATTCTAATTTCCAGTTGTAACAGATTTTTTCTTTTACTTAGAATTATACACGTATGTTATTCCGGTGGGGCTGGCTAATTTTCAACCTATGTAATTTCTCAACCTTATTCTAAGTGAATCATAAAGTCTGTGACGATAGATTATTTTAAGGGAATCAAAATGGTCTATCTGCTTTTCCAGAACATAAATGTAGATTAACCATTTTTTGCAAAGGTGTAAATTATGAAATACAAGAAGAGAAATGGTGCCTCATCTTTTGGAAACTGTATAAGGGATTATAGTGATTAGCCTGAGTTGAAACCTCTATAAAAGGTTTATGATAATCCATCCCAAACAGAATTGGAGAAGTCTAAAGTTATAGTATTTTATACTTATGCCTATTTCACTAAAAGGCACATTCATTTAACATCAACTAATTTAACTGAACACTGTCTATTTAAAAGTCATATGAGGCCAATTCTCCTCCAGGTTACATTGCTTTAAGTCTGAATAATGTCATTCAAGTTAATGGACTTAATCATGTTAGTGATTATTTTTTATATGTACAAGTTTTCCAGAATTGGTGTCTTTGACTACACATTTTTTAAAGCAGATATATATGTTATCTATTTTTTAATGGTTCTGCGGTAATCTGACCTCAGTGCCAAGGAAGGTTATGGAGTAGATCATCCTGAATGTCATCACAAGATGTGTACAGGACAGCCAGGTGATCAGGCCCAGTCAGCATGGGTTTATGAAAAACAGGTTCTGCTTGACTAAGCTAATCTCTTTCTGTGACAAGGTGACCCATTTAGTGGAAGAGAGAAAGGCTGTGGATGTTGTTTACCTGGACTTTAGTACAGCCTTTTACACCATTTCCCACAACATTGTCCTGAAGAAACTGGTTGCCCATGGCTTGGTCAGACATACTCTTCACTAGGTAAAAAACTGGCTAGCTGGCCGGACCTAAAGAGTTGCGGTGAATGGAGTTAAACCCAGTTGGCAGCCAATCTCAAGTGGTATTCCCCAGGGCCCAGTATTGGGGCCAGTTCTTTCTAATTTCTTTATCAATGATCTAGATGAGGCGACTGAGTACACTCTCAGTAAGTTTGCAGATGACATCTAGTTAGACAGGAGTGTTGATCTGTGTGAGGGTAGGAAGGCTCTGCAGAGGGATCTGGACAGGCTGCATCAATGAGCCAAGGCCAACCATATGAGATTCAACAAGGTTAAGTGTCAGGTCCTGCACTTAGGTCACAACAATGTCATGTAATCATAGAATTGCAGAATCACTAAGATTGGAAAGGACCTTCAAGATCATCAAGTCCAACCATTAATCCAGTGCCACCATGTCCCCTAAACCATGTCCTGAAGCGCCACATCCACACATTTTTTGAACACTTCCAGAGATGGTGACTCCACCACCTCCCTGGGCAGCCTGTTCCTACGCTTGACCACCCTCTCAGTGAAGAAGTTTTTCCGAATACCCAATCTAAACCTCACCTGGTGTAACTTGAGGCCATTTCCTCTCGTCCTATCGCTGGTTACTTAGGAGAAGAGACCAACACCCACGTCGCCACAACCCCCTTTCAGGTAGTTGTAGAGAGCAATAAGGTCTCCCCTCAGCCTCCTCTTCTCCAGACTGAACAACCCCAGTTCCCTCAGCCGCTCCTAAGACTTGTGCTCCAAACCCCTCACCAGCTTTGTTGCCCTTCTCTGGACACGCTCCAGCACCTCCACATCCTTCTTGTAGTGAGGGGCCCAAAACTGAACACAGTATTCAAGGTGCGGCCTCACCAGTGCCAAGTACAGGGGCACAATCACTTCCCTCCTCCTGCTGGCCACACTAGTTCTGATACAGGCCAGGACGCTGTTGGCCTTCTTGGCCACCTGGGCACACTGCCGACTCATGTTCAGCCGGCTGTCAACAAGCACCCCCAGGTCCTTTTCCACCGGACAGCTCTCCAGCCACTCCTCCCCAAGCCTGTAGTGTTGCATGGGCTTCTTGTGGCCGAAGTGCAGGACCCGGCACTTGGCCTTATTAAACCTCATACAGTTGGCCTCTCCCATCGATCCAGCCTGTCCAGATCCCTCTGCAGAGCACTCCTACCCTCCAGCAGATCAACACTCCCACCCAACTTGGTGTCATCTGCAAACTTACTGAGGGAGCACTCGATTCCCTCATCTAGATCATCTATAAAGATATTGAACAAGACCGGCCCCAGAACCGAGCCCTGGGGAACACCGTTTGTGACCGGCCGCCAGCCGGATTTAACACCATTCACCACAACACTCTGGGCTCAGCCATCTAGCCAGTTCCTCACCCAGCAAAGAGTAAACCCGTCCAAGCCACAAGCCGCCAGTTTCTCCAGGAGAATGCTGTGGGAGACGCTGTCAAAGACTTTACTAAAGTCCAGGTAAACAATATCCACAGCCTTTCCCTCATCCACGAGACGGGTCACCTGGTCATAGAAGGAGATCAGGTTGGTCAAGCAGGACCTGCCTTTCATGAACCCATGCTGGCTGGGCCTGATCGCTTGGTTGTCCTGCACATGCCCTGTGAGCACTCTCAAGATGAAGCGCTCCGTGACCTTCCCTGATACAGAGGTCAGGCTGACAGGCCTGTAGTTCCCAGGATCCTCCTTCCAGCCTTTCTTGTACATGCATGTCACATTGGCAAGCCTTCAGTCTTCTGGGACCTCCCCTGTTAACCAGGACTGCTGATAAATGATGGAGAGTGGTTTGGCAAGCTCCTCTGCCAGCTCTCTCAGCATGCTCGGGTGGATCCCATCAGGCTCCATAGACTTGTGGGTGTCCAGGTGGTTTAATATGTCCCTAACTACTTCCTCCTGGATTATGGGTGGGTTATTGTGCTCTCCATCCCCATCTTCCAGCTCAGGGGGCTGAATACCCTGTGGGTACCTGGAGTGGCTATTAAAGACTGAGGCAAAGAAGGCATTAAGTACCTCAACCTTGTCCTCATCCTTGGAGACAATGTTCCCCACCATATCCAGTAAGGGATGGAGACTCTCCTTGCCTCTCTTTTTGTTGTTAATATATTTGTAGAAGCATTTTTTATTATCCTTTACGAGTGTGGCCAGACTGAGCTCTAGCTGGGCTTTTGCCTTTCTAATTTTGTCCCTGCTTGACCTAATGAGATCCCTGTACTCTTCATGAGTTGCCTGCCCCTTCTTCTCAAGCTGATAAACTCTCCTCTTTTCCCTGAGTCCCAGCAAAATCTCCCTGTTTAGCCAGGATGGTCGCCTTCCCCACCAGCTCTTCTTACAGCACATGGGGACCATCTGCTCCTGCGCCTTTAAGATTTCCTTCTTGAAGACTGTCCAGCCTTCCTGGACCCCTTTGTCATTCGGGACTGTCTCCTAAGGGACTTTCTCAACCAGTGACCTGAACAGGCCAAAGTCTGCCCTCTGGAAGTCCACAGTAGCAGTTTTGCTGACCCCTCTCCTTACTTCGCTGACAACTGAGAATTCTGTCATGTCATGGTCACTAAGCCCAAGATGGCCTCCGACCACCACATCTCTCACCAGTCCTTCTCTGTATGTAAACAGCAGGTCCAGAAAGACACCTCCCCTGGTAGGCTTACTCACCAGTTGTGTCAGGAAGTTATCCTCCACACTCCAGGAACCTCCCAGATTGTTTCCTCTCTGCCGTGTTGTACTTCCAGCAGATGTCCAGTAGATTGAAGTCCCCCACAAGAACAAGGGTCAGCGAATGTGAGACTTCTGCCAGTCGCCTATAGAGTGTCTCATCCATCTCTTCATCCTGGTTGGGTGGCCTGTAACAGACTCCCAGCAAGATATCTGCCTCATTGGCCTTCCCCCTCATCCTTACCCATAAGCACTCTACTTGGTCTTCACAATCATTGATTTCTATACAGTCAAAACTCTCCCTAACATACAGAACCACCCCACCACCTCTCCTTCCTTGTCTATCCCTTCGGAAGAGCTTATAGCCATCCATTGCAGCACTCCAGTCATGAGAAGCATCCCACCATGTTTCTGTGATGGCAACTACATCATAGCTGACCCACTGCACAATGACTTCCAGCTCCTCCTGTTTGCTGCCCATGCTGTGTGCATTAGTGTTGATGCACTGGACCTGGGCTATCAATTTCATCCTCAACTCCAGCATACCACCCCTAGGCTCATCTCTAATGAGCCTGGTTTTATCCCTTTCCCCCTTCAAATCTAGTTTAAAACCCCCTCAATGAGGCCTGCCAGTTCATAAGCAAGAATCCTTTTGCCCCTTGGAGTCAGTTGCACTCCATCTGCTGCGAGGAGGCCTGGTGCCATGTAAACCGCCCCGTGGTCAGAAAAAACAAAATTCTGATGACGGCACCAGCCCCTGAGCCATGTGTTGATCAGATGTGCTTTCCTGTTCCTTTCAGTGTTCTTCCCTGTCACTGAAGGGATTGATGAAAACACTACCTGTGCTCCCGCTCCATCGACCAGTCGCCCCAGTTCTCTCAAGTCCTTTTTGACTGCCTTTGGGCTTCTTAGTGCAACCTCATCATTGCCAACCTGCATGACCAACAGTGGGTAGTAATCAGTGGGCTGAAACAGACCAGGAAGTTTCCTGGTGACGTCCCTCATCCAGGCTCCAGGGAGGCAGCAGACTTCCCTGTGTGTTGGGTCCAGTCGACATATTGGGCCCCCTGTACCCCTCAGAAGGGAGTCACCTACGACAATTACCCTCCTTTTTTTCTTAACAAAGAACGTCTTGATCATGGGGCTGGCTCACTCACCCTAGGCACCCCCTTGGATGGACCTTCGCCAGGGTCCTCATGTTCCTGTCCCTTACATTCCAGAGCCCCATACCTGTTGTGTAAGGGTAGCTGGGACAGTGAGGGAGGCCAGGAGGCAATTCGCTGGCCTCTCCAAGCAGGGACCTGCTTCCATTTCCCCTCGTCTCTTAGGTCCCCTTCTTCTGCCTGGCAGCAAGAAGGCAGAGGATCCCCTGCTGTTTGTGGAGCCTCCACCAGCTGCCCCTGCTTCAGGGATGGCAGGGTGCAACTCCACCCATCTATCTCTCTCTCACACTCCCTGAAGCTCCTCAGCCTCTTCACTTCCTCTCTCAGCTCTCCCCCAGGCTGAGCAGGTCGCTCACCTGGTCGCACCGCATGCAGGTGGTGCCTCCGTTGGTCTCTGGTACAACTGACAGGCTCAGGTACTCTTTGCAGCCAGATACTTGGACAGCCGCGTGCTTGAGTGGGAGCTCTGTCTGTGTCACCACATTCTTTCTGGGCACGGTTTTCAGCCAAATGGCGACCATGGCTGAACCTCCTCTGGGAGGACAATGGCCACTAATGCTACAGGCTTGGCTAAGAGTGGCTGGAAAGCTTCATGGCGGAAAACAACCTGGGGGAGTTGGTTGACAGCTGTCTCCATATGAACCAGCAGATGACACCAAGCTGAGTGGTGCAATTGACACGCCTGAGGGATGGGGTGCCATCCAGAGGGACGTGGACAAGTTCAAGGAACAGGCCCATGGGAACTTCATGAGGTTCAACAAGGCCAAGTGCAGGATCCTGCACGCAGGTTAGGGCAAGCCTTGGTACCAATACAGTCTGAGGAATGAAGGGATTGACAGCGGCCCTGCTGAGAAGGACTTGGGGGTACTGGTGGATGAAAAGCCGCACATGAGCTGGCAATGTATGCTCACAGCCCTAAAGGCCAACTGTATCCTGGATTGCATCCAAAGAGGTATGGCCAGCAGGTCAATGGAGGTGGTTCTGCCCCTCTACTCCACTCTGGTGAGACCCCGCCTGGAGTCCTGCGTCCAGCTCTGGAGCCCTCAGCACAGGAAAGACATGGACTTTTTGGAGTAGGTCCAGAGATGGGCCACGAAGATGATCAGAGGCATGGAACACCTCTCCTATCAGGACAGACTGAGAGAGTTGGGGTTGTTCAGCCGGGAGAAGGGAAGGTTCCAGGGACACTTTATTGCAGCATTTCAGTACTTAAAGGGGGCTTAGAAGAAAGATGGGGACATGCTTTTTAACAGGGCCTTTTGCGATAAGACAAGAGGTAATGGTTTTAAACTAAAAGAGCAAAGATTTAGACTAGACGTAAGGAAGAAATTTTTGACAATGAGCATGGTGAAACACTGGCACAGGTTGTCCAGAGAGATGGTAGGTGCCCAATCCCTGGAAACATTCCAGGTCAGGTTGGATGGGGCTTTGAGCAACCTGATCTAGTTGCAGAAGTTCCCTGCTCCTTGTAGGGGTGTTGAACAAGATGACTTTTAAAGATGCCTTCCAACACAAACTATTCCATGATTCTATGACTGTGGTGCTGGAGCATGTCCAAAGAGGAGGAATGAAGCTGGTGAAGGGTCTAGAGAACAAGTCTTATGAGGAGTGGCTGAGGGAACCAGGATTGTTTAATCTGTAGGAAAGGATGCTCAGGGGAGACCTTATCACTCTCTATTACTACCTGAAAAGACATGGTAATGAGGTGGGTGTGGGTCTCTCCTCGCAAGTGACAAATGATAGGACAAGAGGAAATGGCCTCAAGTTGTGTGAGGGAGGTTTAGATTGGATATTATGAAAAATTTCTTCACCAGAAGCGTTATCAAGCATTGCAACAAGCTGCCCAGAGAAAGGTTGAATCACCATCCCTGCAGTTATTTAAAAGATGTGTAGATGTGCTTAGGTACATGGTTTACTGGTGGACTTGGTAGTGTTAGGTTGAGGATTGGACTCAATGATCTTAAAGGTATTTTCCAACCTAAATGGTTATATGATTCTAAGCAGCATTAATAACAGCAATTAACACACTTTTACAAAGGGAAATAAAATTAGAAAACTAGAATACTTCAAATGTTCAGACTTAGTAAATGTTCAAGAAGTGGAAAATGATCTCCCTACTTAAACTCAGATTAAGATTATACAGGCAGAAAACATTAAAAATTCACATGCAATTGAAAAGCACATAATAAAAATTAACAAAAAAACAACAAAACCACAGTACAAAAGAATAGATTAAATAGACATTTTTGCACACAAATAACATATGTCCTTGAACTCAAATAACATAACTCCCCTTGAACTTTGGGGAAGTTATGCTAATTCAGAAGACTATGAAGAAACCTTCTCCTGTTCTCCTTTCTCCCCACACATGTAAACTGGAGTATACAGGCAGTAGAACTTACTAAAATAAAGGACTAACAGGAAAAGAATGCTGTCACTTGTTAAAAGAGAAGGAAAGATTATCTGATCTGACATAAAATTAAAGTAGGACTCGCTGTTGGTTTTTATTGGGGTTTTTTAAAAATTTTTTTTAATAGCAATAGACTTAAGAAGGGGCACTGTCTTTGTATCATGGCTACTGGTTTGTTCAGAGGACCAAATCTGTAGGTCTACTTTCACGTTTTAGTTGCTGTTTAATGTCTATCAGGTAAACCTCTTACAAACTACATCTATCCCTTTGCTTCTCTCCCACAACATGTACATAACATTATGTCTGGAATTCTATTGAATGCACGTGAAACAATAGCACCTAACTTCTAATCTTGCAACTAGGGTCTAACATATTATAAACACATCGTTACAAAGCAAACAGTCCTGCATTTTAATCACAACATCTAATATGTCATTTTATTATGTTACCACTGATTTCCAGGAGAAAACATTTCTGTGATTATTAAATAGCAGGGAAGATAATAAATAGGATAAATGTGTGACTCCATGGATATTGCAAAAATATACATCAAAAAAGTCACATAAATATATGTGAAGCTATTGAAGATTGAAACAAATGTTAGAAAGCACATGGGCAAAGTAAGAATGATCTAATTTTACACTTCCTTAACGTCAGGTAATAAAGAGTAAAAAACCCAACATCATCCAAAAGCTGAGATGTGTTGATAACTACCTTCAGTTATACATTGATGACAGCACATCCCATATCATTTCCATATCAGAAGTGTTCAACATGGACCTTTTTGTTTATGTCCTCAGGAACTGCAATATTAGGCTGTTCATGAAATTTTTAGATAATACACTTGCTCTTGTACATTATCAAATGTGAGATGTGAGACAAAAGAATAATTTTTCCTCATTTTTAAGGGACAAACATTCAGCTGCCATACTGAAGTCAGTAAGACATATACAGACACACACATAGACACAAAGGAAACTTACAGAACATGGATGGTGTATAATAAACTTTTATTAGTGTAAGTTTAGAATGGGTGCACTACTCTTGGGTAGCAAAACCCAGAACACTTTTTCCATCTCAGATCAAATGAAGACATTAAAATCTTTAATCAGAGCACTCTGATTCTGTTCCATTTGGAAAGTCAAATGCCCTCGTTGCTCGAGCTGGTCATGATATTGTCAATGAAAGAAGGTTTAAGAATTGAGAGAATTCTAAAATAACAGATCAAACAGCTGCCCAGTTTTGTTATGAGGAACATAAGAAATCCTCTTTGAAAAATTTCAAGAAAATCTAGTTTTAATTCTAGTTCAAGGGTGAGTCCTCTTGAAAATGTCAAAATTTCTCAGAGCATGTAAAATTAAATTGCTACTGACTTGTGACAGTTTCCATTAATTCATTACTACAGACCACCAAGGAAGATAGAAAATTCATCAATAATATACCTAAATTTCGTCTATGTAGCTTTACAATACATGTGAATTTCATGCTTCAAAGTACAGTATCTCAAAACATTTCAAGATGGGAAAGTGGTCACAAAAGCAGGTAGTGTGAATCACACTTAACAGGTGGAATTTATTATTTACAGTGGCAGAATTGCCTTTTTTACTCCATAATGCAATGAAATCTATAACCCTTAACATGACAGCAGATCAGAAACTGATGTCGCTCATTTTACAACTTGAATAACTGTAACTTTGTAAGGAAAATCCTGTATATTGAGCAAGAAAATATCCTATGATTTCAGTCTCTAGTTACTTGTTCTTTTTCTTTGTTTTAATGATGGTTGTTTTATCAGTTGTATGATGTACTCCAGCCCTGAGGAAATTGGTTGTGGAGTACTTTTTGGTCTATGAAAAGAGCATGATCTCAGAGTTTCCTGACCCGGCCCTTAAAAACCCCCTTTTTCTGCCTGCTAATAGCTTGGTAAATGTCAAAAAAAGAAAAAAAAGAAAAAAAAAAAATCTTCATGATTCTATACTGACTCCCTGCCTTATGTTGGATTTTGGGACATTTTTGCCTGAAGTATCTCAGCTATTTCTGAGAACAGATTCATAAAAACAATTCACTTCTTATTTCATATAAAAAAATTCCCAAAGTTCTTCTCTCAGAAATTTTGTTGTCTCCAGACTTTAGTTAGAAGAATACAAAATTGATGGAGACATTACCTGTAAGTTAAAGCTCTGCCACTACTAGCCATGTAAAACCAAGACAAATTTAGCAAAGCAGAAAGTTTCAGGGACATGCAATTTACTTTTACCCACCTATCAGTTTCTGCAAAGTGAAATAATCTGTCTAGTGGTCTCTGGGAAAGAGTTTCTTCTTTTTCCATGAAGCTGAATTTCCTAATGTCCAACAGGCAGGGAGGCGTGGTCCCTCTGTGTTCTTATCAACAAAGAGGCTGGAGCAAATGGTGGAAGGAAAGGGCTCAGATTCTGCCATGAGTAGAAAAGGTTGATTGCAGGAGGCACAGGAGGCCCTGGTAGTCACAGCAGAGGAGTATAGGGCAAACAAGGAAGTAGGATATGAGGTTGAAGATAGAGACAGAAAAGGCGCCATCACCAGCAGCTGATACCATATAACTGCTGTCTACTACTACATTAGCTCATGCCTTAGAAATCTGGCCCATTAGTCTAAAAATCTTAACACTGATAATACCATATTGGGTGTAGAAGTGAGGATTATGAGAATAAGGGATTGTTTCACATATCTAGACATGTTAGTTTTCAAATGCACGATCAGACTGCTCTACTTACTGCAAGATAGAGTTATACACTGCATGTTCTTAAGCCAAAATTACACAGAGTTTTGCAATAACAAAGAGTTATTGTATTTAAGATCTTGCATCTGATGCAAGAATGTGAAGATTTCCAGACACCATCATAGAGAATAAAGGATACCATATTCTCCAGAGGATGCCTGTGCCAGAGAGTTCATGGGAGGAGCTGGGCAAGTCACCAGAGCTACATTACAAAATTTGGCCTGTGTTTTTTTCTCATGTACTGAACGGTTCACATAGAGACATCATGATCCACAGCAGTGAAAGTGTTAATGGTTACAGCAGATTTAAAGCTGGGCTTTCAACATAGCAAGCAACCTACAGCATTCAGGTTATTTAGTTATTCAGATGCTGCTGAATGTTCAGTGAGGAATTTCAGAATTAGTAGGAAACTTTGTAAGTCTTGCAGAATTTTAATGTTTAAAATGTACTAATTCACTCCAGAAAACTGCATTTTTAGAGCAGCAATCTCCAAACTGGCTGACTACACATGGTACTTAATTTTAGCAAATGTGATAAGGAACTGTTTGCTGGATCAGGACTTAACTTAAAATATAAGACACATATTATAAGGTACACCCCTGTCCAAAACGTGTCTTTAATTCTCTCTCTCATACTGCTTGACACGCATGAAGAGCTCTCCAAAGGCATTCTAAAAAATCTACTTTGGTCGTATAATTTCCAGCATGCTTATGTCTGTGTCTAACTTGCTATGTCTTTCTAGATTATTGCAAAATGTTTCAGTAAGGTAAATTTGATCCAGGAAACAATATTACTTACAAAAAGAAGCAAGTCTGAAAATCTATTTGTGTTCCTTTTGATTTTACTTATTATTACTGAGGTATGGTGTTGATGTCATTCCCTTTACAAGCCAGCCAGTTCAGCCAAAACCAGGATAGTATTCCAAGTATGAGTATGAATAAGGAGTGATGGTTAGTTGGAATTTTAATTCAGTCTTTTACAACTACATTTGAAAGGGTTTAGTCCAATCAATAGAAGAAATCTAAGAGGCTTCCTGTATCTCTCTGATATGTGGCCATGACAACAGCTGACAC
This sequence comes from Phaethon aethereus, assembly GCF_964289735.1. NCBI lineage: Eukaryota > Metazoa > Chordata > Aves > Phaethontiformes > Phaethontidae > Phaethon > Phaethon aethereus. The sequence goes on along the minus strand of NC_138577.1, from coordinate 49,170,562 downwards.
TGACACATCAGATGGCAACATCAGATAGATTTTGTGAATACTACTTGACATCAGCAAATAAATGCTTTTCGTATATATGACTCAAAAAAACTCGTGCTTCCCCTACACTGTCTGTACTCTGTCACTTGCAGTAATGCAGCAGGGTAACCAGAGACACATGGCAGTGATTTTACTGGGGCTACACAATCTTGTGAGATACAAGTTACATCACTCTTCTCTCTCAAATCTGTTATGATTTTAAGGTCATAAAGTAACAACCTTATCTTTCATCTTAATGCCCTTAATGCTTAATTGTCCTGGTGTTGGCTGGGTTAGACTTTATTTTTTTACTAACAGCTGGTATAGACTTGTGTTTTGGATTTCGCATGAAAATAATGTAGAAAACATAATGATGTTTTCAGTTGTTGCTAAGCAGTCAAGGACTGTTCAACTTCTCATGCTGGCCTGACAGTGAGAAGATGGGGAATGCACGGGAGGGGACACAGCCAGGACAGCAGACCCAAACTAGCCAATGGGATATTCCATACCATATGACATCATGCTCAGTATATGACGTGGGGAAGTTGGCTGGGGATGGAACCAACTCAGGAACTAACTGGGCATCAGTCAGCAGGTGGTGAGCAATTGTGTACCACTTTTTTTGTATACTCTGCCCTTTTTTTTTTTCTTTTTTTTCTCCTGTCCTATTAAACTGTCTTTATCTTAACCCACAAATTTCACTTTTTTTTTCCCCCCAATCCTCTCCCCCATCCCACTAGGGGGCACAGAATGAGCAAATGGCTGTGTGGCCACTTGCTGGGCTAAACCAATCACTAATTTAGGATTAAGTTTAGAAATAGATTCTCATTTCTGGTTTTATTTATTTGTGATTTGTCTGTCTTGTAGAATTCTCTTAAAAATAGTGAAGCCAGAAAAGACAGTCTCCTCAAATCCATCCCTTTCCTGCTGAGAGAAGTATATCAATTCTCAGCCCACTGCCTGCCCAGGTGGTTCAGGCTGAAAGCAATGGCAATTTTTTTGTGTTTATGGTCAATTTGCAGGCTTATTTCTGGTACTTCTAATGAATTAAACTATAGAAACAGATGTTACTTCTTCAGAACATGCAAGTATGAATCACAATGAAGTAAAATGACCCTCCCATATGACCTTTAAACTAAAACCTAAAAATCCAAGAATTTAAGCCAGGGTGTGAGTATGATTTTGTGTGTGTATAGATAGGCAGTGAAGCAATCTTACATTTTCTTGGTTCAGTGATTAACTGAAGTCACAGAAAATTAATTCAATGAAGTAATGTAAAATACTGTTGACTTGTTTAATGTGAGATAAACTGAGATGCCATACCTATAAATCTTTAAAAAAATCTTTTTTTTGTAATTTATTTTAAACAGATCTCTTTCTTTTTTTTTGTAATTTATCTGTATGGGGGCTTGCACATAAAATTGTTCATTCTTCATCCTTCATTGATTGAGAAGATTGCTGTATTATATAAAATGTTTATATAATAAAAACCACACAAGGTGATTTAGCATTTGAAAATGTCAAGTCTTTTTAAAATTATTTTTTCTTCCAATATGAGAACTACAAAAGCAGTCAATGCAGCCCTGATCTTACCGCCCCTTTGATGTCTGAGAAAATAAAAAAGATGAATCTACATTAAGTATGCCAAAAGCAAAAATGTTCCAGTGTATTTATAAATTAAAGGGCAACTATTTAGATAAATGATGTTCCTCTCAATTTGATGCACATTAAAGAAGGAAGACATTAGCTAAATATATTGAAAACTCCTTTTCTCACGAATTTGCAATACCATAAAAAAATTGGGATTTCTCAGTTTTGTTACTAACACCAACATTCTTATTTTTTTCATTATTTCCTTTCTCTTAGAAAATTAATTTAAATGAAAATTAGGTAACTCTATAAAATTGCATTACTGTACGATAATTTTTAAAAATACTGAGGTGAATTCAGGAAAATAAGTCTTCTATCATCTGTGAAGTAGATGACCAAGATGACCTTCTTCATACAGGCATATTAAATTACTGAAATTTGCAAAACTTTGATTTGAACCATGGATCCCTCCAAGTCCCATACTCTTCCTTCCACCTTCTGAAAGCCCAACAAAAAAAAAATTAAAAACCAGAAATTAAAAAAGGAAAAAGGTAATTTGTAATAGTTTAAAGCGAGTACCTGTAACCTTGGCTAAACAGTTTTTTCAGTTATACTGATGAAACTCCCTCGGAACTCTATTTGCTTTCCCTGGTCAGGTTAGAGAAGGTTAAAAGTCTTTATAAGGTATAAATACTACACTGCAATTTGTATATAACTCTAGAGCAATGCTCATAGAGGCTATGGAAATAATTTGGACTTTCACTAAAGGTATTGCTGATATCGATAATGTTATCTCAACTATTTCTAAGATTTAAATTTGAGGACTGTTAAAATGTGCATATACTCCTTTCCCCTTGCTTTATTATAAATTTATCTATCTTAGACCAACTGGTTTACTTTGTTCATACAGCAATCCTTTCCATCCACTGCACAATTGTTAAAGAAAGGTAATCCAGTTCAGTTAATTTTAAAGTGACATCTGAAAAGAAAAATGAAAGTTCTGCTTCTATATTTGAAAATACAATTTTAAAAATCACAACCCCCCCCCCCCAGCATATCCAGGTAGTAAATGGTTTCTTCTTTTCTTCCTCTGATCCAGTGTAGGTCTTTTGTTCGCATGGTGAATGATTCTGAAAATCTCAAAATATCTGTTTTAAGAGATACTAAGTCTTCCCCTCAACAATATTAGAAAAATGCAGTAAAATTAACTTGATGTTACTACATGGACTAAATTGATGTCACTGGTTTATTTTAGTGGTGATTTCTGTCCACTGAAATCAAATGAAAGGAAATAGGTGATACTACACCAAGAAAATATAAATCCTTGGAAATTCCTTCACAATTGCTGCCTATTGAAGTTAAATGGACACGCTTGGGCAATAAACCTCGTAGCCAGTGCTCATGATAGTATGGAGGAAAGACTGGTAAAGAGGACATGCCAGGGCACAACCTGGTACTGAAAAATGAACTATATATTATTTCTGTTGTAAAATACAGTACATAAGTTACCAAAAATTTGTGGGGCAGTTGAAATTCCTCTATGTATAGTGAGAGACACTTGACATTCTCTAAAGCTCCTTTTTGGAAAAGAAACTGATGATATTATTCATCTTCTGACAGAGAACAAAATAAAGAAAAGGGCGGGGTGGAAATCCCCAACCTTCAAGCCTTCAGCAGAGAGAAACAAGCCCATGCTGCATTCAGAGCAAGTACTCGGTTTCCAACTAATCCAGTTTCACGGTAACTCTCTTTGGAGCTGCCTGCACAGAAATGAGGTTTGTGCTCTCACAGATTCCTCTTCACTATTTTCCACTCAAACTACAGCAAGGCTGTTCTATCCGTCTCACCTGAATGTCAGAAGATAGGCTGCAGAGTTTTATTCTCTGAGACCAAAGACTTATGAAGAGCGTCAAGTACTTTAACTGAGCAAATGGTTCTCATTACACTTATTCACATCACCATCACAAGTGTTATGTGGCATACCATGCTGTTGGAAGAAAATTTTGAGGTTTTGTATTGAAAAGAAACATTATATTTTAGGGCATCTATGTTACAGTGTACATGGCAAAATGCTAGATAAAAGACCTTTTTTTTTCCTTGGATTGGTAACCCATCAATTAAAAAAAAAAAACAAATAAAAAAGGTCTGTTGTCATATACCAGTATCCACAAAAGCTTCACTACTAATGGGCTTGTAATTTGACAATGAAAATCTACATGCTTACAAAACTAAAATAGTCATGAGAGGTTCGATATTGATTTCAACTAATTAAGTTGTTCTCAGTCATGCTTTAAAGGCTTTTTTTTACACTCTTCCTTAATAATAATGTAATAATAAAGTTAACGAAATTTACAAAGGATGGCAGTACTGAAGATGAGGGTCTATCATGTTACCTGCTGTACTACTCTAACACAGATGAAGGATGTTTCACTCTCTATCCACAGTGCTGATAATGTGTCAATCACCTGTACTGATAAAAAAATATTCAGTGTCTCAGATTTTCTGTAAAATCTTCCAACTCTTCCCAAACACTTGTGCTATTGGCATCAGTAGAAAGGATAAAATGTAATGGTATTAGGAGCATGACCACCTGCTCCAGCTGCTCTGGCCAGGACCCTCCTGTCCAGCCACTGGAGCCCAGCCCAGTGCCCTGGAGACCGGGGGTCTCTGCCCAGGCTTGAGGGGTGCAGCTGCTGCTTTCCCCTTTGTGGGTTCAACTAGTAAAGCAGCTGAGCATGTATCCCAGAGACACACAGACAGAAGCACACATACAGGTAGATACACACACACAGGACACCAAGACACACAGACACACACAGGACACTGACATGGCCGGTCACACAGACTGTAACAGACAAGGGGCTGCCTTCAACAGCAGCCACATACAGGACTCACCTAAAACACACAGACAGCCAAGTCCCTGCCTGCCCTTGGACCAGCAGAGACAGAAAGTCACTACTGGGGGCACACACATGACACATTCACAAGCACATGTATATTCATGTATCCCTCAAGTACCAGCTTAGCTCCTCTGCCCATCCTGCACCCCTGCCAAGGTACTGGGCCCTTACCAAACCCACGGGCCCCTGACTCGCCAGTTGGTCTAGCTTGGTGCTCATGACCAAACATGCAGCACTCACACACTCGTCCCCCAGGCACTGCACACTCACAAGTCCCCCTGCAAGTACCATCATGGACCCTCCACCCACCTGGTAACGTGGCCCAGACCCAGGGCACATCCGATGCACATCTGGTTTGAGGAAAATGCAGATGTTCAGCCCCCACCCAGCAGCTGGCACCAAGCATATGGGCTGTGACCCACAGTCCTGCTCCAGCCCCTGGTCCTGAGCTCCACACTCACCTCGCTCACACCAGTTCTTCCAGGAGCTGATTTTTGTGACACACACTTTTCCCAACCTAGTGGCCCCACTTGCTCCAGTTGCTGACACCACAGGCCAGGGGCACCTGTATAGTAAAACCCTATGGTCTGACTCCAGTACTGGCACCATACACATTTTATTCATACACATACAGGTCTTGCTGGTAGCTGGCATCTAGTCCTTGCAACACACATACAGGACAGAGAGTGACAGTATGTAGAGAAGTAGTTAAGACAAGATTCAGTAAGAAAAAAGGACATACTACAGTGCAGGGATCAGCCAGAAACACATAGCGTCCAGCCCCTTTTTACATGCAATCTGTTCCTTTGATATCTTTTTCGGTCTATCCCTGCTTTGTTCCTCCCTGCTACCCCTTCCCCATTAGTGCCCTCAGGTGTTTGTAGAGCTCTGATTCCTACACTCATTCAGGTCTAGTCCAGCATCTCCCCTGGTTTACAGTTTTATGGGTTGCAAAAGTCCAGGTTCATATTCCTGGAAGTGGCACCTGTAGTTCCTTGATAGACCATCAGTTAGCGTGAATGGTGAGGTTGTTTTTTATCATTGTCTCCATGTGTGTTGCCAGGTCAGTGTCTTTTGTTTCTTATTACCCCCTTTTTCCCTTAGTTTCCCAGTTGCCAATCTCCCTATCTAGTTAACCTCCCTGTAATACATATTCTCACCCTCTCACACACTCTGTCAATAAATGCAACTGGCCAGGTCTGCTTCCTATCATCACTTCCCTTATCATTTGTAGGTCATGTTTGTGTCCTTGTGAGTTTGGTTTATGACTTCCTCCTTTTTTTATTATCCCTTTTTGCACTGAAAAAGTTCATTGACCGAATACTCTTAAAGGAAAAGTCACCCTCCTTTCTTACAGATAACAATTACCTTTTTAGGTTACTGAACAACAGTTATTTTTATTTTTTTTTTTTACCAACAGAAAATAAAACTTAAAGAAAAGAAATATAAAAAATTTTGAACAACCTACATAAAGTAAGATGAAAGAACAGATTATGTATCACTGTGTCAAAAGATTTCTTCATACTCTGTTACTTTCCCCCACTAACACCTGTTGCTTTGTCAGTAGTATTCTTGGCTACATTTTGTGAAATTTTTTACTGCTGTGACATTAACAGTTTTTCTAAGATACCACAGGTACCACTACTATAGAATTAGGACAGATAGGAAGAGTAATGTTGCAGAAAACTGTAAAATGACAGTACTAATACAGAATGGAAATAAAAGATGGACATGAAACAGAAAACAAACAGAACCATTAATATCCAAGGGGCTGTAAAAGTCTCTGGAGCTTTCAGAAAATTTCAAAATTCTGAGTTTAGGTTTCAGGCTTTGGTTTTGGGGTTGTTCAGTTTGTTGTATTTTCCCAATTAAAAAGAAAGAAGAAAACAAAATTTTCTAAATTTTGAAAATTTGGAGAACTTGAGTAAAATCACTGAACCTTAAACACACACAGAAATCAATGCTTTGCTTACAGTAAACACAGTTTAGCAATAAACATTGGTTTTGTTTCACCTTTTTATACAATCATCCCTCACATAAGCATCCCCTTGGTCATACTGATTTCCTTATCAACAACTCAGTAGACTCTTCTACTGTTCCTTATGTTTACAAACTCTATGACGTTTGAACCTACCCATGAATATAGACATTCTGTCCTGCAATATGATTCATCAGATCTCCTCTTACTTTTTTTGCAAACATCACAAAACTACAAATGCATAATTATACTTACGTATAAAGTTAAAAGGTTAGGTGCTTGAAAACAACAATTTAGATTTAAAAAAATAATTTCATTCATACCTTCACTATCCTTCATCTTGACCACTGCACTTTCCTATTCACAATCACATACATCTTATTGACTCAACTCGTAACTAGTTAGCTAAATGTTCATAATATCAACTACCTCTAAATATTTTCCTTGAAGTTTTCAAGGATGTATGACCAGAATGTATGTTCTCAAATTTTATGACTGACCTTCAGCTGATTAGCACTTTTCCAGTAAAGTCAATAGAGAAAAGTCAATATATATTTGCAAAGAATCTTGTCCTCAAACATGTTGTCTGTGTTTTCATCCACCTCCACCTCTCCAATTTGGAACACATCTACGTTTTCTGCTGCCTCACAATCCTATCACATCATGCCAATTGTTTGTTGTAATAACTGATCCCTCTTTTATTTCCAGAAGAATACTACTGATTTTCTGATTGTGATTTTCTTCTAAATTCCTCTTTTTACTATCTACATGAAAACATCTGAAATATATTTTTACATGTTTTATCCTGAAATTAAAGCTAAGCTGTGCAATTTAACTCTTAATATCCAGAGGTAAAAAGGGCACAGAAACAAACTTTAGGAGAAAAGAAAGAAAAAAAGGCATGGGTAAATTGATTAATTAAGAAAGAAAAATCTTTATATGAAACCTGTTAAAAAATTGAGAATAAAAACAATGAACATTGTGTTAGATGAACAGCATTAAGCAGCAGACTTCCAGAAAGAGATCAGAAGGGGACAACTTGTACTATAAGAAAAGATGAAGAAAGAGTGAAGGAAAGTACTGTTAAGGAATATTATGAAACATGAACTCCTAGAAGGCTTGGAGAGTTTATTACAGAGACAGGTTGAAGATGTGTTCCCAGAGACACCCAGCTGCAAGTACTCATTAGATAGAAGAGTTTTTCTGTAGTCAGGAAGTACCTATGGAAAAAGTAATGACTGATGTATCCTTAAATGATAAAGAAAAAAGGTACAAAGTGAGAACAAGGGTGAAGAAAAAAAACCTTCCTATTAAATAAGAAGCCATAACAGTATAAATTGAACCAACAAGCAGATTATGATGTTTTGTAAATTATCTGTCATAGAATAACAGTAGAATAGGCATGGAATGGATTCTTGTCATCCAGCTCATATACAGGCCCTTACACCTTTATGTCAATGAAAATGTCAATTAGAATTATACCCAGGACTAATATATTTGGAATTTCATTTGACATGTACTTTTACTTTTTGCAAAGTGACCTACTAATTACTTCTTTCTATGCAAGATTTTCTAAACCACTGCTAATGTTCTTCCAACAATTGAACATAGTATCTTGATTAGAGAAGACATCATATAGTAAAGGCATTACAAAATCAATTGTAATGATTTAAATCCAAAATGTTCACATGTCCTTTGCTAATGAGAACCAATTTGATGATGAAAATTAAATTATTGTCTCCTACATGAAAAATTAGAAAAGCTCTCATTCTTGACCATTTGGAAGATGAAAAAAAGGGTATTTAGTATACTAAAAAAAAGAAAGAACAAAATGGAAAGCAAAGTAACTTTCTTTATATTTCCATAGCTTGTCAATGAAGAAGTGACCACTTTTAAATAAAGTTCCAAGTAATAAAAGTCAGATTAAAACTAAAGGTGCTTAGTACCCATGGAATTAATTTATATTATTGGAAATTTTATGTAGTCAGTACAGATGAAAATTGGACTGAAAATTATAAATATGTATTGCAGTCAGGACTGCAATAACTTTTTTCATAAGGGAAATCAAAAAAATATTTTTCTTGTGTAAAAAGGGATTCATCCCTACAATTAATGTAAAATGTCTCTAACAACCTTTACACCCTCCTCAACTCATTTTGTAATTATCTTGATACTATCTATGTCTAGCCCCATTTTGGAGATTCTCATTTCATACATATTTAGGCAAATGTAATACATTCTTTATAATCTCAACGGTGGAGATGAGAGCTCTTCTGCTGTAAGAAACTGCTTATCTGAATGAACAACAATACCTTGATAAACAATTACTTTTCCTCATGTCAATTGAGAAAAATAAGTCTGTTTTTCTCATTTCGTAACATTTGATGTATGCTTAGATCTTGGCAGGATCGGAAACATTCCACAGCTTTTTTTCCTGCTTTTCTGATTCTTTGGTTTTTTTCCAAACACAAGTCGGGCTAGGCTCTGTCTTCTCTCCTAACACACACACCATAAACCTATTCATCATGTACTTCCATAACTCTTTTGTAAATCTGACCTATACAATTTCTCCTAAAAATCAATATTACCGTGCAACCTCACATTTATACATGGGGGGGTGGGTATTATTTTTATTGCTTTAGTGGAGATAAACCTTGTTGCTGGTCAAATACTCACCTTTACGTTTTAGGGAAGAGGAGTAAAGGAGCAATGTTTGATCACAGAGAAGAATTATTTTGGTTTGTGTAAATTTTAAAACATGTAAGTTCCCCAAATAATTGAAATAAACCACTTAATTTGAATTTCATCTTCTATTATTTCCATATTTCATATCCTACCTGATATTCCGTATTGCGCCTAGGGACAGGATACCATCCAGAGGGATGTCGACAAGCTCAAGGAGTGGGCCTGTGTGAAGCTCAAGTCAAGAAGGACTTGGGGGTACTGGTGGATGAAAAACTGCACATGAGCCAGCAAAGTGCGCTTGCAGCCCAGAAGGCCAATTGTAACGTGTGCTGCATCCAGAGAAGCGTGGCCAGCAGGTTGAGAGAGGTGATTCTACCTCTGTACTCCATTCTGGTGAGACCCCACCTGGAGCCCTGCATCCAGCACTGGAACCCTCAGCACAGGAAGGACATGGACCTGTTGGAGTGCATCCACAGGAGGGCCACAAAAGTGCTCAGAGGAATGGAACACCTCTCCTGTGAGGACAGGCTCAGAGAGTTGGGATTGTTCAGCCTGGAGAAGAGAAGGCTCTGGGGAGACCTTATTGTAGCCTTCCAGTACTTAAAAGGGGCTTAGAAGAAAGATGGGGACAGGCTTTTTAGCAGAGCCTGTAGTGAAAGGACAAGGGGTAATGGTTTTAAACTAAAAAAGTATAGATTTAGACTCAATATAAGGAATACATTTTTTTACACTGAGCGTGGTGAAACACTGGCACAGGTTGTCCAGAGAGATGATAAATGCCCCATCCCTGGAAACATTCAAGGTCAGGCTGATGGGGCTCTGAGCAAATTTATCTAGTTGCAGATGTCCCTGCTCATTGCAGGGGGGTTGGACTAGATGACCTTTGAAGGTCCCTTCCAATCCACAGATTCTACGATTCTATGATTTTATGATATTTGACAGTTTCAGGGTCCCGTAGCTATTCCATAAATTGAACTAAAGCAATTCTTTCTTCAAATCCATTCTCTCACCGTTTAGATATTACCCTACAGTCCACCTACAGTGTCACCACTTAGGTATTATGCTACAGCAGAGTAGAGCAAGATGACTAGGAATCTGGCCCCAAATTTCTTATTTTTAATGTCTGTCATTCTACTTTCACTTCACATCCAGTAGTTCTCTCTAGAAATGTAAGATTTTTTTTTAATTATTTAGCTCACTGCTCTTGAGAAGTAATAGGATTTTTCTTACTGAATAATGAAAATATTCTTTTGAATTATTGCTTGTTTTTTTTTAAGTTAGTTTGTGATTAAACACAATGAAACAAAGGTTTTCATTTTATCTTCCTGTTTTGCTACATTTCCTTTCTATACACTGATGCACAGTAGGTTTACACATTAGTGATATTATACAAAATACTCCAGCAAATGCAAGACAGGAACTGAGGAATGAGAACCAGTGGAGTTACCTAACTTTGTTGAACTCATAAAGAAAAAGTTGGTTTGCACCAACTCTATGCCTATGATAATGTTTTTCTTTGCAGAGTTACAGGCACTTGCACTTTTCAGTACTTTTAAGATTAACTAAATAAGCATTTTTTTCCTATTATACAGCTTTATTTTAAGTTACATATGCAACTATAACTCTTACAAGAAGCTGTAGGATGTTATGGTGATTACTATGCATTAGTCTTCATAGATAATTTCTCCTCAGTTTACCAGCTTCCCTTGGCAGGAGACATTCCTGTTAGATGTTCTTTAGTGACCAGACAAAAAGTAAGTAACATAATAAAGAAGTGTCAAAATAAATGTGTGAAATATATGTCTATTTATTTCTATAATTTATTTTTATATATATGCTTTATATAAATATATGTGCATATAACATATGCATATATAAAAATATGTCTGCATAGTAACATTTCAGCTGGCATTTCAGTGTATTGAAGATGTTTAATTTGAGCTTCATTTCATAGTCTGAGTTTTCCCCAGCAGTCTTAATGCAGACTGAATGAAAGACATATTTCACACATGGATAACCATTATTTGGAAAATCTGCAGCTTCTTAAAAGTACCAGTCCAGAAAGTAAATTCTTAGGTAACTTTGTCCCTTATCAAACACCTCAGGTACAGACAGATTCAAAGTTGATGCAGTGTATATGACGAAGATAGGGAAGTAAGAAGTGGAAAGTGAAGACGTGGAGAAAAGACATGCTTTAACTTAGAGAGACCAAGTTATTGGGAATCACAGGTAGACCAGCTTTTGCACAGAAAAGGCCTAAATTGCACTTTCTCTTTTATTATTCACACATCTGCATGTCTTATGCTAATAAGCTGCAAATATCTTTATAAATAATTCAAATTCTTTCAGATATGTGAATACAATATTACTTAGGATGCGTGTGAATTGTTTTTTCTGTACCTACTATAAAATTCAGGACCCCGAACCATGGAATTATTTACATTCTGGTTAAATTCAATCATTAGTGCTTTCTCAGGGGACAAATACACAACTATGTATAGATTTTTTCCAAATAACAACCAAAATACCTGAGGACAAGAACTATGATTGTTTGCATACTGTACTGTAAAAGTCCCATCAATGTTTTAATAATAATAACAATATAGTTATTGTAATTGAAAAACAGAAAAACAGCCTCTTCCTGTGCTGTCATCTTATTTTTTCTATCAACAATTTTTCTAAAATTTAAAATGCACTCTGAGCATAAATTCTGTCATTCAGAGTATAGCCATCTTGAAAATTATATGGCAGCATGAGAGAAGAGAAAATTCTAGAGGAAAAACAAAAAACCAAGCAGCTTTTCCATTATAAATGTAACTTCACAGGGGAAAACTTCTCAAGAGAAACAAGATATAAAAATATACCAATATTCCACAAAGAAAATACAACAACTCTTGAGGTGATCTACAAATTTTATTTTTGCTCATTAGGGTGACCTATTCCCTGACCTGTGACTCTGTTTCATTCTGAAACTAATGAGGAATGCAAAGATCTTCTTAACTCATGAAAATAAAATGCATTTTAAGCCCCAAGGTGCTATGTATTTGTTTCCTATCTGGAATCTTTCAGGATTGTTTCTTTCAAAATTGCTTGAAGGAAAAGAAAGTAATCTTTTGTGTTGAAATATAGTGAGAGAAATACAGTAATGCATACTACATACCATCTCACTGTGCTGAATAATCAGTTAACTCTAACTTGCAAAAAACTGTCAAAGATATGAAAAGCTTGATATTCTTTTTTTATTCCTCCCCTCTGTTGCAATTTTTTTAGGATTTTTTTTATAATAATCTGAATAGCAAGAAAATAATCATTCTCTGTTTAAAATTTGTTTTAATCTCAGTATTACTTCTTTTACTAGTAGTGCTTTCTGATTGATACATGTAGTTTCTCTTCATTAATAGTGGTCATGAATAAAAACACAAAACATGAAAAATATTCCTGAGACTTAGGAAAAAATTTAGGATGTGTGAGCAAAGAAAAAAAGAAAAACATAGCACCCTGCATTTTGTAGGTTTTCATATTTTGCAGCTGAATTAACGTCCACATTACACAGTCAGATCATGGCTATTGAGTCACGTGAGTTAGTTGTCAGGTACAAGTCAGACTACCTGCAGACTATCTTTATTTTATGACTGTCAGCCTCAACTTCCCATACAGTCTGATGTTAGTCATTTCAAATGGCTTAATGAGTAGTGAGACCAAAGAACAAGCAGAGCCTACTCACACTCCTTTTCTCTTGTTCATTCTTGTTATACTTGTGAGAGAGCTGCTCCTCTGGAAGAACAATTAAGACTATAATGTCTTATCTATACACCTAAGAAAGCTTTACCTTTGTAACACAGCATCAATTTGTCACCATGTAAAACAGACATTTTCAGTAACAGATCAATTTATTAGGAATCAATAATCTGTATTTTACCCAGACAAGAATTTCTTGTAGTCTGTTCCAAGACACTAGACTTGGCAATGGCATCAAGCATCTGACCTACTGTGCAAGTGTTATGTATACATAGCTATGTATACACTGTTAGTGCATATATGTGCAGTAAATTCATTTAATTATGGCTATTGCACAGTTGCTTATTAACAGCTGTACATGGGTGCAATAAGTTCAGTTCTTCCCAACATATCTTACACACGGTCAGGATTCCCAAACATGCAGTAGTTAGATAAGCTGGTTTATGCCTCAAAATGCTGGCCAACTATAGAAAAATATTTTTAATTAAAATCCTTGGACACAATACATCCAAGGAAGCCAACAGCAAGAAACAGAAAATTCCTTAAAATAAGAAGAAAGAAGAAACAGGTCACACTCAGTTATCAAAACTATCTGGGCTTACCAAGTGTTTATGTTCTGCTAACACACGTGTGCTTGCCTATTTCACTATTAAGTGTTGGCTTTCAAAACAGTACTGGCATTTCATACAGTACGTTGCAAAATAAAAGGAAATATGTGATACCCCCTAAGAGATGGAAATGGAGCCAAAAGAAATGTTTAGTTGTCATACTACTTCTTAAAGGACTCTTGTTCTTTTGATCCCACTGAAAATCCTCTTTATATGCATGGCAGATAAAGAATACTACATCTGCTCTACAAAAATGTACTTTATACGCACATGAATGTCCATGAACCATTCCAGAAATGTTCTGACATGTCCTCTGCAACCAGTCCTTCCTCCCTGATACATCTAAAATACAGAAAAGAACATAGAACTTTCTATATTTTGAGCCAAACACTTTTAAATTCTGTTTATTCAGTCAGTATCACAGCTGGACAACTTGAACAAATGCCAAGGGCCAAAGAACAATCTCTGTGCATAAATCTTTCCTTCAATTATATTTATTTTACACTCAAACAAGAGATTGAATACTACAATACTGAACTGAAAAGTTTATAGTTCATTTCATCTGCAATCAATTAACTTAGACTTTTTTTAATGTGAGGACAAGAAACCAGGATTTCCCTATTAGGATGGAATCTTAGCTCTAGAAATGTGCTTTTGGATACAGCAGACTCAGCATCACAGAATTTAAAACAGAAATGAGCCATAAAGTTTGAAGTAAATTCATCAAAATGTGGAAATGAAGAATTCAATATTTTAGGAGCTCAAATAAACGAATGTGTACCAGTGTCTGACATTATTGATAAGTTTAGTCCTGACCCATCAAATTTCTTGCTTACAGATTATGGTTTGAAATCATACTGCTTTCTAGCTTGACACATAGTGTGTCTTACTTCTAAATTAAGCGCTTCAGCATATGAAATTAAAACAAAATATTTGCTTCCATTAAATAATCCAGGGTGATGCAATCTTTAATTTTTCCTGTGCTCAAATATTTTTAAAATATAAAAAAGTTCTGCAGGAAGTTTTAGTAATTTACTTCAATATCTGAAGAGAAGTGTGTTCTATACAATTAAGAATTCAACCTTTTAAAAAAGTGAGAAGAAATCAAAAATAATTTAATGACAAAAAACCCACAGCAATGATAGTTTTGACCCTGGAATATATTTTCCAGTAGACACTACAATGCATAAATAAGCATTTTTTTCTTTAAAATCTATTGTCATTTGAAGTGACTCAGAAATCAATAAAAGTATATTGCATTCCTAAGACCCAGTAAATATTTAGGAACGTATTTCACTTATTTAACCAGTGTAGTTATGCGAATGGATAAACCATTGTCAAATAATGTATAGAATTTTTAAAAAGTTCTTTTTTAAAATTTTTTGCTGTGATACAATATTTTCCCTTGAATATTTATAATTCTGAAAACCACCTTATGGCTTATATGAATGAGAAAATAACCACAACTATAAATACTTTATTTACTCAAATGACATATCCACTCTAAATTTATCACTTCATTTGTATTTATAAAGCCAATTTCATCATGTACCTGAGAAAGACCACAGCTCGCTCTCCACAATGAAGTTTAGAAAGAAAGAAAGAAGTTAATAGTTCAAGTTACTATATCAATGTCAGGTGGCATGAAACAAGAGAAAGTGAAAATCAATAACTATAATGTTAAATTACATATATTTAATAATAGCTCTGTAATGTTATGATATATGACATCTGGCATGGAATAGTTTTTCCCATGAGTCTTAACAGTGCAGTATAAACAGCTATGGTCCTTCCAAAATAAATAGGAATTTCCAGCAGAAGCTTGTTCTGAAACTTGTGAATGCAATGCAGGGGAAGAAGGAAAAGAGAGAGAAAAGGAAAGGGAGAGGAAAAACATCAGAATATACTAGGTCCATAGGAACTCATTGTTCAAAAGAACCTTAAGAAACACCTAGGAAAATATTTTTTACTTCCTTTTTGGGTTAAAAATAATACAACAAAATAAGGAAACAGAAGTCCAGACTTTCTTTCCCTTTACCAAGTTTTTAATTAGTATTGCTGAATTATACACCAGACCTATTTCATATATTGTGGTTGGTTTTTTTTATTTTAGCAAAATTCTCTCCTAGACAAAGTAAGTAAATGTGTCCATTTTTTCCTCAGCTTTAAAACATCTTCCATTTCTTGGCATGAACATAAAAATTGTGCTGATTTACCTGGTGGTTTGGACTACCTCATATTGCTTTACTGACATAAAGTAGTACATATACTAGATTATGTGGTGGATTGACCTTGACTATCCACTAGGTGCCCACTAAACTGCTCTATCACTCCCCCTCCTCAGCTGTACAAGGGAGAGAAAATATGATGAAAGGCTCATGGGTTGAGATAAGGACAGGGAGATCACTCAGCATTTACCATCACAGGCAAAAACAGACTTGAATTGGTGAAATTAATTTAATTTATTGCCAATCCAATCAAAGCAGAATAAGATAATTAGAAATAAGGACAAACCTTAAAACACATTCCCCCACCCCTCACATTCTTCCTGGGCTCAACTTCACTCCACATCTCTCTACCTTCTTCTCGCGAATGAGTGGTTGGGATGCTTAAAGAGTCACCACCAGAGATATCAGAAAGCGTATGATTTTAATAAAAATTTGTAAAAGTGTGGCTTAACAGAATTCGATGGCAAGGTCCACTCTATTACTGATCCAACATGAAAAGGTATACAAAGATCAAGTTATAACTAGATTGGAATGATTTGCTCATGGATCAAATTGGGTTAATGTGGATATTGAGGAGAGAAAGTAGGGGACACCCTTCCGTTGAGTCATGAGGTCCAGAGCGGACAAAAATCCACCCTTGATCCCAGACTTGGTCAATGGTTTATGACTAAGGTTAGGTAAGGGAAGTAAAAGAATGCCCTCCCGTTGAGTCATGAGGTTGAGAGCGGACTCCCTTGCTTTCTAAATTCCTTCTCAAAGAGGAGTCTAGGTGTGGCTGAATCCACACCTAGTCCCAGACTTGGTCAACAGTTTATGACTAAAGGGAGAGGGTATCAGGGATTCTGATGTAGTGGTATATATTGTGCTTTGTGTAACTTTAGGGTGGCAACAATCTAATACAAAATAACAGCAATTAAATTCACTAAAACTATTGAGATAAATCACAATATCAAATCATATAAAACTTAGCAGCATAATCAACCTAAAATTTACTAAGATTAGACATGTAGAGATGCAGAGAAAAGAGATAGATATGTACAAAGGTACATATATCCCCCTCGAATGTAGTCAAACACTCACATTGAATGCTTTGTGTCACTCAAAGGATGCACAGTTGAGCCTCTGAGTTGATCGTGAACTTGAGTGTTCACGGACTCTGAGAGGCATACCACTCAGAGGGAGGTGCCGGTCACAGCCCGCTGTGGCCCAGGAGAGCTCAAAGGGTCTCACTTGGGACCACTATTTATAGCACTGGGAGATGATTGATTTTAGGCATCAGTAAATTTCCATCCTTGCCACAAATGATTTGTTGGTAATTGGTAAAATCAACATCTCAGTGACGCTAGTACTGATCCATCTGAATCACAGTTAGGAAAGGTATGTTCAAAGGCTGTCTGAGGATGGTAAGTTACTTCCATCTACACAAGAGTGCTTGGTACAGTCAAGGGTCCCTTAACCACCAAACTCTCTGCTCCAAGGCCGAGGCTTTTTGAGTAAGGAAGGACGGGGGGGAAATGTACCACCACATTCCTCCCTGCCAAGCAGTACAGGAGGACAGAGAATGGGGGTTGCAGTCAGTTCATCACATGTTGGTTCTGCCTCTCTTTGCTCCTCACACTGTTCCCCTGCTCCAGTGTCAGGTCCCACCCACAGAAGGCAGTCCTCTACAAACTTCTCCAATGTGGCTTCACGCCATGGGGTATAGTTCTTCACAAACTGTTCCAGTGTGGGTCTTTTCCATCTGTTCTTTCCATAGGGTGTGGTCCTTCAGGAACAAACTGCTCCAGTGTGAGTCCCCCATGGGACCACAAGTCCTACCAGAAAACCTGACCCAACATGGTTTCCTCTCCACAGGGCCACAGGTCCTGACAGGACCCTGCTCCATCATGGGCTCTTCACAGAGTCACAGCCTTCTTCAGGGTATATCCATCTGCTCTCATGTGGGGTCCTCCACAATGTGGATAGCTGCTCCACTGTTGATCTCTGTGGTCTGCAGGGGGAAAACCTGCATCACCATGGTCTTCACTATGGGCTGCAGGGCAATCTCTCCACCAGTGCCTGGAGCACTTCCTCCCTTTCTTTCTTCACTGATTTTGGTGTCTGCAGAGTTGTTTCTCTTACATATTCTTACTCCTCTCTCTCAGCTGCTGTTGCACAGCAGTTTTCACTCATTCTTAATTATGTTATCATAGAGGTGCTACCACTGTTGCCAATTGGCTCGGCTTTGGCGAGTGGCAGCTCTGTCTTGGAGCCTGCTGGCACTGGCTCTATCGGACATGGGGAAAACTTCCAGATCTTGCCACAGAATCCACCCCTGTAGCCCCCACTGCTACCAAAACCTTGCCATGTAAAGACAATACATGTGTCTTTACCATCATAACATACCCACTCACTGAATGGATGATATCTGTAAGAATAGAAACTATTTGTGAAGTCACTTAGATAGACATAATGCTATATAAATGAACAATCATTTGAATTTTTCAGAGAATCACAGAATCATTAAGGTTGGAAAAGACCTTTAAGATCATCATGTCCAACCACCAACCCAACATCACCATGCCCACTAAATCATATCCTGAAGTGCCATATCCACACCTTTTTTGAAGACTTCCAGTGATGGTGACTCCACCATACCCCTAAGCAGCCTGTTCCGATGCTTGACCACTCTCTCTGTAAAGAAATATTTCCTAATATCTAGTCTAAACCTACCCTCCCACAACTTGAGGCCATTTCCTCTCATCCTATTGCTAGTTACTTGGGAGAAGAGACCAACACCCACCTTGCCACAACCAGTTCATGTTCAGCCAGCTGTCAGCCAGCGCCCCCAGCTCCTTTTCTGCTGGGCAGCTCTCCAGCCACTCATCTCCAAGCCTGTAGCATTGCATGGGCTTGTTGTGGCTGAAGTGCAGGACCCTGCACTTGGCCTTATTAAACCTCATACAGTTGACCTTTGCCCATCGATCCAGCCTCTCCAGATCCCTTTGCAGAGCCCTCCTACCCTCCAGCAGACCAACACTTCTATCCAACTTGGTGTCATCTGCAAACTTACTCAGGGAGCACTCAATCCCCTCATCCAGATCATCAATAAAGATATTGAACAAGACCGGCCCCAGAACCGAGCCCTGGGGAACACCACTTGTGACCGGCCGCCAGCTGGATTTAACGCTGTTCACCACAACTCTCTAGGCTCGGCCGTCCAGCCAGTTCTTTACCCAGTGAAGAGTAAACCTGTCTAAGCCCCGAGCCACCAGTTTCTCCAGGAGAATGCTGTGGGAGACGCTGTCAAAGGCTTTACTAAAGTCCAGGTAGACATCAGCCACAGCCTTTCCCTCATCCACTAGGTGGCTCACCTGGTCCTAACAGGAGATCAGGTTGGTTAAGCAGGACCTGCCTTTCATGAATGCATGCTGTCTGGGCCTGATTCCTTGTTGTCTGGCACATGCCCTGTGAGTGCCCTCAGGACGAACCTCTCCATAATCTTTCCCTGTCTTGAGGTCAGTCTGACAGGCCTGTAGTTCCCAAGATCCTTCTTCCAGTCTTTCTTGTAGATGAGCGTCACACTGCCAAGCCTCTAGTTATCTGGGACCTCCCCTGTTAACCAAGACGGCTGATAAATAATGCAGAGTGGCTTGGCAAGCTCCTCCACCAGCTCCCTCTACTCTTGGGTGGGTATTATCAGGCCCCATAGACTTGTAGGTCCTTAGCTGTTTCCTGCAGGATTATGGGGAGTTTATTGTGCTCTCCATCTCTGTCTTCCAGCTTCTAGTTTTACAAAGGAATGAATACACAGGATTAAATGATTTACCTTTGGTTGTGTGGACAACATATGGGATATTGAAGAACTAAATCTCCAAGGAGTGGAGATTTTCCTGATGAAAATACATTCCTTCCTTCCTTCACTGCTTTCTCAATTGCTGATACTGTATTCAGCAAAATGATCTGGCTGAAGCTGATCCACATGAAGTCAGTTAAACTTGTATGAAATCTTTGGGAGAGAATTTTAAATAAAGTTACTCAGCTTTTGTAAGGCTTATTCTCCATGACCACAGATAGCATGAAAGTACTAAGTGTGGACAACAGTAGCCATTTCTACTAGGCAACAGATTCTCCCAACTAGTCACTAGGTGACTTCATGGCTAAATAGAAACTTTCTAAAATGGTTCAAGTATTTTATTTACCTAAAATAAAAGAGTGATTTCAGAACGCTATTTGTTCACTTCCAGCTCCTTCGGACTGTTCATATATGCTTTATTCAACACGTATAGGTAACAATAACAAGGGGAATACACAGCAAGAAAAGCCAATATTACAACTAAGATTCCCATAAGCTCCAAAGCTTTGTTGTTTCTGGCTGACCTGAACTTCTGGACAGGGTAGTTATTTGTAACTTATTTCTAAGTAACTTATGACTCTGCTAGTTTTTCTCCTCTTGGGATCACAATACGCTGCTTTTAATATCATAGTTGGTTGACAGGGAAGTTAAGCAGTAAGTTTTCAATCCATTCATCAACCAGTCTGTATTGATATTGGGGATTATTCTGACCCAGGTGCAGGACTTTGCACTTGCCCTTGTTGAACTTCATGAGAATTAAAGGAACTTCTTATCATATCATTTAAAACAGCCATAGATTGTTAATTCCTACTCTGAAAATGTTAACAATAGGAAAAATTATGCCTGGTGTCACTATCTGATCCCTTTCTCATAGAAAGAAAAGCCTTAAAAATATTTATAAAGACCATGCTTCATCCTGTAGTTTCTTTTAAAAAATGTTAAGTTCTTAGATGTGTGACTGCACTGTATCCTGTGTCCTGAAAGAAAAGCACATATTCCCACCTTCTCAGACACTTGGGATATTTTCCACAGTCAATATAATATATATAGACCATAAAGTACTATATTTATTACCAGCAACTACTGAGGAGGTGGAAGAGTTTGTGCTTGTCTATTTAAAAGTGACTTCAATATATGTTTAGGCTTGAGAAGAGGCAACATATATTTTTTGTGCAATTTTTAGAATGTATTTGAAACACAGAAGACAAAGGCATTTCCCTGGATCCATGTTTCCCTGTATCCTCCCAGATGATGTATCTTTAATTTATAGAACAGGATGATTTACTCCAAGATATTGTGTACAAACTGAAGAGCTCTAGTAAAAATAATTTTTTTTGCAGAATGACTTTAAAAATCTATAGAATTCAATAGAGAAATACATCATTTTTGAAAAATTATTAATGTATCCATCAGAATCTACAGCAGTGATATGCTTCTATGTTTCATTGGAATTACTCAAAAAAAGAAGATTGCCTAAATGAAGTAACATTTGCTTCAAGGATGTCACATAGCACCGTCACTTTAGCTCTATACTACCCAAATGGTAAAATAAATGTCTATCAGCCTACTTAAATATGGACAATGGCATTCATAAAGTTTTCTGGACTGCATTTTAGTCCATTGGAGTAGTATAAGCATATCACACCGATTGTTTTCAAATTGTGTCCTTCCTTATTAGTAAAAGCATGAATCACTGAATTTTGGCCTAGAATATTGGCATTTTTAAAGCTTATAAGCTTTGTTATAACAAAATATGAAGAAAATGTGTTCTTTGTATTTCTTTCCTGAATAAAATACTGTTTATCTTAACCTAAAACAAGGCACAAGGCATGACAAGTTTATTTTATGGTGAAACAGCTATTAAATGTTTTATTTTAAAAGGCAAAGATGGAGTGAAAATGATGAAATATATTACAAATTACTATTTAAGCTTTAAAATGTGACTTTTAAAAATAAAATATATTGCAAAGAGAAAGAGAGATTGTTCAGTCAGATTTCAGTGCAAATTTCTGGTTCCACTTACATAGGTTGAGGCCCCTTACAATAACAATATTACAATAACACAATTTATCTGAAACTGTTCCGAGACAGATCAACAAGTACATATCTTGAAAATGCTTGAGTTTGGAAAAGACAGGGGAAAAATCATAGCTACTCTCTGCCTGCCTCAATCCCTTCTACTATTGAATTTATTCAGAAGGAGGAAGCAGAAGTTCAAAACTGTCAGAAAAGAGAGGCTCTATTTTAGTATTTGCTCTTTTTCTCTTAAATTGATCATGTGGTTTGGAAAGGACAACATTCTGAGTTGCCTACTAGGAAAATGATCCAGACAACAAATGGTTTTTATGCAGTCCATATAAACCTGGTCATGGTTTTCACTAAATCCCCACCCAGCTGAATGGGTACCAGTGAGCTTTTCATATAACTGCCTTGAGTATAGAGAAGATTATGCAGCTGTCTAGCTTGCCTGGTCTCTCAGAGGATCTGCCTGCGGTGGGGTTGCAGGTGCCAATTGCTACCATAACAGTGCACCGGCAACAATATCACACCAATCAAGACTCCCTGGTTCCCATCCATAAGATGATCTGGTGGCTGGAGAGTCAAGGAGTGATCAGCAAGTGGCTTCCTGTCGGGGCATCAAACCTCAACACCTGGGGATACTCACAGCTATGTTATAGGTCGATGCTGCAATGAATCCTTTTGGATAGATTTGTTGAGCACAATTTGCTGTATAGTTGAGTAATTACAGAGAAGACAACTTCTTTGAGTTTATTCTGTAAATACAAACATAATTCATAGACCTGGCTGCAGTTAGTTGAAAATACACCATAGGGAAGAAAAAGAAACAAACAAACAAACAAACAAACACCCGAAAGAAAAAATATAGTAAAATAGACTTAATTTTCTTTTATCTCAAGATATTGAAATACTGGCCTCTCCCTGTACAGTATTAAGGCTTCAGTGCTACCATAAGGACTATATCATTTAAGGATTACGTTTAATCTGAGAATGTCCACAATCTCCCTTTCAAAGTATAATTATTTGCTTCCACTTAAGTGTCATTTGAAAAGCAATCTTCTATCAATACATTTTTTAGCCTTCTTGATTTCACATGCATATTTCATGCATTATATTTTGTGGAACTTCCAATTTTCATTAGGATAAGCCACCTATTTCTCAAAAGCCAATCTTTCCTCCTGGCAGATCCTCCCTAACTCCAAAGATTCTTGCTTGTTTGTTTTCTCATTGAATTTTTGCATTCAGTTTATGTGGGCTTCTAATAGAACATTTATTTGTAACAATCTCCAAGCCACATTTTAAGATGCTTCTTTTAAGGTGGTGGTGTTTTTTTATTTTGTTTGGTTTGATTTTGAGAAACTCATGCTTATGTACATCACTTTCTTGAAATTGAATGTCTGTGTGCTGGATTTGTTTGGCCTACTCTCTCTCTGCTATAGTCTTAAATTTAACTGTACTGAGCAGTTTGCCATCTCATCTCTCAAATTAGACTCCATACATTTAATCAAAAGAAACAGCACAACAGTGTCTGTGATTGTAGTCAATCATTAAATCCAAAATTTTATTTCTACATCCCATCCTAGTGTGTCGTTGATCCTGTCTTTTTGTGGACACCTGAACTACAAATTTCCAGCTGGTCAATTGTTCCTGAACACTATTTTTGTCTTGAGCAATGATCAGTACTACAGTCGTCTTACATTTTTAATGTTATAGTAGGGGTTTCTCTTTTGCTAGACCATCTCTTTTGCTAGACCATTTTTATGTTATGATACCATCCTGGTTTTGCTGGGATAGAATCATAAAATCAGTTTTCTGTTGGCAAAGCTGCATTTCTGAGAAGACTGCAGCACTTTTTACTGTGAGAAGAAAATTGGTGAGACACTTTAGTTTAGTTCATGGCCAGCCATGGTGTGCAGGTTTCCTTAGTGAACAAGGCCTCTAGCAGTCTTGAGATAGCCAGGTGTTAAAGCTAGGAGGAAAGGAGGCCAAGACAGCTGATCCAGGCTGGCCAACAGAAGCATTCCATACCATAAACATCATGCCCACTATAAACTGGTGAGTCTGCTGGGAATCTCTCTCTCCCTCAATGGCTGCCATCCCTGGAAGGTCTCACCTGTCGCTGTGCTCCTGAGGCCTGCTGTCTCTTCATCTGAGTGGTGCTCACAATGTCTGCTGACCAGTGTTTGCTGTTGGGAGCGCGCAGCTCTTGACCACTGTATGGGCTACATATAACTCTGTGTACTTTATATTGCTTTAGTATTAATATTAGTTTTATTGTTTTATTAAATCAGTTTCTATTTCAACCCCTTTGAACCCACAAGTTTCCTTTTTTCCCCAATTTCCCTTTCTCGGCTGAGAGTGGGGTTTAGGGGGATAGAGCAAGTGCTTGTATTTGGTCTGGAGGTGGGGTAAACCAAGACAGATACGTTATGAGATCCTTCCAATACAGAGCTGCTCCCAGTATGTGTTACTTCACTGCGCTGATACAGGTGCTAGGCAGGCACTGCTCTATGTTACTAAATACTCTCCTTCCATCAGGTCTGTGACATGCCCATTATATAAGGGTAGTTGTTTGATGCCAAGCACTCTAGTGCTACATTTTATTTTCAGGATGCCAGAATTCATGTCATTCAGTGGTAGTAAGTTTTATTTTCACCCATTCATTCAAAACTGCATGTCTGCTGACATTTAAGTATCTAATTTTCTTGCCTTATTTATTGTAATAATTATTTTTTTTCCTCCTGGCCTTTTCACAAACACATTAAATGTTAGTCATACATGCTTCAGTCCTGTCAACCCAAACCAGATGCTCTTCTGTGTCTGTCAATTTTTCTCAAACAGCAGTTCTCTGTGACCTTTTTAATTTTGAGTTGTAACCGACTGGTTCCATTAGAATTAAGGTGTAACCTTTCCTTCCAAATCAGATCTTCTCTCCGTAGGTTTCAAGAGTTTCTGACTTGCCTGAATCTTTCTTCCTTGCATGATTATCTCTTCCATACATGAGACTCCAGACCTCTAACTACATCCTAGACTTCTCATGTGTAACTGGTAGTATTTCAAATGATGAAGGTCCTTAGCTTCAGCCTTCTGCACTGCATACTGAGGTAAACCTCTAGAACATCGCTCCTACACTGGTATCATATGTACCCATGACTAATAGCTTTTCTCTTACATCCCAAGTGCCCCATGTACATAATTCTTAAGGCATGCAGCCTTCACATTTAGCAGGCAAGTTACAACTCAGTCTCTAGACCTCAGTCTTCAGACTTAATCTATATACTTAAGAGTAGAAACTCTCCAACTACTACCACCTCCATTTAAAATCTCAACTGTTTGTTCCCATTTTACTGGGAAGATTCTACCCATTTCTCTCTCTTTTGGAGAAGATCTTTTCTGAATATTTTTATTGATTTAGTTTCTTTGTTGAAGGAATGGTTAAGTGTGTTCTTCTCTAACCCTACTCCATGCTTATTAAGCTAGCTACTAAACAGTGAGAAATATTAATGACCATAGAATAAGAAAACACAATGCAAAAGACAAGCTGATCCAAGCTTTTTATAGCTTTATAGCTCAACAAACTGTTCCCTCATTGCCCAGATACTGTTCTTTTTCCTCACCCTGAGAAATCTCTCTCACTCTGAGACACAACTTGAAACAGCCTTGCCAAGACTATTCACAGTGTCATATGGCCCCCATGGGAGTCAGTGGCTCTGAAAGCCTTCAGGGTAACCTCAGCTGTTTCAGTGATTCCCAGACATTCACTCAGACCACACAGCCACCTCTTGCTCCTCACAGCAGTCTTAAACCCCTCCTGGTTTCCCTTCCTTCCAGGAGCCAGCACCTCTTCTTCTTTTTCTTCTTTCCCCTGCTCTTCCCAAAGAAAACTACTATTCATGGTGTTTGACAAATCCTGCTTGCTGCAATATATATATATATAGCTACAAACAGTAGTTCACAAATAGTTTTGTTCAGCAGTTTGATCTAACCTGGTTACTATAAATGAAAGCTTAATACTTATTCTAGGTATCCTTTTCTCATCCCAATGAAAAATGTCATTCCAATAAGGGAATATGCATTTACATATCTGTAATGTCTACAAAGGTTAAAAAAAATCAGAAAACAGAAAATCTTCAGTATGGTCAGCCATCGATATCTTCACAACTATTTCCAGAAAACAGAGCCTGTAATTCGTAGCTTCTGTCATGATTTTTTCTCTTAAAATATATTTCTAACCACATCTCTGCTAGTCCCAATAAAGGAAAAAAATTACTGCTTTTCAGGTCCTGCTTAAAGCTCTTGGCTTTTTTTACCTTCTTCTAAGTTATCCAGGCAAAGCATGATTTGCCATTTTAGTAGTATATATCATATGACTTTCTCGTTTGTGCTATTCAAAGTTCTACTTTTTTTTCCCCTCTACGACTTTCTACTTTACATGCATTTCTTTAACAATCCTGTTTCTCAGAAAATATTTCAATGGAAAGCAAAACCAAATAAAATAGTGAAGCACTCAGAAAATCACTGTTATAATTTGTCTAAAAATAAAAGAAGAAATTCTAGAAATAATAGATTTTTTTTTTGCTAAGGTATTTCTGAAAGAATATTTTAAAGCATGCATAAATTGGAATGATTCTCCTCCCCCATTCTCATCACACAAGGGGATTCTGCTAGAAATTTCTTTTATTGTTTCATTGAAAGCAACTTAACAGCTGAGTATTAAAATGAAACTATAATCCTCTAAAAAGTAATTAAAATCAAAATGGTCTAGGCTGCTGAGCAGTACTAGAAAACTATGAGCAAATCCTCTGGTCCTGTATTGTAAATCTGAGTAGAAGATTATGTCTTAGTAATTTTCTTAAAATCACCCCAAAAGAAAAAATCACATAATTCCAATCCAATGCACCTATTATTTTTTATTTTCTCTGAACTATTGCAAAATTCAAGGGCTGAACTAAGTGGACAAGAGAAGTGGAGATCAGTAAGAGAACAATCTGCAAAGTGTCATGCAATTATAATAACTTGCCAGAGGACATTAGTGGAAATTACTGAAAAAAAAAATGCAAATCCTGTCCACATTTAGGTTTCATTTGCTCCCATAGAAATACTATCTCATTTCACAACATTTAGTAAATTCTCTTAAGTGGAAGTGAGATCAAGGAAAATTCCTGAAGGCCTGTCACTAATCAAGACCTCTCAATACAAATTGAAAGATTGTGTCCAATATTATTCTCATACAGTGTATCAGCATTCTGTTCAATTGTCACACAGCTAGTTTGTCCAGGTATCAACACTATTTTGTGAGAAATCTGTTCAATGAAGAAACTGAATTTTAAGGATAAAACCTTGTCAAAGCAGTATGCTCAACTGAATTGAAAGATCCACTGTAGTAAAAGAATTACCTTCTGATCTTATTTTTATCAGTATAATGTCCATTACAGATATATATTAAACTACTTGTGATCATAGATCTACAAATGGCGGAAAGATCATAGCTCAGCATTACTAGAATCTTCAAAAACTCAGCCAAAGTGAAGGAAATGAGGAAATATTTTTGATTGAAAGAAGTGATCATATGCTACTAGGATAATGACAGAAATAATCAAAGTATTAGTATTGCTAATGCTGTAAAGCAATGTTCTATTATTTCTCATTAAGCACCAAATACCTTGCAAGGTTGGCATACTATAATTATTGTTAAACAGTTAACTTTAATAATAGTAACCAGACCAATATAAATGAGATTCAGCATAATAATGCCATTCAATCTCACCCTTTAAATACCACTGGGATCCTTATTAAAAATAAAGTCAGTCATAATTTATATTTAACAAAAAGCAGTCAATTAAGTGTTACAGTCTCATTCAGGCACTGTATGAGTATTTTACCACTGTAAAAAAGGTATGTGACTGTGATGTCACAATCTTACTTATATTATTTATATATATAAATTGAAATATGGATATATTTAGTTATATACTTACTATCCATAGATATGTATGTTATTAATATATTATTTATATATTTTAAGTTCATTATAGTATCATATGCATCTGCATATGTATATTACATTTCTATTGTATTATTTATATTATATAAGTACACTTAATTACATGTAAGGATATTTACTATAACTACGTATATACATGCTTGCTTAGATATATGCACAGATTAGGTGACTGGATGAGACCAAGATCCCTGGTAAAATATGCAGCTGGGAAAACCACAGGTTTCCTTCTTATTTTTATTTTATTACTATTACTATTACTATTACTATTACTGTGATTATTATTATTTATTTCAAATGAAGCCTTGATTCTCTGAAGTCATCAGGCAGCAATATCTCTGATAGATGTGTATGGTCATTTACTAAGAGGACCTATGTTTTCTGAAGAAGCGTTCATAATCCTTTAAAAGAACACATATGCAAGTAAAATCTGGCAGAAACAATCCCAAACCTTTTATCTAAATGTTACCTGCTACCTGCAGTATCCAAAAGATACTTTTTCACATTGGTCATGCTAATAAAATCACATGGGTTTTGTTCTTCCAAGAGCCTGTTATAATGGTGTGTGGCTTTGAGAGGTAAAGGTCAATTTGTCTTCATTTTAAATGATGGAGCAGCATTTATAATGTTCCTTTACCAATAAACCTCCAACAGAACAATCGTAGTGTTTCCTGCATCAACTGAACAACCACCACTAATCTCAATCCTACCATTCCTTCAAAGTTTTATGTCCTTAAAATCACTACTGTTTTTTTTTTAAACTGACTTCAATGAAAGCTGTGGTTTTGAAAATACAAGACATTTACTTATATCCTTAAATACAAATTTTAAAATCTAAATCATTGAATGTCTTCACTAACATTCTCTAAGTTTTTCCATGTCTTCCAATTAAAGCTTTTAATTAATTCCTGTTTTCAAATTGATCAATAAATAACTAATAAGTTTGTACTTTCATTAATTTAAACATAAATTTGCATATTTTATGTATAAATATATTTCTATATATTTAAACATAATTATATATTACTTAATTATATTTTATATTGTATGTATTTATACTATATTACAAGTGTTCTATTATGCAATTATATATTTATATGTAATTAAAAAGATCTGGTCAGTTTCACATTTTTCCCCATATATTTTCTGATACAATTAACTGATGCTTATGTATCCTCAGTGTCCTGGTTTCAGCCAGGGTAGAGTTAATTTTCTTCATAGAAGCTAGCGTGAGGCTGTGTTTTGGATTTGGGATGAGAAAATGTTGATAAGGTGCTGATGTTTTGAGTTGTTGCTAAGTAGTCAAGGACAGTCCAGCTTCTCATGCTGGCCTGCAGCGAGCAGGCTGGGGGTGCACGGGAAGCTGGGAGGGGACACAGCTGGGACAGCTGACCCAGGCTGGCCAAAGAGATATTCCATACCATATAACGTCATGCTCAGTATATAAAGCTGGAACGAAGAAGAAGGAAGGGGTGGAGGGACGTTCGGAGTTATGGCGTCTGTCTTCCCAAGAAACCATTACGAGTGACGGAGCCCTGCTTCCCTGGAGATGGCTGAACACCTGCCTGCCCATGGGGAGTGGTGAACAAATTCCTTGTTTTGCTTTGCTTGCGTGCGCGGCTTTTGCTTTACTTATTAAACTGTCTTTATCTCAGACCATGAGTTCCCTCACTTTTACTCTTCCGATACTCTCCCCCGTCCCACCGTGGGGGAGTGAGCGAGCGGCTGCGTGGGGCTTAGTTGCTGGCTGCAGCTAAACCACGACACTCAGTACACATTCCTTTAGTCCTATATTTGAGAAAAATTTCTATATTTTGAAAGATATCATCATTTGTGTTTCCCATTACACCACTTCAGTCCTACTGGGACATAAATCTGTAAACTAGACTCCCTGTACTTGGAGCCTGATTTTTATAAAACTGGAAGGTGAACTATTTCACTAGTATTCTTCAGGCTAATGGAGGAACTTGAAGTATCTATTATCAACTCTCATGCAAGAGAATATTTGAATACAGAGCATCTTAAAGAGTCCATTTAGTATGAAGGCAGGGGGAGGGGGGAAGAAAATTTAGTAACTGCTTTGAAACCAAACCAAACCAAACCAAACCCTATCTAATAAATTTCACTAAGGCTTCTACAAGTCAGGCATTTTGCTCTGGCATTTGTCACAAGCCTGATCACGCTAGTGCTCACCAAGGTTATTGAAGACAGGTAGTTACTGTTAGTAATTCCCTGACATCCTTACTCTGGCATCTAGATGTATCTGGCATGTAGATGCACAGGTATTCAGGTACATACAAACTCTTTTTTGAGAGACTTGGCAGCCAGTTCTCTCGCAGCATGAGGTCTGAGAGCAATATTATTTTAAAACCTCCGTCTTGAACAAAAGAGCAGACAAAAGAAATTAGATTCATGTGCTCCATCCCTTATTTCACTAGGTTAAAACAGACGAAAACACCAATAAAACACCAATATGTAGGAGTCATACATGCAACACTGACCAAAAACTCTCTGAGAAACATGCATAAACAGCTTGTCAGTTATAGGATGTCCATAAAAGCAGTAATTTCAAAAAAAATTGTTCTTTCATGTCTATCCATGGGTCACTTTCTTTTTAAACCTCTCTCTTCCTCAGAAAAAAAAGTGTTTTTACAGTTCAAGCACAGTTATGTGAATTTCTTTTTATGATTTATACTTCCATCACATGGTTTCCAGTGCATGAATACATGAGAGTACTGATGGTAAAATATCAGCTCAGAATATTATTTGATTAATTCAAATCAATATTCAGAGCACAGTGACATACGATTCACAGATATTTTTGTGCTTCTATGTTTAATGAATACAACTAAGGAAAATATTCAGTGCTGATTATGAAAAGCAAGAATTTCTAAGGAGATGGTGTTCAAATCTGTGCTCGGTCCCACTCCCAGGAAACTCCATTACAAAAATAGTATTCACCCGAACGACAGCAGGATGATGCTCTGAAATGCTATCACTTTTGGCCATATGACTGCAGCTAAGGTGTATTAATTTGGAAAGCTTTAATGTACAGAAGGTGTATTAATTTGGAAAGCTTTAATGTACAGTATACAATAGATTTTCTCATCACTGATTTAACAACTGAATGAGGCAGATTGGAATACTATTCCTTCTGCTATACTTTCCATGTAGTCTACTGACTGACCTATGAGTTTATGTGCCATCTGAGCTGATAATACTCTTTAGCTTGTTATTGATATGCTTTACTTTTGAATAAATTTTTTTTCAAAGCTGTGGAATAGTTTTTTATCAATATAAGATGTTTAAGAAATTAGGAAGAAAAAGGTCAGGTGCATCTGTAAACAGTTTGCTGAAAATTGCTTTCAGTTTCAGCATCAATCCAAATAGGAGTTTTGCAATTTTCTTATTCCCAGCCTCTGTGAGTGATTTGCTGTGTCACTTGTATATGAAGCTGGGCAAAATTGATCATACTTTCTTTCCCAAAAATTCATGAGAGAAAAATACATTCATAAAAGTATTCTCTAGTCTCATAGAAGGAATAATGTGACTTCAGCTTTATATAATAATACCATAATAGCATCATACAATTTGGGCGACCGATGGCTTGCATCGGGGTACTGAGTTCAGGTGGTATTTCATTTTAACAGAGGAGAAAATAGAATTACAGATTTTACTTAAACATATTAAAGCTTTCAGTTTTAAAATATCTTGAAACAAGAAAAATACTTAAAACAGAGCTGGAAGTTTGCACTAGAGGTTTATAGTTAATACCTAAAAATCGCTGTGTACAAATGCATATAAAAAGATACTTAATGGTCTACAACAGGCCATGTTGTCTCTTTATGCTTGCCGGTTGGGGCTAAACCACGACACCTACCATATGAAATCATGCTTGTTATATAAAATTGGGACAAAGGAAGGCATGGAAGGATGTTCAGAGTGATGATGTCTGTCTTCCCAAGTAGCCATTACACCTGATGGTGCCCTGTTTCCCTGGAGATGGCTGAACACCTGCCTGCCAATGGTAATTGGTGAATGAATTCCATGTTTTGCTTTGCTTGCATGCACAGCTTTTGCTTTACCTATTAAACTGTCTTCAACTCAAACCATGAGTTGTCTCACTTTTACTCTTCTGATTCTCTCCCCTGTCCCACTGTGGGGGAGTGATCAAGCAGCTGTGTGGTGCTTAGTTGCCGGCTGGGGCTAAACCATGACATAATATAATGACAAATATTATCTTACTTCATGTTAGTATAAAAATACATTTAAGAATGAAGGAAAACAAAGGATTCTTTAAACTGTCTTAGTACCTTTCTTCATTTCCTTTGAAAACTCATGATAGACATGAATAATTATTAACATTCAGATCAAGTTAAAACATCTTGATTAATTGTAGTTGAATATCAAACATATGCCATGTCGTCTTAAATATAAACTTTTATTAGACTTCACCTGTTATAGAAGACTTTGAAAGATACATTATTTACTAACATTGTATCACAAAAATATGCTCATTAACTTTTAAGCATCTAATATTTATTCTATGAGGTGCTACAGAGATTTTCTTAGAGTACAGCAAACCATAATGTATGCTCATCACAAACGGTACAACATATTATTACACAGTGCAAAATTTCCACTAACTTTTATGAAATGTTCAAGTAACTATATGAATACATCTCTACATGAAAGTGGATACCTATAAAAAGATTAACACTTTTTAAACAGAATATATTGATTTTCATAATTATAAGAATTGAAATATTGTCGAAGCACGGTGTCGTGGTTTAGCCCCAGCCGGCAACTAAGCACCACGCAGCCGCTCACTCACTCCCCCTCCCACAGTGGGACGGGGGAGAGAATTAGGAAAAACCTCGTGGGTTGAGATAAACACAGTTTAATAGGACAGAAAGAGAAAGAAACAACAATGATAACAACAATAATAATACCGACAAAGGAATGTACAAGAACAAGTGATGCCCAATACAGAAATTGCTCACCACCCGCTGATCGACAGCCCGTCCCCAAGCAGTGATTTCCGCCCCCCGGCCAACTCCAGTTTATGTACTGGGCATGACGTCGGATGGTAGGGAATATCTCTTTGGCCAGTCGGGGTCAGCTGTCCCGGCTGTGTCCCCTCCCAGCTCCCCGTGCACCCCCAGCCTGCTCGCTGGCAGGCCAGCACAAGAAGCTGGACTGTCCTTGACTGCTCAGCAACAACCCAAAACATCAGCACATTATCAAGAGTTTCTCATCCCAAATACAAAACACAGTCTCAGAGTAGCTTCTGTGAAGAAAACCAGCTCTATCCTGGCTGAAACCAAGACATTTAGTCTTGGAAAGAATACATAAAATATTATGGTATTCTAGAAAAGTTAAACTAATCTGGGCTTCTGTAGTTTCTGAAAAAAAAAATGTATTTTGTCATTTTACTTTACAAAGGGTTTGAAGCATCCCGCAAACTTTATTTGGACAAATTCCATCTGTATTATACCGTGGCACACTGAATTCTACCGAACCCTGTGAGAAATAATGAGCTGCTCAAACATAATACAGGGACCATCTCAGCAGGAAGAAAATTTTCAAAAGAAATTATGGATTTTGAAGGATCATGATCTGAACATTAAAACTAACATAAAAAGATATGTTTCTGGAAGTCTAGATTCCTTAGCACAAGAAAAGAATGCTAAGTCAAGATACAGTAATATTAATATACATAAGGCTCTACTAGAAATATCTTGAAATTATTTTTTTTTCATGTTTATAATCTCCATGCTTGTCTGGTTATTTTTTTTCTCACCATGAATATGTAATACTGAGCCACTTGTGGATTTGACTTTTTTTGCAATGTACTGCATTTAGGGAGTATTTTAAAAAACAAGTTGTTAAATACTAGAACAGTAGAATTACCAGTAAGATCACTGTGTAGGTTTGCCATCTATTACACTGCCTGCCTTAACAAGTGAGGAATTCAAAGGGCTATTGATGTTTAAGATTATTCTATTCTATTCTATTCTATTCTATTCTATTCTATTCTATTCTATTCTATTCTATTCTATTCTATTCTATCCTAATCCTAATCCTAATCCGGAACCTGTTCCGTTCCATTCCAATCCCTTCCACAAAGTCATAGAATGGTTGAGGTTGAAGGAGACTTCTGGAGATTGTCTGGTCCAACCTTCCTGCTCATAGAACATTCAACTAGAGCAGGTTGCCCTTATCAAACTTGTGCAACAACTGTGAAAATTTGCGCTCATAGAAATCCAGCCTATATTCTAAACATCTGCCAATTATATCTTCATAACAGGACAGAAATACACATGTCAGGGAAACAACAATCAAAATCCCTATTAACTCTAAAGAAAATGTAGTACTGTTCTACTTGCGGTTCCTCAAGACATATAAAATTGGAAATACGCTTTAAAATATCCCGGGAGTTCCCAGGTTAATTATCTATGCAGCTCATTTACAGAGGTAAAATTCTCAATCAGGAATTTGATTCCTAATGACTTTGCTTTACCATCAATGACTGTTCTTCATCAGTGCAGTTGTGACTTCCATTAAGGACAGGAGAATATAATGTTCCTTCTAAATTATCTGTGAACATACTTTAAAACTGCTCTTCTCAACTCTTTTACTCTCTTTTCAGCATATAATATTACATGATGTAAGCATAGTAAAATTGATACTAGTGTTGTGGGAAAACAAAAATATTTTATCACCATAAAAGGATCAATTACATTTTGTATATCTGTTGTAAAA
Source organism: Phaethon aethereus (assembly GCF_964289735.1). Taxonomy (NCBI): domain Eukaryota; kingdom Metazoa; phylum Chordata; class Aves; order Phaethontiformes; family Phaethontidae; genus Phaethon; species Phaethon aethereus. The sequence continues at coordinate 49,136,197 of NC_138577.1, read as the reverse complement.
GCAGCTGTGTCACGCTATTTCCAGTGACAGAAATCTGATCCTGTTCTCTTTCTAGGAAGAGTCACAGACCCTGCTTGAACTGTATGTCATAGGTTTACGAGAATGGATGTTGGGAAAACAGATACTTCACATGTAACAGGATATTTTAATAGGGTTATCACTCTCATTAAATGTGAAATGTAAAAATGTCTCATGACAGACACATCATCTGTTCACAACTCAAAGGATCACAAGAGTCTCAGCAGAACTGAGATGAAACAAAATATTTTTGCACACATTTAAATATACCAATTTATGAATGCCTATCTCCAGTAACAAAAATGTACCTTTGTTGCATATGCATTTCAAACTGTGGAAAATTAACAGCTCATTAAAGCTGATGTGTGAACATAGTCTGAAACAAAGTTTAAATATTCAGTCATGATATTCCAGCATTTTCACACAGTTAATATATCATCAAAATGAACTTACATCATTATCCTGTTGCCTGTTGTCATGATCACTCGACGTGTTTGCAACAGCAAGTGCTTGTGTGGAAATGTGACATTAGAAGAGCACTGAACTGCTTCGCCCTCTTTTATCATGATTTATTATATCTACACCATCAGCATAGCATTGCCATCTCACCACCAAACATCAAGTATTGCATGAGTCACCTGTGTACCAGCTTGAGAAAGTCTGAAATGAGCCTAATTAAAAAAGATGTAAGACATTTTGTTTCTCAGGGACAGGAAATTAGTCGTCTTCCATAACTCTTGCAGCACACCAGTCTCTGTGAATCATGAGGTTCTCACTCCATAGAAAGACAATCTGACTTGCTACCAACCTTAAAATAAGGGAAAGGTTTTCTGTTCCAGCACATTATATGGGGTGAAAAAAATTACAAACGTCAATGTTGCCTCACAAGTAATTACATCATTTGAATTGTTTACTAAAGTAACTCATGTAATATGTTATGCCCAACCTCCAAACTGATGCTCAGAACACACTTTGCCCCAAAGGTATGTTACTAGTGCTGCATTGAAAGCCATATTCTCAGAGGTAAAATGGGTGGTGCATGTAACAACACAGCTAAATCCTAAACCCATAATGTTACTACCAAACATTAACATATGCATTTTTGTGTATTTGTTTATATGTACACATGTTGCTGGAATCATGTCCCACGGTTTTGATTAAAACTGACAAGGTTCTTTGAGGTCAGTACACAAGTCACCTGATTATGATAATTCATGAGACAGTAAAATTCCTGGTTCTGACCATAGATGGAGAGAGTAAGAGAGTGCCTGGACAACACACCTTCCCAACCTCCTCCCAAGAGCAGACCAGTTAAAGGGAAAACCCTGTATCCACTCAAATGCCAAATATAATAACTTTCAAACAGTTTTATTTTAACATTATTAATGTCATTAATTAATTATAATGCAAACACATTGAATCACTGCAAGTCCAAGAACAATTAAGAATTCCCAGATGGCAGTCTTCACCACGTGAAGGAAACAATTTTCCAGATCTTTTACTCTTGAGAAAACTAGCTCATTTTTCTTGTCTTGTCAGTGTATTGGGTGTTTGTGATAAGGCACTGTCAGTGTGGGGGCTGCGGGGTGGCCTCTGTGGAAACACACCAGGGGCTATCACATTGTAGACACAGCTGGTTCCAGACAGCTCATTGGAGCCATTGGGACCCACCACAGGACACAGCTGAGCCTGTCAGCCATGTGTGGTGCCACTGTAAAAATGTGTTGAAGAAAGGGCAAAAAACGCCAGACAAAGAACAAAAAGAGTGAGAAAGACCAGAGGGAATACCAAGGTCAGAGCAGGAGGAGGAGATGCTCCATGGTGCTCCATCTCCACACTGTAACCCATGGAAGACCTATACATCTGCAGTTGGATATTCCCAAAGGAACTGCAGACCACAGAAAGGCCATGCTGGAGCAGAGGAAAAATGTGAGGAGGAAGGAGCTGCAGAGAGGAACTGTTGTGTGCTGACTGTAAATCCCACCACCCATAAACCCCTGTACAGCTTGGGCAGGGGCAATAGTGTCTAGAGTGAAGGAGTGAAGATAAGGTTGGGAAAGTGGGAGAAAAGGGGTTGTTTTAAGGTTTTTCTTTCTGTTTCCCACTATCTGAAGGAGTAATTACATATTTATTTTAATTGGCAATAATTTAAGCTAATTTTCCCCAAATTGAGTCTGTTCTGGTAACATCAATTGGCAAGCTATCTCCCTATCTTTATCTCAACCCACAAGCTTTCTCAATCCTCTTTTTTACCTCTAATCCTACTGGGTGGTCAGGAGGGAGCAAGCAGCTGGGCGGGCATTGTCTGTTAGCCAAGGCTAACCCATTACAGTCAGACTCACAGTCTCTTAAGTCTAACATATTTGATTATCAAAGTAAATGATGACATTTACTAACTTGTCTAGGGGCAGAAGCTGTACTGAAAACTTTCTCATCAAAAACTGAGATTTTAATTGGTATTCTGTTGAGTAAGCTTTCTCTTCCATATTAAGATAAAACTCAAATCTTTAAATCTATTTTGTGAATAACAAAAAAGGCAAATGAATAGATATTTGTACATTAGCATACACCAGGCCCTTGATGCAGAAATGATCTCAAGTGCGTTCTTCAGTCAAGAGATTGTCTTATGTTCTCGTTTCTTTTTACTCTCTCCGGATTTTGTCCACATATTTCATATTTATCTCAAACATATTTCCCAGTTAAAAAGTGATTAAAATTGTCATATTCCCATAACATTTTCCTTTTGGACCTCATGGCATTTTATGACAAAGGTCATTTGTTTAATTGTAAAAGTTCTGACCTGAGAAAAAGTATACATCCCACACATTCCAGGAAAAAAAAAAACAGTGAAATTGTTCTTCTAACGTCAATGTATTTTGAGCTTGACTTAAGGACCAGTGTTGTTATTTTATTTTACTTTTATAAAATACATATTTATTTATTTTTACTCTCTTTTTAAGCTACATGATATTAAAAAGTTTAAGAATATCAGCCAAATTATTTTGAAAGACAAAGGTAACTTTCTCTTCAGGAAACACAAATTTCACTTCTTATGACTTTTCTTAAAAAAAGCTTTTACTAAACATCTGTAATATATCATGACTGTAATAAACTTCTTGATTCTTCTTACGAATTCTAACAAGGTTCATTTAAAAATATACATTATTTTTGTGCTCTTGGATCGTGACTTGCTCACGACTACAATCTATTCGATGCTCATTCTTCTCAATCTGCTTCTGTTCTTTTCTTACAAGAAGAAAGAGATCTATTGAGAGCCCAGGCTGGATGTAATCATTAACTGCAGAGAATAATCCTGAATGATGAACTTCATGTCAAAAATGAAAGGTAATGTCAACCTTGGAAATTAGTGTCATCACCAAAAGTTGTCTTGTACTAGTTTCAGAAGCATTAAGAGCAAAGTTAATGCTACTAGATCAGTCAGAATTAAATGTAACCCAAAGATTAACAGCTATTCCCATTGCAAGGTTGGAAAGATCTGAGCTAGAAAGAGCTTCAAAAATGAAAAATTGATAATGTTATGCCAAACAAAGTATAAAATGTAATTTAGGGATCAAAGAAAATAAATAAAAGAAGTCCTTCCTTTTCCTTTTCTGCTCCTCCAATAAATAGAAGCATAACTTAAAAACTGAAAGCAAAACAAAATATCTCAGGTCATCATTAATTTAAGAATCCCTTATGCAATAGCAAGTGTTGTCCTGAGGCATAAAAGGTGAGAAATGTATTTTTACACGTTTAGCAGCTTCTGCAGGCAGGCAGTGATAATTCCAATAGCCAGGAACCCTGAATACACCCTGAGCAGATCCTCACTATGCAGGTAGTATGATAAGAAAGAGGAAACAATAGAAATTAAGGGTGTTATTAGGGGGTTTTTGCATAAAAATTCAGCAGAAACTGTCCTCTACCTTTTTGTTCTCTAATGTCAAACTCATCATGCATGCCAGGAAGTAGTGTATATACGTATCATGTATACCAAGATAGTGTAACAGAAAGCAAGCAATGAAATTTCTCAATAAAAATATTAACCATGTATACATTTGTCCAAAAACTTTAGCTGTTATCTCTAAAATACTATATATGAAGGAATGACATATACTATTGTAAGTGGTTTTTCATTATAAACAGCTTAAATTTGTATAATCTTTTTATTATTATCACCAATATCACTACAAATAAGATTTGTATTATATTACCTGTCTGCAAATCCTGCACCTGAAAACACAGGTTATACTTCTTATACTAAGGAAGAAGTGAAGTCTAGCAAGGATAATTTGTTAAACTTCATCACCAATTCTTTCCTGGCTGCATATGCCTCTATTTCAGAGTATGCATTGTGTATTTATTGTGTATGATGTCAAAAGTAAAGGCCTGAAATTCATTTCATGAAAATAATTAAGCTTATACCAAATTTTAACATCAGTCATCAAACAATCTTAATGATACTGTTTGAATGCTTTAAATTTTATCTTTATTCATGATTCTTTCTATATTGCTATGTAAAACCATAATTCTTAAAACAATTCCTTGGTTTTATGAATGAATAGTTAAATAATTTGAGTTAGAGTTGGATAATCATCCCTGCCAAAATGCTAGAACTTAGAATTTACTATTTTATATTCTCAGAACAGAAAAAAATGAAAAAAATGCTGAAATATGAGCGCAAGAAAAACCCAGCAGTATCTTTGAATAATCCCTGAACCCTTTGTTTAAGTTAAAGAGGGAATTTCAGAGATGGGTGAGAAAGTAAAATAAACGAAAACTGGCATTCATCAGCTGAGCTGTGAACAGAAAGTACACTACAAATCTTTTTAATTGGATGTGCAGAACAGTGATTCAAAAGCCAACATGGATAATAAAAACATTATGTAGTAGATATTGATTTCAAGAAGAAAAACAGTTTAGACCAGTAGCTGCAGTCCCAATGTTCAAATCCTGTTTTGTGCTAAGAAAGAATTTTAATAGTAATTAATACAATTGTTCTCCATTGCAAATATAAGCTTACAGTCCAGAGCTGAGGTGCTTTTACTTCAGTGTGGTATCAGTATGAATTTAGAGCTTGAAATTGCAAAAAACATTAGATTTTCAGACCTAAATATGAATTTATGTGTAATCAAATAATTATTCATTCAAATGACCAGTTAAAATCTCTGCATCCAAATTTGTGTGTGTAGTTGGAATGATATTGTTAAGATCTTCAGGAAAGCAGAAGAGACACAATCACCAACATTATTAAGAGTTATACTCTAATGCCTTACCATATAGATACACAGACATAGACACATGCTCCGCCTCCCCCCAAAATTTCTGGTCTTCAAACTTGATATTTTGCTGAAACACAAAGAACAAGCATTTAAACGATTAAGCTACTCTGTTAGCTTGACCTTTTTCAAGTGAGTTTGTTAGTAAAGCTGTCTTTCAAAGGTATAATGACACACATTAATCACCAATGATGAACAAGCTTTTATTCCAAGTATTTTTTGGCTAATTTCAAATTTTCACTGAATTAAATTTTGACTTTGACATTGATGGGAAAGGAGTTGGATAAAACCTTTTGATTTTGCTAGACTTATTTGGTCAGAAAACACCTCATGATCAGACTGCAGACCATAAATATTATTGGGCAAGTTTTAAAATAACCAGAGAAATAATCACCATGTAACCACAACAACACTAAGCTGCATGCCGCAAATCAAGTAAGAAGTGAAATCAATACAGCTGATGGTGGCTTGGAGTTTCTGAAGATCCCTCCTTGTGCTTTTGGTTGTTATGATTTTATATGTATTCCAGGATTAATTTGTACTGAACCCTCTATCTACATTTTTATCCTTTTGGATAGCTACCTTTAACCTGAGCATGCCTATATAAACTTCAGTCCATGGCATTAGTTCTAGAACTAACACAGTTTATGTAGCTTGAAGTCATTCTAATAAAAAGGATTTATATGAAAATCTAATCCAGAACCTTAAGTCATGTTAGACATTTAAATACCTGAGAAAGCTAGATTGAAAAAAAAAAATAAAACAAAACAAAAAAACACTCCAGAGATCAAAGACCTCAATCATTTTTTGAAATACATTTCTGAAAAATGTGAATATATTAAACTATTAAGCTTTACATGACATTCCAAATTTTATAATACTACATAAAGGACAAAAAAAAATTAATCCAAACAAAATGTTCCTCCTACAAATACTTAATGAAAAACTAAAGAGCTAGCCAGTTCTGCAACAGTAGAAAATTTCAAAGGACTGAGAGGAAGTGAACCATAATCTCTGTATCACAAAACATATTTGAGCTAGAAGACACTCAGAATCACAGAATCACAGAATCACTAGGTTGGAAAGGACCTTCAAGATCATCAAGTCCAACCATTGATTCAGCACCACCATGTCCCCTAAACCATGTCCTGAAGTGCCACATCCACAGGTTTTTTAAATACCTCCAGAAATGGCAACTCCACCACCCCCCCGGGCAGCCTGTTCCAATGCCTGACCACCCTCCAGATGCTTTGTATCATATCCATCATTGTATTGAATAACTCTAGTACCTTTGTCCTGTTATATTATTTCCTCCTTTTCTTAGGACAAGAGTGCATTGTCTCTCCTTCTGTAATATGCAGCCAGGTCATATGGACTTGTATTTTGTCACAAAAATTCACAACTTACCCTTGCCATTCAAGGAAAAGAACGAGGGCACAAAGTTTTGAATGACAAAAGTAAATACTTATTCATGTATATGAGGTGTCCCAACCACACTGGAGCACCTGAAATGTGATTTTACACAAGCTTCTTATACCCTTCAAAGGTTCAGGTACTACGTGATTTGACTAATCAGTAACACCCATAACTACCAATTACTAGTCGTAATAAAACTTTGCAAAGCAACTACATTTTGCATCATTCTTGTCTATTGATCCAGATGTCCCTGGAGTCAGACTTTCTATAGTTACTTATGTCAGACAACACCTGGAGGTTTCAAAGATGTGTTAGAAGGGCTGGGATGCTGGCATCATCTTCATTGTCCAGCAGTATCCTTTATCCTTCATCACAGACAGCTCTAAGCTTCTGAGAACCGAAGTCCTTATTTCCCGGGCTGGGCTTTCCTTTAGTTTGTTTTACTTAAGCATGAACAATACCAAAGTCTTCAGTAAAATTCCACTACTTCATTACATTACAGTGTATAATGCAAACTAACATGTATTAACAAACTTAATACACTTTCATACTATAAAGACTGATTGATATAATGGTTAGGGAAGGGGATTTTCTTAACAATGTGCAACAATGGAAGTTGCTGTAGTTTAATGATGTCTATAATTTGAAAATTTATTTTGAAGGAAGACTACTATGCCTGACTGCTATCTTAAATAAAGCTGCCCCAAACACTGTCTTAAGGTAGGTGTCTGTCCTGCTGCTGTGTCAATTGCATGTGGTTAGATAGCTTTCTGATCAAGAAAGCTCAGGGGATTTTTTTGTTGTTCCTTGATTTACATAAAGAAATGCGCACCTCATTAGTTAAGATCATCAACTTGAAAACAAAACCTGCCAGATTTGAAGACAAAATGATGAAAAATGTTCCAATGTATATGCATGATCATGCAACGTGCTTGAACTAATCAGTCATAGCTGAATATGAAATGGAATATGAAATAGTCTGGGCTTTGTTAACAGTATATGCTAAATTATAACAGCATGAATAAAACAGTTTATGCAAAGGAAGATTTAATGAAAATAATCATGGTTGAAATTACTGCAGTATTACAAAAACATATTCGTTGGAAAGATGTTTAAGACATTAACTGAACCAGCAACATCTTTCTAATATGTGTTTCTAATCAAAGGAATATTTGCTTTTACCAAATACTGCAGAATTCCAGGTGGCTTTTGCATTAAATGTAACTTTGCTCACTGTAAGCAAGAAGAGATTCTGCTTAAATACTTTTTTGGTTTTTTTCAGCACTCTCCCAACTACCAAAGATGGGAGGGATGTGACCAACACTGACTTACACGGTTATGTAGGAACATTCCATTGTATTTATTGTTTTTGAAAAAAGGCAGAAATCATCAATAAAATCAAGTGAATGTTTGAACATGCACAAAAACGTCATATAAACGTGTATGGGTATCTACTACTCTACCTGGGTATGTTGACTGTCTCTATGTTCTTGCTTATATGAAGCACTCTTGGTTTAGGACTACAGCAAATTCCTTATGTAACTAAGTGCATAGAGAGCATTCCTTATTTACAAGCCAGAGAACTTCAAATAAATGATGTGACCTGTGTCTAAGACAGATGAAATTTATATGATCAAAATTGAAATACTGCAATTCATGTCTAAGACTTTAGACTCCAAATCACTCTGTAAGTATTGTCATGAAATATTGTCTATGAAAGAAGTCACATATACTAATATACTGTAAACATATATATTTATATTTATAGGAATGAACAGAGCAGAAAAAAGTGTTCTCTATAACTAAGGTTACCAAGTATACTCTTGTAATTTTGGCATACTTAATTTACTCAAACTAGAACTTTCACAGCAGCTCTCTGCTTCGTGTTCAAGATCAAGATGTAACTATCTAATGTGAATAAGTCAATTCAATTTCAGAACTGTAAACTCAATATATTTGTAGCCACTTCTAGCAAGCGCTGCTCTTTTGGTCCTATTTTTGTGCAAACTTCATTGAAGTACCTCAATCAAATTTGTCACATCACAGCTTTTACACAGAAATATCACTACCTTCATATGAACAGAAATGCTTAAATCCTTCTAATATAGACAGAAATAATATGCATAGAGAATTTTCACTCTGCATTTTGTGGAAGTTTCATCTTGAAAATTCTGAGCCAGCCCAGATCCAGAGACAAAAGCTTACAGGTCCATAAATGCAACATGTCCAACTGGTGGGTAGCAGTTTTCACATCCCTAAAATGTCATGCATAGTAAAACATTTCTCAGGATTTATAAAATTATGAAAGAAAAGCAACATATTTGCACAGATCACCAGTTAAACTCAGGTCAATATAGTTACTCAAGAACTAACATATCCCTATAAGATTATCTGAGGATCATTCATGCTACATTTGGTGTACCATCTGTTAGGGGTTTTGGGGTTTTGGTTTGTTTTGTTTTTTATAATTTTTTCTCTGTACTGTTTTAATGTTGATTTTATGTGTTGTAAACTATTTATTGTGTGATTGGTTTTCCAATGCACAATACCTGATTTACAATAAATGTGATTAGAAGGACAATTGCTATGGAGGAACTTTATTCTTGCACAAATAAAAATGCTGCACGATCACCTGATAAAATGTGGCAGCATAACTAGCAGTGAATTGTCTCTGCTGCCCAACTGACTCACAGCAACATGATCTAGAGAAAAGCTTGCCCTGTGCCAAACCTGATTAATTCTCCATAGCTGGGCAACATAGTACCAGAGTGAAGTTGACTTTCTGTAACAGGTGTAAACAGTCTCAGATAAATGAGTTGCTATCTCCATTGTTTTGACTTAGGACATTTTCAATAGCTTCATTATCAAGATGAGAAGATATCATTATCAGAAAAGACTGAGACAACACAACAAATACAAGTCCAGAAGCCAGATTGACACAAACCTTTCCTAAGCCTTCATCAACATTTAAAATAATGACTACAGAAAATGCATACTCTTATAGACACAACTCTGTAATCCAGTTTTTCACAGACAATGCCAACCTAGTTTGGATAATCATAATGCTATTTTTTTTTCAGCAATACATTCAAACTCTTTCCCAATAGCCAACCAGACTATTATCTTTTCAGTAATGCAGCAACAGCTATGATACCTCCCTCTCAGTATTTACTGTTTCCAGCATGTATACCTTTTGTCTACACCCATGAGATCCTATAGACTTTGCTTTACCATCACCTTATGAAGACTGGTTGAGTAATATCACTGTTATTACTAAGGCCACATAGTTTATTTAAAATGACTTCCTGAGTTGTTAGTTCCAATTTCTTACTTGGATTAACATGTTTCCTCAATTCTTTGCTGGCTTTTGACAATGTTTTGTTTTCATTTTTCAAAACTACATGACTTATTTTGGTTTTTTGGGTTTTTTTGAGATTTCTGTTATTGATTCTTAACAGACCATCCAAACTATTCTATAACATCCTGTCTTTTGGTATGAACTACACTTGGTGACAGGCTTGTCATTGCCAGAAAATCTGAATGGTGGGAGATCTTAGCTCATCAGGTTCTTCGTTACCTCTATCAACATTGATATGCCTGCCAGCACTGCAAACTCTAGCTGTCTGCTCCTAATTGGACTACTAAATTAAACTCCATTAGATCACAGAGAACTAATTGCAAGTCACTGTATTTGAAACACCTCACATAAATAAGTCATAGACAGGGGAAGAGAGAAATTCCCTCTTAAAACCTAATTCATACTCCTATAGTACTTTTGTATATTGGAAGACAGAGCCTAGAATATCAATTGTACTCATCAATACTGTAATATAGTTTCAGCTATCCACTCTAAAGTGAGCAGCAAACCAATTAAGTTCAATAAATATCTCATAGTCAGACTTTTGATTAATGTGTAGTAGAACAGCAAGTTAAATCTGCAAATTTCACTTTAACTAAAGTTTTACTTTTTCTGTTCTTATGTCTGTGTGTCAGTTCTCATAAACTTGCCTTATTTTCCATAATATTAACACTCTCATTATTTTTACTATTTTTGAAAGAGAGTTTGAAAGTTCTTCTGGTTTAGGAAACAGTAACCAAAACAAGCTCAAAAACTATTCTGCTTATAGTAAGATAAGGGAAGTGTTTGAACAGAAGTGCTTGTTTGAGTTTGGGGGTTTTTCCCCCCTTTTTTGCTTATGGAGACATAATTTGTTTCTTTTGTTCTTTACGTAACACTTATTCAAAGCACAGGGTCAACATTCCTTGTTTAACATTTCTTCCAGATGCAGCATTGCCAAAGTTTATGTAAGAGGTCTAGACTGTCTACTTCATTAAATAATTGTCAATGTACAGTTTGAATTTTTCTGTACTGTTTAGTATAGATGAAATCTTTACATGAAATTATAACCAGCTAACTTTTCTATTAAGCTAATACTTGGATTCATAAATACAGTACTGTGATGGTAGGAACACTAATCTGTGAATAGCAGTCACCTAGAATCATCTATACCAGCCATAAGTGTGACTGTTCATCTCAGATTTTTCATGGGCAGAGACATCCTAGTCACAGTGAAGGACCACAACAACTCCATAAATTTACTTTAATATTGAACTCTACAATGTCAGGCAATCTGCGCATTAAAACAATCAAAGACATCAGAAGTCAAGCGTTTGAAATTTTATGTGGCAAACTCTGTGCCCTCTTCCAGGCCTTACAAAGTCAAAAATCACATCACTGTAATTTTCTTTCAGGTTTTCTTTATCACCAATCTAACTCTTCAGAGCCGGTTAACAATTAGACAAAATTGTCTATACCACTGAGAGAATGCACTGCAGATTTTTGCAGGGCATCTACTTAACCTCTGGATCTAGAGTGCTACAAGAACAGTACTAGAGTTGACCTGAGGAGAGTAAGGGGAGCAAGACTTTAACCTCAATACTCTGATTTTAAAGGAAGGGTATTCTATTAAACCGGTATAACTGAAAGTGACTTTTGAGAGGGATGGCTATAACCCATCTTGTCTTTTACCAAAGAACAATTAAATATGTAAGGCATTGCTGACAGTATATGTCTAATGCAATCTTAAAAGTTTCAATTGATGAGGATTAAGTTGCTAATAGGTTGCTTCTTTAGGCAATTATTAGAGTGTTCAGTTTTCCTTTTCATTAGAAATTTTTTCTCTAATACAGAAATATTTTCACATTATTTTTTAACCTGATGTGCATTTTTGCAAAAGATGATATAACATGCAAATCACCAATAATTCTTCCTTTCCAACAACATACAACTAGATAATTTGCAAAATGTTTGCTACCGGCAAGTCAGTATATAATGGTTAGCTCCCCATATGAAAGGAACAATGTGGCATACAGGATCACTGAGATATCTGGAGTAATTTATTTGTTTGCTGAGTCTGACTGTCTATTCTGGGGATTTATAATAACATCCATCATCATGTTGTTTTTCCTGACAATTAGCCTGTGTGCTTGCAAAGTTCCTTAAGTCAGTATAGTAAATCCACAGTTGCAGTTCAGGACTGCCCAGCATATCAACCAAAAGGGGCAATTTCACATGATGCCGTACTAGAACTGCTGTCACATGAATTGGTTTACATTCATAGAATGTTTCTGTGACGAACATTGGCACGAAGTTGACAGTTTATGCCTATGTCCACAGCTTAGACATGACAAATATGAGTAAGTTTGGTGGCAGAAAGTTATTGCAAAATGTTTAACAGTTCAAATTAAATGAACGGAATTTTATAGCTGGTTTTGGCTCTGCATCCACTTTCACAGACAGAACTTGGATTGTCACGGTAAGCAGAATACAAAAGGTTATTTCTACATGTAAATTGAAATATTTCTCTTCATATATATATATGTATATATGATGTGTATAAGGCACAGCTTTTCAATGAAAAAGAGTCTTGCAGTACCAGTACAAAATTGCCCATCCCTATGGTTGGATTCAGAGATCTGAAATTGGAATAAATTTATCCTTCAGGCATGAAAAAAATTAATATATATCAGAAGATAATTAAAGAGGAAGTGCTCTGGGTATTCAATGCCAAGCAATTGCATGAATAAGGTATCACTTTTGTTAAAACACATGATTTTATAGGCTTGAATAAGTTACTAAAGTGACATTTTAAAGTTATGCTGCACAATTTATATGACTATTTCAGTATACCGTTTATCACATAATAGGGATGTAACAAACCTTGCTGTCATCCACAAAATATGGACTTTTGTTTACCTTGTGACAGAGTACTGCAGATTGCCCTAGAGCATGAATGAAATTAGCTGTTTCTACTTGAAAGAAAACTTGTTCCAATTGTTGAGTGTACTTGTCCTACCATCAAGGGAAGTGATGCCCCTTCTTTCCAGGTTACTTTACTTTGAGGCTTGTGATGTATATGATGAACTTAACCACTGAAAGTTTCGTATACAATAGGGAGTAAGGTTAATATATAAAGGGAAGAAAAAAAGGTGATAGTTGTGTTACATTTTTCTTGAAAACTTCAGATGAGTAACAAAGATTTTCCCTTGACTGTAATTCATAAAACAGTTCAATGACTTCTAGTGAGTATCTAGGTTTACTTAAAAAACAAATTTAACTTAATCATCATGTTTATTCTACCCATATTACCCTTTTTCTGGGAGTTTTTGAGTAGCTCTATCACATTCAAACATTTGTTATAATTTGTTACATGTGGGCAGAACATGATTTACAATGTATCTTATACTTTACAAGTTATAATTTTATGTTGCTCATGGGGATAGTTCTTGAGGAAAGGAACTGAAAAGAAAAAGAATTTATTATATTCACTGTTTTTACAAGAAATGCAGTATGCATTTACTATATAACTATCTGTATAGATTTAACAGCAATTGAGGATCATTACACAGGAGTTTTTGAAGCCTAGCAGCTTATATGTTTTGATGCAGGAATATGAATATCATACAAAAACAGCACCTACATGCACTTGGACAGTACTCTTCATAGTGTACTCATCGCAAACACAATCAATAGTGTCAAGATGCATAAAATGAAAATGCATCCATACACATGAAAATGTGTAGAAGAAGATGAACTGAAAAAATTAGAAGGAGGATCAAAGGGTACTAAAATATACTGCAAAAGCCAAGGGTTATGACAGATCAAGACATTTTATACTTTAGAGGCATTTAATCTTCTTGTGATATATAACAAATACAGCAAAGTCACAATTAAATTTTCTGAAGATTTCCAGATGAAGCTGGAAAATATAATTTTAAACTGGATTTTTATTAAGTTTATTATGTGTGTGAGGTTTGGTTTGGTTTTTTTTTTTGGACAAATCTTGGACTTTTGAGGGGGCACTAGAGACTCAGATGTTTGCCTACCTAAAATTCAATAGCAAATTCTTAACAGAAGAAGAAAAAATTTTTAAGACATACCAAAAAATTTAAGCTGTTTAAACTGAAGCTACAAATAAAATATTTTGTATGGCCTATGGATTTTATGTCTCAGCATTGTTGGAGGGCACATTTTCAGCAGTCTAGACATACATTTTAAAATAATAGGCCACGAATTTGGAAGGAGGGGGGTTAATCACTATTTGAGGCATATTTTAGTTTTAAAATGCCTCATTTAGGAATAATTGTCCTTTTCAGATATTTCATCTTTTAGTTGTTAATGCTACCAGTTGTATTTTAATATACAGTCTTTTCTTTTCCATGTGGGACTGCAATTCAAAGAGGACAAATATTAGAAATATTGATAGTTGTTAACTTGACAATAGAGGAATATAAAATGAACTATCACCTCCCAGCAGAAAATACAAAAAGGTAATAAGTGGTTTAACTATCATGTCTTAGTTAATGGCTGTTTAATCATGTAGCTGGGGAACCATTTACAGAATAAAATCCCTGTCTTTGAAAATTAACACTTGTGCCTTGGGAAAGAAGTTTATGAGGAGTATAAAAAAACAATAGGAAGATCAAGATGCAAAAGCCAAATTCCTGAAATACCCACTATTAACAGCAGATAAAAAGAAATAATTGTAATAATAGTAATAGTAATGGTAATAGTAATAATTCCAAACCCAAAGAAAAATAATTGAAATCTGAAGAAAAAATGGCAACTATGGGGAAATTTCTTAGTTTCTAACTTGTTCAATTTTCTGAAATCCAGAATGTCAAACTTTTTTTGTGTATCTATAATAGTTCTGTTGCACTAAAAAAATAAAAAAATAAAAGGGTTACATAGAGAGAATCTCTTTGAGCGAACTAAAGGCAGCTTTTTTTACACTTCTGTTCCATCTCCATTGTCAAGTGTGACTACAAGTCTTTTAAAAGTTGAACAGAACTCTCCAGATGCTCGGATACAGTAAGCGTGGTAGCAGACCTAGCAGCATTTCTCATGAATTATCAGAATACAGAAAAATGGTCTATATCCTTTAACAAGTAACCCATAATGCAGTATCAAGAAGAAAGAAAGAAACAAGAGGAATTAGACCTTTGACACACGTGTGCAAAAAGAGAACACAAGGGTGGTATATTAAAAAAAAGAAAAATATATATATACATTGTATCAAATTCAGAAGGCCCTGGACACAGACTAGGAAAAGTTGACTTTAGCATTATAGAGGATACAGTAACTAGGCTATAAGAAAAGGGTTGTGCATTAAGCACAAGCAACATGTCAGTTGCTGTGTCAGCTGCCAGCATGTGGAGAACCTTCCAGCAGGGCTGGCTGTGAGCTGCAGCCATGGCAGCAGATAGGTATCAAGTGTCAGAATAACTCAAGCCAATCAGCTGTAGATGCTAGTGGCCCCACCTGTACTGGACACCCCTGGGATTCACAGCGTTGGTAACACATTGGTGTTTTGTCTATTGCTGGGCAGTACTTGCAGAGCATCAATGTTTTCTTTTATTTTTTTGTTTTGTTTTCCTTGTCTGCTTACCCAGTGAGTAGGCTGGATTGGGACAAGAGGTTGGGAGTGAACCCAGCTGGGACAGTTGGCCTGAAATGACCAAAGGGTTATCCCACATCATATGACATCACGTTCACCAATAAAATCTTGGGGAATAGAGGAGGAGGAAGGTGGATGGTTGTGGTTATGGCATTTGTCTTCCCAAGCAACTGTTATGCATGCTGAAGCCCTGCTTCCTAGGGAGTGGCTGGACGTCTGCCTGCTGATGGGAGGTGTTGAATAAATTCTTTATTTTGATTTGCTTGTACACAGAGCTTTGCTTCACCTATAAAACTGTCTTTATCTCAACCCACAGGTTTTTTAGCTTTTAGTCTGCCAATTCTGACCCCCACCCCACTGAGGGGGAGTCAGCAAGAAACTGCGTGGACGCTTAGCTCCTGGTTGAGGTCAACCGACCACAGAGAAAATGTCTTGGCTGAAGAGAGAAAACTGGCAGTTCAATGTATGACCTCTGGTGGCAATAATACTTGCATTACTATAAATCTGCTTTGCTGGCTTCTGCTTGACAGAGAAAATGAAGTTTTGCAGGGGACAGAAGACTTCTTTTCTCAAAAGAGAGCATACTATTACCCTCTTCTCTTGCAAGTCAAAATTAGCATAATATTTGTTATGTCTCTGAAAACTGTTACCAAGTACACAATATTTAATGTCAACAACTGTTAAACTACCACTCTACAATGATTACCGTTTTTGTTTCTTCACAGTTACAGAGTGCATGATCCTTTGTTTTATTTAGTCATCCAAATGGGTCAAAAAAAGAAAAACAGTCTAGCATTTGCTGTTAAAGGTAATAATCATCTCTCTGAAAGCCAGAGACAGTTTGTCAAATAACATGTCTCAGGCTTGTTAGTTTTAATAAAAGAGAATGAATCAGAACAGTTTTCTTCCTGTACTTCTTTTCTACAACCTCAATAAAGCCTTATTTTTAATATTGTTCTTATCTGGAAACATGAAAAGTTGGCAGTTGCCTGAACTGTTCAGAAAAGACATCTTTATGATAAGTACAGGTAATCACATAAACTGCAGTCTTTGAGAATGAGATTAAATCTTATGCCTGGCTATTTAAGCCTTACAGAAATTTGTTTCATATGTTTCATTCTTTGAGCTCTAACAGCTCTGCAGGGGACTCAAATTTCTAAAAATACAAAACTAAACAGGAACACATAAGGAAGATAATAAACACTGTGGTGTGTTTATAAAAATCAAGAGCATACCATCAATTAGGAGGGTAGCAATGACACCAACCGATAAAAGTTGCATGTTCGTTACTACTGGTATACTGCAGGTTTACGCTTATATGCAAAACACATGCTGAGGCAAGTGGTTTATTTTGTTCTTCTAAATAAGAAATTTCCAACATCCTCCTTCTTCTGCCTGACTAACTGTGTATATTATTTTCACCCGTACGTTTATTTTATCTGATGTTCATTAAATTAGATACCTTGATTATAAGGCTTAAAAAATACTAAAAACACCCACAAACACACCTCACAATATTGACCTCTTCCTTTTTTAAAATGTCTTTCAAATTCCATATGACTTTATGAATGTAACAAGATTTTAATGAGTGAACAGGTTGAAATGGAAGAAAACTTAGATATTGTGAGACATCTCAGATAGTCTAAGCTGCACTTGGCATCTTGAGTTCTAGAGAACAAGAAACAGACCAAAGATGCATTTCTGCCATCACAATCCTCAGTACAATACTATTGCTTATTTGTAATCACATTTGGGTTAGTCATCTTAACAGTAACTAAGGTGTCTGGGAATATTTTACATCAACACCCTTTTATTTTTCTATTCCTTGGTTGTAATTTGATGTACATTGATGGTAAGTTGAATATGAGTCAACAGTGTGCCCTGGAAGCCTACCTACAGCATAGGTAGCTGGCCAAGGGAGATGATTACCCCACTCTACAATGCACTGGTGTGGCCCCACCCAGAGTACTGCATGCAGTTTTGGGTGCTTCAATATAAGAAGGACAACATGGAACTATAGAATCATAGTTTGGGCTGGAAGGGACCTTTTAAGGTCATCTTTTCCACCTGCCCTGCAATGAGCAGGGAACATCTTCAACTAGATCAAGTTTCTCATAGCCCAATCCAACCTAACCTTGAATGTTTCCAGGGATGGGGCAACTCTCTGGCCAACTCTTGCCAGTGTTTTATCACTCTCCTTGTGAAAAATTTCTTCCTTATATCTAGTCTAAATATGCTCTTGTTTACCTTAAAACCATTACTCCTTATCCTACTGCAACAGGCCCTACTAAAAAGTCTGTCTCCATCTTTCCTATAAACCTCCTTTAAGTACTGGAAGGCTACAATAAGGTCTCCCCAGAGCCTTCTCTTCTCCAGGCTGAACAACCCCAGCTCTTTCAGCTTGTCCTCATAGGAGAGGTGTTCCATCCCTCTGACGATTTTTGTGGCCCTCCTCTGGACCTACTCCAAGATGCCCATGTCCTTCCTGTGCTAAGGGCTCCAGAGCTGTATGCAGTACTCCAGGTGGGGTGTCACCAGCGTGGTGAGAGTTCTCACCTCCCTCAACCTGCTGGACACTTCTCTGGATGCAGCCCAGGATGCGGTTGGCATTCTGGGCTACTAGCACACATTGCAGACAAATGTCCAGCTTTTCATCCACCAGTACTGCGAAATCCTTCTCAGCAAGGGTGCTGGTCTCAAATCCTTCGTCCCCCAGCCTGTATTGACACTGCGGGTTGCCCCAACCCAGGTGCAGGATCCTGCACTTGGATTTCTCGAAACTCATGACTATATACAGGCCCATTCCTTGAGCTTGTCCAGGTCCCTCTGGATGGCATCCTGTCCCTCAGGCATGTAAACAACATCAACATTGACCACTACCCTCTGGATTTGACCATCCAATCAATTCCTCATTCATCCAACAGTCCACCCATCAAATGCATAGCTCTCCAACTGAGTGAGAAGGAGGTGGTGGGGGACCACGTCAAAGGCCTTATAGAAGTCCAGATAAACTACATCAGTCGCTCTTCCCTTGTCCACTGATGTGGTCACTCCATCATAGAAGGCCGCTAGTCTGGTCAGGCAGGACTTGCCCTTGTTGAAGCCATGCTGCCTGCCTTGAATCAGCTCCATGTCTTCTGTGCGCCTTAGTATGGCTTCTAGCAAGATCTGCTCCATGATCTCCCCAGGCACAGAGGAGAAGCTGACAGATCAGTAGTTCCCAGGGACCTCCTTGCTACCCTTTTTAAAAATGGGTGCAATCTTTCCCTTTTTCCAGTCTCCAGGGACTTCACCTGACTGCCAGGACTTTTCAAATATCATGGAGAGTGGCTTGGCAACTCCATCAGCCAGGGAGGGAGTGCCTTGGCAACTCCATCCATCAGAGAATTCCTGCAGGACTCTGGCTTATATCTCATTGGGTCCCATAGACTTGTATTTGTTCAGGTTCCTCAGGTGGTCTCAAAGCTGATCTTCTGTTATAGTGGGAGGGACTTTGCTCCCCCTGTCCCTGCCTTGAGGTCCATCCACTTGAGAGGCGTGGGAAGAGAGGCTGCCAGTGAAAACTGAGACAAAGTCACTCATTACCTCAGCCTTCTCCTCATCCATTGTTACCTGTCTGCCAGTCTTGCTCATTAAGGGGGTTAAGCTTTCTTTGGCCTTCTTTTTCTAGCTGACATACCTATAGTGGTGGTGCACCTCCCACCCTCGCCCACCTCCTTCACCTTGTACCTTGGCTGCTCTAAGTTGCCTGACAAACCTTGGACTCTGAACAAAGGGTTTGGCAGTTGAGAGTACCTCAACTGTACCAAGCACTCTTGAGTAGCCAAGGAGAATGGCACTGAGTGTATCAGGAATCTGTTGCCTTCGCAGGCGTGGCGACCTGGTTCAGGAATGGCACGGCGACCAACCCCAGGCCGCTCGGTCCATCAGCTCGCTGACATCAGTGTGGTGGACGGCAAATGGCGTTTATTGGTGTGTGACATGGCGTTACATAGCTTAGGTTTATAACCTCACTTCCGTCTGCTTGCATCATAAACTAAACGCTATTGGCTTTCAGGAGAGGGGCCCTAACTTTCCATACAGCGCGATATCTTCCGGCCGCCAGACCCTAGCTATCTACATTTCCCCCCTCCCTATGCGTAATTAAATTAATTAAATTAATTTATTAATTTATAATAATAAATTAATTATTATTAATTATATTAATTAATATTAACAGTAATTAAATTACTATTTAATTAATAAATTAAATTGGTTAAAATATAGCAATCTTAAAGAATATATATATCGTAACCTTGGATAGGAAACATACTAAATACATCCTACTCTTACTCTATGCGTTATAATAATGTCAAAAAATATATACATATTACGAACTTGAATAGAAAACACAAGGCACATCAAGAGGTGACTGGGGGGTACCTGGGAGCAACGGAGTATAACTGGGGATGGTTAAAGGAAGTTTTGAACAAGAACATTCTTAAAGCAGCGGGTTGCGATAACTTGCTGATCATCGAATCGAAGGAGGGACCATTTAAATGGCCGATGGGGATGGTGTTCTGATACTGCTTGCCCTATAGTGACGAGCCCTAAAATCAAGATCACACAAAGACATCGTAGCCTCCCCCTTTGGAGGTTAGGTCGCTGCTGTTTGGATTCCACCAGTGTGGAGCTCCCAGGTGCGGACAGGATGCTTGTCGGCTTGTCGTCCTCTCTCGCCACCGGGGTGTACGGGTTACAAGGATGTCCGATAATCCGGTCCTGTGGACAAAGACTCACAGTTTTCATTAGCTTTATTCTGAAGGTCTGGTTTAATAGACTTAAGCGGACACCACTTAACTTTTCCATCTTTTTTAACTGCGGCATACCCTTGCCCTGTAAGGACTACCCTCCACCTTTCTTCCCATTCTCCCAGCTCATTTTTGATTATAACTAACGGGCCTTCTTCTAGCACTTGAGCGGCCCAATGTTTTTGGGTGGGGCTATTCACCTCTCCTCCCCTGGGGAATTGCTTCAGTGCTAAAAGAGCGGTCGCTAGCAGGCGTGCTTGGTCTCCCGGGGGAACGGCGTTGGCAAAACCTTCTGTTTTTGCCAACACCTCTAATTTAGATTTCAGAGTTTGATTTGCTCGTTCGACTATAGCTTGACCTGTGCTGTTATATGGAATACCGTGTGTTAAGGTGATACCCCATTTCAAAGCAAATGCCTGGACTGATTTGGAGGCGAAGTTTGGGCCGTTGTCTGTTTTGATCTGATTTGGGATGCCAAGCCACGCCATGACCGTCAACCAATGTTGGATGGTCGCTTTCGAGTCGGTTTTGAGGTGTTGTGTGGCTACGATCATTCCGCTATATGTATCTACGGTTACTGCTAGCCACGCTCGAGGTTTCAGCAACTGACAGAGCGTAAAATCCGTCTGCCACACTTCGGAGGCTTTAAGGCCTCTGGGGTTGACTCCACTGGACCACAGTGGTGCTTTCTGGCAATGGGGACATGTGGCTACTATGTGTTTCGCGTCAGTGACCGAGATCCCACATTTCTTTGCTAGCGCTTTAGCTCCGATGTGGAGAGACTCGTGTAGCTGGCGGGCATCTCTTAGCGTCCACACCCCTTTTGCAGCAGCGTCTGCTTTGTCGTTGCCGGTTTGGAAAAACCCTTTGATTGGGTCATGGCTGTTGACGTGGATGACCGATATGGTGCCCTTTCTGGAAAAAAGTGCTTCTTCCAGCATGATAGCTCTTGTGGATGTTGACACACCGGGCCCCGACATGGCTAAGCAAAGCTTAGACACGAACATCGAATTGGTCACTATGTTGAGGTGTTCCATTGGGAACAGTCCACACGCTAGTACTACAGCCATCGCTTCTAGCTGCTGGACTGAAAGCGCACAATCGGTCATTTTAATGCAGTGCCATTCTCCTCCCGATTGCCATACTGCCGCTGCGGTTGAGGTCGCTGAGGATGCGTCTGTGAAGACCATTGGTCCCTGTTGGGGCCGATCCATGATCTTCCTTGGGAGGTCGATGTTGACAATTGCCAGCATTTGAGCCCAGGGGGGTTTTTTAGCATACCGGACTTCTCCGCCAAATCTGACAAGAGCTATAGCTAGATACTCTGACATCGCCACTGATAGCGTTGGGAGCTGTTTGCGGAAGGGTAGGTATATCCTGGCGGGTTCGATGCCTAGGTGTCTTAGGGCGAGTTTTCTGCCTTTCATAATGAGGCTACCGAGGCACTTGACTCCTGGAGAGAATGCACGTGACGGTTTTCCCAGGACTATCCATTGTATTGGTTGAGCTTTTTCAGGAGGTCCCTGGGCTAGTGCCCCTACTCCCCCTCCCTCCGTGAAATGTACATACAGATCGAGTGGTATATCTGGGTTCCACCTGGCGAGCGTGCTTGACGATACCTGTTGCTCTATAAAGTCAAGAGAATCTATTGCTTCCATCGTCAGAGTTTTTTGTTCCCATGGGTTCTTTCCCTTCAGAAGATCATACAGGGGGGCCATGATCTCTGGAGGGATCAGGACAATGTTGCGGAGCCATTGTAAGGACCCCACTAACTGCTGCATATCATGGAGCGTTTTGATGTTCCGACGGATCTTTATTTGGGGTGGGGTTATATAGGAACTTGTGATCTCCACTCCCAAAAAGCTCACATATGGTCCTCTTTTAACTTTCGTGCTCGCGATCTCGAACTCATTTGTTTTTAAAGTTTCCGAAACTGTTGATACTAGCTGGTTCACCTGACTTCCTGACGGTGCGGCGATCAAGATATCATCCATATATTGGATGATAGTCGCGGTCGGGTCACTACGCCGAATCGGTGCCAATGCCCGAGCCACTGTAATTTGGCAGATGGTAGGCGAGTTGATCATTCCCTGAGGCAGCACTTTCCACTGGAAGCGTAGGTTGGGGCATTGGCTGTCTGGGAACACGACAGAAAAAGCAAACCGCTCTTTGTCTTCTTCATGTAGGTGTATCGAAAAGAAACAGTCTTTAATATCAAGGACGGCACAAGGTTGTCCTTTTGGTATCATAGAGTTCACGGGTAACAGCGTTTGGACGGGGCCCATTGGTTGGATTCTTTTATTTACTTCAGGCAGGTCATGGAGGAGGCAAAACCCCTCGCCCGTTCATTTGGGTATTACAAAAACTGGGGTGTTCCATGGGCTAATAGAAGGCTCTATATGACCTTGTTGTAGTTCGCGGTCAACTAGCTCAAGAAGAGCGTCCATTCGAGGCTTTGACAGGGGCCACTGCTCGACCCACACTGGGTCGGACGATTTCCACGTCAGTCTAATTGGCAGGAGTGGGTATGCGGCAGTGGCCCTTATGGTAAATTTGTCACCCTGGCTTTTAATAGGGTTAGGGCGTCCCTTCCCAACAGGCGTGGGACTCCTGACATGACATATGGGAAGAGGGTAATGGTTTTCTCCGGCCCTTTTTCAGTGTGAAGCATAATTGCTACTAATTGAACACTCTTTCGAGCTCGGGTTAATCCCCTGACTCCGCCCACCATGGGGGCGTCTTCCAATTTCCAATGTGGGGGCCAGTTCGTCTCAGGGATAACTGTAACATCTGCTCCAGTATCGATTAAAAAGGGGACACTAATGGTGGTGTCATTTAAGGTATTATAGAGGGAACAGGTCCCCCACACCACTGGCGGGTTATCACACTTTACTGCCAAGGCCACCCTGGGGTCTCACCCCCAGAGGGTGGTCCTTGCTGTCCCTGAGGTAGGGACAGGTTCGGCTGGATCGTCAGTTGAACCGTAAAGTTGGTCGCTTGTCGAGGGGGTAGCGGGTTCGGGAGCGCTTCGCCCCACCTGGGGTTGGCGTAGTTGGGCCGCCTGGTGTCCCAAGTGGGAGAGGGCTGTGCGCGGCCCAGGCGTCCTCTCCTCTTCCTGTTTCCCTGAGTTTTAGATCTACATTCTTTAGCAAAATGTCCTTTCTTTCCGCAGGCCCAACACGGTCCTCTGGGTCGGTTCTGGCACAGGGGAAGCGCTGTTGGTGGAACCCCCGACCAAGGGCAGTTTGCTACAACATGGCCCACCTGGCCACATTTAAAACATGCTATCACATTAGCTATTGCGGTACGAACAGCCACCTGGATCGGAGCTAGATGCTCTTCCTTCACGACATGCTTAATCATGTCTGCGATGCTTGACGCCACTGGCAGTGACCGTAGGATTTCCTTGGTTGTTGAATTGCACTGCTGACGTAAGCAATCTGCAACAACCGGGCCCTTTGCATCCGCGGGCAGGGTCGAGGAGTCGACCGCTGCTTGGAGGCGATCCACAAATTGCGTAAAGCTCTCATTTTCATTTTGTTTTATTGTGGACCATGGCGATGGCTTGACAATAACTCTAGAGGCTGTGTGAATAGCTTCTCTGGCTGCACGAGTAGTTGTCATTACTTCATGGGCCCGCAGGCCCTGGGCCTGCACCTGGGGGGTAATCGTTTTTGGGTCTGTACCCATCAGCCGCTGCAGGCTGGAGCCATGTAGCGGGTGATCCGCCCCAGTTGTTCGGGCTAGTTGTTTCGCACAGTTGTCCTCCCATTCTTGTTTAAAAACAATCATCCCTGCCCCGTCGAAGATCAATCTACAAGTTTGTTTTATATCGAACGGGAGCATATCGTCTCCCCCAAAGACTCCATCTATGAGGGTGGAGACCATGGCAGAATTAAGCCCTTTATCCTTTAGGGTCTATTGGTGAGTGCACCCTCTGTCCCCCATCTGTCACCCGGACCGGGAACGCTAGCGTGGCCGATGGGGCCCAGTCGGCACACGCAATCTTTATTTTCCTCCAGTCCATGAGAGGGATTTCTCCCCTTCGCGGTTCCTCTTTAATTTGGATGGGAATATTTTGGCTCTTGACTTTATTTATCTCTGTTTCCTCCTTCTCTGAGTTTGAATCAGTTGTGAAACACTCGTCCCAGCTAATGTCTGATCCAGAGTCGGAACTCGACTGACTGGTTATTTGCGGTTTGCAGTACCTTTTTGTTGGGCTCCAGCCCCGCCCGCTTCCCTTGCGGGAGGGCCGTTCCCGCCCTCTTGGCTCACCCCGCCCACTTCCCTTTCGGGCAGGCCGTTCCTGCCCTCTCGATTCGTCCCACCCTATGCTCGGCGGGGTGTTTGTCTTATTAGCGCATTTTTTCAGATGGCCGCTCTGATTGGCTTTCCGCCCTTTGCTCGCGCTCTCCTCACCTTCCCGGTCAACCTCATCACCTCCCTTTTTCTCGTTCTCCTCCTCTTCCCGGTCACTCTCATCACCTTTCTTCTTCACGTTCTCCTCCCCTTCACGTTTGTGTGCGCTTGTTAACGCTAACGCTAACGCTAATGCTTCCTCCCTTCCTCCCGCTAAGGGCATCCTCGCCCCGCCCTTTGCCTTCTTGCTCAGCGCCATCTTGGGGCGCATCGGGCGGTGGTGTAGCCCAGACTTCCTCAGACTCTGATTTCTCGGCGGCGCCCCTGGCCTCCTCGGCTAGCTTACCCCAGAAGAATTTAGCTCGTTTCTGTCCGTCCGTAAGCGGATCGGGGTTCGGGAATTGAGGGGACGTGTCGCCCTTTTGCAGATCTTTAGGCTCACTAGAATCGTCATCGTCTGGGGGGTGCAAAGTCTGCGTGGCTGCCCCGATTCCCAATTTCGGGGTGACCAACAAACAGTTCTTTGCCGCCCTCCAGGTGTCTTGTTCTTGTATAGCTTTCTGCAGGGCCTGTACGACTTTCCCCCATGACTTAAGGTTTTTTCCACGACCCGAGGACATCGTCTCTTCGGCTAACGCTTTAGTGCATTTATCCCACACTTCAGGGTGGAGAATATCCACCGGCTGGGCAATGGCCCCAATTTGCAAAAGTCTCGCAACTGCGAGAGTAAAATCTTTGGGTTTACAATCAATACCCCACTGCTTATGTAATTGTGATAAGACCTTCACAAGGGCTTCCATCCTCCTTGTTGGTCCGGGAGCGTCCTCCCCGCCAGGCTGTTCCTGCCGCTCCGGCTGCCGTTCACCCGTCCAGGCGACGAATCCCGGGTTTTGGCACCACTTGTTGCCTTTGCAGGTGTGGCGACCTGGTTCAGGAACGGCATGGCGACCAACCCCAGGCCGCTCGGTCCATCAGCTCGCTGACACCAATGTGGTGGATGGCAAATGGCGTTTATTGGTGTGTGACACGGCGTTATATAGCTTAGGTTTATAACCTCACTTCCGTCTGCTTGCATCATAAACTAAACGCTATTGGCTTTCAGGAGAGGGGCCCTAACTTTCCGTACAGCGCGATATCTTCCGGCCGCCAGACCCTATCTATCTACAGGAACCGATCACCTAAACGAGGTACAAAACAAGAGCAGAACTAACCAATTATCTCCTGACAATCCTGGCAGCCTTACCGCTAAAACTTGAGAAACCACGTGCCTGGATTGTGGAAACTCACTGATGCCTGAAGTCAATCATCTTCCAGTCCTATAAATAGTGGTCCCAAGCGAGACCCTTTGAGCTCTCCTGGGCCACAGCAGGCTGCAACCAGCACCCCCCTCTGAGTGGGACACCTCTCAGCGTCCATGAAACCTCAAGTTCGCAATCAACTCACAGGCTAAACTGTGAACCTGTTGAGTAATGCAAAGCATTCGATGTGAGTATTTGACCGAATTTGAGGGGGATATTTAATAGGTACCTTTGTACATATCTCTCTCTCCTTCTTTATGTCTCTTCATGTGACTCCATCTCTACACCTATATGTGTGTGTGATTAAGGAATCTTAGTAAGTTTAAGTTGATTATTCTGATAGGTTTTATATGATTTGATACTGTGACTTTATCTCAATATCGTTAGTGAATCTGATTGCTGTTATTTTGTATTAGATTGTTGCCATCCTAAAGTTACACCAAGCACAACATATACCACTACACCAGAATCCCCGACACCCTCTCCCTTTAGTCATAAAGCGTTGTCCAAGTCTGGGACTAGGAGTGGATTCAGCCACACCTAGACTCCTCTTTGAGAAGGAGTTTAGAAAGCAAGGGGGTCCGCTCTCAACCTCATGACTCAACGGGAGGGCATTCCTTTACTTCCCTTACCTAACCCTAGTCATAAGCCGTTGACCAAGTCTGGGACTAGGGGTGGATTTTGGTCCACTCTGAACCTCGTGACTCAACAGGAGGGTCTCCCTTACTTTCTCTCTTCAACATACATACACATTAACTTAATTCGCTACACAAGTAAATCATTCTAGTTTAATTGTAATTTAGTTTCCCTCTGTATACCTTTTTCATGTCAATAGGCAATAGAGTGAACCTTGCCATTGAATTCTGTTAAGTCACGCTTTTTACAAATTTATATTAAAATCATTCGCTTTCTGATATCTTTGGTGGTGCTTTTTTAAGCAGCCTAAATTATCCATTCACAACACCTGTAGTCCCCCTTATTATTCTTCTTCTTTGCATCCCTTGCCAAGTTCAGCTCCACCTGCACCTTGGCCTTCATGACCCCATCTCTACACAACGGCACAGCCTTCCTGTACTCTTCCCAGGATACCTGTCCATGCTTGCACTGCCTGTGCATTTCCTCCTTGCCTTTAGTTTAACCAGCCACTCAACTCTGTCATGCTGGCCTCTTGTGTCCCTTTCTTTCCTTACAGCTGGGGATAAAGTGTTCTTGCACTCTATGGAAAGTGTCCTTTAAGATTTGCCAGTTACCCTGTACTGCTCCTTTGTCCTCGAGCGCACTTTCCCAGGAGGTCCTCTTGACTAACTCCTTGAAGAACTGGAAGTTTGCTTTCCTAAAATTCAGTGTCCTGACTTTACCCTTTGCCTGTCCCATATCCCTGAGAACTGTGAACTCCCCCAGTTCATGATCACTGCAGCCCAGGCTGCCTACAATCTTGTCGTCACCAATTAACTCACTTGTGTAGGTGATCAACAGGTCCAGTATGTCACCCCTTCCAGTAGGGCTGTCTATCACCTGGCATAAGAAGTTATCCCCCATGAATTCCAGGAGTCTCCTGGATTGCCAACAGCTCACCATGCTACTTTTCTGGCAGATGTCAGGGTGAGTGAAGTCCCCCAGAAGGAAAAAAGCCTGTGAGTGTGATGTCTCCTGCAGCTGGAGTAAGAAGTTTTCATCAGTAGACTCCCCTTGATTGCGTGGTCTGTAGTAGACTCCAACTACCAGGTTCCCTTTGTTGGCCCTGTCTCTGATTCTTACCCATAGGATTTCAATCTGCTCGTGGTTATTCCTCAGAGACAGCTCTTCACGTTCTATCAATTTCTTGATGAGGAGGGCCTCCACCCTTCCTTCTTCACCTGTCCTTTCTGAACAGCCTGTAGCCATCAACAAATGAACTCCAGTCATGGGAGTTTCAGTAATGGCAACAAGGTCATAGCTTTCTAGCAACACGGTGACTTCCAATTCCTCCTGTTTGTTGGCCTTGCTGCATGCGTTGGTGTAGAGGTACTTCAGCTGGGCTATCCGCTGTGCCATCCTCTTAGAGGAACCTGCTTTAGTTCCTTTGAGGTCTTTCTCTGGTGCAATAGGCTGAGGGGCCTTGCTAGCACTCTGTCCCGTTAACCTTGGCGTGTCACCCCACAGTTTGTCATGGGTAAGCCTGATATCATCCCCCCACCCCTTCGTGCCTACTTTAAAACCCTGTTAATAAGGCCCACTATCTTACTGACAAACTATTAGTCAAACTATTAGAGTGTGTCCAGAAGAGGGCAATGAAGATGGTGAAAGGTCTCAAGGGCAAGACTTACAAGGAGTGGCTGAGCTCACTTCGTTTGTTCAGCTTGGAGAAGAGAAGTCTGAGGGGTGACCTCATCACAGTCTACAACTTCCTCAAGGTGGGCAGGGGAGGGGGAGGTGCTGATCCCCTCTCTCTGGTGAGCGGCGATATGACACAAGGAAATGGAAAGAAGCTGTATGATGGGAAGTTCAGATTGGACATTAGGAAAATGTTTTTCACTGGGAGGTTGTTGGTCACTGGAACAGGCTCCCCAGGGAAGTGGTCATGGCATCAAGCCTGTCAGACTCTAAAGAACATCTGGACAATGCTTTTAGTCGTATTGTTTAGTTTTAGTTAGTCCTATGAGGAGCAGGGAATTGGACTCAATGATCCTTATAGGTCTTTTGAGATATTCTATGATTCTATGAATTTTATGTCATTCAGGAACATTTAAGTGTTGCAAAGGTGATAGATACAGCTAAGCTAGTTGGTAATCTGGTTTTAAACCATTTCAGGATTTTATTATTTTGGGAGTATTTCCAGGTAGCCTGTCACAAAATGGTCCTTATCCTACATATATTTTCTGAGTATCACACTTGCATCACAAGGCAAGATAAACGAATATCACCTTAATATTCATGATTTGAAGAAAAAAGGATGCTTTGTACAATGGAACAATAGAATGCATTGTTGCAAGTGCTGCAGCACCGGAATGGGAAGGATTTTCTGAAACAAGAGGAAAACTAACTGTGCTGTGTAATATGTCAGAACTATGTCTTTAAAGCTTTTGTTTCACCAGTGTTTGCCTTTTCTCAAATCAGGAATAACAATTTAACTTTTACTATGTCCAGATGTTGCCCTTGATTCATATACACTCTTTATCTTCCTAGTGAAGTGCATTTGGAGTAAATATTCACCCTGTATTATGGAGAAATACTGACACCCCAAGGTATGAATTAATTTTCTTCAACACTGGGCTGAATGAAGTTTAGAAGAAACTCCAAGTTGTTACACATACGTATACATACAAATGTAGATATGTGAGTTTTACTAATCAGCACAATTAAACATTTTAGGTAAGAATATTTGTTAAATACTGTATTGGAGTCTAACTAATCCCCAAACTATTACTATCTCAGAGTGCTGAGTTATTATCTGTTCTAGCTCAAACAGTTTTCGGCTAATTTATAGTGAAAAAAAACAGGCTGTATGATCAGATTTATACCTGATGTTCTTTCAGTCATGGTTCTATATTCTCCTTATGTTTAATAAAATGCCTAGACAGAGAGCTTCTGTGTCTTTGGGAAAAAGTTCATTCTTCAGACTAGAAAATAGACACAGGGACACCTCTCAAAAATATTCTACCAGGATTAGAAGAAAGCATCATCTTGAGGCTGGGACAAGATTAGACTGAGGTAATGTTTTTTAGGAGGTTTTGCAGCAGATAATTAAACCAGGTAACACTGAATGCCAAAAGTTGCAGGTGGTACCCAAAAAGGTCCTATTCCACTATATTCCAGTACACTGAAAGATTTTAGTATTTTAAATAACCTTTCTGTATTAGTTTTATAGATATGCACTTATGGAACAAACTGAAGCTGTACACAGAATACTTATTCTATCTGCTTGAGTTACTGCTTCAGATCCATACCAAGCACAGGAGAGTGATTTTTTTGTCCTTCTCATCCTATTCTCTCTCAGGTATCCCTGCTGTATCATTCAGTTGCCTAAATTTATTTATAAATCCTTTGCTATATGAATAAATGTGTATAATGTACAGAGTGAAATAAGAAAGATATGATCCATCTGTGAATTTGGATATATTCATGATCTGTAGATTGAAGAAGGAGCTGAGAGGTCAATTCCATTTATTTTGGAAAAGGATATACAAGCACCTACATCAAATGCACATGTGATAGTTATGCCACATAATTTATTTCCTCTGTTATTCATTCAGGTTTCTTTAATTTAGTGACTTTAATAACTTTGACATTCTGTAGTGCTGACATGATGATTAACTAAGCTTCAGTCATGGAATTAAATTATGCCTTCATTTATTTTATTATAGTTTCACTATAATTTATTCATTATACTTTATTCTTGGATTATTATTTAATATTTAGAATTTTCTTTCTATTTAAAACACAGTTGTAACAATTGAGTCAAATTAAGCACCTCTCCTTATGATAACGCTGTTCACAGCATGTATTACCCTGAGATAGCACACGGCAGGCAGTGTAGATACAATTTTGTTCTGCAAACACAGCCTGATTATTTGCTTTAATGGGAGACATTCAGCTTCCTTTGCTGTGGAAATGTTGGGTTTAAATGATAAAGACAGGATCAAAATCCATTTTGTCACTGTACTAAACAACATAGCAAGAGGAGGACTAAGGAAAATATTGGACTGATACTTGGTCAAATTGGACTGGTCACCTGGCAAATAGGGATGCAGAAAATGTGGAGGCATCCAAAGCTTTTTTTGCCTCAGTTTTTAATAGTAATGATAGACCTTGGGCTGTGGGCTCCCCTCTGTTGGACAACCATGACACAGAAACAGTGACTTTCCATTTGTGGACCCTGAAATTGTAAGGGATCAGTTGTATCAGTTGAATGCTTGTAATTCCGTGAGGCCTGGTGGTATTCATCCCAGAGTCCTGAAGGAGGGAGCTAGGGGATATTACAGTAGGACCTCTCTCAGTCATCTGCCAATGGTCTTGGGAGTCTGGGAAGGGCCCTGCTGACTGCAAGCTAACCAAAGTTATCTGATTTACAAGAAGGGTGTGAAGGAAGACCCAGGAAACTATATACCTGTTAGTCTAACCTCAGTACCTGGAAAAATCTTAGAGAAGATCATACTGCGTGCTACTGAAAGGCGTTTCAAGGACAATGCAATCAATCAAGCACAGTCAACATGGGTTCAGAAAGGGAAAGTCGCACCTAAATAATTTGATATCTTTCTATAATAAGGTCACCCACCTAGTGGATGAAGGGAATGTAATTTCTCTTGATTTTAGTAAATCTTTTGATACTATACCTCATAGCATCCTTCCAGACAAGTTGTTCAACTGTGAGATGAGCAGGTATATGGTGTGCTGTGTGAAGAACTGGCTGAACGGCAGGGCTGAAAATGTTGTTGTGAATAGGGCTACACCTGGTTGGCATCCAGTCACTAGCAATGTTCCTTAGGACTCAATGCTAGGGCCAGTTCTGTTCAGCATGTTCAACATGTTCAGAATATCAATGATCTGCATGCAGGACTTGAATGCACCGTTAGTAAATTTGCTGACAATACTAAATTGGGAGGTGCTGTTGACTCTCTGGACAGACAAGATGCCTTGCAGAGGGATCTAGACAGATTTGTGCTTCGGGCAATCATCAATGACATGAAATTTACCAAGAAGAAATGACAGATTCTTCACCTGGGATGGAGGAAGTGTAGATTCGGAGAGGAGTGGTTGGAGAGCAGCCCAACAGAAAGGGATCTGGGGGTGCTGGTTGACAGCAGGCTCAATATGAGTCAGCATTGTCCCCTGGCAGCCAAGAGGGCAAACCTCATCCTGCGGCGCATCAAACACAGCATAACCAGCCAGTCAAAAGAGGTGTTTATCCCACTGTACTTAGTATTAGTGCAGCCTCACCTTGAGTGCTGTGTGCAGTTCTGGGCCCCACGCTTTAAGAAGGATGTTAAGGTGTTTGAAAGCATCCAGGGGAAGGCAGCAAAGCTGGTGGAAGGGCTGGAAGGCATGTCATATGAGGAACAGCTGAGGACTCTTGGTTTGTCTAGTTTGGAGAGAAGGAGGCTGAGGGGTGACCTCATTGCTCTCTACAGCTTCTTGAGAAGTGGAGAGGAAGATGCTCATCCCTTCTCCCTGCTACCCATTGATAAGATGCATGGAAATTGTTCAAAGCTGTGCCAGGGGAGATTCAGACTGGACATTAAAAACATTTCCTTAAAAGGGGGTGGTCAAATACTAGATTAGGCTTCCTAGATAGGTTGTTGATGCCCCATTGACCTTTTAAAGCCTGTTAGTGCCTTAAAAAGAGGTATTTGGACAATGGCCTTAATACCATGATTTAACTTTTTGTCAGTCCTGAAGTGGTCAGGTAATTGGACTAGATGATCATGGTAAGTCTCTTCCAACTGGAAATACCCTACCTTACCCTGCGCTACCCTACCCTACACTACCTTATCCTACCCCACCCTACCCTACCCTACACTACACTACCCTATTCTATTCCATTATATGAAATCAGAGAACTGTTGAGGTTTAAAGAGACTTTTGGAGATTGTCTTGTTGAATCTCCTTGCTCAAAGCTGGGTCAAAATTAAGTATTCGTTGCTACCGATTGCTACCATTCTTAACACAATGTTACAGATTTCTTTTTAAAGAAGAAAAGTCCTGCTTCTCAAATGATCCCAGATAAAATATGCAACTAAAAAAAATGAAAGCTTTTAAAAAAATATCTTTATGAAGCTTAAACTGAGTAGGAAAATAGTTTTGAATTTTCATAGAGAGTAAGCACATGAAACTGAATCAGAAGAGAGATTGTATTTGCTAGAAGGCCAAACAATTCACCTGAGAATTGTATATAGCCCAAAAAGGAGTTTTAAAATGAGTAGAAGAAAGAAATATGAGACACTGGAGTGAAGTAATAAAAAGATTTTTTTTTATGAAAGGACCATTATGCTCTGAACAAACTGAAGCCATAAATGACCTATAACATTACCAAACAATTCTCAAAGGAATTACATTTTGTGAGACATAAGTAGCTATAGTAGCTAAAGCACAGATCCCTCAGTCACTGTTTTCCTTAATATTGGAACTGTACTGTATTTTGGAGAATTTAAAAATTTTGTAGACTTAAAAGAAGTCTTATCTTAGTGGATGATCATAGAATAATTTACACAGAAAACACCTCTGGAACTCATCTAATCTTTAATGTTTGATTTTCCTGTTCCTCCCATTTTTTACCACAATATGTCCCTAAATTTATGTCCTCACCCAAGTGAATTTTTTTTGGATGGTAGTAATGTATTGTACAATGCCATGTTTTAAACATAAATTAAGTATAGTTCTACCATGCAAAATATACTCCCCAATTGTAAAGCTCTATATTTTCTGCCTGGAAAGGACCTTATAAAAGCATATTCCTCCCTTCTCCTTCTGAAGTGGAATCAAATCTGTCAATAAGCTGCAGGGACAGGTGCTTGTTTTAAAAGCATGGAACTTTCTTGCACCCTTTTAGCATCCTGTCCACATGCTTAACTATCTTCCTGTTGGAAAATTTGTTGAAATATCTGAACTCAATTGTATTTCTTCCAATTTAAGGTGATTATCTCATGTGTGCTTATTTATAATGACCTAAGACAAAAACCAAGAATGTTCTAAAACACAAAATCCTATTAAACTCCTATTGATTTTTTTCTGCTCAAAACAGAAGCAAATAAAACTTTCCAGAAAAATTGACATTATTTTCACTGCCCATAGATATTTTTTCCAAATTATTATTTTTTCTTACTATGTAGTACCTAAGCATGACCACAGTATTCCAGCAAAATTCCAAAAATAGAGCGATGTCCTTAGAATTCTGGCAATTGATACATAAGAAAACAATACATTTTATATTCTGATATTACAATTATGAAATATTTAGATCTGGTAAGAGTATTGAGTTTTCTTCTTTAGATATATTTTGTACATCACATCCCACTCCTTGGAACAGAGAGAACCCTGAAAATATGCAATGGTTGAAGAGAAAGATTATTAAAAAATAATGGAGTACATTAGAAGTCAGACAATATGTGAAAAGGAATAAGGTTGGAAAATGAAATTGAGCATGGAATAAACAGGAGGCAGTGAGTCTTGTGCTTATAGTGCATAAAGTATGGACTGATTCGAGAAAAAGATAATTTCAGGAAAAGATCATGCACCTTTCTCCTCTTTACTGCTGCATATCAGGAACTGTGGGATCTGGATAGATAGAATAGATAGAATACCTTTATGTTACTTCTTATTTGACAGCTGGCCTGGACATTGGTATTGGAATCCTTATTTTTGAAAGGCACTACATGGGAAATTGTCCTTATTAATAAAATTGTATTGCTTTATAGAAAAATTCTGTAATTTTTTATTCATGCCTGCAAATGTTATCACATATAATCTATTTTTTAATTTTTTTATGAGATTGTCTTTTCTGGATTTACAAAGACAAAGTTTGAGTAATATGCTGTTGCCTTCGCAGGCGTGGCGACCTGGTTCAGGAACGGCACGGCAACCAACCCCAGGCCACTCGGTCCATCAGGTCGCTGACACCAATGTGGTGGATGGCAAATGGCGTTTATTGGTGTGTGACACGGCGTTATATAGCTTAGGTTTATAACCTCACTTCCGTCTGCTTGCATCATAAACTAAACGCTATTGGCTTTCAGGAGAGGGGCCCTAACTTTCCGTACAGCGCGATATCTTCCGGCCGCCAGACCCTAGCTATCTACAATATGCAATTTTACTCTATAGCCATTTGCTTAACACTGGGGGAAAATAACCTACCTTGGACCCAGCCTAGTGAAAAAATGACAGCCATATTCACAACTTTCACAGTGAAAATGTTGTTTACATTAGCTTTAAAAATAGACATGAAGTTTTTCCAGTGTTCCCAAGCTGTATGAAAATATTGTGATGACACACAAAAAGGTGGTAGAATTCCTTTTAGAACCATATCATAAAGCTAAAAAGAAGGTACCTGTGGAGTGAGGGGGGAAAAAAATTCCAATTATCTTCACAATTGTGCATGGAAGAACAAATATAAATAGCAGTGAACTGGTAGGTTTACTGCATGCTACCTTGCAAATATTATTATTTGTCCTTTAGTTAAGAAAGACACTGAAGGTTTACCGTGTATCTTGCTAGCCCAACACTACATTCAAATTCACTTCAGTAGAAGTTTGAAGACATTCAAAAAAATCTAGATGACAGATCACATTGTTGTATCAAGACGCATGCCTGGAAGACCAGTACAGGTACAGCAGAGGATAGTAGCCTAGGAAAACCACTCTTGCATTAGAGTAGTGCTGAGAAACAAAATATTTTCAGTAGCAGGAAAATGCAACAGTCCTAAGGTTTTGAGGGGCTTTGAGGGGTATAAATACATTTGATCTTTTTTTTGTAACAAAAATAGTTACTCTGTCCTTGTAAAACTCTAAATAATCAAAATCAGTAGGAGATTTGTAGAGTATCAAAAAAATTGAACAAATAATTCCCTGAATATATATTATTTTGATAGGAAAATCAAAACACAAGCAATATCTTCTCTATACATTTTTTGAAGAGTAGCTTAAGTAAAACCTTTTTTCTCCTTTCTCAAAGTGTCTTTGCTCATGATAAGTGGCCGCCTCTGATCCTCTTCTAAGTTTATAAGGTATATTCAGATAGGCAAAAAAATTAATTTCAATATCACATGACTGACCCCAGCCAAACATCCTTCATGTGTGAAAACACATAGTAACAAAATAAGCTCAGAATTTCCTCAGAATACAACCATATCATAAAAAAAAAAAAGCTCAGATTTCTTCAGAACAGAACTTATAAAACATTAAGGCCAAAGTCTTGCTCAAGAAGGATTACTATGGTTGGTAAAGTACACTAAATTAATAAAGAAAAAAGTTCAATCTATTTTAAATCTTTCCAACACAAATCTTTAAGAAGATGTTCTAGCTTCATAATAATTCCTTTGTTGGTGAGATGTTTTCAAGCAACACGTGATAGTTTGCTCACTTGTTTTCATCTCTTTTCAGCAATGTGACACTCATCTTTTTACTCTTTTTTTTTTTTGTCAGTTCCCTATCAGTTACTTCTACATATATTTCAAATTATCCATGATTCTGGATTATTCACACATTATTCACACATAGTAATATGTTTAGCAACTAGCACTTTATGAAATCATAGTTTAGATATTTTCTTTTTAAAAAAGCATATGGTTAACATCAAAGTTATAAAACATGCTAATTGAATTTTATAGACAATGATGACCTTACAAAATAAAGCATTTATGCAGTTTGTCAGTCATAGTCATTAATAAATTCTGGTATATATGCAGGATTACTGTTTGCCTGGAGACACTGAAGTGTGTCTCTGAGTAACAGACCAAAAGGGAGAATACAATTGGGTTTTGAAACCTGCCAAAACAAAATTAAATTTCTAAAATATGATGAAGAAATATATGGAAGTTGGAGCCTTGTAAATATTTTAATAAGTGAATGCATAATCATTTATGTACTTACTAAACAAATGACTGACCCAGAACATGAGAGTAACAGTAACGGTACTGGTTATGACCACACAGATAAAAAAAACCAGGACTTTCCTCCATAAGATGCTATAAAGAGTGTTTCTTTCCTAGCAACTATTATGTACAGCATCAACTCTCGCTCATTCAATACTGTCACAAATGTTTAGAAGCCCAATTTTGACCTTTTTAAGGAGTTGTTTAATAAAGATATTCTGAACAGGTTGAAAGGATAAATATAATTCTTTTTTCTTTATCATCACATTTCTTTCACTATATACATCCAGTTCTTCCTCTGTATATATCTACCAGTATTTTTAAGCTCCTTTTAATATAGACCTAATTGCTCTTAATGTATCTTAATGATAAGGATTAAATTACTAAAGAAAATTAGGCTTAATATTAATACAAAGAAATTAGCTTTATATTTAAGTATTGTATCTTCAACATATTCTTCAAGTACCTTAGGAATTTATTTTTTTATATTCGTATAATAAGAAAAGTTACATTTTCTTTCTTTTCAATTAATTATTTCCTTTCTTCTATCCAATATGACGATTAATTTTTTCTGCATAGAAAGGAGTTCAAGGTATTTATGTTTAAAAACAGGTTAATTATTCCTAAAGCTAAACTAACTTAATTCTTACATCTACACTTACTTCAATTTTTTTATCTTTTGCTGTGTAACAGTAGTTGCAATATTTCAGGTCTTCATTGGAAGAACAACTTCGTGCTGGGTTCTACTGAATATGAGCATTCTGTAAAGCATTTAGGATTAGTGGTTTATTGGATATATATTCTCCAAGAGCACCTGTTTAACAAAGTCATTGTTTAATCTCTGAAGGTTATTTTACAAATAAGATATATTTGTATATTATATGATATTTTATACAATATATTATACTATATTTTATTAAATTAAGAGTGATTTCAGCTCAGTGCCTAGAATATAAGTAACTGGTATGAGGTATGCCAATTTAAAGCCAACATCAATGTAAATAAAGTCTAGTACAATGATGCATTGCAGAGAAATTAATTAATGGAACAATTATTTTGGCTTTCTAGATTATGATATTTCTCATTTTGTATCATTTCTGTCATCCTATACTACCAAGATTCCTACATGCTCGGTTGTCCTTGCCCAAGATTGGATGCAGGATTAAATTGTAAATTCTGGTCTTTACCTTAGCTATTCCTTTTGTTTCTCTGTCTGTAACAACTTCTCTGTTGACTAACATCCAAGGAAAAGCATATAAATTATTTCCTTAGCCTTCCCCATTATAAATACTACATCCTGTAGAGATAAAATCAATAATTTGAGGAAAATTTTAGACACAGCTTTTATTCTAAATGTTCTATGAAAATTTATCTAAGCATCTTTTTTTTAAAGTACTGCATAAGAAAAAAAAAAAAACACCACTCTGATGAGATCAAAAATTTTGAGTATATTGTGGAAATTTGTACTTTGCCATTCTTCCAAGAATTGATAAAAATAAAGGAATAATGTGATATAGTAGTATCTCTGTGTCATGACTATGAAAAGTATGAAGTAAAATAAAACTTTATTCTTCATGTTTTCATAAATTGTTATGAAAAAAAATATATAAAAAATTTATTTTGTGCAGATATTTTAAGAGCATATGGGACATGCCATGAACTTTGACATCAACAGCCAAAGGATAATCATATGGCTTGCATGTATGGTCACTGTTTACTGAATTTCTAGAAAGAAGAGTTATAATGATTGTCAGTAAACAGTTTCCCCTGAGTAGAATGTTTTAATGATTCATTGCTTACATAGAGTGACGCATCTTTTGAGGTAACAAATCTATTCTGGTCTTAGAAAGCAACCTTTATCCCAAATGCAGACTACAGGAAGAAATTAAGTTAATGCAGAAATATCTCTGGAAGTTTTTACACTGTCCTAAGCTCTCTTCCCTTTTGTGCCTTGTCCTCTGCATGTGCTGTATATATATATATATCTCTTCAGATATTCAACCAATCTATAGCTAAATTAAAGTGTGTTTCTCTGACTCTAGTTGCCCAAATCTGGCTTACCCCCCCTATTCTTGTTTCCAGTACTACAATACTGGAAGGCTTTAAGTGAACATTAGGTAGTCTGAATCTAGATACCATCTGTAAGTCTGCCTGCTCATCTCTTGTTCCTTAAAACTAAGTGTTGCAGCTCTGCAGTACTTAACTAACATTCACGAAATGCTCCCACCAGTAATTTATTGCAATGTTACTTTCCCTAAAAATCAAACATTACACATTACATTTGAAAAATCAAGCACTGAAGTCAAGACATTCTCAAGTATAGTTAGTTTTCCCTCATAAATTTCCAACATATGTTTTATACTTTACACATGTATTGTTCTACAGTCTAAAGTTATTAATTCTTTTCTGAAGGGAAATATATTTTTAAAAAATCACAATTTTTCTCTGGGAAATTCTTTTCTGGAGAATAGAAATTGATTAAATCCTTCCAGGTGTTTGAGAGATACCTGTCAACAGCTGAATAATTTGTTAAAGTTGTTGTTTGAAGTGAAGTTTCTGTCCCAGAGAAAAATTATGATATTTTCTCAGTATATATTCAAAATTGGATTAAAGGTTCTGATGCCTCCTCTTGAAAGTTATTTAGACCTAAATGAGAAAGCAGTGGAAAAATTTACAACATCACAGGAAGTAATCCCATGCTGCTTGAGTATATTGACAGGGAAACCTAATGAACTCAGGTTTTCTAAAACATGTCAATTTTTAATTTCAGTTACTTAATCCATACAATTTTTTTCTTTCCTTTTGAACATACAAAATGAATTAATAACTGCAGCCACTGCAACCATGGTTCAGTTTGTCTCCCCAGCTGGGAATTCACAATCAATTAATGTGAAATTACTTGAAGTAAATGTACAGTTGCTACTACTGTAGATGAAAGTTTCTCATAATTGCAAGTAAAAAACATTAGCAAGAAATAACTTTTGAAATTATCTTTGATATTAAACCTTGTTAAATAATAGGCAACCTGCTCTCTATAGATTAATATATTTCCATAAGATAAAGGCAAAGAGCAGAAACAACACACAAATTATCAGGCAAGTCTACCTTCTCTCTCCACTGTGTGAATATGAACGTCAAAAAGTTCTAATATAATTGTTCTGCTGTCCTTTCTCAGCAAACATAATATTGCTGTAAAATGATTAACATTAAAATCAGTAAACAGACTAAAAAATAGAAATAGATTATGACCAATAATGAATATTTTAAGTTTTCACAATGAAAGCAAGTTAATTAATCCGTAACTAGTGAGAGGATTGGTGAAGGACTTGCAGATACACTCTGAATTTTGTCTTGCTCAGTGTCAGGCTGCATTCTGAGATGGTACGTGTGCAATAAGTGACAGAAGTGTGTCGTCTGAAAGAACAGGAAGAACAGAGGATTGTTTTGCTTCCACACCCTCAGCTATGATATTTGAAGGCAGCAGTGCTGTAGCTCTAGAGTTCAGGGAATATAGCTTTGGCTTAGCCATAAGAAAATGTTTTTGCTTTCCTTTCATAAAAGAAACAAAAACACCTGATGGCTTCTCTTCTTCTCCTGCATCTTCCTCTAGCTATTTACTGCTTCTAGGGAAAAGAGGTTATGGACCATCATTGGAAATATTTTGAGTAACTGTGGACAAAATAACAATAAAATAGAGAAAAAAATCCACATTTTAAAGTAAAAAAAAATATTGCTTTTACTAATTGAAAGCATAATTCTCTCACACAAACTTCCTTATCAGTGTACAAAACCTGTGTTCAAACTTTTGAGAAACTGAATGAGGTGTGCATAAACACACATATGTACATGGCACTCAACACCAGATAGCTACTAGTGTTTGTAAAATTGCCAAGTTTAGCAGAAGCAAAATAATTGAGTTCAACATTTTTAAAGAACTTTGCTTAATAGATAAGAAACATATCCAGGAAAGTGTTTCAAGTCTCAAAGGTAATGTTTTCTTAAGCAGCAAAACCTGTTGAAGATTTTCAGCCCCCTGTCAAATGAGATGCTACATTAGCCATTTAAATAAAAAGTCTATTGACTGGTTCAGTATTTTATTTTTTGAAATAACTTAGAGAGAAACTCCAGTTAGAAAGCGGCAGCTAAATAAAAATAAATAGCTCACTTGGAAGTATCTACCTTCTCTATTAGTATTTGAACAGTTGAAAAAGACTCGTTACTTTATTACTAATGAACTAACTACAAAAAATTTTTTTTCTTAAGTCTTTCCTCCAAAATATACCTTCTTAATATAAACAATGATATTTTGCTCTACTTATTCATGTAAATTACTAATAATGAGGCTTTTCTTAATTATAACTGGTTAACATAGTCATGTTGTTTGCATTCTGTTTGGATGCCTTTGCAAGTTACATATTGAAGCACAGATTTCTAGATAATGATACAAACATTTTAAAAAATACTAATAATGCAGAAGTATTCCGGTTAGTAAGTATTCATAGAAATTTATGTTCTGCAGGTGGGCCTAAGAACAAATGTTTGTTCTTGCAAGTACTTACAGGAGACTGAAAATGAACTGGTAATACTAAATTGCTGATGTTCTTCTTTACTTAGCTTTTACCTATCATCACAACCGACTTCTGTTTATATAAATTTGTAACTTAAAGTAAATATTGACCCTCTACTGACAAATAAGATGGATACCTTGCCAACCAATAAAACAGAAACCAACAAATGTAAGTAAAAGTATCTTAATTTCTGTTAAGCTTTGGCTCTGACTACCTAGCCTGCACAAGCATAATTTTTTGTTAAATTCATAAATGGCTAGTGTCCATTGCTTATGACTTTTAATGCATTAGAATCAAATTATATTTGTTTCCTCCTGATTCTACATTAGCAGATATCATAGAAAAGTGCAATGTAAGATATGACAGAGTAAATAATATAAAAAGTAACAAAATGTGCATCATAATTTTGAAGTAAGCATATTTACAGAAAATGATGCTTACTAGAACATGTAATTTCTGTTAAATAATCACATAATTTAACTTCATGACTTGCAGTATTTACTTGAGTTTATCTTGCACAGAGACATTAAAAAGTGTATATTCTACACATAACATGAGTGAATCCTACCATAAGAGAAAAGTAGATTACCATGGAAAAAACAGGAGTTACCACTTGGAGACCTCTGGCTTGGAGGAATTAGAAACATGCCCTTGAAAGCATATCTAGACTTGCTCCTATTCACTTATCTATCTAAGTATACCTGTAGCCCATAATAATTTTAAATGTTCCAGAGACATAGAGTCATTCTAAACTGCAGAACATTCAATAGAGGTTCTATAGCACTTGCTGTTTACTGAGTGATGATAATTAATTGAATTTGGGCCAGATTTTCAAATACTTTATTATTTGAATAAAAGTACTATTTCATTATAATTTGTTCATAATTAATTTTAATGCAACTAATATTTTGTCCTCCTTACACTGTGTAGACTTCATCTTGATGAAGGTTCTAAGGTTAGAAGTTGTATTAATACACATGTTTTGCCATAGAAAATTTGAAAGTAGCCAGTGGAGGAAAGAAAAAATTATACAGAGAGATAGAAAAAGTATGTAACTTTTGATACTCTACAGAATGACAAGTATCAGAGGAGTATAAAAAATTATCATAAGGTTTTCCATTATAAATATGTGAAATATTTATCTATTTTTCTTGATGAGTTTTTAACCAGATAATCTACCTACTTTAAGCATATAAATGCTTCTTAAATCAAATTAACATCCATTACCATTTAATTGGTATTATGCTCAGAAGAATAAATATCTTCTGTTTAATGGTTATATTGGCAAAATAAATAATCAGAAGTTTATCCTGAAAAGCATCAATAATTTTTTCAAGTATAAAAAAGAATCTTGGTCTTTCTCTTACACCATTTCTTGTTCCTTTTATCCAAACATACTGAATACATGGTAAAAGTTTAGACTATCTTTTTTTTTTTATAATGAATCAATCAAATGAAACAAAGACTTATTTAAACAAACATTTTTTTCAAATCTTAGAACTGGCAAACTGGCAGAACAATAGTAACAAAAGCAGAAGTCGAACATGGAAGTGGAAAGAGTCACTGAACAGACCATCAAGTTATTAATGTTTTCAGAGGGGGACAGAAAAAGACAGGACAATCACAACAGCTTTCAATAGCTGTTCAAACAGAGTGGGAGGACCAGCTGAAACACAAGACTAACAGATTAGTCCTATCATCCAGACAGATCCTCTAAATTATTGTTACCTGTACTGAGGTGGAAACCATTAAATGAAACTTGGCAGATAACAAACTGTTCCTCTCTGAAAACAGAATTGTCCATGTGATGACTATTAGCTATTATCCATTAGGATTTACTTTCAAATTATTAAATGTCAATGGAGTCTTCTTACAGTGATGTAAAATCTAGTCACCTTATCAAGATTTTCCACTGTATCTATTCATCTTTAACTAGAGAAATGGTTTATGGAAGACCATATCATGTGAGGCGGATGGCAAAGAGTATTTCTGAAATCTCTAAAAAAATTTATCTACACCACTTAAAATAGCTGTTCAGTAGTCTGATGGCATCTCCATTGATCTGGAAGGAAGAAACCAGTCAGGTGAATAATAACTTCATCTGCTGCAAGGTTTCCCTAACATCTTCATTTATTGCATGAATGCATTTTTCTATTAAAATCTCCTATCTTTTCCTCTCACAAAACAGTGAACATTATACCATCTCTTAAGTTATCATTTCTAAGGCTAACTCCAGTTAATTCTTCTCATAGATGGATATTTCAACATAGACTATCTCTAAGAAATATGATAATCCCACACTGCATGTGTACAGGCCATATCGCCATAGGTGTTTTAAATAAGCTCTACATTCCTTTCAGCATGGAAATAATATCCTTCCAGGTCATAGGGACATAATATACCATTTTTTTTTAAATGAACAATGTTCACTTTTAAATGGAAAGTTTGATGAATGCAATGCATTAAAATTATGTTAACCAAGCCTGACTTTTCACAGAATAGTATAACAGTAAAGCAGAAAAACGTGTTGAATTATAGTTTTCTCATTAGACTATTTTCTTTTGGAAAAAACTGCCTTTTATAACCAAAGAAAAAACATTATTATATGCAGTAAAGCAAAACATCAACAACATATACAACAGCAAGAAAAAGAAAAACTAGTTTTAGTCCATAAATTGTAATGCTCCTCAATAGTATTTGAAACTCCAAGGCAGACATTACCAATGTGACAAAGGAAAAAAAAAATCCAGACCACCTAAGTTACTTAAATGTCCAACCATCTTTTGAAAATAAAACATGCATTTTGAATAATTTATATATGTTTAAAATTGTAAAAAGAATTTAACAGGAGTCTCCCAGTCAGTTTTCAGAATTTCAGTCTTTTCCCTATTCAACCTCTGTGTATTGACTCAAGAACATCTCCATCTGTAAAAAACAGGGTCAGAACATTCTTCTTTTGCTGATTTGGAAACAGGAAGAATCAAAACACAGCAGAAAGGAGAATTCTTGAAGGACACACATTTTCAGCTCGACTGTCAACTGAAGAGAATCAGATCAGATTGTGTGGTCCCTGTATTTCACAAGAGTTTCTGGGGACTGTTGTGTTTAATCTTGTCAGTGTGGGTAGAGTCCCTTAATCTAAGCTATCAGAAGTTGTTATGACAGTGTCTTTTGAATGAGGGAATGATGTTATGGTCTCAATAGCTTGCGAAGAAAGAACTTCACAAATTCACATTCAAATAATGCACGATACCATAAATTTTACATTATACTTCACTGTAATTAATTTTTAAAAGATTTAATTTATATGTAATACTGTATTTTATATATAACAATGAAAATATAGGTTTAAAAAAATGTTGATAGAAATATATATATTGTTTATCTTGTCATTTCAATTACATTTGGTAAATTATATTGTAATTATGTTCCTTCAGAACTCAGTTTTAAAGGGTCAAGTTTAGATACCTGAAGTCAATTTAACTTTTGCAACTGCAGGTAGGTGTATCTATTTTTTGAATATTCAAAAGCAATAGACAAGTATATTCCATCTTTCAGTAACAAATACAGAGCCATATTCTGAGAGGTCCTTCTCTCTTGCTGTCCTATTAAACTGTTTTTATCTCAACCCATGAATTTTTTGCCAATTCTCTGCCCTGTCCCATTGAGGGAGGAGGGACTGAGCGAGCAGTTGTGTAGTGTTCAGTTG
Organism: Phaethon aethereus; assembly: GCF_964289735.1. NCBI lineage: Eukaryota > Metazoa > Chordata > Aves > Phaethontiformes > Phaethontidae > Phaethon > Phaethon aethereus. Next base: position 49,091,245 of record NC_138577.1, on the reverse strand, counting down.
CCAGCTGGGACTAAACCACGACACACTTATATCAAAACTTCAACTTTCAAGAACAACCAAAGTTAAAAATAAAAAAAAAGGTCAGATTCCAAACCATACAATCTAACAGCTGCTACAGAATGAGTTAAAAAATTAAATAACTTGTTGAGGTATACAAGTCTTTTATAAAAAAATCTATGTTATAGTCATGTTTCAAGTATCCTAGTTACATTAAATATATGCTAGAACCCTACAAATGTTATTTAACTGTAATTTTTTTTGTCAGTTAAGGCATGCTGCTGGTCTTAAGTAAGACATTGATAATCTTTGGGAGCTCTGCTATTCTCTTTTTTTAATCTTATTTGAAAGGTAAGGTAAAGCTTTCCTCTTACTAATACTGGCATCAAAAATCTGACTGTGCAAAAAAAAAAAAAATTCATATAAACTTTTTTCAAAATTATTTAAATACCTGAAACCAGGAAAAATTTGGACATTGTCAACTAAAGATTTTTGTGGCCCTCCTCTGGACCTACTCCAAGAGGCCCATGTCCTTACTGTGCTGAGGGCTCCAGAGCTGGACACAGTACTCCAGGTGGGGTCTCACCAGAGCAGAGTAGAGGGGCAGAATCCCCTTCCTTAACCTGCTGCCCCTTAAGCTTGCTTGTGTTGATGCAGCCCAGGATACCATTGGCCTTTTGGGCTGCAAGCACACATTGCCAGCTCATGTGCAGCTTTTCATCCACCAGTACCCCACAGTCCTTCTTAGCACGGTCGCTCTCAATCCCTTCATCCCCCAGTCTGTATTGACACCAGGGTTTGCCATGACCCAGGTGCAGGACCCTGCACTTGGCCTTGTTGAACCTCATGAGGTTCACATGTGCCCATTCCTCAAGCTTGTCCAGGTCCCTCTGGACGGCATGTCATCCCTCAGGCATGTCAAGTGCACCACTCCGTGTCATCTGCTAACTTGCTGAGGGTGTACTTGATCTCACTGCCTATGTCATTGATGAAGATATTCAACAGTACTTGTCCCAGTGCAGACCGCTGAGGGACACCTCTCATCAATGATCTCCATCTGGACATGGAGCCATTGACCACTACCCTCTGGATGTGACCATCCAACCAATTCCTCATTCACCCAACAGTCCACCCATCAAATGCATAATTCTCCAATTTAGGGAGAAGGATGTTGTAAGTGACCATGACAAAGGCCTTACAGAAGTCCATATAAACTACATCAGTTGCTCTTCCCTTGTCCACTGATGTGGTCACTCCATCATAGAAGGCCGCTAGTCTGGTCAGGCAGGACTTGCCCTTGTTGAAGCCATGCTGCCTGCCTTGAATCAGCTCCCTGTCCTCTGTGTGCCTTAGCATGGCTTCTAGCAAGATCTGCTCCATGATCTCCCCAGGCACAGAGGGGAAGCTGACAGATCAGTAGTTCCCAGGGACCTCCTTGCTACCCTTTTTAAAAATGGGTGCAATGTTTCCCTTTTTCCAGTCTCCAGGGACTTCACCTGACTGCCAGGACTTTTCAAATATCATGGAGAGTGGCTTGGCAACTCCATCCATCAGGGAATTCCCTCAGGACTCTGGCTTATATCTCATTGGGTCCCATAGACTTGTATTTGTTCAGGTTCCTCAGGTGGTCTCAAAGCTGATCTTCTGTTATAGTGGGAGGGACTTTGCTCCCCCTGTCCCTGCCTTAAAGTCCATCCACTTGAGAGGTGTGGGAGGAGAGGCTGCCAGTGAAAACTGAGACAAAGTCACTCATTACCTCAGCCTTCTCCTCATCCATTGTTACCTGTCTGCCAGTCTTGCTCATTAAGGGGGTTAAGCTTTCTTTGGCCTTCCTTTTCTGGCTGACATACCTGGAGAAGCCCTTCTTATTATTATCCTTTGTATTCCTAGACAAGTTCAGCTCCAGGCCTGTCTTGGCCTTCCTGACCCTATCCCTACATAACTGGGCAGTGCCCCTGTAACTCTTTATATATCTTAGAAGTTGCAGATGATTCACAAGTAAACTATAAACCAAGAAAACTAATCAATTTTTCTAAAGAAAACAATAAAATTAAGGGCAATGTCACAGGTTATTAGAAGAGCACAAACCAGTGGACACAACCTATTGCAGTACCATATATGAAATATTTCTATGTAGAATAATTATGCACATGAAAAAAATACATATCTTCCTAAAGATCCCCATATGTCTTCTTTCCAAGTTTGTTCTTTCTTTTCAAGCAACAGAAGTAACATTTTATCAGATTTATAAAAACAAAAGCAAATCGATTTTATGTTTGTTAAGTATTTCTAGAGATAATATTAGCTCAGTTTTTCAGTTCTTTGTCTCTTCTTCACAGCAAATAGAATGGTTTATGTGATTTTTTTTGGCAGGATGATCATACGAAAAATATTCTTTGGTGTTATATGGACAATAAGAGCCCCAAAATAAACAGAAACTAAAGATGATCTACTATTGCAGGGCATCTTATGCTGGCCAAGAGTTCCTGTATTATTTTTCATTACAGTATTTCATAGACAGGTAAAAGTCAAGGAAGTTTTGACATTCATCAAAATTAATAATTACAGATTTCTAAATAATAAATGCTGCTAAAATTAGCTTTTCCTATTGCATATTAACGTTGAATGCATGCAGTGAGCTTTTCTGTTAGTGAGGAAGGACCAGAATGATAGGAAGGCACCACTAGGAATAACACCCTTCTCTACAAAACACATCATGTTTGTGCCAAGCTAGTGAGACATAGGTAGAAGTTACAGGGCTGTGGGGTGAACGTGATTGATGTTCCTTTTGTAAGCATAAAGAGGACAAAGTTGTAGCTTAAAGGCAGAATCTTAATGTGCCTAATCCATCACACAACGGAAAAATAAGTAGCACTTGACAAAAGGGACAGCATGGGATCAGTGCTCCCATAAGCAGGCAGTTATCCTCAGATCAGCACAGAGACATGCTTTCACTAATTCAAAGATGAGAAGCAAGTATGATTCTACAACCCTTGATCCCAAAACTTAATTTCCCCTCATTTTAATTCTCACTGCCTATTTTTCTCATTTTTTTTCTTATTTTTCAAATTACTTAATTTCATTGCTCTGATCTTGATTCCTTTGCATCTTTATTGTATTTTTTAATTGTTTTATATGTTCAGTATTGTGGAAATGCTTTGGAAATCAATGTTTGATTTGACACAGTTTGTTAATTTTAAACATTTTTAAAAAGGAATGTTAGAAATGTATGAATTTTTCTGTTTTTTGAATATGTTTTTGTTTTTCCCTGAATAGATAAGTTTATAGTTTTCTCTATATTTCTTTACACACTATTTCTGTATTTTGTTTTACCACCTTTTTCAGTTTCCTCTGCTAGACTCACATTGTGATCGATCAATAAAACCCTAAAATAGAATCAGGCTCAGAGGAGCTGGGCAAGGGTGATGTGCCTGTGAAGCTCAGGGAGTAATGTAGGACGTGATGGACCGCAACTGTTGCAAAGAATCTGACCTTGATCTCTACACAGAGGAAATCAGAAACCTTTGTTTTAGACAAACATCTATCAACTGGTAGTGTAAATGTTTCTCCCTGCATTCTTTAAAAGAGCGTGAACGTCTCCCTGAGTTAGCCAAACCAGCATGGGAAGAATGAATGCTTGCTCAGCCCAACACAGAACAGAAAAACCATGCAACCAGCGAAAGAATTTCAAAGAGAGCAACAGACGAGCTGTCAGCAACATTCCTATTCTTTCTTGGTGACTGGGGACACCTAACATTGTGACAGGGAGCATATGATGGACACCAGTAATTGGAATCACATTAGTATTGTCATTGAACTGTACATTGCAATTGCTATGTTTTGCAAAGTATAACTTACTTTTGTATTGAGATTTCAGAATATTTTTTATCATTCTACCAAATCAGAAATCCTGTGTGACATTAATTATTTTCAGATAACTAAATTAAACATTACACTGTCCACATGTGGATTATTTAATAAACATGGTCAGAAACTATAGGATTCTGACGCGCATTAAATGAGTACAGATAGCTGATCAATTTTATGGCACAATACTGCGTTATCTAACAGAAAGAGTTCATAACATTTGAAACAACTTTATAGTTATCTAGTAGCATAGAGGAATATAATTGCTTAGCAGCTATGACTTTCCTCATGTGAGACTAAGTTTGAACCTTGTGGAATTCAGAAATATTCTGGGCCATGGAGAAAAAAAATTACAAGTACCATCTAATGTCAATTTAGATACTTTTGTCATTTTCTGTTTGTTGGTTTTACTGACGGCCCTGGAAATAATGAAAATCCTATTGCTTGAGAAAGGTTTCAATTACATATCCTCTAAAGAAATGTCATCCTTGTCTGAGTCATATGTCTTTGACATCCTGACTTCCTGTTGACTTTAGAATGTGTTATCAAGACTGGAAATTTGTCCAGCCAGCACATTTTTTTTTACAAGATTAAAACTAATGCAATCAAGGAATGGCAGGGAGATTACCACACACAACCCCTGTCCTGCCCAGTCACCCACTAATACAAAATAAAGAAGAAAAGAAAGAGGAAGAGAAAAGGAATGTTGAATAAATAAATTAAAACAGAAGATTTTGTGACAAACCAGTCTGTAAAGGTTCTGTTTTATTGATGATTTATAAGCAGATAGGATGATAACTCTACTAACAAAAGTTTAAGATCTTTTTTTCAAACCTGGAACTTATTTAAAATTAATAGAAAAATCTGATAGAAAGGTGTGTAATTGAAATACTAACACAAAGAATGCAATTCTCATGCATAATGTACTGAAAAATCAAGAAGTTCAAATGAGCTAAAAAAAAACTAGTTGGAAAAATGCTTAGTAAGTGGCCTAATAAAAATACTTGTCCAAAAAAACCCCAGTTCAGTATGCCAACTGAAATGATTTAATGGCAATTCAAACAAAGATTATGGAATAAAACTTGACAAGATGGACTGTGTTTTAGCAGAAAATACAGCAATAATTTGAGCTCTGCCTTAAATATTTAAATGTACTGTTTTCAAGGAAAAAAAAGTCCCTATTTTAACAAATATATTTTTAAAAAGTGTTTCAAATAAAAATGAAAGAAAATCTGCAAATACGTAGACTGTACTAACAAATATGTAGTTAAAAAAATTGTGTTAAAAGCCTGTACATGATGCTATTGCACTAAATTTTTATGCTTCATGATAAAAGCTGAGGAGATTTATTTTAATGAGACTGTGTAGGTCTAACAGAAGAAACAGTAAGCCTTGAAAATCAGAAGGGTTACCTATTCCCACAATCTTTAATATCTTTTTTCAGGACAACTGTATATGGCTTCAGCTGAGGAAGGGATGTATTTAGGAAGGGTTTTAATTCCCATTTTAGATCTATTTAGTCCTTTATGACTTTTACCAACACTGCAATGTCTGAAAACTGGTCAGCCAGCACCCTAAGGGTGCTGGTTGCCAGCCAGCTGAACATGAGCCAGCAGTGTGCCCATGTGACCAAGAAGGCCAACAGCATCCTGGCATGTACCAGAAGTAGTATGGCCAGGAGGAGTAGGGAAGTGATCGTGCCCCTGTACTCGGCACTGGTGATGCCAGACCTCGAAGACTGTGTTCAGTTTTGGGCCCCTCACTACAAGGAGCGTGTCCAGAGAAGGGCAATGAAGCTGGTGAGGGGTCTGGAGAACAAGTCTTACGGGGAGCGGCTGAGGGAACTGCAGTTGTTCAGTCTGGAGAAAAAGAGGCTGAGGCGAGACCTCATTGCTCTCTACAGCTACCTGAAAGGGGGTTGTGGCGACATGGGTGTTTGTCTCTTCTCCCAAGTAACTAGTGATAGGACAAGAGGAAATGGCCTGAAGTTGCGCCAGGGGAGGTTTAGACTGGATATTGGGAAAGATTTCTTTATAGAGAGAATGATCAAGCATTGGAACAGGCTGCTCAAGGAGGTGGTGGAGTCACTGTCACTGCAAATGTTCAAAAAACGTGTAGACGTTGCACTTTGGGACATGGTTTAGTGGCATGGTGGTGTTGGGTTAATGGTTGGACTTGATGATCTTAAAGGTCTTTTCCAACCTTAATGATTCTGTGATTCCGTGAAAGGACATCTAACAAGAACCACCACTAGGAAACTGACTTAGGCCCACTGTTGAAAGAGGTTGTACTTCAAATGTTGGTATTTTCTTTCACAGAAAAGCCTGCTTTGCATATACCACAACAGCAAATGTGAATACTTTAGATTTTCAACACGATATATGAAAACTTTAAATCTTTTAACTAAGGATGATTAAAATATAGTCTTCAGCCATCAACTCTAAACTGACCAAAATATAAAAGAAATTGTCGTAATCTTTCACTGACAGGTAACACTGATTTTATGTTTTATGTTCAAAACAGGAACTTTGATCTGCTGACTCACTTTGGACATAACTTTAGAATTTATTTCTTCAAGTAGAATACAATGCACTCAAGAAAAAACCACCTTCTCTAATTCACATTTGGTATCCATTCCTTTGACTTTACTGTGTGTATTCTCCAACTTTTTTGTGTCATTAGTGGTTCTGAATGTTAAATGATAATGTACAGGCAAATTTTGCTTACTGTGATCCTGTGTGCCTTTACAAAGTGACATAAAAAGATGACTCAAAAGCATGAAATGATGGCTCTCCCTATTCTGTGTGTGGGCGTGCATGCATGTCAAGAAAATAATGCCATATACCAAATTTGTTTTCAATTTTTTGTGAGATTTTAGTAGTCTAAGTATAATTGAATACCAGCTGAATTTTTCTGTCTCATGGGAACATAAGTTATCTTTCTGATGGCAAAGCACAGTTCTAGAGTTTTAGCGAATGTATTCCCTGTAACAAACGGGAATGCACTGACCATCCCATTGTGTTTCATTTGACACTGCTGATTACTTGCATGCTTGCAGGTCATGTTGCCACATGCTCCTGTAAATGGTTTGCAAGTTAATTATGTTAATGAATACATATCAGCTAGAAAGCAAACAGTACTGGAAAACAAACATTTCAGAAGTGAGTTCTATAATTTTCTTGTCCATTATAAAGTGCTGAGAATTTTATAAAAAGTATTTTGGACCATAGAGTCATAGAATCATTAAGGTTGGAAAAGACCTCTAAGATCATCAAGTCCATCCATCAACCAAACACCACCATGCCGACTAAAGCATCTCACAACTTTTCCAGTCACACATAAAAATCATGAAGATCTCTCTGTGTAGCAGAGCCAGCTGCCTTAATAACAGCATCTACCCACTTCACCAACAGGAGAAATGCCAGATATCTGTGCTTGAGGCACTGGAGTCTCTGTGCAGTTTCTATCATTCCATAACTTTACCAGGAAAGAGTGACAGCTTATTTAGTCAGTCTGAGGAAGAATTATATGCAGTGAAAGCTGGTTGAGGCTTCACTCCTGTGGTGGTGCACTCCCCCTGCAGATCCCTTCACCTTGTACCTTGGCTGCTCTAAGTTGCCTGACAAACCTTGGACTCTGAACAAAGGGTTTGGCAGTTGAGAGTACCTCAACTGTACCAAGCACTCTTGAGTAGCCAAGGAGAATGGCACTGAGTGTATCAGGAACCGATCACCTAAATGAGGTACAAAACAAGAACAGAACTAACCAATTATCTCCTGACAATCCTGGCAGCCTTACCGCTAAAACTTGAGAAACCACGTGCCTGGATTGTGGAAACTCACTGATGCCTAAAGTCAATCATCTCCCAGTCCTATAAATAGTGGTCCCAAGCGAGACCCTTTGAGCTCTCCTGGGCCACAGCGGGCTGCAACCAGCACCCCCCTCTGAGTGGGACACCTCTCAGCGTCCGTGAAACCTCAAGTTCGCAATCAACTCACAGGCTAAACTGTGAACCTGTTGAGTAATGCAAAGCATTCGATGTGAGTATTTGACCGAATTTGAGGGGGATATTTAATAGGTACCTTTGTACATATCTCTCTCTCCTTCTTTATGTCTCTTCATGTGACTCCATCTCTACACCTATATGTGTGTGTGATTAAGGAATCTTAGTAAGTTTAAGTTGATTATTCTGATAGGTTTTATATGATTTGATACTGTGACTTTATCTCAATATCGTTAGTGAATCTGATTGCTGTTATTTTGTATTAGATTGTTGCCATCCTAAAGTTACACCAAGCACAACATATACCACTACACCAGAATCCCCGACACCCTCTCCCTTTAGTCATAAAGCGTTGTCCAAGTCTGGGACTAGGAGTGGATTCAGCCACACCTAGACTCCTCTTTGAGAAGGAGTTTAGAAAGCAAGGGGGTCCGCTCTCAACCTCATGACTCAACGGAAGGGCATTCCTTTACTTCCCTTACCTAACCCTAGTCATAAGCCGTTGACCAAGTCTGGGACTAGGGGTGGATTTTGGTCCACTCTGAACCTCGTGACTCAACAGGAGGGTCTCCCTTACTTTCTCTCCTCAACATACATACACATTAACTTAATTCGCTACACAAGTAAATCATTCTAGTTTAATTGTAATTTAGTTTCCCTCTGTATACCTTTTTCATGTTCAATAGGCAATAGAGTGAACCTTGCCATTGAATTCTGTTAAGTCACGCTTTTTACAAATTTATATTAAAATCATTCGCTTTCTGATATCTTTGGTGGTGCTTTTTTAAGCAGCCTAAATTATCCATTTGCAACAACTTCACATCAGCTCCTGTTAAATACACTCCTTCTTGCAAAAAGAGTGATTAGGTCAATTGTTTTGTGCATGGTGCATTTCCAACATTTTAGAGATAAACAGGTGTTCCAAACATCCATATGAATAATGCCTTTTATAATATGACATAATATGATATAATATGACATAATATATAATATTTGAATAATATATTATATGTTAATATTGGGTAATATTATTAATGGGAAATTATTTTATTAATATTAATATAAAATAATAGTGATGTTAATTATATTATATATTAATATTATATTATATTGTATTGTATTTCTAATGATTTATAATAATACCTTTTACTAATTCTGTGACTTATGTCATACCCTGAAACAGAAAAAAATCTTTGAATACCTTGTGGGCTGTAAAGGTGCAGATGAAAGGATTGTTCAAGCATTTTTCTGATTCTTGAAGCCTGCAAGTGATGCTAAGAACCTTTATTTTATTATAAACACAAAAATAGGTGTTTACTTTTAATTAATAATTTTGTGGCTTGCTAGCACCACTAGGAAGCATATTTCAGTGATCTATGTCACTCCAAGGCAAGAGTTATTTTGAACAGCAGGGACAATCCCAGAATTACAGTTAATCAATTGGAAATCAGCCACTCTTGCCTTCAGAATTGCTTTATAAGGATAATTAAAACAAATTTCTGGCTCCAAACCATTTATTTGGGTTTTGTTTGGGTTTTGGGTAGTTTGTGTTCTTTTTTCCTTTTTTTTTTTGTTCACTACTTATTATTTCCTTGAAGGAAAACAATATTGATGAATGCAAAATACAAAACATAAATATGTTTCATTATAAACTATTTGATAACACTGAAGTTCTAACAGTAAAAAAACCCAACCCAACCCAACCCAACCCAAACCAAACCAAAACAAAACAACTGGTAGTCAGCTGTAAGATTCTTCTGTCAGAAGCCAGTGGTTAAATGCTTATTCTATCTACCTTCCTCAGTCTCTGTGGAGGTATAGAGGTATTTTGATATTTCTCTTTTTCAGTCCATGCTAATATAGTCACGCAAACATAACATAGACAGTTCAAAGACAGCTTTTGAAGTTTTGTGAACAATACTTCCAGAAGCTTTTCAGAAGATTTTCTTTTATTATTTTTTTATGATCAATACCTATAAGTAATACTTAGACAAACAGAAGGAACTAAACTTGATAGGACAGTTAAGGCAATTTTCTATAGACAGAAAAAATAAAAGAAAACATTCAAACTTCAAGTAAAGCTTTATTTTTTTTACTGAAACTCCAAAAGGTCCTAAATATTTTTGATAATTTATATTAATAGCAAGGAAAACATTTTGAAATATAAAATATTTGAACACAAACCACACTGAATTTATTTCATCTTTTTTGCATTATATAAACCTTCATAAAAGGTATTATATCTAATATTAAATTAATACTAAATCAGAACAGGAATCTAGTATGATGACTTAAAAATAAAAGGGAAAACTATACAATTTAAATCCCAATGCTGAGAACATTTAAGTATTTAGTGGAAGAAGTAGGGGAATTTACTTTTCCAGATAATCTGAAAGCCATCGGTGGTTGAAAGAAACAATGGAACTCAACCATAGTTATAATAACATCTTATAATCCCCTTTGTTTAGAGCAGGTAACCTAAAGCCACTTGGTAATTTTTTTAAAGCCAATGTTCATTGCAAAAACCTATTTGAAAACTGATTGGATTCAAAATAAGGCTTTTAAAAACAAGCAGAAAATAGAGTTTTGTAAGGGCCTTTACCTCACCAGGCTACAATTAAATTGCTTTTAAACTAACAACATAAGCAATATTAAAGACAACTGAGCAAACAAATAACCAACACTTTATTTAAGGAGACATTTTATCTAATTAAGGTTATTGGAAACTATTCATTCTACTGTCACGTTTTATACTCTAGTTTCCAGCAACAGACATTTTCTCAGGGGCAGGGAGGAAGGGAACAAACAACGCTCAACCTGTTTGGATCTTCCTAGAACATCCCTCATTATAAGGTGGCTATCACGACAGGAACAAATTGAGAAATTTGGAAAGTGTTTATTTCAGTAAGCTTCCTGTGGAATCGGCACCTATTAGAACTTCAAAAGATTCCTAATTCAGACTTTTGTCTGGATCACCGTCAAAAGCAGGGCAGCTGTCCCAGAATAAAGTCTGTATTCTTTCTTGATAGAGGAATCAAAGGCTCCAACACTCTCAAATTCGATCAGTATCTTTAACCAGAGTAATTTTTGGGAAATTATGAAAATAACTCTTTTGTGAAGTTTGTAGTGCTCTCTTGACTCAGAGGGGTTTCTGCAGTTACTCAACAAGCTGCTGTTTATCTGAACCAAAATTTTAACTTTTGAAGACAAGTTTAAGGACAATCCTTGATCTAAAAGAGATAGTCAGGATTTTCTGCTAGTTCAGAAATTTATTCTTGGCTTCTGCCTTACCTTGCAGGTACCTAAGTAACACAGGTGACTTATTTTGTTTTCCTGAGCACATAGGCTTCTGCATTTGAGCATAACTCAGAAGAGATCACCTCTGATAGGAACAATCAGTCCATCCTCTAAGCCTAGCTACATTCCCAAAAAAGCTTATCCACATAAAACAAGCATTTATTTTTTTAATAAAATGTAGAGGAAATCATGAAGTATTTGACAGCGGAGGAGCTTCATCTCCCTTTTGGGGAGATTTTTAATTACTTATTAATTAATTATAGTTAATATAATGTATTATGGTAATATTATATATTAGTATATTAGTATAACATAATAACAGCAACTTACATAATAAAAAATATTAAACAATATATATTACATAATATATTATGTATTATAACAATATCACAGAATCACAGAATCACAGAATCACTAGGTTGGAAAGGACCTTCAAGATCATCAAGTCCAACCATTAATCCAGCGCCACCATGTCCCCTAAACCATGTCCTGAAGCACCACATCCACACGTTTTTTGAACACTTCCAGAGATGGCGACTCCACCACCTCCCTGGGCAGCCTGTTCCAATGCCTGACCACCCTCTCAGTGAAGAAATTTTTCCTAATATCCAATCTAAACCTCCCCTGGCGCAACTTGAGGCCATTTCCTCTCGTCCTATCACTAGTTACTTGGGAGAAGAGACCAACACCCTCGTCGCCACAACCCCCTTTCAGGTAGTTGTAGTGAGCGATAAGGTCTCCTCTCAGCCTCCTCTTCTCCAGACTAAACAACCCCAGTTCCCTCAATCGCTCCTCATAAGACTTGTTCTCCAGACCCCTCACCAGCTTCATTGCCCTTCTTTGGACACGCTCCAGCACCTCAACATCCTTCTTGTAGTGAGGGGCCCAAAACTGAACACAGGATTCAAGGTGCGGCCTCACCAGTGCCGAGTACAGGGGTACAATCACTTCCCTACTCCTGCTGGCCACACTATTTCTGATACAGGCAAGGATGCTGTTGGCCTTCTTGGCCACCTGGGCACACTGACGGCTCATGTTCAGCCGGCTGTCAACCAGCAGCCCCAGGTCCCTTTCCACCAGGCTGCTCTCTAGCCACTCCTCCCCAAGCCTGTAGCGTTGCCTGGGGTTGTTGTGGCCAAAGTGCAGGACCTTATACAGTTGGCCTCTGCCCATCGATCCAGCCTGTCCAGATCCCTCTGCAGAGCCCTCCTACCCTCCAGCAGATCAACACTCCCACCCAGCTTGGTGTCATCTGCAAACTTACTGAGGGACCACTCAATTCCCTCATCCAGATCATCAATAAAGATATTGAACAAGACCGGCCCCAGAACCGAGCCCTGGGGAACACCCCTTGTGATCGGCCGCCAGCCGGATTTAACGCCGTTCACCACAACTGTCTGGGCTCGGCCATCCAGCCAGTTCCTCACCCAGCGAAGAGTAAACCTGTCTAAGCCACGAGCCGCCAGTTTCTCCAGGAGAATTATTATTATATTGAGCACAAGCCAAACTGAATTGATTTCATCTTTTTTTCCATTATACAGACCTTCATTAAAGGTATTGTATCTAATATTAAATTAATACTACATCAGAACAGGAATCTAATATGATGACTTAAAAATAAAAGGGAAAAATATTATAGTAATATTATATATATGTATTATATGTATTATATTTAATACAAATCAGATATAGTATAATAATATATAGCTGTAATATATAATTATATTATATAGTATAATATATAAAAATATCATATAAATTATATATAGTATGTATTTCATATTATATTATATGTAATTATATAATGTATAATATATTATGTATAATATATTATATATAATATATACTATAACTACTATATAGTATAATATATAATATTACTACTACTAATAATAACTTACTTATTAAATAACCCCTGGAGTATTTTTTTAAAAAGAAGAAAAAAAGCTGAATAGTACTGAGCAAGACATGGCAGGAAGGGATTACAGTTGTCCTGAAGCCTTCTTACATGCCCCTTAACTATTGCCTATTCTAACAAGCCTGATACCTGTGTGGACTTCAGGCTCTTTCTGCTCGGGGAACTGTATTCTTTGGAACTCATTTCAAAGTGACTAACGTTTTGCACACACTATACAATGAACCTGTGTACTGAACAAGATGGTTTGGGGTTTTTCCCTCAAGTCTAGGCATTTAAAAGTAAGAAATCCTAGTCTCCAATTTTTAGTTAATCTTTTGGATCTCACACTCTGATAGTAGTGCTCAGACTGACATGCTAACGTAAACCTTAAAGGAGAAATACTGAATCAACAAAAAGTTCAGACTGCTGAAGTATATCAGAAACAGTCAGCATGATGTAATCAGCAAAATTATTGCATTCAGTAACTATCAACCTTACAACTACGATTTCACTCCAAAAACTCTGTTTTAATATATTTTATGCATACTCATACATGACCATGAAGTTTTCATTAAAGCACTGTCAACATTATGGGAAAAATAGAATAAGAAAAGAAAAGAATTAACATGAAGATTCAAGACCAATTCAAACTTCTGGAAATACAAAATCATCTAATTCAAAACATATTGTAACAGAAATGAAAGGTCTAGCAGAGCAGGATTTTTCCACCTTCTGTATCATTACAGAAGTCTTAAAGTATTTGTATAGTTTATCTCATAGGACAGCTTTCTGGCACATGCTACACAGACTAAAATGAGGGGTCTCTCAGGTTGCTGTGCAAAATGAATTAACAAATGAAGAACTTCTGTCATAATATTCATAAATAAATGTTAAGTTGAGGAAAGAATAAGCTATGCACCAGAATAAGATGGCATACATTATTAAACAAGAGCATACAGAGGCAGAATATATTAACATGCTGTCCAACATTTATGAAACTTACTCTACTAACAGTTCTTTAGCGTTTCAGCAGGCGGTTATCCTAGAAAAGGGTGAATATTTAATACAAAAATACTTCAAGGAACATTAAATAAGAGCTATACTTTCTACCAAAAAGGATTACAAACATGAGTTGTATCATGCGCCTAAGAGATTATGGCACGTTTGTGCATATAGAGTATCAAGACCTATTACAGATTGGGTTATCTGAACCTGTTTGATGTACACACATAAGAGCTGACAGCATATGTTACGTTTTATGGAAAGGACCAAAATGCTTCTTCTATCTGGCTAGTTAATTTAATTTCCTTTGGTGAACATCATCACACCATTTAGAGCTTACAATAATTAAACAGGCACCACCTGTTGTGTGCAAAGCAGAGACTTAAATCTTTTCAGCATTTTTTTTCAAATCCACAGCTAACTCCTAGAGTAATTAATGTGTTGCATTTATGGATGCCATGCTGAAATGTCTGATCAATAATTAAAGCCATAATTTCAAAAGCCATAAAAAGCACTCTTCAAATGCAGTTTCACTAAATTAAGGAATTTTCCAGCTACTGAGTGACAGTGGGATATTACAAGTAATTTACTTCTAAAACCCATTGCTGCTTCTTGTAGTCAATATAAATTTGTAGAAGAAGAAAGGATGTTGAGTTTGTTTACTCACTCCATTACAAGTAGTATTTCCCTCAGTAAATATCCTTTGATATTTCATTTAAAATCTAAAGGAACATCTCTGTTTCGAAATTATTCCATTACACATCATGAAAACTTTGGGTCCTAGCATTTTTATGGTCACAAATGGCAAACTCTTTGAAGCCATTTAGGTAATTCTTCTTGAGGTTCAGACTTGTTTACTGTTGAACAGATGCAAGTCACTGCAAAGAGAACAGGTGAAGGAATGATTTCTGCTACCCCTAGTTACATACCATGTTCAGTGTTGGGCTAACAGCCCCCAAACTGTGCAAAACATTGTTCTTCCTTGAAGGTTAGAGTATTAAACCAGGATACTATCTCAATCTCAAGTGCAACAATTAATATTAGGTAGAAGTTATAAATTATGTCATTAAAGACATTCACTCTTGTTTTGTCTTCAAAAGAATTACACAGGCCTATTTTCTATTATCTTGAGAAGGGCTTATGGGAAAATAAAAGCAGAGGTTGTACTAAGTACAAACAAGACTGTAGTCTCAGTTCTTCATGATTTACACCATGTAATTACAAAGACATCAGCAGAACAATCTCAGCTTTTAACCACAGCAGAGGAAAAATTAAACATCTTCAAGGACTTCAAGATATATTATATTTGCTCAACATCTCAAGTGTTAGGTCACCATATACTAATTCGGTTGATGTAGGGTTTTATTCCATCTATATATTATTTTAAAGTATTACTTTAAAAACAAAGAAATATAAACACCTCTTACGTAACCATTTATGAAGATGTCATATATTTCACATTTCTCTCTGTAATTTTATTTTGAACTTGTTTCATAACAGGTAATCATGCTTTTTTCTATGATTATCCTTTCAGGCATAAACAAATCACTAATTAACACCAATAAAAAGTCATAACCAAAGGGCAAATTCTTATTATCAGAGATTGCTGCTAGTGGAAAAGAGAGGGGAAAAATTTGCTAAATGTATATAAAGCTGCATCAAGGTATTCATTCATACGCCAATATGAACTCTACTTTGTTTATTAACTATTAACTCCATCCATTGGGTTGCCTAGGGTGAGTCAATCAGCCCCATGCATTATGATTACCTCTATTAAGAAAAAAACGAGGGTAATTGTCATAGATGATTCCATTCTGAGGGGAACAGAGGGCCCAATATGCTGACCAGACTCAACCCACAGGGAAGTCTGCTGCCTCCCTGGAACCCAGGTTAGAGATGTTACTAGGAAACTCCCTGGTCTGGTACGGCCCACTGATTACTACTTGCTATTGGTTATTCAGGTTGGCAGCAACAAGGTTGCTCAAAGAAGTCTAAAAGTGATTAAAAGGGACTTCAGAGCACTGGGGCAACTGATCAATGGAACAGGAGCACAGGTAGTGTTTTCCTTAATCACTTCAGTGGCAGGGAGGAACGCTGAAAGGAACAGGAGAACACACCTGGTTAACATGTGACTCAGAGGCTGGTGCCGTCAGTGGAATTTTGGGTTTTTTGACCATGGGGCGTTTTACACGGCACCAGACATGCTGGCAGCAGATGGAGTTCAACTGTCTCCAAGGGTGAAAATGATTCTTGCTTATGAGTTGGCAGGGCTCATCAAGAGGGCTTTAAACTGGACTTGAAGGGGGAAGGGGATAAAACCAGGCTGACTAGAGATGAGCTTCGGGGTGGCATGCCAATGTTAGGGGCAAAATTTATAGCCCAGCTTGAGTGCATGATTATGATGACAAGGTTGAGTCCTTATGGGTGAGGATGAGGGTGAAAGTAAACAAGGCAGATATCTTGCTGAGTATCTGTTATAGACCACCCAGCCGGGATGAAGAGGCAGATGAAGCATTCTACATGTGACTGGCAGAAGTGTCACAATCATGACCCCTTGGTCCTGTGGGGGAATTCAACTTACCGGATGTCTGCTGGAAATATAACACAGCAGAGAGGAAACAGTCTAGGAGGTTCCGGGAGTGTATGGAAGATAACTTCCTGACACAGCTGGTAAGTGAGCCTACCAGGGGAGGTGCCTTGCTTGACTTGTTGTTTACAGAGAAGGGCTGATGGGAGATGTGGTGGTCGGAGGCCATCTTGGCTTAACGACAATGAAATTATAGGATCCTCAATTGTTGGTGAAGTAAGGAGAGGGGTCAGCAAAACTGCTATCATGGACTTCCGGAGGGCAGACTTCAGCCTGTTCAGGTCACTGGTTGAGAGAGTCCCTGGGGAGACAGTTCTGAAGGACAAAAGGGTCCAGGAAGGCTGGACAGCCTTCAAGAAGGAAATCATAAAGGCACAGGAGCAGACGATCCCCATGTGCCACAAGACGAGCTGGTGGGGAAGACGACCAGCCTGGCTGAACAGGGAGATTTTGCTGGGACTCAAGGAAAAGAGGAGAGTTTATCACCTTTGGAAAAAGGGGCAGGCAACTCAAGAAGAGTAAAACGATCTTGTTATGTCAAGCAGAGACAAAATTAAAAAGGCAAAAGCCCAACTAGAGCTCAGTCTGGCCACGGTCGTAAGGGACAACAAAAAATGTTTTTACGAGCTTATTAACAACAAAAAAGAGAGCCAAGGAGAATCTCCATTGCTTATGGAATGTGGGCGGGGGGGAACATTCTCAGCAAGGCTGACGACAAGGCTGAGGTACTTAATGCTTTCTTTGCCTCAGTCTTTAATAGCCAAACCAAGTATTCTCAGGGTACTCAGCTCCCTGAGCTGAAAGACAGGGATGGAGAGCAGACTAAACTCCCTGTAACCCAGGAGGAAGCAGTTTAACAACCTGCTAGGCTACCTGGACACCCACAGGTCTATGGGACCTGATAAGATCCACCCAAGAGTACTGAGGGAGCTGGAGGAGGAGCTTGCCAAGCCACTCTCCATCATTTATCAGCAGTCTTGGTTAACAGGGGACGTCCCAGACAACTGGAGGCTTGCCCATGTGACGCCCATCTACAAGAAACGCCAGAAGGAGGATCCTGGGAACTACAGACCTGTCAGCCTGATATCAGTACTGGGGAAGATTATGGAGCAGTTGGTCTTGAGAGTGCTCACAGGGCATGTGCAGGACAACCAAGGGATCAGGCCCAGCCAGCATGGGTTCATGAAAGGCAGGTCCTGCTTGACCAACCTGATCTCCTTCTACGACCAGGTGACCCACCTAGTGGATGAGGGAAAGACTCTGGATGTTGTCTACCTGCACTTCAGTAAAGCCTTTGACAGCGTCTCCCACAGCATTCTCCTAGAGAAACTGGTGGCTCATGGCTTAGACAGGTGTACTCTTCAATGGGTAAAGAACTGGCTGGATGGACAAGCTCAGAGAGTTGTGGTGAATGGCATTAAATCCAGTTCATGGCTCGTCACAAGTGGTGTTCCCCAGGGCTCAGTTCTGGGCTGGTCTTGTTCAATATCTTTACTGATGATCTGGATGAGGAGATCGAGTGCTCTCTTGATAGGTTTGCAGATGACACCGATTTGGGAAGAAGTGTTGATCTTCTGGAGGGTAGGAAGGCTCTGGAGAGGCATCTGGACAGGCTGGATCGATAGGCTGAGGTCAACTGTATGAGGTTTAATAAGGCCAAGTGCAGGGTCTTGCACTTGGGTCACAACAACCCCATGCAACACTACAGACTTGGGGAAGAGTGGATGCAGAGCTGCCCGGTGGAAAAGGACCTAGAGGTGCTGGCTGACAGCCAGCTGAATATGAGCCAAGATGGCCAACAGCATCCTGGCCTGTGTCAGAAATAGTGTGGCCAGCAGGAGTAGGGAAGTGATTGTGCCCCTGTACTGGGCATTGCTGAGGCCAGACCTCAAATATTGTGTTAGAAGAGCAACAAAGCTGGTGAGGGCTCTGGAGAACACATCTTACGAGCGGCTGAGTGAACTGCGGTTGTTCAGTCTGGAGAAGAGGAGGCTGAGGGGAGACCTTATCGCTCTCTACAACTGCCTGAAAGGGGGTTGTGGTGAGGTGGGTGTTGGTCTCTTCTCCCAAGTAACTAGCGATGAGAGGAAATGACCTCCAGTTGTTCCAGGGGGAGTTTAAATTGGATATTAGGAAAAATTTATTTACTGAGAGATTGGTCTAGCTTTGGAAGAGGCTGCCCAGGGAGGTGGTGGAGTCCCTGTCACTGTAACTGTTCAAAAAATGGGTAGACATAGCACTTGGGGACATGTTTTAGGGGGCATGGTGGTTTTGGGTTGATGGTTGGACTTGATGATCTTAAAGGTCTTTTCCAACCTCAATGATTCTCTGATGCTGTGATTTCCTTGAAACAATTAAAATATGCATCTTAGAGGTCCTAAGAAAGTAAGGTCCATTTTTGGTTGTAAAAAAAAAAAAAACAAACAAACAAGTAAAACAACAACAAACCTGGAATGCCCAAAAGGATATTAACCAAAACAAGAAATAGCAAGAGAAAATAGCAAGAAAATTGTATCATAGTTGCAATATTTATGGATCATAACAACGTCTGTTTTTTCTAACTGATTTTTAATAGTGTTTTTCCGGCAAGCATTTAAGAAATTTTGCTATGGGAGAAAAGCTGTACGTAAAATGTTAAACCTTTTTGTGATGATTTCAATCATTTCTATTCCCAAAGTACGTGCAACTAGAGATCAGGAGGCAACTGCAACAGTAGCCATCTTTCAAACACTCATCACTGACAACTTGGTACTCAATCAACAACATAATTATTCCAGTTTCAAGGCTTAGTCCAAGGTCCTTCATAATTTTAACTGGAATTTGGGCCAGATCAAAGGAAAATCACACTCTTAGAAGACATAATTTGATAGTACATTTCCACTGGTGTTTACACATGCAAGCTAAACCTCTCTTAAATGATAGTTTCCAGAAGAAAGGCATTTAGACATGTTGATTTCTCACAATGTTGGGGCTTTTTTCATTTTGATGTAGAACCTGGTATGTGATTGCACATTAGATCTTAGATATATGGAAAAAATAAGAAGTATAGACAACACATGTAAACACAATTCATCTGCAGAGAGAAAACATTCCATGATGATGAACGGACTTCAGCCACAGAGACTGGATGTAACTATTGCATGCTGAATATGACTAATAAAATGTACCAGTCAGAGTCTGAAATGTCTAGTTCTGATACCTCGCTCAGTCAGTGATCTACAGAGCAATGTTAAACACCTTATGAGTTGCTTTGGGTTCTAATTTCTTTATGCACTGTTACTACCATCCTGGAGCACTAAAGGGCACTGGTTATTTTTCTAGTCACAACATTTTAAAACAAGAAATTACTTTTAAAATTAATGCCATGTTTCCCAGTTTAGAGAGGATTAACTTTTTCTTCTTGCTCAGCTAAATCACAGAGTGTTAAACAAACAAACAAAAAAAATTCCAATTTTGTTATGGTTCATCAGAAATCACTAAGTATTTTGATAGGAAAGTAAACAAAGCAAGAAACTACATCTTCAAGGAATATTTTTTTTTTAGTTAGTGGAAGTATGTAGATGTGTATATGAAATACGCACAAATACTATAGAAATAGGTTTTAAAAAAACAACAAACTATTCCTGTTTTTTTAAAAAGCACAGCTATTGGTTACTCTGGAATAAGTGTTAAATGTTTTATGCCTGGGTCATACCTGGGTCATGACCATTGAATGGAAGTTGCTAAACAGCAGTAGTGTGCAAATACCTGATTGAGAGTCATTTCAAGAATTGGGGGGAGAATGGAAGAGAGAGATTCCTTCAAGAATGGAAGTAGGTAGAAAAAGCATAAGGGACTAGGTAGTTTGGTTTGGTTGTTTTTTTTCACCCCACTGTTCATCTGAAGCTGATGTGAGCCATTATTATGCGGGCTTATTATACATTATACCCACTCCAAACACCTGTATATCATCCATGTCACCTTACCTTCACCATTTCATGATTTTTTTTCTTTTCTATGATTTGCAAACAGGCCACTTATCTTTATTTTCAGCCCTTTGTAGCCAGCAAGGCTTCATTGTACCTGCTACACATACCACATTTACTGGTAACTTATTAATTTCTCTTTATATGACCCAGGATACTGGCCTCCCACAGGTTTTTTTCAGATAAACTTTTGTCTGTTTAAAAATCATATTTTTCACTGCACTGCTCTTATTTCTGTAAGGGAACTCACTATTATATACAAATGCCTCAGATTACTCTTTCAAATACCCTGCTGCTTAAAAATTACTTCTGCTATTTAGGCTTCTGGGGTACCGAAATTTTTTCAGTATTTATGCACTGTTTCTTTATATAACTCCATCTGTTTGTATCTGTATGTTCTCTCTTTTTATTTCATACATGGTTTGTAAGTGGTCTGGGGCTTTTTTGTGTGTGTTTGTGCAACATTGAGCAGTCTTGTCTTGGTATCCAGTTAGAGCTTTAAAAACACTAAAAGTAATAATAAGAGCTATTTGTCTCATGATATCTCTTACTCTACCTTCTTTTAAAGAAAGTTCTCACTATCAACATCTTCAGTTCTTTAATCCAAGATAGTAAACATCAACTGAAAACCACCTAACAGTAAACGAGCAATAAAAAATGATTCATATCTTCGAATTTCTTGCATTTTCCAGACAGTAAAAAAAAAAAAAAAAAAAAGAAAAAGTAAAATTAAAGGTGAAATAACTGGAAAAAATTGTATCTAATTAAAAAAATGATTCTGCAGTTCTGTTGTTCTTAAAACTCCTTTAGATCCAGTGTCCTTGCCCTTTGATTTTGAACTCATTTTACACACAGAAAGATTGCCAGAAGAGACCAAAAGAACAGAAAATCCTGAAGAGACATAGCAGTGGCAGACTTCGATAAGTTAGCAATACCCTTAATTTTAGTCATGGGGAGAAAAAACGTAAAGAATAAAAGAACAAAACCAGAGATTTGCTATAATCTTACAGTCCTAAGAATATAACTTTCCTGAAATCTATTAGAAATGCCCGTGTATGAGCTAGGTTTATTTTCAGCATCTATTTCTTTGGCCTTTCCCTGGAAAACACAAGGGTTATCTACCTGTTTTCATGGGTAATTAAATTTTTTCACTAATCTGATCAGTAAAGATGGACAATTTATTCAGAGAGATTGTATTTATTTTTAGTTAGGCTCCTTGCAACTTTACTCATGAGCTGTGCTGATTTTCGTCTTTTTGCCAATTTGTTTCATAGGAGCCAAAGAACATAGTTTTTTTCCTTTGTCTTACAAAGAGCTTGCTTTGTTTCTGCTGTTTTCCTCCTAGAAGTATGTAATTTGCAACCCAATTTCCATTTATGTTCCTGAATGCTTGGAGCACCTGTTGCTGATTTATTATTTCACACAAGCCTTCCAGCAGCTGTTCTGCCTCTTTGCTTTTAGCATCTCAGAGGTACCAGTGCATTTGGGCTGTGCAGGCAGCCCAACAGGTACGCAGATAGAACAGAACACCTTGAACTGAGTGGAGGATTAGATGGACCTAAAAAATTCAGCACAGCCTGGGAATTAAAAAAAAGAAGAAGAAAGAATAAGATTAATTTCTATGTTTAATGTAAGAATTGTGCATTTTGTGCAAGGCAAACCTAAGTGTTTTACTATGTGGGTAAAAATGAATACATCTCATTAACAACATTTCTTTAACACGGGTAAACTATTATATTGGTCTGGTAACCAGTGTGCTTTGAGTTACTTTTCCAGCAGCTCTGAAATATTTGATTACTTCCTTCATGTTCTCCTGTTGTGTTTCTTATATTAATCTGTGTCTACTTAGCTGGAAGCTGTTTATGAAATATACTATCCTTATGCTACATGTCACACACAATATCATTGTGTATATATGCACATGATGTGTATATCTAGCACAATGCAGGTAGGTGCAGTTGCAATACATGTCATACTGCAATACAGTCATTTCATATTTATTGCTATCTCTGAATCTTTTTAGTCAGTTATACTACATATTCAAGGGCAATTTTATTTTAGTATTTATTCTGACTTGTGTCTCGATATTTCACCTCCCTCGTAAAAATAGAAGTTTCAGATTTTCTTAGTCATTCATTTACATTACAGTTGAGCAAAACAGACTGTATAAACTAACAGCTCAATGCCTGTCAAGTGATATACAGTGAAAGCATTTGGTGAAGGGCTAGACTGACTAATAATACCCAGAGGCTAACAGCATGCACTTGCAATGTTACTGCTGTCAGTTCACACATGCTATGACTCCCATGATAAAGAGATTATTCTACTTAAGTCATTATGTAAGAGTAAAATCTAATTCAAATATGCTTTTGAGGTTTTGAAAAAAGGTGGTCTTATTCTTAGACCCACTGATGAACTCTTATAGTTTGGTTGTTTCTTTTTCTCTTTCAAGATTACTGAGGGCTGTGTCTACAGGAGTGGGTAACAGCAACAATCCAGGAAAGACCCAAAGCTGTAGAATTTACAGTGACACAAGTTTTTCTAAATTGAGCTTGCTTTTCAGCAAGTTTCTCTGTTAACTTGATTGATTCAAATATTATACAAAATCCAGTTTGAGAAGATTTGTGAAAGATTTCAAGGTAACATACAGACTTGACTTTTTCATGTATGGAAAATAGCTTGAAAAATGTTAAGAAATTTTCTGAATTCTCTATGATTTTCAGGTTTGTGCTAACACACACTACCAAACTTTAATCTGCAACAGCATCAGAGCTGCCTGATAGATACTGACTCCATTAAACTTCCTAAATCCATTTGACTCCCAAAAATGGAATTGTAAGGCTACCCAAAATTTCAATAAGATAACTATTCTAAAAAATTACAATTGGTCCACACAGTTTTTATCCAAACAATTAACAACATACAAAAATAATAAGCCACAGATAGTTCTACATAACATTGTTTGCTTTGTCTAGAAGAAACATCCCTTTTTACGCAGTGCAAACATGTACACAGGAAATATAAAAAGGGAGATTTGACATTAACTCTGCCTTAGGAACAAGCACTCATAAAAGAGATTAAAATCCAACAATATAAAAGATACGCAAATCTTCTAAAGCCAGTGGGTTAAAAACACTTGGAAGAGATTAACTGTATATGGGTGACATCTAAATAAACATGTACTTTCATCTTTGCTGTTCTCTTGTTATTAGAAAAAGTTAAAAGGAAAAAAAAAAAAGGCCAAACCTGATATTATGTTTCGAAAAATCTGTTGTGTTACTGTGTGTTCTTGTCTGGATTCATCGGAACAGGTTTCTCCTTGGCAGAGGTCAAGGAGTGAACAATACCCCTGAAGTCTTATCTAAATTGAGTATTAGCTTCATTTTCATGAAGTCACTTTGTTACTTTCTGTTAGTTCAGCATGAAGAATAGAGTTAATCTTACTAGTCTCCTTATCAGATAGTAGCAAGACAGTGTCATCAGCATACAAGGAAATAACAGATTTATCAAAGTTGAGAAAGAGGAACTATATACAGACCCAAAGAATGGAATAAAAACTTGAACAACTCCAGTACTGATTGTGGCATTTCAGAAAAAAAAAAACCCAAACGTCTGTGGCTTCAAATTGTCATTTCTTTTTGCTAAATAAGATTTCAGTCCTGACAATGCTAGGTTATTAACACCAAACACAGAGAGCTGCCTCTGCATATATTGTAATGAACTTGTATATGTGCAAAAGGTTCCCTGAGTGGAATGTCAGTCTTTTATTTCAACATTTTATCTGAGGAGGAAACTGTTTCATTTGTAAAATGATAGAACTAGAAAGTCATCCCTATATGATCAAGGGACACTAAAGAAAATTGTTTGAGATAGTGGACAAAAATTCATCTGGGACTCTTACCTCTCATAGAAAGGTAAATTATATTAAGTAATAAATAATTCTGAGGAAATTAAAAAGCAAAATCCTTATCATGTGACCACAACAAACCTTTTACACACTAAAACTTTGACCATGGACACTCATTACCAAAATCAAAATAAAATTTGTCATCTTTCCAACCCACATGAACTTCTCTAGATAGATATGAAAAAAAATCCATTCATACTAGTTACCACGGGGATAAAGTAATGTACGCTTTAATGAAATATATTATTATTATTATTATTCAGAATTTAACAAATATTTGCTTTCTTTGAAGTTACAGAATTAATATTAAATTGTATATAGTTATAGAGGCCTGTCAGAGGAACCAGAGTTTTTAAGGGAATCACATTAAAATTTTCAAAATACAGTGCAGAAGCCACCTAACCATACTGCCTCTTTTTTATTTTGATGCTTTCACCAGTAGCACCTTTTAGAGAGTGACATTTCAGGAAGAAGATTAAAGAAACTTTAATTACATATGAATTTTGATAAAATTCATAAATTCCACTGCAAATGTGGCAGCTTCCAAATGAATGATGCATTTCAAAAAGGAAAAAAAGTCTGAACCCTATTGCAAGATAACATCGACACTTACTAATTTAACACTACACCAAGCCTTGGAAAATATTAAAGATAGTTACATCTTGGTGAGAGGTCAGCATCTAGTTTCAAAATTATGTTAATAACATTAATTTAAAAATATATCAAGCACAATTTCTATTATGTTTTTGTTCAGGGTTTGAGGGTTTTTTGCACAATAGCAGTTTTTGTTAAAATATGGAGAGATTTTCTTCTCTACTAAACTTCACAGTAGAGCTTAGTGCCCAAGCTGAAGAATCCAATGGCATTTCAGGCATGTAAGGATCACCTATCTCAAAATTAACTAAGACCACAAGGCTTTGTGTAGAGCTCAGATCGTATCTTAAAATCCCGTGACATAATCTCAGAAATCCTAGGATATATAAAACAGTACTGCATGTACATGTTTATACAAGTGAATTGCCCCCCAGTAATTTATCTGGAAGACATTTTTATATATAATTACTGAATAGCTCTGCTACTATTTGCTGTGCTATTGGGAAAGTACAACACTAATCAGTGTATGAATCTCAGCCCTATGATCTTATTTTACATATTTTCCACATCCAGGAAGTTCCAACTAGATGTAATTTTTTTTTAATTCCAATATCCAAATTATAAATTGACTAATGTGAGCTTATTGTATCGATCAAATTACGTTTAAATGAGTCATTTTTTCATGCAAATAGTTGAAATAAATAAAAACAAATTTAATGTGGTAATTAAAAAGTTTAAAACATGATTAAAACATCTGATAGAAACACAACATTATGGCTAAATGTTTTCTAGGAAATAATTCACACTGATATATGTTACTAAGGAGAATCTCCATTCTTTATTAGATGTAGGGGAAACACAGTGATGAAGGATGAGGAAAAGCCTGAATTACTTAATGTCGTCTTTGCCTCAGCCTTTGATGGTAAGACCAGTTGTTCTCCGCGTATCCAACCCTCTGAGCTGGAAGACAGGGATGAGGAGCAGGATGAAGCCCCCATAATCCAAGGAGAAATGATTAGCCACTCGCTACACCACTTAGGCACATACAAGTCTATGGTGCTCCACCCAAGAGTACTGAGGGAGCTGGTGGAAGTACTCACCGAGCCACTTTCCATCATTTATCAGCAGTGCTCCAACTGGAGGTCCCAGATGACTGGAGGTCAACAAATGTGACCCCCCTCTATAAGAAGGGCTGGAAGAATGATCTGGGGAACTACAGGCCTATCAGTCTGACCTTGATGTCAAAGAAGGTTATGGAGCAGATCATCTTAAATGCTGTGACATTTAATGGCATGTACAGGACAACCAGGCAATCAGGCCCACTCAGCATGGGTTTATGAAAGACAGGTCCTGCTTGACTAAGCTGATCCCTTTCTATGACAAGGTGACCCACTTAGTGGATGAGGAAAAGGCTGTGGATTTTGTTTACTTGGACTTTAGTAAAGCTTTTACACCATTTCCCACAACACTGTCCTGAAGAAAATGGCTGCTCATGACTTGGACAGGTATACTTTTTGCTGGGTAAAAAACTGGCTAGATGGCCAGGCCCAAAGAGTTGTAGTGAATGGACTTTAATCCACTTGGTGGCTGGTCTCAAGTGGTGTTCCCCAGGGTTCAGTACTGGGGCCAGTTCTGTTTAATTTCTTTATCAATGATCTGGATGAGGGGATTGTGTGCACCCTCAACAAGTTTGGAGATGACAACAATTTGGATGGGAGTGTTGATTTGCTGGAGAGTAGGAAGGTTCTGCAGAGGAATTTGGACAGGCTTAGTCAATGATTTGAGGTCAACTGTATGAAGTTCAGTAAGGCTAAGTGCCAGGTCATGGACCTTGGTCACAATCCCATGCAACGTGGCAGGAAAGCTTCCTGACAGAAAAGGACCTGGGGGTGTTGGTTGACAGCCAGCTGAATGTGAGCCAGCAGTGTGTCCAGATGGCCAAGAAGGCCAATAGCATCATAGAATCATAAAAACATTAAGGTTGGAAAAGCTCTCTGAGACCATTAAGTCCAACCATCAATCCAACACCACCAGGTCCACTAAACCATGTCCCAAAGTGCCACGTTTACACATTTTTTGAACACCTCCAGTGACGGTGACTCCACCTAGGCAGCCAATTCCAGTGCTTGACTACTCTTCCAGTAAATAAATTTTTCCTAATATCTAATCTAAACCTCCTTTGGTGCAACTTGAGGCCATTTCCTCTCATCCTATTTCTAGTTACTTGGGAGAAGAGACCAAGACCAGGATGCTGTTAGCCTTCTTGGCCACTGGGCACACTGCTGATTCATGTTCAGCCAGCTGTCAACCAGTACCGCTAGATCCGTTTTTGCCAGGTCCTTTTCTCCTGACTTGTACCAGAAATAGTGTGGCCAGCAGGAGTAAGGAAAGTGATTGCCCCCTTAGATTTGGCATTGGTGAGGCCACACCTCAAATACTGTGTTCAGTTTTGGGCCCCTCACTACAAGAAACAGTTGCTGGAGTGTGTCCAAAGAAGGGCAACAAAGCTGTTGAGGGCTCTGGAGAACAGGTTTTATGGGGAGCGGCTGAGGGAACTGGAACTGTTTAGCCTGGAGACGAGGAGGCTGAGGGGAGACCTTATCGCTCTCTACAACTACTTGAAAGGAGGCTGTAGCGAGGTGAGTTCTCCCAAGTAACAAGTGATGGGACAAGAGGAAATGGTCTCAAGTTGTGCCAGGGGAGGTTTAGATCAGATATTAGGAAAAATTTCTTTATGGAAAAAGTGGTCAAGCATTGGAACAGGCTGCCCAGATATGTGGTGGAGTCACCATCCCTGGAGATATTTAAAAGACATGTAGATGTGGTGCTTAGGTACATGGTTCAGGGTGGACTTGGCAGTGCTATGTTAACAGTTCGACTCGATGATTTTAAAGGTCCTTTCCAGCCTTAATGATTCTATGATTCTATGTTCAAATACAGAAGTCCAGTCCTTTGAGCCTCTTACTTAACTTTTGGAAATGCAAGTAATCAACTCCTAACCTAAAGATACTGCCTGGCAATTTGAAGTATCTGGTTGGACTATTGATGGGCTATGTAGCACATATTTTTCCCAAAGACTGGCATCACTAATTTATATTTTATTAGAATATAAGCTGTAGAATCTCCATGTCTACATGCTGTCTAAAAAACATGTCTGTCAATTCCAGTCAAAAGAAACAACTGTTAGAAAATGAAATTTGGTATGCTGCTTTAAATTTCTTCAGTCTTTCAGTTAACACCCAGCTAAACTGGGAGCAGAAACAGATGTTATTCAAATTGGTTTTACAGAGATCATTCAAAAGTTTACCTGGGGAGTAAATGAAAATTACTGTAGGATCTGGTATTATATTTTTATGGAAAAGGAAAGCTGGTCAATGAGCCTTGAGCAATGAATGTTGCATGCTAATAAGATTTTTTTAAGACATATTAGCTTCAAACCCTCAGGATTCAGGAAAGGACCAGTTCTAACACTGAAACTTACATTTTCATGCTGCTCTGGAAATACAATATATAGTTAAAAAAAACAGATGAAGCATAATTCCTTCAAAGTAAGAAAACATATATGCATATTCTCTAAAAACATACACCCTAAAGAGTCTTATATAGTCTAACAGCATGAGTAATGAACTGAACTTTCATCTACTTCCTGCCTGATACCAATACTGGTCCACTCATTCTATTCATGCATGGCACTTAACTAAAAAAGCATACAGAAATTTACTGTAGGCAGTCATATGCTTTTGCTGTAAAGGAGAAAGTTCAGTTTTAAACTTATTTTCCAGTATAAGTCCTTCCCAAGGGATACAACTTGAGGAATAGTATAAAGGTGGTTAAGTCGATACCAGCTTGACTTCACGACTCTTGCCATCTGTTTATCATAGACCTTTCAGCGTCTATTTTGCACTCTCCTGTTGACTAAAAGATATTAATATTGCTTGACAACTGCCTGGTGTATGAAATAAATGGTTAGCTCGTTTTTTGCCTAAGAGCTGTTGATTCATCCATGCTAACATATTTATGGAACATCCATCATGTATTTAAAACTGTACCTTTGGTGGGAGAATATTGGACAATGAAGAAAGATAGCCAGTAGAAGTTAATGACACAGCTATACAAACAACACAACCTTAGTAACCTACTCATCAATCACCTTTCAGTGATGACTTTCTCTGACTAAAGAACCCTGCAGGTGAGTTGGTAAGACCTATTGCCAAAATACAACCTGAATAAGAATCAGCTTCCTAGGTTACTTTCATTATTATATTTAATTATTTGTGGATGTATTTGCTCTTTTAAAAGCTACTCCTCATTTCCTGTGGCACAGAAGAAAGTTAATGTATAAACAATGTATAAGTCAAAGGAAGGGGAGCTAGTTAAAAAAGTTATTTGCTGATAAGGGTTTCTGCAGTTGAATAGTTGGGCGATGTATACATGCATGCAACAAAACAACTTCCAAAAAAAAAAATTGAGCACTAAAAGAAGAACTTAAACATCTGGTTATAGCTCACACAGACTTCTTATTTTTTACCAGACATTTTCCCAACCCCTATAAAACACCTCCAATTTTTTAAGTTAGGACATGGGAAAAAGTTTGTTCTCCTATCCTTTGTCTCCTTTAGTCACTGAACACAGTAGAATGAATTCAATCCACAACTACTTTCTCCTGTACATTTTTCTCTTCAAGGGTTTTGGGTTTAGTTGGGGAGGGAGATCCTCCTTCTATAGATTTATTTTTCTGTTTTGCAGATTTATTTTTCCTTTGGTTACTTTTCAAAGATTCCTTTAGCTACATTTCAAGTCTCAGAAGTTTCATATCAATAAAAGAAAAACAGTGAAAAACAGGCCTTAAAATAAAGAATTCCATTATCATTACTTAATGGGAGAAATAAAAAAAAAAGAAAAGAACATATATACCTTTCACATTTAGTTTTAAATATTTCATTTTTAAATAATTTTGTATTAAATAAGAATAAAACTATACTAGAACTGATTCTTCAAACGGATGATTTTGTTTGATTTTAACCTAAAACTTTATTCTATGATGCTCTTAGAATCACCAACTGCAATGGGTTGACCTTGGATGGCTGTGAGGTGGCCACCAAGCTGCTTTATCACTCCCCTCCTCAGCAGGACAGTGGAGGAGAAAATAAGATAAAAAAGAGCTCATGGGTCAAGACAAAGGCAGTTTAATAAAGGGAAAAACGCAAAGGTTGTGCATGGAAGCAAGAGAAAACAAAAGATTTATTCTCTACTTCCCATCAGCGGTGATGACCAGTTACTTCCCAGGAAGCAGGGCTTCAGTACATGTAGCAGTTGCTCTAGAAGACAAATGTCGTAAAAAAATGGATGCCGCCACTCTCCGCTCCTTTCTTTTAGCTTTTATTGCTGACCTGACATCATATGGTATGGAATATCCTTTTGTCCAGTTTCAGTCAGCTGTACTGGCTGTGTCCCCTCCCAAGATCTTGCCCACTCTCAGCCTACTGGTGAGGGGGGAATGTTGGAGAGACAGCCTTGATGTTCAGCAGTAACAAAAACACTGGTGTGATATCAACACCTTTCTAGCTACCAATACAAAGCACAGCACTATGAGTTCTGCTATGGAAAGTTAACTCCATCCCAGCCAAACCCAATACACCAATGAAATGTAACTTAGATTGGCAGCCAAGAATTCTCTTTGTTCCCCTTGTACTTTCATCCCACCTTAACTCTCATTGTGTGCGTGTACTTGCGTAATGACAACTTCAGTCTGTATTATGGGGAAGACTCAGTGTTTTTATATAAAAAAATACATCAAATATTACATTCTTCATCTCAAGTTCAATAACACTTCATAGTAATCATAAAACCTTTATGCTAAATTACGTCTTAGCCCCTGCATGTTTTTTAATTCTCTTTGTTCTTCATGCTTAAAAAATGTAAAATTGTTAAAATACAAAGAACACATAGTAGCTTCCTCTCCCTGCTCCTGAGATTTGGCAATATAAAATACAAATTATCTCTTCTTCACATTTCATTTTTTAAAAATTGAAATCCATGGAAATAATTTAAATACCTTTGAGGATCTGAATTCTTAACAGTACTTCTTAACAGTAACTAGTCTCCAAGTGTGATACAATATCTATAGAGATTCCATGTTGCAAGGATAAACTACACTACATAAACTAAACCAAACTACATTAAATGAAAATACTTCAAAATGACATTATTCCAGGCATAAGCAGCATTTCTCACTGTCAAAGATTCTGAAATCCAGAGTAAGGTTTTCAATGCTTAAAGACACATATAATATTCACCTATGTGAAACATTTTCAAATGGCAAAAATGAGACCTATTTGCAAGTTCCAACAAGGAAAACGTCAAATCAAGCAGGACAATTACTGCTATACAGTTTCAAAGCAATTTGGTAAAAGTCACACAAAGATACCTAAAGGTGTATTATCAGACTTTTGCTGATTTCAAACAGTTTTTGAGACTGATTCTGAGACATTGTCAATATAATATAATCATCAGTATAATAGCTGACAAATCTGACTGCAAACAAGATCCTGAACTTTCAGTCTTAACTTTGTATCAGATCCTAAACTTTAGCTCATATTGTGTGATAAAGCTTGTCTTTACAGTTAAACTTTTGAGTTTCCAAAGTAGCACACACTATCTTTGAAGACCTATTCAAATTTAGTTCTCTGTTGGATTTCTGGCTTTTGTACAGTGTTTTCCACAGAAGATTCATAGTGGACACAGTTTTGACCATTGAGGCATCATTGCAATAATTATTTAGAAATTAGGGATAGTGGTCACGTATAAACCTGCTGGTGGCCACATTTCAGATTGTTTGAGATGAATTAAGTTCAGGCTTCTGCTTGTGGAGGATTGCTTTCACTAGCAGCCTGATGCATCCTTTGTTGACAGTATTTTCCCCATGTAACTAAAGCCATGCTATAGATAAACATTTCCCTTTATTGAACAACTTAAACCACAATTGAGAGGACATATCTGGGACCAGATGTGTAAAAATTATTAAACTTACATGTCAAAAGTCAGATGAAATTTGATAGGTGTTATTTCTAGTGTCAATATCACACTGAGTAAACGTAACTTAAGTAAGTCAAATATTTAGGCTATATATTTTACATAAGAATACTGAATACAAAAGATACAAAAAAATACAAATTACCTAAATGAGAAAGAAACGTGGTCATCTAGATGTAACACCAATTAAACAGATAGAAGAAACGTATCCTTAGGCATTGCTTGAACATTACCCATATACTTTTCTTTCTAACCTCCAATATGGCCTATGCTAGTTCATGCCACCAGCTTGTCAGATCTTTCATGTTAAGTTGCATCTTATGTATATCTGTAAGAAAAATTCTAAGAATAAATGAGTATGCAAACAGAAAAAGAAGAGTTAATTATTTGAAAGTGTGCTTTTTCATGGAGTATTTCTGTAGTATTATAGCTCGGTCTTGGAAATCCTGGTTTGGTGGAACACTAAAAATCAAAAAATCTTCTCAGATTAGATTTACTAAAGCTCCCACAGTTCACACCGTAGAAAGTATGACAATCAAGTCCTTTTATAGTTTCTAAATGCATTTATCTCTAATTTTCCCATGTTTTTTTACTTAGATACTCAGCTGAATTCAGTTGTGTAAAATTATCCTTTTTAAAAAGCTTGTCTTCATGAAGTTGGATTAATCTATCCATGTAGTTTATAAAGCTCTTTTGTACTTTTAATAAAGACATACGTATGTTTAAGTAATTATTGCTTTTGGTTTTATTCATTATACAAAGCAATGCAGAAATGTAACCTAGTTATAATACTGTTTGGGAGATCACCTAGTGAAACATTTGAATTGTGACCAACTGAATACTTTGTAGGGATTAAAGTAAGAACAACTCCTCTACTTATTTTTTTTTCTCCTGAGCGAATCATTGGAGCTGTGCTTTTAAAACAATTGCCTTAATTCATTATGCTGTTACACTAATAGAAGTCTAATGTTAACTCCACTGACTTCAGAGTCATAATGTTGGAATAAAGCACTGATTAATGAGCTCCAATCTGTTGTATTTCAGCATGTGTTTACTCACAGGTTTTCTATCACGGCTATATTTTGTTAAGTTTGTAAGCCATTATTCCTTTCTGTAAGCTTTTATGTATTTCACAGTAAAGCATTCTCCACTTGAGGTACCTCAGGTGGTCTGACAAACTTGCATTGATATACAGGAAAGGAAACAAAACACCATCACTGATCTCCATCTGGACATTGAGCCATTGACCACTACCCTCTGGATGTGACCATCCAACCAATTCCTCATCCACCCAACAGACCACCCATCAAATCCATAGTTCTCCAGTTTAGAGAGAAGGATGTTGTGGGTGACCTTGATAAAGGCCTTACAGGAGTCCAGACAGATGAAGGTGAAGCCATGCTGGCTGTCTCGAATCTGTTCCCTGTCCTCCATGCATAGCTTCTAGCAGGATCTGCTCCATGTTCATCCCAGGCACAGAGAGGAGGTTGACAGGTCAATAGTTCCCAGGGTCCTCCTTGCTACCCTTTTTAAAAAAAGGTGCAATGTTTCCCTTTTTCCAGTCTCCAGGGCCTTCACCTGACTTCTATGACTTTTCAAATATGATGGAGAGTGGCTTGGCAACTCCATCAGCCAGTTCCCTCAGGACTCTGGCTTGCATCTCGTCAGGTCCTATAAACTAATATATGTTCAGGTTCCTCAGATGGTCATGAACCTGATCTTCTCTCACAGTGGAAGGGACTTTGGTCTTCCAGTCCCCATCTTGCGGTCCATTTACTCAAAAGGTGTGGAAGAGAAGTGAAGACTGACAGTGAAGAATGAGACAAAGTGCTAGACCAGGGTCCAATGACAGAGCAGAGGGAAATCAGATAAACGGTTGGATTTGTTACTACCCAGTAATTACTGGATTATTTGAGATTATCAAGTGGAACCTAGTCACATTACTATGCCAATAATTACTGTGTTATGAATTAGTACCTCACATTTCTCCATTTAAAACCTCTTAATGGAGCCAACTTTATTCTTCCATCCAACAACAAATAAGAATAAGTAAAAACTTCAATGGTGTCCTGGTTTCAGCCAGGATAGAGCTGGTTTTCCTCACAGAAGCTAGTGTGAGACTGTGTTTTGGATTTGGGATGAGGAACTGTTGATAATGTGCTGATGTTTTGGG
The DNA here is from genome assembly GCF_964289735.1 of Phaethon aethereus. Taxonomy (NCBI): domain Eukaryota; kingdom Metazoa; phylum Chordata; class Aves; order Phaethontiformes; family Phaethontidae; genus Phaethon; species Phaethon aethereus. Next base: position 49,056,924 of record NC_138577.1, on the reverse strand, counting down.
TTGTTGCTGAGCAGTCAAGGACAGTCCAGCTTCTTGTGCTGGCCTGCCAGAGAGCAGGCTGGGGGTGCACGGGAAGCTGGGAGGGGACACAGCCGGGACAGCTGACCCAGACTGGCCAAAGAGATATTCCCTACCATATGACGTCATGCCCAGTACATAAACTGGAGTTGGCCGGGGGGCAGAAATCGCTGCTCGGGGACGGGCTGTCGATCACGGGGTGGTGAGCAATTTCTGTATTGGGCATCACTTGTTCTTGTACATTCCTTTGTTGGTATTATCATTGTTGTTCCCTTCTTTCTTTCTGTCCTATTAAACCATGTTTATCTCAACCCACAAGGTTTTTCCTAATTCTCTCCCCCATCCCACTGTGGGAGGGGGAGTGAGCGAGCGGCTGCGTGGGGCTTAGCTGCCGGCTGGGGCTAAACCACGACAGTCCTTTTTGGCGCCCAACGTGGGGCACGAGGCTTGAGATAATAATGGTTGCAGGTCACAATATCAGTTTGATTTGCATCATGCTCTCGTCTTTGCTGTACATGTTAAGGATCGGTGTTGGTCTCTGCGGGCTGCTGTACTTGCCTGTGAGTTTTGTTTTTAGAGCACTGACCTTGAGCTTAATGTGGTATCATCTGAGCTCTGTACTAAAGCCGTTACTGTATTTTGGCTACTGTCTTGTGGAGAAAATTAGCAATTATACTTCTGTCTCTGAAAGGTTTTTTATGGAGGAAATGCAGAATGGTACCTTTGCTACCCTCTATCATAACATTTCCTCCTTCATCACAATAATTTTTCAGTATTTTGAACACCCTTGGATAATTAAAATACCTCTATTGCTACTTCTGGGGAACATTGTTTCGGTTTTGTCTAAGGTTGGCAAGCAATTTAAGAATATCACCCGGAGATCTGCCCCAAGGCCGGATAGTTATGAATGGCAGGGCGTGTGGAACGGCATGGGCAAATGCCTGGGGCGGTGGGCACCTCCGGTGTTTTGGAACTTTACTCCCGAACAAGTGCAGAATCCTGATAAACTAGCAGAATATTTGGAAGAAGTATGCTGTCAGCCTGGCAGCTCCAAGGAGACACAAATCATTGCAATGTGCTGGGGCCTGGCCCATGCTTACCGAGCTCTGTTTAACACTGTGCAAAGGGGAGAGAGGCTCTCTGGGTCTGATGGCAACGTGACAGGCACTGTGACTACTCCAACCCCCACGGCGGGCAGTAGCTACTCAGACTGTTGCAGCTGAACCAGAGAACCAGCCCATCCCGGTATCAGTTGCCCCTGTACAAAAGAAGAAATCTTGGAAGTGGAAGTCAGCTCGTTTAGTAAGGGAGGAGGAAGATTCTGCTAAGAAGGAGCCAGAGGAAGAGAGTGAGGAGGCAGAGTGCTCTGAAGCAGGGCCATCACAAGCACGGAAGAGGGAAGAGAGCGAGTCATCACTTGAAGAGGAGGAAGAGGAAGAACTTATAAAAGAGACGGTAACTACCCGATCTCTATCCCTGAGTGAATTGCGAGATATGCGAAAGGATTTCAGCTGTCGTCCAGGTGAGCACATTGTCACCTGGCTGCTCCGATGCTGGGATAATGGGGCCAGTAGCCTGGAATTAGAGGGTAGGGAAGCCAAGCAGCTGGGATCCCTTTCTAGGGAAGGGGGCATTGACAAAGCAATTGGAAAAGGTGCACGAGTCCTCAGCCTCTGGAGACGACTCCTGTTGGGTGTGAAGGAAAGGTATCCCTTCAAGGAAGATGTTCTATGTCACCCAGGCAAGTGGACCACCATGGAGAAAGGTATCCAGTACCTGAGGGAGCTAGCTGTGCTGGAAGTGATTTATGGTGACTTGGACAATGGACAATCATCCAAAGATCCAGATGAAGTCAATTGCATGCGACCTATGTGGCGGAAGTTTGTACGGAGTGCACCATCATCATATGCCAACTCATTAGCAGTAATGGCCTGGAAGGACGGAGAGAGACCAACGGTGGATGAATTGGCTGGCCAACTCCGGCAATACGAAGAAAGTCTCTCTTCCTCCCTACGGGCCTGCGTCTCTGCTGTAGAGAAACTGTCCCGGGAGTTCCGGCAATTCAAAGAGGATATGCCCTACCCTCCACCCATACGGACCAGTGTCTCAGCCATTAGGAGTAAGCGCTCTTCTGTTCAAGAGAGAAGATATAGAGGATACACACCACGAGCCACCCTGTGGTTTCAATTGTGTGACTACGGAGAGGACATGAGGAGGTGGGATGGAAAATCTACCTCGACCCTAGAGGCACGAGTACGTGAGCCGCAAGGAAAAACAATTACAAAGGGGAGTTCAGGTTCCTCCAGAAAAATCGTCGCTCCACTTTCCAGTGGGCAGTTCCCCAGAAAGAATAGAAGAGCTGATCTCACCTCTGATCCTCTTGAAGGGACTTCTGATTCCTATTTACAAGAAGTGGGTAACGAGTACTGTGACCAGGACTAGAGGGGCCCTGCCTCCAGCCAGGCGGAGGAGAGGGACAACTGAGTTTATTGGACTGTGTGGATTAGATGGCCTGGCACATCAGACCCACAGGAATATAAGGCTTTAGTGGACACCGGTGCACAATGTACCCTAATGCCATCAAGCCATACACGGGCAGAACCCATCTGTATTTCCGGAGTGACAGGGGGATCCCAACAGCTGACTGTACTGGAGGCCAAAGTGAGCCTAACTGGGAATGAGTGGCAGAAGCACCCCATTGTGACTGGCCCGGAGGCTCCATGCATCCTGGGCATAGACTACCTCAGCAGAGGGTATTTCAAGAACCCAAAAGGGTACCGGTGGGCTTTTGGTATAGCTGCCTTGGAGACGGAAGAAATTAAACAGCTGTCCACCTTGCCTGGTCTCTCAGAGGACCCTTCTGTGGTGGGGTTGCTCAGGGTCAAAGAACAACAAGTGCCGATCGCTACCACAACAGTGCATCGGTGGCAATATCACACCAACAGAGACTCCCTGATCCCCATCCATAAGCTGATTCGTCGGCTGGAGAGCCAAGGAGTGATCAGCAAGACTCGCTCACCCTTTAACAGCCCCATAAGGCCAGTGCGAAAGTCTAATGGAGAGTGGAGACTGACAGTAGACTATCGTGGCCTGAATGAAGTCACGCCACCACTGAGCGCTGCCGTGCCGGACATGCTAGAACTTCAATATGAACTGGAGTCAAAGGCAGCCAAGTGGTACGCCACCATTGATATTGCTAACGCGTTTTTCTCGATCCCTTTGGCGGCAGAGTGCAGGCCACAGTTTGCTTTCACTTGTAGGGGTTTCCAATACACCTGGAATCGACTTCCCCAGGGGTGGAAACATAGCCCTACCATTTGCCATGGGCTGATACAAACTGCACTGGAACAGGATGAAGCTCCAGAGCACCTGCAATACATTGATGACATCATCGTATGGGGCAACAGAGCAGAAGAAGTTTTCGAGAAAGGGAAGAAAATAATTCAAATCCTTCGGAAAGCTGGTTTTGCTATAAAACAAAGTAAGGTTAAAGGACCTGCACAACAGATCCAGTTTTTAGGAATAAAATGGCAAGATGGACGTCGACAGATCCCAACGGATGTGATCAACAAAATAACAGCTATGTCTCCACCAACAAGCAAAAAAGAAACACAGGGATTTTTGGGCATTGTGGGTTTCTGGAGAATGCATATTCCAAATCACAGTCTGATTGTAAGCCCTCTTTATCAAGTGATGCGGAAGAAGAACGATTTTAAATGGGGCCCTGAGCAACGACAAGCCTTCAAACAAATCAGACAGAAGATAGTTCATGCTGTAGCCCTTGGGCCAGTCCGGGCAGGACAAGATGTTAAAAATGTGCTCTACATGGCAGCCGGGGGGAATGGCCCTACCTGGAGTCTCTGGCAGAAGGCGCCAGGAGAGACTCGAGGTCGACCTCTAGGGTTTTGGAGTTGAGGATATAGGGGATCTGAGTCCTGCTATACTCCAACTGAAAAGGAGATATTGGCAGCATATGAAGGAGTTCGAGCTGCCTCAGAAGTGGTTGGTACTGAAGCACAGCTCCTCCTGGCACCCCGACTGCCGGTGCTGGGCTGGATGTTCAAAGGGAGGGTCCCCTCTACACATCATGTGACTGATGCTATGTGGAGTAAGTGGGTCGTGCTTATTACACAGCGGGCTCGAGTAGGAAACCTTAATCGCCTGGGAATCTTGGAAGTGATCATGGACTGGCCAGAAGGCAAAGATTTTGGAATATCACCAGAAGAGGAGGTGGCACGTGCAGAAGAGGCTCCACCATATAATGAACTGTCAGAGAACGAAAGGCAATATGCCCTGTTTACTGATGGGTCCTGTCGTATTGTAGGCAAACATCGAAGGTGGAAAGCTGCTCTATGGAGCCCTATACGACGAGTTGCAGAAGTGACTGAAGGACAAGGTGAATCAAGTCAGTTTGCAGAGGTGAAAGCCATCCAGCTGGCTTTAGATATTGCTGAACAAGAAAAATGGCCAATACTCTGTCTCTATACTGACTCATGGATGGTGGCAAATGCTCTATGGGGGTGGCTGCAGCAATGGAAGCAGAGCAACTGGCAACGCAGAGGCAAGCCCATCTGGGCTGCTGAATTGTGGCAAGATATTGCTGCCCGACTAGAGAATCTCGTCATAAAAGTACGTCACGTAGATGCTCACGTACCCAAGAGTCGGGCCACCGAAGAACATCAAAACAACCATCAGGTGGATCAGGCTGCTAAGATTGAAGTGGCTCAGGTGGATCTGGACTGGCAACATAAGGGTGAATTATGTAAAGCTCGGTGGGCCCATGACACCTCAGACTATCAGGGAAGAGATGCAACATACAGATAGGCTCGGGATCAAGGGGCGGACTTGACCATGGATGCTATTGCACAGGTTATCCATGAATGTGAGACATGTGCTGCGATCAAACAAGCTAAGCGGTTAAAGCCCCTCTGGTATGAAGGACGATGGTTGAAATATAAATATGGGGTGGCCTGGCAGATTGACTATATCACACTTCCACAAACTCGCCAAGGCAAGCGCTATGTGCTTACCATGGTGGAAGCAACCACCGGATGGCTGGAAACATACCCTGTGCCCCATGCCACCGCCCGGAACACTATCCTGGGCCTTGAAAAGCAAGTCTTATGGCGACATGGCACCCCCGAAAGAATTGAGTCAGACAATGGGACTCATTTCTGAAACAACCTCATAGACACCTGGGCCAAAGAGGACGGCATTGAGTGGGTGTATCACATCCCCTATCATGCACCAGCTTCCGGAAAAATTGAACGATACAATGGACTGTTAAAGACTACACTGAGAGCAATGGGTGATGGGACATTCAAACATTGGGATAAACATTTAGCCAAAGCCACCTGGTTAGTCAACACTAGGGGATCTACTAATAGAGCCAGCCCTGCCCAATCAAAACTTCTACATACTGTAGAAGGGGATAAAGTCCCTGTGGTGCATGTGAGAAACATGCTGGGGAAGGCAGTCTGGGTTACTCCTGCCTTAGGAAAAGGCAAACCCGTTCGTGGGATTGCCTTTGCCCCGGGACCTGGGTGCACTTGGTGGGTAATGCGGGAGGATGGGGAAGTCCGATGTGTACCTCAAGGAGACTTGATTTTGGGTGAAAACAGTCAATGATTTGAATTATATTATGTTAATTGTTCAGTATGACATTACTACTATGGCTGCTATCTACCATATCAATGGTATTACAGTAAGAATCACCCAGACTGATGAAGAATGAGCTTCACTGAAACCAAGCAACGTGCAGCAGTGATGGAACCAGAACTGGCTTCAGCAGCTTGCGCCCAACAAATCCCTTGAGACCGACATCTTCGACCTGCAGATCATGGACATGGACCGTGCCAGATGACAATCCAACACCACATACCATCTCTCCTGCCCTGAGAGACTGCTATGATGGATGAAGCCCAGAGTCATGGACCAAATGAACTCCACAGACATTTTAAAGTGATGGCCCATGGACTAAGAAAGTGATATCTGTGTGTATATATTAAAAGACAGAAAGAGTAATAATGAATAATTGGAATGTATTGAAAAGTATAGGACCTGGGCATGACGTAAATGGTATGGAATAAGGGGTGGATACTGTCCTGGTTTCAGCCAGGATAGAGCTGGTTTTCTTCACAGAAGCTAGTGTGAGACTGTGTTTTGGATTTGGGATGAGGAACTGTTGATAATGTGCTGATGTTTTGGGTTGTTGCTGAGCCGTCAAGGACAGTCCAGCTTCTTGTGCTGGCCTGCCAGGAGCAGGCTGGGGGTGCATGGGGAGCTGGGAGGGGACACAGCCGGGACAGCTGACCCAGACTGGCCAAAGAGATATTCCCTACCATCCGACGTCATGCCCAGTACATAAACTGGAGTTGGCCGGGGGGCGGAAATCGTTGCTCAGGGACAGGCTGTCGATCACTGGGTGGTGAGCAATTTCTGTATTGGGCATCACTTGTTCTTGTACATTCCTTTGTTGGTATTATCATTATTGTTCCCTTCTTTCTTTCTGTCCTATTAAACCGTGTTTATCTTAACCCACGAGGTTTTTCCTAATTCTCTCCCCCATCCCACTGTGGGAGGGGGAGTGAGCGAGCGGCTGCGTGGTGCTTAGTTGCCGGCTGGGGCTAAACCACGACAAATGGTCAGGACTCAAGCACCATTCACTATCTTAAGTAACATACATTTTTTTAAATCGTCTAGACAAATCACATCTATAACACACACTTCATATATGAGTTTGTCTTTTAAGTTACATTACTAATGCAACCATTGAGAAATCCCTAATAAAAATTAAACACTTACAGGCAATGTTGTTCCTGCTTATCTAGGAAATTTTTCTGTTTTCATTAGAAAGCCAGACTTTGGTGGTGGCACATGTGGAAAATGGCTCAAGAAACTCAAATGTAGTAGCAGTTTTGGAGGAAGGAAAGAAAGGTTGGCTATCACCTGCACGGGGTACAACAAACATTGATGTGAATAATACAAATTTAACACAAGCTTAAAACTGACATTGTTTATTCTCTTTACTTTACCTAGTCTATCTCTCTTTTCTTTTAAAATTATTCCATCTCTCTAGAACATATCTGTAAACCAGTGCACAACACTGCAGTGTTCCTGGCTTTGAGAATTACAGTAAGAGGCAAGGGAGAATATTTGCAATATAAACCAGACAGTTCATGCAGAGATGAACTGCTATAATTCTTGCTCTCAATCTCTTTATTAAATAGACTGTCTTACCAGTATTTTACATCATAAAGTTGTCTAAATAAATTTTCTGAAAAAGAATACTTGAAAATGTTTCATGACAGCAAAGCCAAGATTTATTCCTTATCTTAAGGGACCACCACCACTTCTGTTACAAAGCCATACATTTTAAAAAAAAAATCTAAGCTGACTAACACTTCTGGGGGATACTTTGTCTTTTTCCTTTACCTCAAATAATTTTAACAAATCTTAGTAGGAAATTCTCAGCTGACTTCATCTTCCATTTTGTTTTGTCACACTCACGTATGTGCAGTCCCACTGTAAGGTAAGGTCTCTTACAGAACAGTAATTGCCTTATACTTACACTTTTTGGGATTTTTCTCTGCATCATTAGTTTCAGAAAATGAGCTACCTAGAATTACATGTTTAGCCACAGCAGTTTACTGTACAAATTTTTTTCTAATTTTCATTTGTATAACTAAGAGAAGAAGTCATAACATGATGTCACTAAGGTCAATTTCAAAATTTTATAAATTACTGAAGTTACCATTCAAACCAGGTTTATTTGCAGAATTGCATTGCCAGTAGTTGATTAAACATATGAAAACATCAAAATTCAAGTGTTCTGAATAAGATGTTATTTCCAGGGACTCTTCAAAGTAAAAAAATCTTTACATTTAATATTCACAGTTATTATTTGACATTTATACTTCCTCAGGGTAGGAACCTTAGCAGTGTATGTGAAAATCATTATGCATCTTCAAAACCTTCATCCATGTGTGTGTACATACACGATAGCAAGGAACAGGTTTTTCAGTAAATTTTACCTTGATACATCCATGGATGGATCTTAGACTTTTGCATCACAACAGACTTAGTGAAGATTTTGATTCTTAAGCTACAGAGAAGAAGTAATAGTGCCAGTACAAGCTGAGCTGGCAGATACCTTGCATTCAAATGGTTAAATGTGTGTATTCATTTTAGCTTGTGGGATTCATTACTTCAAGAAATTAAATTCATGACCTTTAATCACATTCATAAAGAATTCTTCAACTATGTGGCCAGAATAGAAGCAAAAAAATTCAGAACTTTTTTTTTTAGAAATGTTCTTTCTGTATTTTTTTATAATTTACATGAATATGGGAACCAGGAAGCTAAAGAAAAGACCTTAAAAAGGGTACTTTACAATTTTTTTCTGTATCTGGGATATCTAATTTAGATATGATTCTATAAGGGAAATTTAATTTGTAATGATTCTTAAATATTTACTGTGATAATGAGTAAAGATACCATGGAAGTCTGTGTTTTTATGAGCTCAGTTTGGATAGATCTGTGGTCTAACTTACCATCACAATTTACGTCTCTGTTTTTCACTCATATTCATGAAATGAAGTCTTCCCAATCTCTATGTATTAATTTGATCATCAGCCCTCTAAATTACCAGATTTATATCTATTGGATTCATTAGAGATGCTTAGCCAGGGATCATATTTCCTGGATCATGTAGTTTAAACCAACAGTTTCTTAAATCTGGATTTACCACACATCTGAATTTCCATGTCTAAAGACCTAGTTGGTTCCTTAAGTCAGAATAGTACAAGTTTATAGCCAGGGTGAAGAATCCCTCAGCCACTCCTCAGAAGACTTGTTCTCCAGACCCCTCACCAGCTTCGTTGCCCTTTCTCTGGACAGGCTTCAGCAATTCAGTGTCATTCCTGTAGTGAGTGGCACAAAACTGAACACAGTATCGAAGGCGTGCCCTCACCAGTGCCAAGTATAGGGGCACCTTCCTTCTATCAAAGTAGTAGTAATTCATATATATAGATACAATCAAGCTGATATTTATATTTATTGCATTTTTTAGTTCTTTTTCAGAATTATCTGTACTCTGAATTAAACAAATATACATAGTATGCATTGCAGTTCCAGAGCACCCAGGAATTCCAGTATGTTTAATATATTTTAGTGAACAACTATGCCCAGAAAAATTGGTCACTGCATAGTCAGAAATACAGGAAATACTAAACCATACTGCAAACATTCAGGATGGAAAAGGGACAGTAAGTTCAACAGACTGCATAAAAGAGTCCCTGCACTTTAATTTCACATTGTGAAAGGTGTCTTTTCCCCCAGTTGTTTTGCTCCAATCTGTTTGGAAGTCTACCAAAAGCTTCTTTGGAAAACATTTTTTCATGTAATATGTAAAGACACACACACACACATTCCTGCATAGACTACCTTAAAAAATGCTTGCCTGTATTGTTTCACAGAATCACAGAATCATTAAGGTTGGAAAGGACCTTCAAGATCATCAAGTCCAACCATTAACCCAACACCACCATGCCCACTAAACTGTGTCCCCAAGTGCAACGTCTACATGTTTTTTGAACATTTCCAGTGACAGTCACTCCACCACCTCCCTGGGCAGCCTGTTCCAATGCTTGACCACTCTCCCCATAAAGAAATTTTTCCTAATATCCAGTCTAAACCTCCTCTGGAGGAACTTGAGGTTATTTCCTTTCGTCCTATCACTAGCTACTTGGGAAAAGAGACCAACACCCACCTCACCACAACCCCCTTTCCAGCAGTTGTAGAGAGTGATGAGATCTCCCCTCAGGCTCCTTTTCTCCAGGCTGAACAACCCCAGTTCCCTCAGCTGCTCCTCGTAAAACTTGTTCTCCAGAGACCTCCTCAGCTTCATTGCCCTTCTTTGGACACACTCTAGCAACTCAATGTCCTTCTTGTAGTGATGGACCCAAAAGTGAACACAGTATCCGAGGTGTGGCCTCACCAGTGCCAAGGACAGGGGCACAATCACTTCCCTGCTCCTGCTGGCCACACTACTTCTGGTACAGGCCAGGACGCTGTTGGCCTTCTTGGCCACCTGGGCACACTGTCGGCTCATATTCAGCTGGCTGTCGACCAGCACCCCTAGGTCCTTTTCCACCAGGCAACTCTGCAGCCACTCTTCCCCAAGCCTGTAGCGTTGCATGGGCTTGTTGTGGCCGAAGTGCAGGACCCGGCACTTGGCCTTATTAAACCTCATACAGTTGATCTCGGCCCATTGATCCAGCCTGTCCAGCTCCCCCTCCAGAGCCTTCCTACCCTCCAGCAGATCAACACTCTTCCCCAAATTGGTGTCACCTGCAAACATATCAAAGAAACACTCTATCCCCTCATCCAGATCATCGATATAGATGTTGAACAAGACCAGTCCCAGAACCAAGCCCTGGGGAACACCGCTTATGACCCGCTGCCAACTGGATTTAATGCCATTCAACACAACTCTCTCAGCTTGTCCATCCAACCAGTTCTTTACCCAGCAAAGACTGCACCTGTCTAAGCCATGAGCCACCAGTTTCTCCAGGAGAATGCTGTGGAGATGGTTTCAAAGGCTTTATTAAAGTCCAGGTAGGCAACATCCACAGCCTTTCCCTCATCCACAGAATCATAGAATCAGTAGGTTGGAAAGGACCTTCGAGATCATCAAGTCCAACCACTAATCCAGCACCACCATGTTCCCTAAACCATGTCCTGAGTGCCACATCCACACGTGTTTTGAACACTTCCAGAGATGGCAACTCCACCACCTTCTTGGCGGCCTGTTCCAATGCCTGACCACCCTGTCAGTGAAGAAATTTTTCCTAATATCCAATCTAAACCTCCCCTGGTGCAACTTGAGGCCATTTCCTCTTGTCCTATCACTAGTTAGTTAGGAGAAGAGGCCAACACCCTGTCCTGGTTTCAGCCAGGATAGAGCTGGTTTTCCTCACAGAAGCTAGTGTGAGACTGTGTTTTGGATTTGGGATGAGGAACTGTTGATAATGTGCTGATGTTTTGGGTTGTTGCTGAGCCGTCAAGGACAGTCCAGCTTCTTGTGCTGGCCTGCCAGGAGCAGGCTGGGGGTGCATGGGGAGCTGGGAGGGGACACAGCCGGGACAGCTGACCCAGACTGGCCAAAGAGATATTCCCTACCATACGACGTCATGCCCAGTACATAAACTGGAGTTGGCCGGGGGGGCGGAAATCGCTGCTCGGGGACGGGCTGTCGATCACGGGGTGGTGAGCAATTTCTGTATTGGGCATCACTTGTTCTTATACATTCCTTTGTTGGTATTATCATTATTGTTCCCTTCTTTCTTTCTGTCCTATTAAACCGTGTTTATCTCAACCCACGAGGTTTTTCCTAATTCTCTCCCCCGTCCCGCTGTGGGAGGGAGAGTGAGCGAGCGGCTGCGTGGTGCTTAGTTGCCGGCTGGGGCTAAACCACGACAGTCCTTTTTGGCGCCCAACGTGGGGCCCGAGGCTTGAGATAATAACGGTTGCAGGTCACAATATCAGTTTGATTTGCATCATGCTCTCGTCTTTGCTGTACATGTTAAGGATCGGTGTTGGTTTCTGCGGGCTGCTGTACTCTGCAATGATTAGTAATGTCTCGCCTGTGAATTTTGTTTTTAGAGCACTGACCTTGAGCTTAATGTGGTATCATCTGAGCTCTGTACTAAAGCCGTTACTGTATTTTGGCTACAGTCTTGTGGAGACGATTAGCAATTATACTTCTGCCTCTGAAAGGTTTTTTATGGAGGAAATGCAGAATGGTACCTTTGATACCCTCTATCATAACATTTCCTCCTTCATCACAATAATTTTTCAGTATTTTGAACACCCTTGGCTGGTTAAAATACCTCTATTGCTACTTCTGGGGAACATGGTTTCAGTTTTGTCTAAGGTTGGCAAGCAATTTAAGAATATCACCCGGAGATCTGCCCCAAGGCTGGATAGTTATGAATGGCAGGGTGTGTGGAACAGCATGGGCAAATGCCTGGGGCGGTGGGCACCTCCGGTGTTTTGGAGCTTCACTCCCGAACAAGTGCAGAATCCTGATAAACTAGCAGAATATCTGGAAGAAGTATGCTGTCAGCCTGGCAGCTCCAAGGAGACACAAATCATTGCCATGTGCTGGGGCCTGGCCCATGCCTACCGAACCCTATTTAACACTATGCAAAGGGGAGAGGGGCTCTCTGGGTCTGATGGCAATGTGGCAGGCACTGTGACTACTCCAACGTCTGTAGCAGGCACTGTCACTACTCCAACCCCCACGGCGGGCACTGCCACTACTCCAACCCCCATGGCGGGCACTGTAGCTACTCAGACTGTTGCAGCTGAACCAGAGAACCAGCCCATCCCGGTATCAGTTGCCCCTGTACAAAAGAAGAAATCTTGGAAGCGGAAGTCAGCTCGTTTAGTAAGGGAGGAGGAAGATCCTGCTAAGAAGGAGCCAGAGGAAGAGAGTGAGGAGGCAGAGTGCTCTGAAGCAGGGCCATCACAAGCACGGAAGAGGGAAGAGAGCGAGTCATCGCTTGAAGAGGAGGAAGAGGAAGAACTTATAAAAGAGACGGTAACTACCCGATCTCTATCCCTGAGTGAATTGCGAGATATGCGAAAGGATTTCAGCCGTCGTCCAGGTGAGCACATTGTCACCTGGCTGCTCCGATGCTGGGATAATGGGGCCAGTAGCCTGGAATTAGAGGGTAGGGAAGCCAAGCAGCTGGGATCCCTTTCTAGGGAAGGGGGCATTGACAAAGCAATTGGAAAAGGTGCACGAGTCCTCAGCCTCTGGAGACGACTCCTATCGGGTGTGAAGGAAAGGTATCCCTTCAAGGAAGATGTTCTATGTCACCCAGGCAAGTGGACCACCATGGAGAAAGGTATCCAGTACCTGAGGGAGCTAGCGGTGCTGGAAGTGATTTATGGTGACTTGGACAATGGACAATCATCCAAAGATCGAGATGAAGTCAATTGCACGCAACCTATGTGGCGGAAGTTTGTACGGAGTGCACCATCATCATATGCCAACTCATTAGCAGTAATGGCCTGGAAGGACGGAGAGAGACCAACGGTGGATGAATTGGCTGGCCAACTCCGGCAATACGAAGAAAGTCTCTCTTCCTCCCTACGGGCCTGCGTCTCTGCTATAGAGAAACTGTCCCGAGAGTTCCGGCAATTCAAAGAGGATATGCCCTACCCTCCACCCATACGGACCAGTGTCTCAGCCATTAGGAGTAAGCGCTCTTCTGTTCAAGAGAGAAGATATAGAGGATACACACCACGAGCCACCCTGTGGTTTCAATTGCGTGACTACGGAGAGGACATGAGGAGGTGGGATGGAAAACCTACCTCGACCCTAGAGGCACGAGTACGCGAGCTGCAAGGAAAAACAATTACAAAAGGGGGTTCAGGTTCCTCGAGGAAAATCGTCGCTCCACTTTCCAGTGGGCAGCTTCCCAGAAAGAATAGAAGAGCTGATCTCACCTCTGATCCTCTTGAAGGGACTTCTGATTCCTATTTACAAGAAGTGGGTAACGAGTACTATGAGCAGGATTAGAGGGGCCCTGCCTCCAGCCAGGCGGAGGAGAGGGACAACCGAGTTTATTGGACTGTGTGGATTAGATGGCCTGGCACGTCAGACCCACAGGAATATAAGGCTTTAGTGGACACCGGTGTACAATGTACCCTGATGCCATCAAGCCATATAGGGGCAGAACCCATCTGTATTTCTGGAGTGACAGGGGGATCCCAACAGCTGACTGTACTGGAGGCTGAAGTGAGCCTAACTGGGAATGAGTGGCAGAAGCACCCCATTGTGACTGGCCCGGAGGCTCCGTGCATCCTGGGCATAGACTACCTCAGCAGAGGGTATTTCAAGGACCCAAAAGGGTACCGGTGGGCTTTTGGTATAGCTGCCTTGGAGACGGAAGAAATTAAACAGCTGTCCACCTTGCCTGGTCTCTCAGAGGACCCTTCTGTGGTGGGGTTGCTCAGGGTCAAAGAACAACAGGTGCCGATCGCTACCACAACAGTGCACCGGCGGCAATATCGCACCAACAGAGACTCCCTGATCCCCATCCATGAGCTGATTCGTCGGCTGGAGAGCCAAGGAGTGATCAGGAAGACTCACTCACCCTTCAACAGCCCCATATGGCCAGTGCGAAAGTCTAATGGAGAGTGGAGACTGACGGTAGACTATCGTGGCCTGAATGAAGTCACGCCGCCACTGAGCGCTGCTGTGCCGGACATGCTAGAACTTCAATATGAACTGGAGTCAAAGGCAGCCAAGTGGTACGCCACCATTGATATTGCTAACGCGTTTTTCTCGATCCCTTTGGCGGCAGAGTGCAGGCCACAGTTTGCTTTCACTTGGAGAGGTGTCCAATACACCTGGAATCGACTTCCCCAGGGGTGGAAACACAGCCCTACCATTTGCCATGGGCTGATACAAACTGCACTGGAACAGGGTGAAGCTCCAGAGCATCTGCAATACATTGATGACATCATCGTATGGGGCAACACAGCAGAAGAAGTTTTCGAGAAAGGGAAGAAAATAATTCAAGTCCTTCTGAAAGCTGGTTTTGCTATAAAGCAAAGTAAAGTCAAGGGACCTGCACAAGAGATCCAGTTTTTAGGAATAAAATGGCAAGATGGACGTCGACAGATCCCAACGGATGTGATCAACAAAATAACAGCTATGTCTCCACCAACTAGCAAAAAAGAAACACAAGCATTTCTGGGTGTTGTGGGTTTCTGGAGAATGCATATTCCAAATTACAGTCTGATTGTAAGCCCTCTTTATCAAGTGACCCGGAAGAAGAACGATTTTAAATGGGGCCCTGAGCAACGACAAGCCTTCGAACAAATCAAACAGGAGATAGTTCATGCCGTAGCCCTCGGGCCAGTCCGGGCAGGACAAGATGTTAAAAATGTGCTCTACACGGCAGCCGGGGAGAATGGCCCTACCTGGAGTCTCTGGCAGAAGGCACCAGGAGAGACTCGAGGTCGACCTCTAGGGTTTTGGAGTCGAGGATATAGGGGATCTGAGTCCCGCTATACTCCAACTGAAAAGGAGATATTGGCAGCATATGAAGGAGTTCGAGCTGCCTCAGAAGTGGTTGGTACTGAAGCACAGCTCCTCCTGGCACCCCGACTGCCGGTGCTGGGCTGGATGTTCAAAGGGAGGGTCCCCTCTACGCATCATGCGACTGATGCTACGTGGAGTAAGTGGGTCGCGCTTATTACACAGCGGGCTCGAATAGGAAATCTTAATCGCCCGGGAATCTTGGAAGTGATCATGGACTGGCCAGAAGGCAAAGATTTTGGAATATCACCGGAAGAGGAGGTGGCGCGTGCTGAAGAGGCTCCACCATATAATGAACTGCCAGAGAACGAAAGGCAATATGCCCTGTTTACTGATGGGTCCTGTCGTATTGTAGGCAAACATCGAAGGTGGAAAGCTGCTGTATGGAGCCCTATACGACGAGTTGCAGAAGTGGCTGAAGGACAAGGTGAATCAAGTCAGTTTGCGGAGGTGAAAGCCATCCAGCTGGCTTTAGATATTGCTGAACGAGAAAAATGGCCAGTACTCTATCTTTATACTGACTCATGGATGGTAGCAAATGCTCTATGGGGGTGGCTGCAGCAATGGAAGCAGAGCAACTGGCAACGCAGAGGCAAGCCCATCTGGGCTGCTGAATTGTGGCAAGATATTGCTGCCCGACTAGAGAATCTCGTCATAAAAGTACGTCACGTAGATGCTCACGTACCCAAGAGTCGGGCCACCGAAGAACATCAAAACAACCATCAGGTGGATCAGGCTGCTAAGATTGAAGTGGCTCAGGTGGATCTGGACTGGCAACATAAGGGTGAATTATTTATAGCTCGGTGGGCCCATGACACCTCAGGCCATCAGGGAAGAGATGCAACATATAGATGGGCTCGGGATCGAGGGGTGGACCTGACCATGGATGCTATTGCACAGGTTATCCATGAATGTGAAACGTGTGCTGCGATCAAACAAGCCAAGCGGTTAAAGCCCCTCTGGTATGAAGGACGATGGTTGAAATATAAATATGGGGAGGCCTGGCAGATTGACTATATCACACTTCCACAAACTCGCCAAGGCAAGCGCTATGTGCTTACCATGGTGGAAGCAACCACCGGATGGCTGGAAACATACCCTGTGCCCCATGCCACCGCCCGGAACACTATCCTGGGCCTTGAAAAGCAAGTCTTATGGCGACATGGCACCCCCGAAAGAATTGAGTCAGACAATGGGACTCATTTCTGAAACAACCTCATAGACACCTGGGCCAAAGAGCACGGCATTGAGTGGGTGTATCACATCCCCTATCATGCACCAGCTTCCGGAAAAATTGAACGATACAATGGACTGTTAAAGACTACACTGAGAGCAATGGGTGATGGGACATTCAAAAATTGGGATAAACATTTAGCCAAAGCCACCTGGTTAGTCAACACTAGGGGATCTACTAATAGAGCCGGCCCTGCCCAATCAAAACTTCTACGTACTGTAGAAGGGGATAAAGTCCCTGTGGTGCATGTGAGAAACATGCTGGGGAAGACAGTCTGGGTTACTCCTGCATTAGGAAAAGGCAAACCCATTCGTGGGATTGCCTTTGCCCAGGGACCTGGGTGCACTTGGTGGGTAATGCGGAAGGATGGGGAAGTCCGATGTGTACCTCAAGGAGACTTGATTTTGGGTGAAAACGGTCAATGATTTGAATTGTATTATGTTAATTGTTCAGAATGACATTACTACTATGGCTGCTATCTACCATATCAATGGTATTATAGTAAGAATCACCCAGACTGATGAAGAATGAGCTTCACTGAAACCAAGCAACGTGCACCAGTGATGAAACCAGAACTGGCTTCAGCAGCTTGCGCCCAACAAATCCCTCAAGATCGACATCTTCGACCTGCAGATCATGGACATGGACCGTGCCAGATGACAATCCAACACCACATACCATCTCCCCTGCCCTGAGAGACTGCTATGATGGATGAAGCCCAGAGTCATGGACTGACTGAACTTCATAGACATTTTAAGTGATGGCCCATGGACTAAGAGAGTGATATCTGTGTGTATATATTAAAGGACAGGAAGAGTAATAATGAATAATTGGAATGTATTGAAAAGTATAGGACCTGGGCATGACGTAAATGGTATGGAATAAGGGGTGGATACTGTCCTGGTTTCAGCCAGGATAGAGCTGGTTTTCCTCACAGAAGCTAGTGTGAGACTGTGTTTTGGATTTGGGATGAGGAACTGTTGATAATGTGCTGATGTTTTGGGTTGTTGCTGAGCCGTCAAGGACAGTCCAGCTTCTTGTGCTGGCCTGCCAGGAGCAGGCTGGGGGTGCATGGGGAGCTGGGAGGGGACACAGCCGGGACAGCTGACCCAGACTGGCCAAAGAGATATTCCCTACCATACGACGTCATGCCCAGTACATAAACTGGAGTTGGCCGGGGGGGCGGAAATCGCTGCTCGGGGACGGGCTGTCGATCACGGGGTGGTGAGCAATTTCTGTATTGGGCATCACTTGTTCTTATACATTCCTTTGTTGGTATTATCATTATTGTTCCCTTCTTTCTTTCTGTCCTATTAAACCGTGTTTATCTCAACCCACGAGGTTTTTCCTAATTCTCTCCCCCGTCCCGCTGTGGGAGGGAGAGTGAGCGAGCGGCTGCGTGGTGCTTAGTTGCCGGCTGGGGCTAAACCACGACACACCCTCATCGCCACAACCCCCTTTCAGGTAGTTGTAGAGAGCAATAAGGTCTCCTCTCAGCCTCCTCTTCCTCAGACTGAACAACCCCAGTTCCCTCAGCCGCTCCTCATAAGACTTGTGCTCCAGACCCCTCATCATCTTCGTTGCCCTTCTCTGGACACGCTCCAGCACCTCAACATCCTTCTTGTAGTGAGGGGCCCAAAACTGAACACAGGATTCAAGGTGTGGCCTCACCAGTGCCGAGTACAGGGGCACTATCACTTCCCTACTCCTGCTGGCCGCACTATTTCTGATACAGGCCAGGATGCTGTTGGCCTTCCTGGCCACCTGGGCACACTGACGGCTCATGTTCAGCCAGCTGTCAACCAGCACCCCCAGGTCGCTGGGCTGCTCTGCAGCCACTCCTCCCCAAGCCTGTAGCATTTCATGGGGTTGTTGTGGCCGAAGTGCAGGACCCTGCGGTTGGCCTTATTAAACCTCATGCATTTGACCTCTGCCCATGGATCCAGCCTGTCCAGATGCCTCTGCAGAGCCCTCCTACCCTCCAGCAGATCAACACTCCCACCCAACTTGGTGTCATCTGCAAACTTACTGAGAGAGCACTTGATTCCCTCATCTAGATCATCTATAAAGATATTGAACAGGACCGGCCCCAGAACCGAGCCCTGGGGAACACCGCTTGTGACCGGCCGCCAGCTGGATTTAATGCCGTTCACCACAACTCTCTGGGCTCGGCCATCCAGCCAGTTCCTCACTCAGCGAAGAGTAAACCTGTCTAAGCCACAAGCCGCCAGTTTCTCCAGGAGAATGCTGTGGGAGACGGTGTTAAAGGCTTTACTAAAGTCCAGGTAGACAACGTCCAGAGTCTTTCCCTCATCCACTAGGTGGGTGACCTGGTCATAGAAGGAGATCAGGTTGGTCAAGCAGGACCTGCCTTTCATGAACCCATGCTGGCTGGGCCTGATCGCTTGGTTGTCCTGCAGGTGCCCTGTGAGCACTCTCAAGACCAACCGCTCCATAATCTTCCCTGGTACAGAGGTCAGGCTGACAGGCCTGTCGTTCCCAGGGTCCTCCTTCCGGCCTTTCTTGTAGACGGGCGTCACATTGGCAAGCCTCCAGTCTTCTGGGACCTCCCCTGTTAACCAGGACTACTGATAAATGATGGAGAGTGGCTTGGCAAGCTCCTCCGCCAGCTCTCTCAGTACTCTCGGGTGGATCCCATCAGACCCCATAGACTTGTGGGTGTTCAGGTTGTTTAACATGTCCTTGACTGCTTCCTCCTGGATTATGAGGAGTACATTGTGCTCTCCATCCCCATCTTCCAGCTCAGGGGGCTGAATACCCTGTGGATACCTGGACTGGCTATTAAAGACTGAGGCAAAGAAGGCATTAAGTACCTCAGCCTTGTCCTCGTCCTTGGAGACAATGTTCCCCGTCATATCCAGTAGGGGATTGAGATTCTCCTTGCTTCTCTTTTTCTTGTTAATATATTTGTAAAAACATTTTTTTTATCCTTTATGACTGTAGCCAGACTGAGCTCTAGCTGGCCTTTTGCCTTTCTAATTTTGTCCCTGCTTGACCTAACAAGTTCCTTGTACTCTTCATGAGTTGCCTGTCCCTTCTTCCAGAGGTGATAAACTCTCCTCTTTTCCCTGAATCCCAGCAAAATCTCCCTGTTCAGCCAGGCCGGTCGCCTTCCCCGCCAGCTCTTCTTACGGCACATGGGGACCACCTGCTCCTGCGCCTTTAAGATTTCCTTCTTGAAGGCCGTCCAGTCTTCCTGGACCCCTTCGTCCTTCAGGACTGTCTCCCAAGGGACTCTCTCAACCAGTGACCTGAACAGGCCAAAGTCTGCCCTCCAGAAGTCCATGATAGCAGTTTTGCTGACCCCTCTCCTTACTTCACTCACAACTGAGAATTCTATCATGTTGTGGTTGCTAAGCCCAAGATGGCCTCCGACCACCACATCTCTCACCAGTCCTTCTCTGTTTGTAAATAGCAGGTCCAGCAAGGCACCTCCCCTGGTGGGCTCACTTACCAGCTGTGTCAGGAAGTTATCCTCCACACACTCCAGGAACCTCCTAGACTATTTCCTCTCTGCCGTGTTATACTTCCAGCAGATGTCTGGTAGGTTGAAGTCCCCCACAAGAACAAGGGCCAACAAATGCAAGACTTAATGCAACACTAGGCAGGTCACCTGGTCATAGCAGGAATCAGGTTGGTCAAGCAGGACCTGTCTTTCATGAACCCATGCTGGCTGGGCCTGATTCCTTGGTTGTCCTTCACATGCCCTGTGAGCACCCTGAAGATTAACCTCTCCACAATCTTTCCCAGTATCAAGGTCAGGCTGACAGGCTTGTAGGTCCTGGATCCTCCTTCCGGCCTTTCTTGTAGATGGGTGTCACATTGGCAAGCCTCCAGTTATCTGGGACATCCCCTGTTAACCAGGACTGCTAAGAAATGATGGAGAGTGGCTTGGAGCTCCATATGTTTGGACATATGACCCTTATTTTGCCATAAAAATAATTAATAACATTATTGATCAAAGTTTATTTTTCTATATAAAGAAATCCTACTCCTTACATGTCAAGCTGTACTATTTTGATATGTCTTTTATGAGACCTTCAGATGTACAATGGCATTGGAATCATGTTTCTATTCTATTTGTTTAATTTCAATCCCTTATTTTTACAACTTTGCTTTCATTTACCTGCAATAAGCTATTGATTTTTTTTGACAGCACCCACCATGATGCAGATTACAAAACATTTCAGAAATTACTCCTAAACCTTCTTATACATTATATATTGTCTATTCTTTTAGTTACGTCTCTGTAAACTATTGGTATACCTATGCTGCTGCCAAAGTTGTGATTGCAGCACAGATAGAATTACCCAGTCAGGTGTAATGTATCTGCCTACTCACAGAAGTGGAACTGCAGTTGCAAGGACATTTGCTATTGAATACATAACCAGTGATTTCATTCCTGTCATTAAACAAACTAGTGATGTTAAAGCTAGCTCAGGTATGGATACATGTGCTGCAATCACACCTCTGGATTTCATTGCAGACATAGCCTGAGGAATTGCAGTTGACTAGAAAGAAATCCAATACAGGAGAGAAACAAGCACAAAGAAAGATAATAATTAGAGGAGGGAAACTTTGCATTGGAAAATTAAGATTTTGCAAAATCACTCCTTAGCTCACTGAGAAAAAATAAGGGGAGTTGATTAAAACCAACCAAAACCATTGAAGTCCATTGATCATAAAAGATAATCAAAGAATGGACATTGTGGAAAGACGTAGCAAATTTGAGGACCTTCATCCAGTCTCATTTATTGCATTATGTTAGTTTCAGGTCATATTTTGTTTTCCTTAAAACTAGTTTGTGTTTCTTAGCAGGCTTGTCTTGCTGGTTAACATGGAACCAACCATTAACTCCTCTTTTGTACAGGTCAGTAGAACTTCAGCTTAATACATCAGTTTGCTATGGCAGTGAAGAGAGGGTTTTGGCTGACTTCCTTGTATTAAGGCTGGACATGAGTAATACAGTAGCAATGGAGTTTATTTATTTATATCCAAAAACTTGCAGATCTACACATGGAAGGTGGTATAAGCTTATAAAAGAAGATAACCACAAATATGCAAACAAGTGCTAGTATTTCAATATTTTCCTTTAGATCTTCCTCTGTTCCTGAGCTCATCACTTTGAGCATTTTGCTGTATGGAAATCCAAAAAAAGAAGCAAAAATTTTTCTCCGTAAGATCCAGTAGCTCTCTACAAACAATCCACCGCAGTCAAACATCAGTTTGTTTCATTTTCTACAACCAACTTCTTTTTCCTTAGAAAACTGTGAAGCTTTTTCTTTGTTAATAACAACATGCAGCAATTCTTATGTCTTCATCCAATATTTAGTATCTAAATTTAGTCAGTATTAGATTTTTGTCCTTATACACACTTCATAGAAATGGAACAAATCATTATGTGTTAACAGATCTCCGCATTGCTCTTTTTTCTTATTGTCAGTTTCAACATATTACAATCGGAATTCCATTTATATATGGGAAAATTAACTATTCTTATCATAATACAAATTAATTTCATAAAACTTATAGAAATGAGAAATTGACCTCTAGAGATGTAGAGATCATGGAGTTCATTGAACTAAATCAGAATCAAGTTTAGCTACACATCTAAAATTTTGGCAAAGCAGTTTCTTCTTTCTTACTTTGTCACAGATATTCCAGTTCTTTTCCCACATTCTTTTCTTGACTGTATCCACAGGTTTTATGAACCCTGTCCCAACCTTAATACATTTCATCTGAGATGTAAGAATCCTTTCTTTTTTGCAACCCAAAGATTCCAATGGTTCCGTCAGGTGACACTCAGCACTGATACAAATCACTATCCTCACAGTAACTTTGCACAGAAAAAGGAAGTTGGAAACAATGAGATAATTAATCAAGGTCAAAAAAGTTAGTTATACATAGTGGTTTTAGAATCAGCTGTCATATCTCCCACTTCAGAGTACCTCATAGTCTGTTGTCTATGGCACCAACCTAAAGGGACCATTCCTCATTGCTTTCACTATGGCAATTGCAAAACTTTGATTCATAGGAAATAAAATTGACAGCCTTCAGTGTGATTAATCTAGTTAGAATCCAGGTGCTCTTTTGATTCAAAATGCAGTTCCTTCATCCTTTCAGATGTTGGTTTACTCAACACAGCAAACACAAACAAACTTTTTCTATGAAGAATGATAATCTTTATTAACTTCCTGAGTATTCAGATGCCAATGGTACTTCTGTTTTGGAGTAAAGTATTAAGTAAGAGTCTGTAGAGTCTGTATTATGAAAGGAGATGAAACAAGTTGTCTTGGTTCCCCTCTGCCATTTAAACTTACAATATTCAAAGTAAATTTTTTTTTTATTTTCACATAATGTTAAATCCCTTCTCGCAGGAAAGTTTATGCAAGTGTATTTATTGTCATTCATGAAATTAGAGTATTCTCCAATATTCCTGGAAGTAGTCAATATCAAATATTGAAAGATTAATTCAAAATGAGGCCACACACTGAACTGCCCATCTGATGATTGATTGATTGATTGATTGATTGATTTTCTGTAAATATCCAGTCTCCTGTCTGGTAATGCTGCTTTAAATAAATAAATGTAGCAAATGTACTTCAGCTAACAGTAAATGTTAGCCTCGATCAACTGACATCAACAAAAGGCATTTATATTCATGTTTTGGTTACAACATTTCAGTTATTTTCTCCTCTTTCTCCATGAAATTCCCTTCTATAAGGAAAAATCTGCCTTTTGTTTTGATCACCATTGTGTCCATGAGCTAGCCATTCTTTCAGAACAGTGATATCAGAAGAGGAAAGAAGAGGTGTTCTATGCACAGTGCAACCAGTCATACAAAATACTATCCAAAACCTGCTGAAATAAACAACAATTTAAATCAGATTATTGTTCTCACTCTGGCGTCAGAAAGGTCAAAAAATTACTTCTCTAGTAGAGCCTAGTATAGCAATTATGTCACCTAATGATGAATTCCTCACAGAAAGTTTGTCCTAGCAAACGGTTTCCATGACTGCACTTGCTCGAGTGCATAAGGTTTTATATACAGGCAGAAAAGAAGAGGCAGATGTAATTGCAGGTAAGTGGCATGGAAGGGCCCAGTTTGTTGTCTGTAAACATGACATCATATAACATGAGTTTGATACCTGATTCAATAAAACACCTGAAGAGGTAAAGCAGATGAGAGGCAGATGCCCTTTTCATCTCCACACCTGACATTCTGCCCCAGGCCATGCCTGTTTCTCCATTTCTAAGGGAGAAAAGAACAGTATAATGGACTAATAGTTGTGCAGGAGGATTCCTTTACAGGGACAAATAAAATATATACTCGCAGAAAAAAAAAAACCAAGCAGGAATGACAAAATGAATTAAAGCTTAAGAGTTTTTATAACTAAGACATAAAGTCTAACTGTAAATGAAGGTTTGACTTCATTTGGCTCTGGATGGTGCTCATCTGAGCTCTTTCTTCAAGCCAACGATACCTGAGTGAGGATGCAGTGGCAACAGCTTGGTGTGGCACACCAGGCAACATGTACTTGTGTCACTGAAGCTGAGAGTTAGCAGGAGCCTCTATTCTGAAAAAAGGTGGTGTTCAAATAATTTTGAGGAAAGGAAAGAATGTATCCACAGTGTTTTCAACATAAATAATGATGTCCCCCAACAGAACTTAAAATTGAAATGAACACAAAGATGTCCTAAATTTAATAGGGTAATGTTAAATTAAAAAGGAGATGTTAAATCAGAAAGAATACTTCTGAGATACAGTTCTCCTGTAAAGTGCAGATCAAAAGAGGAACATCAGCCAGAATTGATACCCCAGCAGAATATTAATTTCATTGTAATGCAGTACATCTACTCATACTCAGACTATTTAATCTTTAAGACTGATAGCCTTTCTCGTTTCTTTAAACCATTGTAAAAGCACTAGATTTTCACACTGAAGAATCCATAATTCATGCAGTTTCATTTTCTGACTTTCTCCCTGTCTTAGGGTGGTTTCGAGGATTCCCGAGAAAGGTAGAAACATATACACAGACTACAAGGAAAAAGCAGTAAGCATTTTATTATCTACAAGCACACATTACACTAAGGGTATCTTGCAAAGCAATTGTCTTACCAACCCGAGGACTGTGAGGAAGATGGCTCATCTGTACATTCTTGTGTCATCCTGCGCCGCGCGCTCAGCCCAGCAGTCGATAGGTGCCAGCTATACGTAGGTGTCCCCACGGAGGCAACGGTGGCCTTGCCGTACGCTAGTCCCCCTGCTCTTTGGGAAATCCCGGTATTTATACATATGCAGAGGAGCGGGTTTCGACACACGTGACCAGCGAGTGCCGAAACATGCCTCTGTTGCTGACTCTCAGCATAGGGAGCCTATGGTGTACACGCCCGCTGGTCAGGTGCGCTGCACACACCATAGCCATCCTGTCTATTGGTTCATAGGCTCGGTACACATGGCATATTATCAATCATGCTGAAGCCAATACCAAGATATTGCAAGGATTCCTACCTCCACGTCCTCCCCTAGTATTGCTCAACTTTTTTATCTCTATGGGATATCATCTGGTTTCTCTCACCCGGCCTGTTATCTACTTCTCAACCAGCTATCTGTTTTTTCTCACTGTGCTAATTGCAGTGTTCTCACGGGTCGAAAGTCCATCTTTTAACCCCTCTGCTGCAGTTTTCTCACTGTCTACTTCTCACTCAGTGTGCAGCTACGGACCAAAATTCCATCTTTTAACCCTTCTGTATACACTCCCTTATTCACAAATTTTAGCATTATCTAAGGTAAAGAGTCTGAATTATTTCTGCTTGTTTACTGCCAAAGGGTTTTTTGAAGTCCCTACATTTTACTCATTAAAAATTTTTTAGGTCAAACTTTTGATTTTATCTGTAGGCGAGGTTATTTTAATTAAGGCACTCTTAATTAAAACTACAATTAAATACATAGAGCTAGTATATTTTGTCATGGAAAGTGAACTTTAAAAATTTTATATATTCAGTATATGAATTGTTCTAGCAGATTAATAACAACCATTTGAAACTGTTTGATCCATGTGGTGTCAATGTTGCTAAATTAGATCTCTCAGAATATATCAAATACAGTTTCAAAAATTACTATGATTGTCCAAATGCAGACACAGAAGAGAGAAGACAGAGGGGAGAAAAAAAAAGTTGAAAAAGCTGTTGGAGAAATTGTAAACTAATTTTTCTTTTTAATTTCTTTAGTAAGATAAACTGAAGGCTGTTTTGTTCAGAAACATTTAAAATGTCAGTTGCATATAAATAGGAAACAAGAAGTAAGGTTATTTTTGGTCTGACTTTGCAAATGTGAAGAATCTGTTATTCTATATCAAATTATCACAAATAGAAATGTTAGAATCATCTTTAAGTATGCTTTATTGTAGCCAGTGAAGCTTAGCTTATCTGTATGGAGAAATGTAGCATACACTATAATGGAATAAACTATCTTTTCATTGATGACAACCATTCCTTCATACTATTGTAGTTACATTCTTCTACTAGTGGTTTCAAGATTGATTGACACAATCCAGAATATGCCTGTGTTGTCTCACCATTAGCAAAAGTATCTCAAACAAGGAGCATAAACTTTTTGTCAAATAAGCATATTTGCAGACCATGGCAAATTGCCCAGTTTGTTAAAATAGCTGACCTATTAAGTTAGTAATTTTGAGACATTTTCAAGAGAGGCAAAGAACTTATTCAAGCTTTTAGGGAAGCTGGGATTTCATTGTATGAAACTCAGCATTAAGTGTGACAAAGGAAATTTGTAGCCACAAACCGATTCAGACTGGTCAGTTTGTGGTACTTCCATCTGGAGAGAACCAAAGAAATAAAGACAACTCTAGACTAAACAAACATCAGCACATGTCATCCAATAAGCAGATGGAAAAACCTTATGTTCAGGACACTCAGAAGTAAGAATGACTTGATAATTTATTTAACAAGTTCATCTATTCATTTCTAGTAATTTCTGTGCTGTGTTGGACCAAACAGCTCAGAGTATCCTCATTAGTTTTCAGAAAACACAAAGAAAATCAAGAAAAATCACACTAAGTTTAAATCAAATAGCAAATTATCCATTAATGGTAATGGTATCTTTAACATTAGGAACACTTGACACAGGTAGTTAGGGAGGCAGTGCGGGGAGATATTCTGCTGTGCCTCTTACCAATAAGGAAGAATTGGTCAGGGATGTGAAGAGCAGGGCAGTTTTGGCTGCACCAGCCACAAGGTGTTGGAGCTTGGGGCACCAAGAAAAGGGAAGAAGGTAAATAGTAGGATGACAACCCTGGATTTCAGGTGAGAGGATTTGGCCTCTTCACTGACCTGCTTGTAAAAATCCCATGGGACATGGGCCTGGAGAGAAGAGACGTCAAGGAGAGCTCATGGATTTTCAAGGATTACCTTCTCCAAGCTCAGGAATTGTCCCTCACAATTTGCTGGAAATTGAGTAAAGTTGACAAGAAGCCTGCATGGATGACCAAGGAGCTCCTGACAAAAGTCAAACATAAAAATGAAGTATAGCAAAGGTAGAAGTAGGAACAGGTGGCCCAGGAAGAATACAGATAAACTATCTTAGCATGCATGGGTGGATTTAGAAAAGCCAAATCCTGCTTGGGCTTGAATCTGGTAAGGAATATTAAGGGCAGCCACAAAGGCTTTTACAACTCCATCATCAAAAAGGGAAGACTAGGGAAAATGTGAACCTGCTGTTGAATGGGACAGAGTGACAAAGGACATGGAAAAGGCCAAGTACTCAATGCCTCCTTTGCCTCAGTCTTTACTTGTAAAGCTTGCCTTCAAGAATCCCAGGCCCCTGAGACCCTTGGAAAAATCTGGAGCGGGGAAGACTCCCAGTGAAGAAGGAGCAGAATAGAGAACAGTCGAACAAATTGGACTTATGCAAGTCCATGGGACCTGATGAGATACACCTGCAAGTGCCAAGGGAACTGGCCAAGGTGACTGTGAGGCCACATCTTTGAAACATTGTGGTGATTGGGGTAGATGCCTAAGGGTTTGAAGATAACAAATGTCACTCCTATCTTTAGGAAGGATAAGAAGGAAGATCCAGGGACCTACAACTCAGTGAGCCCCACCTTGATTCGTGTGAAGGTGATGGAGCAAACAATCCCTGAAAGTATTTACAAACATATGATGAAGGACAAGAAGATGATGATGAGTAGTCAGCATGGATATATGAAAGGGGAAACATGCCTGACAAACATTCTGGAGAGAGAAATCAGATTTGTTTCACAGGTGGCTTTAGCAAGTCTTTTGATACCATTTCCCACAACACCTTTATTGACAAACTGATGAAGTACAGACGGTGAGGTGGACTGAAAACTAGCTGAACTGCCAGTTCAAAGGGTTGTGGATCAGTAGCACAGAGACCAGCAAGAGGCCAGTAAACTAACAGTGTGCTCCGAGTTCAGTACTGCATCCAATACTGTTTAACACCTCCATTAATTACTTGGATAACGAGAGAGAGCACACCCTCAGAAAATTTACAGGTAGTATAAAATTGGGAGGAGTGGTTGATACACTGTATATTTGTGCTGCCATTCAGAGGGACCTTGACATGCTGGAGAAGTAGAGAGAGATGAACCTCACAAAATTCAACAATGGGAAATGCCATGTCTTGCACATGGGAGACAAATAATCTTCGGTACAAACACAGGTTGGGGGCTTAGCAGAAAAAAGGAGGCTTGGGAGAGATGGGTGTAGAATTCTTTGTGGACACCAAGCTGACCAGGAGCTAGCAATATACCCTTGTGTCATAAAAGGCCAGCAGCTTCCGGGACTACATTAGGAAACATGTCATCAGCAGGTCCATGGAGGTTGTTCTTCCCTTCTGCTTAGGGTTGGTAAAACATATTATAACATTGAGGAAAAGAAACAGGGAAGAAGAATGGCAAACAAGGTACATTCTGAACTTTAAAACAATGCTAATTTTCCTACTAATATGTATTCTGTTAAACAAAGAATACAGATAATCCTACTTTTCCTAGTTTAGTGCCCTTTTCCCATCCCATAAATATTTTCAATGGTAAATGGAAAGAAATAATCTTTTCTTATTATAATATCATAGATTATTGAAAAACTAGAATTTCGACAAAATATGATTTCTGTTGAATAGCCATAAAAAAAAATAAAAATTTTGGTGGATATTCAATGACCTCCATGGCAAAAAATGGCATCTTTACAGACATATTTATTGTGTTTGCAGCTACTAAAGAATGCCATTCCTATGCAAGATCACTCCCCATCATTTCTGTGTCACTGATGGCATACATGGACTCATTTCTAGTTCTTCTAGAGAACTTTCTACATCCCTTTTGGGATAAAACAAAGTAGAGATTCTCTCTTTGATTTTCCTTCATGTGTGCACATATTTTAGGTTGTATTTTAGTCTTTAAACATATTGAATACCAACAAGCAAGAACCTAGTCACAATCACTGAAAGATCTTCCAAATTCATGATACCTAAATAGTTAAAAGATAGAGTCAAATCCACAGGGCATAATTTAAAAAAACAATTTTCAACATAGCTTAATTTGACACGTGTCTGAAATACCCTCAGATTTGACAGTTCCATCATGCAGATAAGTACAAAAAAACCTTTTTCTCCTCAGTTCTTGCTCATATCCACATCATCATATTCCCATAAAGACTATCCTTTGGCTTCTCTTGACTTTGCCTGAGGGACATAATCCACTGCCACCCAAACAACAAGATTACTGAGGATGACATCATCCAAAAGACAACAGAAAGGAACACGCAAAACACACGCAATCACCTCTCGAAGAATAATGCTTACATCCTGCTTCAGGAGCTTATAATCAGTTTTGCTAGTGTAGAAAATAGCCAATGCTTTACTTGCTGAAGTCCTTGAAACTTTTTCTTTGGTATTAAGCTCTTCCCATATATATACCTGGGTACTTAGTTTGCAATATGATGTCACAAAGGACAGAGGCAGTGGAGGCAAGGAGGCACTTAAAAAAACACATTCCAGTACTGCCTCTTCTTTAGAATGGTGTTCAAGATTTGACATTTTAAAACTGCGTTTGCTTTTAAATGCCTGTGGTTTCTTTTTTTGGATAAAAACGTCTTTATATTAATGATGAATGTCATCTACAAAATGAGTTACCCTCAATTCAGCTGGCAACAGCAAAATTTTAAATAAAATGTGTTCTTAATATCTGGATTAAACTTCAAGACAAGTAATTTTCTTCTTCTGCATTTCAAAATGCAACTTATAACATAAATGAATAGAAAATACTCACATATTTCTTGACATTTCTTGACATTTCACATTCCAAGCTAGCTGTGTTACCGGTGGTCAAATATAGGAAGTGATTGCTCAGAGGCTGTGAAATCTCCATCCTTGAGAGATACTCAGAACTGGACTGGACAAGGCCCTGTGCAGTTTTTGACTCACTCTGGAGGTTCCTTCCAAACGAAATTGTTCTCTAATTCCATATGCTGAGTTAATTATATACATTAAAATGATACTTAGTGTTTTGAGGTCCAGGGACATTCATTCCTTATTGAATGCTAATGATACAAAGAACATAGGCGACATTTTTATAGAAAAAGAAATCACATACTTAAAATATTGCCATTATATCTAACATTTACTCTGAAGCTCAAGGTGCCAAACACACAGTGATAAGCTCAAGGTATTTGACTTGACAGAAGTTATGTTTCAACTCAACGGTTATGCCCAAGTCATTCCCTGATGTTCAGAAAGCCAGAAGAGGTTAAAAAATTTATAGAAATATTATTACCTTTCCATGTCAGGTTCTACACCATCTTCTGAAGAGAAGGGGTAAATCAGTTAGACAGGCTGGAAGCCTTGTTAAAAAGAGGTCTTTTCACCCAAAACCTTTGGAAAGCTAGCAAAAGTAGCCAGTTCTTCCATCTTCCATGACGTAGTTTGGATTTTCTAATTAATGTTAACAGGCTTTCTTACATGTGTTAACACCATCAAGTCTTGTCCTTATTAAACCTTTCCCAGATAAAATACCTCCTCCCTGTTTCTATTTATCTCCCCCCTGTTAATTGATCAGGATGCCAGCAACACTATTAAATTGTAAGGAAAGCACCTTCAGAACATGTAGCACAACCCCAAAACCACATATTAAAATGGTTGACATGGTGAACTTTATGTTCCAGACTTCAAATATTCATTTTTTGTTGCCAGGTTTCTAAGAATTTTTTTCATTTGTGTTTAAATCCCCAGACCCATGCTGTTCTGGGGACCAGCTGTTATAGCAATATGTATTTGAGCAGGGATGATTAGAGATGAACAGAAAATAGCATTACCTTCCTGTGGAAATTCTAGAGATTTAAGAAATCATTCCAGTCTTTACAAGGAGGAAGCAAATAGTTGACTCAAAGTTTCTCATTTTAAAAACAAAGAAGAAACTACAAAAAAATATAAAATAAACAATAACCAACCACCACTGCACTTGTTCAGATTGTTGGAAATTAAAAATATTCCCAAACCACACCATCAGTGTAAACCTTGCTTTCTGATATGCAAAAGCTTTCCTAAACATTAGATGTCAACTAAAAAGCCCTTCAAAGCCCTTTTTGTTGTCAGAGTGGTTCTAAGTAAAATCATTGCCACTGGAATAGAAAACAGGTCTTTCACATCTCCTGAAAACACCATACAATAAAGAAAGTATCCATTTCATTCTCTACTGTTATATAGGATGTGTGTGGTGGGTTGGTTGGCTTTTAGATGCTGTAAGTGTATGTGGAAGCAGAGGTTTTGATCCCTTAGGGGTATCTAAGGACCTTTTCTGAAAAGCCAAGGACCTTTTCAATGCAAAAGGGAAAATAAATAAAGGAGGAAGCCATAAACAAGAACATACAGAGGCACAAACCTGACCAACAAATTGTAAGGGAGGCAGCAATGAGAACCAAATCTGGTCATTGGTGCTCATTGGTAAGTGTACTGGAACATGCAAATGTTCCTTTTAGGAGGATTACCTGATTGAGAACCTTGTCAAATGGGATGGCATGGAAAATGGAGAAGCCGTGAACAAAATATACAGAGGCACAAAGCTGACAGGCAAACACAATGGAGACGAAAACAGGACGCAAACCTGGTCAGTCACACTAATTGATGGTCTACCAAGGAACTGCAGGCAAAATGGGAACTTGCAGGTGACAGAGATGTAAACTTGAGGGTCCAGGATGTTGGGGGGCTAGTGGGACTGTGCAAACTGATGAAGGACTGTAAAGAAGAAGGAGACTGGGGAGGAACAAAGGGAAGTTTGGCATAAAATATGTCGGTCAGTATGCTCATCTGACTGAGACTTGCACCTAATCACTGCAGCCTACCTTCTTATGAAATACTTTCTCAATTACATTGCTGCATAATTTCACTCTATGTCCTGTCTCTGTGTCTGCTGCCAGGACTAGGGGTCAGCTGCTTTGAGACCAGCATGAGTGGATTTTCTGTTAACAACTGGACTTAGACTGGGGGTTGTATGTGACCCCTGCCTGTGGTGTCAGTTAATGAGTGACATCTCAACCCCAGCCACTAGGGCAGGAACGGTGTATGTCCCAAAAAGTAGCCACTGGGAAGGATCAGACCACGTGAAGCACGTGAGGGGCTGAGTGCCAGTGGCTGGAGCAGGACCCTGGGTCGCAATCCATATGCCTGGATATGTCTCCGTTTTTTTGTGAATGTGAGTTTTGTGGTGGTGTACACTCAGTAATTTAGGGCATAACTGTTAAGGACTAACTGTTCTGTGTTATAGTGAGAGCTAGTGGAGCTGTGTAGGAAGGAACCATTAGCATGAAGTGTGTTCTTAAAGAGCGTTAATCACAGAAATCTTTGTTTTATAGCCTAAAAGTGGACAGATTTATTAGTCTAAAGAAACCTGTTATGAATGATCTCTGATTCTCTAACTGATATATACATACATGCATGCACACAAATATATATGTGTATATACATACAACACATAGTTGCAACATTTCAACTACTGAAGAAAACATATTCTTACTGGAAATGGGAAAAAATGGAACAAAGTTTGAATTTGATTCATTCAGTTTGTTAGATAAAGGTTTTTCCTCCCTTCTTAAAAAAAAAATAGCTAACACATCAACCAAACAGACTAAAAGCAGTACACAGTGAAACCTATCCCAATGGCTACAGCCACTAGTTTTCTAGAGTTAATTTTTCCTTCTTCCTAAACTACTGATGTAGAGCTCAGAATTTACTTTCACTGCACTTGCATCTTTCATCTTTGTATTGACAATACAGAGATTTATTCTGCATCACCTCTACAGACTAAAGCAATGCTGCTATAACTATGTTGTTGAACTGTGTGCTAAAAAGTGCTTGTCCTCCCTGTGCCTTTTTTAATTCCATCATTTGACAAGAACTTTCTCTACTGTCTGATACAAAGTATTTCATTATCATCAACATTTTTCTTCTTATGCAGGCTAACTGCAAGGATTATCTCTTCCAGGATTTTGGCTGTGCACTAATTGTCATGGATGCAAGAGCTATGCAAACTCTAAAATTTCATTTGCAGAAAGAACCCCACAGTTTTGCTTGCAGGGATTGAAAGTGAACTGTCTCCTGAAGGTTCACTCTGAGGTTCACCTGCAGGTTACGTTCACAATTTTGTCTTGTTAGTTTTAATTTAGCCACCATTCTGTTGCTGGTGTGCTCAGAAGTGCATACAACTTTGCAAAAATAAATGCATGCTTTGTATGAGCTGTTTGCATTAGTGACTGAAGACAGCACAATAGATCGGAACACCACACAAAAAAAGGTAACCACTAATAATTTTCTGTACTTCTGTTTCCTGGTAAATGTAATGCACAAAAGTGAAAAATGATATTCAATGAAGCTGCAAACTTACAGTAAGGTACAACGTGAAATTGTACTGTTCCCAGGAATTGCTTCAGGATATATTCTGGATCAAATCAGTTCAATGCTTCAAGGAGAGCAAATCAGTTTAGTCACTGTACTACCCAGGGAAAGAATGTAGCTCATGTTACCCCACATCTGGGCCATAAATATAAAATATGGATACAGCTAAACCTGACCCTCTTCAGACCCTATAACAAGGCGGGGGGGGGGGGGAACTCTGCTACTCTGAAGTAGAAATAGTAAAATGTTTATCTTTTTTGAAGCTGAAGGATGTTTTCCCTCTCTAAATATGTTTTACTCCATATTTTTCCAAATTTCTCTCCTTTCACAATCATTCTTCTTATTACTTACTACTATCTGCTAAAATATTGATTTGTGAAATACATGTTTCTTGTACCTGAGGCTATTCTAGTTCTTCCTTTTCTGTTCTCTGTGTAACTTAGCAAGTTAGTGGATAACAATGTCAGACTGAGATTGTTCTTTTATCCTACTGGCCAGTGTACTTACTGAATTAAAAAAAACAATCCTGTACCAGCTGTGTATACCTGCTGTGCTTATAACAGCATACTTTATCTGAGCTGTATAGTCCTTCTCTAACAAGCATGATAAAGAGAGGAGACATGCTAACAAAGTAAAAAACACGGGGCTTACATAACTCATTAAAATATGTTCTGATTATAGACCAGCACTAGGCATAATTGAAACTCAGTATTAGAAAATATCCTAATATCAATATTGATACAACTTTCAGCATATTTGCTCTGGACACAGATCGATAATAAATACCAAATCCACAATCACTTTAAGCTCATTTTATTACTTGTTGTGGAATCCATTGCAACAACATCCTCAGTTCCACAGATAGGCTCTGTGGTTTTTCTTTCCCGGTAGGACAGAATTTCAGCCTGTCTGTGAGCCTTTCTTCACTGGAGTCTGAAATCTCCACAAGGAATACATGAAACCCATTTTTCTTGGCATAGTTCTATTGCCTTGGGGCAAAAAAAAAGTACCCATGTCCCTCAATCCCATGACAGTGCTGCTAACACTGCATTCATTTATATCTCGGAGACAGCCTAAACTTTGTCTACATGTTAGACATTTAGCACACAAATTCCCGTTGTTCTTATCACCCATTCAGCTGCATCAGTGCTAACTGAGCTATTGCTAGATATTTTGGAGGTTCATGGAGGCTAAGGAGTTTTTACTAGCAGCCTTACAGCTGCTTTTGGAACAGCTGAAGCAGCACTAGCTCTGAAGAACTCTCTTGCTACAGTACCTGAATGTGCATAAGGCCTTAGAAAGATCATAGTGCTAAACTCTGGCAATGAGATAGCATTTCATTAGATTAAAATTTAAATTTAGATCCATATTTAAACACTTTGCTGCTGTAAGGTACAGTTGACCCACACTGGAGATAAAATTCTGCACTAAAGCCAAAAGTGCGTTATCTACTTTCCTCTCCTCAAGCAGGAGAGGAAAGCAGATGAACACTGGGATGTTTCCCAATTGCTAGCCCAGTATACAGCTGAGATTATTACTGCTTTTTTCAACAACAGATGCATTCATTCTCCAGAGTAGCAATACTGCAGATGTGTGACGATCCCCAGATGGAGTGAAGGTAAGTTCCTGGTTTCCCTTGTGTCAGTCTCATTAGGAAGACCATTTTGCCACACTATTTATCATCCTGATGGGACTGACTTTTCTGTCTGCTCTGTGTAAGAGTGAAAACAGGACATGCAGCCAGAGGGGAAAAAATAGATATATCTTCCCATGTCCTTTCTTGTGTCCCAATACTTGGAGAAACACAGCTAAACTCTTTGTTTTCATCTTCAGAACATTCAACTAACATTATCTAATTAACTTAAATACCACCCTCTTAACAGGCTTCTTACCCTCTTAAAAGTGTTCAACTGGGCTTGCCTTCTGTGTGCTAGTGTCTCTTCCACAGTGAAAGCTCCATCAAAACCAGAGGTAATTGCAACCTTTTTAATCTAACCAAAATAATGACAAAAGATATCATATGGAGGTGCATATTTTCTTGATTCTATATAAATTACCATAAAATGACTATGAATGTGTACATAAAAGCTACATAATTTTTCCCCTTGGGTTTTCTGATAATAATGTAATTGGTTCTGTTTACTGATAAGTAGGATGCAGTGGGAGTGAAGTATGGAAGGAACACCAGCAACAATCTTCTATTTGTCTCCTCAACACAAATTTTCTACTTCTAATTCCATTTTGTGGAACAAAGAAAATGGTGTTATCAGGAGTTATTGTGAAATTGACTGTGATACCTCATATGGTAACTATGCTATTACTGCTTGCCACCAGTGCAATTATGCTCTCTGCTGTGATATATCTTCTATTTATATTTAATTTAGGAAACCAATGTCAGATAAATAATGTATCTATCTAAACTGTTCAAGAGTGATGGGTTGAACTACACACACAAAAATAATACCTTCATAAACAATGCTAGAGGGTGCTGGATACTCTAAGCCTTTCTTTATATTCTTTATAGGTACAGCCAAACTTTTGAAACCATGGAACTTGTAACAGGCTTCAAACAGTCAAGAAATATTTCTTTGTCAAGAATGAAGCTAGTAGCAAACTCATTCCAACTTCAATCATCAGAATTTCCTCCAAGTGCTCCCATGTAAGATGGCTCATGGCAATTACAATGCAGTCATTTGCTACAATATATCTAAAACAAATAATTTGAACAGAAAACATCATCATAATCCAGAAACTGATTAGTGAAAACATCTACCATTTTCATCATCTCCTCCCTGCTCCCCAATCAATATTTAAGATTGACTCTTCTCTTTATCAGGACTTGAACCTGAAGAAGGATTAGATGGATTGAATGGCAATAATCTCTCCACAGCGTATAATAAACATGGGTACATCAAGATGTATGTCATCATGGGGTCTATGAGGCTATGCAATAACTAGTATTTGCTCTTCAACACAGGCGGTTACTTTGTGTGAGAAAAAGAGTTTGTGTAATTAGTGGACAGAAACCCACATGTTGTATATGCATGGACTAACTCAAAGGGAGAGTTTTTTCACAGCCCTCGGGAAAGTAAAGGGCACAGGGGAGAATACCAGAATGACAAACTAATGCCTCCTATCTCCTCATCCCAACCCATTTCTCCAAATCTCTGATATTGTTCTTGTAGTTTAATATAAAACTCACATATAAGTAGTATGTTATGCACAATATAAATCTTTAGAAGTAATGTTCAAAGGGAGATAAAATTATACAGATATGTGTCTGAATAGTTTAAATATTTTAAAAAAAATCTTAAATTTGTCTTACAGAGATGTGGATAAAACCAAGTGTGTATACCTAAAATGAACAGAAGTGTGACTGTTTCTTTTCTTATTTGTTCAGTTCGTTCAACCTCTACTGATGTACCCCAATCTTTCAGACAAAATACAAATCTAGACAACCCTGGCTGTGAGCCAGTATTTCAACACCATATATATTTGTGATAACTGTGTTAAACTAAATCTAAAATTTTAAATAATCCTAAATAAATTTATTCCAACTGTGTTGGAACTTCATATGGACTGTTTCTTTTTAAATAGATACTGCCGTAAGTTAATGCAACAGATGCAAAACAGTTGTTATGAGAAACTGCATAACGAATAATTATTTATCATAGGAAAACAAACCTATTCTCAGACATGCATTATTTGCTACATTTAAAAAATATATGAAAACAAACCTGGATGGAAAAAAAACACAAGAAAAACAGATCTCCCTAATAAACCATTTATTATATCCATTTACCCTTTGCAAAAAGAACAGGTTACATTCCACTTCTGGATCAAGATTTTGATATCTGCATTCCTACTGTCACACAATATGCATGAATTACTTAAGTAGGAGGACTTCAAAAGATGTGCATAGAAGATGCCTTTAAATTAAGAAAGCTTAACTATGCATAAATTAAAAAAAAATATATATATATTAGAGAAACTTTCTCTTGGTTACTAATTTTCTTTAGCTTACTTGAATTTTTTTTCCTCTTATTTCATGGTATAAACTTTTCATTACCTTTAGTAAATTTTTCATCACCTTTAGTAAATTTTTCATCTTCTACTTGAAAGAAAGCATGCCCAAGTGCTTATAACAGCAATACAAGATAACAACTAAATTGTTATGTTCTTTGCTGCACTGAAGTGATTTTATTCTAGTACAACAATTTTCAGATTTCAGGTCTTACTTCTCAGCACACTGCCTCAAAAATTAACCGGGTTTCTGTTGCATTTTCACAGGCGATAATCCTGTAACTACTGTAGAATCAGTGCTGGTCCCAGAACAGGGCTTGCAATCCTTAAGGTTAGTTACACTGCATTGCCACATACTCCACTCTCCATAGATCCTAAATGTGTCGCAGAGAAACAGCAGAGTGACATTTGACCATAGTGGTCCAAGAGCTTTTCATTCATCTTTGGCGCTAAAAGCTGTGAGCATCCAGGAACTGAAAGAAATAAGTCTTTCAAGTTTTTCTAACAGACAGCTAGGTGAGAGTACCCTGAAAATGTTTTCTAGCCATCTCGGAGCTTTATCAGTTACTACTGTATGGTTTGGGGTTTTTTTATTATTTCTTCATAGTATTTATATCTGATCTATATAAATACAGAATGTTTTATCACAGTCTAGACATAAGACACATATTAGTTACACAAATACTCAGGATGTCACCAGTTCATCTAAGTGTCACGTGCACTTGCGTTAATTTCATCAATATCAAACTGTGTTTGTGTAAATTAAATGCTGGTAAATTGTAAGGATGCCTTTGAGTTAATGCTTGTTTATAAAATGTTAAATAAAGCTTGACATACTATTGTCCCATGATAGACATGCTCTCTATGCTTTAATAAACTGTTATTTTCTAATACCAACAATCATGTTTCATTAAAATGCTATTTCTTGATTAATCAGTTTATAAATGCCTTCTCACTTCCCAAGTTCTAATTTATATAAAATTTGACAACATAAAATTGTAGAACTCTTTTCCAAAATTAGCCTAAAAATAACAATAGTGCTTTCTATACCAGGAAAAGCATTTTCATTCTGCTACCTTTCTATTAAAAAACATGTTATATCTGGATAAAATTCTATTCTACACAGTCCATATGGGAGTATCAGAATAAAATTTTTAAAAAATGAAGTAAAAAAAAAAAAGGAAAAGTAAGTTGCCAGTAAGAGTACATTCTTTCAAGTACAGCTAATGAAATATATGGCCTGTCTGTTGTAAAACCCAGTCTTCCAGATGATATGCCAAGTGGTTTTGATTCTTTAAAAAAGCATCATCAGTAAAAACAGTGAGATAACACAGTGATAAAAGTCTCTGATAAGTGAGACAAGAACTCACAGTAAACTCAATGGCATTTTTCTCTTGGACTGCCTTCTAAGGCATATGCTCCAGACAAGCATTTTGTAAAGCCAGTGTATAATAAAAATTCCTAAATATGAAATCCACAGAGGAAAGTAGTTCATATGTACATTTTCTTTCACATGGGAGATTATTTTTCTCTACAGAATTTATCATGTTTATGCAATGAGGTTTCTTTTTACATTGTTTAACCTCCTACCAGCCAGGGAAGGACTTTGAAAAAGTGATCATTTTATTAAGTATGTTTTGTGTTGAAATGTGAATTGGTTTGTGAATCACGGGAAAAAAATAGCACACATCTAAGTCTACTTCAACTTCTTTTGCCACGGAAGAAAGAAGACAAACAAATTCTTTGTACACATAACAGCCATCTTCAGATTTTCTTTTTAAAGCAATTCCATTTTTTCCCAGTGACTCTTGAATTTTTTTCCATTTTAAATTCGGGAGCTCTATAACTTCCCAAGAATGACTAAATGAAGTCTTCAGGTGGCAGCTACTATTATAAAAACAGATGTTGCTTCTATGTGGCTATTTAGAAGAAAATCCTGTTGTCATATGGATGAGGAAAAGGTTAAATCCAAGCATGTAATTCAGGAGAGCACTCAGATTTCATGGGTTTAATTGGCTGAGCTAAGCCAGTCCCTGGACCCTTTCCTTGTCTAGTGGGAGCTCCTTAGAAAGTCTGCATGGATGTTTTTGCATTGGACATTCTCAGTGGTAGCCACAGAAGAGAAGGAAAATACTGTCATACTTCACTGTTCTGCAAAGAGTATTGTTTTCCTCTGCAGAAAGTTGAATTTTTACAGACATATCAGAAGGTCTGGGCTTAGTTACCAAGTTAAGATACTGTTTAAAAAAAAATAAATGTATGTATACATATGTTACAAGGGAGAATGAAAAGCAAATTTCTTTGGTATATATAGTACCCAATCTAATGTCTGGATAATTTATTTTTGGTTTTGTTACACGATGTACAAACAAATTGTATTTGTGTAGCCTTATCTCAAATTGTCTCAGCCAGTCTCAACTATATCATCAGTTTAGCAAAACTAACTATTGTGCACTAAAATTTTATGCTGTAACCAATTTCTTAAGTTTGCTGCTGCACAGCACTTGAGCACTCTGAAATGCCAGAAACAAATCTGTGGTTTAATTTTGGTTTATACTAGTTACAAATGAATAGGTGGGAGTATCTAAACGTATTCTTGTTTACCAAGTTTAATTGTGAACCTTGAATGAATTCAACAGGGCTTTCTGTGCGCAAGATTTTTTTGTTTTTAAGTAGCACCACTCTAATATACAAGAAATGTGCCTGTTCTTTCTTGAAAGACCAATGTTTTTAGGGGACATCTGCCTGCTATGGTATTTCACATACTTCTTTCCCACCTCTCACTATCATCTTCATTGGAAATATTACATAAGGCTATGCAGGCTGGTTCCAGAGAAACAACATATGTAGCCCTATTAAAAAAAACAAAACCAAAACCAAAAACAAAAACAAAAATAAAAACAAACAAAACCAAACCTATCAGTCTCTATAGCATGTCAAAAATAAAAGACACCAACCATACTCAACTGTGAATCAGAGTAAATTTTAGAGATACAAATGAATGTTTTTCTGTGCCCTATTTCCTTAAAAGAAGAAGAAGAAGAAAAAAGAACGACTGAATTACAACACCCTTTAGAAAGATTTTCAATTAGCCTTAACAATTTCTAGCTCAGACTGATGAATCTGTCCATCCTTCAGTATTATGAAGTTTTCTCCTATTATAGTGGTCAAGCAGTTCCCTGTTATGACTTGCCTCATGACTAATTGTATCACTTTCAAGAGCATAACATACCATCTCCTCTGTAAACGTACATAGAAGAACCCAGTTCTAGGTAAGGTTAAGAAACAGGAAGAGCTTGTGTGTTTCTCGGTATTTTCACAGAAGTAAGGATTTCATTTTACAAATGCTCTCAGTACCATCATAGATTTTGTGGTGTTATTTCAATTTATCATTACATCTGCATGTAGTGTAAAGCTACTAGAAAAAAATTACCTTCATGGCTCATTGGTTACTGTCTGCACTATAGTTTCATATGCAATAGGCACAGGAAAAAGTTTGCCTTACTAACATGTCTCACATTTCTTGAAGAATTTTATTGTGTTAGGAAAATAATGTGCTTTTAGTTCTGGCTAAAGAGACCTATTATAAATGAGGCATTTACTCCTATTTCAGCCATTCACATGCTACTTTTTGTTGATTTTTTTTAATGTTTTAGAGAAATTTAACCTGTTTTGAATCTGAAGGTTCTGCAATTCTAACTCAGAAGTTAAAATTCTCTTCCCCTTCCTCCCCTTTTCTCTATTCTACTGACAGAACAGTAGAAATTACAAACTTGTATGTTTAATCATTGTCTGTAAGGAGATCAGGGTTAACTATTTTTGTTTACAGATGAGTAAGTGTAAAAAGAAGTCTGTTTCTGTTTATCTGGTCATTAGTGTTTTGCCCATACGTTCAAGGTTGACCAGACTTGTAGAAGGCAAACAAAAGAAGTCTAAGCACCTGTTCCTGCCAGAGAACATATATATGGAATCATCTCCTGTTAGTAAAGCTACTGTTCTTGGAGTTTATAGTTTAGTTTCATCCAAGCAGAATCCAGTTCACACACCCAGAGACAGCTTTGCAGTTTGAGTCAAGAGGGAAGGCAGAGGTTTCTTCACAACCACATTTTAAAAGTGTAAGCTGCATTCCCATTAACATGTGATGAACTTAAAATTACATGAAATTTTGAAATAAATTCAAATAATTCTTTTTTAATTCACTTTCTATTTTTTTGCTTTAAAAATTCACTCATGTCCAGAGAAGGGCAACGAAGCTGGTGAGGGGGCTGGAGCACAAGTCTTATGAGGAGCGGCTGAGGGAACTGGGGTTGTTCAGTCTGAGGAAGAGGAGGCTGAGAGGAGACCTTATTGCTCTCTACAACTACCTGAAAGGGGGTTGTGGCGACGAGGGTGTAGGTCTCTTCTCCCAAGTAACTAGTGATAGGATGAGACGAAATGGCCTCAAGTTGCGCCAGGGGAGGTTTAGATTGGATTTTAGGAAAAATTTCTTCACTGAGAGAGTGGTCAGGCATTGGAACAGGCTGCCCAGGGAGGTGGTGGAGTCGCCATCTCTGGAAGTGTTCAAAAAACGTGTGGATGTGGCACTTCAGGACATGGTTTAGGGGACATGGTGGCGCTGGACTAATGGTTGGACTTGATGATCTTGAAGGTCCTTTCCAACCTAGTGATTCTGTGATTCTGTATAAAGTGTGTTACTTTTATTCATTAGATTTAAGTTATCTAACAAGAATAACTTAAACGTTGGCAAACTCCACCAAATTAAGTCATTCAGAGGACAGAAAACTTTAGAAATACGTGCAGAAACTTGCTGACTTGTTGCATGACTGAGAGTATGTGCTGCTTTGGTTATTGCTCCAGTTTATCTACCCCTGGGGTATTTTACTTCTAGGATTATTTATGTTACACGTAGCATGTATCTTAGGGAAGAAGG
The DNA here is from genome assembly GCF_964289735.1 of Phaethon aethereus. NCBI lineage: Eukaryota > Metazoa > Chordata > Aves > Phaethontiformes > Phaethontidae > Phaethon > Phaethon aethereus. The sequence goes on along the minus strand of NC_138577.1, from coordinate 49,014,653 downwards.
GAGTCAACCTCAGCAATAGCACATTAAGTCAAGGGCACTTGTCTGAGGAGTGGAGCTGTGACATATGAAAAGGTTCACAACTGTTTGTTCTGGCCTGCCTATATCAATTCATAGGAACAAGTGGTAGAAAAGGCTTTCAATGACCTTTGAGCTTGATGAGCATTTGGAGTCCCACTGTGCCATCACAGATGATACAAAATGTTTTCATTTTAAGGAGGTAAATACAATTTGAAGTGTCTATAATAACATAAGAGATGCTCAGCATAATGTAGACATATGTTCTTGTCTAATAACTGGTTTGGGAGTTTTCTGCAACTTTTTTCTTAATATTTTTAAGAATGCCATTGTACTATGCAATTAATTTGTATTTCAATTTAGGGAAGATACCAAAATCCACAATCAAATTTACATCCATGTCTCATGTCATACAAACAAAATGTTGTGTAAAATAAAACCACATATACTCAACCAGAAACACAAACAGGGAAAGCATTCAACAAAATGTACAGGTCATGTAATCATTCAAATAAGCAGTCATTTTTATATATTTATGTTTTAAACTTTGCTCATCATGGGTCCAACAAATGACTAGCTTTACATCTCAGTGATGCACAAACTTAAATGTGGATTAATCCAATGAATATTAGCAAGGCAGAATTAGTAAGGTCAGAATTTTTTATAGTCGATGTCTGTAGGCTAAGTGATACCAATTAAATTGGTTCAGGCTATTGTATTAAATGGTAATTGAATTCCTAGAATGTTCCTAACAATTATAACATATTAACATGAATACAATTGCATAGTTAATGGCTTATTGAATTTTCTTTTTCTTTTTTGTTATTTGGTTCATTAGTTTGCACTGTGGTTTTCTTATATTCTCACTCAATTTCTATAAATTTTCCATCACTGACTTATACTGTGGAATAATGGAAACATTAGGCGAGTGAATTTGAAATACACATCTGGGACCTCAGTTGCTGGATTTAAACATTCTCTATCTTTTTTTGGAATATAGAAACAGGAAAACACATAAGTCTGTAAAATACATGTAGATTCTGTGCTTTCTTAAACACATCATAAGAGTAAGTGAAAAATGAAACTGTACTGACTCAGTTGCACAATAGTTGCTACACTGCAGAAAGATACAAGTTTCTCTGACTCTTAAAGGACAGCTGTATGGTTTAGCAACAATTCATCAATTCAATATTGAAGACACAGAAATGTGTTTTGACTGAAAGTTCAATTGAAATGCCAACTTGACTCCAAGAACCAAAACTGACTTTCTATGCAAGTGAAGGACTCTACAGTACTTAAGATTCAGAGAGTCACATGGTCATTTCTGCAATTAACCTATAGAAGCAACGATTTCAAATGGTATCAGCATTGGACAAGGACTGAAGTGTGTATCTTTTTCCAGTTCTGCCACTACCTTGTACTGATAAGTCAATTTCCTTTTTGAATTTGTTTTCCCACCTCTTAATGTTTCTATAGGTTTTGAATCATAATTTGCTTGTAAGTATACTCCAAGGCAGCTATAAAATATCACTATCTTGATAAGTTTACTCAGCTAATTAATTATTAGCCTGCAGACCTCAAAAAGTGTATGGACAGTCCCAATTGGAAAAACAGTTCATTAGAGTTTTATTTGCCTTAGTCATAATAGTTGTAATATATTTTCATTGAATTAATAGGTGTATTTTATCAAAAATATTCTGTAATGGTATAAAAACCAAAGGATTCCTTGTCAAAGGGAGTTCTGTCTGTTTGATAGGATCCCTGATACAGAGTAGAGTGGATGTTTTCGTGCTATATATGTTTCTCTCTCACTTTTCTTGTTTTTTACTTTGACAACTGCAACCAGATCCTCAAATGTGCAATATATCTAGGATGCTAAAGAGAGGAGAATGCAACTGTGGAGACTTTTGGATTCTGAAACAGATTTGCTGATGATTGCTTATGAACAACAGAATAAAAGATAACGGTTAATTCATATATGTTGTCCAGTGTCTTTCATAAAGGGCAGTAAAAAACAAAAAGAAAGGAAAACAAAAATTGCACTTGTCAGAATCAGAGAATATAAAGTTGTGTTATAGACAGATTAATTTTCTACCAGTAAGCACCAATGCAAAAAGTCCTGCAACAACTGTTCTTTTCCAACTTCAGCAGTTTTTCAGGTCGCCTTTCCTATGGTAAGTATTATTCATTGTTTTTTCTTTATCTCATTCATCATAAGCTGCTGGTATGCACTTCACAGGCTATTTCCAAGCTAATTATCAAGATTTATTTGCAAGTAACTAGAATTCCTCCGGCCATTTACTCATTCTCAAAAAAGGACCTCTGTCCTTTTCATTTCCACATCATTCATGCTTGAAAGAAGACTCTTACAAAGCTCTACAAAGCTGTCTTAATAACCTACTTCAGGAAGCTTCCCATCCTTACAACAATGCCTACAAGAAAAGCAAAGCTCTTGCTTTGCTGAGTTTCTCACTTTTGGAATTGAGTAATATTGTCCCATTTTTCCCAGTACACACCTCTCAAACTAAATTTAGATTGTATTCTTACAAGAAGAACTAGACACAGATTGGATCTAGCTCATGAATATCAGCACAACCACAACTTGTATTGCTCAGACTGGTTTCACTGAGCCTAGCTGTGAACATGGACATATAGAAATAGCTGATGAAGCAGCACATTAGGCAGTCTGAATCTGGCAGATTTACAGAAGCGCTACGTTTGTGGTATTCTGTTACTTCCAGACAATGCTGGCAGTCATAAACAAGACTGTAGCAACCCTCAGATATTTTCTGGCTTGGATTTGCCTTCTAGTTCATCATTCTCAGTCAGTTCTTGTACATAAAACAGATCCTTGTTTTCTTGGCATGATGATAATAATCAGAACAAATTTACCAATGTTCTGGGGTTTACATACATATTTGATATCCATTGGCCAACTTAAAAGAATGCTTTTAACAGAATATTTCTTAAAATGTTAAACACGTTAACTCTGTTCTCCACTTCACATGTAAATAAATCCATGAGGACAGAATGAGTATTTGTTTCTGCAGTATGACAACAATGATAAAATTACTGCTGTTCACAGGCATTTTATATGGCATTGCCTAACAATCACATTTCATAGTATTATCTTGTTTTTAAAGGAATCACATAAGTTATCTTTTAAATACAACTTCTTACAAAAGTGTGTTCTCAGCATTTACACATAACTTCAAGACAAGCTTCATACAATGACCAAGGTGATGGCTGAAGACAGAAAAAGTAGATTAAAAAGTTTTCCTTGTTTTAATAATGACTGAAAGAATAAGGCTTTAGGATACTGTCAGTTTTATTAAGTGAGCATATTTACTTTATAGTAAGGAAAAGTTATCAATATGTTAAAACTTAGCTTTTCTTTAAAAAATTCTCTTTCTAGTTGTTCAAAGTAGTGATAGGTAACTGAAGCCCAGTATTTCCTATACAGCACCAGTCTTTCTTATACAACACTTTTTAATAAGCTTTTTACAAAAATACACAAAAATTATAAATAATTGATCTTTATAAAAAGCTTAGTTGTCAATACTACCCCAGATTTCAATTCATGAAACACTTCCTTCATGGATATTAGCACAAGAAGTGCTACTGATTTTCTTTTGGTCATTAACAATGAGTGTTAATGTCAACATTACTGACAAGTTACAAATATATTTAGTGAAGTGATGTTATTTTCACTGTAGCACATTGAAACAGTTTGATATATTTAGCTTTTTGACAGTAAGTCATATGTTTTCTTCTTTTCCTTCTTTCTTTTTTTATTTCCTTGGGTCACAACAACCTGAATTTGCTAATAGATTGAGTCAAAATTTGTTATTATCAATAAATGCAGAAAATGGGCTATGTAAATGTTGGTCACAAAAGGGGGAGGCTGACTTAGTCAATAGGACTCATGAAAAAACTTTAAAACTTACCTTAATTTCGTAGCTGTGCAACACTTTGAAGGACTGCTGCTGACCTTCACCATTCATGGGTGAGCATCAGCTCATGCCAGCCACAGCCAAAGACATGAACTCCACAGCAAAAAAACTTTCCCCACCCTTGCACCTGAAGGAGGGAGGTGGTGAGTGTCTTTAGTCATCTTCACGGTGGCCTAAATGATGCTGTTCTGTGGGGAGCCAAACCACATAAGCCTGCTTGGCCCTAAGGGTTACTCTGCCAGAATGCAAAGAGGGGAAAGGTGTTTTGCTCCCTTGTTTTTAGAAAAGGCTGTCCCTATTCAGAGTGATGCGTCCATCGGTCTTCCAGTGTGGTACACTGTGAAGGGTTCAGGCACCAGCTGAGCCTCCGTGTGAGTAGGGAACTCAGGCAGTTACATCACTGAGACTTTGGGGTGGGACCCCACGGTGTAGGAACACCAGGTCTACCCTGCTGTCATGATACTCCTAGGTTGGGGAACTGGAGTCAGACAATCCAAACATTCTAAAAGTCTCAGTTTCTGGTTTCCCAGCCTGCCTAAAAAATCCTGTACAATCTAAAGGCTTTCAGTTGTGTTGTCTCAGAGCTGGAAAGAAGGAAAACATCAAGTTGTAGCATTAGGTTTCACATCTGTATGGAATCACAGATGCAACAAAACTCTGTGATGAATTATTTGCACTTGAAATAATTCTTGCTGTTCCTAGTCACAATAAAAAAGGCTGAGTGACAACAGTCAGCTTGGTTTTTCATGGATATGTACATGTCTCCAAAACAGAGCAATTATATAACTTATATTTCAGCATCACTGGCAGGTAAAGAGTTTTTTTACAAAAACTCAATATCAGGTTTAACTTCAATTATACCACAGTCTGCCTCCAAGATGTTCAAGTTCTTTTCAGCTCTTTTCACTCTGTTTCTAGCTTGCAGAAGATCCCTCACTCTATGAATATTTCTAATGAGGTGGCATCAGCCCCACTGTTTCTTCTTTCTTCAGTTGTTATCTTTCAGCATGAACTATGATGGTAGGCTGAAATACTAACCCTAGAAGCCTGACTGCAGAAAAATGAAAGGCCGTTAGCCTTCTACAGTGCAAATGAGTGCGCAACAGCCTTTTATGCTGCAAACCATAAAATTCCTTAACACTGATTCTTTCACCTTGTACATTTTCCCATTCCTATTTACTTTTTATTTCAAGAGTTTGTAAAAATTCATATCTCAGCTCTCCTCCACTATTTGCAGTTACATATTAGGAGGCAAATTACAGTCAATCAAGCATGCTTTTAAAGTGTTCTTCAAAAAATTTCCCAGGCAACCACACTTCTTTCCATGCTGTATCTCACCAACCAAGAGCTTCTTAGATATGCATGCATCATTACTCTGAACTCTAGGTCTAAACCTACAGCACACGTGCCTCCTTTATTATATCTTAAAGGATAGAAGTCATCATGTTATGAGGCTTCATCAATAATTAACTGCTGTGACCACCTTACACAGTACAAAACTTCATCTCCTTTAGCTGAAGGCTTGCCAAGTTATTGATTTTGAAAGATTTTCCCTGTCTCAAGACTGAGACACCATTTATAGAACACCATGAAAATAAATGGTAGTAAGAGTGCACATATGATTCTACCAATGACACAATTACATAATACCAATATATACCTATTACTAAAATACTGAAGATTTCTCTGTGGTATTCTATAAAGTTGTGCAAGAATGCAGATAAATCCATAGAATCATAGAATAATTTGGGTTAGAAGGGACCTTTAAAGTCCAATCCCACCTGCAATGAGCAGGGACATCTTCAACTAGATCAGGTTGCTCAGAGTCCTGTCCAACTTAACTTGAATGTTTCCAGGAATGGGGCATCTACTACCTCTTTGGGCAGAGAATGAATTTCCCTCATTGTGAAAAATTTCTTCCTTATATCCAGCCTAAATCTACACTCTTTTAGTTTAAAACCATTACTCTTTGTCCTATCTAAACGGGGCCTACTAAAAAGTCTGTCTCCATCTTTCCTATAAACCCACTTTAAGAAACTGGAAGGCTGCAATAAAGTCTCCCTACAGCCCTCTCTTCTCCAGGATGAACAACACCAACTCTCTCAGCCTATCCTCACAGGAGAGGTGTTCCATCCCTCTGAGCATTTTTGTGGCCCTCCTCTGGAAACACTCCAACAGGTCCATGTCCTTCCTGTGCTGAGGGCTCCAGAGCTGGACACAGTACTCCAGGTGGGGTCTCATCAGAGCAGAGCAGAAGGGCAGAAACACCTCCTGTGACCTGCTGGCCATGCTGCTTTGGATGCAGCCCAGGATATGGTTGGCCTTCTGGGCTACAAGTGCACATTGACAGTTCATGTCCAGCTTTTCATCCACCAGTACCCCTAAGTCCTTCTCAGCAGGGCTGCTGCTCTCAGTCCCTTAATCCCCCAGCCTGTACTGACACCAGGGTTTGCCATGACCCAGGTGCAGGGTCCTGCACTTGGCCTTGTTAAACCTCATGAGGTTCACATGTGCCCATTCCTCAAGCTTTTCCAGGTCCCTCTGGATGGCATCTTGTCCCTCAGGCATGTCAAGTGAACCACTCAGCTTGGTGTCATCTGCAAACTTGCTGAGGATGCTCTCATTCCCATGGTCTATCTCACTGATGACAGTATTCAACAGTACTTGTCCCAGTACAGACCCTCAAGGGACACCACTCATCACCGATCTCCATGTGGACATGGAGCCATTGACCACTACCCTCTGGATGCAACCATCCAATCAGTTCCTCATCCACCCATCAGTCCTCCCATCAAATGCATAGTTCTCCAATTTAGATAGAAGGATGCTGTGGGTGATCATGACAATAGAAATCCAGATAAATTACATCTGTAGCTCTTCCCTTGTCCACTGATGTGTTCGCTCTGTCACAGAAGGCCCCTAGGTTGGTCGGGCAGGACTTGCCCTTGGTGAAGCCACGCTGGCTGTCTCAAATCAGCTCCTGTCCTCTATGTGCCTTAGGATAGCTTCCATGTGGATCTGTTCCATGATCTCCCCAGGCACAGAGGGAAGGCTGAGAGGTTGGTAGTTCCCAGGGTCTGGATTGCTACCCGTTTATAAAATGGATGCAGTGTTTCCCTTTTTCCAGTCTCCAGGGACTTCACCTGACTACCAAGATTTTTCAAATATGACGGAAAGTGGCTTGGCAATTCCATCAGCCAACTCCTTCAGGACTTTGGGATGCATCTCATCTGATCCCACAGACTTATGTATGTTCAGGTTCCTCAGGTGGTCTTGAACCTGATGTTCTCTTATGTTGGGAGGGATTTTGCTTCTCCAGTCCCCATCTTGCAGTCAAAATTGAAACCAATATGATTTTTATAAATAAATGTGTATGATTTCTTTATTGATTAGATGATATTTAATTGTTTACATTTAAATATTTTTTAATTTGTGTTAAGCAGTAAGTTATAAACTTTTGTCTAATTTGTTCCATTTGCACAAATTATGGTCTAATCTAGATTAACATAGGAATACTACAATATAAATCTTTCTGTTATCTGAAATATTGGTCTTGAATCCATGAATTTCCATTGTAAATCTACAAATGAAAACAAAAAATTACTCTTTGTGTGATAAATAGATTTCAATTACAATATAGTAAATGCTGGCTACATATTTCTTCAAACTAACTTTCTTCTTTAGAGGAAAGTCTTCCTCATTAGAGAAGGTATATTCAGCTGTTATTGTGTTTTTTCCTGTGAAAATAATTTAAACATTTTGGTATGATCTGGTCTGGTCATTTGTGTGTGCTAAGAATGCTTGGAAAGCATGGTCAGAGAAAGTGATGTGCTCATCAGCTCTGGAACACTTTTGGAAAACTCATGCCAGGACCTTTCTGCTTTGTTTCCTAAACAAGAACATCAGCCCCACAGCTATAGAAACAGAGGCTAAATGTCAATTTGTTTCAAGGCAGTATCCCTCTGTTGACTACACAACAGGCACAGAAAAGGTACATTGCCAAAGGCATTTTTTAATTGATGAGGTTAGGACATTAATTGTTTGCAATGACTTTTCTGCTTTCCCCTTTTACAGCTGCCTTTCTTGGAATCAGCAGTTATGCCTTTGAGTCACCTTTCTATGCAACATTGATGAACCTCCCAAATTTGTCCATGGCCAATGCCGGTATGAACAAAAAAATTTAATATTGGTTGAAAACAACAGAGGAAGATATAACAATTTTTGTTGTCAGGCAGTTTTGAAAGTCAATAATTTTGTCTGATAGATGTGATTGCCTGCTCCAGAATCAAAATTCTCACTAATAAATCTCTTCTATTCAGTTACAAATTAATTTACCAATTATAAATAAATGAAAAACTGTCACGTAGATTTTCTACCAGCTTGAAACAACAGGTAAGAAATATAGCTTTCTGGATATGAACTGCTGTTTCATTCACTTAAAAGAAGTTTCAGCTGTGTAGATGGTACTGACAGTTTGGGTCTTGAATGTTTCAATACCTGTTGTATCACTGGTCAAAGTACCCAAAGAAGGTAAACATAAGGATCATATTGTGGTGATGTGCATAATAACCTGCATGTCTGATACAGCCTGGAGAGGGATTTCATCTCCAGAATAGAAATTTAGAGGTAATCTTAAAATGTGCATTTGTACTACATGCATCATCCCATTTTGTGCTACAGATAGACGAAATCTGGATTATGGCTTAAAACAGACATATTGTCATCACTTATTTTTCAGGTGTGAATCAGCGAAATGATTTATGGTTAAGCAGCTTAATGGTCAATTATTTGTGTTACATATTGTTCATATAGAAGCAAATATGCAGTTTCACAAAACTAAAATAAATGTTTACAGATAAAAAATTTACCTGTGTACAAGAAAATAAGTATGATAAGGAACCTGGTGAGGCAGCAATGAAAAACAAAAGAACAATTAATTTACTGTATGGTCATTTGAAAAATTTTCTAAGGCAGTTCCATTGTATATATGGCAGAGAAAATTTGTACTTTAAATACAATGGAAAAGAGATACCACTATACTGAATACTGATGACTACCAATATTACTAATAAAGATGAAAGAAAAATGCCAATTAACACATCTGACAGTTACGCATCTTGTCTGCTAATTGTTATAGTAACATGTTACCTTCAGTAAGAACTACAGCCTTAACATGTGGAAAACTTCACTTTTCTAGCTATTGATGATTCTTGTGTATACAGTGTCACCTCAGAAACAGGGGAGAGAACTATAGTTACAGAACCTCTTTAAATAAATTTAGTTCAAATTTTTGAAATAATTTGAAGAGTCATCTAAACTTTGAGTTTTTGTTTGAATGCTGGTTCATGAAACACAGCCAACAACATCTCCACAGATTTTAGTTCATGGATTCATAAAGAAAGGCAGTGTAACAAAATATGTGTGGGTTTTTCTTCCAACAGGAACAGAGAAATCCAGATGCAATTCAGCATAACTGAACTGGACAATGTGTACAAATATCCAAGTTATCTAATCTTACTAGAAGTAAAATGGTCACATTAGTGCACAAGTCCACCTGGGATTAATTAGTCATGTGAACCAGGGATGAACTATGCCACACAGACATCCCCTTAGTGTGACTATTTTTGAGCCACATGTAATTACTGCCTCACTGAGAGACAGCCAGCTACACAGAGGCTGTTTTGTCCTCGTCATTGAATGGTAATTTTTCCACTTCTTCTGGCATGCAGTCCCTCCTTCCCCCTCTCTCTGTCTTTCCACTGAGTCCATAACTTTTGAAGTGCCAGCAGCACAGATGGAGGTTATGTAATTTTCTTTCCTGAAACCCAAACGTCATTCTTCAGCATGCAAGTCAGTCACCATTTGCGGATGTGCAACTGACAGAAAACCATGTCCCAGAAGATTTGTAGATAGACAAATGTCTCTTTCACATAGTGAGTGCATAGATAGACTTCCATAGTGGTATGCCTCTATTTGCTTCTGTAAAAAGTCAGTACACACCACACTACACCCATAACTCTTGATGATAATGCTCTGGCCTTACAGCCCCACAGGATGGGTACAAAGATGAAAAGCACTGGGCATTTGTGCCTATAGTAATGTGACTCTTTCTAAGAAAAATTATGATTTAAATATATTATTGTATTATTCTGAAACAAACTTCCATATGGAACAGGTCTTCCTTAGAGAAATCATGACTATTGTATTTTCATATGCATCTGTCTTTCATCTGTCTCTTTGTCACAAGCAGATCCCTGAACCATGTACAGATCATCTGTCACTATTTTCATAAATTATACAGGCAGAGATGATAGTTAAAAAATGAAAATTCCTATTTATCACTGTTCCTTGATCTTAATAACTACATGATTTGAAATTCACCTAACTGAATTAAATATTTGCTCTCAGGAATCTGCCTTTAATAAGCCTTCTAGTAGAATCTCAACAAAAAATAAATACCTCTACTTAAAAACTCCCTTGAGCTCTTCATTGTATGTATATTTCCCCTGACTATTTCTCATTCTGGGTGAGTATTCATCTACCTATCCCATGTTTTTAAGATATATTCCTGGTTGATTTTCTTACGTTATTTATTCCTCACCACTTAAACAGCCAATCATCTGATTTTTTTACCTGCCGTATCCTTGCATTCCCACTTTTATCTGCAAAAGTTTCTTTACAGTTCAAAAGTAACATGAATTTTAAAAATTAAGAAAGTGCCATTTCCACATTTCTCATTAAATGGTTTCTATAGCATCTAGCACTTCATATGCTGAATAAGAAATTGTACCAAGATATTTCACTTCTCAGTAGGCAGTAGAAGTATGTAAAGAACACCAATACTAGCAAATGAAAAATTATTCCTATACCAGCTTATCAAATACAGAGATATTCCTATGGCAAACAAGTAATATTTTACTCATTTCTTGGCCATTTCTGCATAGGCTTATCACATTCAAACTATCACATATTTAATGGATTAGTATTAATGAAAATGCTCAGGCCTTTATACCAAGATAATTTACACAGCTCTTTCATGATATAATCTTAAAAAACAGAAATATTTTTCCCTTTGTATTTTTAAAATAGAAGAAACTCTTACATACTGCCTTCCAAAATAAACAAAAAAACCCCCCACCAAACCAAGAGCTTCAGCAGGTTATAGTTTTCATGCTCTCTGTCATTCACAGTATGTGTGTATAATTTTCTGTTCATTTTGTACTTCTCAATTTTCCTGTTTATTATAAAACATTTCAATTTGATAGTATCTGCATATTACAGCTGTACTATTTGTGCAGCTACAATAATGTACGAGAACCACATGAACAGAAGATAGTTATTTGAATTAATGAGAGACTGATCCAAAGAAAATATCCATGGATAATATGCTAGCTGTCGATCATCTAATATTGAAACAGGCACTGACGAAATTATTCAGAAATAACAGTCTGGAATTGCCCATTGGCACTTAGTATCAGTTCTGCAAGATAAAATTAAATGGAAATGGGAGAAAACAAAAGGGAAATATTTAACTTTGGTTGGACATAAGGAAAACAGTTGTTATAAAAAAATTTTTAATAGACAGATGTTACAGCTCTACTGAAGTCCACTTTTTAAGTGTAGCTGTGAAGATGTCTAGACATCCTTATACTTTAAGAAATAATTCAACACCTAATCATGCAATGAATCTGTTAGTTTGTGTATTCAGACAGATATTTGGCACTGGCTCTACTTCACAAAATGCCATTATTTGTGAGAGAATAGAAGGTTAATTATTTTTTATTAGTTTTTCATTATTTATCATTTTGTGTTTGTTATTCTATTTTAAATATTTCAATCATTTTGTGAGATGATTTCAACAAGCAATTTTGCATCACAAATGAGAGAGAACAGATTGTAAAATGAATAACTCAAAGGATTAGTTTAAATCATCAGACACCTGAAGTATTATCTCATATTGAAAAATATCTACCCTACCTCAAGTTTGATTTCCATGGGGACATTCAAAGAAAGATGTGATTTAATGTGGCTTTGTTAAATCACATCAAATCCCCGTGTAAACACTTTCTTTTGGAAGTGAAGATCCTTCATTTCCACATACTTTAATTATTTGGGGAGTCATCAGAATCAAAATTCAATTAAGGCCACCTTAAGTCTGAGCAAAAGTACTCTGCACAGGGAGTTGAAACATTTTAAGTAACTGACTTTAAAGGTAAAATGAGATTAGTTATCCTTTGCACCCTGTGAAGACAGCAACATTTTCCATCTCTGCTTAGTTCTTACCACTTCTTTGATGATCCAGCATGCATAAATTTTGGCAAGGCTTGAATTCACTCGCTCGGTTCAATAGCAGTTATTAGTTTACATTTTTTATACCCTCTCCTCCAAGAGAACAAACTGTTATATTGTCACAATGCTGGCACTGAGCTCTGACAGTGTCTCTGGGCGAAATATACCTATGAATGCAGTGTAGAGTTTAAGGAGAATGAAAAGACAAAATAAAAATGTTACAGACTTGCTCTTCTGGAAGTTAATATTCCTCACAGAGAAAGATATATAGAATTCAGCTTATGAGACTTCATTGAAAGCTTTCAACTCCCCACATGGCATTTGTTTATACTGAAAATATAAATGAAAATAAGGATTATAGATAATACTTTGGTAAGGAAAAGCTGTATTCTTTTTCTGTTTGATAAGAACATAACTTTCTTACAAACATTGGTATCTGTTATTTTATATTATCCATTTCATGGAGCATGGAGCTTGAATCTCGGAGCTTGCAAAATGAATTTTTCTCTGAGCATCTCACAGGCTTCTTGTCACTGTAATACAGCATAAATGAGCCAAGTGATTCTGTGTGCATGAGTGTCACGTCCTGACATGAGAGTGACAGTGTGCATACAGACTGGGATCTACATATTTCATCTTGGTAAATGACAGCATTTAGACATAATTATTCATATTCCATTAATTCCCGTAATTCTGTACAAAAATATTTCTATAATCAAAGTAGTACACAGCAGGACTATGATTTTTAAAACTTTAATTAACAGAATAATAATTGTTGAACTTTATAAAAAATGTGTAATTGGTTCTAGCTTGATATTTTTACAAAAAAGATAAGAATAAAACAAAATTCAAACACTGGAAGAGCAGAGCTACATGTTTCACAAAAACATAAATGAGAAAAGTTTTATAAACATTCATGAAACCAGTGGGAAATCAGATAGCCAAAGGCAAAATCTACAAATTTAGATTTAGATCAAGTAAAACAAAGTATCTAACACATGCATTCCTGGCATGCCTACTATATGCCAAAGGTACATATTGCTGATGTCTGTTGAGGAGTTTTTCTGCGTGGAAACTGGACACATAGCATAGATGAGGTATGATTCATAAGTAGCTCAAGACACCTCACTGAAGCAGTCCAAGCAGTCAATAGATACTCAACTCCTCAAAGATGGTACAGTTCCTACAAGTAGAAGCACCATATCTATTTCTCTCTATTGATTATATAGCAAGCCAAAGGGAACTTGACTCTTGACTGCAACACTGCAATTAAGTATATATAGCTGGGCAGTTTAAATCCATATGCTCTTTCTTTCCCTGGGGTGCTCAAAAGGGTATTACTAGCCTTAAGCAATTTTTACAATACACGGCACTGAAAATGAAAGGTACAAGTCTTAATCCTCAATTCAGTCCTAAACTTCTTGCACAGGAGGAGGGCTAAAAAATGTTTGTGTGACAGAAGACAAGGAAATAAATAAAATAACAGATGAAGGTCCTTAATAATGAAACAAAAGACTCCAAATGTCATATAAAGACATATTTAATTACCTTTCAGTTCTACATTTAAACATTTTTACCTACCTACAGGCAGCCAAGCTATTTTTCTGTTTCTATTAGAGATGCCCACTCCAATTCCAATTACACAGTCATTCTCAATAGTGCTTTTGTTGAATCCTCAGCAGAGCTAAGTCATATTCAGATTCAGTATGGTAACCTCTCCATGTGCATGAGGATTCTGAAGCTCAGCAAGTCAGATGCATTCAAAAAAAAAACTCAAATATTGTTACACATTCTCATAATTTCAGAAATTAACTCATAACTTGGACAAGAATATATGTGACTTCAGCAGCTGTTTTATTGAAAACTCAGATTGAATTGAAAGAGAATTTTTTAATACATCACACCCTTCCAGAAATGTTAGCTTGAGATTAATTTCCTCTTTAAGACAATATTCCTTACAAGCTATCCAGCTTTGTAACATGCATGTAGTACGTATGATCACGAGTGTATATATATGTGTAAAGAAATATGTCTAATAAGCAACTCCTTTGTATTACAAAAATGTGATAACATCAGTTTAAAATGCTTTATTTCAACAATCTCCAAAAAAAAATTACCTGTTTTCTTTGGTTTAAAAAGTGTTTGGATGTGGTTCTGTCTTGATCTAACATTACTCTGTGGTGTCCTAAGTTGTTAGCTTGCCAGGAGGAGCTGTAGTTCACATGGCTCTTGTCCTCCCTTTCCTGCCAGTGGTCCTCCCTCTGCCAGCAGGTACTGTGGTGCCAGGGACCACTGTAAGAGCAGAAAGTGGTAACAGTGTACAATGCACAGTGGGACATTCTGGCCTATAAAAAAAATAGCAATACAATGAGCTCAGGTTGAATAAATACAGATGGACTGTGAATTGACTTGAAAGGGGTCTAATTAATTTGACAGATCAATTTTTTCCTACTATATTAAATTATATTAAACTGTCTTTATCTTGACCCATGATTTTTTCTTGGTTTTGCTCTTCCTATTCTCTCCCACTCCCAGCTGGTGGTGGGGAATGAGTGGGAAGTTGGCCACTGCTTAACGGATGGGTGAGGTAAAGCCACCAAAAATATTGCAATTAAATGCAATTTATACCCAAAGAAAGACAGGCTTGTAACAGGTAAACAAAACAATCCACTAAGTGATCTGCTGCCTGATTTCTTTCAACCGACTAGGAACCCTTTTTTAGGGAAACAGGATAAAGGTTGATAATGGCCACTATTACATGAGTAACAAGCCCACTTGTTAATGCTGTGAACATGAAAATGCAGATTTCTGATTAGACTGGCAGCCATTACAGTATTGCCAACACATTATTCCAAGTAATTTCTCACTTTCCGTTTTCTTAAAGCATTGTGAGTTTTTCTGTTTCCATAAAATATGTTGTGTTCTGAACAATTACCTTTCTGCTAGCTTCACAGCTTCAACATTTAGTTTTTTCCCCTCCATAAAAAATGAGTAGTGTTTCGTCTCCAGGCAACCTCTGAGACTGAGAGTTCCTATATCATTCATCTCTAATTATTACTTTTTCCTCATCACAATATTTCTTAATGTTCTTTGCTTAATCAGATTTTATTTTTACCAAATTTTAATTTATGCTACTATGTTAGAAGATGTCAATGTTTACCATATTTTCCTCTTTATTCGGAAATATTGGTGGTCTCCTAACTATTATTAGAACAGCATGTAGAAATTAGTTTGTTGTTATTAATTTTCCTACTGTCAAGTGGTTTGCAAATTCCTTTTCTGTTTTTAAAATGTGGTTCATGAATTGCAACAAAAAGAATACCTCCTGTTGTGCTCAGTTAAGAATTTATGAAAATGAGTTTGTTTGATGGACATTTAAGCATGTGTCCATCTGCTTTTAGTCTGAGACTATTAGGCTGTAAAGTGTATTGATATTAATAAGGCTATGGGTATGTTTGTTAATGTAAGATCACATAGATTCCTACTGATGAAAACAGAGGTTAGACAGATGGCCTAACTGGTCGAACAAAAAGCAAAATTTCAGTTATTCATTAGCTGTAATTATAACATAGTGAAAGTATTGAAGGATGAGCAACATACAAAAAGAACAATACTCTGTTTTGTGTAATAACTCTCATAAGCAAAGCATTTCAGCATGTTTAAAAGAAGAAATGTGCATGTAACCTCTAGGTACACATGAAAGCCCCCATGCTGAAGAAACTGCCTGGGTACAGCATTGAACACTGTTACATCAGGAAATCTTATCTCAAATAATTTCAATTTATGACACAAGGAGGGTACTGAATCACTGGCAAAAGTTGCCAAGAGAGGTGGTAAATGCCCCACCCCTGAACACATTCAAGGTCAGACTGGATGGGGCTCTGAGCAACCTTATCTGGTTGAAGATGTCCCTGCTCATTGCAGGGGAGTTGGACTAGATGACCTTTAAAGCTCCCTTCCAACCCAAAGATTCTATGATTATACAATTCTCAGAATCTTGAAGGCCTTGGTTCACCACCCTCATTGTGAAAAATTTCTTCCTTATATCCAGTCTAAATCTACACTCTTTTAGTTTAAAACCACTACCCCTTGTCCTATGGCAACAGGCCCTGTTAAGAAGTCTGTCCCCATCTTTCTTTCTGCCCCCTGTAAGTACTGGAAGGCTGCAATAAGGTCTCCCCACAGCCCTCTCTTCTCCAGGATGAACAACACCAACTCCCTCAGCCTGTCCTCACAGGAGAGGTGTTCCATCCCTCTGAACATTTTTGTGGCCCTCCTCTGGACACGCTGCAACAGGCCCATGTCCTTCCAGTGCTGAGGGCTCCAGAGTTGGACACCGCACTCCAGGTGGGGTCTCATCAGAGCAGAGCAGAGGGGCAGAATCTCCTTCCTCAACCTTCTGCCCACGCTTGTGTTGATGCAGCCCAGGATACAGTTGGCCTTCTGTGCTGCAAGCAAACATTGTTGGCTCATGTGCAGTTTTTCATCCATCAGTACCCCACAGTCCTTCTCAGCAAGGCTGCTCTCCATTCCTTTGTCCCCCAGCCTGTATTGATACCAGGGGTTGCCATGACCCAGGTGCAGGACCCTGCACGTGGCCTTGTTAAACCTCATGAGGTTCACATGTGCCCATTCCTCAAGCTTTTCCACGTCCCTCTGGATGGCATCCCATCCCTCAGGCATGTCAAGTGCACCACTCAGCTTGGCGTCATCTGCAAACTTGCTGAGGGTGCACTCAATCCCACTGCCTTTGTCATTGATGAAGATATTCAACAGTACTTGTCCCGAGACCCCTGAGGGACACCGCTCATTACTGATCTCCATCTGGACATTGAGCCATTGACCACTACCCTCCTGATGCAACCATCCAATCAGTTCCTCATCCACCCATCAGTTCTCCCATCAAATGCATAGTCCTCCAATTTAGATAGAAGGATGACCATGGGTGACCATGACAAAGGCCTTACAGAAGTCTAGGTACATGACATCCAGAGGTCTTCCCTTGTCCACTGATGTGGTCACTCCATTATACAACGTCCCTAGGTTGGTCGGGCAGGACTTGCCCTTGGTGAAGCCATGCTGGCTGTCTCAAATCAGCTCCTGTCCTCTACATGACTTAAGATAGCTTCCATGAGGATCTGTTCCATGATCATTCCAGGCACAGAGGGGAGGCTGACAGGTCAGTAGTTCCCAGAGACCTCCTTGCTACCCTTTTATAAATATGGATGCAATGTTTCCCTTTTTCCAGTCACCAGGGACTTCACCTGGTGAAGTTTGAACTTCACCACCATTTTCAAATACGATGGAGACTGACTTGGCAAGTCCATCAGCGAATTCTCTCATGACTCTGGGATGCATCTTGTCAGTTCCCATAGACATGTGCATATTCAGGTTCTTCAGAGGGTCTTGAACCTGATCTTCTCTTACCGTGGGAAGGACTTTGCTCCCCCAGTCCTTGCCTGGAGGTCCATCTACTCGAGAGGTGTAGGATGAGAGGCTGCCAGTGAAATCTGAGACAAAGAAGTCACTCATTACCTCAGCCTTCTCCTCATCCGTTGTTACCGGTCTGCCAGTCTTGCTCATCAACAGGGTTATGCTTTCTTTAGGCTTCCTTTTCTGGCTGACATACCTGTAGAAGCCCTTCTTGTTATTATTCTTTGCATTCCTTGCCAATTTCAGCTCCAGCTGCACCTTGGCCTTCATGACTCTATCCCTACACAACAGGAGAGGTTTCCTGTACCCTTCCCAGGTACCCATCCCTGCTTTCACTGCTTGCGCATTTCCTTCCTGCACTTTAGTTTGACCAGCAAGTCTCCACTCAGCCATACTGGCCTCTTGCTCTCCTTTCCTGGTGTATTACACCTGGGGATCGAGAGCTCTTGCACTCTACGGAAAGCATCCTGAAAGATCTGCCACTCTGTTCTGCTCCCTCATCCCTGAGGGCAGTTTCCCAGGGGGTTCTATTGACTAATTCCTTGAAGATCTGGAAGTTTGCTTTCCTAAAATTCAGGGTCTAGGCTTTACTCTTCACCTGCACCATAACCCTCAGGACTGTGAACTCCACCAATGCATGATCACTGCAGCCCAGGCTGCCTCCAGTCTTGAAGTCACCAATTAGCTCACTTGTGTTGGTGACTGTGAAATATGTTCATCTGATTCGTGTGATGAAGTGTAACCTTCTGTACTGTTATGGATTTCTCCTGCACCATAAAAAGGGGTATTTTACAGGAGAAACTTAAACTACTTTGCTGGTATATCAGCTCAAACCAGTTTGACCACTGACCACATAGTATTGTGTAAAGAGAAACTTGTAAAGTGCATGCATAAAGTTTGGGGTCATTCTGGGGGCACGCTGAGGAAGATTCGAGAAGACTCTAGAAGGAGAGGAGAGCATGCGCCGAAAAAGACATGCTTATTCATGAATATGTATTAGCAGACACGCCTATTCATGAATATGTATTAGCAGACAGGATATAAACCAAGAACAGGAACTGTACCGCGTGCATCGGTGGAGCGGAGACTCCCGGCGCACCTAGCACTGTTTGCTTGCCTCTATTCGATTAATAAATTGTAAACTTAAATTGGAATCCTGTTTGGGACTAAATCATTTATCACAGTGACCAACAGGTTCAGTAATGCATCCCTTCTGATAGTGCTGTCTATTACCTGGCATAGGAAGTTATCTTCCATGCCCTCCAGGAGTCTCCTCAATTGCTTACAGATCATCATACTACTTTTCCAGCAGATGACAGGGTAGCTGAAGTCACCCAGCAGGATGATAACCTGGAAGCATGACATCTCCTGTAGCTGGAGGGAGAAGACTTCATCAGTAGACTCCCCTTGATTGGGCAGCCTTTAGTAGACACCAACCACAAGGTTCCCTTTGTTGCCTCTGATTTTTACCCAAAAGCTTTCAATCTGCTCATGGCTATTCTTCAGAGACAGCTCTTCATGATCTATGCATTTCTTGACATAGAGGGTGATGTCTCGGCCCTTCCTTCCTCACCTGTCCCTTCTGAACAACGTATTGCCATCAATAGCAGCACTCCAGTAGTGGGATTCATCCCACCAAGTTTCAGTAATGGCAGTACAGTGGCTTCCTGCTCCTCCTGTTTGTTGCCCATGCCACATGCATTGGTGTAAAGGCACTTCAGCTGGGCTGTCAGCTGTGTCACTTTCTTACAGGAACATATTTTAGTTCCTTTGAGGTCTTTCTCTGATGCAACAGGCTGAGGGGCCTCACCCACACCCTGTCCCTTTAACCTTGGCGTGTCATCCCACAGTTTGTCATGGGTAAGCCTGACATTATTCCCTCCCCCTTTGAGTCTAGTTTAAAGCCCTGTCAGTAAGCCCTGCTAGTCTGTGAACAAAGACCCACTTCCCCCTTTGCAAAAGGTTAATCCCAAGTGATGTCAGCAAGCCAAGTGCCGTGTAGGCCATCCCATTATGAAAAAACTCAAAATTGTGGTGGTGACACCAGCCATGGAACCATGTATTAATAGGCTAGGCCTGTCTGTTTCTTCCTATGTCACCGCCTACAACTGGAAGGAGACACGAAAAAATAACGTAGGCTCCAGATTCCCTAACCAACCATCCCAAGGCCCTGAAGTCTCTTTTGATTGCTCTTAGACTATGAGTTGCATCTTCATCACCACTCACATGGAAAAGCAGTAGTGAGTACTAGTCTGAGGGCCACACCATCCTAGAAACTTTCCTAGTAATGTCCTTAACCCAGCCCCCAGGGAGGCAGCAGACTTCCCTAAGAGAAGAGTCTGTCTGGTATATTGGAACTTCAGTTTCCCTCAGAAGGGACCAGCCACCCCAAGCGTGGGCTTGCCTCCATTTGCTCCTTTCCTTTAAGTTACTGCCTCCAGCCTGGCAGGGGGAGGATACAGGATCACCTTGATCTTGTTTTTTTTCTAATGAATGTTCCTGTTTCTGTCTCAAGAGAGCAGAGCATGGTTCACGAGTCCATCTCTTTTTTGGACTCCCTGATGCTCCTTAACCTTTTTACTTCCTCTCATAGGTCTGCCATGAGGCTGAGCAGATTAGCTACTTGGTCATACTTCACACAGCTGTTCTTGCTACTGTCATCAGTTACCAGAGAGAGGCTCTGGCACTCTCTGCAACCTGAGACCTAGATGGCTGCATGTTTCCATGGGAACTCTGCCTAAGCTGTTTCTGAGAGGGTGATGATAACCAATTAAACTCAACCCTTGAGGTGGTCAGGCCACTACATCCTCCCTGTGCACCCTTCCACATGAACTGACGTGCAAACTGCCACACCACACCCCAGCTAACGTGCCATGCTCTATTTGCCAGCTCTGTTCACAGAGCTCCTCTTCCCCTGATACAGCTTCATTCCATTTCCTTGTGGTCTATTGCTGGTCACCAGAGAGAAGAGATCAGCACCTCCCCCTCCACTGCCCCCCTTAAAAGATTTGTAGACTGCTGTGAGCTCACCCCTCAGCCTTCACTTCTCGATGCTGAACAAACCAAGTGGCCTCAGCTGCTCTTCATAAGTCTCGCTTTTGAGGCTTTTCATCACCTTGGCCACCTTCCTCTGGACACACTCTAATAGCCTGATGTCATTCTTATATTGAGATGCTCAAAACTGCACACAGTCCTCAAGGTGGGGCTGCATTGTAGAGTGGGACAATCATCTCCCTCGACCAGCTAGCTATGCTGTGCTTGCTGTACCCCAGAACACAGTTGGCCTTTTTGACTGCCAGGGCACACTGTTGACTTGTATTCAACCTCAGCTGTCAAACCAGAAACCCAGATCTCTTTCCACAGGGCTGCTCTCCAGCCTCTTGTCCACCAGTTAGTACCTATAACCACGTCTCCTCCATCCCACATGGACAATCCTGCATTTGCTCTTTTCATACGGTTGGTGACTGCCCAGCTCTCTAGTCTCTCCAGATCTCTCTGAAAGGCCTCTCTATCCTCGAGAGAGTCCACAGCTCCTCCTCATTTAGTATCATCAGCAAACTTAACGTATGTTTGATTCCTGTGTCCAGATCATTTAGAAAATCATTAAAGAGCCCTGGCCCTAAAATTGAGCCCTGGGGAAGCCCACTAAGGACTGGTCACCAGCCTGATGTAACCCTATTTACTAAAACTCTGTAAGCCCAACCCACCAGCTAATTGTTCACCCAATGTATTATGGACTTTTCTAGCTGTGTGCTGGATTTTATGTCCAGAAGGATATTGTGAGGGACAGTATCAAAAGCTTTGCTAAAATCCCAAAACGCGACATCTGCTGGCATTCCTTGGTCAATTAGATGGGTGACCTTGTCATAAAAGGAAAATAAGTTGCTTAGGCAGGGCTTACCCCTTGTGAACCCATGCTGGCTATGACCAATGACAGCATTGTCTCTCCAGATTTTTTTCAGTAACTTCCAGAGTAACCTTCTTCATAATTTCACCAGGCATTGAACTGAGACTGACAGGCCTGTAACTACCAGGGTCTTCCTTCTTACCCTTCTTAAAAATTGGGACAACATGTGCCAACTTCCAGATGACTGGGACCTATCCAGACTTCCAAGACCATTGAAAAATAATGGAGAGAGGTCCCGCAATGACATTGGCCAACTCTTTCAGTACTCTGAGATGAATCCCACTGGGACCCATAGACTTACATGCATCCAGGTGGGGCAGCAAGTCTCGAACAAGTTCAGAATCAACTGGGAGTTTATCAAGCTCCCAGTAACTGTCTTCTAACTCAGGGCTCCGGGAGTGCCAGGATCCATCATCAGTGTTAAAGACAGGGGTGAAGAAGGCATTAGATGTCTCTGCTTTTCCTACGACCCTATTTGTGAGGTGACCAAACCCATCAAGCAATAGACCAAGTTACTTCAACTTATTACTTCAACTTTCCTCTTTGTTTTTGACACCTCTCCAGCTTTCAGTTTTTTCATGTGAAATGAAATTACAGTGGTACTGAATAATACTAATGTGTTGTTGAGCTTGGAATTAGTTCACCAAAGCACTTTAATGCAGTGTAACTGATGTGAAAGTTGACTTCTCTCACAGCTTCTCTGCAGGAAAAAATGGTCTTATATTAGGAAGAAAAACAACTGTTCAAGGAGTGTTGTCTTACAGCAGTTTGAGACAGCACTTTTGTTTTTATACTGCAGAAATTTTTTATTTAAATAATGTTAAAATATACTTTTTTCCTGGCAGCCAAACCCACCTTGTCTTGGCCCTGACTAGTTAAATATGAAATTATGTCCTTTCATCTGAAATCTAGAGAGTAATATTTGCAAACCTTTGCCTGAAAACTGACTAATTCATAATGGTATCCATGTTTGTAGTTAATAAAGTGCCTTCAGTGCAGGCATACCCAGTATAAGTAATAAACCTACCTCATTATTCTCAATAGTTTTAGAAAAATATGCATTTGACAGGCATACTAATGCTTCCTGGAAGGCAGGTTTGGATAATATGCACTACTTAGCACTAAAAAACAGCTTCTCCAATTTTCCTTCTAAGTCAAAATCAGAATAAAACCAATAAGGCATTTTCAAACCACAGCAACCAATTTGCATAAAAAATATACGGAGCTCAGATATCTTGACGGCTGCATTAACATTTTTGCTTGTTTCCTTTTCTTTCTCTGAAGCAAAGATACAATTAGGTCTGGCAAGTCACTAAACAATTTACTTTGAAAACCTCCTATTAACTGAGATGGTTAGAACAATTTTAACCAGTTACTGAGAGGACTTTATTTCTAATGTGCAGGTCAGGACAGACAGAAACTTGTAGAATTAGAAACACAGTAATGATTAGAAATCATCACAAAAGACATGTTGCAAGAAGTGAACATAAAGATACGTAACAGACTTGAAGCACATATTTTAGGTATCTTAAACACTACTTAGGAGGTTAAAATCAGTTATTATATGCTCTATGTAGACCTCTGTGATTCTTCAATAAATAAGATTAAAACTGAATGACAGAATATTTTGTCTAGAAAGCTATCCCTGAGAATAAAAGAAGTGTCAGGAAAATCAATAAGTCTTCCAGCTTCTAAGAAAGTTTTAAAATTGTGAGTTTATTTATTTGTTGGGTTTTTTTTCATATTATAACTAAGATCAATAATGACTGGAGGCTGTGAAAATGATAGAGGTTGCCATTTCTGTGAATGGGTGAGTGGAGTAAATAAACATCTTACTCTAGCTAAAAAAAGTCACAGTCCTCAGTGCTTTATTTTTATCTTGATATTATAAGGAAAATCAAACTTTAACAAAACATTTATTATTTTTCAGAAAAAAATACATAAGAAACCACAGAGTGCTCTGTGAGTGTCTTCTACAGATCATTTCCCAAAGGTGCCAGTATCTTTCCATAGCTCAGGAAGAGCTCAGCAATCTTTCAGAGAACTGAGCCTGAAATTAATTCACTGCTGGAGGTGGGGAGGCTAAAGGAGTCACTTGTTGAATATCCTCTTTCATTAGCCTTTCCATTTTAACTGACTACAAACATAAGAGCTTATTTGAAAAAATATAATAGAATGGAAAAAGAATGAAGTATCACAAGCATGTTCTACATACCTAAAAATTATCATTTTTCTTTTTAGCCCACATTTCTCTTTCAGTTTTAAAATTTCATTTTAATTTTTTTTTATCTTCATGAAATTATTTATCTGTGATACTAGGATATTAGTTTTGTTCTCATGCTCTTAATTTTGGTTATAATTTGTCTATCCCAAATTTCATCCTTCTCCTGTTAGTTTTCATAATGTTTCTCTGTATTTTCCCTCTTCTTTCTACAGCTGATTTTGTTCACCTCTAAACTTGTATATATTCACAAGCAAAGAAGACCACCTTAAAAAGAAAATAGATCAGGAAAATCATTAAAGCAGCTACTGCTTAGTATTTTGAAAATAGATGAAGGTTGTACAGCACCTAGAAAATCAGAAACCAAAATTATAAAGAATTTAAACACTAATGCAAAACTTAAAAAAGAGGGTGGTTTATGAGAACAAATTTGAGGAATGGGGGTAGAGATTTAGCTCTCATTCCTCTTTAGGTGAGGAGGAAAGTTACTAATAAATAAAATAATTTTTCTTGAGTGTTTTTTGCATATTTACATCATACAGTTAGAACTGTCTTAGCAGATAGATGGCAAGACAGTGGACATCCACTGTATTTACCTAAGTACAGACTATACAGCTCTGACCATCTGGAATTCAGCTTAAGAAGTAAAATCTAACCAGCAGTGCCTAGTGAAAGTGCACACCAAATCAAAGTGTGCACATCTCCACCATTCTGCTGAAATGTCCCTTAAAACAATGCCAGAAAAGGTAATTGTGAATGTGCTTTGCAGTACTGTGCTTCAGGAGGGAGTCCAGGAGCTTCCAGCTCTCGGGTATTGAGGTATTGAGGAGAGGTCAGTGAAATGCCTTTGACAAGGTTCTAGACTGTGAGGCTGTTTCCACCACTCTTGACAGGAACATTCTTCACAGTGCAGACTGCAGACACAGAGAAAATGCCCACACTGGTAGATTCTTTTGCAGATCTTGCTATAGGGGCATTCAGGTACGTAGGTATGTATGTATACTTACCCATATATAGGTAGACATGGACACATACTGTATCATAGTCTCAGTTACAAAACTTGGAAGAAAAAAGATAAATTTATCAATCTGCAACACAACCATACAGCAAGAAACGTAATTCCTTACACTTTTAACGGAACACAGCAAAACCCTGTAAAGGCCAAAGAGATCAGGAGAGTTATTGCACAGGGCATCGTGTCACTTCTGTGGTCTACAGAGACTCTCAAGGAAAAAAAAAAAAGAGAAAAGCAAT
Organism: Phaethon aethereus; assembly: GCF_964289735.1. Lineage (NCBI taxonomy): Eukaryota > Metazoa > Chordata > Aves > Phaethontiformes > Phaethontidae > Phaethon > Phaethon aethereus. Next base: position 48,989,581 of record NC_138577.1, on the reverse strand, counting down.
GTCTCTTCCTATCAGTGTGGTTGATAGATGGATAAAGGAATGTTGCAATCTAGATGGCACAGAAGTAATAGCAAAAATATTTGCAACAGAAGTGTAAGAAGTTAAACTAAATACGATAAGGGAAGCAGCTAATCTCTTTTTCATTATGACAGTGGTAATAATTCTCATTCCATTTATTCAACAATTGATGAAAAAAGCTTTCCTTTTCACCTACAGCTATGCTGAGTATGCTGTTCTTTGGCAAAAGATTTATGGTTCAATAATATTGATAGCTCCTGTTTGCCTGAATTGAAGCCTTAGTAATTGTGGGCCACTTTCTGTCCTCTTGCCGCTACTGATCTGTAAGGTTAATAAAGGTAATAAACATAAATGGCTGCTGCTATTTGTTCCACCCAGAAGGCACATGGAAAATCAAAGAATGAACCAGTAACTTAGAACTAACCTGATCTACATATATCAAAATACAATACTATCGCATGTTGTTAAGTAATTCACTCACCCATAGGCATGCATCTAATATATTACTATAATGATTTAAGTGTTCCTGAGATGACTCCTTCAAATACAAACAAATTTGCAACACAGAAGAAAGCCTAGTATCTGGCATTTCAGTTCTGGAATGAAATCAGGTGCTGCAGGAATGATGTGTTTAACTGTTTTGCAGCTTTGGATAACTTCTGTTTAATGTCATTAAATGAAAACTGAATACTTCCTAACTAGACAAGTATTTAACAGCACTGACCTTTGAGAAGAAATAAGGATACAAGTACAAATCTACAATAGTTTCCCATTTCTACATAAATATTAAATGAATCTTTTATCAAAATTTTTGAGTATTCAAAGACTAGTGATAAATTATTAACCCATTTTCCAATCTTACTCAAATCATTTTACTTTATTTTAGAAAATCTATGAATCTTTTCTAGACAAATCTTTGGTAAATTCTCAGTCACAGTTAATTATTTTATCCACTTACAGTTAAGCTTTACTCTAATGTTTGCATGATGTATCTTCCTGCCAAAATTCAGCCACTATAAATGTGCAAATTTCCCACTGGATATATAACATTTTTTTTTTTAGGAGAACGGCTTTCACATTGAGAAAATAAAATCATAGTCATATATTAAATCTAACATTTTCAGCCTTTTTAAGGCTTCCTACATAATTTTCCAAGTTGTACATGAAGCTTTTAAATTTTGATGAGAGTGGGAAAAAAGATTTTTTAAAAAGCAGCTGTAATTAAGATGCACAAAATCATTTATTTATCTTTTTTCCCACCTTCTGTTACAAATAAGATTCTGACTTGAAATAGAAGCTGTCAAAATTTTCCAGTAATTCAACAGCAGATTATTGATTTCAAATTGTTTAAATAAAAGTGCTATACTACTCAGCTTTTCTTTTAAATTATAGTAAAACAGACATTTGGGGCATACTGTGAGTAGTGGGAATATAGGCTTTAAGTCCTTTAAATAATAACAATACCTATAAAATAATGTAAAGCCATCGTATTAACAAAGAGAAAACTGAAAAGACCATAATATCTTAAAAAGTAAAGAAAACTTTAAACTGTTTTTATATTAAATTACCTACTATGAATTTTTTCTTTAGTAAGGATAGTAAATGTTATGAGGAAAGTGTGATAGACAATTTTGCCTTTTTGGTTCTGTATAGGTGGTTTTCTTTATTGTTTCAGCAAAGACTACAGGATATCAACGTGCAAGGTGATATTCAATTGACAAGAACAGCTGGGTTTTATGACGTCTACCTCAAAAAAAGCTCTGACCAATAAAAAAAGAAATTACTTGTGTTCTGTGATGTGACTGGGTATTTTCTAGTTTGCATTTCAAAATAAGAAAATAAGTCACAGATCAATCAGATGAGGAAGGGGGCATAGGATGTATGGAGTTATAGACTGATGTAACCTTCTCATTTAACGTTGGAGCTCACTTAACATTGGAGCACATCTCCTACACAGTACTTAAATAGGGATTTACAAACCCCTTACTGTTGTCAGGAAATTTACACCTGACCCAAATCCAGGAATGCTTGATCAGGCTGTGGATCACCAGCACCACATAAGGAACATGGTACAAGTACTGGGGCAGACCTGCAAAGTTCCAGTTTAATGAGAATTTTTCTTCCCCAAACACCATGTAAGGGGAAAACAGCAGTGTATGATCACTCACTTTCCTGCTTCCCTTTTGTACAGATTTTTGGACTCTCTTGCTCTAACTGTCAAGTTCACCTTTCTTATGAAAACAAAGGTTTGGAGACTGTTCACAAAGACACAGCAGATCTGCTTGGTCACTGCCTTTTGTGGAACAAAGAAGGAAATTTTCCTATTGGACCTAACTATCAAAGACCAGTCACTATTTTTTCACCCTCATGAGTCCTGGAGGTATAGTATTGTTAACGAACAGGAATATAGATTTACCATCTAGTGCTTTGGGTGCATATTAGTTCATTGCAGTTTGTGGCTGAGATCTAAAAGGGCTGAGTCCTAAAATGAAAATTAACGTGCACTTCCACCTGTAGTCATTGTTTCAGTCTCTATAGGAGGAAGAGAGATTCTAGTCACCCCAAATTAGGCCCACTTAAATTGCTAGATACATTAAGTTAATAAAGTCACAGCCTGTTGTTTAAATCCTCATCTGTGTTTGCTTTTAGATGAGCTGTGTCCAGACCAAAGATGAGAGTGCTTCTTTGGAGTCTATCAGAAATCAGTGATACGTTCTCTGATGAGTTTCCTTTGCAACACAGTAGCTTATACATGACAGATTATTAGCATATAGTTACATATTTTTTAAGTGGAATGCTTCTGTAGAGACATAAGCTTCACTATACAACTTGCATAAAAGGCAGCATTTTCTACAAAATAATTCTAAGGCACTTGTGTAATGTGAGTCCCAGACTGGAGGTCGCAGATGACTGGAAGCTTGCCAATGTGATGCCCATCTACAAGAAAGGCCGGAAGGAGGATCCCGGGAACTACAGGCCTGTCAGCCTGACCTCGGTACTGGGGAAAGATTATGGAGTGGTTCATCTTGAGGTTTAATAAGGCCAAGTCCTGCACTTCGGCCACAACAACCCCAGGCAACGCTACAGGCTTGGGGAGGAGTGGCTGCAGAGCTGCCCGGTGGAAAAGGACCTGGGGGTGCTGGTTGACAACCGGCTGAACATGAGCCGGCAGTGTGCCCAGGTGGCCAAGAAAGTCAACAGCGTCCTGGCCTGTATCAGAAACAATGTGTCCAGCAGGAGTAGCGAAGTGATCGTGCCCCTGTACTCGGCACTGGTGAGGCCGCACCTTGAATCCTGTGTTCAGTTTTGGGCCCCTCATTACAAGAAGGATTCTGAGGTGCTGGAGCATGTCCAGAGAAGGGCAATGAAGCTGGTGAGGGGTCTGGAGCACAAGTCTTATGAGGAGCGACTGAGGGAACTGGGGTTGTTTAGTCTGGAGAAGAGGAGGCTGAGGGGAGACCTTATTGCTCTCTACAACTACCTGAAAGGGGGTTGTGGCGACGAGGGCGCTAGTCTCTTCTCCCAAGTAAACAGCGATAGGACAAGAGGAAATGGCCTCAAGTTGCGCAAGGGGAGATTTAGATTGGATATTAGGAAAAATTTCTTCACTGAGAGGGTGGTCAAGCATTGGCACAGGCTGCACAGGGAGGTGGTAGAGTCGCCATCTCTAGAAGTGTTCAAAAAACGTGTGGATGTGGCACAAAGGACATGGTTTAGGGAACATGGTGGCGCTGGATCGATGGTTGGACTTGATGATCTTGAAGGTCCTTTCCAACCTTAGCGATTCTGTGATTCTGTGATCTTCAGAGTGCTCACAGGGCATGTGAAGGACAACCAAAGGATCAGGCCCAGCCAGCATGGGTTCATGAAAGGCAGGTCCTGCTTGACCAACCTGATCTCCTGCTAGGACCAGGTGACCCACCTAGTGGATGAGGGAAAGTCTGTAGTTGTTGCCTACCTGGACTTTAGTAAAGCCTTTGAAACCATCTCCACAGCATTCTCCTGGAGAAACTGGTGGCTTCTGGCTTAGACAGGTGTACTCTTCGCTGGGTAAAGAACTGGCTGGATGGCCGAGCCCAGACAGTTGTGGTGAATGGCGTTAAATCTGGCTGGCAGCCGGTCACAAGCGGTGTTCCCCAGGGCTCGGTTCTGGGGCCGGACTTGTTCAATATCTTTATAGATGATGTGGTTGAGGGGATCGAGTGCTCTCTCAGTAAATTTGCAGATGACACCAAGCTGGGTGGGAGTGTTGATCTGCTGGAGGGTAGGAGGGCTCTGCAGAGGGATCTGGACAAGCTGGATCAATGGGCCGAGATAACTGTATGAGGTTTAATAAGGCCAAGTGCCAGGTCCTGCAACACTACAGGTTTGGGGAGGAGTGGCTGCAGAGCTGCCCGTTGGAAAAGGACCTGGGGATGCTGGTTGACAGCCGGCTGAGTATGAGCCGGCAGTGTGCCCAGGTGGCCAAGAAGGCCAACAGCATCCTGGCCTATATCAGAAGTAGTGTGGCCAGCAGGAACAGGGAGGTGATTGTGCCCCTGCAGTTGGTACTGGTGAGGCCACACCTCAAACACTGTGTTGTCCTAAACCAGGGGAGATTTAGAGTAGGTATTAGGAAAAATTTCTTTATGGAGAGAGTGGTCAAGCATTGGAACAGGCTGCCGAGGGAGGTGGTAGAGTCGCCATCACTGGAAGTGTTTAAAAAACCTGTGGACGTGGCACTTTGGGACACGGTTTAGGGGGCATGGTAGTGTTGAGTTAATGGTTGGACTTGGTCTTGAAGGTATTTTCCAGCCTTAATGGTACTGCGATTCTGTGATTCTGTGAAAAACAGAAACTAATTCTGTTTATTCTGCAAAACAGTGTAGATTATGCCTTCCCAGTCACCAATTCAAGGTAATAGATTATCAAGACGAATAGTTGGTTCATTTCTTCATGTTGTATTAGTGATCAGCATACATATTTGCTTTGTTTTCAAAACCAATATCATCGTGTTCTGTGTTCCATAAAATCAGAATAAAGTCACTGTAATTTGTTTAATAGTATTTTTTTTTAACATGCAATGGAACTGTACCTGTTAGAGGTTTTTTGAAGTGTTTTTTTTTCCCCTAGTGTCCATTGTTGCAACAGTTGGGCAAAATGCCCACTGAATTCCTTTACAAAATTGCATGAAGTAAAAGATATGTCTGAAAATTTCAAATTATAAAATAAAATTATTGATAACATTGTAATATTATTATTCTGTAAATATTAACAAACTGTGCTATACAATTATTATTAGAAATTCATCATCAAGTGCTGAGAACTTAAGAACAGTAGAACTAGATTCTGAGACAACCTTTAATTGTCCACCTTGTGTCTGCATTATAAGATAGTCTTTAATTACATAATCATACAGTATTTTTTTCCCTGAGAACTGCCTCCCTCTGTGCACAGAATAGATGATGCTTATTTAATGAGCAGCTATTCAGAATCTTTTTTCTCATAACATTTAGTGAATAGTTTATTTACAGCACATTATTCAAATGTCACTCTGCTGAGGAAATTATTGTTTCTCCCATCAGCTTTCCTAGGATTAAGGTTAATATAGTATCTGAAATGAGAAATGACTGCTTTTTAGAAAAGGACTTTAGCTCTTGCCAATCTCTGTGTTATTAATTTTCACTGTTTCTAGTAAATGTGTGAGGTAGTTTCTGGTTAGCTTATGTATAATTTAAATTCTCTGATTTCAGCACAGATATATTTTAGAGTTTTAATTATTATGTGAATTTTGAGTTATATATTTATCTTTACGATATTTCTTCAAGTTTTGACAGAGAGAGCTCTTTTTAAATTAAAAATATGATTCCAAAGTTTTGATTTCAGCTAAGTTTTCATTTTTATTTCAGCTCACTATCTGTGCAGGTCTTACTAGGTACCAATAAGTAGATAAACTATAAGTCCTGAGCAGATGTTGTTACAGAGGATTCAAAGGGTTAAGATAGAGATATAAGCAAGTTTTCCAATAATGTTAACCAAGAAATCATCTTTTCTCACTACAGAATCATTTTCCTTACCCAAACCTCCCACACGAAAAAAAAAAGGAGGGAGAATAAGAGGAAATATTACTTGCTCTTTATACAATAATTCATACCTGATTTATGCTGAAAGTCTCTGAATTTAAGCATTAAAAGAAGCTCACAACTATCTGACTTTCTTTTTCAGCACATGAAAAGGGAAATATTATGCATTAAACCAATATTTCCTTATATTTTTATTTTGTGACAGGTTCAAGTGCTATTTAAAAAATAGACAAAATGCTTTACTTATAAATCTCACAAGAGAAAGATTTGAGTTCCAAAATAAGCTCTCTTTTTACCCTTTCTGTGATACAGTATGTCCTGGCTAACAAAAACATGTTTGACCTGAAGGCTAAGGATATTTTTCTACTACAAAGAAAATTGATCAAGCTGCTCAGATTCATTAAGAATTGTTCTGTTGGAATAATAGAATGACAATTATTTTGTCAGAAACTATGGTACACAGTTTTGCCTCAGATATGAACAACCTGTATTAGAGCTCTGACTAGTATAGAACATATAGTGATAAATTCACAACATACGTTTCAGAGCCTGGTCCAACTAACAACAATCTTTTACATGGAAGTCAATATATCACAAAGGAGACTTTTTTTTCTGTATAACACCAATGAACTTAAACATCTACACTAATTTCTTTTCTCTCAGACAGAGCTTTTCCTGTACAAACAACAAGAAAACACACACACTACCGCTACAACCTCGCATTTCAAAATACAAAATATGGCAAAGTAAAATAAATAAAAAATAATTCCCAGATTCATGACAAAGCAGAACAGCTGTAAAATGCTATAATATTTTCAAAAGGGTTGATCCTGTATCTTACATAATTGTGAGTTATGAAATGTAGTGTTCTAGTGCATTTGTCCTAGAAAAATCTTATATCAATCAAAAGCATCAGTGAGGGAAATCGCTTTCTCAGTATTACAGACTAACTAGGTCTTTGTGAGCTATAGGTTGTTCTCAAGTCACTGCTGACTAAAAAGCAATTTTTTTTTTATGTAATTCCCCCCAAAAATAATCCCCACTTCATTCCTTGGTGATGTTATTTAAATAAAACTTATAATTATTTGGGTTGAGAGAAAATCATTCAAATGGTATGATAATTCCAGAATTTTCCTATTTCATAAAAGTACTCACTAAACTGGTAGATAGATGTTGTCATTGCTGCTTTATTGTTTTTTAATAGGATATGAAAAAGTGCAGTTTTAAATATGTGAGAACTCCAGTGAGAACACATAAACGAACAGTTTCAGTGAAACACCAAAACATGGGAAATTATTAAAGAGATTGAAAAAATTAATTTCAAATTTTTAATATTTCAACAATAATATTTTTCCCATGTAATCATACAAGCTTAAAAAATAAATATAGTAAATCACCTTCCTTTTCTATCTTTCCTTTCAAAAAATAATCAGATTGGAAAAGACATTATGTATTTATTTTAATTTGGTCAAAGTTAAAAAACTGCTTATTTGTCTACCACTAATACACAGAACATCTCTCTTTTTTGCCCTCTTTCCATAACCATGAGCAATATGAGATGCTGCACAGAAATGAGTAGAGAGTCATGGACAAAATTAAGTCTTTCATTACCTTCAGTCACAAAGTAATCACAGTGGAAATCTTGTGCATAGTAATGCAAGATTAAGAAATGCTGTCTTCTGCTCCAAATGGCTAATATGTTGAAAAAAGCTTTGGATTAAATGGGTTTTGTTAAATATTGTCTGTTCCTTTCTTTAGAACATTGTGGTTTACATTTGTAATTCAATTCCCCTATGAATTTTCAGAAACTATTTCAATTAGGTTGATTAAAATTATTCTACCAATTGAAAAAGAAATATTTTAAATAAAATACATACATTTCAATAAATGTAATGGACTGCCAAAATGTCTATTAGATCTATATTTATTTAATCATAATCATACATGCATGGATGCACACAAATACATAGGTATTTATTTTCACATGTGTATACGTAATGGTTTAAAAATTTAATGCTAAATTTCTTCTTCCCTGTCCACTCCACTCCCTTTTCTAGTAACAGAGGAAAATCTCAAACATTCAGCATGGGACTTCTTTAAGCCAACTATAATGGGCTAAGCCAAAGTTCCCCAGTACGAAAAAGCCATTGACATACAGTGACAAGTCCAGTGAGGGATCACGAAAGTAATTACAGGGCTCAAGCACATGGTGTATGAGAAGAGGCTGAGAAAAACTTATTTATTGAGTCTTAAGGAGAGAAGGTTAAGGAAGAATCTCATTGCTGTATCCATGTACCTTGTGGCAGGGTAGACAGGAAACATGCCCAAACACTTCCGAGGTGTACAGTGGTAGGGGAAAAGGCAACAGACACAAGTTACCATGAGAGAAATTCTGATCAAATGTTAGAAAACAAATTTTCACAATGAGGATAAGGAGATACTTGAACAGGTGCCAAAGGACTGTCATCCTGGATGATACTCAAACCTGACAGGACACAACACTGCACAACTTCTATCACAGTTGGCCCTTATTTCAGCAAGGGATTTGAACTTCAAAGGTCACTCCAAACATAAATTATTCAATGACTCAGTAACCAAGTTAATAAGAGGAAACACCAGTACTAACATTTCCAAGGATAAAAGGACCTTTCCTTTCTTATAGCTATTATCATATTGTAATTTTTTTTCTTTTTTAATTTTTATCAAATCTAATTTAAATAAAGCAACTAGCATACTTTCCTGTTTCTGGAATTACTTATGCATGGTTTTAAAATGTCACCATTTTTGTTGGAAAGACTCTACAGCTGAGTTAACAACAAGCATAAAATACTATCTTTAAAGCAGTAATGACAGCTTTATTGTTAACAACATTGGTGAGTGTAATTCCCCATGCATTGCTTCGAAAACTTAGCCATGAAGTTAGATGATGTTCATTTTATATTCTGACAGTTACACTTTGTATGAATCATGTAAGAATAAAAATTCAGCAAAATCAGAAGTGATGTCAGCATATTAAAAGGAGTATAGAAGAAACTCTTGGAGGTGGTACAGTTACCCAATGTGAAATATTACCTGAAATGCATTTAATGCTCATTGACATGCCCTACAGTGCTGTCTGGCCTCAAGCAGATGGCTGAAAAAGTAAAGGCTCTCCTGGAAGTCCTGCCTCTTCTGTCAGTCCTATAGGGTTTGTATTGAATACCATATGGATTACCTCTGTGTGAGCAACGGATTGTACATTTTGGCTGAGCAAATTGAGATATTTCTTAAATGACTTCCATAAAGTCTTTTGGATTTTATTGCTGAATAGCAAGAGACACATTTCACTATTAAGTCAGTTATGGTTAAGGTGCAGATGTGACGTACTCTTTACACTAATATCTAACAAAATTAGATTTCTGTTATAATTCTGAATAAACAGTGGCCATTGTAAGCTATGCCCTGCTGCTGCTGAAACTTCAAACCCACAAGGAGGTTAAGATTACCATTGTTCACCATGTTAAAGTATTTATTTATTTATAACCAAAGATCATTTGTTATTTTAACTTCTCTGTCACTGGTTTCATGTGTCATTTTAACAGTGCTCTTATCTCTATAAACCTTCCAGGCTTCCCAGATCTCAGAAGCCAAAACCACCACCTCTGCATACATGGAGGGTCCACTCCAAAGAATGCAGGTGATTCCTTACTCCTAATTTTGTCAGTGATTAAAGGAATCAGTCCCACGGTAGTATATATGAGAGCATATCAAAGTACTGCTTTGCTCATCCTAATGAAGACAAGTCATATTCCTTTACTATCAGACTATTTGCTTCTCTTTATATTAATTACCATAATCCTGGCTCAAACACTAGTCTCATCTGCAACAGTTGTTTAGCATCAATTAGTGATCATTAATGAATTTACAATCTTTAATAACTTTACTGATGTACAGAAAAATACTTACAATCAGTACAATTGGCAAAAAAAAATCTGGAGAAACAAAAAATGTATATTTGAGTTGACTATAACAAGTCATGAATCCTTGTCAACATTATTACATTGATGTGTTCAAAAGTCCTTTTAAAAATAAAAATATTCTCAAAATGCCAGTTTATTTTGAAATAACTTCCAATATGTGATAGTTTAAAAGGTTGTAACTTGTTTTTTGACACAAATAAACAAATTTCTTAAGAAAAAAACCAGAAGAACTAAACTTATTCCTTTTACATTCTCATAAGGCAATATTTCCAGTTATTCAATTAGACCACAAAACAAAAAAGGTCAATATTTGCATGACACTAATCATCTGTATAGCAAAATATAACCATAGCAGAACCATAAAATGACTTGGTCCTTGCTGCAGAAATCTGAATAATTGTACAACTTTTCCAGACTTTTTAGATGAGTTTCACATGATTTTATGAGCCACAATATTCATTACTCTATAATGAGTAACCAGACTCATAATTTTTTCACTACTTTTTGCAGACACTTTGAAATAGCAGAACCATATTGTACCTATAAAGAGAGCAGGTGAATAAAATTGCAATCAAACTGTCCAGTTAAAGGTATGCTTTCTGATTCCTCAGTATAATGGTTTTGCAGAACATTCTCTTGTCTGATACTGTAGTTACTTTGAGGTTTCATGACAGATTTCCTGTTTTATTTTTCCTTCCTTAAAAGTTAACAATGTTTGTGAGATCTTATGCTTCTTAGTTATAAATGTAAAAAAATATTTTTATCTTCAAGTTGCTAATACAAAGGGTATTAATTTAGAAAAATGACACTTTCAAATAGTTTTAAAGCACATGAAAGAATGAACTTCATTTTCAAAGCTATGCAGGAAAACAACAAAAGAAGCATCCATGCTCACAAGATTTGCTTTTACAGTTGTTTGCCAATTATTTCCTAAAAAGAAAAGAAAGAAACCAAAGTCTACTACAGATGAGCCTTTCAGCTGTTTCCATGTCTCTTTCTTGGGAGACGACTGGTTTCAAACTGTTAGGAGTCTTACAAAAGATGAGATTAACTGACAGAATTGTGACATCTTTAGGATGAATTTCCATGCTGCAATAATTAAATAATGTAGAAGTATGATTTAACAATTTCTGCCATTATGTACTATAAGAGCTCACCTCTGAGCAAAGAAAAAAAATTTTTTAAAAAAGAAGAAAAAAAACATTTTCTTACTTCTAAATTCATCGAGAATTGGAGAATACCAATGGTCCTAAGAACAAATGAATAAAAACTGAGATGTTTCTAAACACAGTGAGAGATGAACCGGGTCCACTGCTTTTGAAGTGAAGTACTTCCTGCTGTGAGCAGATTTTTTAAATATGAAGACATTATTAGAAGCTATTAAATTAACTGCAACACTGAAAATCTTCCATCTCCCAGTCACCATATAAGATTCTGGCCCTAACTCAAGTTACTTTCTGTTTAGAGCACCACAACTCATATTTTTGTATTCCTGAAGTGATGCTATCAAGAACTAAGCTAGCCTCATGTAAGACACAGCACAGCCAATCCCTGTACATATTCTTGAACCCAGCAGTGAGTAAACTGAGGCTCCAGTCATAACTAAGGATGATCCAAGAATCCACTATCAAGATCACAAACAGCACTGTGTTGTGCAGAATTTACACTGAATAATTCGTTTCAGTAAAATAATGGGATATTGTACTGAAGGATTCAGCTGTGGCTTTTTGCTTCAAGGCAAACAGAGAAAGTCAGCCTCCACTGGCACAAGGCAAATATCTTTAAGAAAGACTAAATTATAAGTATCAATGTTAATTACTGTATAAATACATCTCTACTTAATAAAAGGATATTTAATCTCTATTGTTTACACTACCCTAATATCTGGAGATCCCATTCAGTTTACAAGGTCAGTATCCATGCACAGTGCAAATGCCATTAGCCTTTTACCAAAGAATCTAAAGAGTAGCAAGGAATGGCAGGGTAAAGAAAAACACATGGAAAAATATTGGGCTTATAGAGTAAGCGACTACATAACAATGCAGTAGAATAAGATGTAGGCACAATTCTGGCATACTTCTTTAGTCCTAAGAACTGAAGCCAAGTGACCTAAGTGTTAATAAAATCTTTATAGTACTCCATATATGATAATGAGAACAGGAGGTTATTAGCCTATCAAAGAACCAAATGCATACCCACTTGTCATTTATGTGGCATCTACAACCATGTGAGAAGGTGCAGATATCCCTGATTTTTTCTCTTCATGCAAATTCAACTACTTCTTCATCTCATGAACATTCATCCAGTACCATTTTCTGTATAGTAGAGGTATAAATAATTTTAAAGAATTTGTCACTACAAGCAGGGGAATTAAACAATGCAGCAGAACCAATATATCAAAAAGGTACTCTAAAATATTGGGGGGGGGGGGGTATGTCTATGAAATTCATAGCATAAATAGCATGGAGTGGTATGTAGTTTCTACTGTCAGTTGTTTCAGTGACCTACATAAGTTATTCCAGGCTTTTGGAGTAAAATGTGTATCTCAAATTTAGAACTGTAACTCTTTAAAAATATGTCAATATGTATTCCATCATACTGTTTGCATAAGATGTAGACAGTATGCAAAGTTGTATATTGAGTTCAATATTAAGTTTTAATTACATCCTAATTAAGAAATATCAAGCCAAAATCCAATACAAAACAGCTAATATTCTTCAAGAATTCATATAGAGAGGCTCCTGTTCTTACTTTTCCTGAAAACAGTGTTAGTGGTATCTAATTACCTGATGTCTGAAACAAAAGCAGTGAAATGCCATTCACAGTTAAATTCAATATTAGGAAACAATTTTATTCAATTATATAATATTTATGTGTTTGATAAAGAAATATTATTTTAATTTGATAGAACAGTGATCATTCTGTCACTGCAGAGGCTATATCTGAGTATTGAGGAAGCTGGCGGAGGAGCTTGCCAAGCCCCTTTTCCATCATTTATCAGCAGTCCTGGTTAACAGGAGAGGTCCCAGAAGACTGGAGGCTTGCCAATGTGATGCCCATTTACAAGAAAGGCCAGATGGAGGATCCTGGGAACTACAGGACTGTCAGCCTGACCTCGATACCAGGAAAGATGATGGAGCGGGTCATCTTGAGAGCGATCATCGGGCACATGTAGGACAACCAAGGGATCAGGCCCAGCCAGCATTGGTTCATGAAAGGCAGGTCCTGCTTGACAAACCTGTTCTCCTGCTAGGACCAGGTGACGTCCCTAGTGGATGACAGAAAGGCTGTGGATGTTGTCTACCTGGACTTTAGTAAAGCCTTTGACACTGTCTCCCTCAGCACTCTCCTGGAGAAACTGGCAGCTCGTGGCTTAGACAGGTGCATTCTTCACTGGGTGAAGAAGTGGCTGGATGGCCGAGCTCCGAGAGTTGTGGTGAATGGAGTTAAATCCAGTCGGCAGCGGGTCACAAGTGGTGTTCCCCAGGGCTCGGTTCTGGGGCTGGTCTTGTTCAATATCTTTATTGACAACCTGGATGAGGGGATCCAGTGCTCCCTCAGTAAGTTTGCAGATGACACCAAGTTGGGTGGGAGTGCTGATCCGCTGGAGGGTAGAAAGGCTCTGCAGAGGGATCTGGACAGGCTCGATCGATGGGCTGAGGTCAACTGTATGAGGTTATTTAATAAGGCCAAGTGACGGGTCCTGCACTTGGGTCACAACAACCCCATGCAACACTACAGGCTTGGGGAGGAGTGGCTGCAGAGCTGCCTGGCAGAAAAGCACCCAGGGCTGCTGGTTGACAGCCAGCTGAATATGAGCCGACAGTGTGCCCAGGTGGCCAAGAAGGCCAACAGCATCCTGGCATGTATCAGAAGTAGTGTGGCCAGCAGGAGTAGGGAGGTGATTTTGACCCTGTACTCGGCACTGGTGAGGCTGCACCTCGAATACTGTGTTCAGTTTTGGGCCCCTCACTACAAGAAGGACATTGAGGTGCTGGAGCGTGTCCAAAGAAAGGCAATGAAGTTGGTGAAGGGTCTGGAGCAGAAGTCTGATGAGGAATGGCTGAGGGAACTGGGGTTGTTTAGTCTGGAGAAGAGGAGGCTGAAGGAGACCTTATCACTCTCTACAACTACCTGAAAGGGGGTTGTGGTGAGGTGGGTGTTGGTCTCCCAAGTAACTAGTGACAGGATGAGAGGAAATGGCCTCCAGTTGTGCCAGGGGAGGTTTAGACTAGATATAAGGAAAAATGTCTTTATGGAGAGAGTGGTCAAGCATTGGAACAGGCTGCTCAGCGAGGTGGTGGAGTCTCTGTCACCATAAGTGTTCAAAAAATGTGTAGATGTGGTAGTTCAGGACACGGTTTAGTGGGCATGGTGGTGTTGGGTTGGTGGTTGGACTTGATGATCTTAAAGGTCTTTTCTAACCTTAATGATGCTGTGATTCTGTGACCTTCCACAGAGATCAGGGATGGATAGGGACGACCACCTATTCAATTTCATTACCGTTACGTCTAAAATTTTCACAGTCAAGGGTGGAGCCTAGGGGTTTACAGCCCTCATAATTTCTTTGTGAAATTTGGAGAAGCTGTTAATTCTATAGCTGCTACTGCAGCTGTGTAGGTTTTTCTGAAGGGGAAAATGTAAGGAAGGGAAGGATAAGTAGAAGGATATTTTATTATAAAAACAGTATAGATTTCTGAAAAAATACTTTTGGACATAGGCTCTGTCAAAGGGCCAAAATCTCTGTTCCTAAAATCAATGCTAGGAGTATGATGAGAAACAATGTTACAAGTGCTCAGAGGGCTTTTTGCCCGGCTTTGATCATTACTCATCTCTGGAGGTCCTGGCTCATCTTTTAGTACACTTAAGATAAAAAAGAGAGTGATCTATTGTATACACAGCTGTTAAATGAGAGCCTTTGATTCCAGTTTGAAACAATCTTAGAGACCATAACTTTCTTTTATATTCTTTCTTGTTTTATGACAATGTTTACTGTTTTCCCGGTTGTAGCTGAAAGGTCAATCAGTGAAACTTCCTGACCTTCTCTGATAACAACTAAACACATCGCTGATGGATGTCTGTCTTTGCCATAGTGGCTGCCACTTATTGATATTTCCACTTGTGTCTCTTGTATTTTGACATATCATTCTTGCATGACAGCTCTTTTGTGTAACCATGTTGCATTATATATCATTTTCTTTCTTGAAGATGTAATGTAAAATTTTTCTGCTCACAGAAAAACTTTTTCATTTGGCTTTTGAAACATCTGTCATCTCCTGCAGGATAATATACAGTACATTCACTTCTTAGTGAGTCTTAGTTCTAAGACTCATTTTTCTTAGAACCATGTATTTCCTCCTTATTTAGCTTTCTTTCAGTTAGCATCCATCTTATACTCTCACCAAAGACAATAAATAACTTTTTCTCTCCCCTTTTTCCTTATCCAGTTGGCTTTCCCTTAGATTGGGCTCTAAATGAAGTTGATATTTCTCAGTATATTCTGTCCTAATCTCTTACAGGTTTGGTTTTTCTGAGTTTCTGTCATTTTCAGCTCTTGTCAAACATTTTAGTCTAACATTGAAGGAAATTAGAATAATCTTGCAGTAGTTGTACTGTATTAAAGGAAGAATATGAGAATCCACCTTTTAACTTTCACTAGAATATTTACAGTTCTTTCCTCTAAACCTGAAGTCTCTTAAACAAACATCTCTGTAGTTATGTATTTAGTATGTCATCATAGATAAGTATATTTATATATAAGATTGTGTGCATGTAATGCTATATACATATATATATATCAATTTATATATTGAGCAGCGTGAGGAGAGAGAGAAATATCACTATCTGGTAAAAACAGATTTTAATTGTGTCTTTTAAGATTGACTTTTTTCCTGAACTGAACAGCTGAATGATTCATTTAATCCAATGTTGGCTAAATGTTACCCCTTTCTCAGAGGCAGAAAAGTCTATATTCAATCCCATCTAAGAAAACACAAGTACATGTTTATATATATATATATTTTTATATTATAACCAACTTTATGGAAGTTTTTTCAGGAAAATAAAACTAGGATTGTTTGAAATAAAATATGAATTAATTGTAAGACAGATCTTTTCCTTTAATGAAACACATATTGCCCCTAAAAGTTTAAAGATTTGAGAAATTTATTTTGAAATTCCTGCACATTTCTGAAAAAGGTCTAATTTGCATAAGAATTTCATAATAAGATCATTAGAAGGATAAGAAATTGTTTACATGTAACAATGTTAGTAATGTTATATGTAAAATACTTAGATATTATTACATACATGTGTGTATTATATATCATATGTATGCAATGCATATTCTACAAATATATGTGTATATATAACATAATTATGAAGACTGAAAACATATATTTGCATATATTTAGATTTAGATTTAGATTTAGATGACATTCCTGTAATACGTATAATCCCTGTCTTGTCTGTAAACCAAAATTTATGATTGAGTAGTAATGAACATTGTGCATGTGTGTCTGTACCCCAGTGTTATACAGGGTACCAGTGGTGCTACTTCTGATTCTTCATCACCTGCTTTCTCTACTCAGACAGCTCTCTAAGTCCCTCTTCATAACGATTCTGCCTGCAGCTCATCTCATTGTGGCAGTTATCCTCTGATACTTTCCAATGTTACTATGGTTAAAAGACTATTCAGCTCCCTGACCTGGAAGACAGGGATGGAGAGTTAAATCCAGTTGGCAGCTGGTCACAAGTGGAGTTCCACAGGGCTCAGTACTGGGGCCGGTCTTGTCCAGTTTCTATATCGATGATCTGGATGAGGGGATCAGGTGTTCCCTCAGTAAGTCTGCAGACAACTCCAAGTTGGGAAGGAGTGTTGATCTGCTGGAGGGTAGGAAGGCTCTGGAGAGGCATCTGGACAGGCTGGATTGATGGGCTGAGGTCAACTGTATGAGGTTTAATAAGGCCAAGTGCCGGGTCCTGCACTTGGGTCACAACAACCCCATGCAACGCTACAGGCTTGGGGAGGAGTGGCTGCAGAGCAGCCTGGCAGAAAAGGACGTGGGGGTGCTGGTTGACAGCCAGATGAACATGAGCTGGCAGTGTGCCCAGGTGGCCAAGAAGGCCAACAGCATCCTGGCCTGTATCAGAAACAGTGTGTCCAGCAGGAGTAGGGAAGTGATTGTGCCCCTGTACTCGGCACTGGTGAGGCTGCACCTTGAATCCTGTGTTCAGTTTTGGGCCCCTCACTACAAGAAGGACATTGAGGTGCTCGAGTGTGTCCAAAGAAGGGCAACAAAGCTGGTGAAGGGTCTGGAGCATAAGTCTTATGAGGAGCAGCTGAAGGAACTGGGGTTGTTCAGTCTGAAGAAGAGGAGGCTGAGGGGAGACTTTATCGCTCTCTACAACTACCTGAAAGGGGTTGTGGTGAGGTGGGTGTTGGTCTCTTCTCCCTAGTAACTAGTGATAGGACAAGAGGAAATAGCCTTCAGTTGTGCCAGAGGAGGTTTAGACTAGATATAAGGAAAAATGTCTTTATGGAGAGAGTGGTCAAGCATTGGAATAGGCTGCTCAGGGAGGTGGTGGAGTCTCTGTCACTTGTAAGTGTTCCAAAAACATGTAGATGTGGTAGTTCAGGACACGGTTTAGTGGGCATGGTGGTGTTGGGTTGGTGGTTGGACTTGATGATCTTAAAGGTCTTTTCTAACCTTAATGATGCTGTGATTCTGTGACCTTCCACAGAGATCAGGGATGGATAGGGACGACCACCTATTCAATTTCATTACCGTTACGTCTAAAATTTTCACAGTCAAGGGTGGAGCCTAGGGGTTTACAGCCCTCATAATTTCTTTGTGAAATTTGGAGAAGCTGTTAATTCTATAGCTGCTACTGCAGCTGTGTAGGTTTTTCTGAAGGGGAAAATGTAAGGAAGGGAAGGATAAGTAGAAGGATATTTTATTATAAAAACAGTATAGATTTCTGAAAAAATACTTTTGGACATAGGCTCTGTCAAAGGGCCAAAATCTCTGTTCCTAAAATCAATGCTAGGAGTATGATGAGAAACAATGTTACAAGTGCTCAGAGGGCTTTTTGCCCGGCTTTGATCATTACTCATCTCTGGAGGTCCTGGCTCATCTTTTAGTACACTTAAGATAAAAAAGAGAGTGATCTATTGTATACACAGCTGTTAAATGAGAGCCTTTGATTCCAGTTTGAAACAATCTTAGAGACCATAACTTTCTTTTATATTCTTTCTTGTTTTATGACAATGTTTACTGTTTTCCCGGTTGTAGCTGAAAGGTCAATCAGTGAAACTTCCTGACCTTCTCTGATAACAACTAAACACATCGCTGATGGATGTCTGTCTTTGCCATAGTGGCTGCCACTTATTGATATTTCCACTTGTGTCTCTTGTATTTTGACATATCATTCTTGCATGACAGCTCTTTTGTGTAACCATGTTGCATTATATATCATTTTCTTTCTTGAAGATGTAATGTAAAATTTTTCTGCTCACAGAAAAACTTTTTCATTTGGCTTTTGAAACATCTGTCATCTCCTGCAGGATAATATACAGTACATTCACTTCTTAGTGAGTCTTAGTTCTAAGACTCATTTTTCTTAGAACCATGTATTTCCTCCTTATTTAGCTTTCTTTCAGTTAGCATCCATCTTATACTCTCACCAAAGACAATAAATAACTTTTTCTCTCCCCTTTTTCCTTATCCAGTTGGCTTTCCCTTAGATTGGGCTCTAAATGAAGTTGATATTTCTCAGTATATTCTGTCCTAATCTCTTACAGGTTTGGTTTTTCTGAGTTTCTGTCATTTTCAGCTCTTGTCAAACATTTTAGTCTAACATTGAAGGAAATTAGAATAATCTTGCAGTAGTTGTACTGTATTAAAGGAAGAATATGAGAATCCACCTTTTAACTTTCACTAGAATATTTACAGTTCTTTCCTCTAAACCTGAAGTCTCTTAAACAAACATCTCTGTAGTTATGTATTTAGTATGTCATCATAGATAAGTATATTTATATATAAGATTGTGTGCATGTAATGCTATATACATATATATATATCAATTTATATATTGAGCAGCGTGAGGAGAGAGAGAAATATCACTATCTGGTAAAAACAGATTTTAATTGTGTCTTTTAAGATTGACTTTTTTCCTGAACTGAACAGCTGAATGATTCATTTAATCCAATGTTGGCTAAATGTTACCCCTTTCTCAGAGGCAGAAAAGTCTATATTCAATCCCATCTAAGAAAACACAAGTACATGTTTATATATATATATATTTTTATATTATAACCAACTTTATGGAAGTTTTTTCAGGAAAATAAAACTAGGATTGTTTGAAATAAAATATGAATTAATTGTAAGACAGATCTTTTCCTTTAATGAAACACATATTGCCCCTAAAAGTTTAAAGATTTGAGAAATTTATTTTGAAATTCCTGCACATTTCTGAAAAAGGTCTAATTTGCATAAGAATTTCATAATAAGATCATTAGAAGGATAAGAAATTGTTTACATGTAACAATGTTAGTAATGTTATATGTAAAATACTTAGATATTATTACATACATGTGTGTATTATATATCATATGTATGCAATGCATATTCTACAAATATATGTGTATATATAACATAATTATGAAGACTGAAAACATATATTTGCATATATTTAGATTTAGATTTAGATTTAGATGACATTCCTGTAATACGTATAATCCCTGTCTTGTCTGTAAACCAAAATTTATGATTGAGTAGTAATGAACATTGTGCATGTGTGTCTGTACCCCAGTGTTATACAGGGTACCAGTGGTGCTACTTCTGATTCTTCATCACCTGCTTTCTCTACTCAGACAGCTCTCTAAGTCCCTCTTCATAACGATTCTGCCTGCAGCTCATCTCATTGTGGCAGTTATCCTCTGATACTTTCCAATGTTACTATGGTTAAAAGACTATTCAGCTCCCTGACCTGGAAGACAGGGATGGAGAGTTAAATCCAGTTGGCAGCTGGTCACAAGTGGAGTTCCACAGGGCTCAGTACTGGGGCCGGTCTTGTCCAGTTTCTATATCGATGATCTGGATGAGGGGATCAGGTGTTCCCTCAGTAAGTCTGCAGACAACTCCAAGTTGGGAAGGAGTGTTGATCTGCTGGAGGGTAGGAAGGCTCTGGAGAGGCATCTGGACAGGCTGGATTGATGGGCTGAGGTCAACTGTATGAGGTTTAATAAGGCCAAGTGCCGGGTCCTGCACTTGGGTCACAACAACCCCATGCAACGCTACAGGCTTGGGGAGGAGTGGCTGCAGAGCAGCCTGGCAGAAAAGGACGTGGGGGTGCTGGTTGACAGCCAGATGAACATGAGCTGGCAGTGTGCCCAGGTGGCCAAGAAGGCCAACAGCATCCTGGCCTGTATCAGAAACAGTGTGTCCAGCAGGAGTAGGGAAGTGATTGTGCCCCTGTACTCGGCACTGGTGAGGCTGCACCTTGAATCCTGTGTTCAGTTTTGGGCCCCTCACTACAAGAAGGACATTGAGGTGCTCGAGTGTGTCCAAAGAAGGGCAACAAAGCTGGTGAAGGGTCTGGAGCATAAGTCTTATGAGGAGCAGCTGAAGGAACTGGGGTTGTTCAGTCTGAAGAAGAGGAGGCTGAGGGGAGACTTTATCGCTCTCTACAACTACCTGAAAGGGGTTGTGGTGAGGTGGGTGTTGGTCTCTTCTCCCTAGTAACTAGTGATAGGACAAGAGGAAATAGCCTTCAGTTGTGCCAGAGGAGGTTTAGACTAGATATAAGGAAAAATGTCTTTATGGAGAGAGTGGTCAAGCATTGGAATAGGCTGCTCAGGGAGGTGGTGGAGTCTCTGTCACTTGTAAGTGTTCCAAAAACATGTAGATGTGGTAGTTCAGGACACGGTTTAGTGGGCATGGTGGTGTTGGGTTGGTGGTTGGACTTGATGATCTTAAAGGTCTTTTCCAACCTTAATGATTCTGTGATTCTGTGATAGAACTGAGGGTTGATTGAGGTTTCATCCACACTTTTTAAAACACATTGGCATTTGCCTAGCTGTTTGAGGGAATTCCTTAGAAAACTAAAGCAGAGAACACACCTGTGTCTAAGAAAAAACAGATATAAGCTACTTGATCATAACACTCTTTGAATTTCACAATAACTTCAAACAAAAATTTAAATATTTTTAAAGATGATAGTATTGTAAAGAAAATAACTCATTGAAAAATATATTTAGTTTTATTGATTAAGACTCTGATATTACCAGAGGGGTATCTTTAGAAGTAATTGAGTAGGAAGAAACAACTAAAACTGCAACGTTCAGTAGGAAATTATTAATTTATTTTACTGTTTGGGGTTGGTTTGTTGGGTTTTTTATTGTGTCAAGGTGATACCTAAGGAAGAAAAAAAAAAAGTAGAAATAGACAAGTTTATAACCACTTTATACTGCATAGCAGATGGTTACCTGTATTAGTTGTCAACTTCATTGCAAAACAGAAAGGATTCAGAAAAGTTCTTTAGCTATGATTCACCTCTCAAAGATCTTTTACACAGCAAGATATTTAATGTGTTCTTTTCTTCAATAAGAAGAAAAGAACGTTGAGGCACTGCTTGATCAGAAGATACAAGCAAGTACACGAGCAAATTTCTAACAGTGGCCAGCTTTTTGATCTGAGTGAAAAAGGTACAATATGATCTACTGCCTGGAAAATGAAACTAGGGGATAAAAAGTCAAAGACGGGCACGAACGTTTTACAGTAGGGCCAGTTTGTCACTGTAACAGCTTATTGATGAACCTGGTAGGATCTCTATTCCTTGAGCCTTTAAACTGAGACTAGTTATCATTAGAAAGGATGCAATACAGTTCAAATGCTGTGTATTTAAGAGACACATTACTAGCCTGCATAACACATGAATCGTATTAATGATCATATTCCTACCCATCCTTAAAAACATTCCATGCAGGAAGACACGTAGGGAGGGAAGCTGTTAGAATTAAATTACTTAATAACAAAAGGTAAAACATTTACGTGCAAGTGTAGCAATGCTACTAATGAAACTTCATGGTCTGCAAACCTTAAACACACAGATAGGCAAAATACAATGGTTTTATTTATACATATACCTTACCAAGATCCTCCAGCTGTCTCCAACACGTATAAGTCATTTAAAATGTGAATACATTTCTAATACACACAAATCTTGGAACAAAGTGGGGAGAAAGTTGTACTTAGGCATGTCAACTTTCTGTCACTGCATTCCAAAAGCCTTGTAAAAGAACCATGACTAACAGGAACATATTTAGTCTCCTTTTAAAACAGTTAAAGTCTAACACATTTTGTCAAAATAATCCTGTGGTGAAATCCATACCACCTTGAAGTCAGTGGTGAAACCAGGTTTGTGAATTTATAAACCACAGTATCTTTTGTTAAACAAAGTGACAAAAGTTAAAAAAAAACAAGCAAGTTCTTCATGGAGTCAGGATTTCATTGCTGCTGTCACTGCTTCTTCCTTATTATTTTTATATATATATATATACACACTTATTTTTATACTGTGTGACAAAATATTTCTTTGAGGAGCAAGGGGAGGAAGAAAGTGAAAGTGGACTTGTCTATTTTGGTTTTATTTTCAAGATCATTTTTTTCCCTTTCCTCTTACCCTTTCCAAATACTAGCATCTTTCTAGTTGTTCAGCAGCTAGAAGTTATGGGAACTTTTCAGTATATTAGTTGGGTATACATTTCGTTTGAAACATTATTCCTCATCAAATTGTTGTATTATTTGTACATGTTTTATACAACTAAATATAACTAAATGTATTTGATTGTAATGGAAAACTGAGTCCAAAAGACTGGATTTAACCAGAACTGAGGTGATAGGAATTACATCACAGGCAAATATCTAAGCATTTTCATGGCTGAAAACTTTATCCAAAGTTCTTCTTTCTTTGTTACTTTGTTCATTTTTCAACTGAACACTAGTCAAGGTAAGTCAGTAGTCCTTCAGCACCACTTCTTATACTGTATGATGAGATTGCACCACTACCTGAATCTGACAGTCACAACCTGCTGCTTCAAAGTCTTCTGCCTCCAGAGCATCAGCTGGACCTGAGGATCAACTGACAGGGCTGTGGACAAGTTCTTCTTCTGTGGACACCAAAGAACTACACTGGAAACTTTGTCTTTCCCAGCTGCCTGCAAAGCATATCCCCAGAGCCTACAGAGGCAGATCTTCTCAGCTTGACCATTTTGGACAAATGGGGAGAAATTGGTCTAATATGTCAATTGCCAAAGAACCAAGCAATTCACTGCAGTAGGCCAGATGGCTCTATGCCTCCACCACCATACTGAGTTGCCTATTTAATTACAAAATTTCTGTTTGAGCAATTCCACAGGGAATACTTACAAACTTTCAGTTAAAGCTACTCATGTGTGCACCAGCTTTGACAGGTTCAGAGCTTAAATCAAACAATGATGTTGTGATAAGACAATTTGTGGAGAAGAACTGGGAGAATGATAGAGTGACTTTGCATGGCCCTCTGGAAAATGTTATTTAATATTTAAAAGAGTTTAAATAAATATTTAAGAATTATAATTATAAACTAAAACCAAAATCTATTTAAAGTAGCTTTTTTTAAAAGAAGCTCACACTGTTTGAACTTGGTAGAAACAAATAATCAGAGCAATTGCAAATTTAGTATGAACAGGTGGCACTTAACTAGAAACTACAATAACTTTTAATATAAAGACAAAGGATGTCATCATCTGATTTAAAGATCACAATGAGATTGTTCTCTATAATGATAAAATGAATATTAAATAGGTTCATTATTTCAGCTCATGTAATGAAAATGTTTAGTTATTACAAAACTATTAAATGTAATTCCATTTAATTTGCCTGACTGATAATCCCTTCCCACAGGACACTCTAAAAAAAGGCTCGGAAACCAAATCACCGTTTTGTGTTAGCTTATAACTAATAAATCCCTTTACACATAGAGATACAACACATGTATGGATAAGAATTGTAGATTTTAAACACAACATTCGCAAACTAAAAGACACACAATCTTTTAAAAATGCAAACAGCAGCTCCTGAGATATCACAGCTGCTCAAACTAAACTTCAAAAATGTTAGGGTTACTTTAAAAAAGTGAGACAGGAAAACTCAGAAACTGCAGTCTGACTCAGGATTCTCCAAATCTGCTTTTCAACATTTTTTATGCCTGATCAGTGTGAAAAAACAACCTCATTAAAATAGGTAGCCTCTTCCTAACAGCCAAATTAAAGATGACAGAAGATAAAATCAATCTGAAATTTTATTGTTTCATTGTTTCATTATAGACCACCATACCAGGGACTGATGCAATAAAGAAATGCAAGGTGTAGCAAATCTACAGCTGTATCCACCTGTGTCATTTGACATGACTGCACATTTGTTTGTTTCTCAGAACAGGACAAGGGAGGGGAGGGAAGTGAGTGACTGCAGTTCAGAAGTCAAAGGAAGATGTCTACCTACTGTTTTACACTCCAAAGAAAATATATGAAAAGTAGGCTTACTAAAAACTGAATTCCAACTGGAACAAAGAGGGACACAGAGTGATGGAAGTTGTATTACATCTCTACAGTAAAAGCAAATATTGGTTTTGTATCTTAAACAGAGATTTGGTGGTATTGTTATTTGCAGAGAAAATGCAATTTTGCTAAGGGACAACACTTTCTCATGGAAATTTCTGAGGATTTACTAGTATATGTGTAACTAATTTAATTTTAACTCATACTGATTAATGGAGTCATAAAAGCCTTTCAACATGACAACACACAGAGTTGTAGCAAAGAAAAGAGTAGCAGAAAATTATAATCCAATCTATTTGCTTCTTTCCATGTAAAATTAAATGCAAATGTGTCAATGTGGTGTTTCTTTGTACACAAATTAAATGAAAATGTTTACAATTTAACAATTGAATCTTTAAGATTTTAAAAATAAAATAAGAACGAAGCTTCAGAATGTTTTCCATAATTCCCTATCCATCATTATTTGCACCCTATTAATTACTTTAATAAAAATTCCTAATAGATAAATTCGTAGTATGAATGAATAGAAAATAAAAATCTGGTTTGTCTTAAGTTTCTGACATTGTCTCCAGAGAAATCATTGTTTTGAAAAGTATATTCCACCTTCACTTAAGAATATATTCCTTTGAGAATGCTTGGAGCACTGTAGCTACTGTTGAATTACATGCTTGGAATTTGTCTTAAAATCCATTGGAATATTTATTTCTGCCATGTACTATTATTATGAGTACTGGATAGTTCCTTCCTATGAAATCATGTACAGGAGATGCAAATGAAAGTTTGTTTATAGCCTTCAGGAGTTCAGCATGTGTTTTTGAGAAGGAATAATAACAGTTCTGGCACAAGAACAACATGGTGTTTTGCAGTAGGTACAATAAATCTAGTTAGTAGCTAAATGGTACATTTTGGAGTAGAGTCTTTCTAAACACACCTATCCTACAGGAATGGATACAGTGTTTTGTTAAAAGTTTGTCCCGTCTTCTTCCTAAGATACTATGGATTGAATTGTTTTGAATATTCTATGCAAAATGAAGATTCTACAATAAAATTATAAGATCCACTTGCTTACATGACTTATTTTGGAGGTGGTCTCAGTTACTTTGCTAAAATCCATATTAAAATGAAACCTGACAGACAAAAATATGTTTACTATTACATCAAATGCAAATAGGAAGCTTATTGACACTCTACAGACAGAACATCAAGACTTTATTTCTTGGCTTCTGTTTTGTTTAAAATACAAAAATTATATGTAAACATAATGTCCTGTTGTTTTTCTCTCCTAGCCCAGAAGAATAATGTTTTTACTTCTCTAATAATTTAATTTTTTTTAATTATTCCAGCTGCTTTTGATTTTGTAACTTGGGAGTAGTTTTTCTAATGACAGTCTTCCCTCAAGGCTAATACTTTACTGTATAAAATAATTGCAGCAATAAGCCATGTAACACTGGTATTAATATCTGAAGATGTTTTCATTTAAATCTATGAAGAAGAGATGACAGAAGGATGTTGCAGTACAGGAATAAGATTCTATTATCAGACCTGGGAGTTACTTGGTTTCTGATCTTAAGCATAACACTTCAATTTCTTTGTGTCTCTCTTGTGCTTACGGTAGAATGGAGAAATTGAGAAGGTCTTTTTTCTTAATGCTTCAGATCATTATTAACTTGCCCCATTATCGGATATATGTAAATCCTTATACAGATTTGGATTTGAATCAATGTGGTTGAGGTGTTTTTTTCCAAAATCAAAGAAATTCTTAGCACAACACTAAACGCATGTCCTTTTTGCCTTTCCAGTAAGAAAATATTTCAAATATTGTAAAACAGTGTACGTTGTACTATGAAAAGGTGGGAAAATCATTTTCATTGCCAAGTCATAGCTACCAATAGTTATGGAATATTTTTTAGGGTTGTTTTTTTTTCCAATGAAAAAATATCAGTTCTCCAGCTTTTGAAAGAAAGTATAGAAAGCAAGACTTTTTTATAAAATTGCTTAAATCCAGATGTCTTACATTCAGAATAGTCTTATTTAATACTTTGTTCTCTGCTTGGAACCTCAACACATCTGTAAAGGTGGATTGCAGGACCAAGATATAACTCACTTGAATATTTATACTAGAAACTGCATGAGGTAAAATGAATCAATTTCTAAAAAATGGCTGAATGTGTTTTTCAAAATCAACAGCAAGGAATATGGCAAATTCTTAGAGGTAAATCTAAGGTAATTAGAGGTAATTCTACTTATTCAAAATTAATATTTTTTTAAAATAACTAATGCCATTCTTATTTTACCCTAATATTTCTTTATGTATTTGTGACAGAATAGTCAATATTTTTTTCTTATTTGACTACATTTCTTTAAAACACTACAATATTAGAGCTAAAGTACATAGTTACTTGAACAGAAGCAAATTGATTGCAGAGTCACTTTCCCTAAAGTAAATATTTATTCCATAAAATCCTTTAAGTTCCTGAGATCTATGCCTCTGAAAAGTTTTCCTAACAGTGGATTTATGCTTTGGAAAGCATTTTATTGTCTAGTGTACTTACAACTTATATTTTACTCTATATTTGACTCATCCTTCTTTAGGATATCATTGGTAATAACATTTGCTCAATAAATTTATACAGGATCCTAGCAGCAAAAACCTAATTAGACAGTAATAGAGCAAACCCTTATCCCTAACAAAGTCCCTTGACAAATCATGTACAGAGTGCTTTACCTTATTTCCCTATTCATTAATTTTATTTACAATAATCAAGATTTAATCATAAGATATTTGCCTAAGGATACATTCTTCTCTTTCCTATCTTATACGAAGAAGACCTTTAATTCAGTATTTTCCGCCTGCAGAAACCAGAATTAAATGACCATTTTCCCCAGAATCCCATGACCTGTATGTATGTTCAACAGACCTTTAAATAAGAGATTTATGCTCCAGATTGCTGGTGGTCGAAACAACTGAGGCGAAGGGCTCCGGAGCGGAGGATCGCGCCGGAGGACCCTTCCGGCAGCGGCAAAACTGCAAAAGAGGCAGCGCAGGGACAGAGAGGGTGTCCCAGCCCCGCCCCCAGGCCGGTGGAGCGGGATCCTGATGGCGGCCAATAGCCTCTCATGTACAAGAGCAGCCCCAAGGAGCGTGAAAGACCCAGCGCACGGCGACCAGGGTGGGCAACACGGCGTGGCGCGTCAGAAGGGCGTAGTGTGTCAGAAGGGTGTGGCGCGGCGGTTCGCGCAGGCAGGGCGTGCGGGCAGGGCGCTGTCCTCCCCCCGGCACTAGAGGCTCTCTTGGCAGTGGCCATTGCCCTCCCAGCAGAGGCCCAGCCATGGTGTCCACTCGGCTGAAAGCCGTGGCCAGAAGGAATGTGACGACCCAGCCCGAGCTCCCCCTCAAGCACGCGGCTGTCCCGATGTCCGGCTGCAGGGAGTGCCTGAGCCTTTTGCTGGTGCCCGAGGCCAGCGGAGACACCACCTGCATGCGGTGCGGCCAGGTGAGCGACCTGCTCAGCCTGGGGCAGAGCTGAGAGAGGAGGAGGAGATGCTGAGGAGTATCAGGGAGTGTGAGAGGGAAATGGATCGATGGAGCCGCACCCGGTTGTCCCTGAGGCAGAGGCAGCCGGTGGAGGCCCCACAAGCAGCAGAGGATCCTCTGCCCTCGTGCTGCCGGGCAGAAGGAGAGAACCTGAGAGTTAAGGGGGGATGGAAACAGGTCCCTGCTTGGGGCAACAGGCAAATCCCTTCCCGGCCTCCCTCACCATTCCAGCTGCCCTTACACAACAAATCTGGGGCTCTGGAACTTGAGGGCCAGGAACATAAGGACCTTGATGAAAGTCCATCCAGGGGGTTGCCTAGGGTGATCCAGCCATCCCAACACATCAAGGCTTCCTCTGTTAGGAGAAAAAGGAGGGTAATTGTGGTAGGTGACTCCCTTCTGAGGGGTACAGAGGGCCCAATATGTCAAGCAGACACAACCCACAAGGAAGTCTGCTGCCTCCCTGGGGCCTGAGTGAGAGATATCACCAGGAAACTCCCTGGTCTGGTTCGACCCACTGATGAATACCCTCTGCTGGTCATACAGGTTGGCAACGATGAGGTTGTGCTAAGACGTCCAAAAGCGATTAAAAGGGACTTAAGATCTCTGGGGTGACTGGTCGATGGAGTGGGAGCACAGGTAGTGTTTTCGTCAATCCCTTCAGTGGCAGGGACGAACACTGAAAGGAATAGGAAAGCACACTTGGTCAACACACGGCTCAGCGGCTGGTACCTTCGGCAGAATTTTGGTTTTTTTGACCATGGGGTGGTTTACAAGGCACCGGGCCTCCTGGCAGCAGATGGAGTGCAACTGACTCCAAGGGGGAAAAGGATTCTAGCTTATGAGTTGGCAGGCCTCATCAAGAGGGCTTTAAACTGGACTTGAAGGGGGAAAAGGATAAAACCAGGATCACTAGAGATGAGCCTAGGGGTGGCATGCCAATGTTGGGGGTGAAATGGATAGCCCAGGTCCAGTGCATCGACACCAATGCACACAGCATGGGCACCAAAGAGGGGGCGCTAGAAACCATTGTGCAGCGGGACAGCTATGACTTAGTCACTATCACAGAAAGATGATGGGTTGACACTCATGACTGAAGTGCTGCAATGGATGGCTACAAGCTCTTCAGAAGGGATAGTCATGGAAGGAGAGGTGGTGGGGTGCCTCTGTATGTTGGGGAGTGTTTTGATTGTGTGGAAATCAACCATTGTGAAGACCAGGTCGAGGGCTTATGGGTAAGGATGAGGGCAAAGGCCAACAAGGCAGATATCCTGCTGAGAGTCTGTTACGGACCACCTAACCAGGATGAAGAGGCAGATGAAACATTCTATAGCCGACTGGCAGAAGTCTCACAATCACTAGCCCTTGTTCTTGTAGGGGACTTCAGTTTACCAGACATGTACTGGAAGTATAACACAGCAGAGAGGAATCAGTCTAGGAGGTTCTGGGAGTGTGAGGAAGACAACTTCTTGACACAGCTGGTTAGTAAGCCTATCAGGGGAGGTGCCCCACCTGACCTCTGTTTACAAACAGAGAAGGACTGGTGTGGTGGTCGGAGACTGTCTTGGGCTTAGTGACCAGGACATGACAGAATTCTCAAATCTTGGTGAAGTAAGGAGGGGGTCAGCAAAACTGCTACCATGGACTTCCGGAGGGCAGACTTCGGCCTGTTCAGGTCCCTGGTGGAGGGAGTCCCGTGGGAGACAGTCCTGAAGGACAAAAGGGTCCAGGAAGGCTGGACAGTCTTCAAGAAGGAAATCTTAAAGGCACAGGAGCAGGCAGTCCCCATGGGCCATCAAACGAGCTTTCGGGAAAGATGACTGGCCTGGCTGAACAGGAAGCTTTTGCTGGGACTCAGGGAAAAGAGAAGAGTTTATCACCTTTGGAAGAAGGGGCAGGCAGCTCACAAAGAGTACAAGGATCTCATTAGGCCAAGCAGAGACAAAATTAGAAAGGCAAAATCCCAGCTAGAACTCAATCTGGAAACAGTTGTAAAGGATACCAAAAAATGCTTTTATTAACAACAAAAAAGGAGGCAAGGAGAATCACCATACCTTACTGTGTATGGGGGGAACATTGTCACCAAGGATGAGGATAAGGCTGAGGTTACCCATTACCAAAGGTAATGCGCTCTTTACCTCAGTCTTTAATAGCCAGACCAGGTATCTGCAGGATATTGAGCTCCCCGAGCTGGAAGAAGGGGATGGAGAGCACAACAACCCACCCATAATCCAGGAGGAAGCAGTTAAGGACAAGTTAAACCACCTGGACACCCACAAGTCTATGGGACCTGATGGGATCCACCTGAGAGTGCTGAGAGAGCTGGCAGAGGAGCTTGCCAAGCCACTCTCCATCATTCATCACCAGTCCTGGTTAACAGGGGAGGTCCCAGAAGACTGCAGGCTTGCCAATGTGACACTCATCTACAAGAAAGGCCGGAAGGAGGATCCTGGGAACTACAGGCCTGTCAGCCTGACCTCAGTACTGTGGAAAGATTATGGAGTGGTTCATCTTGACAGTGCTCACAGGGCATGTGCAGGACAGCCAAGGGATCAGGCCCAGCCAGCACAGGTTCATGAAAGGCAGGTCCTGCTTACGCCACCTAGTGGATGAGGGAAAGGCTGTGGACCTTGTCTACCTGGACTTTAGTAAAGCCTTTGACACTGTCTCCCTCAGCACCCTCCTGGAGAAACTGGCAGCTCGTGGCTTAGACAGGTGCATTCTTCACTGGGTGAAGAAGTGGCTGGATGGCCGAGCTCCAAGACTTGTGGTGAATGGAGTTAAATCCAGTTGGTGGCCAGTCACAAGTGGTGTTCCCCAGGGCTCGGTTCTGGGGCTGGTCTTGTTCAATATCTTTATTGACAACCTGGATGAGGGGATCCAGTGCTTCCTCAGAGT
Organism: Phaethon aethereus; assembly: GCF_964289735.1. Classification (NCBI taxonomy): domain Eukaryota; kingdom Metazoa; phylum Chordata; class Aves; order Phaethontiformes; family Phaethontidae; genus Phaethon; species Phaethon aethereus. The sequence continues at coordinate 48,958,510 of NC_138577.1, read as the reverse complement.
CTGGAGAAGACACCAAGTTGGGTGGGAGTACTGATCCGCTGAGGGTAGAAAGGCTCTGGAGAGAGATCTGGACAGGCTGGATCGATGGGCTGAGGTAAACTGTATGAGGTTATTTAATAAGGCCAAGTGACGGGTCCTGCACTTGGGTCACAACAACCCCATGCAACACTACAGGCTTGGGGAGGAGTGGCTGCAGAGCTGCCTGGCAGAAAAGCACCCAGGGCTGCTGGTTGACAGCCAGCTGAATATGGTACGGCAGTGTGCCCAGGTGACCAAGAAGGCCAACAGCATCCTGGCATGTACCAGAAGTAGTGTGGCCAGCAGGAGTAGGGAGGTGATCGTGCCCCTGTCCTTGGCACTGGTGAGGCAACACCTTGAATCCTGTGTTCAGTTTTGGGCCCCTCACTACAAGAAGGACATTGAGGTGTTCAAGCGTGTCCAAAGAAGGGCAGCAAAGCTGCTGAGGAGTCTGGAGCATAAGTCTTACAAGGAGCGGCTGAGGGAACTGGGGTTGTTTAGTCTGGAGAAGAGGAGGCTGAGGGGACACCTTATCGCTCTCTACAACTACCTGAAAGGGGGTTGTGGGGAGATGGGTGTTGGTCTCTTCTCCCTAGTAACTAGCGATAGGACGAGAGGAAATGGCCTCCAGTTGTGCCAGGGGAGATTTAGACTACATATACGGAAAAATGTCTTTATGGAGGCAGTGGTCAAGCATTGGAACAGCCTGCCCAGGGAGATGGTGGAGTCCCTGTCACTGGAAGTGTTCAAAAAATATGAAGACGTGGTGCTTCGGAACATGGTTTATTGGGCGTGGTGGTGTTGGGTTGGTGGTTGGACTTGATGATCTTAAAGGTCTTTTCCAACCTTAATGATTCTGTGATTCCAAACAGAAGCAGAACCACTGCTAAAATTTAAAGAGAATTGCATACACTCAAGAGATCTAGGAAAATTAGAAAAGTACAATTCTCATTTGTAAGTCTAACTTTAGATAGCAAAAGGTCAAAAGAAGAAAGGCTTCTAACCCATACACTTCCAAGAGAAAAAAAAAACCCAAACTTTAAGCCCCAAGCAAAATAAAAATCAATTTATTTGAAGGTGTTGTGTCCAGTCTGGCTAGCACAATACATTTCACAGCATAGAGAACACTACTTTTGTCCTTAAACTGGGGCAATGTGGGTATAAAAATACAGAAAATGTAACTCATTTCTGTGTTTGTTTGAAATCAGATTCACTAGACTCCATGCCTTCAGGCATTTGCTCTCTCCCTCCCAACCCTTGAGCTTCACATTCGTTCACACCATAAAATAAGCTTTTAGAATTTTCCTTTTCTAATAAAGGCAGACTTTTCTGTAAAACATCTCAAACTAGTTATGAGGACGTCCTTGAAAAATTTGTCATACAGTAACTGGTTACATTCACCTACATCCTCTCAACCTTGCTAACTTCTTGCCAAAACAAACATACACAGATTTTGCAGAACTTCCAATGTTTTTTTGGCTTGTGCCTATGACACTTGATCCTGCAAAGCTGCCATCAATGAAATAGGTGTGATTAAGTATTTCCAAGATCCAAGCTTTACTCATGTCTATTCAGAAAAAAAAAATGCTTCCTCCTGTATTAAACAAATTGAAGCTATTTTAATCTTTAATATCAGGTAGTTAAGCAACTCCAAAGACTGCTTTGGGGACATAATGAGGACAAAGTGGATGTGAAAATAAACAAATTTAATTTGATATCTTGATGTACTTAAGCTGGTTCTGTTCTTAGATGTTCAAAACCAGAATATTTTTATTTATTTAGGAATTAATGACCAGTGTATACGAACACAACAAGCCTTTAAAAGATACACTGCACTTTTGGAGCAGGATAAAAAATGAGAATCATGATGTTCCTTACTTTGTTTGGAGACAAACCTTCTTCCATAGTACATTAAATGTGAAGAAGCTTTCAGAAGAATACTTTTCTGTCATAATTATAACCTATAAAAGTGAGACAAATACATTATTTTCCCTTATCATTGAAATTTCTGTTTTTAAAGGCAAAGGTTTAATGCCTGTCTTAGGCAAGAAAATCAGAAACACAAAAGTGCTCCTAGGTCATCTTCCCCATAGAACACAAATGATTCCTTCTAGAAAACTCCTGATTGCTTTCTTTGATTTTTTTTTACTTTCTTTGAAGTGATCAAACTGTTGTGATGACTTCATTTCAAAACCTGTTCTAAAGTATTAGAAAGTTCTGAGAAAAGTTCTTTTAATAATCAGGGTTTTTTAATTCTCTGTGCCAATTTTGTATTTTTTTCTGTTATTGTGTTCCCAGCTTCTATACATTTACAGACTATTATAATTAGTTAATATAATAATATTATCCATTCTATACTGATAATACCTTGAGGGCCCTCTTTGTTTAGCACAGGAGAAACACAATAAACTAGAAATTTCCCTGTAGAAAAGTTGCTTTACAATATAAACTGTGCAACAGCTCTTGGACCTATCTTCACACACAGGTAAGAGTGTTCAGTGTTGGTCTGGCATGGCTGTACTGCAATATTGCAAAGAAGAGACTGTATTCATTACACATGGCAAAGGATTTTTCTTTCAGCAGAAAACAGGCAACAGAATTTCCTTTTCATCCATTGCTGATAGGTTGGACATTTTTATTGGGTCCAGCTTAAAGCATACGAACACGTTTGTTCTTATTTTGATCCAGGGCCAGGATTCACTTTCATTAAACTTAGGCAAGCTTTTAATGCAAAGAAAACATCAACATTCTTGCCGATTTCACCATGACAGGCAGAACCCAATGGAATAAATCAGTATGGACCAGAGAAATCAGGCTTCTGAGAAATACAAAGTATGGCATCTCTTAGTATTGTTGCAATGGCTGGGCCTACGCTAGTAGAGCAATCAGCTAAGAGGAGCAAGCACCACATGATTTTCTATGTAAAGGAAACAGATCCCTGTAGTATAATTTAAATAGTTTTAAAGGCTTTTTTAAAAATCACGTATTATACCTATAATTTATACTTTTTGATCAGAAACCGTTCGGATTCAGCAATGGTAGAAATAAACACAATTCTATTGTAAACAAGGGTGTTTTGAACAACATTCAACAACATAATTTACACCATTATTTAACAGCTCTTGGTAAGCTGTATGATGCCTACACAAAGCTTATAATTTTTATAACAGTTTTAAGGTCAGATTCAGTACTGTTTAAATGCAATCTTATGCCCAGGTTACTTCAACAGAGTTAGATGTCTGTCAGGCTCAAACTATTCATTCAATTAGGCCTTTGTTTTTAAAGCACCTGAGAACTACAAGGAATAGATGTCTTGGTATTGGCTGATTACAACTGAAAAGATGTGGCATTTCGAGACTGAATAGGCTGCTACTGTTCTGCAAAACATTCCACTCCAAGGACACTTTAGGATAAAATAGGAAAACAGTCTTGCCCTCCATATAAATATACTGGAGCCAAAAAGATGTTTGAAAGCTATGGTGGGATTGATTTTTTTTTTTTTTTAACAAGTGAGGACTCCAGAATTACAGCATTTGACATGCATTGTGGGTCCAAATCCTAGTGAACTCAGTGAGGAACAGAAAAAATACATGAATCGCTAAGGGACTTCAGAACAAAGAACGACCTGAACTGCAAAACCCATGAGAAATCTCAGCACACACATTCTTAGAGGCCAAACGCCCTTAACAGGACATAAATCATGAATTTCATAAATTAACAGGACTATATTTTAAGTGGTTCTTCTTGGTCCTCTTTAAGCTAAGAGCTAAATACTAATTAATTTCAGAAACAGCAGAGTTAGCCTCCAAGGAAAATTTCTTAAACTTGTCTGCTTAGTGGAATTTGAATCCACATTTTGTCACCAAAATCTTGATGGGATGTTTTGAGAACCTTGTAAATGGACGACACCAGTGTTTTAGATGATCACAGTGACTTTCAAGTTTAAACCTTTAGGGATGCAAACATAGAAATATGTAGCCTTTTTGTAAAATAATATTTTAATTTGTGCTGTGCACTTAAAATTAAATGAAATCTGAATGCATGAATAAATTCCTACTATCTTGCTATATTACATGACAGCTGGGCATTTGAATCTAGTTACTCTAGAGAGGTAAAATTGAACAAAACTACTTTAACACTGCACATTTTAAAATTATTCTTTCACTAGATGTCCCACAATGTTTCCCAGTGGTATAACTGATATAGAAGATATACAGCTTGGTAGTCCCATTTCTGCATGAACAATAAAGTTGCACAAGGAATGAGAGTCAGATCAATTTCTTTGTGCAGAAGCTGGGAGGACTCAAAAAGCAAGTGAGTTCAAGGTAAAGCACATAAGTTGAATACATCACAAAGATAAGTATTGACAGGAGAAACTCACAGGGTTAAGATTGTCTACAAAATTTATATTAAAAAAAAAGAGAAACAGTAATAAAAGACTCTGTCAATAGTAAGAAGAAACATCAGAAAATAACTTACCTATATTGATATTTATATTATGTCAACATGCTTGCAAGTCTGCTCTTTGTGGCAGCATCATTCAGCTTCCACTCAGTCTGTTGACCTTCACCACAGGAGGGCAGAACACAAGGGAGTCCCTGGACAAAATGGGAATATACCAGATGTAACATAAGAGGAGCTCAGAAAAACATTTGATACACTGCCTGAGGAAATCTGGCTTCAAAGAATAAGTTGGAGTCATTTGGACATGAAGCAACCTTCTCTGAACTGAGAATTGCCTGAAGGGCATGGCAGAAGAGTATAAGAGAAATACAAGTGACTGTGTTGCCTGGCCTATGAAAGTAGTACATTATCTAAAGTCCCTTATGCTATTAAATTAGGAATTACAGTTACAGGAAGAGAAATAAAACCAATGAAAGGAGAAGGAAAGGTAGAAAATGTCAAACATTTAAGAAGGACACACAGAAATATATTCTGAAGTGCATCTACTCTAAGGGAAATGGTTAAAATTGATCATTGCACACCAGTTTACTGAGATGTGCTTTCAGCAGTGTACGATGCCAAAAATTTCTTTTAACATCATGTCACAGGAAAGTGATACATCAACTTATTTTTCTTCATATGAATGACTAAGGCAAAGAAACTGATTACTGGATGGCTCATCCAAGTTAAATATGTATCAAGCACAGTCTCTACAGAGAGATGGAGGTTACACACACACACACAAAAAAAAAAAAAAAGGCAAAACAGTTATCTCCACTATATGCAAGAGTAGTGTATTAGTGGGCACAGAAAGTAAGAAATAAACAGATTAGGAGATGGCAGACAGTCACCACCTCACATGGTACATTCTGTTTGATTAAAGTACACAAAATTTGACCAAAAGGGTTTGTTGAAAGAAAATGACAAATAGAGTATCTATGCCTCCTCAGAAACAGCAAATCAGAATACAGTATGCACAGTCAGTCCTGTGAGATATGGCCCCAAATCAAGGGAATACTTGCAGAATTTTGCAATAATCTGTAAGGAGTCAGTATTAATCCTAGTATCTGAATATCGAAGATAATTTATTTCATAACCTTCCATTTGGGCCTACTCAACTCACAAAATTGTCCCAGATTAAAGTTGTGATTTTACACAACTAGTAGTGTGATTTAACTAACAGTAGTGATTTAACTAAACCAGTGCAAAATTGACTGCAACTATGTTTAATGTTTTGTGTAGGATTTGCTTCTTCAAAAAGTTTACAAGCACAAGTGAAAAAAATACAGCCAATTTAAAACAGCTTAAACTGTGAGAAAACCCATTTGTTCCCTGCACTGCTTCTTTTACCTAAACTAGTTTTGTCTGATATTTGTCAGCTGGACAATTTCAATCTGAATTTTACAGTTGTTTTCAAGCAAAGAGAATTGTGCCTCTATTGTAAGAAATTGTTAGTACTTAAATTGTTAGTAGTTAAAACTCTGCCCACTAAAATCAATGTTTGTCAATTGCTACTAAAAAATTAACTTTTTCATTAAGAATTCACTAATGTCTCTTGATCGATGTCAGCACTTTCATATGAAATTTATATTCTTGGAAACTCATTCGTGGTTTGGAAGAAAGTAATGTTTCCACATGCATATCTAAATGCTTTTCTCCTGTAATAATTTTGTTCATTTGGGCAAAATTCTTTCCTATAACTCTGGTTAACTCTTATGAGGAAAGCACTGGTCATGTTTGGTGAATTTCATCTTAGGGCTACCATTGACACTACTCCTTCAGTACAGAATAGATATTGCAAAAGAACTATATGTTACAACTACTTGCCACTATCTGTGTGCTCAGAAAGATTTTTGTTTGTTTTAATCACACTTCTTCAATAAATCAATGTTATTCATAAATTGTTTGATGAGAAGCTACGTGTTTCTTGAAATAATATTTAGAATTGAGCTAAAATTGAGCTATTTCATCAACCCTTTCTATTAGACAGTGACATATTTTTGTTTCTGAATAATAACAGCAAGCTATACAAAGAACAATGACTACATAAATTTGTGGACATTTGGGCTGTTAGTGTTATGATCTCTTCTTGTATTTTTTATAAGTCAATAATCCAATTCAGTTAAATTCTGAGTCCAAAAGTCTTTAATCTGTTACTAGGTCATGTAAGCTGATTCTTTGTATGTGACCTGAGTCCTAGAGTTTTGTGTAGGTACTGCTGCTTGGACCATCTATTACTTACTTGCCTGAAGATTATAGATCTTATATGATTGTCTAGATCCAGATTTGCTGACACCAGTAGCTCGTGAGTCCACATCTGACTCTTTGTTCTTATGCTTAAACATTCTTGATCTTAAACATGTGCTGCTCCGTCTTAATATATTGTTGTGGGTTAACCCCGTTGCAGGTAAGCACCACACAGTCACTCACTTACTTCCCTCCCCCAGTGGAATGGAGGAAGAAGAAAGGAAAAATAAAACCAAGAAAATTAGGGGTCAAGATAAAACAAACAAGCAAACAAACAAACAACTATTTAATAAGTGAATGGTAAGTGGAAGAAGAAAATAAAATGAAACAAAAGAAGTGATGCAAAAGTAGTCACTCATCACCTTGTTTGGTCAGACCAATGCCCCGCCAGTTCCTGAACAAAACCACCTGAAGCCCTCTCTTTTGCCTTTTAATTCTGAGCATGACATTATGTGGTATAGAATATCTCTTTGGTTATTTGGGTCATCTGCCCAGGTATGTCCCCTCCCTGCCCACTGCACGTTATCTCCCCTGCCAATCTATTCCCCAGGGAGGGGCAGAGTGAGAAACTGAGAAGGCCTTGATGCTGTGCAAACACTGTTCAGCAAAAGCTAGAATATTAGTGTATTATCAATACTGTTTAGGTCAAAAATCTAAACCACAGAACCATATGAGCTGCTATGAAGATAATTAAGTCTATCCTAACCGGGCCCAGTGCATATACCAAAATTGACCCTCCATTTTAAAATAGGCAACATCACCTAACTTGCTCAAGGAAATAAAAGATGTGACATCTTAATATAAAAATAAAATACATTATCTGTACAATAGTTTGTAAGTTCTCTTTATTAATTATTACTTTAAAGTTCTTATTTTTCTTTTTCATTCTAGTAAATGCCTTTTTTGAAGGGTAGGATCAGGTCATAATGCCAGCTAATTGCAACACAGAGTTAAGTGCTATGTAGCTGTATCCGATGCATAGGAAAGGACAGTCATATAGCAGCTCAAATTCCTTTAAGCAATACCTTCCCATCGTTGTAGAAGTATATCTTTTGCAAATTTTCTTAAGAGGGTACTCAGAGTAATGTTCTTGTGATAAAACCAAAAATGCATTTTCAGCATGTATTACCCATTTTGAACTTAGTAAGCTAACAGAGAATTAAACTTCAGTGTTGCATTTTACACCAGATTTATAACTAAGTAGTATTCTAATATATTTCTTTTTAGTGCAGGTCCAAAAGCAGGTTTCACTTTTATGCCTAGGTTGAAGAAAATCTGTGCAAACTCTGCCTGTCATATTTGACTGCGTGATCTTGCTACTCCCAGCCCATAAAACTGCAGTGCACACTCAGTAAATCCTTGCTGCTTTTCTTTAAACAATAAAACAGCTTTACAATAATCTATGCATTTAAGACTGCACCTTCATCATGTTTTATTTTAATTGCTTCATTAAAATATTTCAAAGTTCATCCGAGAATCTCATCTGTTCACCCTTAAAACTTCTTTCAGAGAAAACTGATTAATTTCCCTTCTGATTTCCTTTCATGAGAGTGAATTATGTAAAGGGGATGAAAAAATAAATGATTGTAAAGCAGCAAACTGGTGGGAATTTGTGGAGAACACTAGCTGGGAAAATCTGAGGGACATGAAATAATAGAGGCTGCAGGGATAGAGAGAGACAAGGAATAAAGACAGGGCCCAGTTTCCATCAGTGGGTTAATCTTCAGCATGTAACTTGCATTTATACAACTTCCATGTTTGGGAAGGAGGGACAAACTTCACGGAACTTTAATCAGGAGTACAAAAATAAATAATTTTCTGCTTAATTAAAAAAGATGTTTAATTATTCACATTTATTTACCTTTCTGAAAAAAAACTTCTAATCATTAACTGCAGTAAATACTGAAGTTATTTATAATATCTTCAAATACAGCTGATTTAGGTGATTTAATAAATCACAGAATCACAGAATCACTAGGTTGGAAGGGACCTTCAAGATCATCAAGTCTAACCATTAATCCAGCGCCACCATGTCCCCTAAACCATGTCCTGAAACACCACATCCACACGTTTTTTGAACACTTCCAGAGATGGCGACTCTACCACCTCCCTGGGCAGCCTGTTCCAACGCCTGACCACCCTCTCAGTGAAGAAATTTTTCCTAATAACCAATCTAAACCTCCCCTGGCGCAACTTGAGGCCATTTCCTCTTGTCCTATCACTAGTTACTTGGGAGAAGAGACCAACACCCTCATTGCCACAACCCCCTTTCAGGTAGTTGTAGAGAGCGATAAGGTCTCCTCTCAGCCACCTCTTCTCCAGACTAAACAACCCCAGTTCCCTCAGCCGCTCCTCATAAGACTTGTGCTCCAGCCCCCTCACCAGCTTCATTGCCCTTCTCTGGACACGCTCCAGCACCTCAGCATCCTTCTTGTAGTGAGGGGCCCAAAACTGAACACAGGATTCAAGGTGCGGCCTCACCAGTGCCGAGTACAGGGGCACAATCACTTCCCTCCTCCTGCTGGCCACACTATTCCTGATACAGGCAAGGACGCTGTTGGCCTTCTTGGCCACCTGGGCACACTGCCGGCTCATGTTCAGCCGGCTGTCAACCAGCACCCCCAGGTCCCTTTCCGCCGGGCTGCTCTCCAGCCACTCCACCCCAAGCCTGTAGCATTGCATGGGGTTGTTGTGGCCGAAGTGCAGAACCCGGCACTTGGCCTTATTAAACCTCATACAGTTGGCCTCTGCCCATCGATCCAGCCTGTCCAGATCCCTCTGCAGAGCCCTCCTACCCTCCAGCAGATCAACGCTCCCACCCAACTTGGTGTCATCTGCAAACTTACTGAGGGAACACTCGATCCCCTCATCCAGATCATCAATAAAGATCCTGAACAAGACTGGCCCCAGAACCGAGCCCTGGGGAACACTGCTTGTGACCGGCTGCCAGCCGGACTTAATGCCGTTCACCACAACTCTCTGGGCTCGGCCATCCAGCTAGTTCCTCACTCAGCGAAGAGTAAACCTGTCTAAGCCACAAGCCACCAGTTTCTCCAGGAGAATGTTGTGGGAGATGGTGTTAAAGGCTTTACTAAAGTCCAGGTGGACACCGTCCACAGTCTTTCCCTCATCCACTAGGCGGGTCACCTGGTCATAGAAGGAGATCAGGTTGGTCAGGCAGGACCTGCCTTTCATGAACCCATGCTGGCTGGGCCTGATCGCTTGGTTGTCCTGCAGATGCCCTGTGAGCACTCTCAAGACCAACCGCTTTATTTATTTGTCATAAAATGACAAATAAATAAAAAGTAGTCCAAAGTAGTTCTGGAAAAGGTCTGCTTCTGAAAGATGGTTAAGAACTTTTTTTACAAGTACAGGGGCACGATCACTTCTCTACTCCTTCTGGCCACACTACTTCTGGTACAGGCCAGGACACTGTTGGCCTTCTTGGCCACCTGGGCACACTGTTCATCTGGCTGTCGACCAGCACCCTCAGGTCCTTTTCCACCAGGCAGCTCTCCAGCCACTCCTCCCCAAGCCTGTAGCGTTGTATGGAGCTGTTGTGACCCAAGTGCAGGACCTGCCACTTGGCCTTATTAAACCTCATACTGTTGTCCTCAGCCCATCGATCCAGCCTGTCCAGATCCCTCTGCAGAGGCTTCCTGTCCTCCAGCAGATCAACACACCTTCCCAACTTGGTGTCATCTGCAAACTTACTGAGGGAACACTCTATCCTCTCATCCATATCATCGATATAGATATTGAACAAGACCGGCCCCAGAACTGAGCCCTGGGGAACACCACTTGTGACTGGCCACCAGCCAGATTTAACGCCATTCACCACAACTCTCTGAGCTCATCCATCCAGCCAATTCTTTACCCAGCGAAGAGTAAACCTGTCTAAACCACGAGCTGCCAGTTTCCCTAGGAAAATGCTGTGGGAGACGGTGTCAAAGGCTTTACTAAAGTCCACTTAGACAACATCCATAGCCTTTCCAAATCTATATTACTACATGTATGTTACTACAGATATAAAGGAGCAGTAATTGGTAAGCAGTGAACTGTTTGAGACAGTAGCTGTTACCCAGCCAGCCTGAAATGAATATTCTGAAATTCCAAACACTCACCTAAAACTTGATTTTGATCAGTGTCCTGGTTTCAGCCAGGATAAAGTTGGTTTTCTTCACAGAAACTAGTATGAGGCTATGTTTTGGATTTAGGTTGATAAAATGTTGATAACGTGCTGATGTTTTGAGCTGTTGCTAAGTAGTCAAGGACAGTCCCGCTTCTCGTGCTGGCCTGCTAGCAAGAAGGCTGGGGGTGCACAGGAAGCTGGGAGGGGACACAGCTGGGACAGCTGACCCTGACTGGCCAAAGAGATATTCCCTACCATACAACATCATGCCCAGTGCATAAACTGGAGTTGGCCGGGGGGCAGAAATCGCTGCTTGGGCACAGGCTATCAATGACCGGGTGGTGAGCAATTGCTTTATTAGTCATCACTTTGTTTTGTACATTCCTTTGTTGGTATTATTATTGTTGTTATCATCGTTGTTTCCTTCTCTCTTGCTGTCCTATTAAACTGTTTTTAACTCAGCCCATGAGTTTTTTCCCAATTCTCTCCCCCATCCCACTGGGGGAGGTGGAGTGAGTGAGTGGCTGTGTGGTGCTTAGTTGCCAGCCTGGGTTAAACCACAACAGTCCTTTTCAGTGACCAACGTGGGACAAAAGGCTTGAGACAATAACGGTTGCAGGTCACGATATCAGTTTATTTGATTTGCATCATGCTCTTGTCTTTGCCATACGTGTTCAAGATGGGTGTTGATTTTTGCAGGCTGCTGTACTCTGTGATGATTAGTAATGTCTTGCTTGCGAGATTTGTTGAAAACTGACCTTGACCTTAATGTGGTATCTGAGCTCTCTACTAAAGCCGTTACTGTATTTTGAGTACTATCTTGTAGAGAAAATTAGCAATTATACATCTGCCTCCGAAAGGCTTTTTATGGAGGAAATGTAGAATGGTACCTTTGCTACCCTCTATCATAATGTTTCCTCCTTCATCACAATAACTTTTCAGTATTTTGAACACCCTTGGATAATTAAAATACCTCTATTGCTACTTCTGGGGAACATTGTTTCGGTTTTGTCTAAGGTTAGCAAGCAATTTAAGAATATCACCCAGAGATCTGCCCCAAGGCTGGATAGTTATGAATGGCAGGGCGTGTGGAACAGCATAGGCAAATGCCTGGGGTGGTGGGCACCTCCGGTGTTCTGGAACTTCACTCCTGAACAAGTGCAGAATCCTGAAAAACCAGCAGAATATTTGGAAGAAATATGCTGTCAGCCTGGCAGTTCCAAGGAGACACAAATCATTGCAATGTGCTGGGGCCTGGCCCATGCCTACCGAGCTCTGTTTAACTCCATTCAAAGGGAAGAGAGGCTCTCTGGATCTGATGACAATGTGAGAGGCACTGCTAACTACTCCAACCCCTGTGACGGGCACTGTAGCTACTCACACTGTTGCAGCTGAACCAGAGAACAAGCCCGTCCCAGTATCAGTCGCCCCTGTACAAAAGAAGAAATCTTGGAAGCAGAAGTCAGCTTGTTTAGTAAGGGATGAAGAAGCTTTTCCTAAGAAGGAGCCAAAGGAAGAGAGTGAGGAGGCAGAGTGCTCCAAAGGAGGGCCATCACAAGGACCGAAGAGGGAAGAGAGCGGATCATTGCTTAATGAAGAGGAAGGAAGAATTCATAAAAGAGATGTTAACTATCCAATCTCTATCCCTGAGTGAACTACGAGATATGTGAAAGGATTTCAGCCGTTGTCTAGGTGAGCACATTGTCACCTTGCTGCTCTGATGCTGGGATAACAGGACCAGTAGCCTGGAATTAGAGGGTAGGGAAGCCAAGCAGCTGGGATCCCTTTCTAGGGAAGGGTGCATTGACAAAGCAATTGGAAAAGGTGCACAAGTCCTCAGCCTCTGGAGGTGACTCCTGTTGGGTGTGAAGCAAAGGTATCCCTTCAAGGAAGATGTTCTATGACACCCAGGCAAGTGGACCACCATGGAGAAAGGTATCCAGTACCTGAGGGAGCTAGCTGTGCTGGAGGTTATTTATGGTGACTTGGACAATGAGCAATCACCCAAAGATCCAGATGAAGTCAATTGCACGCGACCTATGTGGAGGAAGTTTGTACAGAGTGTACAATCATTATATGCCAACTCATTAGCAGTAATGGCCTGGAAAGTTGGAGAGGCACCAATGGTGGATGAATTGGCTGGCCAATGCTGGCAATACAAAGAAAGTCTCTCTTCCTCCCTACGGGCCTGCATCTCTGCTGTAGAGAAACTGTCCCGAGAGTTCCGGCAATTCAAAGAGGCTATGCCCTACCCTCCACCCGTACAGACCAGTATCTCAGATATTAGGAGCAAGCATTCTTCTGCTCAAAAGAGAGAATATAGAGGATACACACCGTGAGCCACCCTGTGGTTTCAATTGCATGGCTACGGAGAGGACATGAGGAGGTGGGAAAGAAAACCTACCTCGACCCTAGAGGCACGAGTACACGAGCTGCAAGGAAAAACAATTACAAAAGGGGGTTTGGGTTCCTCCAGAAAAATCGTTGCTCCACTTTCCAGTGGACAGTTCCCCAGAAAGAACAGAAGGGTTGATCTCACCTCTGATCCTCTTGAAGGGACTTCTGATTCATATTTACAAGAAGTAGGTAACGAGTACTATGACCAGGACTAGAGGGGCCCTGCCTCCAGCCAGGCGGAGGAGAGGGACAACTGAGTTTATTGGACTGTGTGGATTAGATGGCCTGGCACATCAGACCCACAGGAATATAAGGCTTTAGTGGACACCGGTGCACAATGTACCCTAATGCCATCAAGCCATACACGGGCAGAACCCATCTGTATTTCCGGAGTGACAGGGGGATCCCAACAGCTGACTGTACTGGAGGCCAAAGTGAGCCTAACTGGGAATGAGTGGCAGAAGCACCCCATTGTGACTGGCCCAGAGGCTCCGTGCATCCTGGGCATAGACTATCTCAGGAGAGGGTATTTCAAGGACCGAAAAGGGTACCGATGGGCTTTTGGTACAGCTGCCTTGGAGGCGGAAGAAATTAAACAGCTGTCCACCTTGCCTAGTCTCTCAGAGGACCCTTCTGTGGTGGGGTTGCTGAGGGTTGAAGAACAACAAGTGCCAACCGCTACCACAACAGTGCACCAGCGGCAATATCGCACCAACAGAGACTCCCTGATCCCCATCCATAAGCTGATTTGTCAGCTGGAGAGCCGAGGAGTGATCAGCAAGACTCGGTCGTCCTTTAACAGCCCCATATGGCCAGTGCGAAAGTCTAATGGAGAGTGCAGATTGACAGTAGACTATCATGGTCCAAATGAAGTCACACCACCACTGAGTGCTGCCGTGGCGGGCATGCTAAAACTTCAATATGAACTGGAGTCAAAGGCAGCCAAGTGGTACGCCACCACTGATATAGCTAACGCGTTTTTCTCAATCCCTTTGGCGGCGGAATGCAAGCCACAGTTTACTTTCACTTGGAGGGGTGTCCAATATACCTGGAATCGACTTCCCCAGGGGTGGAAACACAGCCCTACCATTTGCCATGGGCTGATACAGACTGCACTGGAACAGGGTGAAGCTCCAGAGCACCTGCAATACATTGATGACATCATCGTATGGAGCAACACATCAGAAGAAGTTTTTGAGAAAGAGAAGAAAATAATTCAAATCCTTCTGAAAGCCGGTTTTGCCATAAAACACAGTAAGGTTAAAGGACCTGCGCAGGAGATCCAGTTTTTAGGAATAAAATGGCAACATGGATGTCATCAGATCCCAGTGGATGTGATCAACAAAATAACAGCTATGTCTCCACTAACTATCAAAAAAGAAACACAAGCTCTTTTTGGGCATTGTGGGTTTCTGGAGAATGCATATTCCAAATTACAGTCTGATTGTAAGCCCTCTTTATCAAGTGACCTGGAAGAAGAGAATGATTTTAAATGGGACCCTGAGCAACAGCAAGCCTTCGAACAAATCAAACAGGAGATAGTTCATGCCGTAACCCTTGGGCCAGTCCAGGCAGGACAAGATGTTGATAGTGTGCTCTACACTGCAGCTGGGAAGAATGGCCCTACCTGGAGTCTCTGGCAGAAGGCACCAGGAGAGACTCGAGGTCGACCTCTAGGGTTTTGGAGTCGAGGATATAGGGGATCTGAGTCCCGCTATACTCCAACTGAAAAGGAAATATTGGCAGCATATGAAGGAGTCCGAGCTGCCTCAGAAGTGGTTGGTATTGAAGCACAGCTCCTCCTGGCATGCCGACTGCCGGTGCTGGCCTAGATGTTCAAAGGGAGGGTCCCCTCTACACATCATGCGACTGATGCTTCGTGGAGTAAGTGGGTTGCACTTATCACACAGCGGGCTCCAATAGGAAAACCCAATCGCCCAGGAATCTTGGAAGTGATCATGGACTGGCCAGAAGGCAAAGATTTTGGAATATCACCAGAAGAGGAGGTGGCACGTGCTGAAGAGGCTCCACTATATAATGAACTGCCAGAGAACGAAAGGCAATATGCCCTGTTTACTGATGGGTCCTGTCATACTGTAGGCAAACATCGAAGGTGGAAAGCTGCTGTATGGAGCCCTATATGATGAGTTGCAGAAGCTGCTGAAGGACAAGGTGAATCAAGTCAGTTTGCAGAGGTGAAAGCCATCCAGCTGGCTTTAGATATTGCTGAACGAGAAAAATGGCCAATACTCTGTCTCTATACTGACTCATGGATGGTAGCAAATGCTCTATGGGGGTGGCTGCAACAATGGAAGCAGAGCAACTGGCAACGCAGAGGCAAGCCCATCTGGGCTGCTGAATTGTGGCAAGATATTGCTGCCCGACTAGAGAATCTCATCATAAAAGTACGTCACGTAGATGCTGACGTACCCAAGAGTCAGGCCACCAAAGAACATCAAAACAACCATCAGGTGGATCAGGCTGCTAAGATTGAAGTGGCTCAGGTGGATCTGGACTGGCAACATAAGGGTGAACTATTTATAGCTCGGTAGGCCCATGACACCTCAGACCATCAGGGAAGAGATGCAACATATAGATAGGCTCGGGATCAAGGGGTGGACTTGACCGTGGATGCTATTGCACAGGTTATCCATGAATGTGAAACGTGTGCTGCGATCAAACAAGCCAAGCGGTTAAAGCCCCTCTGGTATGAAGGATGATGGCTGAAATATAAATATGGGGAGGCCTGGCAGATTGACTATATCACACTTCCACAAACTCGCCAAGGCAAGCGCTACGTGCTTACCATGGTGGAAGCAACCACCAGATGGCTGGAAACATATCCTGTGCCCCATGTCACCACCCGGAACACTATCCTGGGCCTTGAAAAGCAAGTCTTATGGCGACATGGCACCCCCGAAAGAATTGAGTTGGACAATGGGACTCATTTCTGAACCAACCTCATAGACACTTGGGCCAAAGAGCACGGCTTTGAGTGGGTGTATCACATCCCCTATCATGCACCAGCTTCCGGAAAAATTGAATGATACAACGGACTGTTAAAGACTACCCTGAGAGCAATGGGTGATGGGACATTCAAACACTGGGATAAACATTTAGCAAAAGCCACCTGGTTAGTCAACACCAGGGGATCTACTAATAGAGCCGGCCCTGCCCAATCAAAATGTTTACGTACTGTAGAAGGGGATAAAGTCCCCGTGGTGCACGTAAAAAATATGCTGGGGAGGACAGTCTGGGTTACTCCTGCCTCAGGCAAATGCGAACCCATTCATGGGATTGCCTTTGCCCAGGGACCTGGGTGCACTTAGTGGATAATGCAGAAGGATGGGGAAATCCGATGTGTACCTCAACGAGATTTGATTTTAGGTGAAAATAGTCAATGATTTGAATTGTATTATGTTAATTGTTACACAATACAGTAGGACATTACTACTATGGCTGCTATCTAGCATATCAATGGTATTACAGTAAGAATCACCCAGACTGATGACAAATGAGCTTCACTGAAACTGAGCAACATGCAGTGGTGATGGAACCAGAACTGGCTTCAGCAGCTTGCACCCAACAGCTTCCTCAGGACTGCCATCTTCGACCTGCAGATCATGGACATGGACCATGCCAGATGACAATCCAACACCACATACCATCTCTCCTGTCCTGAGAGACTGCTATGATGGATCAAGCCCAGAGTCCTGGACCGAATGAACTCCACAGACATTTTAAAGTGATGGCCCACGGACTAAGAGAATGGTATCTGTGTGTATACATTAAAAGGCAGGAAGAGTAATAATGAATAACTGGAATGTATTGAAAGGTGTAGGACCTGGGCATGACGTAAATGGTATGGAATAAGGCGTGCATACTGTCCTGGTTTCAGCCAGGATAGAGTTAGTTTTCTTCACAGAAGCTAGTGTGAGGCTATGTTTTGGATTTGGGATGAGAAAATGTTGATAATGTGCCGATGTTTTGACTTGTTGCTAACTAGTCAAGGACAGTCCAGCTTCTTGTGCTGGCCTGCTAGCTAGAAGGCTGTGGGTGCACAGGAAGCTGGGAGGGGACACAGCTGGGACAGCTGACCCAGACTGGCCAAAGAGATATTCCCTACCATACAACATCATGCCCAGTGCATAAACTGGAGTTGGCCGGGGGGCAGAAATCGCTGCTCGGGGACCGGCTGTCGATCACCAGGTGGTGAACAATCGCTGTATTGGACATCACTTGTTCTTGTACATTCCTTTGTTGGTATTATTATGGTTGTTATCATTGTTGTTTCCTTCTCTCTTGCTGTCCTATTAAACTGTTTTTATCTCAACCCATGAGTTTTTTCTAAGAATAGATCAGAATAGTTTGTTTTAATAAACACAAAACTGGGATCTACTGTTTGGTATTGATTGTGCTGTAGCCTCTGGATAAGCTTTGAAGGTTTATTAATAAAATTGGTTTGCTATTTAGTCACCTAACTCACATATACAGTTACAAATGGACACTGTCATTTGTAGTTCTATGTCCTGTCTCTTAACTGCGTTCATGATCAGATTTCTCTTCTGACAGCAACATCACAATCATTTTTCCTGAAAACTGACTAATTCAGAATGACCCAGTGAATTCAGTAAGAGTCTTCATATGAAATGCAGAGCTATTTAAGAGAAAAGAAAAAAAATGGGGGTGGGAGGAGCTTTCATTCTAAGATTCCAAGCCTGGTTCTGTCTTTTAACAGTTTATTCTTTAGTAGTTAAACAATCTGTGAGCACAATAACCCTTCCTAAGGGGACTGAGATACCCAGTTATGCTGTTGCTTTATTGTTCTTTTGCTGACACTACAGGAGTTGCATTACTTGTGGTACCACTGCATGAAATAAACAGACAAGTTGTTTATAGTCTGATGATTAAATACATTTTGGGGAAGCAGAAGCTGGGTTTCTATCTTCTTGTGCTTGGGGTCACATCTGATCTCTTACTGACATAGAGACAGCTTAAAAAGCTATTACATGCATGGCAACAGGAACACTATTTCTACCTGACCATTTCATCAGCTACTAAACATGACAGATGTTAATGTGTCCTGCATGTACCCATCAATGTACGAGCATTAGGCATAAGGACACCTTGCTTTGCAAGTTGTAGTGGCAGCAGGAATGAGAATGGCTCCAAGGGACTTTATGAACTTGACGCAGATGGAGATGGAAAAAGCAGAACTTCAAATTCTTTAAAAGTTTCATGACCAAAATTGGGTCTTGGTCATCTAAATTATAAGTTCTGGAGCTTATGTCACATACTGTGGCATGTAAGTGCCACCTAATTTTCATTTTATGTGGCTTAGTCCTTACTCTCAAGGCAGAGTGGAAAAGTCAAGTTATGCTATTCAGTTTATGTTATGTTGTTAAATTTATATATTAAATAGGAGATATCCAATTGAATTAAAGCAAATAGACACATTAGCTTTTAATTTCCAGCTTTGGGAGTATTTTAACCATAATTTTAATTTTATTAGTAAATTTGCTATATAATACACACTTGTCAGTGTTTTTCTTTCCAAAGCATTAGACATTTGCTGGTAAATATCATTCCCCAGCTAAAATTAGGAGCTTTAATTATAGCATCTACATCTTTGATGAGAAAAGATCTTTTTAACTAAGTGCTAATTATAATTAATTTATTCATTGATGCTGCTATCATTTATACTTCAATGCACCTGCTAAAATTGCAATAAACATTCAAACATATATCTTTTTTTTAATTTGCTTTATTTAGCTGAATAAAAAGTAGTTTTGTAATCAGTAATCATATTTCTTATTTATAGAATTCTTAATGAGAAATAATATAACAGTATTTTTTTCAATGCTGAGGCAATGTCGAAAGCACCGAGAAATATAAATTTGCAAGTGCAGAAGAACAAATATTTTTGTTCTTCTAAATACACCTCAGCTGCAGATAGGCTGCTGCCATCTTTTGGTTATGCAAATTATCACTGAAAATAACAAAAGCTTTCAAAAAAAACTCCAAACATATTTTTAAAATTTATTTTAAATGGATGAAATATGTTTTTACCCTATTCTTTGCAGTACTATTTCACCTTATGTATAGGCTTATTGCCTAAGTAGAAAGACACAATGGTTCAGATACTCATCTGTCCAACATGTACAACAAGGCAGACATCCGTGTTACTCTTTAGGGCCACATCACAATCACATACAGTGAATCCACACAGAGTTGAAAAGGGAATGAGATCTGGCCAAATACATGCAAGCTTTTGCCTAAGCATCTTCACAAAAGCTAAGCTGGCGTTCACATGGTTTTGGGTATGACCAAGGCTTCATCCAATCCTACTCCTGTCAGCCAGCTTAGGCACGCATCTGCAATCCCAAGACTTTCAATTATCCAAAAGGTCTCTGACGCGGAAAACTGCAGACTTTTTCCAAACACTTTAAGTAGTTCCTGTTTGGGAGAGTGGGGGAAGTCCTTAAAGTGCTTTTACTTTTCTCTGCATTACACAGCGAGGACAGAAGAGGAAAAGCTGGGAGCAAATGACTGTCTATATTTCTCCCTGTCTACGGCATGTCCAGCTGGAAGCCAAAGAGGTATTTGGAAAGGATGAGGAGGGAGAGGAAGCACACTCTATTTAAAACCAGCCAGTTGGAACCAATATGCCTTTTCCCCCCATGCCTGTGAGAGGGACAGGGACAGGACCAACCTCAGGGTCACAGCCTCCTTCTCCCAAAGTCATACAATACAATCAAGAATCCCAACATGGAGCTCTGACTCTGAGACACTGTCTGGTCTTCAAACAACAGAAGAAAAGAATTAAGCTAATAGCATTTTGGAGTTTGTTTGTTTGTTGTTTTGGGTTTTTTTCATTGGAATAAAAACCATGAGCTTGGTTTGCTATGGTTTTTACTTTCATATTATTCATTATTTTCAAATATTAGGACAACTGCTGAGTACTCATGAAAGCAACTGAAACATCAGAAAATGTTTCATGAAGTCTTGCATGATTGGTTACGTGTTTAAATCATGAATAGAAGTGCATTATACAATGAGAAAAAGTAAAACGTGTTTCAAACCAGCAACTTCACCATCAAAATGTCTCTGTACTGCTGAGCAAATAATAAAGACATTTTTTACCTTCATTATTTGAATGATTCATTGAACAATTGAATGATTCACTAGCTAAAAATCCTGAATGATTCACTAAGTTAAAAATGGTTGACATTCATAATAAATCTGCTTTATTCAGGGCACTTAATAGAGTTTACAATATCTCCATAGATACTGTAATGGCTAACGACCCTCTTACATTTCTCACCCTTCTTCTTGATGTCTTTCAGAAAATTCACTTAATAAAAATGTTGGGAAGTCTGAAGCAGAGAGACAGACTAAGAAGAAATTTGTATTTGGCAGCACATTCTACCCAAGACACAGCTTTCTTGGGCAGGGCTAGCAATGCTCTAAAATGCATCATAACTAAATTAACAGTTAATATTTAAAATTAGATCTTTGGAGATATTTAATCTTCAAATGGAACTGGCATAGAGGTCCTGAATGAAGTCTCGGAACCTGTCATACTGTAATATTAACCATAATTAGTCATATGAGGTAACACATATAGACTCTAGATGTCAAACTGAAATCTGATAGTCTCTGAATCCAGAATCAAATTGAGAAAATGGAATTTTATATGACTTAATCAGGTATTTCTTTAAAGGGTCTGCCAACAGTCAGAGCTTTCAAGCAAATGTGGATAGAGATTTAAAAAATTAAAATTAAATTAATAAATAAATTTTCAAATAAAAGCATTTGCAATAGTTTGTGACTCCTTCATGTGATACAGAAGATAAAATGATAACAATGAAAGATAAAATCCATACTGACCTGCAGCTAGCAGAAGCAATGGCAGGTAAGGAACTAACAATTTGAATGTGTCATACACACTAGTGTAATCTCAATAATCTCAATACACAGAATTAGGCTTTGGCCATGAATTTCTCTGACCAGAGCTGGGAGAAAGTATAAGCTCTTGATTTTGAAGATCAAGGTTGTTTTTTTTTACTATGGGAAACTTTGAGAAGTACCCATTAGTACAATTTGAAATCACTCACACCCTGCAAAAGAGAAATTGATTTGAAAAGCTTTCTATTTCTCATCTTCCTTTTTACTTCATCTTTCAGATCCTACAGTATCTAACACAGTTCTTCACAAGCACCTAGAAAGCAAATCATCACATTTTCTACAGACCCATTTGAAATTTGGCCCTAAAGGCGCTACAGCAGTGATCTTACCAGAATAGAAGTTTTCTGAATTTCTATTTGTAGTCATATCTTGAGTCTTTGCAGAAGACCATCATGAAAATTAACATAATGAGTACTTAACAAACTACCACAGCTCTTTGACATATTTTAAGACAATCACCATCAATATAAATTGAGACCAATTCATGTCAGGTAAGTATTAGTCTTTGTAATGAATCTCTGGCCAGTAGATTTTCAACCAAAAAATGCATGTCGGTATAGTGGAAGCAAAAAATGAGCCTGTTCATTTGCCAAAATATAGAAGTGGGTGGACGAAGGAATTTAAAGATTCATAAAGGCTAGATAAGTTTCTGGTACATATGCATTATTCATTTTATCAGATGAAAAGTATTAATGTACAAAATCCACTGGAATGATCAAAAAGTTTAAACAAGACATCATCTTCTTCCTTGTAGTAATTATAAAGTTTAACAAGAACCAAATTCCTGAAACACTGAAAATATGAAAAGTAAATTCCACTTTCCTCAGCACATCTCACTTCTAGCATCATCACACAGATTATTATTGCTGCAAGTTTTCCACTGCATAAAGACAGGAGAGTGAAAAACAACATTTGACAAAAGTTCTGAAGTCTTGTATAACTTCTATCTCCAGAACAAAATTTTCAGACCAGTAAGATGCTTTCTATTTTATACAGAATAAACACCCAACACTAACAACAGATTTTACTGAAAGTTTCCAGTTCAAATACTGAATAGTCTTGTAACTCACAATATCAAAGTTTCTTATATGGAAGATGCTAGAATAAGATAGAAAACACTCAAAGACACAATCAAAGATTATTGCAGCAATAAAAATAGAGAAGTTATTCCCATATTATTTACCAGAACACATCTGTCTAAAAGCCCTTGAATTTCAAGAACAATGATTGAAGAAGAACAGCAGGGAAGCAATTCTCCACTCTGCTCCACTAGAGAAGGCTTTTTGGTATTTAGCTTTCCATTTAAAGGAATTAAATTAGAAACTTCCCCAATTTCCAGGCAGCATTAAAACAGCTGGCCACAGGGATATCACTGGCTATGGAAATGCAAATAGACAGCAACCTTTCCTATAGTCAAGGAGTAGCAAATTAATGACTGTTGAAGGACTTGAAGTTGGCGGCATAAGAAAAGAGAAGATTTCTTATAAAACTAATTGAGTTAAAGTAGTTTCTTTTAGTACACTTAAATCTGTGAATTTGAAACACCAAGTCTCAGCACATGCACATAAATACGCATGTATTGGGCAGCAAGTTTTTCACATACCCATACAGAACCACGTGCACACACAGACATACACAAACAAAAAGCCTTTTAAATCTTGAATTTATTATTAAAAATCACTGATTTTACTGTGCTAGTCTGTTTATAGTAGTGTGTTTTGAAAAACAATTTTTACCCATAGGTAGTCAAGCAAACAAATCCTTTCCAAATGTAAAATGGAACAACTGGAAAGTCTCCATTTTATTTTAACAGTAAGAATAATCATAATGTCTGCTCTCCCAATATTTTGCTCCAAGGCATGGCAAGTAATGATTCAATTCATTCTGTTTCAGAGATGTGTGATATTAGATTTTTTAAATTATTTTTTTAAGATACTAAAATTATTATTTGCAATATCATCCTACTACCTTAAACTGTTTTTAAAAAAGTCTTTTAACTGGTACTTTAGCATAGGTTTTAAACATGTTTCTTGAAATGCTTCAATAAAGAAGACTAGCTCAGAGCAGCTGTATCCTGATGTCCATTAATGATGATATTGCGATGGGCTGTAAGAACGTATGGATAAACATTACTGCCAGAATTGGCAGAGTTATCAGGATACTAGGGGTTTTTTTTCCCCATTCTCTGTGAAAAAAAAAAAATCTTGCATTTTTCTGCAGGTTTTTTTCATCTTGAAAAAAGAATGGAAAGAAAGAGAGGAATAGTGCCAGGCTTTTAAGGAGGCCAGGAAAAAATCAACTACTGCCTCTCACCATGTAGAATCTCTGTAGATCAAAGTTCAAATGAAAAGATACATTATAAAACATAGGACCAGTAAGAACCTTTCCAAAAAGTTCTCAGTGCAAGGAGATTTGGCTCATTCCTTCCACCAACAGACACAAAACACACTATCAGACATAAATTTAGAGATCAAGAAGGCAAAATGAACGGAAACACCAGGTACTCATTGCAAGATGACATAGGGTCACATATAATAGTTAAGTGGGAAATTTGGGCTAAAAAAAGTCAAAACTAATTTCAAATGAAATATTTTATTTTTAAATAATTCTTATTTAAATTGTCCAGTTATCTACATTATTCTGCACTAAAATACTCAAATTTGACACAGCCTCTTGGCTAAATTTTTCATCTGATTCTAATCACACAGCCATATTATCAAAAGAAATCTGATATTTTCTAAGTTATTGATTCAAAACTAGACATGAGAAAGCTCAAGTAAAACCTGAAAATTAAACCTAAACTGAATGAGCAGAGATTTGTATTACTATAGGGATGCATGTAGGTACGTACACCCTACTTATGTACCCACATATTACCAAGAACAAGGGATAACTGCAGTGCTAACACTGCCATGCTTTCCTGAGATGCTGAAAACACCAGATGAATTTCGTATGAAATGAGGACACTTCACACTTTTAAAAAGTCAACAACTCTTCATCAGTTTAGGAGAAACAGTAAGGTGACATGATGTTTTCCTTTTAAAAGGAAAAATATTCTTGCATTGGACCTGTTTCCTTTCATTCTTGAATATCTGAACTGTTGCAGTAAGACAATAAACATATACAGGAGAGTTTATCACCTCTGGAAGAAGGGGCAGGCCACTCACAAAGAGTACAAGGATCTCGTTAGGTCAAGCAGGGACAAAATTAGAAAGGCAAAAGCGCAGCTAGAGCTCAGTCTGGCCACAGATGTAAAGGATAATAAAAAATGCTTCTATAAATATATTAACAACAAAAAGAGAGGCAAGGAGAATCTCCACCCCTTACTGGATACGGGGAGGGGGGAACATTGTCCCCAAGGATGAGGATAAGGCTAAGGTACTTAATGCCTTCTTTGCCTCAGTCTTTAACAGCCAGTCCAGGTATCCACAGGGTATTCAGCCCCCTGAAATGGAAGATGGGGATGGAGAGCACAATATACTCCTCATAATTCAAGAGGAAGCAGTTAAGGACCTGTTAAGCCACCTGGACACCCACAAGTCTAAGGAGCCTGATGGGATCCACCCGAGAGTACCGAGAGAGCTGGCGGAGGAGCTTGCCAAGCCACTCTCCATCATTTATCAGCAGTCCTGGTTAACAGGGGACGTCCCAGAAGACTGCAGGCTTGCCAATGTGACACTCATCTACAAGAAAGGCCGGAAGGAGGATCCCGGGAACGACAGGCCTGTCAGCCTGACCTCCGTACCGGGGAAGATCATGGAGTGGTTCATCTTGAGAGTGCTCACAGGGCATGTGCAGGACAGCCAAGGGATCAGGCCCAGCCAGCATGGGTTCATGAAAGGCAGGTCCTGCTTGACCAACCTGATCTCCTTCTATGACCAGGTGACCCGCCTAGTGGATGAGGGAAAGACTGTGGACGTTGTCTATCTGGACTTTAGTAAAGCCTTTGACAGCGTCTCCCACAGCACTCTCCTGGAGAAACAGGTGGCTCGTGGCTTGGACGGGTTTACTCTTCGCTGGGTGAGGAACTGGCTGGATGGCCGAGCCCAGAGAGTTGTGGTGAATGGAGAGTTAAATCCGGCTGGCGGCCAGTCACAAGTGGTGTTCCCGAGGGCTCGGTTCTGGGGCCGCTCTTGTTCAGTATCTTTATTGATGATCTGGATGAGGGGATCGAGCGCTCCCTCAGTAAGTTTGCAGATGACACCAAGTTGGGTGGGAGTGTTGATCTGCTGGAGGGTAGGAGGGCTCTGCAGAGGGATCTGGACAAGCTGGATCAATGGGCCAAGATAACTGTATGAGGTTTAATAAGGCCAAGTGCCGGGTCCTGCACTTTGGCCACAACAACCCCATGCAATGCTACAGGCTTGGGGAGGAGTGGCTGGAGAGCTGCCTGGCTGAAAGGGACCTTGGGGTGCTGGTTGACAGCCGGCTGAATATGAGCCGGCAGTGTGCCCAGGTGGCCAAGAAGGCCAACAGTGTCCTGGCCTGTATCAGAAATAGTGTGGCCAGCAGGAGTAGGGAAGTGATTGTGCCCCTGTCCTTGGCACTGGTGAGGCCACACCTCGAATCCTGTGTTCAGTTTTGGGCCCCTCACTACAAGAAGGACGCTGAGGTGCTGGAGCGTGTCCAAAGGGCAACAAATCTGGTGAACGGTCTGGAGCACAAGTCTTATGAGGAGCGGCTGAGGGAACTGGGGTTGTTTAGTCTGGAGAAGAGGAGGCTGAGGGGAGACCGTATCGCTCTCTACAACTACCTGAAAGGGGGTTGTGGCGATGAGGGTGTTGGTCTCTTCTCCTAACTAACTAGTGATAGGATGAGATGAAATGGCCTCAAGTTGTGCCAGGGGAGGTTTAGAAAAATTTCTTCACTGAGAGAGTGGTCAAGCATTGGAACAGGCTGCCCAGGGAGGTGGTGGAGTCGCCATCTCTGGAAGTGTTCAAAAAACGTGTGGATGTGGTGCTTCAGGACATGGTGACGCTGGATCAATGGTTGGACTTGATGATCTTGAACGTCCTTTCCAACCTTAGTGATTCTGTGTTTCTGTGATTCTGTAATTTATTTTCCTGAAAAATTCAAGTGCTCTGAGGTGATTAAAAACACTGAATACTGTACACAGTTTGATCAGACATTGCTATGGAAGGATTACATTTTAAAAAAATATATATGCTACTGGAGGTAGGATCAATTTTTCCCTGGAAAATAGTTTGTTAGTGCTAACTGGAGTCAGACAGAAAGAGCTGGAAAAAATAAACAAAACTGTTGCTAAGTCAGCCTTTGTGGTCTGAGAGTAGAAAGTAGTAGGCAAACACAAGACTTTCAAAGCCTCCTTTTACACCATGGTGTAATTATACTCACTGGGTAACACTGCCCAATTTTATCTATTCATGCTACAAATTCCACCAAATCTCACAGCAGCATCACATAACTAAAATTATATTTTGTATGTATTTATGATTTGTGAACATGCATACATATATCAGACAAAAGACCTGAGTTTTTGTCCATGGTTTCAATATTGTCAACCTTGTAACACTCATGCAAATATGTAACTTTGCATTTTTTTGCACCTTAGAAGAGAAATTGCTGGTTGTTTAAAGAAACCAATTTAACATTAAATTGTTTTGAAGGGTTATTTTTCAGTCTTACTCTGCAGTTCTTCTTTATTCAGTTAAAATTTTTATGTGATTTTTTTTTCATGCTACCAGTTCTACAGTTTTAAACATCAGAATATTTATTGGTTTTATTAGGCTGTTTTATTTAGATAATTATGAGAGACATATTGCATTTCCAAAGTTCCTGTACTTGCAAAAACAAGCTTGAAAACGCAGCCTTAGTGTACACTTAGGCCCCAGAAAAACAGAAGGCTGTAAAAGGAGCTCAAATACTTTATTAGTGGTACTTTTTATACCTGTTGATTGACTGTTGTTTGATTTTTTGTTTCGTTTTGGTTTATTTTAGCAGTAGCTTCAAGCTTTTAGGCCACACTAATTTTTCTTGGCTTAAGAAAGATGAGTTCACCTGGTGAATTTTGAATTCTTGGTGTTGTGCTTGTAGATAAACCTCTTCTTAAGTTTTTCTGTTTTAAAAGTCTGGTTAAAATCCTACCAAACTAAATGGAGAGATGGGACAAGTCCTGATGCCACGGTGACCTAACGTTTGGTAACCTTCTCCAAATCTTGATCCATCACAGAGGTCTGCAGTTCCTCTTAGACAACTTTGTGAAGGCAGAACGTGCAAAAAGTATCAAGCATCCACAATATTTACAGGAGTACGCAACCACTGTAGCGTCAAATACAGATCACTACTGCCTGCATTTTATAGGCAACTTGGGTGATGGTACCTATAAACTTCCCCATACTTTTGTCATCAGATGTTTTTCATGCATTTTCATTTTGTCCTCTGCATTTCATCAGCCTCAGTCTCACTTTCCAGCTTATTGCCATAGGCTACTAGGCGGGAACAAAACTCTGTGTGATGCATAACAAAAGAAGAAAACATGTAATGAAATTTGGCTATATTCACTATGATAGGTCTTAATCCTCCCAGTGGTGCAAGTTCTGGAACATCAGCCAAGTTACTCAGAGAGGCAGGATTAAAGAAGTGAGATGATACCGGTACTTCCTCTGCTGTTAGCAAAGAGAAAAAAGTGCCAAGTGAAGCCACCCGTTCAAAAGAACAGCTGCTGTCAGCAACAGATATGACCTATCATTCAGAAAAGCAGAAATACCAACAAAAAGCATTCCCCTCTCCAAAAGAAACCTTTCTCATTACTGCAGGAATTGGAAGATGCCATCTTCTCTCATCCGAGCAAAGGTAGTATAGTGTTGCCTGCTACCTTTTTCTCTAGTCAAAACTCTGCATTTGACTGCAGAGACAGGTAAAGAAAGAAAAAATGTAAGAGAGCTGAGAGTGAGAAAATGAATAAAGCACCAGCTGTGGTTAGGATCCTTATTTTCTATACTGCTGAGTGTCTTGACACTTGGTCCCAAAATAAGCCACATCATAGAATCATAGAATCATAGAATAGTTTGGGTTTGAAGGGACCTTTAAAGATCATCTAGTCCAACCCCCTTGAAAAGAGCGGGGACATCTTAAGCTAGATCTGGTTGCCCCATCCAACCTGACCTTCAACGTTTCCAGGGATGGGGCATCTGCCACCTCTCTGGGCAACCTGTGCCAGTGTTTCACCATCCTCATTTTAAAAAATCAGATCAAGCCATTACATCGCACCTTAAAATTATACACATTAAAAAACTACTAATAAAAAGAAAGCATGCTGAAGAGGCAGTGTACAAGTATCAGTCTATGTAACTGATGAATATCAGGTCAAGTTTAAAAGCAACCATGTAGTCCAGAAAGCAGAATAACTTTCAGACCAGTGTGATAACTGTGCTGCTTGGAATATTCAGTAGGCAGAACAGGTGGTTTGCACACTGCTAGGAGCATCAGGAAGAATGGCTAACAAAGTAATCTTACCATCTTCAGCACACACTAAGTTATTTTATGCATGTACATGGTGCTGTGCAGAGTGAAAAGACTGAAGAAGGGGCAAACTTCCTGAAGGGAGGAAAGATCAACTGATCAATAAGTACATCTCAGCCAGATTGCGGAGTGGCTCTGACAGACTGATTAAAGCACTGCTACCCAGCCACTGTTGTCCAGAAATACAGTAGCTTGAATATGAACCTTTGAAGATGGGGTAAAAAGGCTGTGGAAATACAAGCAGAAGGGATTATCCTGGAGGGGGGGAAAATCTTGTCATGCTGATTAAACACACAGTAATACATACGATTCCAAATCCATAAAAAAGACAATATAGCAAGAACACATGAATGAATAATATAACATGCACAATAGACATCAAAGTTCATTGTTACTCCACTATCAATGAAATGCACTGTGAAGCTTCCCCTTCATGCTGCACATCAGGTATTATTTTGGAACCCCTATCAAGGGCAGCAGATTCAAGGATCATTGCTTTAATGCATCACAAATTGTGTTACAAGTTGCAAGTGAAAATAGATTCTTTCTTTGCTTCCACTGTATCCCACATTAGACTGAGGAACACAGAACCAGAGAATGTCTAACGAATATTAAGCATGTCCCAACAGTGCCTTTCTAAAATGACGTGGACTATATATATATGTCTCATTGCCACCTCTTGCATAGTTACAATGTTATTCCAGTGAACCTTAGTTTCTATTCATGTCCTAGTCACCATTTACAATCAAGGAGAGATGAAGAAAAATTTGCTTAAGAGCTCCATTTCTTCCCCTGTTATGGATGATAACATCAACTGATAATTATTCCTATGGTTGTTTAAAATACCAATGAAATATAATCTGTGCTATTTTATGTTTAAATACTGAAGGTCTCAGTTATATGTAGTACAGGGGACTTGTTAGAGATTTTTCATTGTAAACAACATTCATTATTTTTTGTGTAAAATGCACTGCATAAAATACAATTGAAAAGACCATAAATATTTAACATGCATTATTTAACACTTTGCCTTTTTAATTATTTTTGTTCCTCATACATATAATGTAGTCTCATTTATGCTGTGTTCAAACACAGACACTACTTTTCAAATAACTGCTGTAAATAGTGCTTTACTTATATCAAATGTTCATCAGAAAAAACTGCAGTTGCCATGAAAGTTACATGTCTTACTGCATATCCATCCATATACTGCAAACATTGTTTCACCTTAAGTTGGAGAAGAATATGATAAAAGTCTTCAATAAGTTTAAAAAAAAAATCTAGCATTTTCTCATTGAAATTTTCAATTGAAACTTTTTTGCATTGAACTTTTTCTTATTTATTTACAAGTAAACTAATGCTTAGGTTTAAAAAAATTAGAAATCATTTCTCACTGACAAATTGAAAATCTTTATAAACAAAAAAAAAATCCTTTTAGACCTAGTCTAATAATAAGGCTTTTATTATGGTGAGGACTACTCTTTTTAAATCCTAGATGGAATTATTTATGTCTCAAAAATCTTTGAAAATCTGGTCCTTTTGAAAATGAGATTCAAGACACCTCTAGGCACAGACTCATTTAGTAATAGTCACTTATGACACTAAAACAATATCAGCGCAGCTGTGTCAAAGTGGTAACTCTGTTTCTGGGAAGATCATAGAACAGATCCTCCTAGAAGCTATGCTAAGGCACATGGAGGGCAGGGAGGTGATTTGAGACAGCCAGCATGGCTTCATCAAGGGCAAGTCCTGCCTGACCAACCTAGTGACCTTCCATGATGGAGTGACTACATCAGTCAACAAGGGAAGAGTGACCAATGTTCTCTATCTGGACTTCTGTAAGGACTTTGGTGTGGTCCCCCACAACACCTTTCTCTCTAAATTGGAGAGCTATGGATTTGATGGGTGGACTGTTGGGTTGATGAGGAATTAGTTGGATGGTCGCACCCAGAGGGTAGTAGTCAATGGCTCAGTGTCCAGACGGAGGCTGGTGATGAGTGGTGTCCTTCAAGGGTCTGTACTGGGACAAGTACTGTTGAATATCTTCATCAATGACATAGGCAGTGAGATCAAGTGCACCCTCAGCAAGTTTGCAGACGACAGCAAGCTGAGTGGTGCAGCTGGCACATCTGAGGGACAGGATGCCTTCCAGAGGGACCTGGACAAGCTTGAGGAATGGGCCCATGTGAACCTCATGAGGTTCAACAAGTGTAGGGTCCTGCAGCTGGGTTGGGGCAACACCAAGTATCAGTGCCGTCCGGGGGATGAAGGGATTGAGATCAGCCCTGCTGAGATAGACTTGGGTGTACTGGTGGATGAAAAACTGGACATGAGCCAGCAATGTGTGCTTGTAGCCCAGAAGGCCAACCATATCCTGGGCTGCATCCAAAGCAGCATGGCCAGCAGGTCACAGGAGGTGTTTCTGCCCCTCTTCTCTGCTCTGGTGAGACCCAACCTGAGTACTGTGTCCAGCTCTGGAGCTCTCAGCACAGGAAGGACATGGACCTGTTGGACCGCCTCCAGAGGAGGGCCATAAAAATCATCAGAGGGATGGAACACCTCTCCTGTGAGGACAGGCTGAGAGTTGTGGTTGTTCATCCTGCAGAAGAGAAGGCTCTGGGGAGACCTTATTGCAACCTTCCCGTACTTAAAGGGGCCTTATAAGAAAGACATTTTAGCAGAGCCTGTAGCAGTGGGACAAGGGGTATTGGTTTTAAACTAAGAGAGGGTAGATTTAGACTGGATATAATGAAGAAATTTTTCACAATGAGGGTGGTGAAACATTGGCCCACGTTGCCCAGAGAGGTGGTAGATGCCCCGTCCCTGGAAACATTCAAGGTCAGGTTAGATGGGGCTCTGAGCAACCTGGTCTAGTGGAAGATGTCCCTGCTCATTGCAGGGAGTTGGACTATATGACCTTTAAACGTCCCTTCCAACCTGAAGATTCTATGTTTCTATGATAACATTCTCTGAAAAAGGAATACCAAAGACAGCAGCATCATGTTTACACTCTAATGCTTGATACTAATTATTAGTACTTGATAAACTACTTTGTTACAAGACTATGATATATATATTCATAGAAGGGCTCAGGTATAACCTATGTAAAGTACAGGAAAAAATACTTTAACATCTGGATTAGAAGTACTGTGCAAGTAATGAATATTAATGTTAGAAATATACATCACCTTCATTTTGAAACCATTGGAAATTTAATTCCCATAGCACAATAATCAAAGTCCTTGCAGCAAAGGAATATTTACTAAGACAGCTGTCCAAGGGAATGGTTATTACTTCCTTTCCAAAGGAAGAAGTACTTACTAAAAAGACATAGAAAGTGTTCTAATGAAAACACAAAAAGAAATTCAGACTTGTTTACGGTTCCTTACAGAACTTCTTCTTGACTGCAAAGATTCCTTGCATCATCAAGAGCTTACAATATTGCAGTTGAAGCACTCTGAAGATCTGACAATCTGACAAAAGACAAGTTGAGTATATGGTTGTAAGAAAATTAGAGAGACTCAGTAGAGAACACTGAAGAAGTAAAATATTATTAAGTGGTGGTAAATTAGTATTTAATTGGGTGCGTTATATACTGCCATATTAAAAATAATTATATAACATACATTTTATTATTCTATGAGATTAATAAAGCTGTGTGCATCTCTAATATCTGATGAACACTTGACTTTATTAATTTTTATTCTATTATGGAATGCAGTTAATTTTACGCTTATCTTTCTTCTATATACATCCATAGTACTCTTTTTCTTATTCTCAGTGAAACCAAACCTGAGCAAGTTTAACCATAAACAGACTACTGTAAATTGTCCATAGCTAGAAACTTTTGAATTCTAGAAGAGAAGTTAATTAAAATGTCTCATCCAGTCCTACACAAAGCTATTGCGATAAATATTAAGGCCCATTTGTTTCTTTGTATATTGATAGTCACTTATATATCTGCATACTGATTATTTTCAAACAGTTCATACTGCAAGTGGAACAACATGGTACTGGTGTTTAATCATTGTTTCCTAAGCCTAAGTCCTTAATGTCATTGGCAAACCGACTTCTGGCTGTAAAGATTTATATTAGGTCAGGATGTCACAGAACATCTTTATCTGTTCATTTATATTCATTCTTTTTGATGAATCACGTGAAAATACTTTTGTTTTGCCTTTAACAGAATCCTGTTGCCAAAGGATAACATCTGTTTGTTAATGTTAAGCAACGATGGGAGTAGGAAGAAGGAAAAACAATGCATTGGCAACAAATGAGCTCCCACAAACGGAAGTGAAGACCTTTGGATTTGAATGCATGAAGTGGGGAGAAGATAGAAAAGCCTCCTGATGGAGGCAGTCACAGGTAATGGCAAAAAGCATGAGAGCTGATCTGTTGCCATGGCAAGCTGAGCTCTTAAGAAACTAACTGCAGTTATACCCACCATTCTTTCACACCTGAGGAAGCCACCCATAACCAAAGGATGGGAAGTGTTTTTATCCAGTTCTGATGATCATTCGAACTGATCTGTGTAATGATGGCCTAAGTGACCCTTTGTCCTTTTATAGTAAAGCTCTGATGTAACAGAAAATCTTTAATATGGGGTGAAAAATAATTAAATTCTCTGAGATGGAGGAGAAAATCTGTGCCCAAACAATAAAGAAGACACTACTAAGAAAAAATACATAACTTTTCTGTTTTTAAATATAAATGTGGGGGGTGGGGGGTTTGTTTTACCTATATAAATACAGTTATTGTGGTAACCTTAGCTCACAGCCACACTCACACCCAGGCACTCAGCCACTACACACATGCACACATACAGAGGCATAAAATAGGAAAAAAATACAATGAGAACATTTGCCTGTCAAGGTAAAGACAAGATTACTTGCCAATTACTCTTAGAAGAAAAACAGACTCAGCTTGGGGAAAAATAATTTATTGTCAGTTCAAATAGATGTGAGTAGTGGAAAACAAAAAGGCAAACATTAAAACACCTTTATTCTCTCCTTTCCCAGGCTCATCATCATTCTGTCACTCCAAACACCACTACCTTC
The DNA here is from genome assembly GCF_964289735.1 of Phaethon aethereus. NCBI lineage: Eukaryota > Metazoa > Chordata > Aves > Phaethontiformes > Phaethontidae > Phaethon > Phaethon aethereus. The sequence continues at coordinate 48,924,766 of NC_138577.1, read as the reverse complement.
CCACCTCTTTGACACTACTTCCCTCACACTTTACCTCTGCTCCAACATGGGCTTTCCATGGTATGCAGTTCTTTCAGGAATATCTATGTGCAGCAGCATGGGTCTTCCATAGGCTGCAGTGTGGAGGGCTGCTCCACCATGAAGAACCTCCTCCTCTTCCTGTTCCTGCTCTGACTTTGATGTTCCCTCTGCTCTTTCTCACTCTTTTTGTTCCCTCCTCTCCATGTCTTTTAAATAAGTTTCTATAGAGGCAACACCAGCTTCGCTGGGTTCAGCTTTGGCTTCACCTGTGTCCAGCACAGGGCAGCCCCTGGCTTCTTCCCACAAAGGCCACCCCTGCAGGCCCCTCCAGCTGCTAACACCTTGCCATGGACACCCAGAACAAAGACAATCAGTCATTTTTACTGTAATGTTACAAATTATTATTTCTCTGGAAATATCAATCTTGTAGAAAATGTCTGCAATTGTAACAGCTAACATAACCCCCTCAGCAAGTCAGAGATAAGAAGCTAAATTGTCTGAAACTTCAGCAGATTAAAGGCACAAATATTGCTCCAATAAAGGCTAAGGAGAAACATCAATTAGTTTCATGTCTGGATTTTTGCAGCTGAAATAAAGTTGCTTTTGTCCTATATAAATGTGTATTGAAATGTTAAAGATTCTGCCACTGGTGTTCTTAAGAAATAAATTTGCCTGGAGTTTTAATAGTTTATTCTATAGATTCTTAAAAGTAGGTTGAACATTTATCTGTTCAACAGCTGAACGTGATGTTACAGGTGCATGAGCTACCTGGTACTTACCCAGCAAGGGATAAGTCTGGGTATTTATACAGTGACGAAGGAAAAGAGTGGTGAAAGAATCTTGGTGACAGATACACTGTGCAAATCAAAAGTAGAAGTGCTTATGGAGAAAGCTCCTAGTTTCTCCAAGATTTCGATCTGGAGTTACAGCCATGCTAGATAATTCTGCGTGATCCCATCTCATATAGGCAAGGTTGCATGGTAGTAGCTTTTGGCTGACAGTGACAATTATGACACATATAGCAGCCCTATCATTTTGTGGGTTTGGTTCCAGTGCATTATTTAATTTATTTAATTAAAGCATCGCCTCCCACTTTGTGGTTACAGTGTGACACAGAGTGAATCTTAGATGGGTCAACAGGAGCTTAAGAAGAGGTGCTGGAGCTAGAAATCTCCTTCAGTGCTGAATTGCTGAAATAATACTGAAAAACGTATTTGGTTCACAGCTGGGACCAATAAAAGCTTGTGAAGAATTTCTGTAAATTATACTATGCTGTGGGGGGCCAAAGAAATGTTGTTTCTCATTTAAAATAAATAGTCCCTCCTACTAACTTATTCCTAATCATGCAAACAACAAAGGAATTAAGTAGGCCATTTCCATATATATGACTGTTTCTTTTATGAAATGTAGTTCACCAGAAATTCAGAGCTAACTGATTTAGAGAAATTCATGTTTGTAAATTTTTTCAACATTGTAACAAAATGGAATTATTTTATTTTAGGCAATTCTATTTCTTGTTGTAGCATTTAAAAATGACAACACTGAGTGCTCAAGGTGTGTTCTGTTTGCATTGCAAAGCAATGGGGTTTGCCTAGAAAAGAAGAAAAAATGTTTTGTCAGATCCACAGATAATAGCACATATGCCAATGACATTGTTCTTGGAATAGAAGCAACACCACAATTTTCTGCTGAACCAATGTTTTTTATGTTCCCCTTTGAAATTTATATGAGTAGCTCCAAGTTCAGAGTATTTGTTTTAAATCTAATAATTTGCACACAAAAATGAGAAAGAGCATTTTAATGTTACTTTAAAAATATCCTTAAGAAAATTGTGTTTGGTTGTTGCTGTTTTTTTCATCACATATGAATGAAATAATTCAAATTAGATGTGTTCTAAAACTGTGCATTGCGCAACTCTTGTGTAGGTTTCATCCTAATACCTAGAAACTAACCACCTTTCTTAGAAACTATGATTTTCCCTGACAGTTAAAGACAACTGAAAATGTGTTCATTTAATTCCATCTGCTTATACAACCTCTGAAATACTGAGAAAACACAGAACGCAAAAAAAATGTACATATTTACATTTGATAATCCAATTTTTATTCTCTGCTTTAAAGCTGTTTATGATCGAAGGTGCCTAAACCACCACAACTCTTCCCTTTCCTTTCCATTGTATAGTAATTTCTCAAGCAAAACAAGGAGAAATGTCAGGTTCTGTTTTTTCATAGCCTAAACATTCATTATCAGAGCAATTATGGCATGAATTAGATGGGATCAAGAGTGCATTGTTCAACTCATTTAATAATGGTAATGCTTACTATTAAAATGAGTCCTCACCATTCACACTTACTCAAATTATGCCACAGATCCCCAGCAGCACATCTCAAAGCTTTAAATAGTACATATAATCCTTAGAAGTGGGTACTAAAAATACTTTAGTGCTATTTCAGCAATTTCACTGATATGATGCATAGGCCTACAGATGAAGGCAAATTATGAATAGCATATACGTGGTTCTGTAACTTCTCATTTTAAAGTAATCCTTGTGCAAACTTTCAACTAAGCTGCAGTGATTTCTAACTGTACGGGGCTGAGCTGCAGGTATCGTAATGCTTCACTAGCCACTTCATTCAAAGCTAACTGATACAAGGATGAATTGTACCAGAAAAGGACTAGACCTCCTTAAAAATAATGAGCTGCTTTGAGGAACACTAGAAAAGTTCACGTTGTCATGCTTTACAGTAAAGCAGGTACCAGCCATACATCACATAACTAGAGCAACAATAAATACAGGACAAGAATACACTAGTGTAAGTATTTATAAATTTTCCTCCTAGCTCCAGGCTTCATTTCTGCCTCTCTATTGATCCCTGCATAGTGCCTATGTGTGTCGCCACAATTATGTGTGTTGCTCTATGATATAAAAAATTAAAATCCAGTCAAACTTAATCAATTTTGTGCCATACAGCTGGACCTCACCCTGATCCTGTTCACTGTGGAAATGAATAAATAATTCTGGCAGTATGATACAAGTATGGGGACCCATATTCTCTAAACTGGCTTAAGTGCAACAGTTGCTTAATATATGACTGCGACATTATATAAAGCTACCTATTTATCAGAATTCTTTAGCAAGCTCTTCGCAGTGACAAAGAGGTCTTTTTCCATGATAACTTTATTTCATACTCTCTAAGTTGTACCGCTTGATTCAGCCTTCTATTTTGCATGTACATTACTTTTTACTTATAAGACATGACAAATATGTCTGGCAGCCTTAAATAAATATGAAATAAAGTAGTTTAGGGAAAAAAAAATTAAAAAGTAGGAATTTGATTCTATAATGCTAAATCAAATAAGACACAAAACATAGCATCTTAAAAATGTTTTGAACAGAACATGCAGCTTAACAGCAGAATTTGTCTTTACTTATCACTAGAGTTACTTGCTCACTAGAGTTGAACCTAGGGGTAAGTTCAACGTGCCAGAGTTGAAATCGATAGCCCAGCTCAGGTGCATCTACACCAATGCACGCAGCATGGGCACCAAACAGGAGGAGCTGGAAGCCATTGTGCAGCGCGACAGCTATGACGTAGTTGCCATCACAGAAACATGGTGGGATGCTTCTCATGACTGGAGTGCTGCAATGCATGGCTATAAGCTCTTCCGAAGGGATAGGCAGGGAAGGAGAGGCAGGGGGTGGCTCTGTCTGTTGGGGAGTGTTTTGATTGCATAGAAATCGAACATTGTGAAGACCAAGCAGAGTGCTTGTGGGTAAGGATAAGGGGGAAGGCCAATGAGGCAGATATCCTGCTGGGAGTCTGTTACAGACCACCCAACCAGGATGAAGACACAGATGAGACATTCTATAAGCGACTGACAGAGGTCTTGCATTCGCTGGCCCTTGTTCTTGTGGGTGACTTCAACCTGCTGGACATCTGCTGGAAGTATAACACAGCAGAGAGGAAACACTCTAGGAGGTTCCTGGAGTGTGTGGAGGATAACTTCCTGACGCAGCTCGTGAGTGAGCCCACCAGGGGAGGTGCCTTGCTGGACCTGCTGTTTACAAACAGAGAAGGACTGGTGAGAGATGTGGTGGTCAGAGGCCGTCTTGGGCTTAGCGACCACGACATGATAGAATTCTCGGTTGTGAGTGAAGTAAGGAGAGGGGTCAACAAAACTGCCATCATGGACTTCCGGAGAGCAGACTTTGGCCTGCTCAGGTCACTGGTTGAGAGAGTCCCTTGGGAGACAGTCCTGAAGGACAAAGGGGTCCAGGAAGGCTGGACAGTCCTCAAGAAGGAAATCTTAAAGGCACAGGAGCAGGCAGTCCCCATGGGCCATCAAACGAGCTTTCGGGAAAGATGACTGGCCTGGCTGAACAGGAAGCTTTTGCGGGGACTCAGGGAAAAGAGGAGAGTTTATCACCTCTGGAAGAAGGGGCAGGCAACTCACGAAGAGTACAAGGATCTCGTTACGTCAAGCAGGGACAAAATTAGAGAGGCAAAAGCCCAGTTAGAGCTCAGTCTGGCCAACGTCGTAAAGGATAATAAAAAATGTTTTTACAAATATATTAACAACAAAAAGAGAGGCAAGGAGAATCTCCATCCCCTACTGGATATGACGGGGAACATTGACGAGGACAAGGCTGAGGTACTTAATGCCTTCTTTGCCTCAGTCTTTAATAGCCAGTCCAGGTATCCACAGGGCATTCAGCCCCCTGAGCTGGAAGATGGGGATGGAGAGCACAATGTACTCCTCATAATCCAGGAGGAAGCAGTCAAGGACATGTTAAACCACCTGGACACCCACAAGTCTATGGGGCCTGATGGGATTCACTCGAGAGTACTGAGAGAGCTGGCAGAGGAGCTTGCCAAGCCACTCTCCATCATTTATCAGCAGTCCTGGTTAACAGGGGAGGTCCCAGAAGACTGGAGGCTTGCCAATGTGACGCCCGTCTACAAGAAAAGCCGGAAGGAGGATTCTGGGAACGACAGGCCTGTCAGCCTGACCTCCGTACCGGGGAAGATCATGGAGTGGTTCATCTTGAGAGTGCTCACAGGGCATGTGCAGGACAGCCAAAGGATCAGGCCCAGCCAGCATGGGTTCATGAAAGGCAGGTCCTGCTTGACTAACCTGATCTCCTTCTATGACCAGGTGACCCGCCTAGTGGATGAGGGAAAGGCTGTGGACGTTGTCTACCTGGACTTTAGTAAAGCCTTTGACAGCGTCTCCCACAGCATTCTCCTGGAGAAACTGGCGGCTTGTGGCTTAGACAGGTTTACTCTTTGCTGGGTGAGGAACTGGCTGGATGGCCGAGCCCAGAGAGTTGTGGTGAATGGAGAGTTAAATCCGGCTGGCGGCCGGTCACAAGCGGTGTTCCCCAGGGCTCGGTTCTGGGACCGGTCTTGTTCAGTATCTTTATTGATGATCTGGATGAGGGAATAGAGTGCTCCCTCAGTAAGTTTGCAGATGACACCAAGCTGGGTGGGAGTGTTGATCTGCTGGAGGGTAGGAGGGCTCTGCAGAGGGATCTGGACAGGCTGGATCGATGGGCAGAGGCCAACCGTATGAGGTTTAATAAGGCCAAGTGCAGGGTCCTGCACTTTGGCCACAACAACCCCATGCAACGCTACAGGCTTGGGGTGGAGTGGTTGGAGAGCAGCCCGGCAGAAAGGGACCTGGGGGTGCTGGTTGACAGCTGGCTGAACATGAGCCGGCAGTGTGCCCAGGTGGCCAAGAAGGCCAACAGCGTCCTTGCCTGTATCAGGAATAGTGTGGCCAGCAGGAGGAGGGAAGTGATTGTGGCCCTGTACTCAGCACTGGTGAGGCCGCACCTTGAATCCTGTGTTCAGTTTTGGTACCCTCACTACAAGAAGGATGTTGAGGTGCTGGAGCGTGTCCAGAGAAGGGCAACGAAGCTGGTGAGGGGTCTGGAGCACAAATCTTATGAGGAGCGGCTGAGGGAACTGGGGTTTTTTAGTCTGAAGAAGAGGAGGCTGAGAGGAGACCTTATCACTCTCTACAACTACCTGAAAGGGGGTTGTGGCAATGAGGGTCTTGGTCTCTTCTCCTAACTAACTAGTGATAGGACAAGAGGAAATGGCCTCAAGTTGCGCCAGGGGAGGTTTAGATTGGATATTAGGAAAACTTTCTTCACTGAGAGGGTGGTCAGGCATTGGAACAGGCTGCCCGGGGAGGTGGTGGAGTCGCCATCTCTGGAAGTGTTCAAAAAACGTGTGGATGTGGTGCTTCAGGACATGGTTTAGGGGACATGGTGGCGCTGGATTAATGGTTGGACTTGATGATCTTGAAGGTCCTTTCCAACCTAGTGATTCTGTGATTCTGTGATTCTGTGATCTAACCTTAGGCAGTTACATTTTGAATCCAATTCTAAGTTTTTAAGCAACACAAAGTATTTTCTGAACAAAAAAGCAAGAGATGTGAAAGAAAAGAAATTATGAAGAATATCAGTGAAGCTGCAGTGAACTGATGAGTGAGAGGAGAGATATAAAAGGGACAATGTACAGAAGACAAATGAAGAAAGGGAAAAGGGGGAAAAACAAAGAGAAGGAAAAAGAGTAAAAGAAGTTTAGTGGCCAAGGCTAACAGAGAACTCATAATGGCAGGAAGGAATATGATGGGACTATGACACATTAAAGACCAAGGAAGATCATTTCTTAGGCAGCTTGTTCATGAGTTGCCTGTTTTTCATCCTGTTCTTCCACTATAAGCGTCTTATAGAATGAATCATATTTCTTATACTTCTGTTTCTCAAAAAAAGAAAAAAAGAAAAGGTAGTTAAATGAAGTCATAAAAGTCTTCTGGAGTCTACCGAAATGATGCAGTTTGTCCAGAGGTTATCCACATCTAGCATCTTCCCTTATTTGCCCCATGCCCCACATTCTATCCTATCTAACAGCCAAATTAATTAATTTATGCAGCCTTAAATTCACAGGTCCAGAGCTGAGCTGTTATTCCCATTTAGTGCTCATTAGTGCTCATCATTCCCAAGGGTGCTCATTTTAACGATGATGCAGTAGTACTCCTGGTGTATGCACTGATTCAATGCTGAGGGAAAGTGAGAAGGTGAGGAGAGGAAGAAAGATTAAGATATCTTAAAAACAATTAGAAAGACAAGGAAGAAAAGAATAAGGGTGAGAAAACAGTAAGGTTTTTTAATCTCTGCATTCCCTCTCTCCTTTTTCTGCCTCACAATAAGGATAAATTAGTAGGTAAGAATTAATTAAAATAAAAAATAGATTTGAAGGGATATGAGAAGAAAATGAATGAAGAAAACAAATATATAACAAATTAAATCAAATTGCAAGAAAGTAAAGGAACAACAAATAATAAAAAAATTGAATGAGATATTATAATGACAAAATGAGGTAAAACAAAGCAATAAAAGTTACATTGTCTGAAATAGGCTTTTATTGCCTGAAAGTCCATGCATATCTTCAAAGAGAATGCAATTATGTCACTGAAGAAGTAAAGCTAAACTTCGAAGAACAATGAGAATGTATATTGCTTACCTGAGAAAAACATTTGCCAGAAAAGAAAAGTGCCTAGAATAAATTTATGTGCATTTTCCTCAGTCATCATCTTACTACCACTGCAGCATTGCCAATAAACTTTCCAAGTATAGAGTTCACTGTTTGGGAGCACATATTATTCCCTAGGTTTTCCATGTCTGGTCCTCTCGCTCATGGGTTTTGAATGTGTTAGAGAAGATACTATAGCTGTTTTCACTTCAGACAACTGTTTCTACCTCTAGTATCTCTAAGCCTGTTTCTTTAAAGATATCAATTTACACATTTATTGTGCTTGTAATTAAAAGAGTTTTTTTGTTTTAAACAGTATTTTTAGGAAATTATTTTCAACAAGTCTTAATATTTGTCTCTACTTATGTATAAAAATTCAGTATTAGTTGACCTTTCTCTGACAGCAAAGACCTGCAAAAGATTCCCTCCTCTTTTTTTTCGTTCCTTTGCTAGTTTGTTTTTCCATTTTGAATACATCACAGCAGCAAAACCCTCACAGATGATTATGCCCATCAGCCAGCGCATATGACCTCACCTAGTTCTTAGTTTCTACTAAGAATTATTTGCAAGAAAACAAACTCTGCCAACTCACATGTCTTAAGCGAAACTTACTAAGTTCTTTTCAAACACATTCCTTAAAGTAAAACAGTCTGAAACAGAAAAATTAATTTTCAACTTTTCAAAAGTTGGCATTTGGCTGCAAATCTGCAGCAGAGTAGGATTTACATGAATTACCCACATCACCTTCTCTTTTCTTTGCTTTGTTTGAATTATTATTGGCCTTCTCAATAGCTTTCACTGTTACGGTAAGCAGACTGCAACTTTTGTAAGGCAAGCATTAGACTACCCTACCTCATCTTTTGGAAACTTGGTCAGATTAACCTTTTCAAGCATGTCTTAAGGGAGCTCTCAAACAAATCTTTGGAGAACTTATATCCAACCTTTTCCAACTTCCTAACTGTGATTAAACTCTGTGGCACTTATGACATTACTAATTCTTTTCCTTATTTGCCTGGGCTTTTTGTCAGTTTTTAAACCAAGGCTTTGGATGACCAAAAGAAAAAAAAGTGGTTGTAGGAAAACTAAAAAAATTAAATTAAAATTAATACTAGAAAAATAAAAGATGGTCATAAAAAAAAGAAAACTGAAGAAATTATAACATAAATTCATGAATCTGAAAAACCTACTTCTTTTACAAAGGAAAGTTCAGCATAATTAGCAGAGCAAGGAACAACTCGTTATGGTTCAAATTTCATACCTTTAGTACACAAGAGTCTTCAAAGAAGATATTGGAACACTGATATGATTAAAACCAGGCTTAATTTACACCCAAAATACTTCGCAAGTTTTTAAACATTCAGTTTAATGTTTGAACTGATTACAGCAATTCTGATTGAAATACAACATCAATCCTCCAGTTACTAATATTTTAATAAAAATTCCAACAAGTATTAGAAAATAAAACTAAAATCAGAAGGCAAAAATGATAGTTAATAACTTGAGATACTTTTCCTAGCACATCTTCAGTGAGTTTTTAGATTTCACATTCACTTTTAGATTAGAACATTCACTTCATAATCATAAAGTATGTTTTTACATCTGAAAGCACAGTAAAAACCTACAGACCCCAGTGCAGATTTGGTAAGTCATTCTAATTTTCTCTATACTAAAAATTGCAGTCACTGTAAATTTCTGTACCCTGGTGTTTCATTCCACACAACTGAAAATAACAGTTCTGTATCAATTGTACTTTTGATTTTCGAGAAATGTTATCAGTGAGATTTGTGAAATAAAAAAGTGCACTTAAATCATTCAAAGTAGACAGTAATTAATCAAAGTAGACAGTAATTAATGTATACATCTAAATGATAATATATATATTAATGTACTACACTGTTATTTTCCACTTTTTTTTTTAAATAATTTACAAAATTTAATTATTCTGTGATTTCAATGGATACAGGCATTCTGCTTATTTAGGGAAGTCGTCCTGAAGTATGTAATTCCATATCCATTTCTTTATGTCCAAATGCTCCTTGTCCAAATCCACTTTTATACATACTTGCAACTTCCTGGCAATAAATTACATCAGACTTACTGGTGAATATTTTGTTGAATGTGCACTTCCTTGTCAATATATACATATATCCCTGTGAATCCTCCAGTTAAAACTTAGCATATAAATGTGTGAAAATTCTGAGTTTAAAAATTGCTTATCATCCCATCCAGGTCTTCTTATTGATTTGAATAAGAATTATTTGGTTCATCATTTTTCTAAAAAAAACATGACAAAAATTAATTTTAGAAAAGACTGTTCCTTTTAAAAAGTGATTAATAGTAGTTGCATAGGCTTTAAAATTGATGAGTGAAAACTGATGAGGTCAAGATACCTTCTGGAAATGAATGCCACATCTATTTCTACACCTTAAAATTTAATATATTTTTCCAGCTTTACTATTTTTCTCACTTTTGGAATCACTAACTCACATTGTAGTCCATATAATTTCTTTTATTTATGCTGATTATCTTATCTATATTTCATTTTGAACTTATGGATTTCTTCTTTCTTATATATGTGGCTCCATCAGAAGCTCCTTATATGGATATGTATGGAAGTACTGTTCTACTTGGGAAACCACCTTTCTTCTCATGTGTCCACAGAATGACTTGAGTCAATTCATTCTTGAGGGAGAAGGAGTTACTGGGCAATAGATTTGTTCTTTACGCATAGATCGTCAAAGACTTGTGCTCTAGACCCTTCACCTACTTCATTGCCCTTCTTTGGACACACTCCAGCACCTCAGCATCCTTCCTGTAGTGAGGGGCCCAAAACTGAATACAGGATTCAAGGTGCAGCCTCACCAGTGCCGAGTACAGGCACTCCCCTCCTCCTGCTGGCCACAGTATTTCTGATACAGGCCAGGACGCTGTTGGCCTTCTTGGCCACCTGGGCACACTGCTCGCTCATGTTTAGCCGGCTGTCAACCAGCAGCCCCAGATCCTTTTCCACCGGGCAGCTCTCCAGCCACTCCTCCCCAAGCCTGTAGCGTTGCATGGGGTTGTTGTGACCCAAGTGCAGGACCTGATACTTGGCCTTATTAAACCTCATACAGTTGAACCTCAACCCATTGATCCAGCCTGTCCAGATCCCTCTGCAGAGCCCTCCTACCCTCCAGCAGATCAACACTCCCACCCAACTTGGTGTCATCTGCAAACTTACTGAGGGAGCACTCGATTCCCTCATCCAGATCATCTATAAAGATACTGAACAAGACTGGCCCCAGAACCGAGCCCTGGGGAATACCATTTGTAACTGGCGTGGCTTGATTTAACACCATTCACCACAACTGTCTGGGCTCAGCCATCCAGCCAGTTCTTTACCCAGCAAAGAGTACACCTGTCTAAGCCACGAGCTGCCAGTTTCTCCAGGAGAATGCTGTGGGAGATGCTGTCAAAGGCTTTACTAAAGTCCAGGTAGACAACGTCCACAGCCTTTCCCTCATCCACTAGGCAGGTCACCTGGTCATAGAAGGAGATCAGGTTGGTCAAGCAGGACCTGCCTTTCATGAACCCATGCTGGCTGGGCCTGATCGCTTGGTTGTCCTGCAGGTGCCCTGTGAGCACTCTCAAGACCAACTGCTCCATAATCTTCCCCGGTACAGAGGTCAGGCTGACAGGCCTGTAGTTCCCAGGATCCTCCTTCCGGCCTTTCTTGTAGACGGGCGTCACATTGGCAAGCCTCCAGTCTCCTGGGACCTCCCCTGTTAACCAGGACTGCTGATAAATGATGGAGAGTGGCTTGGCAAGCTCCTCCGCCAGCTCTCTCAGTACTCTGGGGTGGATCTCATCAGGCCCCACAGACATTTGGGTGTCCACATGGCATAGCAGGTCCTTAACTGTTTCCTGCAGGATAATGGGGAGTTTATTCTGCTCTCCATCCCTGTCTTCCAGCTCAGGGAGCCAAATACGCTGAGGATAATTGGTCTGGCTATTAAAGACTGAGGCAAAGTAGGCATTAAGTACCTCAGCCTTTTCCTCATCCTTGGTGACAATGTTCCTTTGGGAATATTTTGGACAGATTGAATACTGTGATAGTATATGCACTTCACCAATTGTTAACAGTTTAGCTATAGCTTCAGGTAGAACTTTTACTGTTGCCGCCACAAAACTGCAATACCTACTTGAAGATATAGTCATTTTGTTAATGCTTCAGAGAGACTATGCCACATTTCTACCACATCTGCCACAGTATTGCTTAATCTGGGAGGGTGCATCTAGTTACTGTCTGTTTTCCCATATCTCATTTCACTGACTGTTGACGTGTCTAAGGGATTTTTCCCAAAACAGGTCACTTAGTGTGTACATCATTACCATCTATTACAAAACAAAGTAGGTTTTGTACAACTGTTAACTGTCTATAATTCAGACACACACACCAATCTCCATGATGGGTCTTAAATGTAGAACAGATAAAACTTGTGGAAAAAAAAAATTAAAAAACAGAAATAAACTTATTAGTGACTGCTCAGTGTGCTGGTTTTGGCTGGGATAGAGTTAATTTTCTTCCTAGTAGGTAGTATGTGCCCATATTTTGGATTTGTGCTCAAAATTGTTGATAATACAGGGATGTTTTTATTATTGCTGAGCAACGCTTACACAGAGTCAAGGCCTTTTCTGCTTCTCATACCACTCCACCAGCAATTAGGCTGGGGCTGCAAAGGAAGCTGGGAAGGTACACAGCCAGGACAGCTGACCACAACTGACCAAAGGAATATTCTGTACCATATGATGTCATGCTCAACATATAAAGCTGGTGGAAGAAGAAGGAATGTGGGAACATTCAGAGTGATAGCGTTTGTCTTCCCAAGCAGCTGTTAGGTGTGATGGAGCCCTGCTTTCCTGCTTGCCAGTGGGAAGTAGTGAATTAATTCCTCGTTTTGCTTTGCTTGCGGGCACAGCTTTTGCTTTACCTATTAAACTGTTTTTATCTCAACCCATGAGTTTTCTCAGTTTTGCCCTTCCAATTCTCTTCCCTTGTCCTGCCTTGTGGGGAGTGAGTGGCTGTGTGGTGCTTAGCTGCTGGCTAGGGTTAAATCACGACACTCAGTCAAATTCTGTTCTCAGTTACACAGACATCTTGCATAACTGCAATTATATTGTGGACAGGGATAGTGACTCCTTGGATACTGTTCTGATTTTGATTATTATATGATAATTATTGGCTGTCATTTTCAGAGACAAATGGTACTTTTAAAATCGTACCTTTTACACTGAAGTGTCATCAAACAGTAACATTTTTGGATAATGTAAAGTACTACAATATCTGTATCAGATTATATAACTTTAAAATAGGACATAGAGGATTTCATTGAAACCTATATGGGAATTACTTGAATAAATTTCACCACTGTTTTCCTTATGAACTTTCTGAAGTATTAAAAAAAGAAGACAGAAAAATTAGTTTTGCAGAATTCTGCAGTCCCAGGTTAGAGTGTAATTATTACAGTACATGATTCCTTTCTGAAATAAGACAAGAGCAGTGAGACAACTCAACAGAGATTAAAATTTAATAAAAAAAGAAAAAGATAATGAAGAAACTATTACATTAATACATATTGTTTATTACTTGTCACATATTTTGCTTATTATTTACCCACATTTTTGTTCAGGGACATGCCCATGAAGAAAGTTTCATAAAAAGTAACGTTATACTAAATTATCTGTGAATAGTGAAGTGAATGAGAAGGGGAAATTATGAAAGTTAATTTTTATAAAGAGGAAATGACCAAGACAGACATATGATTCCGAAAGCTTGGCCATGCTTGAATTAAATTTGTGGCATATTCTGCCCTGAATTATTCGGAGGGATAGGAAATCCTCAGGGTGGTTAGATGTTGTGTTCAGCTGCAGCTATTGTTTGAGCTTTGCCTGGGAAACTTTCTTTTCAGAAAAGAGTTAAGAAAGACAGAAATCATTGCTGTGGGAAGTGATGCCCATCTTCAGTACAGGGTAAAATGCTAGTCAAAAGAATAAAAAATCAATAATACAAACCATGGTTGTGCAAAATGGTCTCTTACTGGTACACACTAATATAAAACATCTGCAGTATTGTACAGCTGAGGAGTAAAAATCTTTTTCAGTAAGTTTCCTCACACATTATACAGAAATATACTGCTTTCATCCATTGAGACAAAAAGACCAACAGATATAATTTCACCCCAGCAAATGAGATATTTAGATATTTTGTCTTTCAGTTCTTAAATTTAAAGAGCCACAATCAGCATTTGTATGAATTATTTGTTTGACACATTTTCTCCCTTAATATTTTTTTAAAAACACCTTTGTTAAATTCAGAGTTCTACCCCACAAATCACAGAGCAAACTATCCAAACTGTTTACTTTGAATCAGGTATTAATAGCCCAGGCTTCAATCCCACACAATATTTCTTGTATGCTTAAATTTATAAATGAAAATAGAGCAATTAAATACATAGTACATAAAGATGAGAGTTTGTGGAAATTTAAATACCACCACAGTTAACAATATAACTTATTGCAACGGAACAATATAAAAGATTAAATCTATACCTTCCAGGTTTTCTTCAGTTTTACAGGAATTTGGCTATTAACCTAGTTGTCCCCAGTAAATTTAATTACCTGTTTCAGCATTTGGATTTGCTAATATGAACCCAAATATTTTACAGAGCTGGTGCAAATATTGTGATCAAGCCCTACTCTTCTGTACAAATGGAGGATTCATCCTCAATCACCCACAGAATCACCTTCTGATTTTCAGTGACACCCTGCACAAGCTACCTACATCTTGCCAGTCCCAAAAGCAAGCAAGAAACTATCTCTTCTGCATTGTGCAACGTGTGTAAATCCACACTCGCATGGGTTTGCAACGATTTGCAAGAATGACAAGAGAGAAAGCAAGCACATGCCTATTTATGTGAGATTATTTGAATTTTATGTTCTAGAAATTATTTGTAAATTATGAAGAAAATAATTATGTGATTTAAACTGTATATATAAGAAAAGCTGTTCTAAGGACACAGCACTTCCAAAGTGTTCAGATAGCTCTGAGGCATAGGTCAAAGGCAATAATAAATGCAAGAGCTGGAGGTGGAGATTTGTGCTGAACCTAAGAAATGGAATCTGCATCCATTTCCCTCATTAAATAGTTAGTAATAGCAGTAGAAAGTGTAAAATGTGGTGTTGTTTTGTTATGTTCTCTACTGGACTAACAGAACTAGGATGGATAGACTTGCATAATTAGTTCACTATTTTAATATAAAAATGGTGCTTTATAGTATTTACAATACTAGGAACTGAGGTTTCACAAATTAACCCAGTTTATGCTCTATATTTCTTATGGTTCATAACAGACACAGCTTGAAGCCTCTATTAAATAAAAATTATAGGCTTACAGTAAATTTATTGTTATTAGATTTGACAGTGATTCTTCAGGAAAAATAATTCTATTGTATCTTACAATCTACTTAAATGTATACATACAACTAGAATAGTACCTATGGCACCTAAAGCCATTACCCCTTTAGTTAATGTCTTTTCTTTCAGCATTTATATTTTGAACTGTCTCAAGGAAATAATCAATTTAAAGGGCAGAAGAAGAAATACTTCCTGCAAAGTATTTTTGAGAAGTGAAATCAAGTTTAAACAAAACATTTTAGAACATTTAGTTGGAAGTTCAATCAATTTGCTACTAAGATATTCATAAGACTGTTAAAATATTATTAAAACTTGTTGATATTTCACAGAGAATTGTATGATGGTTTAAAATGTTCTAATTCAGACAATAACCACCAGGATTAGGTAAAAGTTAAACACAATTATTGTGATAACTTTATAAACAGACACAGCTGAGATAATGTATATTCTTAATAAAGTACTGTAGCACTAAATGAGCACTACCAGCTGAAAATGTTTTGCTTTTAATTCAACTGAAGTTTAAGCTTATGTAAGTTTACTGCACTACTCTCTATACATCAAGTCAAGAAATACCAACAATAATCCTTAAATTACATGATTAATCACACACACACAAAAGAGACTGTCAAAGCAAAAAGTCTGTGAACAGTTTAATCTGAAAAAAAATGTTTCTAAATTATAAATGTGACTACACAAATTTGGGATCAGTCACTGACAGATAGCAAGAAGCTTAAAAATTAAACTTATTCTTCTTAATGTATAATTTAAGGTGACATTTTAGCCTTTTAAATTTTGCAGACAATTATACCATTCTATAACTTTTACTTTGTTCTGTATTCTGGTGTTTTTATATTTTCTTTGTTCTGTAACATCATAAAAACTTCATTGGAAAATAAGCCACAAATTATTCCTACTTTGCAGTTTTTAGTGTACCTTGATATTCATGGCATATTTTTCTAGCCACTGTATGAAATGATGCAAATTTTAAAATACTCCTTCAAAATAAGGTCTATCTCTTTCCCAACAGTTCATTGCAAGCTCAGGAACAATTCTCTACCAAGTTAAGCATACTGCAAACCCAGAGCCTATAGATGGTTATCATCAGATACTATATAAAAACCTTATTTAGATATACTTGAATATACAGGTAGAACGCCACAACATGTGGAACATGATAATCATCATTATCATCATTTTAAATCCATCTCTCCTCTGATCTCTCTTTGGCTACTATTTATTGAAATAAAAATTAGAGCTGGTGGGGATTTTCCAATTAAACAGCTTTCTGTCAGAAAATGTTGATTAATTGAAACCCAAAGCTTTTGCAAGAAAGTAGAATTTTTCACCACACCAACACTGGGAAAGAAATATCAGTTGTCAAGCAACTGTCCTGCAGACCAAACACTTGTTACTCTGGCATAAATGTTTGTAGGTCAAGTGCTGAAAGTGTAATACTGAAAAGCTTGAAGAAAAGATATATGTATGTAAAATGGGGAAATATGCAACTTCCGACTACCATGAGATATAAATATTTAGATTTCTTCTTTTTGTCTTGTTTGAGCTTAGTGGTGACCTTGGAACAGCTGATGCTTTGTCATATATTAGGCAGAATCAGTAAACAAGATCGGCAAAATAAGCTCAAGAGAAAATATTAGCTAAGCAATAGTGGTAATAAAGAAAGAATCAAAAGCTACAGTCTTTTGACTGTCTTGAACTGCAGCAAGAACTTGTGTGAAAGGAAATTTCTAAAAGCCCAATAATCCAAATACAGAAAGATCATTTTACCACAAGAAATATTGATCAACAGTGAAGTCCTTTGGTACTTACAGTATTAGCTCTACAGATCACAGTCAAGTTCTGTTAAATGAACCTTTGCCTTGACAGGTGGCCCATAGTCTCAGCTTTCGTGAAACGGAAATGTTTTTGTCAGTACACGAGCAAGGCAGGAAAGGAAGTAAGTCCTATGCTAGCAGCTTCAAGTGCCTGATGGTTAAACAGGTTCCCAGAGACAAGTCATTGTTTTTCCATTCTCTTCCAGCTTTGTAAACACAGGAATGAGATGTACAATTAATCTCCCTGATCGAGCAACTAATCAATTATTTCCACAGAGTGTAACACCTCCAAAATACTACATGCTAGTATATAGCCATGGACTAGGAACTCAAACAAATGAAGGACAAAGAGTTATTTACCTGCTCTGAATTTAGGCAGTCATCTTTCTTCAAAGATCTTCCACTCAAATATGCCCCTCAATATTTTTTAAATCCTTCTAGTATTATTCAGGACAAGACAAATGTTTTCTGCTTATCTCCAGTTAAGAACGTAACAGGATTTTTCCACAGCATTGGAGTGGGTTAGTGTCTATTGTTTGGTGTTTTGTCTGGTGATACAAGATTATCAGGACATTACCTTGGCTGAGAGGTACAATGCAGACAGGGGCTGCGTAGAGGTACCTGCAGCACTCAAGGCAATGCAATGAAAGCCAAGTGTGATGAGCCTTAGCACAGACCATGGGTCACCACCTGGCAGGAAAGCAGTACCTGAAACTGCTGGAAAGGTGCCCCATTGTGTGGATTGATGGATTGATAGTCTGCACCAAAAGTTGTCTATAAAAACTGTCGCCAGTAGGTGGGTGGGATGGGGACAACACACCTGACAGGGAGGAAGGAATATACCTGGGCATCAGCACCATGTAAGAGCAGAGCGCCCAAGGAGGAACTGCTGAGCCTTGGAACAGAGCTATTGCCTGTGAACCTAAAAATGAAGCTGACTGGAGGGAGATTATACTCCATTCAATGCGATAAAAATAATGGATATTTATGCGAAAGTGAAAATCACAGAATCACAGAATCACTAGATTGGAAAGGTCCTTCAAGATCATCAAGTCCAACCATTAATCCAGAACCACCATGTCCCCTAAACCATGTCCTGAAGCGCCACATCCACATGTTTTTTGAACACTTCCAGAGATGGCGACTCCACCACCTCCCCGGGCAGCCTGTTCCAATGCCTGACCACCCTCTCAGTGAAGAAATTTTTCCTAATATCCAATCTAAACCTCCCCTGGCGCAACTTGAGGCCATTTCCTCTCATCCTATCACTAGTTACTTGGGAGAAGAGACCAACACCCTCATTGCCACAACCCCCTTTCAGGTAGTTGTAGAGCGCGATAAGGTCTCCCCTCAGCCTCCTCTTCTCCAGACTAAACAACCCCAGTTCCCTCAGCCAATCCTCATAAGACTTGTGCTCCAAACCCCTCACCAGCTTTGTTGCCCTTCTCTGGACACGCTCCAGCACCTCAACATCCTTCTTGTAGTGAGGGGCCCAAAACTGAACACAGGATTCAAGGTGTGGCCTCACCAGTGCCGAGTACAGGGGCACGATCACTTCCCTCCTCCTGCTGGCCACACTATTCCTGATACAGGCCAGCATGCTGTTGGCCTTCTTGGCCACCTGGACACACTGCCGGCTCATGTTCAGCCGGCTGTCAACCAGCACCCCCAGGTCCCTTTCCGCCAGGCTGCTCTCCAGCCACTCTTCCCCAAGCCTGTAGCGTTGCATGGGGTTGTTGTGGCCAAAGTGTAGGACTTGGCACTTGGCCTTATTAAACCTCATACAGTTGGCCTCTGCCCATCAATCCAGCCTGTCCAGATCCCTCTGCAGAGCCCTCCTACCCTCCAGCAGATCAACACTCCCACCCAACTTGGTGTCATCTGCAAACTTACTGAGGGAGCACTCGATTCCCTCATCTAGATCATCTATAAAGATATTGAACAAGACCGGCCCCATAGACTTGTGGGTGTCCAGGTGGTTTAGCATGTCCTTGACTGCTTCCTCCTGGATTATGAGGGCATTCTGATTAATTGATTGGTTTTAAAGAATTTGTAGAAATATATTTTCAATATAACCTTACACTAATGGCAAGGTTATTTTTTCCATCAGAGAGTCATGCAGTCATCTTCATAGCTTACTGGAAGAATCATTATTGTGCTATTGACTTATAAATCAGCAGTAATAAAAAATATTTTCTTGGTTTTTGGGGGCAAATAGGAAAAAATAATAAAATTTATCCTTTTCAATTTGTGTTTAAAGCTTGTAATGCAGTCTTTTAAATTTAAATACATTATTTCAATTCCTTATATCCTCTGTGTACTTGGAAATAAGAGTTTCATGGCTTTCATTTCCTGTTGCTTCTCTTTAAGATTTTCAATTACCAGTTTAGAAATACAGTATAGAGTACTTAAGTAACAGCAGTTGCATCTGAGGTTAAACTGTTACAAAAAATATGGCCTGTTCTTGAAGCAACACAGCAGATGTAAGCTATTAAAAAAGATTAAGGGGTAGTTTTGAATTCTATTTTATTTCACCTTACATCTTCAGTATTAAAAACCCAAACAAGATGACAGTTAAATGTAAGCAAATTCATATCTGGAATACTTATTCTTCCCTTTTTCTGAAAGCTTCTTCCTTGAAACTCAAAGACCAACAGCAAATCTCTGGGTGCCTCTCAGCAACTCATCTGAAATAAATTCTTGCTTTTCCTTGCCCTTTCATCTTTGTAGGCACAACAACATTCTTCTCTCAGTCCCCATGCAGTCATCAGAAATTAGTGACTGTGCAATAAAAAATATTTTTTGTGTAAAATGAAACATAAGAAATAAAAAATGAACAAATAATAAATCTTAAAACTTCTAAAATCAGTAGCTGTCATAAAAAGCTTTATTGAGACAAATTTTGTAGTCCTAACTCATATTTACACAGGAAGATTCTCATTGTTTTTTCAGGAGAGATTTTATCAGAGGAAAAAAAAAAAGGTTTTCCCTTTCCTTACCAAAAAAAAACAAACCAAGGAACAGCCAACAAACAAAAAAATCCCACTCCATACCCACAGATACTTATCTGTCTGCTTTGATATAGGGTTTTTCTAAATCCTGACAAACTTAGATGAGGGTGAACATTTGTATGTCATTCATGGATTTTAGCCACTTATACAGCAGGGCTGAAGGCAAAAAGTTATAAAAGGTTATAATTTCTGTCCACCTCCACCTCCATATACCTTGCCAGGACACCAGGGGTGTTCGAGGAATTCAGAGTATGTTTGAATCTTGGTGAGTGTAATTATATCTCTTTAGAGAACAGCGTTGAGATTTTGCCTTTCCCATCTTTTTCCCTCCTTAACGCCTCTACTTTATGCAGCCGAGGAAGAAAAAGAGCAGGAACAATGTAGCTTCAATATGTGATTGTATGATCATCATAAACTAGATCATATATAAGCAAATGATGCCTGTAATGGGAAGAGTAGAAAACAGAAAGGTTTTATAATAAACTAACCATGGTCACACTGCAAGCCCTGATAGTAAATCTCATTGTTAGCATTACAGTGGTAGGCCACATGCTGCTTCAGCCTACTGTGATTCTAGCCCTCAGCAGTGGTTTAATGGTGATTACACAGGGTGTTGGCACAAACTTGTTAATGCTCGCAGAGCCAGAGAGTTAGCATCACATCCTGGGAGAAGCAGAGCTAGAGCTAGAGCTGCTGTTTCATCAAAGGTTACAGCATTGCAAGGTTGGTTTGCAATTAGTGGTGGAGTGTGATCCTGACATAGTAAAGCTACGATTTGTTTTTAATCAAATCCTGCCCAAAACTGTTGCAGGAAATGCCTTGTAAGAAGGAGTTCTGCCTCCCTCTCTCTCCCTTCCTGTTTTCTTGAAACATAGCAATTTCAGAACTGCTAAGGGGGGAGGGGAGGAGGAGATTAAAGTGAATTCTCTAGCAGCAACCAGCTTTGAGAAAATTTGCATAAATACTGTTTATATTATTCCCAAATGAAAGTCACAAAGTGAACGTAACATTACACTCCCCTCAGAGGCATCCACTACTTTCACAGAAATAAGGTAATTTATTTTCCCCAGAAGCATGTGATTTTTTCCTTCCTGACTTAGTTATATGCCTACCCATTTTGTTCTTCCCTGTAATTCATTCATCTCACCCACAAAGTCTTTTAACCTGATATACTGTTCAGTCACTTAGTTTTTACTGTTGTTCTGTTCCTTTAATCCTTCTTCCACTTCAAGATTCAGATTGAGACTGGATCAGGAAAAACTCTAATTATGATAAAGATTTTCTCTGCTAACACTTCGTGGCTTTCAGGTCAAAGTCACAAGATTATAACACTTGTAACGTTAAAGTCAAAGGGCAGAAATGGACCTTGAAAGGTCATCTAACCAGTGGTCTTGCCAAAGGACAAGGACAGCAAAATACCAGTGACATTCACGACAGCCTACCCTCTTCTGAAAAACCTCCAGCAGTGGAGATTAGTAGCACCCACAGGCCAACTATTGCAATGCTTAGCAGTCCTTTCCATTAGTACATTTTTCCTAATGCCTAACCTAAACCTCCCTTGCTGAAATTTAGACCAATTATTTATTGTCTTATCTACACTGGACATGGAAAACTGATTATTTCCTCTCTCTTTGAAGTAGGCTTTTATAATTTTAAAGGCTGTTATCAGGGCTCTCTTCAGTTGCTTCTGTTGCAAGCTAAATATCTTCCATTAATTCACTCTTTCCTTTTGTTTTCTAGATTTAGATCTCTAACCATCATTGATCTCCTCTGGACTTTCATCTGCAGATCAATGTGTTGCTGATCAGCACTGAAGAACAATCCTTTCAAACTTCATTCCATTGGTGTAATACAAAAAATATAACAATCATATTTTATTAAAATCCCCATTTGTTGGTGGACGTACAAAAGTGTGGCAAATAAAAAAAAAAATGTATGGAATGCTTTTTGATACAGATTGGTGATTTGGAAAGGAACATTATCTTTCTAGTTATAGTTTATCAACAATCTGTTTGACGATTAAAAAAAATCGCTATTTTTCAAAGCGCTAGGAATGCTTATGTGGTTATCTGAATTAAAATATGTTGATCAACTGATAAAATTTTCCTCAATGATACATGTTGTCCAGTCATTACCTTATTGAGAAGGCTAACATCACAATCTTTCTTGAAAAGACCTCTCACATAACCTGTTTTTACTATACAGGGTAAAGCTCTGCAGTACATCTTATTGATTTTAAACCATTCAGTAATGGTGTTTTCCATCACAGTTTAAAGCCTAAAGATTGTTGAGGTCTCCAGAGAGCAGCACTGAGTCTAAACTGCAACATTACAAGATCCTTTAATTTGAAGTGTAATCAAAGAAAATAGAAATTAGCTACCACAATCAAAAAGGAACAGGGAAGAAAGAGAGTACTCTTGCTCCATCGGAAAAATCCAAGGCAAAACCTGCCTCTCTGTCTGAGACCTGTCAGAGGAAGAAGCAGTGAGTGGCTGCAGTGACCCCAGAGCCAGCTGGTCTGACATACCCATGTGAGTGCCCTTGAGGAATTTACTGACAGTCATTATCAGAGGGTCCTTAACTAACAAAATAAAAATTCAGATTCAGTTTTTCTCCCGCAATATTCTGAAGTCTTGGCCTTCCTCTTTGATTACTTAACATGCAGATATAAGTTGTAGGAGTCAGAAGATATTTACTTGGTCTCCCAAAAGCTTTTTTTTTTTTTATTTTCTGAATTTATTTTTAGGTCAGTTTGAGTCAAAAAGATGCTAATATGTATGACAAAACCATTCCTCCCCCCATGGAAATGGTAAAAAATAATAACAACAAGAAAAATTATGCATTAAAGCCAATGTAAATTACAACATGGGCCACAAAGCAAGGGAAATAGATAGCCCGAGGCAAGAAACCTGTTGGCCTGTTGACTCTGCCTTCAAATAAAAAAGTACTTGACTCAAGAATGACAAGCCTTTCTGATCCTACAAGGCAAACACCAACATCTCATATTTCTATGACCATCAAACCGCATAGTGCATATACAACACAAGTTCTGCGGATAAGAAATAGCCATGTCCACATAAGAGTAGTATTGCTCTCTTCACTACTCATGCCCCTCAGAGGAACAGTTGTGGCTTGTGAGGCTCCCTGGTGACCTACTGCCACCCCATGACCCTCCCCCACCAATGGGATTGACAGTGCCTGCCAACCACACAGGAGCTACAGGGTGCTCATATCTGATTATATTTCAGTTCCATACCTTCCTTGCTCCTGTCTAAAATTTTCCTTGGTAGCCCTCTCCTTTGCTGTGTTTGCTTCTAGCTCAAAGCTCTGCACCTTTATGGCGGTAATAAAAATTCCCCTGAACCTAGAGACTTCCCTTAATCCATTCTACCTCCCCCAAGGACAGATGCTGCAAGCAAGGAAAGTTTTCATTAACTGGCAGATGAAAGATGAAAACAGTCTCTGCCATTGTGATCAGCGCCGGCAGACGGAAAGGGGAGAGACTCAGCAGCAACACAACAGGCAGCTCCTTCCCCTCTGCCTCCCAAAGTGCTTTCTCATCATAAGCAAAGACAATTATAGTGTATGTTGAATCTACCTACTTGAGCTAGTATCATAACACCTCTCCTGATGCCTACATGAAGACAAAAAAGAAATCACTTCCAGAGAGGATTTGAGTCCTAGAAAAATAAAGCCAGCCGCTTCATCTACTAAGCTACAAAGGGGTTGGTTAGATTTATTTAACTTTGTATCTTCTGCAGAGACGGAAAAAAAAAAAAAAAGAAAAAGGAAGATCGGGGTATCACTTGTAATGAAATAATAGTAAAAAAGCAGGTGCATCATTCTCCTTGGTCATATAACTCAGTTCACTTAATCTTTGTATGTGATTTCACTCTGGTGTACTAATGAAATATGGGGCTTAACCTATTAGCCTATTAATCATTATAATACTTAGAATGCAGTATAAATTGAATACAGTAGATTTAGGACTACACTGCTGTGCAGCAGGAAATATACTGCCTGGTTTCCTTGGTGATTTCTTCCATGTCAACAACAGAAGAAAACACTGTCATGTATTTCTGAGATACGTTGAATTATCATTACCAAAGGTTTATATTTGTCATACCTCATCAGCAAGATTCAAAATGCACCAGTATGAACAGAATTATTCTTAAATTATGAAAACCTCTGCAGGAGAAGAATTTGGCCCAAAAAATACTATTGCTGGAGTTGGTAAAACTTATTTATCAACATTTGAAAAATCTGTCAGACTACCTAATCAGCAAATATCTGACCAAATATAATAATTATTAAAGAATAATGCTATGCAAATGTATGAGAACACATTCCCTCTCATTATCTTCAGATTTATAATGTATCTTAGCAAGTGTTAATTGGCTGCTGCATTAATTTTTAGAAATCAACTATTCATACATAAACACAAAGCAACGTCTTGTTCCATAAAGGTATACAATGATATATGCTATACATTTATGCAATATAATTCCAGTGAAGTACTTCAGCATGTGCTGAAATTTATTAACTAGCTTCATTCATTTTAAAGAGACAATTATTTTCTCATTAATGGGGGAATAGATCTGAGATTTTTAAAAAATTTAAGATAGGAAAGACCGAGTAAAGGAGACCAAGCTTGTTACAAGGAGACTCAAAATGATCAGCATGTACTACCAGCCAACATATCTGCAATTAAAACTGATCAAATTTTTGTAGACATCATGCAGAGAAGAGGACAGTAGTATTCAACTCTGGCAATATCTGTATAAAGTAAAATTATACCTTATTTCTATTGATCATATAAAATACTTACAAATTATATTACACAGAATATAAACTATGGGAATAAACTCTCATCATCAGAAATTTATTTTTTTTAACTGTAACACTTGACAAGGAGGAGGTAAACTACCATTCAACATAGAAATCACCCCTGGATCAATTCAGCTTCGGCTGGGATCTCAGGTATCTTCTAAATTCATTGAGAAAGCCTGGAAACATATCTCAGCTGAATAAAGTTCGAATTCATGGGGGGAAAAAAACACATTTTCCAAAGAGTGTTCAATCAGAACAACAAAACTGAGTCAGGTACATGTGACAAAATTACGCAGAAAACATAAAACAATTGGGTCTGACTAGAGCAATTCTAGAAGGAGACAGCTTAATCAGGCAGACACACCCTTTAGGGGCAGAACAAGAGTAAAGTGGGCCTCCATGTGGTACCATTTAACAGCATAAACCTTTCTGAAAATGCAGTCTAGGTAAAATAGTTCAGGAAATTTCACTGGTAATGGTAAGAAAAATAACACTGCCAGATAAAGGAGAAAATGAATGCTACAAAAATTATGCATGTTGTTCCTAAAAACCATGAAAATAATAGTATTTATAAGGTAGCATATAGTGTGAGGCCAAAGGAGAAAAGGTAAGAGTGAATGGCAGAAAGCAATACTGTACTGAATCTTAGATGCTTCAACTATAGATGACATCAGTTTCTTTCCCTCTGGATATGCAAAGTCTTAAAAGGAGGAGAGAGGATTACTGACAAATCAAATGGGAAAACTTGAAAATTTGAATCTCAAAAGACAGCTGAGCACTTCAGTTCCTGTACTATGCTTAAGGAGATGCAAGCTCCCTTGAAAGATAATTTAAAAGAGAAGTCTAAAGGAAGGACTATCTGAATTCATATCTATCCTCTCAACATTAAAAATTACTTTCCTCATTCAGGATCTAAAGCCAACTTCTAAACAGAAGTATCATATAGGTGCGTTTTTGAAAAGAAGAGAAGGGCCTAAATTCACTACAACACCTGGGGAAGAATAAAATTAATCAAAACTTTATATGTGGAAGAAACACACAAAAGATAGAAGGTATGATTGTGTTTTCTTCTTCAGCATGAGGTGGATTCCCAGAGCTCACCTTCAGCTCCTGCATTTAAAAGGAAATTCCATCTCTCAGAAATACATTTACAGAACATTTATTAATACTGCAAGATTTTGCTCGGTGGACCCTGTTGCAGGTGAATATTCTAGACTTCAGGTTCAAACCTGGAGCATTTGCATAAAAATCAGTTTTATAGCATAGTGACTTTCCATAATGCCATCATCTTCCCAACCGGTTTTCCCTAGTTCATGTTCCTGAGTGAGTCTGAAGGAGGAGTCTAAGAGAGAAATTATCTCATGCTCTAACTAGCAATTACTGATGAGCAGGAGCGGAAGGGTAGCCTTTACTTTACACTAGGTCTGAGCTGTCAAGTTGGTTAACAGCATAACTCCACTTACTGCTTGCTTTCGGTTCACCACCCATATGCTCTTCTCTACTTCAGACACATGAGTCTTGGACCACATGGAAAGACTGACATAAGTGTGGTTCCATATTGTCTACTCTGTGTTTGATTATGCACTTAAACCAGTATAACATCACGATTCTGAAATACTGCATCTGAATTCAATTCCAAAATATATCCTTAGTCTACATGCAGATTCTCAGGGATTTGTCCCTCTCTTTCAGCATGCAGTAGTTCTTAAAACAATGCCTTCAGGGAAAATAAGTCAACTTTGTAAGTTTGGAGTAACAAGATGTACAGTGTTTCATAATGCAAATTTGCATATTATGGATTCATAATACCAAATACATTACATTTTTAACATCATTTGCATAAAATGGTTTGTGCAAATTTGTAAATTTTACACTTTAGGTGAAACTATTGGTCAGTTAATGACCTTATCGCTAAACACAGTGTTTAATTGAGTTTTGAAATGGCAGCAGTACAGCAAGTTTCTCAAAAAATCAATCCAATTGATTTCCATTTATGCAGATACACAGAGTTTTACAGTGGGTTAAGTTGTTCTTTTCAAGTAGATTAGATGTATGATTCAGTCCAAATTTTCTTTCTTATCTCCTTAACTTACAGTTTAAAAACAGTTTAAAAGCCAGTGCGCCCGCCATTTCGGCGAAGCCACCGAGGCGAAGGGCTACGGAGCGAAGGATCGCGCCGGGGGAGCCTTCCCGAGGCGGCCAAACCGCGAAGGCGGCAGCACAGGGAGCGAGAGAGTGCCCCAGCTTCCCCCCGCGACCCCCGGCCGGCGGAGCGGGCTCCTAACGAGCGGCAGCTCTGACTCAGCGCGGGCGGGGCCCAGGGCGGCGGCGGCCAAAACCCCTCGCCTACAAGAGCAGCGCCCGGGAGCGCGAGCGACCCGGAGCGCGGCGAACAGGGCGGGCAAACAGGGCGCGGCACGTCAGGAGGGCGTAGCGCGGCAGTTCGCGCGGGCAGGGCGTGCAGGGGAGGCGTGCGGGCGGGGTACAGTACAAGTGGCCATCGTCCTCCCAGAGGAGGCGCAGCCATGGTCGCCACTCGGCTGAAAACCGGGGCCAGAAAGACTGTGGCGACACAGACGGAGCTCCCGCTCAGGCACGTGGCTGTCCAAGTATCCGGCTGCAGAGAGTGCCTGAGCCTGTCGGTTGTCCCAGAGACCGATGGGGACGCTACCTGCGTGCGGTGCGACCAGGTCAGCGACCTGCTCAGCCTGGTGGCAGAGCTGAAAGAGGAAGTGGAGAGGCTGAGGAGCATTAGGGAGTGTGAGAGGGAGATAGATTGGTGGAGCCACTCCCTGGCGGCCCTGAGGCAGGGGCAGCTGGTGGAGGCTCCACAAGCAGCAGGAGATCCCCTGTCCTCTTGCTGCCGGGCAGAAGGAGAGGACCTAAGAGATGAGGGGAAATGGAAGCAGGTCCCTCCTCGGAGAGGTCGGCGAATTCCCTCCCGGCCTCCCTCACCGTCCCAGCTGCCCTTACACAACAGGTATGGGGCTCTGGAACATGAGGGACAGGAACATGAGGACCCTGATGAAGGTCCATCCGAGGGGGTGCCTAGGGTGTGTCAACCAGCCCCACGCATCAAGACGTCCTTAGTTAAGAAAAAGAGGAGGGTGATTGTTGTAGGTGACTCCCTCCTAAGGGGTACAGAGGGCCCAATATGTCGACCAGACCCAACTCACAGGGAAGTCTGCTGCCTCCCTGGGGCCTGGGTGAAAGACATCACCAGAAAACTCCCTGGTCTGGTTCGGCCCACTGATTACTACCCGCTGTTGGTCATGCAGGTTGGCAACGATGAGGTTGCGCTAAGAAGCCCGAAGGCAGTCAAAAAGGACTTGAGAGCACTGGGGCGACTGGTCAATGGAGCGGGAGCACAGGTAGTGTTTTCGTCAATCCCTTCAGTGACGGGGAAGAACGCTGAAAGGAACAGGAAAGCACACCTGATCAACACATGGCTCAGGGGCTGGTGCCGTCGTCAGAATTTTGGGTTTTTTGACCACGGGGCGGTTTACACGGCACCAGGTCTCCTCGCAAATGATGGAGTGCAACTGACGCCGAGGGGAAAAAGGATTCTTGCTCATGAGCTGGCAGGCCTCATTGAGAGGGCTTTAAACTAGAATTGGAGGGGGGAGGGGCTAAAACCGGGCTCACTAGAGTTGAACCTAGGGGTAGGTTCAACGTGCCAGAGTTGAAATCTATAGCCCGGCTCAGGTGCATCTACACCAATGCACGCAGCATGGGCACCAAACAGGAGGAGCTGGAAGCCATTGTGCAGCGCGACAGCTATGACGTAGTTGCCATCACAGAAACATGGTGGGATGCTTCTCATGACTGGAGTGCTGCAATGGATGGTTATAAGCTCTTCCGAAGGGATAGAATGGGAAGGAGAGGCGGTGGGGTGGCTCTGTATGTTAGGGAGTGTTTTGATTGCATAGAAATTGAAGATTGTGAAGACCAAGTAGAGTGCTTGTGGGTAAGGATGAGGGGGAAGGCCAATGAGGCAGACATCCTGCTGGGAGTCTGTTACAGGCCACCCAACCAGGATGAAGAGACGGATGAGACATTCTATAAGCGACTGGCGGAGGTCTCGCATTCGCTGGCCCTTGTTCTTGTGGGGGACTTCAACCTACCGGACATCTGCTGGAAGTATAACACGGCAGAGAGGAAACAGTCTAGGAGGTTCCTGGAGTGTGTGGAGGATAACTTCCTGACACAGCTGGTGAGTGAGCCCACCAGGGGAGGTGCCTTGCTGGACCTGCTGTTTACAAACAGAGAAGGACTGGTGAGAGATGTGGTGGTCGGAGGCCGTCTTGGGCTTAGCGACCACGACATGATAGAATTCTCAATTGTGAGTGAAGTAAGGAGACGACTCAGCAAAACTGCTATCATGGACTTCCGGAGGGCAGACTTTGGCCTGTTCAGGTCACTGGTTGAGAGAGTCCCTTGGGAGACAGTCCTGAAGGACAAAGGGGTCCAGGAAGGCTGGACAGTCTTCAAGAAGGAAATCTTAAAGGCGCAGGAGCAGGCGGTCCCCATGTGCTGTAAGAAGAGCTGGCGGGGAAGGCGACTGGCCTGGCTGAACAGGGAGATTTTGCTGGGACTCAGGGAAAAGAGGAGAGTTTATCACCTCTGGAAGAAGGGACAGGCAACTCATGAAGAGTACAAAGATCTCGTTAGGTCAAGCAGGGACAAAATTAGAAAGGCAAAAGCCCAGCTAGAGCTCAGTCTGGCCACAGTCGTAAAGGATAATAAAAAATGTTTTTACAAATATATTAACAACAAGAAGAGAGGCAAGGAGAATCTCCATCCCCTACTGGATATGGCGGGGAACATTGTCTCCAAGGACGAGGACAAGGCTGAGGTACTTAATGCCTTCTTCGCCTCAGTCTTTAATAGCCACTCCAGGTATCCACAGGATATTCAGCCCCCTGAGCTGGAAGACGGGGATGGAGAGCACAATGTACTCCTCATAATCCAGGAGGAAGCAGTCAAGGACATGCTAAGCCACCTGGACATCCACAAGTCTATGGGGCCTGATGGGATCCACCCGAGAGTACTGAGAGAGCTGGCGGAGGAGCTTGCCAAGCCACTCTCCATCGTTTATCAGCAGTCCTGGTTAACAGGGGAGGTCCCAGAAGACTGGAGGCTTGCCAATGTGACACCCGTCTACAAGAAAGGCCGGAAGGAGGATTCTGGGAACGACAGGCCTGTCAGCCTGACCTCTGTTCCAGGGAAGATTATGGAGCGGTTGGTTTTGAGAGTGCTCACAGGGCATCTGCAGAACAGCCAAAGGATCAGGCCCAGCCAGCATGGGTTCATGAAAGGCAGGTCCTGCTTGACTAACCTGATCTCCTTCTATGACCAGGTGACCCGCCTAGTGGATGAGGGAAAGGCTGTGGACGTTGTCTACCTGGACTTTAGTAAAGCCTTTGACAGCGTCTCCCACAGCATTCTCCTGGAGAAACTGGCGGCTCGAGGCTTAGACGGGTTTACTCTTCGCTGGGTGAGGAACTGGCTGGATGGCCGAGCCCAGAGAGTTGTGGTGAATGGCGTTAAATCCGGCTGGCGGCCGGTCACGAGTGGTGTTCCCCAGGGCTCGGTTCTGGGACCAGTCTTGTTCAATATCTTTATAGATGATCTGGATGAGGGAATCGAGTGCTCCCTCAGTAAGTTTGCAGATGACACCAAGCTGAGTGGGAGTGTTGATCTGCTGGAGGGTAGGAGGGCTCTGCAGAGGGATCTGGACAGGCTGGATCGATGGGCAGAGGCCAACTGTATGAGGTTTAATAAGGCCAAGTGCAGGGTCCTGCACTTTGGCCACAACAACCCCATGCAACGCTACAGGCTTGGGGAGGAGTGGCTGGAGAGCAGCCCGGCGGAAAGGGACCTCGGGGTGCTGGTTGACAGCCGGCTGAATATGAGCCAGCAGTGTGCCCAGGTGGCCAAGAAGGCCAACAGCGTCCTGGCCTGTATCAGGAATAGTGTGGCCAGCAGGAGCAGGGAAGTGATTGTGCCCCTGTACTCGGCACTGGTGAGGCCGCACCTTGAATCCTGTGTTCAGTTTTGGGCCCCTCACTACAAGAAGGATGTTGAGGTGCTGGAGCGTGTCCAGAGAAGGGCAACGAAGCTGGTGAGGGGTCTGGAGCACATGTCTTATGAGGAGCGGCTGAGGGAACTGGGGTTGTTTAGTCTGGAGAAGAGGAGGCTGAGGGGAGACCTTATCGCTCTCTACAACTACCTGAAAGGGGGTTGTGGCGATGAGGGTGTTGGTCTCTTCTCCCAAGTAACTAGTGATAGGACAAGAGGAAATGGCCTCAAGTTGCGCCAGGGGAGGTTTAGATTGGATATTAGGAAAAATTTCTTCACTGAGAGGGTGGTCAGGCATTGGAACAGGCTGCCCAGGGAGGTGGTGGAGTCGCCATCCCTGGAAGTGTTCAAAAAACGTGTGGATGTGGCGCTTCAGGACATGGTTTAGGGGACATGGTGGTTCTGGATTAATGGTTGGACTTGATGATATTAAAGGTCCTTTCCAACCTAGTGATTCTGTGATTCTGTGATTCTGTGATACACAAATATTCCAATAGCATCCCCCCTTTTCATGAGTCATTCAAAAGTTTCTGTTCAAAACTCTCTCCAAAATCAAATCAGAATTGTTACAAAGACTACAGAAACTCAGATTTGGACTCAGACCCTGAAGCTTAAGTAATCTTGAAAATGTTGACTTGGGTATTATATCCTGCATATATATATACACACAAATACACACACACTTGCTATATATGTATATTGAAGTGCTTAGGTTTTCAAAATACAATTAAGCAATATAAGGTATACTGCATATATATACACCCTACAGGTATGTGTATATATACACCCTTTCTAGATATAGATATACAGATATAGATAGACATATATACCCTACATATATAGGTAGGTAAAACCCCTATATATATAGATAGTTAAAAACCCCATATATATAGATATTTAAAAACCCTATATACAGTGTCTGTACACCCTATAATACATAACTGTACTTTGAACACCTAAGCATTTCAATACATTTGGAATTTCTAGGAATGGAAATAAGAAGAAAAAGAAAAAAGAAGAAAATACCGGTATTATTTGGAATACAGCAAGCTTATTTCAATTACATAAGCCAAGGAGAAGCTCTTTCTTCTCATGACAGGTAAGCGGCAATAGTGTCAGTTCCCATACAAACATGACAAGTTTGGTTTAAGCTCTCTTTCCATAGCAGTCAAAACAAGCACAATAAATCAGGCAGCCTGGCCCCAATCAACTTTTTTTCACATATGCAAGAGGATCAAGGAAGCCTGTCCCCTAGAAGATTTTCCACCTCAGGCTCTTTCATACTGTTTCTTTGTCTTGCTCTTTGAAAAGTGGAAAACAAGAGAGATACAGGCAGTCAATTACATGTACAGAGTACAATACTGTACAGCTGCTTGCCCTGCACTATATCGTATATTCTTGCAACTGAAACATTAGGTGATGACACAGCATCTCGGAGCCGAAGTTCCTGCAGAGAGGTGAAAGAGCAGGGAGAGGCAAAGGTAAAATGTTGGGGCATGTTAGATAACTCCACTGTACGTATGCCTGTCACAGATTTCCAGCTAGGAAAAGATGGAACCGATGGATAAACTCTTGAAGCTGAGTCCCACAGTCCAACAGAGGATGATTAAATATCATAGATTTCAGCAATAGCTTTGGGAAATGGCATTATGCTTCTGAATATAGACTTTGGTAATAACTGATTTAGACATTGGAAATATCGGAAGCTGATTATATAGTGACTGTGAGACTATGTATACCCTATTAGCTGTAAAGCCAGTGGAACTCACATTATCTCTACAAAATCCTGATAAACAACAAATGTTCCCCTTTGGGTTGATAGGGGCTGCTCTTAATATGATTGCAGGAGCTGTATCCTACACTTGCTGGAGATTAGTACAAGGAACTGACCTTCCTTGGGCAGTTTTTCCTCTCTCTCTACTCTGCTTTCAAATATACGTGCAGTTAACTAGATAGGGGAATCCTCATAATTTGAAATATGTACATGAAATGTGTAATACGTATAGCAGGTACAAACCTATTGAACTGTTTAAGAAAACTTCAGTCTCTGAATCCAAGTTCCCTGAAGAGTGTTGATCTGCTGGAGGGTAGGAGGGCTCTGCAGAGGGATCTGGACAGGCTGGATAAATGGGCAGAGGTCAACTGTATAAGGTTTAATAAGGCCAAGTGCCAAGTCCTACACTTTGGCCACAACAACCCCATGCAACGCTACAGGCTTGGGGAGGAGTGGCTGGAGAGCAGCCCGGCGGAAAGGGACCTGGGGGTGCTGGTTGACAGCCAGCTGAACATGAGCCAGCAGTGTGCCCAGGTGGCCAAGAAGGCCAACAGCGTCCTGGCCTGTATCAGGAATAGTGTGGCCAGCAGGAGCAGGGAAGTGATCGTGCCCCTGTACTCGGCACTGGTGAGGCCACACCTTGAATCCTGTGTTCAGTTTTGGGCCCCTCACTACAAGAAGGATGTTGAGGTGCTGGAGCGTGTCCAAAGAAGGGCAACAAAGCTGGTGAGGGGTTTGGAGCACAAGTCTTATGAGGAGCGGCTGAGGGAACTGGGGTTTTTTAGTCTGGAGAAGAGGAGGCTGAGGGGAGACCTTATCACTCTCTACAACTACCTGAAAGGGGGTTGTGGCAATGAGGGTGTTGGTCTCTTCTCCCAAGTAACTAGTGATAGGATGAGAGGAAATGGCCTCAAGTTGCTCCAGGGGAGGTTTAGATTGGATATTAGGAAAAATTTCTTCACTGAGAGGGTGGTCAGGCATTGGAACAGGCTGCCCAGGGAGGTGGTGGAGTCGCCATCTCTGGAAGTGTTCAAAAAACGTGCGGATGTGACACTTCAGGACATGGTTTAGGGGACATGGTGGCACTGGATTAACGGTTGGACTTGATGATCTTGAAGGACCTTTCCAACCTAGTGATTCTGTGATTCTGTGATTCTCTGTGAATTGCAAGTACAGTACCTTAAGTCCTTGTTGACATCCAAATACATATTGCAAGTGCATGGAGTTAGAAAATACTTGCACACTGTAAATATTGAACTGGAGATTCTGTTTGTTTGTTTGTTTTTTCTCAACCGTGCTTAAACCAACTCTCATCAAATGGCATGACATGCTAGCAATCTTTTGACAAATAACATGTGGTGGGAAGGCTTGTACTGTTTTTGACAAATGATCTGGGGCCATTCCTGAATATAACATGGTAAGGTTTAGAAATCTGTGCAACCAATTACAGTAGCAATAAAATAATAGATTTTGCTACCCCACTCAATATTTTACACACAGTGTGAAATTAATATGTAAAATGCATAGAAAGAGAAATAAATAAGTCAAAATTATCACATCACCATGCTCAAAAAACTTCTATTTGCAGGTATTGCTAGTATTAGACCATTTCTTGCGTTTCTATGTCTGTACTTTATTTCTTGCAGTGGTCACAAGTCCTTAGGAATTTACCGGAAATGCTGAGCAAAAACGTAGAACAAATTTTCTTACATTATAAGAAAAAAAGTCCGGACACATTCCCAACTGCTCATTTTCTGGATACAGCTATTGTTTTGACAACTCTGGTAATTGACATTAAAAAATTAAAACAGTCCTTAGTTATAATCCTATTCTGCCACTTCTTATTTGCAAGTCAATGCTTATATCCATGTATAAATTCACTGAATCACTCCCCATGAAATTCATAGACCTACTTGATTCGTGTTGTATCACCATCCACATGAGAAGCTTAAAAAAAAAAAAGACACCTGGTCTCATAAAATATAACAACAAGTTTTATCAACAAGGCTGAAGAAGCTAAGATGTTGCCAAAAGCTTAGGATAACCTTAGTGAACTGGGCTTAGAGACCTGTAGAGGGTACTGAATGTGAATCACCATTTGAAAATGAAAAGAAGGTGTTCATTTGGACACAACATTAGAATGACTTAAGCAATTTAAAGGCTGTTCCTTTCCTTGCTGATTTTATCTCTGCTCTGTCAGAATGTTCTGAAGATGATAGGGACTGACAAACAGATCGCAGAAAGAAAAACATCCCAAGTAAATGTGCCTTTGTGTTTAGCATTTTATTTAGGATTTTTGTAACATTCAAAAAACTTGGCAATGATTTGCAAAGCCAAGAAACCTTTCAGGCCTAAGTCTGAACAAAGTCAATGGCAACAGTGTATCTCTCTCTAATGCAACATTTTGAACATTCTGCTCCAAATAAACAGCAATTATTACATTCTTAAAAGAAAGGAGAAATTGTACATTTAAGACTCTAATACAGTAAATCCTTCTGCTATTAAAATACTGTCAGAGAGGATACATTTTCAAAAGTGCTGAAGCCTCAAGTACAAAAACTAATCATCTCTAGAACCTTGAAGACACACATACCTGAAAATGCTGAGCTCTGACAAACTAGTGTCAGTGAAATCTGAGCAGTTAAGAAACAATATTATTTCTTAAAATGCCCTCAAATTAGTGGATTTATTGTTTGCTTTAGAATATCAAAGGACTCAAATAGTTTGTTAAAAATATAAATAAATGTACTTTTTAACAATATTAATACTTTTTAAGAAATTATTTTGAAGTTCTAGCAAAACTTACACCTTCTGCAAATGGGGACAGTGGCTTTTTAGGACGTGGTATTCATCGTCTCCTCCTTGTCCAGCCCTTTCACTGCCCAGCCCCTCTTTGTGCACCAGTGTCCCTGGGAACTAGGGCTTGCTTCTGAAACGACATGTGATTGGAGAAAGGTGTTGGGGTTAAAGGAGGTACTGAAGAGGATCTTTGCACCTCCCTTGCTTTCACCCCCTGCTCTCCCACCACCTACTCCACACTCTGCATCAAAGTTACTCTCCCTCACCAGCTGGGCATGCTCCAGCAGTGTATCCTGCTGCAGGGGACAGAGGTTGCTGCATAGGCAGATACCAGTGCAAGAGGTGGGTATCATAGTAGTATTAATGTCTAAAATTTTCTATATTAAGTACCTTTAGATTTTCTTAGCCACCATGATATTTCTAATGGTGACATTGAAAGAAGAATGCATTTGATGTTTGTTTTATGAAAATTGGATTTTAGTTATCCTACGTATATTTGAATTATTTGAACCTGAAAGACTTCTATGATTTTTCTTGAGCTTTATCTCCCTCCTGTAAGCATACACATCTTAGATATTCACAGTCAAGTTATTTTAAATCATGAAAGATATGTCAAAAACATATTTTCTAACTAAACCACCAGAGGAAAGAAAATCTACAAAATGCAAGTTTTATTGTTTTTTGTCTTTTACATTTATTAAAGTAATTGCTATCCTAAAGAAGCATATTTTACAAAACTATTACCATGATCATAGATTTCAGCCTCATAAAACAATCCTATCTTTTAACCATGATAATATAAACAGGATTTTATCAGGCAAAATGGGTAATATTGGTGATGGCACACTTTGGAAGTTTTTACTGATCTGACAATGTTTGGTGCTTGTATACTGCCAACATATAATTTATAATTCTATGTCCTTTCTGAGTAATTAATTTATTAATTACAACCAATAACTGACTTTACCCAGAACTGCATAGAAAAATAACTGATACATTTCTGAAGGGGAGATAATATATTTATTATGCACGAACAGTTGTAGTCTAAAACATTAAAACAATGCTACTATAAAATGAAATGTATATGGAGAAATTTGGTGCTCAACTGACATAAGAACTAATGATTAAGAAAAAATAAAACTGTGAAGGCTCTTACTTTTCATAAGAGTTAAGATAAATATAGTGAAGAAAAAAAGCCCCAAAAACTGTCAAATTAACACTGACAGTGATGTATTTTTGCCCAGAGAACAGCTACAAATATGATTTCGAAGTGCCATAACATCTCAAGTTCTGTGAAAGAAATCAATGGGAAAACAAAGTGAGTACTGAAAATTGAGACATTTTTGTTATGATATTTTCCTCGAAGTTACCAAATCATGTAACTATCTAGGATACAGGTAGAAAGCAGTCATTTCATCCCACTGTGTCTCTGTCTCTCACTCCCTGTCTATGTTCTTTAAATGAACTCTAAGTTTTTGTTAAAAGCATTCCTCTAAGCAGGTGCGTTATGGCTGACCCCTCTGTGGGTTTCTTCACTACAAAAAAAAATTTCATCCATTTGCTTTAATACTGTTGACATCTAATGTAATTGTGCTTCTTGTACCTTTCCATATACCATTCCCCATGGATGCATGCCCCAGTCAGTGCCTGCTTAGGGGTTCTTATTCCTCCTTGCCACAGATGTGCATGACAAGGACCTGTCCAGCTACAAAGGACTTCTGCAGAGTGGATTATATCAATCAAAACTTTGATCAATCAAATTAAGAAAGTGAATACATGCTACTTGACATTAACAAAACATGATTATCTTCCAGCTGTATTTAATAATTA
Source organism: Phaethon aethereus (assembly GCF_964289735.1). Classification (NCBI taxonomy): domain Eukaryota; kingdom Metazoa; phylum Chordata; class Aves; order Phaethontiformes; family Phaethontidae; genus Phaethon; species Phaethon aethereus. The sequence goes on along the minus strand of NC_138577.1, from coordinate 48,887,592 downwards.
CTTCCCCACTGCTGAAAGATAACATTACAAATACTCTAGGAGAATATGGTAACCTTAATTATCTCGCTACAGCTTTGACAGACAATTTTAATCTCCAGTTGTAAAAACACACTTACATCTTGTCTTTGTTGTAGGACAGTATTTTTTACGTTTTTTTTAAGATTAACATTTCTCAGAGGAAATAATTCAGGATCAGTGTAATACAGTGTTTTAGCACTAAAAAATTAGGGGCAATCAAAAATACAGATACAAAATGCAGTATAAAAGATATAATAAAAGCTGGGTTTCTATAGGTATCTTTATATTTGACAAGCCACTTCTTTAAGCAATCCTTTGTTTCTGAATTCTTATTACTACATACATGCATTTTCCTATCTTTCCTTGTTCCCCACTGAATTTATCAGAGAATATTGTATTATCCCTCTGCAAGGTCAAAACTCTCTGATCTGCCAGGGACCAAAGTCTCATGAAATTAATTTTACACTGTTGAATCATTGCCACCTAAATATTATACTATTTCTCAACATATCAGTTTAAATCACAGTTTTGTTATCTGTGACTAACCAAAAACCTGCAGGTATTGCTTGCAGGCTTGAATTTACAATGGAATTTAATGAATTAATTTTTCCAACCTGTGTATATCTACTGTTAGGAGTTGCTCTCCTCTATTCTAGATCTTTTCCACTCTCCTATATACTTTTTTGCTGTAGTGTAAATGGGCTCACCAAGGTCTTAATCTCTTGCCCTCCCTGCAGGCTCTGCTGTATTATAGAGTTTACCTCAAGCTGCCATCGCTTTTTTCATCCATGCTTTTTTGCCTGTTCTTTCACCATTTCCTTGAATTTCGTGTTCACATGTCCCCATTCTTCCACCTTGTCTTTTCCTATCAGATGTAAATAGTCATTTAACATACAGAAGTTTACAGAACGTGGTGTCTGTAAAATGTTTAACATCCTAAACATTTCAGCTTAAGACCTTTGGACCCTATGTGACTGCCTCAAATTCTTCTCTGTTTCAGTTAAATGATTCAAAGGTATCTTTAAGGAGCAACATGCTCTTCTAAGACCTTATTTTTGTATAACTTGAGTAGGTATTTTGTGTTCTTTTTCCTACACTAGCCACAGACATTTTCTGTTGTTTTCAACAGAAAGACATTGTCTGTTATTTAACCTATAGAGTTTTTTTAACTGTGGCAAAATGTAGCTATTTTCCTAAAAGTGAAGGTAATTTTATTAAGGTAAAAAAACCACAGCTTAATGTCAAAGGCAAAACACACGTATATGCAAAAAACACATTTTGCCTGAACAATTTATCAGCAGAAAATACAATATTAAATGAGATATCAACCTTGTAGCTGACTTCTTAAACAAGAAAATTATAGAGATTGAAAGTAGGACATTAAAGTCACATGAATACCTACATTTTTTGTACATGAAGATTCACTGTAGTTGTGACGGAAACCTCTGGACCTGATTTTAAAATAGCATCAGTAAATGTGTTCACAGTGGCTTGACTAACACAGTTGTCAGCCAGACGGTTTCTGTTACAAAGGTGGATGAATAATTCATTATTATTCATGCAGTCTAACAATTTAGTCTTTTTCTGTTCATGAACTTTTCATGAAATTGTCTCCACTCTTTAGGCAGAACCACTTAAGCCTCACTGCAACATTCACTTCCTCCTCCTCATGTCCTTCAGTAATGAATGCTCAGGCTTGGAGCTGTGCTCATTAATTGTACAGCTTGAGTGGTTCTATTCTGAAATTTATGTAACTAACCAACACCACAAAAGGTTTACATTTCAAAAACAAATAAATAGAAACTTGTTTTTGGCCAACATACAACTATTCAAGCTTAACATTGAATTTAATCAGCATTCACACCAATAAGTGCTGAAAAATCTGTGGAAATAAATATGAAGACATTGGTCCCCTAAGGAAATGTCACAGTTCTGCTTCTTCTTACAGCTGTAACCTTGGAAATCTGCTTTTCCAAGGGAGGTCTTTTTCCTCAAAGAAATACAGACCAAATGACTTCTGAGGAGACAAAACAGGTTATTTTGTCCTATAATTTCTTTCAGGCTCCTTGCACCATCTTTAGAGAAAAGAAAGGTATTTATTTTTTCCATCTCCTTTTCTACATTTCAGTTTGTCATTGTTCCTTTTATTTTCTATTATGTTACGGCTATCAAATAAAGACTAAATACTTCATAGCAAAACAGAGGACTTACTATGCTACCCTAAATCAACTAATTTCTATCCTCCATCACTGCTTTTTTTTTTTTTTCAAACAACATAAATAACTTTGTCCTGCTTTTCCCAGCAAGAATTTTATACAGGCATTTGATGGCAATTTGAGAAGAAGCAGATTTTTAAGTGGTGGATCTGTAGAGATCAATTCAAATCAACATAATAATATCCTTTGAGAATCTGGTTCTCTGTTTCTAAATCAGGAGTGGAGAATATAATGTCCTTAAGACATAGCTCCAGGACACCATTTTACCCCTCCGTTCAGCAAAGCAGGATGCTTCCTCCTTCAGTATCTTCTCTCTCTTCATGTTTTGCACTGTTATTTTTTGGGTAACAGCTACCTTTCAATCCTTGCTGAGTATGAATAGCAGTTTCTCATATAATCTGTAGCCTCAGATCACCCTGATGAGTATGACATCTCACATCACCTAAGCAGTCAGACTAAGTTTTTCCCATTATACAAAAACAGAAGGATTTGTCATTTTAAAGGCTAGGCTGCCAAGTGCCTTGGCTTTCATTTTTCTAAATTAATGAAGACTACGTAGAATTACTTTTCCACACAAATAGCACTTTTAATCACCTATCTGGATTATAACAGAGTACATACATAGAGTACATTTTTAAGTATTTAATAAAAATCATATGCCCCTTCATTGGCTCCATATTTGCGTCAGACTGCATATATAAAATTTTATGAAACTCTTTCAGAGGGTTTATTCAAATACCAACATAATCCTGCTTGCTCAAGAAAACTCAGAAATGCTTTTAAATAATTCTCCATGCAATAACTTCTAAATATTAAAATTAACATTATATATGTATATTTTTGAGGTAATTAACACACAACATGCATTAGCTAATATTCATCATCAATTGCAATAACAAGTTTGAGTGTTCTAATTATAAACTAAACACACTATGAATATTAGCAATTAGCAAATGTTGCATAAATTGTAACACCACTACAGAACAAAAAAGAACCAGAAATACATGGCTAGGTAATCAGGGTGTAAACATCAATAATAAAACTCCATACATTTGGGGAAAATTTTCTTGACTAGTTCAAGGGTAATTTAGGGAAGACTAACCCAAAGTTTAGGAAAAGAATAAAAACAAGGTAGGAAGAGACTACATGAATAAGAATTGAAAAATATTTTATGAGTATTAATTTTGATTTACTCTTTTAAAGAAACCATTTTTCCTCCAATTATTTTCTCATGCAGGATATGCGATATTATTACCAGCTGTCTTTATCTCTGAGTTCATGAAAAACAAAATTAAATCAATGATGGAAAATTTTATAATATGCTACCATAATAAGTACTTATGTATATTTACATAAGTTACATAATGTTTACATACTTATGTACTTTTTGTTATGTGTGTAGTTCAGTTCCTCACAGCCAGTCCCAGAAACATGAGTGAGACACTTGGATGTCCAGTACAGAACAGGGAAGAGTCACGACTCATGGAAATCTAACACAGACCTACTGCATGGGAGTTCAGTATAATTAACAGCATGATAGCTCTAAATTGACATTGTGTCTCACATTGCTTCCAGGCAATCTGCTTCCTATGTGTGAGACCTGACCTTCTCTGTTATTTTCTTTTTCGTTTTTTTTTTTTGCCTCTTTGAGCGTAGATGCCTACAGTTATTATTTAAAAGAAGGTTCATCATCTTCTTCCAAGCCACTAATGTCAATTTTTTAAAATACAGCGTAACAAAGTATTCACCTAAAAATCTCTTCAGGAGACCAGTAGTAGGGAAAGTTCAAACAAAGAACCAACAGGGAAGAAATTTCTCACTGTCCTCCCTGCAAAACATATTCCAGGAAAAAAAATTACAGAATCACAGAATCACAGAATCACTAGGTTGGAAAGGACCTTTAAGATCATCAAGTCCAACCATTAATCCAGAACCACCATGTCCCCTAAACCATGTCCTGAAGCGCCACATCCACACGTTTTTTGAACACTTCCAGGGATGGTGACTCCACCACCTCCCCGGGCAGCCTGTTCCAATGCCTGACCACCCTCTCAGTGAAGAAATTTTTCCTAATATCCAATCTAAACCTCCCCTGGCGCAACTTGAGGCCATTTCCTCTTGTCCTATCACTAGTTACTTGGGAGAAGAGACCAACACCCTCATCGCCACAACCCCCTTTCAGGTAGTTGTAGAGAGCGATAAGGTCTCCCCTCAGCCTCCTCTTCTCCAGACTAAACAACCCCAGTTCCCTCAGCTGCTCCTCATAAGACTTGTGCTCCAGACCCCTCACCAGCTTCGTTGCCCTTCTCTGGACACGCTCCAGCACCTCAACATCCTTCTTGTAGTGAGGGGCCCAAAACTGAACACAGTATTCAAGGTGTGGCCTCACCAGTGCCGAGTACAGGGGCACAATCACTTCCCTACTCCTGCTGGCCACACTATTCCTGATACAGGCCAGGACGCTGTTGGCCTTCTTGGCCACCTGGGCACACTGCTGGCTCATATTCAGCCGGCTGTCAACCAGCACCCCCAGGTCCCTTTCCGCCGGGCTGCTCTCCAGCCACTCCTCCCCAAGCCTGTAGCGTTGCATGGGGTTGTTGTGGCCAAAGTGCAGGACCCTGCACTTGGCCTTATTAAACCTCATACAGTTGGCCTCTGCCCATCGATCCAGCCTGTCCAGATCCCTCTGCAGAGCCCTCCTACCCTCCAGCAGATCAACACTCCCACTCAGCTTGGTGTCATCTGCAAACTTACTGAGGGAGCACTCAATTCCCTCATCCAGATCATCTATAAAGATATTGAACAAGACTGAACCGAGAGAACCGAGCCCTGGGGAACACCACTTGTGACCGGCCGCCAGCCGGATTTAACTCTCCATTCACCACAACTCTCTGGGCTCGGCCATCCAGCCAGTTCCTCACCCAGCGAAGAGTAAACCCGTCTAAGCCACGAGCCACCAGTTTCTCCAGGAGAATGCTGTGGGAGACGCTGTCAAAGGCTTTACTAAAGTCCAGGTAGACAACGTCCACTACCTTTCCCTCATCCACTAGGCGGGTCACCTGGTCATAGAAGGAGATCAGGTTGGTCAAGCAGGACCTGCCTTTCATGAACCCATGCTGGCTGGGCCTGATCCTTTGGCTGTTCTGCACATGCCCTGTGAGCACTCTCAAAACCAACCGCTCCATAATCTTCCCTGGAACAGAGGTCAGGCTGACAGGCCTGTAGTTCCCAGGATCCTCCTTCCGGCCTTTCTTGTAGACGGGCGTCACATTGGCAAGCCTCCAGTCTTCTGGGACCTCCCCTGTTAACCAGGACTGCTGATAAACGATGGAGAGTGGCTTGGCAAGCTCCTCCGCCAGCTCTCTCAGTACTCTTGGGTGGATAATCAAGGGTATGTTGGCAGGAAGAGTTCTTCAAATTGTGTTCCTTGCTCCAGTAAATATTGGTACACTTCCCACAAAGATTGTCAAATCTAAACTCCAGATTAATTTTGGGAGCAGGAACCAAAAACACAGTTTTCCCCTTCTTAGATTAATGTCTCAGTACTAGATTACAGACAGGATATAGAGAATTCCTGGAGAATGATGCCTGTTGTCTTTCTGATGAAACAGATTTTGCACATTTTAGGAAAAGGGTGAGTTTCCTGCCCCTACACTTTACCTTTAGAGGCAGTAAAACTCTTCGAAAACTTGTAAACATGCAGAGAAATCACTTTGGTCTTAGTAAATGCTCTTAAACACTATTAAATAAAAGATGGACAGCTCATCATCACTCTTTAAAAAAAAAATACATTAATTTTCAAGTTCATCTTCAGACATTCACCAATAACACTTTTCACACTAGATTGGAATCCTGGAATAAATTATCTTCTAGATGCTGTTTAGCTTCAGTTAGCACCTGTCTATGACCTTTCTCAGCCTATAGCATACATGGAAGTAGAAGTCTAAGAAAATAAAAAACCTTCATGTAATACAAGTAGCACCTAGGATCAGCAGGAGAAAGTTTATGGACATGATAAATTGACACTCTCAAATACATGAATCACACTGTACTATGTCTAATTCCTTTATTAGATGTAAGTTCACAGATGATACCCTCAAAGACAGATTTTGACTCATATATTTTTCCTTTATTTTACATAAAGCAAATGCAGTATTAGATATTCAGAATTGTGTTTATTCTAGGTGAAGGATTTTTTCTTTAAATATTTTGTAAAGATGACAGTAGATCACTTCTAAAACACAGGGATAGAACAGAACAGAGCAGAATAGAATAGAACAGAAAATAGAATAGAATTGTTCAGTTGGAAGGGACCTACAATGATCATCTTGTCCAATTGCCTGACCACTTCAGGGCTGACAAAAAGTTACACAGTAAGTGTAACTTTAGTTACAAAGCTGAACAAAAGTTATACAACGATACATGGTATTAAAGGCTTTGGCATCTGGTTAAGCCACTGAGAGGCACAGGGCATTGACCGCCTCTCTAGGAAGCCTGTTCCAGTGGATGACCACCCTCTCAGTTAAGAAATGTTTCCTAATGTCAAGTCTGAACTTCCGCTGATGCAGTTTTGAACCATTCCTACACATCCTATCACCAGATACCAGGGATAAGAGCCCAGCACCTCCCTCTCCACCTCCCCTCCTCAGGAAGCTGTAGAAAGCAATGAGGTCGTTCCTCAGCCTCCTTCTCTCCAAACTAGACAAACACAGAGTCCTCAGCTGCTCCTCACAGGACATGCCTTCCAGCCCTTCCACAGGCTTCGTTGCCCTCCTCTGGAGACATTCAAGGATCTTCACATCCTTCTTAAATTGTGGAGCCCAGAACTGCACACAAAGTGAGGCTGCACCATTACTAAATACAGCAGGATAATCACCTCTTTTGGCCAGCTGGTTATGGTGTGTTTGATGCACCTCAGCATGCAGTTTGCCCTCTTGACTGCCAGAGCATGCTGCTGACTCACATTGAGCCTGCTGTCAACCAGCACCTCCAGATCCCTTTCTTCAGGGCTGCTCTCCAGCCACTCCTCTCCCAATTTAGATTTGTGTTCAGTGTTCCTTTGTCCCATGTGCTGAATCTGGCATTTGTTCTTGTTAAATTTCATGCCACCGAGGATTGCCCAAAGCTCCAGTCTATCTATATCCCTCTACAAGGCCTCTTGTCCCTCAAGAGAGTCAACAGCAAACTCCCAGTTTAGCATTGTCAACAAGTGAAGATACACGACAATTTCAGACCTCTATATGCTTCCAAATCCAGAAGCTGCTACCTCTTAGTGCAGCAGTGAATTACCATGGAATTACATAAGCTTTTCTCTTTGGGTTGTCCTATTTAAAAATTGTATTTTATAAGCCCTTCTCTGAAAGCCAAATACTTTCAAACATGAGTTGCTAAGAGAATTCTGTACTTAACATGACATATTCACAAATTTCACAATTCTGTTTTTGAACACCTTTTACTGTTCCTCTCCTTCTCCCACAAACACTGAACAAAACTGTCAACACAGACAGCAGAATTACTATCAGTGGAGATATTTAAAGTTAGTCCATAGACATGACAGTACTGATTAGGTTTAGTTTAGAGATAATGAACTAAATTCTTCCACGTTGCAAAAAGATAGGTCAATTAGAGTTCCCTTCTTTTTGAAATGATTCTATGATTCAATGGGCACATGAAACTTCCATTAACACTAATGGGAGTTCTGTGCATGCACTGGTGGGAAAATAAAGCCCTGTAGAGTTTTTCCCTTATAATCAGCATGAAGCAAATGCAGAACGATACTAATCTCAAAGAAGTCATGCAAATGCAGCATCCTGAATGAGAGAAAAAATCTGGGAGAACAGTCCTGGGGCACAGGGAGTAAAATTAAGGAGGACCGAAAAATACAAAAAGCCAAACAGCACAACCAAGAATGTCAGCTCAGCTAACAATAATATGGGTGAGTTGGTCCAGACCACTTTGAGACTGAATATCTATAAGATATATAAAATAGACAGAGACATTAAAAATGTGTTAAGACCAAATGAAAGAAAAAATGGAAATAACATGCTTGTCAATGGGCTGAAAATAAGTGATTTATAAAGCAACTGGGGATACACTGAAAGAGCCAGTATATCTGCACAGTGCAGGCATTAATTAAAAAAACCCCAAAAACTGTAATATCATTTTTAGTGTTATTTTAGTTAGAGTAGCCACGTTATTAAGATGTTACCTTGATTGACTGAGGTATTAATGGTCTTCCATCTTACAGACCTGAAGCTAGTTCTTTCAGCTGGATCATACCACATCCAGTAAATAGTAGTACTCTAACTTGTAGATCAAATGGAATAAAACTAGTGTTCATGTTCTATATCATGTTCCATTTTTGCTTTTAATTCTCTATGCTTATGTTGCAGTAAATAAGTAACTTGAGAAAAAACTATTCCCTGTGTGTGTCTTTGAGGGTGAAAGAGTCTCTGGGCATATGTACCCTACCATGATGGTGTATTTGCAAATAAGGCTGCTAGGACATGGATGAATCTAGCAAAAACTATTGAGGTAAAGACTCCAAGGGTTAGGATGAACATATGTTATCTCAGCTCTTGCTAATACAAGTAAATCAGGAGGATTAATATACTTGCAGAAAAAAAAAAATGAGATGTTTATTTTATACTGGGAATTCAACATCTACAGGGATTCTGAGGAGTTTCTCTGATCATGACATTGGGAAGTCATGAATTAAAAATCTAATTTAGCTGCATTTGATTTTCATTTTTCTCAAATGAAACCAAAGTTGTCTACAGTCAATCAGTGCATGAAACGTATAATGTACTGCATTCACATTTCATTTGCACAGTTTTTCTTGAATTATAGCTATCAGGAAAAAGATTATAGCCTAAATGTCAGTTCTTGGAACCCCACATAAAATGCTTAATTGCTACAGTGTGTATTATAACTTTTGTAATGTATTTCTATAATGACTTTCCATTTTGATGTATTTTCTCATGCTTTTTAAATTTGAAAGAGTTATAGCTAAAATATCAATATTAAATAATTTGTCCTTTATATGTCTCAGAAATGGTCTTGTAGGGTTTGGGGTTTTTTTCTCCATAGTTTTAGTTGGTTATGATTCTTTCCAACAGAATCAACTTGTATTTAGTGTTGGTATTAATGCTTACCCGGTATTTCCTTTGCTAAATGTTTATTGTTACTGCAACATTTATCATCTCTTCTGAAACATACAGAAAATATGGATTATACAGACTACTTTTCTGCCCTTTGTTCTTTTAAAGGTCATTGGTATCCATTTTCTCTAAAACTGTGGTTAAGATATTCGTCTTAAAAAACAAAACAAAACAAAACAAACCCACCTGACATTTACAACCAGCTCAATTGCCATGCAAAAACTTATGATGCTGGATTAGAAAAGTGAACATATACAGAAAAAATAACAAAAAATAAAAAAGAAAGGAAAAAAGGCAACTTTAGAAGTAACATGCAAAATATTACTTTTTGAAAACAGTTTTAGAAATTCTATGAACAGTATCTATGAATCAGAAAGCACAGCAAGTAAAATCTAATGTATATTTCTTAAGAGACTATGAAATACCATCTGAAGGATAATGATAAAAGAAGTCCTGGAAAGCATATCACAAGAAGACAGATCAAATTCTGTGCAGATTAGCCAAAATGCTCACAGAAAGAAAAGAAAAGGGAAAGAGCAAAGACTGAAGATTTTACCTACAGCAGAAACACCGGGCAAGAATTTTAGGAAAACATAGTTTTATGAAATTGAAGTTTGTGTCATTAAAAGGGAAAATAAACAAACTGTATGTGTACACACATATAGTATGACACTAGGTATTACATATCTCTTTTCTTGTAACATCATTTTCTCTGTTTACTCTTCAAAACCTATCTGCAGCCTACATGCTGTTACCTCAAAAGTTTCACACAGATGATCCTAAAGAACGGACATAATATTCAACTGTTAAGAGTATCAAAGGAAGGGTGGGACAGCTTGTTTAAGATTCTAAGTTTAAGGGAAAAAACTAAAACATATCTTCTGCCAGAGGTCCACTATGGTCCAGATGATGCATGAAAAACATCTGTCAGTGTAGTTGTTATGTGAGGCTGTGGACAGTATGGTTAAGTAAGTACTGCATCACAAACAGACCATTTACTGATGGCTCCCTGAACAAGGAGAGAGGTTGAGCAATCACAGTAACTCAGCTCTTTCACAGCAAGGGTTCAGATTGCAGAATGCCAAGACTCATCTGAATGATGTATTCCTCACATATTACTGCCCTAGAAAACCTATGATCTCCGTGGATGTCATCCTTTGTAGAAAACCTAACCACACATTCCTGCCACACTCAAGCTTTGGTCTAAAGCACATCATGTCCCGTACTTCCTTAAGCTCTTAATAATCATATAAAATATAACTTCATTCAACATGTGTAACCATGCTCACACACTCTCTCTTTAACAATAGTTTCACCTTTCATAGCAATATTAATCTGAGAATGCAAAACTTTCCAGACCACAGAACTGTGAGCAATCAAGTCTATATTTACCCTCAGTCTCAGATGTTAACACACAATAACACACATCTAAATCCATTAGCTAATATCAGACTATGTACCTTGGTCTGAAGCACACCAGAATTCTGTGGACCACATTAGGAAGACAATTAACAAAGCTAATACTTTCACACAGAGTTTAAATTTTAACAAGTAGACTTTTTTTTTTCATCAAACAACAAAAAGTAAACCATCATCTACAAATGCAGGACTGAAATCATAAACATAGTCAGCTGAATGACTGAATTCTGCACAGTTTCAGTGGGACTGATCCAAACTGGTATCTGCACAAGGTTACCAAAGGTTCCCCTTACAGAGAGAAGACTGATTAGTAACAGCTGCAGATGAAGGGCAGAAAGATTCAAGAGACTGGGGAAAACATAGTCCACAGCCTTCCTCATTGTCATTTAGACATGAAACATTACACAGTCCCTCCAGAATAGTCGGTTACTGTACCATGCAACGAAGACTTTGGCCTGCTTACTCTGCTCTACTTGAAGTAGGGGCCTCAGGAGTCACATTAGCTTAACTCTTCCCAAAACTTCAGACAGAGCAGTCTGCTTTGCCCCTGAGCTGCCTAATTCCATTAAAAGAATGGGAATCCAAATGATCTTTGTCTCTTGCCTCCTCAAAAGAGATGACTTAGCCCTTAGCATCTTGAATTTTAGAAAATGCATTGCCTGTGTTACCAGATGAGACTACAGGAGCACTGCCTGTTTTACCTCGCCAAATACACTCAGGGGGGATGGTACAGTGTCTGTAAACACAGTGGTGGTACAGGTAGAGAAAGTACAAGGGAGTGAAAAAAGTATTTAACCTAAGGAATGACACTGGCTTAAGAAATTTATCTAAACAAGCTGGAAAAGGTAAGTGAAACTAGTTCCACTTCAGGAAATACAGGGCAAATAAACTAATGGACTTTAAGTGGCAAATTTATGAATCAGATTATAGGAATCTGTTGCCTACAAAATATGAAATTGACTCAATAGCCCAGGACCACGCCCTTACAGTTCCATGTCCAATATTTCTGTCTTGATTTTCTTGAAAAGAACTTTTTACTGGTTACTAATTAAAACCTGGCATCTCCGTGTGTCCAACATTTAAATGAATACCCAGTTAAGTCAGTTAGACTCCTTGTTTGGGGAATATCCACATAAGATAGTTGTACTATAGGTTTTTAAAAATAAAATTGTAGTGAGTTTTGAGTTTATGAAGGAATTGTAAGTACTTCAAGATCATGTCCATAACAGAGGCTCCTTATTTTTTCCCAGAAGCAGCAAGTCAGCTGATGTAATAACATTACTATTTGATTTGCTTCTTGTAATTCATCTGCTGTGAAATGAGTATCTTCTCATTTAGGGTGATACTAAATAACTGTATTACACACATTGACCTACTTTCTCTGTCACAAAGCAAGGAAACTGGATTATCTGCAGTGGGTACTCTGGGAAACACAGACAGGTAGTTTATCCCCTAAAGGACCATACTTACATACACAGTTTAATATTTGTGAGTGTCATGTTGAATAATTCCACTAAGAGTTTTCTTTTGCTAAGACTTCCTATTGCAGGAAGTACCATAGGCTCACTTACAGACCTTATAAAATTTTATTTATATATATATATTTATGATATTTGTAAATCTGTATGTTAATCCTAGGTTATACCTTGAGGTTAGAATTGTTCTGACCATATTAATTTACTTAAAAAAACCCTGAACATCTTCTGGGATTATTGAGGGGTGGGAAGGTGACTAGGCAACTGCTATATGACTATGTTGACTCAGAACTCATGCCCATAGATATGGTTTGTAGGAATCAAAGAAGTTTTTTCAGCAAAATAGTCACCTGCAATATGACCTCCTGGGGCGGGGGGGGGGGGGGGGGCAGGAAATAAAAAGGAAAAATAGAAAATAAAAAAAGGTAAAGAAAAAAAGTTACACTGTTCAGGAAGGTAAATCTGAACCTGAGAGGTTTGGTAGAAGTTGCAACTTAGCTCCAGATAAAAGTTTGTGGGTTTTTTTTCCTATGGCAGTTGTCAATCCATCATGCAAGCAAAGCTGAGATACTGAAAAATAGTGTCAATCTGTATTTTAGCCTCACGCTGAAAGAAAGATTGGTGTTATTATTGACCGAAATTGTTTAGCAACTCCTGCATTACAATAATTACACTAAAACAATATTTGGGCTGATAAATAAGTTGTTAATGGGTATGAATTGAACCATGCAGCAAGGTATGAAGCTTAAGAATACAAGAACACTGGGCACAAATATTATCCTTTGGAAACAGGTATACTGATGGTGTGAATGAAGGGAAGAGGAAGAAAACCCATAGCAGTCATATATATCATATATCACAAATAGCTGCAGTCTTTACATTTGAATCATTGATTCACTTACAACTGCAAAAGAGCAAACGTGGTAATTGTGCAGGAAAAACAAGGTCGTAGCAACCATAGTATTCTACTCACCAAGAAGAAATTGGATTTCATTAAGAACTGATTGAAAATCTTTAGTCTAAAAATATTTCTATATGGACGTATTTAATTCCTACTGTTTTACCTATTGTTCATTCATTTAAAAAGCAGATTTTTACCACATAGGGGGAAGGGTGCTATGGAAATAACATTGATTTTGACTGACAGCTGGTTGTCTGATCATATTTGTTAAAAACCTTATTCTCTCTCTCTAAATTCGTAAGTGTACCTTTCAAATCATGGGAAGGCTACAGTTTCAATGCTAAGTGTATTTGACTTTTGCAAAATAAATATTAGGTAACAAGGTATTCTGTTTACAGAACTAGAGCTTAAATTAATATTTTCTTCTAGAATTACTCTAAAAATAATGATTGATATAACTTTAATACTCTTAAGTAATGCCCTAATCCATTCCAAGAGACTCTTCACAGATTAAAGTATTACTCATCTGGATAAGAATAAAGAAACAGACTAACACTATTTATACAACACACAGCATTTTTTAATGAGGAGAAAATAATTACGCTGAAGATATAGGAGAGGAATGAGACATTGAGTTAGAATCTTAAAGATATAATGTATATAACAAAACCTGACAGTGAAATAGTAATTCCAATGTCATATCTTAACACCCCATTTATAAATCTATGATAACAAAAATTTCTTTTTAAAAACTGAGAATCTTATATAGAAAAAATAGGGTGAAAGGAAAATGGGATGTTATGGTCATGTAGCTATTGTACCAATGCTCTTGGTTTCAAAGTTTAAAATGTTCTTTGGCCATAAACCAAAGCTCTCAGAAAACTTTTTAATCTAAAAATAAAATAGCTTCTGAACTTGGTAAAAACAGAACAAAGAAGGAAGGATAAAAAGCTGTCTGTTCTATGGGTCAAACCTAAAGTAATTTTGTAGATCTTAACATTTCATGCTGTGAAATGTGTAGGTTTCCTCTTTTTCATGTTGGAATCTTAACTTTCAATGTCCAAGATACAGATGCATGTATATATATTTCGATGTGTAGGTACCTGCATAACTCTGTATACACACACAAATATATGCCTTAATGTCAGCTAAATATTTCTTACAAAACCAGGAAAAAACCCAAAATAATTCTTCACTTTGTCTTTGAATTAAAGCTAGTGTTGGTACTTCTTTGGGTAACAAATCATTAGTCATTATAAATGACTATTCAGAAATATTAGTTGATTAAGTGTATTCATAAATTTTCAACCTCAAATAAGACTCATTACCTAAACACATTAAATATCACACACACAGCATTTGCACATGTGTGTATTAGTGCAGAGCTACGTGCAGAAGGATATAAATGAGTTCTAATACTGAAAGCAGTATCATTGTGACATTGTGCCAATCCAGATCAACAGATGCACCTCATTTCTCTGCATAAAAAATCTTAATATTAATAAAGCTATATCCAAAATAGTGGAACTGTTAAAGGTTCATGGTTGCACTGGTATAAAATGTGATATAGACAGAAAACTTGTCAGCCATGATGTTTATTCCTCCTAGAGATTTCTGCAAGCAGAAAAATACCATTAAAGGAGAACTGTTTATCTAATAAACATTTTTTAATATTACTTTTTTATTCTAGAGAATTTTATCATTTACTTTTCAAATGGATATTTTAATTCTAATTATCCTTTATAAGAGTTTATGTCAATATTAAAGAGTTTAAATTATTGTGGTATAGCTTATTTAATCAATTCGTTGTTATATCACTTGTTCAGTCTGCCTTTGAAGTTTTTGTTCATGAGAAAGGGAAGCCAACCAAATCCACACACAACGTGACTGCTCTGAACTTCTCTCTCTTTTTCACCCCTTCTACACCACAGAATGTGACAATTTTTCCCAACCTATGTCAAACACTCCACCATCACTTTTTAAAGACAAGGCTCAGAACATCACAAAATATTCAAATAGCCCTGGTACTTAGATGTCTACTTCAGGCCCTATGTTTCTTAAACATTTGGTTGGTGTTTTTTTGCTTCATATTCATACCCCTGTGGACTCTACTTGCACCTTCAGGATACACATGCTTACTTTGTACTACAAAAGTAGTGCAGAAAGCACAAAATTGGAGTAAATTTATTCATATTAGTTAAAACTTCTATCTATAGTGCAGAAATTTTTAAGTGTAGTCTACAAACCCAGAAATACAAAGTCACAATCACAACTTTCAAAATGGTCATATAACACTGAATCAAGACCCATGGTAACACTTTCAAACAGAATCCACAGGCACTGTCTTCAGTCTGGTCAGACTGATTTTCTTCTCCTGCTGTATATGCACTGAAGTTATGGCTGCCTTATACAGGAGTAGATAGACTTGCTTTTAGCCTGGAATTTGTTACATTGGATATTCTCTGTATAGAAGAGACAGTCCATCTGCAACGTTCTGAAATTATGGCTAGGACAATCAGAAAGGTATGAAAGTCCATGCCTAATTGCAGCCTTTTCAATATTTCTGTTAATGAATATGTATCTTTGTCTTACAGCACCACCTTTGGCTGTTTATCATCACCAAGAGAAACCAATCAGAATTATATCTTCACATGGGAGAAAAATAGTTCATTGAAATTATTATTCTCTGAAGATTTATTGGGAAGAGCCTATCACAAAAACCTTTTGGCACTGTCCTTCTTAATTATTTTTGAATGTAGGAGAGGATTACATGTTCTTTTGAGGTTACGTGGAGTTTTTAAGGACCTACATTTCACAGCAGTATGTGGTACCTGGTACTTTCCACTAGAACTCATAGTTCAAACTCTGATATAAAGACTTCCTCTCCTGACTTCCTTTCGACAGCATCAGCCAGTACCTTGTGTACTGCAGTCACAACACAACATGAGAGAAACTTTTCATCATGAGACAAGGTTGCATTGCAAATTCTCATTATTCCCTATGAAAACAGTTCTACTGATTTTAGCAGAGGAATGCCTGATATGGTATGAATCATAGAATCATTTAGGTTGGAAAAGACCCTTAAGATCATCGAGTCCAACTGTTAACCTACCACTGCCAAGTCCACCACTAAACCATGTCCCTAAGCACTGAAAGACATCTACATGTCTTTTAATTAACTCCAGGGATGGTGACTCAATCACTTCTCTGGACAGCCTGTCCCAATGCTTGACAACCCTTCTGGTGAAGAAAATCTAATCTAAACATCCCCTGGTACAACTTGAGGCCGTTTCCTCTTGTTTTATCGCTAATTACTTGGGAAAAGAGACCAACACCCACATCACTACAACCCCTTTTCAGGTAGTTCTATAGAGAGTGATGAGGCTTCCCCTGAACCTCCTTTTCTCCAGGCTAAACAAATCCAGTTCCCCCAGCCACTCCTCATAAGACTTGTTCTCTAGACCCTTCATCATTTTTGTTTCCCTTCTTTGGACACACTCCAGCACCTCAATGTCTTTCTTGTAGTAATTTGTCCAAAACTGAACACAGTATTCAATGTGTGGCCTCACCAGTGCCAAGTACAGGGAGAAAACCACTTCCCTAGTCCTGTGGGCCACATTATCTCTGGTACAAATCAGGATACTATTGGCCTTCTTGGCCACCTGGCACACTGCTGGCTTGTATTCAGCTGACTGTTGACCAACATCCTCAGGTCCTTTTCTGCCAGACAGTTCTCCAGCCAAGCCTCCCCAAGCCTGGAGCGTTGCATGGGGGTATTGTTACCCAAGTGCATGACCCGGCACTTAACCTTGTTGAACCTCATACAGTTGACCTCAGTTCATTGATCCAGCCTGTCCAGACCGCTCTCCAGAGCCCTCCTACCCTCCAGCACATCAACACTCCCACCCAAATTGGTGTCATCTGCAAAATTCTTGAGGGTACACACAATCCTCTCGTCCACATCATTGATTAAGAAATTAAATAGAACTGGGCCCAGTACTGAACCCTGGGAAACACCACTTGAGACCGGCCGCCAACCGTATTTAACTCCGTCCACCACAACTGTTTGGGCACAGCCATCTAGCCATTTTTTTACCCAGTGAAGACTATACCTGTCCAAGCCATGAGCAGCCAGTTTCTCTAGGAGCATGCTGTGGGAAATGGTGTCAAAGGCTTTACTAAAGTGTAGGTAGACAACATCCATGGCCTGTCCCTCATCCACAAAGAGAGTCACCTTGCCGTAGGAGATCAGGTTGGTCAAGCAAGACCTACCTTTCATAAACCCATGCAGATTGGGCCTGATCATGTAGTTGTCCTGTACGTGCTGTGCAATGGCTCCATAACCTTCCCCAGCACTGCAGTCAGACTGACAGTCCCGTAGTTCACTGGATCCTCTTTCTGGCCTTTTTTGAAAATGAGCATCACATTTGATAAGTTCCAATCAGCTGTAACATCCCCATTTAGCCAGGACTGATGATAAATGAACATGCACACCATTTACTTCATACGTTGTAGTAAAAGAGGAACTTATGTATTAATAGCTTTTCTTAAAAAGTGTGAATGTTAAAGAAATACATGAAAGAATACGTGTAAGTAATATACTTATTTAATCTCTTTTAAGAGCTTTTTTGTTCTAAAGTCTATCTTCAAATCATTACTTTTTACCATTTTTTACTGTTTTAAAATAACTTATCAAATTAAAGCAAGATTGCATTTCTGATTACAGAAGAAAATATTAATCCTCCCTCATACTGTGCAGACCTTCTGCCTTCTGCCGTCTTTTGCTTCCAACCAACTCATTCACAACTTTCTGCCATGATAAGAAATGTAGAATATATGTTAGGCATAAGAAGAAATCAGTCAGAATTTCTAGCATTATCTAGATGTCTTAAGGTACTTTCTGTGAGAAAGCTTGGTCAGAAACCTCATTGATCTTTACAAGAGTGTTATGCCTTAAAGGCTGATACTGAAAGTTTCAACCTCTGATTTTTTTAAGTTAAAAGCTAAAGTTTTTAATAAATCATTGAAATGGAATGCACAAGGCCCTTAATCACAGATTGATCCCAAAGTATTTCATAAGGCCAGGAGTTTCCCTGAAAGTGTTCCATGAAGTGAATATTCACAGGTGTCCTGGTTTCAGCCAGGATAGAGTTAATTTTCTTCACAGAAGCTAGTGTGGGGCTGTGTTTTGGATTTGGGATGAGAAAATGTTGATAACATGCTGATGTTTTGAGTTGTTGCTAAGTAGTCAAGGACAGTCCAGCTTCTCGTGCTGGCCTGCCAGCGAGCAGGCTGGGGGTGCACGGGAAGCTGGGAGGGGACACAGCTGGGACAGCTGACCCAGGGTGGCCAAAGAGATTTTTCCCTACCATACGACGTCATGCTCAGTATATAAAGCTGGGACAAAGAAGAAGGAAAGGGTGGAGGGACATTCAGAGTGATGGCATCTATCTTCCCACAAAACTGTTATGTGTGACAGAGCCCTGCTTCCCTGGAGATGGTTGAACACCTGCCTGCCCATGGGGAGTGGTGAATGAATTCCTTGTTTTGCTTTGCTTGCATGTGTGGCTTTTGTTTTGTCTATTAAACTGTCTTTATCTCAAACCATAAATTTCCTCACTTTACCGTTCCAATTCTCTCCCCTGTCCCACCGTGGGGAAGTAAGCAAGTGGTTGCGTGGTGCTTGGCTGCCAGCTGGGGCTAAACCACGAAAACATGGGAAGTAAACAGTATGTACTTTCCGTTAGATAAATGAGAAGCAAAGAGAAAGGTTTCAAGATTTTAACGTGTACAAATATTTTCTGCTCAAAGTTGAGGCCAAAACATCTTTAGAGAAGATTTAGTTTTCTGTATTTTTTGAAACACCAACATAAAGAAGGAAATTATTTTATTCAATTGTATAGCAATGCACTTAGAACCATACAAAATGTAAAATGAGATGACCTCTGCTTTAAAGCAGGACTTTAACAGTCCTGTCTGTGAATCTAGTTAAAGGCAATAAAATTAAATTAAGTGTAAATTACCTAAATTATTTGGAGGCATTTTGAGACATTCATAAGTACTTTATTCAAGTTCTGGAAAAAATAAATAAAGAATCAAACAAACAAAACCACCCTTCTCATCAAAACCAGGTTGTCTTATCTAGCTAAACCTTCTGCGAGAAGATTTAGACCTGTGTTATAGCCACACACATATTTTCCTGTATAGTGATCTTTCAAGTAAACCAGTATGGATCATATGAAAGTGAGAAATTCTCAGTCTTGCAATTTTTAAGGGGTCTTTAACTTATTTAAAAATGAAAAGCTCCAGTGACAACCAACTTAAAATCACTACAATGTGGCCTATTAGGGGAAAAGATGAAATCTTCCCTTTTGTTTATTAAAAAGGTTATTATACAACATTATTTTCCTACTGTACTCTATTTGCAACATCTAAAAAAGATAAAGCAGCCCACAGTGCCATATTTATGGTGCACTTTAGTTCCATTCTGAAATAGGTTTTAGCCTCGAATAAGGATTAGTAGTTAAGACTAAAATACGTCTAGTTTAATTAAGATTTTGTGGGGTTGATTCCAATGATTTTCAATATATCTCTATTTCCTTTCTGTGTTAAAGAGGAAACCTAGTCAGAACAGGTGATGAGAGAAAGGTATATTGCAATTAACAAAGCCCCAAAGGTTTATCTCCATAAAAGAAAAGCTCAGAACAGGGTGGAGTGTAGAAGGAAATGGAGATTCAAGAAATATTTCTACTATGAAGGACAAACTGGAAGAAACTTGAGGGATAAGGAAGAAATTACAGGTACAAATATACCTTGCATACAATAATTAGACATGATAATTTAGAAAATGAGATTTGGGGATGTCGTTGATTGTTTTAGGTATTTTTCCTCCCTCAGCACTGACAGCAGTTTGTTGGTGGGAATTCAGTAGCAATTAATTGTTTTTCATTAATACACATTCGTGTCATAAGGTATTTACTTCTTTATTTGACATTAGAAATCTAAAATAAAATCAAGAAGATTTTAATCGGGAATTGAAATTGATTATTTCAATTATTAATTGATTATTAATTGATTATTCAGCCAGTGTGAATCAAAGTAATATGAAAATTATTTTAAAATATGGTTTATCTGAATTACATTGACATTTTTCTTAAATACATCCTTACTATTTTCATTTTTATGGTTCCTGAAAGCAAAAAGTATTTCTTGAGTGCATTAATGTCTCTGCTGCAAGGAAGCAAAATACATTTTAAGAGGTAGTCCTCAGAGCAAGGCAAAGATAAGCATGGATTTATGGTCTTATGTTCTGAGCAGAGGCAAATATTACAATTGTTTGTTTCTTTTTTTTCTGCCATAATTCCTGAGGAATGGGAAGAAGTTAAATCTTAGGTATACATCTGTCATAAAATCATAAGCTATCCTGTAATGTTGAAAGACAGCAGACTAACTTGCATTTATGCAGCTGACCACATCCAAGCAGGCATGTTTCATACTGAACTTGGACTCCTCAGAACAAGAACAGGCAGGACTGGAGCACTATAGAAATGTTTTAGAGCACCTCAAGTTGTACTCACCATCAAGGTGAATTGAAGCAAAGGGAATATGTGAAAAATAATGAAACAGGAAAAATCATTATGAAAAAAATTAATGTACATTGTATATACCTTATTCTCTAGGAGCCCAGCAGTGTGCAAAGTGCATAGCTAAGGGTGTAAAAACACTAAAGCATTTTTTGTATAATTTTTCTAGTATACCAATGAGAAATGAGAAGAATATTAATTTCTCAGCAGAAAACAGTATTTCATGAAAGCTGGTAAATGAGGTAACAGGAAGATTTTTCTGGTCATTTTCAACTACCACAAACCAAGAAAGCAGCAAAGTCTGGTAGGATACTTTGAAGGAAGATTTATCTATTTCAGTTATCATATTTTCCTTACAGAGCTGGGAGGATATAACGTATGTACAAGAATTGTTTCTTAAAACAATATCTGGTTAAGATGTTTGGATTAAATTATTCCCCAACTGCTCAACTTGTGGAATTGCTGTAGTTGTCACACTGATGTTCTGTAATCAAAATTTATTAACATGGTATCAATCATATCAAATTTGCTATTTCTTCTGTAGACAGGCTGAATATCTTTTAAGCTTGATTCAATTAATGCTTTCTAACAACTTTCCTTAAATATTTTTAAGGTTTCTTTTTAAAAAGTTCTGTTTTCAAATGAGTCAGTAGAAATTTTCTAAGACACTCCCTACAAAACCATACTGTGAAGATTACTACTTTTTAATCTATAAAAATCGATAGCTAAAAAAGCTTATAATTAAACCCGCTGAATTTGTCTTCTACCACCATATGTTAAATTTCATCACAGTAAAATGAAGTACATAAAAAGCATGTACTGCTATAATTTTAATATATATTTAATATATTAAAATAAGCTAATGTATTGAATGTTATTAATTATCATATATTATGTATTAATTATTATATATTAATATATTAAATAGGCCAGGGTTTTTTTGGAGGAGGTGTTGTTAATTTCCTCAGTAGGCAATTAAATCAGGATTTCCTGAATGGGGAAAGGACTTGAAAAGAAAATGAAGGCTGTATGCAGTTGATTTAGAGCTTACTTTTGTGTGCAACTTCTATAGTATAGAATTCCTATTTTTAGCATTACAGTATCAGTAAAAGTAAACTACATCTGAGGACTATCTATGTGCCTAACTTATTGCTGTTAACTTCATTATTTTCATGGGTTCACTGTCATAATCATCAGCTACAGAAACTTTACTCAGGCATTTTGCACTGCTACAACTTACCCCACTTGAAAAATGAGATATCAGGTAAATTTAACTTAGATTTAAATAGCTTTTTGGGGGTTGTTATGACTCAGTTGAATGAACAGTCAATCTCAATTACACTTTTAACGTTCTGAGTAACAGACACATTCATAGAATGTGAATCCTTATATATAACTTCAGCAGACACAGTAGTGTGAACTGGTATCATCAACTCCTGTGTAAATGGATATCTACTGCCCTGAAAATGAAAGTGACTAACTGATTTTTTGAAAGCGTTTTATGGTTATGTTGATCTCAAAAAACCTGGTTTATTTATGATTATGTTGATCTCAGTGTAACTGATTTTTGAAAGTGTTTTATGGTTATGTTGATCTCAAAAAAACTTGGTGCTAAACTGCCAGCCGAACATTTCAACAAACATTCATATACAATAATGCTTTAGGGTTTTATTACATTCATTAGAAACTGTAAGAAAGGCCATATACAAGAAAACAACCTTCTGGTTAGTGTTTATTATTTCCATTTATCTTCTTCTCCCTGTCAGTATGTGTCCTTCTGTTCCTCCTCTTACCATGACAGTGAGCAGAAATAGTATGGCTTGCTTGCCACAGTGCCTGCTATTGGTCGTCAGATTCCACATAGTAGGCTTAAATTGAGCAATATTTCTCTCTCCTTCCTTTTTGTATTCTGAACTTCCTTTACTGTGATTTTCTGCCTCATACCTATATTTGGTTTGTGTGGCAAGGTTTGAGGGTGGGGACAGGGACTACACAGGTGGCTTCTGTTGGAAGCTGCCAGAAACTTTCCCCATGTCTGATAGAGCCAATGCCAACTGGGTCAAACACGGGCCCATTGCTGGCCAAGGCTGACCCAATCAGCGACAGTGGGAGCACTTCTGGGATAACATATTTTAGAAGGTGCGGGTGGAAACTGTGCAGCTGCAGTTGAAGAGAGGAGTGAGAATGTGTGAGAGAAACAGCTCTGCAACCACCAAGGTCAGTAAGAAAGGAGTGGAAGAGGTGCTCCAGGCCTTGGAGCAGAGATTCCCTTGCAGCCCATGGTGAAGACAATGGTGAGACAGGTTGTCCCCCTGCAGCCCAGGGAGCTCCACGGTGGAGCAGATATCCACATGCAACCCACAGAGTACCCCACACCAGAGCAGGTGGATGCCTGAAGGAGACTGCGATCCCATGGGAAGCTTGCACTGGAGCAAGCTCCTGGCAGGACCTGTGGACCTGCAGAGGGAGAAGCCCACAATGGAGCAGATTTTTTGGCAGGACTTGTGACCCCGTGAGGAACCCACACTGGAGCACTTTGTTCCTGAAGGACTGCACCCCAAGGAAAGGACCCACATTGGAGCAATATGTGAAGAACTGCAGCCTGTGGGAGGGACCCCACACCGGGGGACCCCACACTGGGGGACCCCACACTGGAGCAGGGGAAGAGTGTGAG